>NC_133054.1:4265625-5687500 GCF_048771995.1 Taeniopygia guttata
ACCGGGAGCGGCCCCGGTACCGAGAGGGGAAGGGACGGACTGGAAGCGCTCCCGGTACCGGGGGCGAACACCCGCACCGGGCACAGAGGGACCGACGGGAACCCCCACCGCGGGGTCCCGGCGCTGCACCGGAGCCGGTACCGGGGCAGCACGGCCGGGGAGCCCCCGAACCGGCACCGAGCCCCGGGACAGCCCCGGCGCCCCCCCGGTCCCGCACTCACCGGCGGGCGCGGCCTCCCCGCGGGGCCTCCGGCGGCTCCGGTGCCGGCGGCGGGCGGGACCCGCTCGGTGCCGCTTCCCCCGCGCGGCGCCGGGACCGGGCGGCGCGCCGGAACTGCGTCACCGTGACGTCAGCGGCGGGAGCGCGCGCAGCGCCCCGCGCGGGACATCCCGGAAGGAACCGGGAGGTGCCGGTGCCGGGGGGAGGTCGGAGCGAGCTCACGGTGCCGTTATCGGGGGGTTCTCACCCCGCTCCCGTGTCCCGTTACCGGAGGAATCACCACCCTTGTCCCGCTCACGTGTCTCGTTACCGGAGAATTCCCGGTCCCTCTCAGGTGTCCCGTTACCGGAGAATGCGTATCCCCGGTCTCACTCACGTGCCCCGTTACCGGGGGATCCCCGGCTCCACCCCCAGCCCCGTTACCGGGGGATCTCCGGCTCTACTCCCAGCCCGTTTACCAGGGGATTCCCGGTTGATTTCAGCCCTATTACCGGGATCCCCGGCTCCATCCCCAGCCCGTTTACCGGGGAATCCCCGCTTCGTTCCAGCCCCATTACCGGGGATCCCCAGCCTCATTAGCGGGATTCCTGTTACCGGGATTCCCCGGCTCCACCCCCAGCCCCTTTACCGGGGGATCCCCGGCTCCACCCCCAGCCCCCATTACCGGGAGATCCCCGGTTCTTCCCCCCCCACCCAGCCCCTCCCCGGTTACCGGCACAGCCCCCACACCGTTTTAGCAACAACCGATTTTTATTCACGGCACGGCGGCCGCCGCAAAGCAAAGAACGGGACGGGCCCCGGGACAGCACCGGGGCGGCACCGGGAGGGCACCGGGGGCGTCCCCGGGCCGTGGCCCCGGTCCCGGCCGTTACTTGGACCTCTGCCTCATCTTCCTCCTCTTGCGCTTCAGCCTGCGGACAGAGCGGCGGCGTCACCGGGAGGCACCGGGAACCCACCGGGAGCCTACCGGGAGGCACCAGGAACCCACCGGGAACCCACCGGGGGGCACCGGGAACCCACCGGGGGCACCGGGAACCCACCGGGAGGCACCGGGAACCCACCGGGGGCACCGGGAGCCCACCGGGAGCACCGGGAACCCACCGGGAGGGCACCGGGAGCACCGGGAGGGCACCGGGGGTTCTCACCTGCGCATTCGCTTCTTACGCCACTGCGGGAGAGAAAGAGAGAGAGGAGTCAGAGCTGGCATTCCCAGTGCTCCCAGTATAACCAGTACAACCAGTGCCAAGTGCCCCCAGTTCCCCTCGGTGCCCCCCAGTACAACCAGTGCTCCCAGTGCCACCAGTTCCCACCAGTGCCCCCCAGTACAACTGAGCTCCCAGTGCCCACCAGTGCTCCCAGTTCCCACCACTGCCCCCTGTGCTCCCAGTCCCGTACTGGTTTATTTCCCTCCGTGTCCCCAGTCCCACAACAGTTTGGTTCTTCCAGTGCCCCCAGTCCCGGACTGGTTTGGTTCTCCCAGTCCCAAACTGGTTTAGCTCTGTCCCCAGTCCCAAACTGGTTTGACTCCCACTGTCCCAGTCCCAAACTGGTTTATTTCTCTCTGTCCCAGTCCCAAACTGGTTTGACTCCCACTGCCCCAGTCCCAAACTGGTTTATTTCTCTCTCTCCCCAGTCCCAAACTGGTTTATTTCTCTCTGTCCCAGTCCCAAACTGGTCCAGCTCCCCCAGTCCCACACCGGCTTCTCTCTCCCAGTCCTCCCAGTTCCCCCCCACCTTCCTCCCATCGAAAACACCCCCAGGGACCCCCCCCCCCCCCCAACCCCGGGGCTTGTCCAGGCCTCACCCCCCGACCCCATCCAGGCCCGGACATTACCAAGACGCCACCGGCCGCCCCCGCGCCGCCCCCCGCCGCCCCCCACCACTCACCTTGGCCCTCATGGCGGTCCGGCGGAGCCCCGCTCAGTCCCGGCGGGCGGGGAGCGGCGGATGGCGGCGGATGGAACCGGATGGCGGCGGCGACACCGGCGGAGGCACCAAGATGGCGGCACCGAGAGGGGCGCGCGCCGGCCGGTGGGGCCTATTTATAGGGAAGCGCTCAGGCCACGCCCACCGCTGCGCGAGGCACGGCGGGAATCGTAGTTCCTCGCTGCCGGAGCATCATGGGACTTGTAGTCCCGCGGCTGGCCGCCATTTTGCGCCGCCGCGGGGTTCGGTTCCCCCCCCCCCCCCAACCCCAATTAAATAAATTAAATAAATGAAATAAAAACAACAAATTTAATTTTTTATTCGTCAATTTTCGCTTATCCAGGGCTTTAACGGGATTGTTGTTGCATGCCCAAGCCTCTCCGGAGAATTTCCTTTCAAGTAAAAATATAAAATATATTTATATTGTAGCATGAAAGATAAAAAATAGAAAAATAAAATTCCGGTGACTCTCTGCGGTTTTCAAATCCTTGCTGAGGATTGGGAAAGTTTTTTGCTCCTGTCTCCTGATTTCAAATCTAAAGTCTTGATTTTTTTTTCCCTTAAAAAGAAGTTTTTTCCCCTCACAATGAGATTTTTACTCCTGCAAAATACAGGGAGTTTACCTCAAAACGAATTTCCACCCCCCCCCTCAACATTTATTTTCCCTCAAAATAAGGGAGTTTTCCCCTCAAAATTTGGTTTTTTCCCCTCAAAAATTTGGGTTTTTTCCCCTCAAAATAAGTTTTTTTTTTTCTCAAAAATAGGCTTTTTCCCTTAAAATGAGGAAAAATTCTACCCCAAAATGTAGATTTTTTCCCTTCAAAATGAGGGGGTTTTCCCCTCAAAATGAGCTCTGCTCATCAATTTTACATTTGCCCCTCAAAATCCGGTTTTTCTTCATAAAGTGGGGAGATTTCCCCTCAAAAATTAGTGGTTTTTTCCTTAAAAATGAGCGGTTTTTTTCCCCACAAAAATTACTGTTTTCCCTCAAAAATGAGGATTTTCCTATCAAAAATTAGCATCTTGTCCTCAAAAATGAATATTTTCCCCTCAAAAATTACTATTTTCCCTCCGAAATGGGTGTTTTGCCCTCAGAAATGAACATTTTCCCTCAAAATTTACTATTTTCCCTTCAAAAATGACTATTTTCTCCTTAAAAATTACTATTTTCCCTCAAAAATGTTTTCCCCTCACAAATTAGTTTTTTTCCCTTAAAAATTACTCTTTTCCCCTCAAAATTTACCATTTTCCTCAAAAATGAGTGTTTTTCCTTCAAAAAACGAGGATTTTCCCTTCAAAAATGAACATTTCCCCCTCAAAAATGAGTTTTCCTCTCAAAAATAAGTATTTTCCCCTTAAAATTGAGGATTTTCCCCTCAAAAATTACTATTTTCCCTCAAAAATTAGGTATTTTCCCTCAAAAATGAGCGTTTTCCCCTCAAAAATTACTAATTTCCCTCAGAAATGAGGATTTTTTCCCTCAAAAGAATTTTCCCCTCATAAATGAGTGTTTTCCTCTCAAAAATTAGAATTTTCCTCTCAACAATGAGTATTTTCCCTGCAGAAATTAGCATTTTTTCCTCAAAAATGAGGATTTTCCCCTCAAAAATTACTATTTTCCCTCAGAAATGAGTACTTTCTGCTCAAAATGAATATTTTCCCTCAGAAATGAGGATTTTTCCCTCAAAAATTACTATTTTCCCCACAAAAATGATTGTTTTCCCCTCAGAAATGAGGATTTTCCCCTCAAAAATTAGGATTTTCCCTCAAAAATTACTATTTTTCCCACAAAAAACCCATTTCCACCCCCCAATCCCAAATCCCCAGAGAAAAACTGAATTAATTTAAAAAAAAAAAAAACCCGTAATAAAATCCAATATCGCATCCTTTATTCTTTTTTTTATTCGACTTTGGTAACATTTGCACGTGTGGAGTTTTTATTTTATATTTTTATTTTTTTTGTATTTTTTCGGGCTGGAAAATTCAGATTCCGATGAGGAAAAAAACCGCAGCTTGCGGAGAAAACCCGGGAAAAAATCAGAATTCCCAAAAAATTGAGGGTAAAGTGGGAAAAATAAACCGGAGGTATCAAGAAAGAAAAAAAAAACCACAAATATTCAACTTTTCAGCGTTTAATCGGTTTTTTTTCTCATTTTTTCTGTGTTTTTTATGTAAAAAATTGACTATAAAATAGCGATACCCCTCGGTTCTCAGATTTATCCCGGATCAGCACTTCCCTCACTTTTCCCCTGAAAAAGTCTGAATTTTAATGGGCTTTTATTTAATTTATTTTTATTTTTTTCCCCCAAAATAGCAAAAAATTTTGAGGGAAAAAAATAAAAAAAAAAAATTTAAATTATTTTCTGGTTTACAGGGGAAAAAATTGGAATTTGCTGTCGGGGATATTAAAAAAGGATAAAAAACACCCAACCCCGGGCTTTTAAGGAATTTAACTCCGCAAGGTCGGAATGTTGGTTTGGATTATTTTTAAAAACCAGTTTTTGTTAAAAAATAGCGATTTTTTAAATTTTATTTTTTTGTGAAATCCCATAAATCAAGGCAAAGGCAGAAAAAAGGCTCCTGGTGGGTAATGGTGGGAGGAAGAACTTAAATTTTATATAAAAATTGAATTTTTTTTCCCAATTTTTAAAGATGAAAAAGACAAAATCCTGAATTATTTCAGTTTTCTGGGTGGAATAATTTGGTTTTAAAATTTTTTCTTTTCTTGGGTGATAATTCCAAATGGAAAAAATAACAAATATTAAGAAAAAAAAGCAGCACGAGGATGAATATTCCAAAATTACCTCTCAATATATGGGAAATATTTAGAATTTAACAGCGATTTTCACTACTATTTTTTTTTTTTGCTGCTTTTTTGGGGTGTTTTAATTCAATTTTATTTTCAATTTTGACCAAAAAATTCCTCCCTCCTCGGGAGCTGTTGGATTTTGTGGGAATTCCAAACTGCCTGAAAAAAATCGAATTATTTTGTTTCCAGATGGAATTTTTCTGGGTTTTTTGGGGGGATTTTTTTTTAAATTTAAAATTTATTTTTTTTGGGGAAAAAAAGGACGATTTGAGAATTTTCAATCGCCCGCCTCGTTCTCCTCCGCCGTCTCCCCCGTGGTGGCATTTTCAGCGTTTTTGGAAGCCTGTGGAGGAAAAATCCAAATATTTTAGGGATTTTTCCCATGAAAAAAACCCCAAATTTTCAAATGTTGGGAATTGCCAACAGAAAAATTGCCCAAATTTTACCTTTTTTTTCTTCTTTTTCTGGGTCTTGCGGCTGGCGGAGCTTTGTAGAAGGGCCTGGAAAAGAGAAATTGGGAAATAATTCGATTTTTTGGGGGGGAAATGGGAATTTTTTGGTAATTTTGGGGGGTTTGGTTGCCTTTACTTAACCCCCAGGAGGTGCTGCTTTATTAATTTATTAATTAGCAGTATTTTATTTATTAATTTTAATTAATTCTTAATTTGTTAATCAGTAAATAATAATAAATTAATAATAAATAGGAATTTATTAATAAATCAATTATTAATATATTACTTTTGGATTAATTTATACTTTAAATCATTTATTACTCTTTCATTTATTAATTTAAATTAATTCTTAATGTGTTTATCAGTGAATAATATTACATTCATAATAAATAACATTTAATTAAAAGAACATTATTATATTAATTTTTAGTTTATTAATTTAATTGTAACCATTTATTAATCTCTATTAATCTTTCATTTATTAATTTAAAATCATTTTTAAGTTGTTAATCAGCTAATAATAACAAATTCATGAGAAATATTAATGAAGAACCAACCTATTAAAAATCAATATAAGTAACAAGACCACTAAATAGGCACAAATAAAATATTGATTTTTCCCTATGAATATTTTATATGGAAATTGAAACAAATTAATTTTATGCTTACAGGTACATCTAATTTGCATAACATGATGAATATTAATGAGGATCCAACCTTAAATATAACTATTAAAAATCAATATAAGGGACAAAAGCACTAAATAGGCAGGAATAAAATATTGATTTTTCCTATGAATATTTTGTATAGAATAGAAACTAATTTTAATTTGCATAATCTGATTAGGAATTATGAATATTAATGAGGAACCAACCTATTAAAAAATCAATATAAGTAACAAAAGCAGTAATAGTTACAAATAAAATACTGATTTTCTCTATGAATATTTTATATGGAACAGAAACAAATTAATCTTATGCTTACGTGGACACCTAATTTGCATAATCTGATTGGGAATTATTAATATTAATGAGGAACCAACCTTAAATCTAACTATTAAGAATCAATACAAGGGACGATAACACCAAAGAGGTACGAATAAAATATTGATTTTTTTTTTTTTTTGATGAATAGTTTAATTTATTTTATGCTTACAGGGACATCTAATTTGCATAACTGAATATTAACGAGGGCCCACCTTGAGCTCGCCGTCCTGCACGTCCAGGTGGGATCTGTAGAGCTCGGGCTGGAAGGGGCCGCTGGTGATCCGCATGGGCCCGTTGGGCATCAGCAGCACCGTGAACTTGAACTGGGCCACGAACTCCCCTGCGGGCACGCGGGGGTTAACCCTGAGCTACCGTCCTGCCAGGACCTGGGGGGAGCCCTGAGCTACCGCCCTGCCAGGACCTGTGGGACTGACCCTGAGCTACCGCCCTGCCAGGACCTGGGGTTAATCCTGAGCTATGGCCCTGCCAGGACCTGGGGGGAGCCCTGAGCTACCGCCCTGCCAGGACCTGGGGTGAACTACCGCCCTGCCAGGACCTGGGGGACTGACCCTGAGCTACCGCCCTGCCAGGACCTGGGGTGAGCCCTGAGCTACCACCCTGCCAGGACCTGGGGGGAGCCCTGAGCCATGGCCCTGCCAGGACCTGGGGTGAACTACCGCCCTGCCAGGACCCATCAGCAGCACCATGAACTCCCCTGCGGGCACGTGGGGGTTAACCCTGAGCTACCGCCCTGCCAGGACCTGGGGAGAGCCCTGAGCCATGGCCCTGCCAGGACCTGTCCCCTGGGTCTCACCTGTCCCCAGGTGTGTCACCTGTCCCCCGGGTCTCACGTGTCCCCACCTGTCCCCAGGTGTGTCACCTGTCCCCAGGTGTCCCCATGTGTCCCACCTGTCCCCAGATATGTCACCCTGTCCCCCGGGTCTCACCTATCGCCACATGTCCCCACCTGTCCCCAGGTGTATCACCCTGTCCCCTCAGGTCTCACCTGTCCCTACCTGTCCCTTGGGGTCTCACCTGTCCCCATGTGTCCCACCTGTCCCCACCTGTCCCCAGGTGTGTCACCTGTCCCCAGGTGTCCCCATGTGTCCCACCTGCCAGGTGTGTCACCTGTCCCCAGGTGTCCCCAGGTGTCCCACCTGTCCCCAGGTGTCCCCAGCTGTCCCACCTGTCCCAGGTGAGTCTCACCTTCCTTCTCGTAGAGCACGTTGAAGGGCTGCAGCAGCTCGTGTTTGGCGCACTCCACCACGCCCATGCGCGCCTTCTTCTCGTCCTCCAGCGCCCTGCGGGACACCGCCCTCCGTCACACCTGGGCGCACCTGGGCACACCTGGGTGCACACCTGAGGGCACCTGGGCACACCTGAGGGCACCTGAGAGCACCTGGGCATACCTGAGTGCCCACCCGAGTGCACCTGGGCACACCTGAGGGCACCTGAGTGTGCACCTGAGGGCACCTGGGCACACCTGGGCACACCTGAGGGCACCTGAGTGCACACCTGAGAGCATCTGGGCACACCTGAGTGCACACCTGAGGGCACCTGGGCACACCTGAGGGCACCTGAGGGCACCTGGACACACCTGAGGGCACCTGGGCACACCTGGGTGCACCTGAGTGCACACCTGAGTGCACACCTGAGTGCATCTGGGCACACCTGAGGGCACCTGGGCACACCTTAGGGCACCTGAGAGCACCTGGGCACACCTGAGGGCACCTGGGCACACCTGAGGGCACACCTGAGGGCACCTGGGCACACCCGAGTGCACCTGGGCACACCTGGGATCACACCTCAGCACATCTGGAAGCACCTGGGATCACACCTGAGGGCACACCCGAGTGCACCTGGGCACACCTGAGGGCATCTGGGCACACCTGGGACCACACCTCAGCACATCTGGAAGCACCTGAGAGCACCTGGGATCACACCTGAGCCAACACCTGAGCACACCTGCCCGGCAAAGGCTCCAATCCCTGCGATTCCAGCCCCATCCAGGTACCCCAGGTGCGATTCCAGGTACCCCAGGTGTGATTCCAGCCCCATCCAGGTACCCCAGGTACAATTCCAGCCCCATCCAGGTGTTCCAGGTGTGATTCCAGCCCCATCCAGGTGTTCCAGGTGTGATTCCAGGTACCCCAGGTGTGATTCCAGCCCCATCCAGGTGTCCCAGGTGTGATTCCAGCCCCATCCAGGTGTTCCAGGTGTGATTCCAGCCCCATCCAGGTGTTCCAAGTGCGATTCCAGCCCCATCCAGGTGTCCCAGGTGCGATTCCAGCCCCATCCCGGGGGCAGGGGCAAAAATTGGGGGGGGGGTCAGGCAGGGGCAAAAATGGGGCTTGGGGGGTAAAAATGGGGGGTTGGGGTGAGAAATGAGGGGTTTGGGTGAGAATTTGGGGGGGTTGGGTGAGAATTCGGTGGTTTGGGATGAGAATTTTGGGGTTTGGGATGAGAAATGGGGGATTTGGATGAGAATTTGGAAGGTTTGGGATGAAAAATGAGGAGTTTGGGTGAGAAATGAGGGGTTTGGGTGAGAAACGGGGGATTTGGGTGATAATTTGGGGGGTTTGGATGAGAATTTGGGGGGTTGGGTGAGAATTCAGGGGTTTGGATGAGAATTTGGGGGGTTTGGGTGAGAATTTGGGGGGGTTTGGGTGAGAATTTGGGAGATTTGGATGAGAATTTGGAAGGTTTGGGATGAGAAATGAGGGGTTTGGTTGAGAAATGAGGGGTTTGGGATGAGAAACGAGGGGTTTGGGTGAGAATTTGGGGGGTTTGGGTGAGAATTCGGTGGTTTGGGATGAGAAATGGGGGGGTTTGGGTGAGAAATGGGGGATTTGGGTGAGAAATGGGGGGTGAGAATTTGGGGGATTTGGATGAGAATTTGGAAGGTTTGGGATGAGAAATGAGGGGTTTGGTTGAGAAATGAGGGGTTTGGGTGAGAATTTGGGGGGTTTGGGTCAGAATTCGGGGGTTTGGGTGATAATTCGGGGGTTTGGGTGAGAAATGGGGGGTTTGGGTGATAATTCGGGGGGTTTGGGTGCAAATTTGGGGGTTTGGGTGAGAAATGGGGGGTTTGGGTGAGAAATGGGGGGTTTGGGTGAGAATTTGTGGGGTTTGGGTGCGAATTTGGGGGTTTGGGTGAGAAATGGGGGGATTTAGGTGAGAAATGAGGGGTTTGGGTGAGAATTTGGGGGGTTTGGGTGCGAATTTGGGGGTTTGGGTGAGAAATGGGGGGTTTGGGTGAGAAATTGGGGATTTGGATGAGAATTTGGGGATTTGGGATGAGAAATGGGGGATTTGAGTGAGAATTTGTGGGGTTTGGGTGCGAATTTGGGGGTTTGGATGAGAAATGGCGGGTTTGGGTCAGAACTCAGGGGTTTGGGTCAGAATTCGGGGGGTTTGGGTGATAATTCGGGGGGTCTGAGTGAGAATTTGGGGCTCAGTACCGCAGGGTGAAGGGCATGGTGTCGAAGCGCCGCTCCACCTCGCTGAAGAAGGCGCGCGAGGTTTTCATCTTCAGCCCGTACTGCTTGGAGGGGTCCCGCTTGTAAATCGTGGTTCTCTGCCCCGCGTCCTTGGCCTGCAAAACATTCCCAAAAAATCCGGAGGCTGCGGTGAGAAATGGGGAATCGGGGCGAAAATGGGATTGGGGGAAAATAGGGGAGAAACGGGATCGGGGTGAGAAATGGGGTCTGGGAGAAAAGTGGGATCAGGGGAAAATGGGGGGTCAGGGGCAAAAATTGAGGGGTTGGGGGAGAAATGGAGGGGTGAGGGTGAAAAATGAATACAGGGTAAAAAAATGGGGTCTGGGAGAAAAAGGGATTGAGGTTAGAAATGGGGTCTGGGACAAAAATTGGGGTCAGAGTGAGAAATGGGATTGGGGAAAAAAAGGGGAGTTAGGGGGAAAATGGGAAAGTCAGAGTGAGAAATTGGGGGTTAAGATGAGAAATGAGGTTTGGGGTGAGAAATGGGGGCTTTGGGTGAGAAGTGGGGGGCTTGGGATGAGAATTTGGGGGGTTTGAGTGAGAATTTGGGGCGTTTGGGGTGAGAAATGGGGGGTTTGGGGTGAGAAATGGGGGGTTTGGGTGAGAAATGGGGGGGGGTTGGGGTGAGAATTGGGGGGTTTGGGGTGACAATTTGGGGGCTTTGGGGTGAGAATTTGGGGGGTTTGAGTGAGAATTTGGGGGGTTTGGGGTGAGAAATGGGGGGTTTGGGTGAGAATTTGGGGGGTTTGGGTGAGAAATGGGGTCAGGGCAAAAATGGGGTTGGGGGAGAAATGGGATTGGGGAAAAATGGGGGAGTTAGGGGGAAAAAGAGAAGTCAGAGTGAGAAATTGGGGGTTAAGGTGAGAATTTGGGGGATTTGGGGTGAGAAATTTTGGGGGTTTGGGTTTTGGGCTGACCTTTCCCTCGCCGCTGCTGACCAGGACGTCGACGGCGTAGACTTCGTGCACCTCGAATTCGGCTTTTTCGTGGTCCTTCCTGGGGGAGAAGGCAGGAAAATCTGGGAATTCTGAAGGGAAAAGCTTCCAGGAAGGCCAAAAAAAAAACCCAAAAAAACATTCCTAGAAATTCAGAACCTTCCAGGAAACCCAAAACCTTCCAGGAGATTCGAAGCATTCCTGGAAACTCAAAATATTCCTGGAAAAAATCTTCCTTTCCAAAGCCCCTGTTTCTCATCCTGATTTTCCCTTTTTCCTCCTATTCCCCATAATTTTCCCCAGTCCTTCAATTTTTGCCCCAAACCCCCCATTTTCCCCAAATCCCATTTTCCCCCTGACCCCTCATTTCTCACCCTGACCCCATTTTTGCCCCTGCCCCCTCATTTTCCCCCCAATTTTTGCCCCAACCCTCCCATTTTCCCCCCAATTTTTGCCCCTACCCCCCATTTTTACCCCAACTCCCCCATTTTTACACCCCAAACCCCCAATTTCTGCCCCTGCCCCCCATTTTTACCCCAACTCCCCCATTTTTACCCCAAATTTTTGCCCCTACCCCCATTTTTACCCCCCCAACCCCCCCATTTTGCCCCCTGCCCCCCCTTTTCACCCCAAATTTTTGCCCCCTGCCCCCCGTTTCTGCCCCTGCCCCCCATTTTCACCCCCAATTTTTGCCCCCTGCCCCCCGTTTCTGCCCCTCACTTCTGCTGGTCCGAGGGGTTCTGGATGATGGTTTTGTCCCCGTCGATCACGTGCTGCTTCAGCTGGTGGGACAGCATCCCTGCGGGGAGGGGCACTGGGGATACTGGGAGCACTGGGAGGGACTGGGAGGGACTGGTGGGACAGCATCCCTGCGGGGAGGGGCACTGGGGATACTGGGAGCACTGGGAGGGACTGGGAGGGACTGGTGGGACAGCATCCCTGCGGGGAGGGGCACTGGGGATACTGGGAGCACTGGGAGGGACTGGGACAGACTGGGAGGGACAGCATCCCTGCGGGGAGGGGCACTGGGGATACTGGGAGCACTGGGAGGGACTGGGACAGACTGGGAGGGACAGCATCCCTGCGGGGAGGGGCACTGGGGATACTGGGAGCACTGGGAGGGACTGGGAGGGACTGGTGGGACAGCATCCCTGCGGGGAGGGGCACTGGGGATACTGGGAGCACTGGGAGGGACTGGGACAGACTGGTGGAACAGCATCCCTGGGGGCACAGCTTACTGGGGATACTGGGAGGGACTGGGAGGGACTGGGAGGGACTGGGACAGACTGGGAGGGACTGGGGTTACTGGGACGGACTGGGATGGACGGGACAGACTGGGCCAGACTGGGATGGACTGGGACAGACTGGGATGGAGTGGGATAGACTGGGGTTACTGGGATGGACTGGGGTTACTGGGACGGACTGGGATGGACTGGGGTTACTGGGACGGACTGGGATGGACTGGGATAGACTGGGACAGACTGGGCCAGACTGGGATGGACTGGGACGGACTGGGACAGACTGGGATGGACTGGGATGGACTGGGATGGACTGGGACGGACTGGGATGGACTGGGGTTACTGGGACAGACTGGGGTTACTGGGACGGACTGGGACAGACTGGGGTTACTGGGACAGACTGGGATGGACTGGGATAGACTGGGGTTACTGGGACAGACTGGGATGGACTGAGATAGACTGGGACAGACTGGGCCAGACTGGGGTTACTGGGATGGACTGGGGTTACTGGGATGGACTGGATTAGATGGGTCTGGACTGGGTTGGACTGGGCTGTACTGGTCTGTACTGGGAGCCCCGGTGCCCCCCAGGGCCATGCGGGACCCGGGGGAGGTTTTTGGGGATTTTCCCACCCCTCACTCCCAGGAGGCTGATCCTGGAAAGAGCCCCCGGCATTCCCAACATTCCCAACATTCCCAACATTCCCGGCATTCCCGGCCCACTCCCGGCAGCAGCAATTCCCGGAATTCCAGGGAATTTAACCAGTGAGAGGATCCCAATTCAGCAACCCCAGAGCCTTCCCAGCCATCCCTTTTCCTTGGAATCCCCTTTTCCCTCGAATCTCCTTTTTTTTGGAATTCCCTTTTCCCCCTTTATCCCCTTTCCCCGGAATTCCCTTTTCCTGGAATTCCCTTTTGCCTGGATCCCCTTTTCCCTGGAATCCCTTTTTCCCTGGAATCCCCTTTCCCTTCATCCCTTTTCCCTGGAATTCCCTTTTCCTGGAATTTCCTTTCCCCTAGAATTCCCTCCTAGAATTCCCTTTACCCTGGAATCCTTTTTCCCTGAAATCCCCTTTTCCTGGAATTCTTTTTTCCCCCCCTTTATCCCTTTTCTCTGGAATTCCTTTTCCTGGATCTTTTTTTTCCCTGGAATTCCCTTTTCTTGGACTCTTTTTTCCCTTTTATCCCTTTTCCCTGGAATTCCCTTTTTCCCCTGGAATTCCCTTTTTCCCCTTTATCCCTTTTCCCTGGAATTCCTTTTCCTGGATCTTTTTTCCCCTGGAATCCCTTTTTTCCTGGAATTCCTTTTTCCTTTTCCCCTGGAATTCCTTTTTCCCTTTATCCCCTTTCCCTGGATCCTTTTTTCCCTGGAATTCCCTTTTCCCTGAAATTCCCTTTTCCCTGGAATCCCCTTTTCCCTGGAATCCCCTTTTTCCCTCACCTTCGATGGGCGTACAGTGGAACGCGTGGGCGATTTTATTCCAGGCCTCCGTCACTTGCGTGTTCTGGGACACCAACAACAACAACAAAAAAACCCATAAATAAACCCAAAAAAAAAACATTTTATGGACAAAAAAAATCCCTGCCTCAAGCTTTCCTTAAATCCCAAATATTTTAGGAAAAAACCCCAACCCGGCTGCTGCTTCCACACCTCCAAAAAATAATAAAAATTAAAAAAAAACAAACGGGAAAAAGCGATTTTCCACAGAGATCCCCCCCACAAAAACCCGCAGGTTGGGTCCTAGAATTCCCAAAATTATTGTGCTGACGCCCAAAATTCCCAAATCGCCGAAAATCCCCCAAAATGGCCGAAATTCCCACCTGATTGCCGGGTTTCACCAGGCGCAGGGCGGCCTCGGCACACAGGTGAGCCGCCTTGATGACGTCGGCTTTGCGGCCGGACACGGGATTTTCCTGGGAAAAAAAATTGGGATTTCCTGGGAAATTTGGGATTTCTGAGGGTTTAGGGGTCAGGATTCAAAGTTTGGGATTTAATCCAATCCCTGGAATTTGGGCTGGGAGGTGGAAAAATCCTCCCCATCAACAGCCCCCAAAAGAATTCCAGAGGATTTCCAGGCATTGGGATGAGTCCAGCGAAATTCCAATGGGGAATTTTGGGTTTTTCCCCCCAAAATCACTGGAGTAAAACCATTCCCAAGTCGGTTTTTCCCCCAAATTTCCCAGATTTTGGTGTTTTTTTCCCCCCCTCAGGATTTATTCCCAGAGGATGGGATAACTTAGAGGAATTCAGGAATTCCCAAGGTGTCAGACTGGGCAAATTCCAGGAGGAAAAGTGGGAAGCGAGGATTGGTTTTGGGGTGGGGAATGGGAATGTTCATCCTGGGAATTCCAGGAGGAAAAAAAGGGAAATAAAGGACTGATTTTTGGGAAGCAGGGAATGTTTATCCAGGGAATTCCAGGAGGAAAAAGAGGAAACAAGGATTGGTTTTGGGAAGCAGGGACAGGATTTGGGGTAGGGAATGTTTATCCTGGGAATTCCAGCAGGAAAAAAGGGGAAGCAGGAACTGCCTTGCCAAGGATCAGGGTGGTGCCACCATGGATCCAGAGATTTCAGGATGGTGCCACCATGATCCAGAGGCTCCAGGACTGGCACAACCATGGATCCAGGAGCTCCAGGGTGGTGCCACCATGGATCCAGAGATTTTGGGATGGTGCCACCACAGATCCAGGAGCTCCAGGCTGGTGCCACCATGGATCCAGAGATTTTGGGATGGTGCCACCATGATCCAGGAGCTCCAGGACTGGCACCACCATGGATCCAAAGGTTCCAGGCTGGTGCCACCATGGATCCAGAGATTTTGGGATGGTGCCACCATGGATCCAGAGATTTTGGGATGGTGCCACCAGAATCCAGGAGCTCCAGGACTGGCACAACCACGGATCCAGGAGCTCCAGGCTGGTGCCACCACAGATCCAGAGGCTCCAGGACTGGCACCACCATGGATCCAGGAGCTCCACGCTGGTGCCACCATGGATCCAAAGGTTCCAGGCTGGTGCCACCAGGATCCAGGAGCTCCAGGACTGGCACCACCACAGATCCAGGAGCTCCAGGATGGTGCCACCACGGATCCAGAGATGTTGGGATGGTGCCACAATGGATCCAGGAGCTCCAGGGTGGTGCCACCACGGATCCAAAGGTTCCAGGCTGGTGCCACCAGGATTTCGGGATGGTGCCACCAGGATCCAGGAGCTCCAGGATGGTGCCAACACAGATCCAGAGATTTTGGGATGGTGCCACCATGATCCAGGAGCTCCAGGATGGTGCCACCACGGATCCAAAGGTTCCAGGCTGGTGCCACCAGGATCCAGGGGCTCCCTGGCACCCCCAGGAGACACCCCCCGATGACAAACCCACCTTGGAGGCGCCGAGCACCAGGCTGTGCGCCACGTTGGCGATGAAACCGTCCACGTGCACGCCCAGGTCGCTGGGGAGAGAGAGAGAGGGGGGAAAATTCCGGGAATTCCGGGAATTCCAGAGGCACCAGCACAACAAAATAATGGGAAAATGGGGAACTGGGAATGGGGAACTGGGAATGGGAAACTGGGAATGGGAAACTGGGAATGGGGATTGGAACTGGGAAACTGGGAATGGAAACTGGGAAAGGGAAATTGGGAATGGGAAACTGGGAATGGGAATCAGAACCGGGAATGGAAAACTGGGAATGGGAATTGGAACTGGGAATGGGGATGAGAATGGGGTTGGGAACTGGGAATGGAAAACTGGAACGGAAAACTGGGAACGGAAAACTGGGAACGGAAAACTGGGAACGGAAAACTGGGAACGGGGATCGGAACTGGGAATAAGAATGGGAACAGGAACTGGGAATGGGAAACTGGGAATGGGGATTGGAACTGGGAAACTGGGAATGGAAACTGGGAAAGGGAAATTGGGAATGGGAAACTGGGAATGGAAATCCGGGAATGGGGATGAGAACGGGGAATGGAACTGGGAGTAAGAATGGGAATGGGAAACTGGGAATGGAAACTGGGAAAGGGAAATTGGGAATGGGAAACTGGGAATGGAAATCCGGGAATGGGGATGAGAACGGGGAATGGAACTGGGAGTAAGAATGGGAATGGGAAACTGGGAATGGGAAACTGGGAATGGGAAACTGGGAATGGGAAACTGGGAATGGGAACTGGGAATGGAAATCTGGGAATGGGGATTGGAACTGGGAAACTGGGAATGGAAACTGGGAAAGGGAAATTGAGAATTGGGAAACTGGGAATTGGGAATCAGAACTGGAACTGGAAAACTGGGAACGGGAAAGTGGGAACGGAAAACTGGGAACGGAAAACTGGGAATGGGGATTGGAACTGGGAAACTGGGAATAGGAACTGGGAATGGAAACTGGGAATAAGAATGGGAATGGGAACTAGAAATGGAAAAACGGGAATGTAAAACTGGGAATGAGAAACTGGGAAAGGGAAACTGGGAAAGGTGACGGGAACTGGGATTGCCAAACTGGGAATGGCGCCCCTCCAGGAGCCCCTCCAGGCTCGTTATTAAGCGTTAATTAACAAGGAATTAACGTGGTACAAACGTGGGGTGGTCGGACAGGTCCCGGCAGCAGGAAGAAGGTTGGGAATTTGGGAAGGGAGAGGGAATTCCCATGGAATGGGATGCAGGCACTCACATTTTGACCAGATCCCCGTCCTTGAGGATGTAATCCTGGTCGCTCTTGAGCGGGGAGAAGTGACACACGCAGTTATTGACGGATATACTGGTGGGGAAGGCGATTCCTGGGGAAAAAAAACATGGATTTGGGGAATGCTTTGGGATTTAGGGGTCCTTAAAGTTCCATCCCACCCTCCTGGGACACCTTTCCCCATCCCAGGTTGCTCCAACCCCAAAATATCCTGGGATCCTGGAATGGGATCACTTCGCAGGGATGGGAATTCCATTCCAGAACCTCCCAGAGAGGAATTTCTTCCCAATATTCCAACCTAAACTTCCTCCCAGCACCTCAAAATTTGGGATTTTGGATGATTAAAGCTCCATCCCAACCTCCTGGGACACCTTCCCCCATCCCAGGCTGCTCCAACCTGGCCTATCCCCAAAATATCCTGGGATGGGAATTCCATTCCAGAACCTCCCAGAGAAGAATTTCTTCCCAATATTCCACCTAAACTTCCTCCCAGCACCTCAAATTTTGGGATTTTGGATGATTAAAGCTCCGTTCCACCCACCTTTTCCCAATGGATCCATAAAAACTGGAAACTGAGGCTCAGCAGGGAGGAAGATTTGAGTTTAAATCGCGGAAAAAACCACGGAATTTTTCGTTCCCAGATGAGAAATTCCTCACCTTTTTTCATTTCTTTTTCCTTTTTGAAGATTTTCCCCGTCTCTTCCATGATCATGGCATCGCCCTTCTCGCACAGGCACAGCACGGACGCGCCGGGAGCCGCCGCCTCCACCACGGCACGCAGAACCCCTGGAATTCCCAACAAAAATTCCCAAAAAAATCCATCCCACCCATCCACAATCCCCAAACCCAACACCTCAACTGGTTTTCCCAAAATTCCCACCGGGAAAGGCGTAAATTCCACTGGAATTAATTTATTTGGGAATGGTTTTTGGGACGAGGGAGTGCCACGCTGCCAAATTCCTCCGGAACAGGTTTGGGAATGACTGGGAGACATCAAAGCCATTCCATGGAATCCAAGGAATTTTCCAAAGGGATCCAGGTGCTGACACAGCCTCAGGAAGTTTGGGGAATGCTCCACGCCCCAAAAAAAAAAAAAAAAAAAAAAAAACCCACCAGGAATTCCAGCCCGCATCGTGCCTTCTTAGGGAAAAAGGTGTCCCCAAAATATCCTGGGATGGGATCCCAAAATATCCTGGGATTCTGGAATGGGATCCCAAAATATCCTGGGATGGGATCCCAAAATATCCTGGGATCCTGGAATGGGATCCCCAAAATATTCTGGGATTCTGGAATGGGACCCCCAAAATATTCTGGGATTCTGGAAAGGGACCCCCAAAATATTCTGGGATCCTGGAATGGGATCCCCAAAATATCCTGGGATTCTGGAATGGGATCCCAAAATATCTGGGATCCTGGGATGGGATCCCCAAAATATCCTGGGATGGGATCCCAAAATATCCTGGGATGTGACCCCAAAATATCCTGGGATCCTGGAATGGGATCCCCAAAATGTCCTGGGATTCTGGAATGGGACCCCAAAATATTCTGGGATACTGGAAAGGGACTTCAAAATATTCTGGAATGGGATCCTAGAATATTCTGGGATTTTGGAATGGAAGCCCAAAATGTCCTGGGATGTGACCCCAAAATGTCCTGGGATCCTGGAATGTCCCCTCCCATTCCCCTCTCTGTCCCAAGTTCCTCAGGATTCCAAGGAATCCTCGGGAATGCTGTGGCCTTGTCACCTGCGAGGCCTTCACATTCCAGCCCCTTTTTCCACGGGAAAGTTGGGAATATTTCAAAGCAAGGATAACATTCCCGATAAGAGCCGTCGGGGAATAAAAAAAACAGGAACAAAAAAATAAAAATAAAAGCAGATAAAGGTGCAAAACCCTCGGAGCATTCCAAGAGATCAGAGGAACAGGAACATTCCTGGAATCACTCCCTCCTTCCCGATGTTTTTTAGGGAGTTAAGGCACTTTTTATCCCTAAAAAACTGATTTTTATCCCTAAAAAACCGATTTTTATCCCTAATAAAAGGGTTTTTTGCCGGTGTTTGCTCTGGGGAGTGGAGCTGCCTTTCCCCCCGGGAAGGGAGACGCCGAATTTCCAGTTTGCCCAGGAGCCCGAAGGGAATCCCGGCTCCCAAATCCCCAAATCCCCTCCCGGGCCACCGGCACCGGTTCAAAAGAAGCGCTGCAGTCAGCAGGAAGCGGCGTGGGACACCGGGGAGCCCCGCGGAACCGGTCCGGGCGGCTTCCCGGAGCCGGGACACCGGGAACGGCGGGGAGAGGGGTGGGAAAATAACCGGGAAAGGGAAACGGGAGGGGAGCGAGGCGGCCGGAGCCCCGTGCCCGGTACCGGACCCCGTTACCGGGTCACGATCCACATCCTGGACCGGGACAGGAGCCCCGTGCCCGGTACCGGACCCCGTTACCGGGACAGGATCCACATCCTGGACCGGGACAGGAGCTCCGTGCCCGGTTCGTGACCCCATTCCCAGAACCGGACCCCAATTCCCAGTACCGGACCCCAATTCCCAGTACCGGACCCCGTTCCCGGGACAGGATCCCGTTCTCGGGGCAGCACCCCCAGACCGGTTCGGGACCCCATTCCCAGTACCGGACCCCGTTCCCGGGACAGGATCTCGTTCTCAGAACCGGACCCCAATTCCCAGTA
The DNA here is from genome assembly GCF_048771995.1 of Taeniopygia guttata. Lineage (NCBI taxonomy): Eukaryota > Metazoa > Chordata > Aves > Passeriformes > Estrildidae > Taeniopygia > Taeniopygia guttata. The sequence goes on from NC_133054.1 coordinate 4,285,040, forward strand.
CCGGACCCCGTTCCCGGGACAGCCCCCACCCCCCCAAACCCAGCCAGGGCCGCCCTGCCCGGGACTCCCGTCCCCGCCGCCCACCGGCACCGGAGAGGAGCCCCGGTACGCGTGTGTGGGTCACAGCGGAACAAAGCGGCACCGGGAGGGTTCGGGGCAGCGGCAGGCCCGGCCCGGCCCCGCTCCCCCCGCGCCGCCGGTGCACGTGGGGCGCGGTACCACGTGCGGGCGGCGGCGGCCGCGCGGGGCCGGGCCGGGCCGGGACCGGGAGAGCCCCGAGCACCGGGGGGGTCACACCGGGACACGTGCGGGGGGGGTCCCAACCCGTTCCCACCCCCGAACAGCGCCCCGGACCCCCAAACCCGGGGGGTCTCCCACCGGCGGGGGTCGCTCGGTCCCGCCCGCTCCCCCCTCCCTCACCGTTCCCCCCCCCGCCGGCACCGACCGCGGCCCGCACTCACGGTTGGCGATGTCCCCCCCCATCTTGTACTTGGTCACCACCAGGTCCTCGGCGATGGTGAGCTCGGTGGTCTCCTCCTCTCCCGACATGGTGGGAGCCCCCCGGAGCCCTCCCGGTGCCCCCCCCGGGCCTGCTGGAGCCGCCCCCCCCCCGCCCGGTGCTGAGGGAGCCCCGGGACCGCGAGACCGGAGGCGCGAGCAGGGCAGAGCGCGGGCTCCGCGCGGGGCACGCTGGGAACGCCAGTCCTCCACGCCCCCCTGGACTACAACTCCCATCACCCCCCCGGAAGGGTGCGTGCTACGCCGCGCCCACCTCACGCTGCGGACTACAACTCCCGGCGTGCAGCGCGGCTCTCGCGAGAAGGGGTGGGGTGCGAGAGCGGAAGCGGCGCGCGGGGGGTGATGGGGGTTGTAGGCGGAAGATGGCGGCGCGGAATTTCGGTACCGGGACGCCACCGGGACCGGTCGTTCTGCTCCTCCCTCCGCCATCGGTTCTCCGCCATCCTCCTGGGCTCAACCCTGCAGCAACGCTCCCACTCACAACCCCCAGCCCCGCCACCCCCGTCCCACTCAACCTCCCCAACCCCAGCACCGGCACCGCGGCCACACCGGGGCCGGTCCCCGCTGTCGGTCCCCGGTATTCCCGGACCGTGACACCGGAGCCACCCACCGGCATCACCCCCACGGTCCTAACCCCGCCGGACACCCCGGTCCGGTGCTCCCCTCGACCCCCGTGACCCACCCCCCCCAAACACCGGTACCGGTACCGGGGGCTGCCGCTGTCCCCGGAGCACGGTCCCGGTGTCCCCTCCGGTGTCCCCGGTCCAGACCCCCCGGGCGCGTCACTCCCGAGGTTTTGACTCAAATTCTTTTCTTTTCATTTATTTCCATCACGCGCGACCCCCCCGGAACCGGGGGCGAGTCCTGAACGGGGTCCCCCCCCCCAAAAAAAAACCGGGAAACCCCCGAAAAACCGGGAGAAACGCCCCAAAAAGGGATCCCGGGTGACGTCAGGGGAGGGGGACACCCCAAAACCTTCACTCAGCTGGGAATGGGGAACCTGAAAATGGGTCTGGGGTCCTTCAGAAATCCCACCCGGCACCCCCGGGTGGGGTCAGGGACCCCCCCAGGGACCCCCAGAAATTTGGGGAGCACCTTCAGTGAATGGGGGGGGGGAGGAAGACAAAGATGGGAGGGGGATCCTGGGGTGGGGGAGGGGTCTCTGCTGCCCCCTCCCCACCTGGGCGTGCTCAGTCTCACCCCCCACCCCTAAAAAACCCCAAAAAAACCAAAAAATCAAAGCGAGGAGAGGCCAAAAAATCGCTCAAACCCCACCTGGGGGGGATCCTTCATATCCGATGTGAACCCCCCCAAATTTGGGGAGGGGTCTTGGGCTGAGTCTCACCCCTCACCCCTAAAAAAACCCCAAAAAACCCAAAAAATCAAAGCGAGGAGAAGCCAAAAAGTCACTCAAACCCCACCTGGGGGGATCCTTCATAGTCGATGTGAACCCCCCAAATTTGGGGAGGGGTCTCGGGCTGAGGGGGGAGTTTGGGGGTCTCGGGGAGGAATCAATGATGGGATCCCGGGGGTCTCCGCTGCCCCCTCCCCACCCAAAAAAATAAAAAATCAAAGCGAGGAGAAGCCAAAAAATCGCTCAAACCCCACCTGGGGGGGATCCTTCATAGTCGATGCGAACCCCCCGAATTTGGGGAGGGGTCTCGGGCTGAGGGGGGGTTTGGGGGTCCCCTACGTCCGGCGGGCATCGCTTTTGGCGAAGAGGCGGCTGTGCCAATAATCGGGATTATCGAAGGCGCAGTCCGAGGCCTCCAAACTCCGCAGCGGTTTCATCCTGGGGGTCCCGCGGCAACCGGAGCAGCGGCGGGGCCGCGGCACCGCCTCCATCTCCTCGTAGCCCTCCCCGGGGCTCCCGGGGCTCTCCGCCGCCCTCATCTCGGTGTAGCCGTCGTGTCCCGGTGCTCCCGGTACGGCCCCGGTGCGCAGCGAGCGGCTGAGCCGCGGTTGTTCGTTCATGTATTCGTAGTTTTCTTCATCGCCGTCCTCATCCTCCCGCCGGTAGCGGCGGGTTTGGGGCGCTCCCGGGGGTCCCCCCGGTTCCGGGCTCACCTCCATGTATTCGTAGCCGAGTTCTTCCAGCGAGGCCGGGCGGGGTTTTGGGGGTCCCCCGGTTCCCCCCCGTTGGCGGTTCATGTATTCGTATTCTTCCTCCTCCTCCTCCTCTTCCTCCTCCTCCTCCGCTGCCGCTGCGGGGTCTGCCCGGGGTGGGGAGGGGGCGTCACAAAGCGGGCAGGGGTCCCCAGAGGGGGTTTTTGGGGGTTTTGGGGGGCTTAATTGGGGTCGGAGCGGAGCGAAAGAAGGAAAGAGCGGCCCCGAAATGATGGTGAAAAGGGCGGGGGGGACGCAACAGCCCAAAATCTGCAGGGTGGGACCCCCGCCCCAAAAATAGGGGATGGGACCCCCACCCCAAAAAGAGGGGATGGGACCCCTCTGGAGACACAGGAACCTCCCAAACCCTGCAGGGATGAGACCCCCAACAAGGACCCCCATGGACAGGGGGTACCCCAAAACCCGATCCAATGAGATGGAAACCCCCTCCCCAAAACCCCCAGCCCCATTCCAGCGGGATAGGACCCCGATAAAGACCCCCATGGATCAGGGGGAGCCCCCAGCCCCATTCCAGCGGGATGGGACCCCCAGGACCCCCATGGATCAGGGGGAGCCCCCAGCCCCATTCCAGCAGGATGGGACCCCCATAAGGGACCCCCATGGATCAGGGGGAGCCCCCAGCCCCATTCCATCGCGCAGGACCCCCCAGGACCCCCCTCACCGCGGAGGGCGCAGTTGGGGGTGACGTATCCATTGGGGTCCTCCTCGCCGCCCTGGGAGCCGGGGGGCGGCGGGGGCACCGGGGGGAGGCTCTCCCGCCGGGACCGGACCCCGCCGTGCCCCCGCCGGCGGCGGCCGCGGCCGAGGCTCCCGGTCAGGGCCCCCCCCGGGCCCGGTTCCAGCTCCGAACCGCTGCCGCGACCCTCGGAGGACTCCGACACCGACCGGGCCAGCGGCTCCTGCCGGTCCCGCCGCGGCGGCCGCGAGCCCCCGGGCTGGGGGGACACCCCGAGTTCACCCCGGGACCCCAAACCTGCCCCGAGACCCCCCGGGCTGGGGGGACACCCCGAGTTCACCCCGGGACCCCGAACCCGCCCCGGGACCCCGAACCCGCCCCGGGACCCCGAACCTGCCCCAGGACCCCGAACCCATCCTGGGATCCCCCACCCTGGGGTCCCAAACCTGTCCTGGGACCCCAAACCCACCCTGGGACCCCCCAGCCTGGGGGCAGCGGGGGGATGGTGAGGGGGAACACCCCAAACCTGCCCCGAGCCCCCCGAACCCCCCGAACCCCCCGAGACCCCCGAGCCCCCAGACCCCAGAACCCCCCGAGCCCCCCGATCTCTCCGAGCCCCCCGATCCCCCCGATTCCCCCCGAGCCCCCCGAACCCCCCGAGCCCCCCGAGCCCCCAGACCCCCCGAACCCCCCGAACCCCCCGAGCCTCCCGAACCCCCCGATCCCCCCCGAGCCCCCCGAGCCCCCAGACTCCAGAACCCCCCGAGCCCCCCGAGCCCCCCGAGCCCCCCGTACCTGCCGGGGGCAGCCCAGGCCCGGCGGGTTCATGGGGATGTACCCGGCGGGGGCGCTCAGCAGGCTCGGGCTCTGCGGGGACAGGCGGGGACACGGGGGTGGCACCGAGGGGACATGGGGACACCGAGGGGACAGGGAGACACAGAGGGGCTGGCACCAAGGGGACTTTCCCCCTTTCCCCCGATCCTCGATTCCCCCCGATCCCCCCAATCCCCCCAATCCCCCCGATCCCCCAAATCCCTCAATCCCCCCTTTCCCCAGATCCTCTATGCCCCCCGATCCCCCCCCAATTCCCCGATCCCCCCAATCCCTCCAATCCCCCCCCAATTCCCCGATCCCCCCAATCCCTCCAATCCCCCCAATGCCTCCAATCCCCCAATCCCCCCAATGCCCCCTGATCCCCTTTTCCCCTTTCCCCCGATCCCCCCGATCCCCCCGATCCCCCAATCTCCCCAATCCCCCCAATCCCCCCGATCCCCCAAATCCCTCAATCCCCCCTTTCCCCAGATCCTCTATGCCCCCCGATCCCCCCCCCAATCCCCCCAATCCCCCCGATCCCCCCAATCCCCCAATCCCCCCAATGCCCCGATCCCCCCGATCCCCCAATCCCCCCAATCCCCCCAATGCCCCAATCCCCCCCTTTTCCCCTTTTCCCCTTTTCCCCTTTCCCCTTTCCCCCGCCCCCCAAAGCCCCCGCGGGGGTCCCGGGGGTCTCACCCGGCCGCAGCTGCTGCCCCGCGGCCGCTGCGGGCACAGCCCGGGGGCGGCGAGGCCGAAGGCCGCGTCCAGCTCCTCTTCCTCCTCCTCCTCCTCCTCCTCTTCCTCCTCCTCCTCCTCCTCCTCCTCCAGCTCCAGCGTCTCCACCTCCTCCAGCTCCTTCTCGCTCAGGGTGGGGGGCTCGCCGGGGGGCGCGGCCCCGCTCTCCTGCGGGGATGGGGTCTGGGGGTCCTTGGGGGGTCTGGGATGGGGTTTGGGGGGTCTGGGATGGGGTTTGGGGGTCCTTGGGGGGTCTGGGGTGGGGTTTGGGGGGTCTGGGGTGGGGTTTGGGGGGTCTGGGATGGAGTTTGGGGGGTCTGGGATGGGGTTTGGGGGGTCTGGGATGGGGTTTCGGGGACCTGAGGGGTCTGGGATGGAGTTTAGGGGGTCTGGGATGGGGTTTGGGGGTCCTTGGGGGGTCTGGGGTGGGGTTTGGAGGTCCTTGGGGGATCTGGGGTGGGGTTTGGGGGGTCTGGGATGGGGTTTGGGGGTCCTTGGGGGTCTGGGATGGGGTTTGGGGGGTCTGGGATGGGGTCTGGGGGGTTTTGGGGGGCTCTGGGGGACTTTGGGGGGCTCACCTTGATGACCAGGCAGCGTGGGAGGTTCTGGGGGCATTGTGGGGGTTTGGGGGTGTTTGGGGGGTTCTCAGGGGGTTGGGGGGGTTCTGGGGGGCTCTGGGGGTCTTTGGGGGGCTCTGGGGACTTTGGGGGGCTCACCTTGATGACCAGGTAGCGCGGGGGGTCGCGGGCCATGCGGGTGAACTCGTTGGCCAACTCCTTGAAGGTGGGACGGATGTTCTCATCGATCATCCAGCCTGGGGGGACGGGGACACGGCCTTGGGGACACGGCCTTGGGGACACAGCCAGGACACGGCCCTGGGGACACGGCCAGGGGTGGGGACACGGCCCTGGGGACACGGTCACGGCCTGGGGACACAGCCAGGACCCACCCTGGGGATGGGGACACAGCCAGGACACGGCTCTGGGGACAGGGACACAGCAGGAGCCGGGTCACAGGGGTGGGGACACGGTCAGGAGCCACCCTGGGGACGGGGACAGGGGTGAGGACAGGATCAGAACCCTGCCCAGGGCTGGGGACACCTCTGGGGACACCCCTGGGGACCCTGCCCTGCCCTGGGGACCCTGCCCAGCCCTGGGGACAGTCCTAGGGACTCTGCCCTGCCCTGGGAACACCCCTGGGGACCCTGCCCTGCCCTGGGGACCCTGCCCAGCCCTGGGGACACCCCGGTGCCACCGCGGCGCTCACATTTGACCATGACCATGTAGACGTCGATGGTGCAGATGTGCGGCTGCGAGAGCCGCTCGCCCTTCTCCAGCAGGTCCGGCACCTCGGCCGGGCGGATCCCCGAGTAGGGCTCGGCCCCGAAGGTCATCATCTCCCACAGCGTCACCCCTGGGGACAGTGGGGACAGAGGGGACAGCCCGTGAGCATGGGGACACCAGGGGACAGCCCGTGAGCCGTGGGGACACCAGGGACACCCACGGATAGCAGGGGACACCAGGGGACACCAGGGGACACAAGGGATGCACGACTCGGCCCCGAAGGTCATCATCTCCCACAGCGTCACCCCTGGGGACAGAGGGGACAGCGGGGACAGCCCGTGAGCCATGGGGACAGCAGGGACAGAGGGGACAGCCCGTGAGCCATGGGGACAGCAGGGACAGCAGGGACAGCAGGGGACACCAGGAGACACCGGGGGTACAGCAGGGGACCTTGGGGACAGCAGGGGATACAGGGGGACACTGGGGGACACTAGGGGACACCAGGGAACAGCAAGGGACACTGGGGGACACCAGGGGACACTGGGGGACACTGGGGGACACCAGGGGACACTGGGGGACACTGGGGGACACTGGGGGACACCAGGGGACATTGGGGGTATGGCAGGGGACACCAGGGACACAAGGGGACACAAGGGGACACCAGGGGACATTGGGGACACCAGGGGACATTGGGGACACCAGGGGACACTGGGGACAGCGGCTGCTCACCGTAGCTCCAGACGTCGCTCTGGTGCGTGTACTTGCCGAAGTGGATACTCTCCAGTGCCATCCACTTGATGGGCGTCTGCGGGACAGGGGACACGGGGACATGGGGACAATGGGGGACACGGGGACATGGGGACAATGGGGACAATGGGATGCCATTTAGGGTGACATGAGTGCCATTTATCTGTGCCCCAATGACATCTGCTGTGTCCCCAATACAATTTTGCTGTGTCCCCGATGCCATTTATCTGTCCCCAATGCCATTTGTGCCATTTATCTTTATCCCCAATGCCATCTTTGCCCCCAGTGCCATTTTGCCGTGTCCCCAATGTCATCTGCCATGTCCCCAATGCCATTTGTACCATTTATCTTTGTCCCCAATGCCATCTTTGCCATGTCCCCAATGCCATTTGTACCATTTATCTTTATCCCCAATGCCATCTTTGTCCCCAGCGCCATTTTGCCATGTCCCCAATGCCATCTGCCATGTCCCCAATGCCATTTGTGCCACTTATCTTTGTCCCCAGCGCCATTTTGCCACCTCACCGATGCCATTTGTGCCATTTGCCATGTCCCCAATGCCATTTGTGCCATTTATCTTTGTCCCCAATGTCATCTGCCATGTCCCCAATGCCATTTGTACCATTTATCTTTGCCCCCAGCGCCATTTTGCCGTGTCCCCAATGCCATTTGCCATGTCCCCAATTCCATTTGTGCCATTTATCTGTCCCCAATGCCATTTGTGCCACTTATCTTTGCCCCCAGCGCCATTTTGCCATGTCCCCAATGCCATTTATCTGTCCCCAATGCCATTTGTGCCATTTATCTGTCCCCAATGCCATTTGTGCCACTTATCTTTGCCCCCAGCGCCATTTTGCCATGTCCCCAATGCCATTTATCTGTCCCCAATGCCATTTGTGCCACTTCTCTTTGCCCCCAGCGCCATTTTGCCGTGTCCCCAATGCCATCTGCCATGTCCCCAATGCCATTTGTACCATTTATCTTTATCCCCAATGCCATCTTTGCCCCCAGTGCCATTTTGCCGTGTCCCCAATGCCATCTGCCATGTCCCCAATGCCATTTGTGCCATTTATCTTTGCCCCCAGCGCCATTTTGCCGCGTCGCTGATGCCACCCCGCATTCCCCCGGTGCCCGCGGTGCCCGCGGTGCCCGCGGTGCCCACGCTGCCCGCAGTGCCCGCTGTGCCCGCAGTGCCCGCGGTGCCCGCGGTGCCCGGCGCCCACCTTGAGCTCGTTGTAGAAGTACTTCTTGTCGTCGGGGTAGAGCAGGTCGGCGATGCCGAAATCGGCCACCTGCGCCTGGCTGGGCGATTTCAGCAGCACGTTGCGCGCCGCCAGGTTGCGGTGCACCATGCGGTGCTCCTCCAGGTAGTACATGCCCTGCCAGGAAATGGGGAATTTGGGGGTTTTGTGGGGAAAAAATTGGGTATTAAAAAAAAGAAAATGGTAAAATGTTATGTTGGTTTAGGTGTTGTTTGGTGGGATGGATGGTGTTGGTTTAGAGGTATGTCGTGGTGGTATTTTGCGTTATTGTGGATGAGGAATGTTGTGTTTGTTATATTGTGTTGATAGTTATGGATGGGATATATTTTTTATATAATGTAATGTAATGTAATATAATGTAATGTGATATGATATGATATGATATGATGATATGATATGATATGATATGATATGATATGATATAATATAATATAATATAATATAATATAATATAATATAATATAATATAATATAATATAATATAATATAATATAATATAATATAATATAATATAATATAATATAATATAATATAATATAATATAATATAATATAATATAATATAATATAATAATATAAGTAAAATAAATATAGAATATAATAGAAATTATATAGTATAATATATAATATTATGTTATATAATATAATATAAAGTAATGTAATATAACATAATGTGATATAAGTAATATAATATAATATAAAGTAATGTAATATAACATAACGTAATATAGGAAAAATAACTAATAGAATATAATAGATATTATATAATATAATATATAACAAAATATAATGTAATATAATATAATATAATGTAAAGTAATATAACATAATGTAATATAGAAAAAATAAGTAATATATTACGTTATATTATATTATAGTGTATTATATTATATTATATTATATTATATTATATTATATTATATTATATTATATTATTATATTATATTATATTATATTATATTATATTATATTATATTATATTATATTATATTATATTATATTATATTATATTATATTATATTATATATCATATTATATTGGAAGGAAGGCGAGGATCCCCCCAAAACCCTCATCCCCTGTGACCTCTCAATTTTTAGGATAGAATGAATGCATTGGAGCCCCCCAAAACCCTTCTCTCTCAGTTTTTCGGCCAAGAAGGCGGCGAGGATCCCCCAAACCCCTCATCCCTTTGTGACCACTCCATTTTTAGGCTAAGAAGGCAGTGAGGAGCCCCCAAACCCCTCATCCCCCTGTCACCTCTCCGTTTTTGGGCCAGGAAGGCGGCGAGGAGCCCGGCACTGACCTTGGCCACCTGCACGCACCAGTTGAGCAGCAGCTGGGGCCCGATGCTGCCGCGGTTCTTGCGCACGTAGTCCAGCAGCGAGCCCAGCGGCAGCAGCTGCGTCACCAGCTGCAGCTGCGGGCCCGGGCAGATCCCCAGCAGCCGCACGATGTACGAGTGCTCCAGGCTGCCGATGGCCAGCATGTGCTGGGGGGACAGGGACAGCAGCCCAGCGTCCCCAGAGTGTCCCCAGAGCACCTCCAGTGTCCCCAGAGCATCCCCAGGGTCCCCAGAGTGTTCCCAGAGGGTCCCCAGAGGGTCCCCAGAGCACCCCGAGGGTCCCCAGAGCATCCCCAGGGTCCCCAGAGTGTCCACAGAGGGTCCCCAGAGCGTCCCCAGAGTGTCCCCAGAGGGTCCCCAGAGCATCCCCAGGGTCCCCAGAGTGTCCCCAGAGGGTCCCCAGAGCACCCCCAGTGTCCCCAGAGTGTCCCCAGGGTCCCCAGAGTGTCCCCAGAGTGTCCCCAGAGCACCCTCCAGGGTCCCCAGAGCACTCCCAGGGTCCCCAGAGTGTCCCCAGAGGGTCCCCAGAGGGTCCCCAGAGGGTCCCTAGAGCACCCCAGGGTCCCCAGAGCATCCCCAGAGGGTCCCCAGAGCATCCCCAGGGTCCTCAGAGCACCCCCAGTGTCCCCAGAGTGTCCCCAGATCCCCCCCGGCTTCGGTGGGACAGGGTCAGCACCCCCAGGGTCCCCAGAGTGTCCCCAGAGTGTCCCCAGAGCACCCCCAGGGTCCCCAGAGCACCCCCAGAGGGTCTCCACAGCAGCCCCAGGGTCCCCAGAGCACCCCCAAATCACCCTGGCGTCGATGGGGACAGGGTCAGCACCCCCAGAGTGTCCCCAGAGTGTCCCCAAAGCACCCCCAGAGCACCCCCAGTGTCCCCAGAGCACACTGGTGCCCCTGAATTCCCTGGTCCTCCCGGATCCCCCAGACCCCCCGGTCCCCCTGGTGCCCCCAAACCCCTCAAACCCCCCGGTGCCCCCCCGGTGCCCCCCGGTGCCCGGTGGCCGGCGCTCACGTCGGTGACGGCGTGGAAGGATTGCTGCCCGCTCCAGCCCTGGATCACCTTGATGCTGACCGGGATCTTGATGGAATCCCCGTCCGGGATCCAGATCCCCTGCGGGGTCGGATAACGGGATCGGGGGATTTACGGGATTTATGGGATGGATGGGATTTGGGATGGGATTTATGGGGTGGGATCAGATTTGAGGTGGGATTTACGGGATTTATGGGATGGATGGGATTTGGGATGGGATGGATGGGATGGGATCAGATTTGAGGTGGGATTTATGGGATTTATGGGATGGGTGGGATTTAGGGGATGGATAGGATTTGGGATGGGATTGATGGCAGTGGATGGATTGATGGGATCAATGGAGTGGATCAATGGGATGGATCAATGGGGTGGGATCAATGTGGGATCTATGGGATGGATTGATGGGATCAATGGGATGGATCAATGGGGTGGAATTGATGGGCTCAATGGGGTGGATCAATGGGATCAATGGGGTGGATCAATGGGGTGGGATCAATGTGGGATCTATGGGATGGATTGATAGGATCAATGGGGTGGATCAATGGGGTGGATCGATGGGGTGGATCAATGGGATGGATTGATAGGATCAATGGGGTAGATCAATGGGGTGGATCAATGGGGTGGATTGATGGGATCAATGGGGTGGATCAATGGGATGGATTGATGGGATCAATGGGGTGGATCTATGGGGTGGATCAATGGGGTGGATCTATGGGTGGATCTATGGGGTGGCACCCAAGCCCACCTTGTGCACGGTGCCGAAGACGCCCGAGCCCAGCACCTTGAGGCGCTTCAGCTCCGACTCCTTGAAGATCCGGGCCAGGACCTTGTTGGCCTTTTCACTGGGGTCCAGCGGCTCCAGGCTCTGCGGGACACGGATGGGGACGGATGGGGACGGGGACAGGGACAGGGACACGGTGTGGGGACGGGGACACGGATGGGGACAGGGACAGGGACATAGATGGGGACGGGGACACGGACAGGGACATGGTGTGGGGATGGGGACACGGCATGGGGACGGGGACATGGCGTGGGGACGGGGACAGGGACAGGGACATGGTGTGGGGATGGGGACACGGCGTGGGGGACACGGCGTGGGGACGGGGACACGGATGGGGACAGGGATGGGGACAGGGACACGGCGTGGGGACGGGGATGGGGACAGGGACACGGTGTGGGGACAGGGACATGGCGCGGGGACGGGGACACGGTGTGGGGACGGGGACAGGGACAGGGACATGGCATGGGGATGGGGACAGGCGTGGGGACAGGGATGGGGACAGGAAAGGACAGGGACAGGGACAAGGACCGGGATGGGGACAGGGATGGGGACAGGAACAGGGACAGGGATGGGGACAGGAACAGGGACAGGAACAGGGACAGGGACAAGGACGGGGACGGGGACAGGGATGGGGACAAGGATGGGGACAGGAACAGGGACAGGGACAGGGACAGGGACAGGGACAGGGACAGGGACAGGGACAGGGACAGGGACAGGGACAGGGACAAGGACACGAACACGGACAGAGCGACTGGCACGGGAGCAGAGCTGGAGAGGGACGGGGCCGGACGGGGACGGGGCTGGCGAGGCCCGAACGTGGGATCCAACCCATCCCCGCCGCCCCGGGACCCCTCCCGGGACCCCTCCCCGCCGCCCCGGGGCCGCTCCCGGGGCCGCTCCGGTAGTCCCGGCGCTGACCTCGCCCCGCTCCAGGTAGCGCCGCATCGCCCGTTTCTTCTGGATCTTCTTGCCCCGCCAGTAGAGCAGCGCCAGCAGCACCAGCGAGCACGAGAGGAACACGGCCCCGACCACCATGACCGCGATCAGCGTCGGTGTCCGCCTGCGGCACCGGGAGCGGCACCGGGAGCGGCACCGGGAGCGGGCGGGACAGGGGTGGAAACGGCACCGGGAACGGCACCGGGAATGGGCGGGACAGGGGTGGGAACGGCACCGAGAGCGGCACCGGGAACGGCACCGGGAGCGGGGTGGGAACGGCACCGGGAGCGGGGTGGGAACGGCACCGGGAGAGGCACCGGGAGCGGCACCGGGAGCGGGCGGGACCGGGGTGGGAACGGCACCGGGAGAGGCACCGGGAGCGGCACCGGGAGCGGCACCGGGAACGGCACCGGGAGCGGCACCGGGAACGGCACCGGGAGCGGGCGGGAACGGGGTGGGAATGGCACCAGGAACGGCACCGGGAGCGGCACCGGGAATGGGGTGGGAACGGCACCGGGAACGGCACCGGGAGAGGCACCGGGAGCGGGGTGGGAACGGCACCGGGAACGGCACCGGGAACAGCACCGGGAGAGGCACCGGGAACAGGCGGGACCGGGGTAGGAACGGGCAAGGGACGGAGATGGGGACGGGGATGGGGAAAAGCACCGGGTTAGGGTCCCCGCAGCCCCTCGGGGTCGCTGTAGCCCCCCCGAGCCCCCCGATCCCCCCAAACCCCCCCCGAGCCCCCCGAGCCCCCCGAGCCCCCAGACCCCCGGAGCCCCCCGAGCCCCCCGGAGCCCCCCGAGCCCCCGGAGCCCCCCAAGACCCCGGAGCCCCCTAAATCCCCCCGAGCCCCCCGAGCCCCCCGATCTCCCTGAGCCCCCCAAACGCCCCCGAACCCCCCGAGACCCCCGAGCCCCCCCCAAGCCCCCCAAAACCCCCCGAGCCCCCCCCGTACCTGGCCACGGGCAGGGGGTCCCCCAGGCAGTCCCGCAGCAGCGGCCCCACACATCTGTGGGGTGGGAGATGGGGCTCAGACCCTGGGGGACCCCCCCCCCAAGAGGGGGAGGACCCCAAATTGTGCCCCGCGGGGTCCCCAGACCCCCACCCTGCCCTGAGCCGTGGCTCAGACCCCTCAGTCCGCCCCTCTTGGGGTCCCCGGACCCCAAAATGCCACCAGGGAGGGCCCGGGCCCCCCAGTCCTGCCCCACATGATGCTCCAGGACCCCCAACCTGCCCCAAATGGTGCCCCAAGACCCCCAGCCTGCCCCAAATGACGCCCCAGGACCCCCACCCTGTTCCCCAAAGAGGTTTTGGGACCCCCACCCTGCCCCCAGTGATGCCCCAAGACCCCCACCCTGCCCCCAGTGACACCCCAGGACCCCCACCCTGTTCCCCAAAGAGGTTTTGGGACCCCCACCCTGCCCCAAATGATGCCCCAGGACCCCCACCCTTCTCCCCAAATAGGTTTTGGTACCCCCACCATGCCCCAAAGAGGTTTTGGAACCCCCACCCTGCCCCCAGTGACACCCCAGGACCCCCACCCTGCCCTGTAGGGGGTCCCAGCGGGGTCCCGCCCCCCCCAGCCCCCCGCAGCCCCCCGGGGGTCGCACCCACCCGCGGCTGCAGTTCTCGTGGCAGGGGCGGCACTCGCGGCTGCCGTCGGGGAATTTGAAGATGGGGCCGCGCTCGCCCAGGACCCCGTCGGGACATCGCCCCACGCAGTGCGGCCCGTCGCGATAGTGGGCGCAGCGCGTGCAGGTGTCGGCACCCTGCGGTTTGGGGGGTGGGCTGGGTGACACGGGTGGGGACACCCGCGTGGGGACAGCGGGGACAGCGCCGGGGGGGTGGCGGGGCCGTACCGAGCCGTTGCAGGTGGCACCGCCCTCCACGGGTTGGCACTCCGGGTGGCACTCGTGACATTCGCCGCCCTGCGAGAACTCCCGCGGCTCCCTGAGGACACGCGAGGGGTCGGACGGGTGGCCCGGGGGTGATGGGGACACCCCGGGGTGACAGGGACACCCCGAGGTGCCCCTGCCGGTCTCTGTCCCGCCCCGGGACCCTCCGTGCCCACCCCAAGGTGACAGGGACACCCCAATGGTGACAGGGACATCCCGGCAATGACAGGGCCGGTGCCCCCCCCTCAACCGTGTCCCCCCCCCGTGCCCCCGTGCCCCCCATGTCCCCTATGCCCTCCATGCCCCCCGTGCCCCCCATGCCCCCCGTGCCCCCCCATGCCCCCATGCCCCCCGTGCCCCCCGTGCCCTCCATGTCCCCTTTACCCTCCATGCCCCCATGCCCCCCATGCCCCCCATGCCCCCCATGCCCCCCGTGCCCCCCATGCCCCCATGTCCCCCATGCCCTCCATGCCCCCCATGCCCCCCATTCCCCCATGTCCCCCATACCCCCCATGCCCCCCGTGCCCCCCATGCCCCCCGTGCCCCCCGTGCCCCCCATGTCCCCATGCCTCCCATACCCCCCATGCCCCCCATGCCCTCCATACCCCCCGTGCCCCCCGTGCCCGCTGACCCCTGGCTGAAGCGGCAGGTGGGCACACAGACGCCCCTGCGGCTGTAGTGGCGGCAGGACAGGCACTGGGCCGGGCCGGGCCCCCAGCAGCCCTCGGCCGAGCACAGCGGGTCACACACCTTGCCCTCTTGTTCTGGGGGGGCAGCGGGCACGGGTCACCGGGGGGCAGAGGGGCTGGGGTCACCAGGGGGGCAGAGAGGGGCTGGGGGCAGAAGGGGTTGGGGGTCAGGGGGGCTGGGGTCACTCTGGGGGTCAGGGGGGGCTGAGGGTCAGAGAGGGGCTGGGGTCACCGGGGGGCAGAGGGGTTGGGGGTCAGGGGGGCTGGGGTCACCCCTGGGCTCAGAGTGGGTCTTGAGGTCCCCAAGTGGGTCCCACGCCCCCTCCCTGTGTCAGGGATTGGGGTTCAGTGTGGGATTTGGGGGTCCCGGAGACCCCTCCCTTATGGGAAGGACCGGGACCCTCCCGAGGGGTCTGAGGTCCCCGAGGAGTCCCGGGGGGGTCCCACGACCCCTCCCCAGCCCGGTCCATGCCCGGCACTTGCTGCGGGGCCGGTTGTTGGGGGTCCCGGTGACCCCTCCCCGAGGGAAGGAGCGGGACCCTCCCGAGGGGTCCCGGGGGTGCCCGAGGGGTCCCGGGGGTGCCCGAGGGGTCCCGGGGGGGGTCCCACGCCCCCTCCCCAGCCCGGCCCACGCACGGCACTTGCTGCGGGGCCGGTTGTTGCGGATGTCGAGGTCGGCGCGGCTGCGGCGCAGCGCGGCCCAGTGCACGGTGTGCAGGAAGCAGAGCCGCCGGTTCTCCGTGATGTACACGCGGCCCGCGCTCACCTCCCGCAGCGAGCGCAGCCCCAGAGACGTCACGTTCTCGTTCTTCATGATCAGCAGCGAGAAACCGCGGCTGCGGGAACCGAGAGAGGAGTTCCGCCGGCTCCCGGGGCGACCGGAGACCGGGGATCAACCGGGAGACCGGGGGGAACCGGGAGACCGGGGGGAACCGGGAATGAGCGGCCGGGGATGAAGTGGGAACCCGGGGGGAACCGGGAGACCGGGGGTGAACCGGGAATAAACGGCAGGGGATGAACCGGGAGCCGGGGGATGAACCGGGAATGAGCAGCCGAGGGATGAACCGGGAGCCCGGGAGTGAACCGGGAGGCGGGGGATGAACCGGGAATGAGCAGCCGGGGATGCTCCCGGAGCCGGGAAATGCTCCAGGACCCGGGGCATGAACCGGGAGCCAGGGGATGAACCGGGAATGAGAGACTGGGGGATGCTCCGGGAGCCGGGATGCAGGAATTGGGGAAAATGGGGAATTCGGGGATTTGGGATGCTGGGGATGCAGGAATTGGGGAAAACGGGGAATTCAGGGATGGGGAAAAGGAGGAATTCAGGGATTGGGAAAAGGAGGAATTCAGGGATTGGGAAAAGGAGGAATTCAGGGATTGGGAAAAGGGGGAATTCAGGGATGGGGAAAAGGAGGAATTCAGGGATCGGAAAATGGGAAATTCAGGGATGGGGGATGCCGGACAGGGGCTCCTCACTTGTAGAGGCTCCGTCCCCCGATGGTCTCGAGGTTGGAGAAGACGCTGAAGTTGTGCATGTGCTTGGGCCAGGACTGGATGTTCAGGTACCCTGCGGGGGCACCAAGGGCTCAGGGGGTCCCGGGTGGTCTCGGGGGTCTCAGGGAGACTCCGGGGGGGTCCCAGCACCCCCAACCCCGCTGCTCACCCGTGATCTCCCGCACCGTCCGGAACACGTTCAGCTTCTCCGGGTCCAGCGCCGAGATGTTGCGCCAGGGGTCCCTGCGGGGCCGGGGGGGTCAGCGGGGATGGGGAGGGGGGCTGCACCCCCTAAACCCCCCCATGAGCCCCCCAAATTCCATCCCTCACCCCTCCAGGCCCGTGATGAGGAAGTCGAGGTTGCCCAGGATCTTGGTGCAGTTGATGAAGGTGTCGATGTTGCTGGAGTCCACCGTTTGGTATTTGCTGCCGGCGCCGGTGCCCTCGCAGGCTGCGGGGCGGGGGCAGGGCTCAGGGGGGTCTCACCACCCCCAGACCCCCCCATGGGGGACCCCAAAACTCCCCCCATACCCTTGGGGCACAGCCCCGCGCAGGGCTCGCAGATCTTCAGCCCGTTCTTCTCCACTTCCATCTTGTCGTTGGGGCAGGCGCGCACGCACGAGCTCTGGTCCACCACGAAGTTGTCTGGGGGGACACCTCGGGGGTCACTCGGTGTCCCCCCCAGAGCACCCCCAGAACCCCCCAGAGACCCCCCAAACTCACGGGGGCACTCCCGCACGCAGACCCCCCCGTACTGGTACTTGGTGTCGGGGTTGGGCTCCAGCTGGAAGGTCAGCTTGTTGTAGATGAGCGGCTGCGGGCAGAGCGGCACGCAGGAACCGCTGTCGTTGAAGTGGCGGCAGGCCTGGGGACGGACAGACGGACAGATGGACACGGGATGGACAGGTGGGCACGGGATGGACAGATGGACATGGGATGGACAGGTGGACATGGGATGGACAGATGGGCACAGGATGGACAGGTGGACATGGGATAGATGGACATGGGATGGACAGATGGACATGGGATGGACAAATGGACACGGGATGGACAGGTGGACATGGGATGGACAGATGGACATGGGATGGATGGACATGGGATGGACAGATGGACACAGGATGGACAGATGGACATGGGATAGATGGACATGGGATGGATAAATGGACACGGGATGGACAGGTGGACATGGGATGGACAGATGGACATGGGATGGACAGATGGACATGGGATAGATGGACATGGGATGGACAGATGGGCATGGGATGGACAGATGGACATGGGATGGACAAATGGACACGGGATGGACAAATGGACATGGGATGGACAGGTGGACATGGGATGGACAGGTGGTGGGATGGATGG
Source organism: Taeniopygia guttata (assembly GCF_048771995.1). Taxonomy (NCBI): domain Eukaryota; kingdom Metazoa; phylum Chordata; class Aves; order Passeriformes; family Estrildidae; genus Taeniopygia; species Taeniopygia guttata. Next base: position 4,302,736 of record NC_133054.1, read on the forward strand.
ATGGACATGGGATGGATGGACAGACGCACGCACACGGGGATGGACGGGTGGATGGACAGACAGCCGGACACAGAGCGGACACAGGGGCGGCCAGACAGACAGACACAGGGATGGACGGATGGACAGGGGATGGACAGATGAACATGGGATGGATGATGGATGGATGATGGATGGATGGATGATGGATGGATGGATGGATGATGGATGGATGGATGGATGGATGGATGGATGGATGGATGGATGGATGGATGGATGATGGATGGATGGATGGATGATGGATGGATGGATGGATGGGTGGATGGATGGATGGATGGATGGATGGATGATGGATGGATGGATGGATGGATGGATGGATGGATGGATGGATGGATGATGGATGGATGGATGGATGATGGATGGATGATGGATGGATGGATGGATGGATGATGGATGGATGGTGGATGGATGGATGGACACACGCACATGGGGATGGATGGACAGATGGACAAACAGACGGACACAGGGGTGGCCGGACAGACGGACAGCCGGACGTACGAAGCAGTGGGTGCGCAGGGGGCCGGTGCAGCCGCCCGCGCACTCCTCGTGGCAGCACTCGTTGGGCGCGCGGCCGAAGCAGCGCCCGTTGCACTGCGGGGCGCAGATGGTCTTGGTCACTGCGGGGACACCGCCGGGGGTCACCGGGGCCGGGGGGGGTCCGGCCAAACCCCAAATCCCCCCCACAAAGCCCCCCGGTACCCACGTTTCTGGCAGTCGTCAGGGCCCGGCCCCCAGCAGTGCCCGCCGCAGCTCTCGTGGCACGGGGCGCCTGCGGGACAGAGCAGGGGGTCACCCCGGGAACCCCAAAAATGGGGCACCCCCAGGGACCCCAAAAATGGGGCATGCCAAAAATGGGGCACCCCAAAGGGACCCCAGAAATGGGGCACCCCAAAAATGAGGGTACCTAAAAGGGACCCCAAAAATGGGGGCACCCACAGGGACTCCCGAGCACCCCAAACCCAGGGGTGACCCCGGGGTGACCCCAAAGCCCCCCAAACCCAGAGGTGACTCCAAAACTACCCACACCCAGGGGTGCCCCCAAGCCCCCCAAACCCAGGGTGCCCCCACACCCAGGGGTGCCCCCAAGCCCCCCAAACCCAGGGTGCCCCCACACCCAGGGGTGCCCCCAAGCCCCCCAAACCCGGGGTGCCCCCACACCCAGGGGTGCCCCCAAGCCCCCCAAACCCGGGGTGCCCCACGCACAGCCGCGGCCGTTGTCCCGGACGAGCGGCTCCAGGCGCGAGTCCCTCATGATGTCCCTCCACTCCACCGTGTCCACGTGGCAGAGCTGCGCGTTCTTCTCGATGTACACCCCCCCCGCCAGGATCTCTGCGGACAGGGGTGACAACGGGGTGACCAGGGGGGTGACAAGGGGGTGACAAGGGGGGACAGGCACCCCCAGCCCCAACAATGTTCCCAGCCCTCCATGATGTCCCCAACCCCCATGATGTCCCCAGCCCCTGCGATGTCCCCAACCCCCATGATGTCCCCAACCCTCAATGATGTCCCCAGCCCTTGCAGTGTCCCCAGCCCCCACCATGTCCTCAACTCTCCACGATGTCCCCAAGCCCCACAATGTCCCCAACCCTCCACAATGTCCCCAACCCTCCATGATGTCCCCAACCCTCCATGATGTCCCCAAAGCCCCGCGATGTCCCCAAACCCCCACGATGTCCCCAACCCCCCTGATGTCCCCAACCCCACCATGTCCCCAGCCTCTGCAATGTCCTCAACCCCCTGTGATGTCCTCAACCCTCCAGGATGTCCCCAACCCTCAACGATGTCCCAGCCCTCAATGATGTCCCCAACCCCACACAATGTCCCCAACCGCACACAATGTCCCCAACCGCACACAATGTCCCCAACCCTCAATGATGTCCCCAGGCCGGTGTCCCCCAGCCCACCACGATGTCCCCAACCCTGACTGATGTCCCCATGCCGGTGTCCCACCCGTGAGCTGGTTGAGGCCGAGCTGGCGCAGGGCGTGGGTGGTGTTGGGGTTGTAGTTGAGCAGCACGAAGAGCGCGAAGCGTTCCTCGTAGAACTGCGTGCCGCGGATCACGCGCAGGTTCTGCAGCGGCAGCGCCGCGAACACGTTCATGGCGATCAGGATGTAGCCGGTCACCTCCCGGATGGTCTGCGGGGGGCTCGGGGTCACCTGGTGGCCACGGCCACTGTCCCCGTGGTGGACATGTGGCCCTCAAAGTGGCCATGTCCTCCATTTGATGGTCACTGTCCCCATGGTGGCCGTGTCACCTCAATGGTCACGTCCTCCCCTTGATGGCCATGGTCCCCAGGGTGGTTGTATCACCTCCAAACTGGCCATGTCCTCCATTTGATGGCCACTGTCCCCATGGTGGCCGTGTCACCTCAATGGTCACATCCTCCCCTTGATGGCCATGGTCCCATGTCCACATGTCCAACTGGCCATGTCCTTCAGATGGCAGCCATGGCCAGGGTCCCCATGGTGGCTGTGTCACCCTCAAACTGGCCACGTCCTCCCCTTGATGGCCACTGTCCCCATGGTGGACATGACACCTCCAAACTGACCATGTCCTGCACATGGTGGCCATGGTCCCCATGGTGGAGATGTCACCTCCAAACTGGCCACGTCCTCCCCTTGATGACCGCAGCGATGTCCCCTCTGAGGTCCCCGTCCCCTCGGAGCTGGCCCCGTCCCCCCTCAGCGGCCACCCCCGCGTGTCCCCGGGGGTCACCTGGAGGAAGGAGAGGTCCTGGGTGTGGTCGATGAGGACGATCTCCAGGTTGCCCATGACGATCTCGCAGTTGTTGTACATCTTGTGCAGGGTCTGGTACTGGTGCTGCGCGTCCCCCGTCACGCTCAGCCCGTTCAGCGTCCCCGCGCACACTGCGGGCACCACCGCGTCACCGGGGCCACCAGGGCCACCGGGGCCACCATCATCACCACGGCCACCAGGGCCACCATGGCCACCGGGGCCACCAGGGCCACCAGGGCCACCAGGGCCACCACGGCCACCAGGGCCACTGGGGTCACCAGGGCCAACATTGCCACCGGGGCCACCAGGGCCACCAGGGCCACCCCTGCACAGTCACAGCAATGTCCCCTCCAAGCTGGCCATGTCCTGCCCGTGGTGGTGGCCACGGTCGTGGTGGTTGTGTCACCTCCTCATGGCCATGCCATCCCCTTGATGTCCCCACCCCCTCCGAGCTGGCCACATCCAGCTCTTGCTGGCCACGGTCCCCATGGTGGTGGTGTCACCTCCATGGTGTCCCTGTCCCCTCCATGGTGGTGGTGTCACCTCCATGGTGTCCCTGTCCACTCCATGGTGTCCCTGTCCCCTCCATGGTGGCCCTGTCCCCTCCATGGTGTCCCTGTCCCCTCCATGGTGGCCCTGTCCCCTCCATTGGCATCCTTGTCCCCTCCATGGTGTCCCTGTCCCCTCCATGGTGTCCCTGTCCCCTCCATGGTGGCCGTGTCCCCTCCATGGTGGCCCTGTCCCCTCCATGGTGGCCGTGTCCCCTCCATGTCACCCAGCCCGCGGTGTCCCTGTCCCCTCCCTGTCCCCTCCCTGTCCCCGTCCCCGCCGCTCTCCCCGCCCCGGGTCCTCCCCCGCCGCTCCCTCCCGGTCCCTCCCCGCTCCCGGTGCCCGAACCGGCCGGGCGAGCCTTGCGCAAGGCGGGCGCCTCGGGCACGGCCCCGCCACGCCCGCCCGGACTTCGGCCCCGCCGCCGCCGCCGCCCCGCGGGCCGAGCCCCGGGACCACCCCCGCCCCGGGGGCGCGGGGTCCCGGCGGGGGCGGCGGGCTCGGGGTCCCCCCGGTTGTCGTGCGGGCGCACAGGGCCCCCTTTGTGCGCGGGGCTGGCACCGCACAAAGCCGCGATTGTGGCGGGGGACGCCGAACCCCCCCCCCCAAACCGGGACCCCCGGGGGCACCGAGGGGTGCGGGGGCCCCCCCGAATCCGCCAGACGTGACTCAGGCCGGGGCGCGGGGAGGGGGGGCTGCGGTCAAAGGCGGCTTTGTCCGGCCCGGGACCCCTCCGGGGGCGGCGGCGGAGCTCGGGGCACGCACGGGAAGGGCCCCCCCGGTCCGGCCCGGGCGATTTGAGCAGGGAACGGGGCTATAAAAAGGTCCCAGCTGCGACGGCAGCGGCCCCCGGCCCCGCCGCACCGGGGAGGGGCACGGGGGGAGCCCGGACCGGGGGGTGCCGCGACCCCCATGAAACACCGGGGGGTCCTCAAGGTGTTGGGGGGCAACATCCAGCCCTCCCCCCGGACCCTCCGTTAACGATTCACCGGCACCTTCAAGGCTCCGAGGGGCCCACGGGGGGATTTTGGGGGGCCGCGACCCCCGGTTGCACCTGCCCGCGGGGGGTGGGCGGCGATGCTGGGACCACCCCCCCCCCCGGTTCTCTCCCGGGCGCCGCGGCGGCGGCGGGACCGGGCGTTATCAGCGCGGGGCCCCGCTGGCAGCTCCGGCACGTCCCCGCTATCAACCGCGTGCCACCGCGGCCCCCGCCGCCAGGAATAGCACCGGGGGCACCGGGGGGGCACCGGAGGGGGGGGGGGGTACCGGGAGGGGCTCGGAGCGACCTCCTGCCCTCGGTCCCGGCGGCGGCACAAAGGGGGCTGTGTGTGCGCCGGGCCCCGAACAAAGGGGGCTCTCAGACACGGGGTTTTGGGGGGTGCAGAGCTGGGGCCGCTCCCGGGGTGTCCCCGAGCCCCCCGGTATTTCCCCGAGCCCCCGGTATTTCCCCGAGCCCCCCGAGATGTCCCCGAGCCCCCCGATGTTCCCTCTGTCTCCTCGGATTCGGAGCCCGTGGGTGGCACCCGAAGCGTCGCCGGTGGCACGTGGAGCGGGGGACACAGCCAGGGGGTCCCCCCGGTGTGCCCCCCACCCCCGGGCACCCCACGGGCACCCCCCGGGCACTCCCCCGGGCATCCCCCGGTGTTTCGGGGCGGCGCCGGCCCCACCTGCGCGTCCAGCCCTCGGTGTTTTTCCTTTGGGGATTGAAAAACAACTCCCGGGCGGCCGCGGCCCTTCCGGGGTACCGGGGGTGCGGGGCGGCCTCGCGGGACGGGACCGGGGGGATCCTCCGGGGGTCCCCCCCTTGAAGGATCCTCCCCACCCCCGTCCCCCCTCGGGGGTCCCGCCCGGATCCCAAAAGCATCGCCGGGAGCGGCCCCGCAGCCTAAAATTAGCGCGGGCAGCTGCGGGGCCGCAGGTGTCGAGACCGGGAGGGGGCACCGAGCCCCGGGACCGAATCAGGGAGGGGGAACCGAGCCCCGGGAAGGGGCACCGAGCCCCGGGACCGACCCCAGGAGTGGCCACCGAGCCCAGGACCGAGTCCCGGAAAGTCACCGAGCTCCGGGACCGAGCCCGGGAGCAGCCACCGAGCCCCAGCCCCGCCGGAGCCGCAGTCCCGGGGAGGTCTCAGCGCCGGTCCCGGTGCCCCCGGAGCCGTGCGGTCCCCCGGGAGCAGCACCGGGGGATCCTGGGACGCCCCCACGGCGGAAACACCCGCGGGAATTACCGGGATTGGACCGGGGTCCGGTACCGGCGGAATCGGGACAGCAGCACCGCCGCGACCCCCGAGCGCTCCCGCTCCCGCCGCCCATCCCGGGAGCCCCGAGCGCTCCGGTGTTTTCCCGGGTCCCCTTTGCCCGATCCCGCGGCGCAGCCCCGCTCCCCCCGTGCCCCGCCGGTGCCGGTGCCGGTGCTGACCTGCCTGCGCGGAGCCGGGCGCGGGGGCGCGGAGCAGCAGCACCGGCAGCAGCAGCAGCAGCGCCCGGTGCCGCTCCCGGTGCGGCTCCATCGCGGCGCGCCGGTAGCGGCGGAGCGTGCCCGGGAATGCACCTGGCGCGGGGCCGCGGGGCGGGCGGGGCCGGGCCGGGCCGGGCCGGGCGGAGCAGCTCCGGGGATGGCGGAGGGGGGGGGGAGGACACCCCGCTTCCCCTCCCCGCCCCTCCCCGGGACCCGCCCGCCGCGCCCGGGGCGGTGGCACCGGCACCGGCCGCCCCCGCCGGGCCGGGACCGGCCCCGTGCGCCGCCTCCAGCCCGGCCCGGGGCGCTCCGGTCCGGTCAAATGAAGCACCCACGCCCCCAGCCCGGTCCCGGTGTCGGTCCCGGAGCAAATTCGCCCTCTCCGAGTTCCCGGTACCCCCCAGCCCCGTTCACATCCCCCAGTCCCGGTCCCGGTCCCAATTCGCCCCCTCCGAGCCCCCGGTCCGGTCGCCGGTGCCCCCCCAGTCCCTTTCACATCCCCCGGTCCTGCCGCCCCCCCGGTTCCGGTGCAAATTCGCCCTCTCCGGTCCCCCGGTGCCCCCCCAGCCCCGTTCACATCTCCCGGTCCCGGTTCGCCCCCTCCGGTCCCCCGGTGCCCCCCCAGCCCCACCGAGACCCCTCCCCAAAAAATGGACGGGGGTGTTGGGGGGGTCTGGCCCCAAAAACCCCCAAAACCGGGGGGGGGGGGGGTCTGACCCCAAAACCGGGGAGTTCTGATCTCAAACACCCCCAAAAACGGGGGGGGTGTCTGACCCCAAACACCCCCAGGCCCACACTGGAGGAACCCAGAGCCCCCCAAATCCCCAAAACAGGGAGTAGGATCAGAGACCCCCTCAGGACCCCCCAAAAATCCTGAATCCCCCCGAAAACGAGCGGGCTGGGGCAGATCCTGAGACCCCCTCAGGACACCCCCAAACCCCGAATTCCCCCCAAAAAAATCCCAAATTCCCCCAAAACCCTGAATCCCCCCAAAAATGAGTGGGCTGGGGGCAGATCCTGGGACCCCCTCAGGATCCCCCCAAAATCCCAAATCCCCCCAAAAACAGAGTGGGATCAGAGACCCTCTCAGTACCCCCAAATACACAGAGAGGCATCAGAGCACCCTAAAATTTCCCCCCAAATCCCCCAGAGACCCCCTCGGGACACCCCAAAATCCCAAATCCCCCCAAAAAACAAGCGGGTTGGGGCAGATCCTTTATTGATGCTGCTCTGGGGGTCCCGCGGCTCCGCGGGTCCTCACTGAGGGTCTTCACATGGGTTTTGGGGGGGGCCGGGGGGCAGCTCCCTGCAGAGAGAACCCCAAAATTAGGGGGGCTTGGGGGGGGGAAGCACAGACCCATGGGACCCCACCCACAAAAACCCTCCCAGGAACCCCCCACAACCCCCAGGGAGCCCCAAAAATGTGTGGGACCCCCCCAGGACCCCTCAAAACCCCCTGAGACCCCCCCCAGGACCCCTTGGGATCCCCTAAATTGTGGGGGACCCTCCCCCAAGGACCCTCTAGGACCCCCCCAGACCCCTTTGATGCCCCCAAAATCCCCCCAAATGCCCCCTGGGACCCCCTCAAGGACCCTTTAAAACCTCCCAAAATCCCCTGAGACCCCTTCTGGACCCCCCAGATCCCTCCAGGACCCCCCCAAACCTCCCCCAGGACCCTTTAGGAAGCCCAAAACCCCCTGAGACCCGTCTAGGTACCCCCAGACCCCCCCCAAAACCCCTTTGGGACCCCTCCAGGTCCCTTCTGAACACCCCTAGGAACCCCCCCAAACACCCCTGGGACCCCCAAACCCCTCAGGGACCCACCCAGACCCCTCAGGAATCCCCCCCAAACCACTCCAGGACCATTTTGAACCCCCCTGGGTACCCCCAAACCCCTCAGGGATCCCCCCAAACACACCTTGGACACCCCTAAACCCCTGAGGGACCCCCGCAAAACCCCTCGGGGACCCCCCAGACCCCTCCCAAACACCCCTGAAACCCCTCAAGGACCCCCCCACACCCGTCAGGGACACCCCCAGACCCCCCACAAGCCCCTGGGACCCCTCAATCCCCTTGGGGAACCCCCAAACCCCTTCAGGACCCTTCTGAACACCTTTGGGACCCCCCCAAACCCCTTGGGGATCACCCTAAACCCCTCAGGGATCCCCCCCCAAACCCCTCCAGGTACCTTCTGAATACCCCCAGGACCCCCCAAAACCACTCAGGGACCCCCCAAAATTCCTCGGGGTGCCATTAGACCCCTCCAGAACCTTCCCGAACACCCCTGAAACCCCTCAGGGACACCCCCAGACCCCCCACAAGCCCCTGGGACCCCTCAAACCTCTCGGGGAACCCCCCCAAACCCCTTGGGGACCCCCCAAAACCACTCAGGGACTCCCCCAAAACCCCTCGGGGCGCCATTAGACCCCTCCGGGACCTTCCCAAACACCCCTGAAACCCCTCAAGGACCCCAAAGACCCCCCTGTGACCCCCCCCAAACCCCTCAGGGACACCCCCAGACCCCTTGGGGATCCCCCTAACCCCTCAGGGACTCCCCCAAAACCCCTCGGGGTGCCTATAGACCCCTCCAGGACCCTTCTGAACACCCCTGGGACCCCCCAAACCCCTCAGGGACTCCCCCAAACCCCCCTGGGAGCCCCCTAAACCCCTCCAGGTTCCTTTTGAACACCCCTGGGACCCTCCAAACCCCACGAGGACCCCCCCAGACCCCCCCAAATCCCCCCCAGACTCACGGCGGGGCGGAAGCGGGGCGGGGGGGTCCGGTCCTTGCGGGCCTCGCGGGAGCGGTTGCGAACCACTTTGCTGTGGATGGCGCAGCTGACGCAGTAATGCAGCTTCACGTACAGCTTGGGCAGCACGTAGGCTGGGGAGGGGGAAAAAGGGGTTCAGGGACCCCAAAAATACACCCAGGGACCCCAAAAATGTAACCAGGGACCTCAAAAACCCCAAAAAACTAACCCAGGGAGAAAAAAAAAACTAAAAAACACACCCAGGGACAGCAAAAACAAACCCAGGGACCCCAAAAAACACATCGAGAGACCCCAAAAACCCTAAAAAAACACACCCAGGGACCCCAAAAACACACCCAGTAATGCAGCTTCACGTACAGCTGGGGCAGCACGTAGGCTGGGAGGGGAAAAAAGTGGTTCAGGGACCCCAAAAATGTAACCAGGGACCCCAAAAACCCTAAAAAACACCTCCAGGGATGCCAAAAATCCCAGAAAACAAACCTAGGTACCCTAAAAAACACAGCCAGGGACACCAAAAACCCCAAAAAACACAGCCAGGGACCCTCAAAAACAGAGTGGGGGTGACAGAGGCACTATTTTGGGGTGACAAAGGCACTGTTTTTTGGGGTGACAAGGACTATTTTTGGGGTGACATGGACTATTTTTTGGGGATGACATGGACTATTTTTGGGGGTGACAGGACTTTTTTGGGAGGTGACAGGGACTATTTTTGGGGGGTTAAAAGGACTATTTTTTGGGGTAACTAACTATTTTTTTGGGATGACAAGGACTACTTTTTGGGGGTGACAGGACTATTTTTTAGGGTGGGACAGGGACTGTTTTTTGGGGTGGCATGGACTATTTTTTGGGGGTGACAGAGGCATTATTTTGGGGTGACAATGGGGCTATTTTGGGGGTGATAGAAACACTGTTTTGGAGTAACATAGTGGCTATTTTTCGGGCTCGATGCTGCCAATTTAAAAAGCACAATAACAATTTTTCCAGCTGAACAGCGCGAGCTATTTGGGGTACCGACACCTCTCATTTCAAGGCCCGCCAGAGACAGATTTTGGGGTTCCCCCAGACTCACAGTCGAAGACGCTGGCCTCGGAGATGTCCCTGACTGCAGCAGCCTCCACGATGTTCCTGATGACGAATTTTTTGATGGCCTTGTCCTTGGGCACGCAGCGGGCGCAGTTGGTGCAGCGGATGGGCTGCACGTGCCCCCGGCCCTTCTTGGCACGCCCGTTGTTCCTCCTCTTCTTGGTCTGAAAGGGGGAAAAAGTGAGAGGTTGGGAGGTGGGAAAATTACGGGTTGGCACGGGGGGAATAGTGAAAGGTCAATCGGAGCGGTGTGGGGAAAATGCTGGGGGGGATTTGGTGAAGTGTGAGAAAAATAGAGAAATTTCCAGTGGGTGAGGCTAAGAAAAATTCCAAAAATTCATCTGGATCAGTGTCAGAAAAATCCCAAAAACTCACCTGGATCAGTGTCAGAAATACCTCAGAGAGATCCTGGATTAGGCTCAGAAAAATCCCAAAAACTCACCTGGATCAGGCTCATAAATGCCCCAGAGAAATCGTGGATCAGCCTCAGAAAAATCCCAAAAACCCACCTGGATCACCCCCAAAAATCCCCACAGACTCATCTAGATCAGGCTCATATAAATCCCAAAAACTCATCCGGATCAGCCCCCAAAAAAACCCCAAAAACTCACCTGTATCGGGCTCAGAAAAATCCCAAAAACTCACCAGGATTAATTACTGTGAGAAAAATCCCAAAAACTATCTGGATCAGTGTCAGAAAAATCCCAAAATCTCACCTGGATTAGGCTCAGAAATAACCCACAGAGACTCTTTATCAGGCTCAGAAAAATCCCAAAAACTCACCTGGATCAGGCTCATAAAAATCCCAAAAACTTATCTGGATCAGTGTCAGAAAAGTCCCAAAATCTCACCTGGATCAAGCTCAGAAATACCCCACAGACTCACCCGAATCAGCCCCATAAAACCCCAAAAACTCACCTGCATCAGCCTCAAAAACTCACATCGCTCTTTGTGTCCCCCAAATCCCCCTCAGCAGCCTCCACCTCCCAAATCCTCCTCAGCACCCCTCGCCCCACATAGACCCCAAATCCCTCTCTGATCGTCCCCCAAATCCCCAAAATCCCCCCCAGAATCTCCCTGGAGACCCGAAATCCCCCCCCCAGCCCCACACAGACCCCAAATCTCTCTGGAGACCCCAAATTCCCCCCAAATCCCCCTCAGCACCCCCTGCCCCACACAGACCTCAGATCCCTCTCTGATCGACCCCCAAATCTCTCTGGAGACTCCAAATCCCCCCCTGCCCAACACAGACCCCAAATCCCTTTTTGATTGCCCCCAAATCCCCCACAAAATCCCCCTCAGCATCCCCTGCCCCACACAAACCCCAAATCTCCCTGGAGACCCCAAATCCCCCTCAAATCCCCCTCAGCACCCCCAGCCCCACACTCCTCTCCGATCCCCCCCCAAACCCCTCCCCCCCCCCCCCGCCTCTCCCCCACACCCCCACAGAGGATCCCTCTGAGACCCCCGAGCCCCCCACGATCCTCCCCGGTCCCTCCCGAGCCCCCCGGAGCCCCCCGGCAGCTCCCGGCCACGCCGCGCTCACCATGGCGGCTCTGAGGGAGAACCGGAAGAGGCGCGGCCGCAGCACCGCCGCTCTTATATTGTTCCGCTTCCTCAGCTCCCTCCGCCGGGAAGCGCCGCTCCCTCCGCTTCGCTTCTCACGGGGATACCCCAGAAGAGCTCGCAGAAACTCCACCCGAGGCACCGGAGCGGGTGAGGTGGGCGGAGAGCGGCGGGGGAATTAACGGGAGCGGGGATGGGTTTAGGGACTATTTTTCCTGCGGTAGGAGGAGGGATCCGCGCCGCGCACGTGGAGAAAAGCTCCCGCGCTGTGCGTGTGACGTCATCCGCAGGGCGTGCGCGCCGCGAGGGGTGCTGGGAAATGGAGTCCGGCATGGGGCGGTGTCCCCGCCGCCATTTCTGGGGGACAACGGCGACGTGGGGGTGTCCCCAAGGCCGGGTGTCCCCAGTGTCCCCAATGTCCCCAGTGTCCCCTGTCCCTCCCTGGGTGTCCCCAAGGCCGGGTGTCCCCAATGTCCCCAGTGTCCCCTGTCCCTCCCTGGGTGTCCCCAAGGCCGGGTGTCCCCAGTGTCCCCAATGTCCCCAGTGTCCCCTCTCCCTCCCTGGGTGTCCCCAAGGCCGGGTGTCCCCAGTGTCCCCTGTCCCTCCCTGGGTGTCCCCTGTCCCTCCCTGGGTGTCCCCAGTGTCCCCAGTGTCCCATCCCCATTTCTCTGTTCCCTGTCCCCATTTCTGTCCCCATTTCTGTGTCCTTTGTCCCCATTCCCGGGTGTCCCCAATGTCCCCTGTCCCCATTTCTGTGTCCCCTGTCCCCTTTCCTGGATGTCCTCAAGTTCCTTTGTCCCCATTTCTGTCCCCTGTCCCCATTTCTGCATGTCCCCAATGTCCCAAATGTCCCCAATTCCTGTCCCCGTCCCCAGTTCTGTGTCCTTTGTCCCCATTTTTGGATGTCCTCAATGTCCCCTGTGCCCATTTCTGGATGTCCCCAGTGTCCCCATTTCTGTGTCCCCTGTCCCCATTTTTGGATGTCCCCAATATCCCCATTTCTGTGTCCTTTATCCCCATTTTTGTGTCCTTTATTCCCATTTCTGTGTTCTTTATCCCCATTTCTGTGTCCTTTATGCCCATTTTTGTGCCCTTTATCCCCATTTCTGGATGTCCCCAATGTCCCCAAGTCTGTCCCCAGTGTCCCCAAGCAGGTCCTGGAATTTTGGGGCACATTAAATTATTCCCGTTTAATTGGAAGCCGAGCCTCGGGCAGTTACAGTACAAAACTTACAGCAGATCTCGTTAACAACAAGTCATTAATTACAATATTTTACAGCTACAAAAGCTCCCGGGAAAAGGGGGGCAAAAAAAGGCTCCAAAACCTCACAAAAAAAGGGAAAAAAAGGAAAAAAAACCAAAAAACCAACGGCAAATCCATGAATTCCTCGGGATTTTTTTTGGGGGGGTTTGGGGGTATTGCACATCCTCGTTTTGTTCTTCATCTGTCGGGTTTAAAAAATAGATATTTACAGGGTAAAGCCACCTGGAGGTCATAGAAAATTCCTAAATTTCCTAAATTCTTAAATTCCTACAGTTTCGGGGGTGTGGGGGGAAAAATAGGGGGGAAAATGGGGGGAAAAGTGGAAAAAAAGGGAAATAAAATGGAAATTAAATGGGAAAGGGGGAGAAAATGGGGGGGGAAAATAATGGGGAAAAGGGAAATAAAATGGGAAAGGGGAGAAAAAAGGGGAAAAATGGAAATAAAATGGGAAAGGGGGAGAAAAATGGGGAAAAATGGAAATAAAATGGGAAAGGGGGAGAAAAAAGGGGGAAAATTGAAATAAAATGGGAAACGGAGGAAAAAAGGGGGAGAAAATAATGGAAAAAAGGGAAATAAAATGGAAAAGGGAGGAAAAAAGGGGGAGAAAAAGGGGGAAAATGAAATAAAATGGAAAAGGGGAGAAAAGAATGGTAAAAAGGGAATAAAATGGAAACGGAGGAAAAAAGAATGGAAAAAGAGGGGGAAAGGGGTAATAAAATGGAAAAGTGGAGAAAATGGGGGGGAAAAGAATGGAAATAAGGGGAATAAAATGGAAAAGGGAAGAAAAAAGGGGGGAAAAGGGAAATAAAATTGAAATGGGAAAAAAAGGGGGAAAAATAATGGAAAAAAGGGAAATAAAATGGAAAAGGGGGATAAAAAGGGGGGAGAAGAATGGAAAAAAGGGGAATAAAATGGAAAATGGGGAGAAAAAAGAGGGGGAAAAAGAATGGGAAAAAGGGGAATAAAATGGAAAAGGTGGAGAAAAAAGGGAAAAGGCGGAGAAGAAGGGGAAAAATGGAAATAAAATAGGGAAGGGGGAGGAAAAGGGGGGAAAAACAGGGGGAAATGAAATAAAATGGAAAAGGGGGGGAAAATGGGAAAAAGAATGGAAAAAAGGGAAATAAAATGAAAAAGGGGAGAAAAAAGGAAAATAAAATGGAAAATGTGGGAGAAAAAAGGGGGCAAAATAATGAAAAAAAGGGAAAGCCCCATTTGGGGCTCAAACCCTTTTTTTTGGGGTTCAAAACCCCTTTTTTGGGTCGGTTCTGGCGCCGGGGGAGGGGTGGGGGCACCCCAAAAATGGGGATGGGAATTGGGGGGGACCCCCCTGAGCGCCGTGGGGGAAGGGGAAAGGGGGAAAAGTCCCCAAAACTCAAACCCTTTTTTGGGGTTCTAAGCCCCTTTTTTGGGTCGGTTCCGGCGCTGGGGGAGGGGTGGGGGTACCCCAAAAATGGGGGGACCCCCCTGAGCGCCGTGGGGGAGGGGAAAAGTCCCCAAAATTTGGGGGGGGGGGGCAGCGGGCGCTGCTGAGGTGCTCGGGTGTCCCCACGAGGGAACGGCTTTGGTTTGGTTTGTCCTGGGCCGGGGGACCCCCAAATGGGGGAACTGGGGGGACCCCCGAAATGGGGGGGGAGTGGGACCCCCAAAATGTGGGGGGAAATGGGGGGGACCCCTAAAATGGAGAAGTGGGGTGGGGGGGACCCACAAAATGGGGGGAAATGGGGTGGGGGGACCACCCAGTGTGGGGGGAAATGGGGCTGGGGGACCCCTAAAGTGGGGGGAGTGGGGTGGAAGGACCCCCCAAAATGTGGGGAAATGGGGTGGGGGGACCCCCAAAATGTGGGGGGAAATGGGGTGGGGGACCCCATGTGTGGGGATCCCCCAAATCTGAGGGGTTGGGGATCCCCCATGGGTGGGGATTGGGGTCCTCCCCCTTTGTCACAGCCCAAATTCGGGGGATCCCCCAAATCTGGGGGTCCCACCCTGGCTGTGCCCAGGAGGAGGGGGAGACCCCAGGACCCCCATCCTCATTTTAGGGGGGTCAGGAGAGGATTTGGGGGAGAATTTTTGGGGGATTTGGGGGAGAATTTTTGGGGGATTTGGGGGAGAATTGGGGGGAGAATTTGGGGAAGATTTGGGGGAGGATTTGGGGGGAAATTTTGGGGGGATTTGGGGAAGGATTTAGGGAAGGATTGGGGGAGAATTTAGGGAAGGATTTGGGGGGAATTTGGGGGAGAATTTTTGCAGGATTTAGGGAAGGATTTGGGGGAGGATTTGGGAGAGGATTTGGGGGAGAATTTTTTTGGGATTTGGGAGAGGATTCAGGGAAGGATTTAAGGAAGGATTTGGGGGAGAATTTGGGGCAGGATTTGGGGGTCCCCACGTCCCATTCCGGGGTACCCCGGTTAAAGCTGAGGATGGGGCAGCTCCCCCCGGGCTGGGGGGGTCAGGCTGAGTTTTGGGGGGTCCCCGGGGGGGGGGGTTTAGCACCGAATTTTGAGGTTCCTTTAGCCCGGGAACGGGCGGGAGCAGGGCAAGGGGGGGAACAGTCTCCAAAAATTCAAGTGAGACCTTTTTTTGTCTTTTTTTTTGTCTTTTTTTTTTTGGGTGAAAAACCCCAAGAATTATCAAAAGAGCAACGGAAAAGCTTAATAAATAACGAGGGGAAAGGGAAATAAAAAGCAGAAAAAAAGTTCCTATTCAATATTTAAATAACTTTGTTTATAAAAAGGAGGATTAAGGGCTCCCCCTAGGTGGGGCTGGTCGGGTTTTTGAGGTTTTTTTTGGGGTTTTTTGTTGTTGTTTTTAAATACTTTTTTGTGTTGTTTTGTTGTTTTTTCTAGCCAAAGTCAGTGCAAAGGAGTATAAAAGAAAATAAAAATAAAAATAACACAACCCAACAGTTCCATGCCCTATAAGGATGGGAGGGGAGGGGAGGGGGAAAATTGGGGGGAAAAAAGGGGAATTTGAGGGAATTTTTCCAACCTCACATTTTGTGCTCGTGGCGCACGATGTGGGAGGGGAAAATTGGGGGGGAAAGGGAAAATAGGAGGGGGGAAAAAGGGGAAATAGGAGGGGAAAATCAGGGGAAAATGGGAAAATAGGAGGGGAAAATCAACGGGAAAAAGGGAAAATGGGAGGGGGAACAAAGGGGAAATAGGAGGGGAAAATTGAGGGGGAAAAAGAGAATTTGAGGCAGGGGAGATTTTTTTTCCAACCTCACATTTTGACCATGATTTGGGAGAGGAAATGGGAGGAGAAAAAAGGGAATTTGAGGATGGGGAATTTTCCAAACTCACATTTTGTGTTTGGGAGGGGAAAATTTGGGAATTTGAGGCAGGAAAAGGGGGAATTTTCCCATCTCACATTTTGAGTTTGCTGAGCACGATTTAGGAAGGGAAAACTGGGAAATTTGAGGCAGGAAAAGGGGAACTATTCCCATCTCACATTTTGTGTTTGCTGAGCACGATTTAGGAGTGGAAAACTGGGGTGAAATCAGAAAACTGAAGGCAGGAAAGGGCGAACTTTTCCCACCTCAGATCTTGTGCTTGCCACGCACAATTTAAGAGGGGAAAACTGGGGTGAAATCAGAAAACTGGAGGCAGGAAAGGGGGGGATTTTCCTATCTCACATTTTGTGTTTGCTGAGCACGATTTAGGAGGAAATTAGGGAATTTGAGGCAGGAAAAGGGGAGAACTTTTCCCACCCGTATCTTGTGCTCGCCACGCACGACTCAGGAGGGGAAAACCGAGGTGAAACCGGGGTAAAATCAGAAAATTGGAGGCAGGAAAAGGGGGATTTTCCCATCTCGCATTTCTGTTTGCTGAGCACGATTTAGGAGGAGGAAAACTGGGGAATCTGAGGCAGGAAAAGGGGGGGATTTTCCCATCTCAGATTTTGAGTTTGCTGAGCACGATTTTGGAGGGAAAAACCGGGGTGAAATCAGAAAATTGGAGGCAGGAAAAAGGGAGATTTTCCCAGCTCACATTTTGTGCTCGCCACGCACGATTTAGGAGGGGAAAACCGAGGTGAAACCGGGGTAAAATCAGAAAATCGAAGGCAGGAAAGGGCAAACTTTTCCCACCTCAGATCTTGTGCTCCCCACGCACGATGTGCGAGGAGAACTCGTAGCGGTCCTGGCTGCGGTAGCCGCAGATGTTGCACTCGAAAGGGTCCCTGAAGCCGTGGCAGCCCATGTGGATGGTGAACATGACGTGGTCCAGGAAGAGCACGCGGCAGTGCTCGCAGCAGAACGCCCGCAGCTGCTCGCCCTCCTCGTTGAGCACCCGCAGCGATTCCTTGGGGAAACACCTCGCCGCTCCATCCGGATCCTCCTTAGGCTCCTCCTTGGCATAGGCGGGGCTGTGGCGGCTGCTGCCGCCGCCCGCTCGCTCCTCCTGGGTGCTGTCGGTGTCCGTGGAGTCGTGGCAGCCGTTGGACGGGGATCCCCCGCCGGCGGAATTGCGGAAAATCACCGGGATCCCTTCAGCGCCGTCCTCCGAGGAGTCGCCGCGGCCCCGCGGCAGCTCGAGGCGGGCGGGCAGGGCTTGGATTTGGGTGTAGACGGAGCTGATGACCGGGGTGACCTCGGTGATGCAGTTGGTGGCCAGGCGGAGCGGGCGGAGAGGGTCGGCGGAGCCCAGCAGGGAGAGCGGCCCGGCGTAGGGCGGCTCCAGGGAGTGGGCGCGGGACGGGAGCACCTCCACGTCCTTGTCGAACGCGGGGCTGACATCGAAGGGCAGCTCCGAGAGGGCGAAGCGCATCTGCTTCTCTCCTGCGGGG
This sequence comes from Taeniopygia guttata, assembly GCF_048771995.1. Lineage (NCBI taxonomy): Eukaryota > Metazoa > Chordata > Aves > Passeriformes > Estrildidae > Taeniopygia > Taeniopygia guttata. The sequence goes on from NC_133054.1 coordinate 4,319,982, forward strand.
GAACCCCGAAATTAGAGAGGGGCACCCCAAAATCTGAGAGGGAACCCTGGAATCTGAGAGGGAATCCTGAAATCGGAGAGGGGGACCCCGAAATCTGAGAGGGAACCCTGGAATCTGAGAGGGAATCCTGAAATCGGAGAGCGGAACCCAAAATCTGAGAGGGGACACCGAAAACTGAGAGAGAACCCCAAAATCTGAGAGGGATCTGAGATAGGAACCGTGAAATCTGAGAGTGGCACCCCAAAATCATAGACGGGGAGAGGGGCACCCCAAAATCTGAGAGGGAACCCTGGAATCTGAAAGGGAATCCTGAAATCGGAGAGCGGAACCCAAAATCTGAGAGGGAACCCTGGAATCTGAGAGGGGCACCCCGAAATCGGAGGGGAACCCCGAAATCTGAGAGGGAATCCTGAAATCGGAGAGGGAATCCTGAAATCGGAGAGCGGAACCCAAAATCTGAGAGGGGACACCGAAAACTGAGAGAGAACCCCAAAATCTGAGAGGGATCTGAGATAGGAACCGTGAAATCTGAGAGTGGCACCCCAAAATCATAGACGGGGAGAGGGGCACCCCAAAATCTGAGAGGGAACCCTGGAATTGGAGAGGGAATCCTGAAATCGGAGATTGGAACCCAAAATCTGAGAGGGGACCCTGGAATCTGAGAGGGGCACCCCGAAATCCGAGAGGGGGACCCCGAAATCTGAGAGGGAACCCTGGAATCTGAGAGGGGCACCCCGAAATCGGAGGGGAACCCCGAAATCTGAGAGGGAATCCTGAAATCGGAGAGGGAATCCTGAAATCGGAGAGCGGAACCCAAAATCTGAGAGGGACCCCTGGAATCTGAGAGGGGCACCCCGAAATCGGAGAGGGGCACCCCGAAATCGGAGGGGAACCCCGAAATCTGAGAGGGAACCCTGGAATCTGAGAGGGGCACCCCGAAATCGGAGAGAGAACCCCAAAATCTGAGAGGGATCTGAGATGGGAACCGCGAAATCTGAGAGGGAACCCTGGAATCTGAGAGGGGCACCCCGAAATCGGAGAGAGAACCCCAAAATCTGAGAGGGATCTGAGATAGGAACCGTGAAATCTGAGAGTGGCACCCCAAAATCATAGACAGGGAGAGGGGCACCCCAAAATCTGAGAGGGAACCCTGGAATTGGAGAGGGAATCCTGAAATCGGAGATTGGAACCCAAAATCTGAGAGGGGACCCTGGAATCTGAGAGGGGCACCCCGAAATCCGAGAGGGGGACCCCGAAATCGGAGGGGAACCCCGAAATCTGAGAGGGAATCCTGAAATCGGAGAGCGGAACCCAAAATCTGAGAGGGACCCCTGGAATCTGAAGGGGCACCCCGAAATCTGAGAGGGAACCCTGGAATCTGAGAGGGAATCCTGAAATCGGAGAGCGGAACCCAAAATCTGAGAGGGGACACCGAAATCTGAGAGGGGGACCCCAAAATCTGAGAGCGGCACCCCAAAATCAGACAGAAAATAAAATCTGAGAGGGGAATGCCCAAAATCAGAGACATGGAGAGGGGAACCCCGAAATCAGAGAGGGCACCCCGAAATCTGAGAGGGGACATCAAAATCTGAGAGGGGAACCCTGAAATCTGAGAGCGGCACCCCAAAATCAGACAGAAAAAAAAAATCTGAGAGGGGAACGCCCAAAATCAGAGATAGGGAGAGGGGAACCCCGAAATCAGACAAAAAAAAATCTGAGAGGGGAACCCTGAAATCTGAGACGGGAACCCCAAAATGTGAGAGGGGCACCCCAAAATCGGAGAGGGAACCCCAAAATCTGAGAGCGGAACCCAAAATCTGAGAGGGGGACACCGAAATCGGAGGGGAAGCCCGGAATCTGAGAGGAGAACCCCAAAATCTGAGAGCGGCACCCCAAAATCAGACAGAAAATAAAATCTGAGAGGGGAATGCCCAAAATCAGAGACAGGGAGAGGGGAACCCCAAAATCAGAGAGGGAACCCCAAAATCAGGGAGGGAACACTGAAATCGGAGAGCAGAACCCAAAATTTGAGAGGGGGACGCCGAAATCTGAGTGGGGAACCCCGAAATCAGAGAGGGAACCCTGAATCTGAGAATGGAATCCCGAAATCAGAGAGGGGAACCCCAAATCAGAGAGAGAGATTGTGGGGACACCATCACAGCACCCCAAAATCAGAGAGAGGGATTGGGGTGGGTTGGGAGCACCCCAAAATCACTGAGAGAGGGGTGGGGGACACCCTCAGGACACCCCAAAATCTCTGACAAGGAGTCAGGGTGGGATGGGGGAACCCCAAAATCAAACAGAGGGGTTGGGATGGAACGAGGACACCCAAATTCAGGCTTTTAAAATTTTTTTACAAATTAAAAAAATTTAATTTTTACAAATTAAAAAAAGGCTTTTTTTGTTAATTTGAGGGGCTGCTTTTAACTTAAGGGTTTTTCATTAAGGTTTATTTTTTATTCTGAGGGGAAAAATTTGGAATTTGAGGGGGGGATTTGTTAATTTGAGGAGAGAATATTTTAATTTGAGATGTATTTTCAATTTTAGGGGGTTTTATTTTGTAAATTTAAGGGTTTTTTTTTGAAATTTGAAAGCAGAATTCTTTAATTTGAGAGGGGATTTTTTTAACTTAAGAGTTTTTTTAAATTTGAGGGGTTTTTTTTGTTAATTTCAAGGTTTTTTCATGTATTTGTGGATATTTTTTAATTTAAGGAGCTTTTTGATTATTGTGAGAGGAATTCGCTTGAATTAAAGTTTTTTTTTTGAAAATGAGCGGCTTTCTTTTTATTTGAATTTTTATTTTCCAGTTCGAGCTGGTCTTTTGTTAATTTGAGAGTTTTTTACGGTAATTTGTGGGTATTTTTTAATTTAAAGTGTTGGTTTTTTAATGTGAGGGAAATTTTCTTTAATTAAAGCTTTTTTTAAAAAATGACTGGCTTTTCTTTTAATTTGAATTTATATTTTCCAACTTAAGCCCAATTTTTGTTAATTTGAGGGTTTTGTGCGGGGAATCCCTGAGGCCGCCCCTCACTTCCCACCCAAAGAATTTTTCCATTTTTTCCCACCTTTTCCATCTTTTCCTTACCCACAAATTTCTGTGGCTTGGAGAATTTCCTCTCTGATTTTGCTGATTTCAGGTTTTTTTTTGTTATTTTGCGAGTATTTTTTCATGTAAGGGGAATTTTTTGTTAATGTGAGGGGGAAATTTTAAAATAATTTTTTTTGTTTTTTAAAGGGATGTTTTTCTTTTAATTTGAATTCATATTTTTCATTTTAAGCCCTTTTTTTTTGTTAATCTGAGCTCCATTTTGAGGGCTTTGTGTGGGGAATCCCTCCCCCCTCACCCCCACCCGCCCATCCCTGAGGCCACCCCCCACTTCCCGCTGAGGGAATTTTTCCCTTTTTTCCACGTTTTCCATCTTTTCCTTAGCCACAAATTTCTGTGGCTTGGAGAATTTCCTCTCGGATTTTTGCTGATTTCAGGATTTTTTTGTTATTGTTGTTATTTTACGGCTATTTTTCCATTTAAGGGAATTGTTTTTTAGTGTGAGGGGAAAATTTTTTAATAATATTTTTTCTGTTTTTTTAAAGGGATGCTTTTTTAAATATTTGAATTTATCTTTCATTTGGAACCTTTTTTTGTTAATCTGAGCTCCATTTTGAGGTCTTTGTGTGGGGAATCCCTTCCCGCTCCCCTCCCCTCCACCCGGCCGTCCCTGAGTCCGCCCCTCAATTCCCGCCCAGGGAATTTTTCCATTTTTTCCACCTTTTCCATCTTTTCTATCTTTTCCTTACCCACAAATTTCTGCGGCTTGGAGAATTTCCTCTCAGATTTTTGCTGATTTGAGGAAATTTTTTTTATTATTTTGCGGGTATGTTTTCCCTTTAAGGGCATTTTTTTTTAATGTGAGGGGAAAAATTTTTAATAGTATTTTTCTGTTTTTTTAAAGGGATGCTTTACTTTTAAATTGAATATATTTTTCTTTTTAAGCCGGATTTTTGTTAATTTGAGGTCTTTGTGTGAGGAATCCCTTCCCGCTCCCCCCCTCACTCGCCCATCCCTGAGTCCGCCCCTCACTTCCCGCTGAGGGAATTTTTCCACCTTTTCCATTTTTTTTTTTCCACCTTTTCCATCTTTTTCCTTACCCACAAATTTCTGAGGCGTGGATCGTTTCCTTTTAGTAAAGCTGCCTGCCAAACGCTCGATGAAGGTGGGGCGCTCAGGATGAAGCAACGCCTCGGGCACCATGTCCAGCTCCCGGATTTCCTCTCCTGCGGAAGGCAAACAAAGACGGAAAAAAACAAAAAAAAAAGAAAAATACGAGATGAGCGGGGCGGGACGGGATCTGCGGCAGCCGCTCCCGGATCCCTCCTGCTTGTAGCGGTGTGTGAGGGGAGGGAGAGGAGGCGGCTTCAGGGCTCCAGCCCCGCCATGGCCCCGCCGAGAGCGGCTGGGGATGGGGCCCGGGCTGGGGGATTGCGTGAGGGGATGGGCGGTGAGGCCGGAAATCCTGCCCGGGAAGGGTCAGTGAGTTTAAAAATCCTGGTGTGAAATGGTTCCTGAGACTAAAAATGCCGGTCGGGAATGGTCAGTGAGCCCGGAAATCCTGCTCGAGAAGGGTCACTGAGCCTAAAAATCCCGGTCGAGAATTGTCACTGATCCTAAAAAATGCCGCGCTGGAATGGCGCCTGAGCTGAGGGATTCCAGCCAGGGATAGTCGCGGATCCTGGAGATCCTGCTCGAGAAGGGTCACTGAGCCTAAAAATCCCGGTCTGGAATTCTCATCGATCCCGGAAATCCTGCTCGGGAAGGGTCAGTGAGCTTAAAAATCCTGGTGTGAAATGGTTCCTGAGCCTAAAAATCCCAGTCTGGAGTGGTCACTGATCCTGGAAATCCTCCTTTGAAATGATCTCTGATCCTGAAAATCCCAGTCTGGAATGGTCACTGATCCTGGAAATCCTCCTTTGAAATGATCCCTGATCCTGAAAATCCCAGTCTGGAATGGTCAGTGAGCCTGGAAATCCTGCTCGAGAAGGGTCACTGAGCCTAAAAATCCCGGTCAGGAATTGTCACTGATCCTAAAAATGCCGGTCTGGAATGGTGCCTGAGCTGAGGGATTCCAACCAGGAATGGTCACTGATCCCGGGAATCCTGCTTGGGAATGGTCACCGATCCCATAAATCCTGGTCGGGAAGGGTCACTGAGCCTGGAGATCCTGCTCAGGAATGGGCCCTAATTCTAAAAATCCTCCTTTGAAATTATCCCTAATCCTAAAAATCCTCCTTTGAAATTATCCCTAATCCTAAAAATCCAGGTCAGGAAGGGTCACTAATCCTAAAAATGCCGGTCCGGAATGCTCACTGATCCTGGAAATCCTGCTCAGGAATGATCCCTGATCCTAAAAATCCAGGTCTGGAATGTTCCCTGATCCTAAAAATCACAGTCTGAAATGGCCCCTGCATCCAAAAATCCTAATTAGGAATGTTCCTGCTCCCAAAATCCCGGTCTGGAATGGGCCCCAAATCCTGGGAATCCCAAATTAAAATATTCCCAAAAATCTGATGTGGGAGCGTCGACTCATGGCACGGGGAGCATGATCCCAAAACTTCCCAACCCTCTTTTCCATGGATTTGGAATCACATTCCCAACCCTCTTTTCCATGAATTTGGGATCACATTCCCAAAATTTCCCACGTTTCCATGGATTTGGGATCACGTTCCCAACCCTTTTTTCTGTGGATTTGGGATCACAATCCTCTCATTCCCAACCCCTCTTTTCCATGGATTTGAGATCACATTCCCAACCCTTTTCCATGGATTTGAGATCACATTCCCAACCCTTTTCCAAGGATTTGGGATCACATTCCTAAAACTTCTCAGCCCTTTTCCATGGATTTGGGATCACAGTCCCAAAATTTCCCACGTTTCCATGGATTTGGGATCACATTCCCAACCCTTTTTTCTGTGGATTTGGGATCACATTCCCAAAATTTTCCACTCTTTTTCCATGTATTTGGGATCACAATCCTCTCATTCCCAACACTTTTCCATGGATTTGGGATCACATTCCCAACCCTCTTTTCCATGGATTTGGGATCACATTCCCAACCCTCTTTTCAATGGATTCGGGATCACATTTACAAAACTTCTCAGCCCTTTTCTGTGGATTTGGGATCCCATTCCCAATCCTTTTTTCCAAGGATTTGGGATCACAAATTCCAAAACTTCCCAGGCCTTTTCCATGGATTTGGGCTCACATTCCCAACCCCATTTCCATGGATTTGGAATCACATTCCCAAAATTTCCCACACTTTTCCATGGATTTGGAATCACATTCCCAGGATTTTTCTGGGATATTTCCAGGATTTTCCCAGGATTTTTCTGTGAATTTTCCCAGGATTTTTATGGGGTTTTCCCAAGATATTTCTGGGATTTCTCTGGGATAGTTCCAGAATTTTTCTGGGATATTTTTGGGATATTTCCTGGGACTTTGGGTATTCCCAGCCCACCTGCTGGCGCGGGGCTCTGGCGGTGCCGGTGGATTTGGGATCCCATTCCTTGGCCCCAGGGCTTTGGGATCTGGGATTTCTCTGGGATATTTTTGAGATTTTTCTGGGAATATTTCCAGGATTTTCCCAGGATATTCTTTGGTATATTTTTGGGATATTTCCCGGGATTTTGTGGATTCCTAGCCCACCTGTGGGTGCGGGGCTCCGGCAGTGCCGCTGGGCGTGGCAGCGCTCCCTCTATCCATGGATTTGGGATCCCGAATTTCCTTGGGATATTTCTGGAATTTTTCTGGGAATTTCCTGAGATATTCCTGGGATTTTTCCAGAATTTTCCCAGGATTTTTCTGGGATTTTCCCAGGACATTTCTGGGATGGTTTCAGGATTTTCTTGGGATATTTCTGTTATTTTTCTGGGATATTTCTGGGATTTTTCCGGGCTATTTCCGGAATATTTCCAGGATTTTCCCAGGATTTTCCCGGGATATTTTTGGGAATTTTCCCGGGATTTTGAGGGTTCCCAGCCCACCTGCGGGCGCGGGGCTGCGGCGGTGCCGGTGGCCGTGGCAGCGCTCCCGGTGCTCCTCCAGGCTGCTCTGCTGCTTGTAGCTGCGGCCGCAGGAGCTGCACTTGTGCGGCTTCCCCACCACGGGGGAGGAAACTGCAAAGGGATGTGGGAATCGGGATTTAGGATTTGGGATATTGACTATGGAAAATACGATTCCTTTAGGATTCTCCCCATTTCCCACCTTCCTCCACCCCCACCAAAACCCTCTGGCAACCCCAAAAAATTCCCTTTGACAACCCCAAAACCTCTGGCAACCCCAAAAAATTCCCTTTGCCAACCCCAACAACCCCAAAACCCCAAAAAATTCCCTTTGCCAACCCCAAAACCTCTGTCAACCCCAAAAAATTCCCTTTTCCAACCCCAACGGCTTCGCTGGGACGGCGCTGGGCCCCACTATCCCCGCCGTTATTCCCGCCCCCATTGCCGAAATTCCCGAAATTCCCGGAATTCCGGGATTTCCCACCGGAATGGGTGCGCAGGTGGCCGCTGAGGGCGTCGCGGCGCCGGCAGGCGTAGGAGCAGAAGGGGCACTTGAAGGGTTTCTCCCCCGAGTGCAGCTTGATGTGGCGCAGCAAATTCCCCTTCTGCGTGAAGGAGGCGCCGCATTGCTGGCACTGGAAGGGGCGTTCTCCTGGAAAACAAATCCCAAAATTCCCAAATTTAACAAAATTCCCCAAAATTCCCACGGGAGCAGGTCCCGAAAAACACAATTCCTAATCATGGAATATGCCAAAAACCCCAAAATCCCAACCGGAACGGATCCCAAAAAACTCAAATCCTAATCCTGACCCCGCACTGCTGGCACTGGAAGGGGTGTTCTCCTGGAAAACAAATCCCAAAATTCCCAAATTTAACAAAATTCCAATGGGAATGGGTCCCAAAAAACGCAAATATCAATCCTGGAAAACACCAAAATCCCAATGGGAACGGACCCCAGCTCATAATCTCAAACCCCGCACTGCTGGCACTGGAAGAGGCGTTCTCCTGGAAAACAAATCCCAAAATTCCCAAATTTCCCATGGGAACGGATCCCAAAAAACCCAAATAATAACCCTGGTAAACCCCAAAATCCCAAAATTCCCACGGTAATGCATCCCAAAAAAGCTCAAATTCTAATCCTGAGCCTGCACCGCTGGCATGCGTTCTCCTGGAAAAAATTCCCAAAATTCCCATGGGAACAGACCCCAAAAACCACATATCCGAATCCTGGAAATTCCAAAATCTCAAAATTCCCATGGGAATGGATCCAAAGAACACAGTTCCTAATCATGGAAAACCCCAAAATCCCAATGGGAATGGATCCCAAAGAACCCTGACCCCGATCCTGACCCCGCACTGCTGGCACTGGAAGGGGCGTTCTCCTGGAAAACAAATCCCAAAATTCCCAAATTTAACAAAATCCCCAAAATTCCAATGGAAATGGGTCCAGAAAAACACAAATACCAATCCTGGAAACACCAAAATCTCAATGGGAATTCCAGAATTCCAAGGTTTTTTTCCCATTTCCCCCCATTTTTTTCCCCATTACTTCCATTTTTCCCTCATTTTTTTCCAATTTCCCCCTATTTTTCCTGTTTTTTCCCTGCTTTTCCCCATTTCCCCCGTTTTTCCCATTTTTTCCCTCTTTTTCCCTTTTTTTCCCATTTTCCCATTTTGCCCCTGTTTTTTCCCATTTTTTCTCAGTTTTTCCCATTTTTCCCTGTTTTTTCCCATTTTTGCCCATTTTTTCTGTTTTTCCCCATTTTACCCCCATTTATCCCATTTTCCATTTTGTTCTCTGTTTTTGCCCTTTTTCCCATTTTTTCCCATATTTTTCCTCCCTTATTCCTATTTTTTCCCCATTTTCCCCTGGCGTCTTCCCATTTTATCCCCGTTTTTAATCTGTTTTACCCCCATTTTTTCCCATTTTTTTCTCCGTCTTCTCTCATTTTTTCTCCATTTTTTCTCATTTTTTCTTGTTGGTTTTTTTTTTTTTTTTTTTAATTTTTCCCATTTTTTGCCCGTTTTCCCCCATTTGCTCACCGGTGTGGCTGCGCTTGTGCACCATCAGCACGTTGGGGCCGATGCAGACCATGCCGCAGATGTCGCATTTCAGTTTCCCGTTGGGCAGGCGGATCCCGCCCGGCGAGTTCGGCTCTGGGAATTGCTCCTGGAATTGCTCCTGGAATTGCTCTGGGAATTGCTCCGGGAACGGCTCCGGCAGGGAATCCTCGGGAAGCGCCTCCCGCTCCTCCTGCGACAGCGCCCGGCCCGGGGAATCCTCGTCCGACGACATCTCCACCTTGATGGAGTTGGCTGCGGGGAATTCCCGGGAAAACGGGGTCAGGAGAGGCGGGAAATCGGGAAAAATGGGATTGGGAGAGGGGAAAATGGGGAAATAGGGGATTGGGAGAGGGGGAAATGGGGAAATAGGGGATTGGGAGGGGGGAAATGGGGAAATAGGGGATTGGGAGGGGGGAAAATGGGATTGGGAGAGGGGGAAAATGGGAAAAAATGGGATTGGGAGAGGGGAAATGGGAGAGGGGAAAATGGGGAAAAATGGGATCAAGAGAAGGGAAAATGGGGAAAATGGGGGGAAAATGGGATCAGGAGAGGGGGAAATGGGATGGGAGGGGGGAAAATGGGGAAAAATGGGGAAAAAAATGGGATCAGGAGAGGGGAAATGGGAAAAATGGGATCAAGAGAGGGGAAAATGGGATGGGGAAATGGACTTGGGAAAAGGAATCAGGGAAGGGAATCCGGGAAGGGATCTGGGGAGGGATTTTGGGATTTGGGAATCAGGGGAGGGATTTTGGGATTTGGGAATCTGGGCTGGGATCCTCCCCCGCCCCTCCCGGCAATTCCCGGAATTTCTCCTCCCTCCCCCTCGGGAATTTGGGAATTCCCGGGAATTTGGGAGGGGTCACATTCCAGAGGGATCCTCCCGAATTCCTGTGGAGCCACCCTTGAGAATTCCCAAAATTCCCAAATTTCCAGAGCTCCCAAGGCTTTTCCAGGAGAAAAAAGGAGGAAAATAAAGAGAATTCCCAAAGAATTCCCAAAGAATTCCCAGATTCCTTGGATTGGGGATATTCTGGGACTATTCTGGGACTATTTCAGGGATATTCTGGGGATATTTTGGGAATATTCTGGGGATAGTCTGGGGATATTTTGGGAATATTTTTGGAATATTCTGGGACTGTTTTGGGAATATTTAGGGGCTATTCTGGGAATATTCTTGGAATATTTTGGGGATATTTTGGGAATATTCTGGATATATTTAGGGAACATTCTGTGAATATTTTGGAAAACTTTTGGGAATATTTAAGGGCTATTCTGGGAATATTTTGGGAATCTTTTGGGGGTATTCTGAGGCTATTTAGGGAATATTTTGGGAATATTTCAGGGCTATTTTTGGGACATTTTGGGAATATTTTGGGAATATTTAGGGGCTATTTTGGGACTATCCTGGGAATATTTGGGGAATATTTTGGGAATTTTGGGACACTCACCGGGCGAGCGCGGGGACGAGCGGGGGCTGGGGGGGCTCCGAGCCGCCCCTCCCCCCACGGCCGAGCGGAATTCCTGCTCCAGGGGGGAATCCCCACGGCCTGGAAAAATGGGAAAGAAAGGGAAAAATGGGAAACATTGGAAAAATAACGGGAAAAATGGGAAAAAATGGAGAAAAAACGGGAAAACCCGGAAAAATAATGGGAAAAATGGGAAAATGGGGAAAATGGGAAAAATTGAAAAAATGGGATGGATCCCGGAATTCCCAATCCCAAATCAGCCAAATTTGGGAATTCCGAGAATTCCCAATCCCAAACTCTCACCTGGATCTGGGAATTCTGAATCCCAATTCCAAAACCCGGATTTGGGAATTTCCCCCAATCCCGAATCACCTCCTGGATCTGGGAATTTCCCCCATTCCCAATCCCAAACTCTCACCTGGATTTGGGAGTTCCGGGAATTCCCATTCCCAAATCTCCCGCTGGATTTGGGAATTCTGGGAATTCCCAATCCCAAAATCTCACCCATCTGGATCTGGGAATTTCATCCTCCTGGATCTGGGAACTTCCCCCATCTCAACTCCCCAAATCCCCCCCTGCCCCTTTCCCAGGATCTGGAATTCCCAAATTTCCTCCCCAATCCCAAATCCCTCCCCCCACATTCCCTCCCCATTCCCAAATTCTGATCCCAAATCCCCTCCCCCACCCCCTCCTCGATCCCAAATTTCCTCCCCCACCCCAAATTTTCCCCCCAAATCCCAAATTTCCCCCCTAAATCCCCCTATTCCCAAATTCCCTTTCCCCAATCCCAAATCCCAATCCCAAATCCCCCCCAATCTCAAATCCCAAATTCCCCCCCCAAATCCCAAATTCCCTCCCCAAATTCCCTCCCTCAGCCCCTCCCCATCCCAAATTCCGATCCCAAATCCCTCAAAATCCCAAATCTCCCTCCCAAACCCCAAATTTCCCCCTAAATCCCCTCCCCCTCCCCTCGCCCCCCCTTCCGTGGGAACAGCCGGAATTTTTTGGGGCTGGAAAATTCCCCCTGGAGCAGCTGGGAATGAGATTTCCAAAACTTTTTTTTTTTTTTTTTTCCGGCCCAGCTGGAATTTTTCTCTTAGCCAAAAAAAAAAAAAAAAAAAAAACCAACCAACTCCCGGGAAAATCTCCCTGGGAGTTTCCCAAAACATTCCCAAAAGAAAAAAAAAAATCTCCCGAGGGGAGGGGGAGGGAGGGGGAGGGGTTGGAAAATTCCCAAATTCCCGGGAAAAGCCTGGGAAAGGCCGGGAGGAGCCGTTCCCATCCCGGGGAATGTTGGGAATGTTGAGCCCGAGGTGGGGGAAGGGAGAGGGGAGCCAGGGCTGGAAATTCCGGATATTCCAGGGAAAAAAAAAAATTGGGATTTCTCAGGGGTTTTGGCCTTAAAGTCCCATCCAGAATTCCCAAACCTCCCCCTCCTGAATTCCCAAATTTCCCCCTCCAGGATCCTCAAATCCCCCACCAAAATTCCCAAATTTCCCCCTCCAGGATCCTCAAATCCCCCTCCAAAATTCCCAAATTTCCCTTCTCCAGGATCCTCAAATCCCCCTCCAAAATTCCCAATTTTTTCCTCTCCAGGATTCCCAAATTTATTCTCTCCAGAGTCCCTAAATTCCCTTTCCAGGATCCTTAAAGTCCCATCCAGAATTCCCAAACTTCCCCTCTCCAGAATTATCCCTAAATATCCCCAAATCCCCCTCCAAAATCCCCGAATTTCTCCTCTCCAAGGTCCCTAAATCCCCCTTCAGGATTCCCAAATTTCCCTCTCCAGGATTCCCAAATTTCTCCTCTCCAGCATCCCTAAATCTCCCTCCAAAATTCCCAGATTTTCCTCTTCAGGATCCTTAAAGTCTCATCCAGAATTCCCAAGTTTTTCCTCTTCAGGATCCTTAAAGTCTCATCCAAAATTCCCAAAATTTCCCTCTCCAGGATCTTTAAAGTTCCATCCAGAATTCCCAAATTCTCCTTCAGGATTCCCAAATTTCTCCACTCCAGGGTCCCTAAATTCCCTCTCCAGGATCCTAAAATCCCCCCCAAAAATTCCCCATTTTTTCCTCTCCAGGATTCCCAATTTTTTCTTCTATAGGATCCTCAAATTCCCCTCCAAAATTCCCAGATTTCTCTCTCCAGGATTCCCAGATTTTCCTCTCCAGGATCCTCAAATGCCCCTCAAAAATTCCCAAAATTTCGCTCTCCAGGGTCCTTAAATTCCCCTCCAAAATTCCCAGATTTTTCCTCTCCAGGATTCCCAAATTTCTCCTCTCCAAATTTCCCAAATTCCCTCTTCCTGCATCCCTAAATTCCCCTTCAGGATTCTCAAATTTCCCTCTTTAGAATTCCCAAATTTTTCCTGCATAGGATCCCCAAATTTCCTTCTCCAAGGTCCTCAGATTCCCCTCAAAATTCCCAAATTTCTTCTCTCCAGAATTCCCAAATTTCCCTCTGGAGCTGGATCTGACTCCTCTATCCCGGGAAGGGAATTCCAGGATCCCAGATCCCATCTCTGCTTATTCCAAAGCAAAATCCCAAATCCCAAAAACCCCCCAAAATTCCCAAAATTTCCAAAAATTCCCAAAAATCCCCCGGGACCAAATTCTGGGATGATCCCAGAGCCTCACCCCGATCCACCCGGCTCAGATCTGACCTCAAAGGAATTTTCCCATGGAAAAAGGAAATTCCAGAGTCCCTAAAACCCTTCCAGGACCCCAAATCCTAAATCCAAAAAACCCCAAAAATCCCAACATTCCCAAATTTTCCCGGGACCGACCTTTGGGAATCTCCTGGAGCCTCATCCCGATCCCGCTCCAAGCGCAGCAGCCCCAAATCCCAAAAAAATTCCACAAAACCCCAAATCCCCAAACCCCAAAACCCCCAAAATTCCCAAGAATCCCCCAGGACCAAATTCTGGGATGATCCCAGAGCCTCACCCCGATCCCGCCCGGCTCAGATCCAACCCCAAAGGGATTTTCCCATGGAAAAAGGAAATTCCAGGACCCCAAATCCCATTCCAGGAACAAATCCCAAACCCCAAAATTCCCAAAAACCCCAAAAATTCCCAAATTTTCCCGGGACCGACCTTTGGGAATCTCCTGGAGCCTCATCCCGATCCCGCTCCGAGCGCAGCAGCCCCAAATCCCCAAATCCCCAAATCCTGGAGGCGCTCCGGGAATCTCCGGCTCCTCCCAAATCCCCAAATCCCACAAAACCCCAAAATTCCCAAAATCCCCAAAAAAATCCCCAAAAATCTCCCGGGACCAAATTCTGGGATCATCCCAGAGCCTCACTCCAATCCACCCGGCTCAGATCCGACCCCAAAGGGATTTTCCCATGGAAAAGGAAATTACAGGACCCCAAAATTCCATTCCTGAGTCAAATCCTAAACCCCAAAATTCCCCAAAAACCCCAAAAATCCCCCGGGACCAAATTTTGAGATGATCCCAGAGCCTCACCCCGATCCCGCCCGGCTCAGATCTGACCCCAAAGGGATTTTCCCATGGAAAAAGGAAATTCCAGGACCTCAAATCCAAAATCCCAAAAACCCCAAAATTCCCAAAAAATCCCAAAATTTCCTGGACCGACCTTTGGGAATCTCCTGGAGCCTCATCCCGATCCCGCTCCGAGCGCAGCAGCCCCAAATCCCCAAATCCCCAAATCCCGGAGGCGCTCCGGGAATCTCCGGCTCCTCCCAAATCCCCAAATCCTCAAAAACCCAAAACCCCAAAAATCCCAAATTCCCAGAGACCCCAAAAGCTCCAAAATTCCCCAAATTCCCAAGAATCCCCCGGGACCAAATTTTGGGATGATCCCAGAGCCTCACCCCGATCCCGCCCGGCTCAGATCCGACCCCAAAGGGATTTTCCCATGGAAAAAGGAAATTCCAGGACCCCAAATCCCATTCCAGGGACAAATCCCAAACCCCAAAATTCCCAAAAACCCCCAAAATTCCCAAATTTTCCCGGGACCGACCTTTGGGAATCTCCTGGAGCCTCATCCCGATCCCGCTCCGAGCGCAGCAGCCCCAAATCCCCAAATCCCGGAGGCGCTCCGGGAATCTCCGGCTCCTCCCAAATCCCAAAAAAAAAAAAAAAAAAATCCCAAAAAAATCCCAAAATCCCGCCCAGGGGCGGGGCCGGAGCTTTCCCGGTTTTTTTTCTCCTCCTCCTCCCGAAATTCCAACCGGGAATTCCGCAAATCCCACGCGAGGTTTTAACCCAGAAATAACCACGAGGGTTTTTTGGGGGTTTTTAAGGGCTTTTTTTTGGGGTTTTGGGGTTTTTTTGGAGGGGGAGGTTTGGATTTTTGGGGATTTTGGGAGGTTTGGGGTTTTTTGGGGGGATTTTTTCGGATTTCTTTTTATTTTTGGGGGACTTTTTAGGGGTTTTTTTTAGGATTTTTTTCAATTTTTTGGGGGCTCTAGTGGGGATTTTTTGGGGTTTTTTTGCGGATTTTTTTAGGATGTTTTGAGGGGTTTTTATGGGGATTTTTGGGGAAGTTTGGGGGGGTTTTGGGGGCTTTTCCCCAATTTTTTTCAGATTCTTTTTTTGGGGGGATTTTTTTTAGGATTTTTTCAAGTTCTTCTGGGCTTCTGGTGGGGATATTTTGGGATTTTGAGGGGGGATTTTTTTATTTTTTCCCCCTATTTTTGGGGTGTTTTTTTGGGATTTTTTTGGAGGAGTTTTGGGGGTTTTTTGGATTTTTTTTGGGATTTTGGTGGGGGGGTTTGGGGGCAGTTTTGGGGATTTTTTTTCAGAACTTTTTTTTGGATTTTTGGAGCATTTTTTGTGATTTTTTGGAGATTTTTTTAGGATTTTTTCAGGATTTTTGGGGATTTTTTTTCGGGTCTTTTGAGGCATTTTCCGAGATTTTTTCAGGATTTTTTTTTTTTTTTTTTGAGATTTCTTTGGGATTTTAGAGGTTTTCTTCCTAGGGGTTTTTTTTGCTATTTTTTCCAGGATATTTTGGGCGGGGGGGGGGGCTTTCGGGATTTTTGCCAATTTTTCAGGATTTCTTGGGATTTTTTTTGCGATTTTTCCAGGATATATTGCGGATTTTTTGGGGATTTTTTTTTCCAGGATTTTTTCCAGGATATTTTCAGGATATTTTGGTTTGGTTTTTTTTGGGTTTTTTTTCCGGGCTTTTTTGCCATTTTTTCAGGATTTTTTAGGCATTTTTCAGGATTTTTTTGCGATTTTTTGGGGATTTTTTTTTTTTCTTTCAGGATTTTTTTTGGGATTGATTTTTCCCTTTTTTTGTTTTTTTATTTTTTGGAATCCGTACCTTGCTGGGGCGGAAATCCCGCGGATCCCTGGATGGGAATTCCCGGGAAGCAGCGCGGGATCCCCGCGGGGCGCGGGGCGGCGCCGCTCACCTTCCACGGGGAGCAAATCCCTAAAAAAATCCGGGAAAATCCCGGGAAAAAACCGGGTCAGAAATGTGGGAAAGGAGGGAGGACAGAGGGGGGGGAGTTGGGATTTAGGGAAATTCCAGGATTTTATGGAAATTCCAAGATTTTAGTGAAAATTCAAGGGTTTTTCATGGGAAAATGGGGAATTTTTAAAGGCAGGGAGTGGAAATTCCATCGGGAATGGGAGAGGGGAGGAAGAGGAGGAGGAGGAGGGGTGGGAATGTGGGAATTCAGGAATGTGGGAGGAATTCCAAGGTTTTAGTGGAAATTCCGGGATTTTAGTGGAAATTCCAGGGTTTTTCAGGGATTTTGGGGATGGATTCCTGCATTCCCAAAAATCAGGGAGTGGAAACTCCATCGGGAATTGTCCCGGGAATGGGAGAGGGGAGGAAGAGGAGGAGGAGGGGTGGGAATTCGGGAATGTGGGAATTCAGGAATGTGGGAATGTGGGAGGGAGGAATTCCAAGGTTTTAGTGGAATTCCGGGAATTTTAGTGGGATGGGGGTGGGAGTTGGGGCATTCCCAAAAATCAGGGAGTGGAAATTCCATCAGGAATCGGAGCTGGGAATGAGGCAGGGGAGGAGGGATGGGAATGTGGGAATTCGGGAATGTGGGCAGGGCAGCAGAGCAGGATCCCAAATTTCAGTGGGACTGGGGTGGGAAATGGGGAATTCCCAAAATTCGGGGAGTGGGAATGGAGCTGGGAATGTGGGAAGGGACAGCAGGGAGGGATCCGGGAATTCGGTATTTGGGATGGAATTGGGGAATTTGGGATTTGGGATGGACCCAGGAAATTTGGGATGGACCCAGGGAATCAGCAGGACCCAGGATGGATTTGGGGAATTTGGGATTTGGGAGGGATCCAGGGGCTCAGGAAGGATTTGGGATGGATTCCGGGAATTTGGGATTTGGGACAGACCCAGGAAATTTGGGATGGATCCAGGGGCTCGGGAAGGATTTGCGATGGATTCCGGGAATTTGGGATGGATCCAGGGGCTCAGGAAGGACCCGGGATGGATTCAGGGAATTTGGGATTTGGGATGGATGCAGGAAATTTGGGATGGATCCGGGGGCTCCCTCTCCCAGCATGAATTTTGCTCCATCCCCATTTTTTCGGGAATTTGGGATTTGGGATGGACCCAGGGCTCCCTCCCCAAGCAGGAATTCCAATCCAACCCCATTATTTCGGGAATTTGGGATGGATCCAGGGGAATTTGGGATGGACCCAGGGCCTCCCTCCCCTGCAGAAATTTTCCTCCATCCCCATTTTTCCCATTTTTCCCCCATTTTTTTGGGATGATCCTCCCGGAGGAGGCGGAAAATTCCCTTCCCCTCCCTCCCCTCCCCCATCCCCGCCCTGGGAACATTCCAAACTTCCCTGGGAACATTCCAAAGCTTCTCCCTGATGGAATTTTCCTGGATTTCATCCCCGCCCTCCCCTCCCCTCCTGCCAGGAAGGAATTTGAGCCCTTCCCGCCCCTCCTGGAAATTCCAGCCGCGATCCAAGCGGGAATTTCCCACCCGCGGGCCCCAATTCCCGGTTTTTTTGTCCTTAATTCCCGGGTTTTTTTTCTCAATTCCCGGTTTTTTCTGCTCAATTCCCGGTTTCTTCTGCTCAATTCCCGACTTTCCCCCGCCCCGATTCCTGTTTTTTTTCCCCTTAATTCCCATTTCCCACCCCCAAATTCCCTTTTTTCCCCCTTAATTCCCGTTTTTTTCTCTCTAATTCCCGGTTTTTTCTCCTCCCAATTCCCATTCCCCCCCCCCCCCCCCAATTCCCTTTTTCTCCCCCCAATTCCCTTTTTTCCACCCCAATTCCTGTTTTTTTTCTCCCCAATTCCTGGTTTTCCCCCCAATTCCTGTTTTTCCGCTTAATTCCCAATTCCCCCCCAGTTCCCGTTTTTTTCCCTTAATTCCTTCCCCCCCCCCCCAATTCCCAATTTTCCCCCCCAATTCCCGATTCCCCCCCCCAAATCTCTATTTTCTCCCCCCAATTCCCATTTCTTTCCCTTTCATTCCCATTTCCCCCCCAAAATCCCGATTTCCCCCCCTCAATTCCTGTTTTTTCTCCCCAATCCTCTGTTTTTCCCCCTAATTCCCATTTAAATTCTGGATTTTCCCCCCAATTCCCAATTTCCCCCCCAATTCCCAGTTTTCCCCCTTAATTCCCAGTTTTCCGCCCCCAATTCCCAATTTTTCTCCCCCAATTCCCATTTTTTTCTCCTCAATTCCCTGTTTTTCCCCCCCTTAATTCCCATTTTTCTCCTCAATTCCCGTTTTTTTCTCCTCCATTCCCATTTTTCCCCCCCAATTCCCAATTTTTTCTCTCCTAATTCCCACTTTTCCCCCCATTCCAAATGTTTCCCTCCAATTCCCATTTTTTTCCCTTTCATTCCCATTTTTCACCCCCCAAATCCCAATTTCCCCCTCCCAATTCCCAATTTTTCCCCCTAATTCCCATTTTCCCACCCCAATTCTCGATTTTTCCACCCCAATTCTTGATTTTTTTCCCCCCTCAATTCCTGGATTTTCACCCCTGGGAAAATTCCCTGGGGATCTTCCAGGAAAAGCTGGAAAATTTCTGGAATTTCTGCTGCAGCTTAGTGGAAATTGGGATAAATCCCAGAAAAATCGGGATTTTGGGGATGGAACATCCAAAGTCCCTTGGGATTGCCTGGGATCCCGAAAAAATGGGGAAAAATGGGAATAAAATGGGGAAAATTAGAAAAAAAATTGAAAAAATGGGGGAAAACTGGGGGGAAAATGGAAAAATGGGCGGAAATGGGGGAAAATGGGGGGAAATGGGGAAAATCTCAGGAAAAAGTCCAGGAAGGGGTTGAAATCCCAAAAATTGGGGAAAAATGAGCAGAAATCCAAGAAAAAAGGGGAAAATCCCAGAAAATCCAGGAAAAATGGGGGGAAATTCCAGGAAAAATGGGGGGAAATCTCAGTAAATTCATGAAAAATGGGGGGAAATTCAGGGAAATCCAGGAAAAATGGGGAAAATACAGGGAAAGTGGGGGAAAAGTCAAGAAAATCCAGGAAAAATGGGGGAAAGTCAGGGAAAATGGGGAAAATTCCAGAAGTTCCAGGAAAAAAATGGGGAAAATCACAGAAATGCCAGGAAAAATGGGGGGAAACCCAGAAATTCCAGGGAAAATCCAGGAAAATCCCAGAAAATCCAGGGAAAATGGGGGAAAACCCAGGGAAAATCCCAGAAAAACTGAGGAAAATCCAGGAAAATCCCAGAAAAACTGAGGAAAATCCAGGAAAATCCCAGAAATGAGGAAAATCCCAGGAAAATCCCAGAAATTCTAGGAAAATTCAGGAAAATTGGGAATCCCAGAGCTCACCGGTGATGTAGGACCGAGCGCTGCACTCCTCGATGTCCATGGCCCCGGAACCACCTGCAACGAGAACAGAACCTCTGAATTCCCAGAAATTCCTTGGGAAATCCTGGAAAAATCCCTCGGGAATTCCTGAAAATTCCTTGGGAAATTCTGGAAAACCCCTCGGGAATTCCTGGAAATTCCCTGGAAAATCCTGGAGATTCCTCGGGCCTAAAAACCAGGAAAAATCCAAATTCCTTCAACTCCTCCATCCCTGAACTCATTCCTGGATTTTTGGGAGTTTTTTTTTAGGAGAAAACTCCAAAAAAAGCAAATTCCCAGGAGAAATTCCCAGGAAAATCAGGCCAGGAACCCCTCGGGAATTTGGGAATTGGGGCAGCCCCGAATTCAGGACTTTTCCTCAGCTGGGAAAATTCCAGGGGAAAAAAAAAAAAAAAAAACCACAAAAATCCCTTGGCAAAAATTCCAATTAAATCCCCCCAGACCCTCATCCCGAGGAATTCTGGGATCGGCTCAGGAAAATTCCCTCAAATCCATCCCAGACTGCAAAATCCGGGGATTTTCCCAATTCTTTTCCCAGATTTTCCCACTTCTTTCCCAGATTTCCCATTTTTTTCCACTAAAATCCATAAAATCCCAAAAATCCCCCAAAACTCCCAAAAAAATTCCAAAAATCTCCCAAATAATCCCACAAAAATCCCTAAAAATCCCTTAAAAATCCCCCAAAACTCCCCCCAAAAAAATCTCAAAAATATCCCAGAAAATCCCAGAAAAACCCCAAAATCCCCTCAAAAATCCCCAAATCTCCCAAAACTTAAAAAAAATCCCAAAAATCCCCCCCAAAATATCTGGGATTTTTGGGATTCTGCTCCATCCTGGATTTATTTTAATTTTTTTGGGATAAATCCCAGGAAAAACAATTCCAAGGATATTCCAAAATGAGGTTACAGCTGCTTTTTCCAATTTATTTTCTTTTTTTTGGGGGGGATAAATCCCAGAAAAAAACTGGGAAAACAATTCCAGGATGAGGCTCCAGCTGCTTTTTCCAATTTATTTTGAACTTTTTTGGGATAAATCCCAGGAAAAACAATTCCAAGATATTCTGGGAAGAGGCTCCAGCTGCTTTTTCCAATTTATTTTTAATTATTTTTTAATTTTAATTCCAAACTGGAGCAGCTCCCTGGGGATGAGATCCCAAAAAAATCTCCTCGGTGGCCTCAGATAATCCCAAAATTCCCGAGGGATCAGAGGTGGAAAAAATCCCCCAAAATCCCCAAAAATTCCCAAAAATCCAAAAGAGGAAAAATCCCTTTTTTTTTTTTTTTGGGGGGGAAAATTTTGGGGAATTTTGGGATTTGAGGGGAAATTCCCCCCAAAAATTCCTGGAAAATCTCGTCAAATTTGCCAAAATTTTTCATTATCCCCCCCAAAAAAAAAACAAACCCAAAAAAACCCCACAATTCAGAGACCCAAAAACTCAGAGACCCCCCCAAAATCAGCGACCCCAAAAATCCAAGACCCCAAAATTCAGAGACCCCAAAATTCAGAGACCCCCTTAAAAAACCAGAGACCCCCTAAAAGGGAAAAGGAGCCCCCCAAAATCCAGCCTGCGACCCCCCCCAAATCCAGCCAGAGACCCCCCGCCCAAAATTCAGCCTGGGACCCCCCAAAAAATCGAGCCCCCCCAAAAATCCAGCCCTGAGACCCCCCAAATACACCCAAGAACCCCCCAAAAATCGAGACCCCCCCACTAAAATCCAGCCCTGAGACCCCCCCAAATACACCTGAGACCCCCCAAAAACTCGAGACCCCCCCAAAATCCAGCCCTGAGACCCTCAGGTAGGGCCAGGGACCCCCCCCAAATTCCGATCCCGCCAAAACCTCTGAGGGGACACAACCCCCACAAAAAGAACCAGACTCCCCCCCAAATACAGCCGAGACCCCCCCCAAAAAAATTCAGCGCTGCCACCCTCAGGGGGACACGACCCCCTCCCCAAATCCAGCCTGAGACCCCCCCCAAAATCCAGCCCTGAGACCCCCCCCAAATTCAGCACCCCCGCAATTCCCGCCAAAACCCCTGAGGGGACACGACCCCCCCTCAGAACACCCCCCAAAATAACCAGACCCCCACCCCAAAATCGAGCCCTGACACCCTCAGGGGGACACGACCCCCCCCCAAATCCAGCCGAGACACCCCAAATTCAGCCGAAACCGCCCCAAATCCAGCCCCGAGACCCTCAGGAGCCCCCCCCAAATTCCGAGCCCGCCAAAACTCCTGAGGGGACACGACCCCCCCAAAAATCCAGACCTGAGGGGAGGGACACGACCCCCCCTCAAAAAGGGGAGACCCCCCCCCAAATCCAGCCCCAAGACCCTCAGGTGGGGCCAGGGACCCCCCCCCGCCATTCCCGAGCCCGCCAAAACCCCTGAGGGGACACAACCCCCCCTCAGAGAGCCCCCCAAAATAACCAGACCCCCACCCCAAAATCGAGCCCTGAGACCCTCAGGGGGACACGACCCCCCCTCAAAAAGGGGAGACCCCCCCCAAATTCAGCCCCGAGACCCGACCCCCCCCCCCAAATTCAGCCCCGAGACCCTCAGGCAGCACCAGCGCCCCCCCGCCATTCCCGAGCCCGCCAAAACCCCTGAGGGGGACACGACCCCCCCTCAAAAAGGAGAGACCCCCCCCAAAATTCAGCGCTGAGACCCTCAGGGGGACACGGCCCCCCCCAAATTCAGCCGAGACCCCCCCAAATCCAACCTGAGACCTCCAGGTAGGACCAGGGACCCCTCCCCAAATTCCGAGCCCGCCAAAACCCCTGAGGGGACACGACCCCCCCGAAAATAACCAGACCCGAGGGGAGGGACACGACCCCCCCTCAAAAAGGGGAGACTCCCCCCAAATCCAGCCTGAGACCCCCCAAAAATCGAGACCCCCCCCAAAATTCAGCGCTGACACCCTCAGGGAGACATGACCCCTCCCCAAAATCCAGCCCTGACACCCCCCAAAAATCGAGACCCCCCCCAAATCCAGCCGAGACCCTCAGGCAGCCCCAGCGCCCCCCCCCAATTCCCGATCCCGCCCGAACCCCCTGAGCCCCTCCGGG
This sequence comes from Taeniopygia guttata, assembly GCF_048771995.1. Classification (NCBI taxonomy): domain Eukaryota; kingdom Metazoa; phylum Chordata; class Aves; order Passeriformes; family Estrildidae; genus Taeniopygia; species Taeniopygia guttata. The sequence goes on from NC_133054.1 coordinate 4,342,444, forward strand.
GGGTCTCCACCCCTATTTAACCGAGCCCCCCGCAACCGGGACCCCCCGAACCGGGACCCCGCCCCCCCCGGCCGCCCCCCCACTCACCGGCGGGCTCTGAGCCCCCCCGGGGGGGGTCCGGGGGGCTCCGGGGGGTCCCGGGGCCGGTTCGGGGGCGGCGGCGGCGGCGGCTCCTGAGGAGGCCCCGGGCCCCCCCCCAGCCCCGGCCACTTCCGGCACCGCCCCCACCGCTTCCGGCACCGCCCCCGCCGCTTCCGGCACCGCCCCCGGTGCTACCGGGCACGCCGAGAGCATCGAGCGGGGCAGGGCGGGGAGGGGAGCGCCGAGAGAGTCGATGGGGAGGGTGGTGATCGATAACGGGGCTTGATAACGGAATCGATAACGGGATCGATAACGGGATTCATAACGGGGATTGATAACGGGATCGATAACGGGAATTGATAACGGAATGGATAAATGGCGGTAAATGACGAGATTGATAACAGGATCGATAACGGGATTGATAACGGGATCGATAACAGGATCGATAATGGAATCATCGGGCCCCTGTAGGGTCAGGGGGTATTTGGGGTCACAAGCTCCCATAGGGTCAGGGAATCCCTATAGGGTCAGGGGGTCCCATGGGGTCAGGGGTCCCATGAGTTCCTATAGGGTCAGGGGTCCCAGGGGTTCCTATAGGATCAGGGGGTCCCTATAGGATCGGGGGGGGGGGGTCCCATGGTCTCTATAGGGTCAGGGGTTCCTATAGGGTCAGGGGGTCCCTATAGGATCGGGGGGGGGGGGGGGGTCCCATGGTCCCTGTAGGGTCAGGGGTTATTTAGGGTCAGGAGGTCTCATAGGGTCATTGGGCCCCTGTAGGGTCAGGGGTTATTTGGGGTCAGGGGCTTACACAGGGTCACAGAGCCCCTATAGGGTCAGGGGGTCCCATAGGGTCCCATGGGTTCCTATAGGGTCAGGGGGTTGCAGAAGTTCCCCCACCCACCCCACACCGCCCTCGCTGCCCCAGGAAGGCGCCGACCTCATAAAAGTTCCCAAATCTTTATGGCAGGAGGCACTTTCACACATTGGGGTGTAAATGCGGGGCCATAAACGTGTGGGGCCATAAACGTGTGGGGCCATAAAACCCCGTGGCCATAAAACCCCGCTGACCTTCGAGCTGCAGGAACCCGCAGAGTCCTTCGGGACCGTGGAAATCTTTGGGGTTTCCAGAACCCTTTTGGGGTTTCCAGAACCCTTTGGGGTCCATAAAATCCTTCTGAAGTACATAAAATCCTTTTGGGGTCCATAAAATCCTTCTGAAGTACATAAAATCCTTTTGGGGTCTGTGGAACCCTTTGTGGTTCATAAAATCCTTTGAGGAGCCCTAAAATCCTTTTGGGGTTTCCAGAACCCTTTTGGTGTCCATAAAATCCTTTGGGGGACGTAAAATCCTTTTAGGGTCTGTGGAACCCTTTGGGGTTTCCAGAACCTTTTTGGGGTCCATAAAATCCTTTTGGGGTCTGTGGAATCTTTCGGGGTCACTAGAAGCTGGGGGTCTGTAGGACATTTGGGGCCTGCAGGACATTTGGGGTCTGTAGGACATTTGGGGTCTGTAGGACATTTTTGGGGTCTGCAGGACATTTTGGGGTCTGCAGGACATTTTTGGGGTCTGTAAAACATTTTGGGGCCATGGAACCCTTTAGGATACACAGATCCCATTGATCTCCAGGGATCCCTGATGTCCCCAATGTCCCCAATGTCCTGATGATGTCCCTCAGCGGGTGACGGTGACAGGGACGCGGTGCCAGGCGTTGCTCCGGTTCCAGATGCCCCCAATGCCCCAATGTCCCCGATGTCCCCAATGTCCCCAATACCCCAATGTCCCCCAATGTCCCAATGTCCCCCAATGTCCCCCAATGTCCCCATGTCCCCATTGTCCCCAATGTCCCCAATCCCCCTCAATGTCCCCAATGTCCCCAATGCCCCAATGTCCCGATGTCCCCCAATACCTCAATGTCCCCAATGTCCCTGATGTCCCCAATGTCCCCAATGCCCCCAAATGTTCCTGATGTCCCCAATGTCCCCAATGCCCCAATGTCCCCCAATGCCCAAATGTCCCCAATGTCCCCAAATGTTCCTGATGTCCCCAATGTCCCCAATGTCCCCAAATGTCCCCCAATGCTCCAATGTCCCCAATGCCCCAATGTCCCCAAATGTTCCTGATGTCCCCAATGTCCCCAATGCCCCAATGTCCCCCAATGTCCCCAATGCCCCAATGTCCCCCAATGTTCCTGCTGTCCCCCAATGTCCCAATGTCCCCAACGCCCCAATGTCCCCGATGTCCCCAGTACCCCGGTGCCCTCAGCAGGTGACAGTGATACTGACGCGGTGCCAGGCGTTGCTGAGGTTCCAGATGCCCCCAATACCCCAATGTCCCGGTGTCCCCAATGTCCCCATACCCCGATGTCCCTCAGCGGGTGACGCTGACGCTGACGCTGTGCCAGGCGTTGCTGAGGTTCCAGATGTCCCCAATGCCCCAATACCCCAATGTCCCCAATGCCCCAATGTCCCCAATGTCCCCAATGTCCCCATACCCCGGTGTCCCTCAGCGGGTGACGCTGACGCTGACGCTGTGCCAGGCGTTGCTGAGGTTCCTGCTGTCCCCCAATGTCCCTCATGCCCCAATGTCCCCAATGCCCCAATGTCCCCAATGTCCCCAATGTCCCCAATGTCCCCAGTACCCTGGTGTCCCTCAGCGGGTGACGGTGACACTGACGCGGTGCCAGGCGTTGCTGAGGTTCCTGCTGTCCCCAATGCCCCAGTGCCCCAATGTCCCCAATGTCCCCATACCCCGGTGTCCCTCAGCGGGTGACGGTGACGCTGACGCAGTGCCAGGCGTTGCTGAGGTTCCAGATGTCCCCAATACCCCAATGCCCCGATGTCCCCAATGTCCCGATGTCCCTCAGCGGGTGACGGTGACGCTGACGCAGTGCCAGGCGTTGCTGAGGCTCCAGATGTCCCCAATACCCCAATATCCCCAATGTCCCCAATGTCCCTCAGCGGGTGACAGTGACGCTGACGCGGTGCCAGGCGTTGCTGAGCACCCCGCGCAGGTTCCAGATGGGCGCCACGCTGTCGGGTTGGACGTTGTAGCTCCGGTCCACGGCCTTGCAGACGATGTCCAGGCGGGCGCCCGCGGGCACCGGTGCCCGCAGCTCCCACAGCGCCCAGGCCCAGCCCCGGCCGCGCTCCGGCCGCGGGCCCAGCTCGGCCTCGCGCCACGTGCGGCCGCCGTCCAGGGACACGTCCACCTGCCCGGGTAATTAGTGGTAATGAGCGTTAATTCGTTACCATAGAGCCACATTCCCCTGTTTCCGTTCCCCGCTATCCCCATTTCCCCATGCCGTTCATTTCCCCCCATTTTCCTAATCCCCCACCCCATTTTTCCCCCATTCCCCACCCCATTCCTCCATTCCCCCATTCCCCATCCCCCCCCATTCATTTCCCCCCCATTTTCCCAATCCCCATTTTCCCCCATTCCCCACCCCACCCCATTTCCCCCCACCCCATTAATTCCCCCCATTTCCCCCCATTCCCCATCCCATTTTCCCCACCCCATTCCTAACCCCATTTCTCCCACCCTATTTCCCTCATCCCCATTTTCCCCACCCCATTCCCCATTTTCCCCCATTTCCCCATCCCCATTCATTTCCCCCCCATTCCCCACCCCATTTCCTCCCACCCTATTCATTTTCCCAATTCCCCACCCCGTTTCCCCCCCATTCCCCCACCCCATTCCCCAAACCCCATTTCCCCCATCCCCATTAATTCCCCCCATTTCCCCATCCCCATTCCCCCACCCCATTGCCCCCATCCCCATTCATTTCCCCCCCATTCCCCACCCCATTTCCTCCCACCCTATTCATTTTCCCAATTCCTCACCCCGTTTCCCCCACATTCCCCCACCCCATTCCCCCACCCCATTTCCCCACCCTATTCCCCATTTCCCCATTTCCCCCATCCCCATTAATTCCCCCCATTCCCCATCCCCATTCCCCATCTCCATTCCCCCCCACCCCATTTTCCCATTCCCCCACCCCATTCCCCCCATTTCCCCATCCCCATTCCCCATCCCCATTCCCCATCTCCATTTCCCCCATCCCCATTCACTTCCCCCCCACTCCCCACCCCATTCCCCCCATTTTCCCGTCCCCATTCCCCCACTCACCCTCACCACCTCCCTTCCTCCTCCGCTCCACGCGTATCCCTTCACCGTCAGCTCCCCGGCGGCCACGGCAGCCCCGGGCCGGGGCTCGGTGATCGCCGACTGCACCGGCAGCTCCTGGATGGCGGGGGCGGCCCCGAAATCCACGGAATCCCAATCCACGGACGGACAGAACCCCTTGTAATCCTTCTGCTGCCAGTGGCTCGGGCTCTCCGCCGGTGACACCGCCACGCTCCGCAGCCACTTCACGCTCCGCGCCCCGACCACACCGGGCACCACCACGCGCACCGGGAATCCGTGATCCCGCGGCAGCTCCGTCCCGTTCATCTCGTACGCCAACAGCACTTCGGCCTCGGCGCTCAGCGCCCGTTTTAACGGGATGGACGCCCCGTACGGCGTCCCCGAAGCGTCCGCGTCCAACCCTTCGAAGCACACGTGCCACTCGCTGTCGTCGCCGGTGCTGTCGCCGGTGCTGTCGCGCACACCGGCGGCCAGCAGCACGTCGCGGAGCCGCGCCCCGCCCCACCGCGCCGTGCTGATGGCACCGATATCCCACGCCAAGCCTTTCACCGGGCGGACCCGGCTCATCTCCGACCTCCGGTTACCGGCGCACTGCAGCGTGGCCGTCACCTCGTGCTTCGGGAAGCGCTGCCGGAGCTCCGCCAGCGACAGCGACAAGGCGCGGCCACCGGGACCTTCCACGCGCAGCCGGTAAGACCCCGGTTCCACGGCGGGCACCGGGAGGTGGTTACGGGTGAAGAAAAGCTCGTTGGGCGTCAGGAAACTTTGGGTCAGCAGCTCCGGGGGAGGTTCGGCGTTAAAAGGCTTCAAACTGTTCACCCGCAGCGCCGGGTGGCGCGGGGGATCACCGGCGAACGGGTCGCCGGTGTCGCCCGGTGGTGGCGAGGCTTCGTCGGGGCTCAGCTCGCCGACTTTGTAGTCACGGAGCAGCTCCAGTACGTGGGCTTGGCTGTGGACGGCGTAAAGAGCCCAGAAAGGCTCCAGGGCGCCGCCGGCCGCCAGCAGGATTTTGTCCGGTCCCCCCGGGTGTAACTCCACGAATTCGGTGACATCGAACACGTCGGTGCCGTACGTGACCCACACGCGCTCGCTCGGGGTGCGGTGCTGCGCCACCTCCGCCCGGGTGTAACGGGGGTACCGCGGGGCACGGGGGGCCTGGGCGGCCTCGGCGGTCTGCGGGTACCGGGAGGGTCAGTGGGATTCCCCTCGTCGTGCTCCCGGGATCGCGGCGTCATCCCTGCCCCGTCCCGGGATCCCTGTCCCGGTGTCACCCCCTGTGTCCGTGTCACTCCCGCCCCGGGATCCTCCTGTCCCGGGATCCCCTGTCCCGGTGTCATTCCCGTACCGGGATTCCCCTGTCCCGGTGTCACCCCCTGTGTCCATGTCATCCACTCCCCGGGATCCCCTGTCCCGGTGTCACCCCCGCCCCGGGATCCTCCTGCCCCGGTGCCACCCGGTCCCCAGGCAGTCCCCGGGCTGTCCCTGTCCCGGTGCCACCCCTTTCCCCCGGGATCCACCCCCCGGTGCCACCCCCCGCTCCCCGTTCCCGCTGTCCCGGTGTCACCTCTCACCGGGATCCGCCCCTCAGGCGCCGCCTCCCGCCGCGACCCGGCCCCACCCCGGTGCTCCCGTGGGGTGAAGGACCCCGAGGGTGTCGCCACCCCCCTCCCGGTGCCACCACCCGGTGCCACCGCCCGCGGTGTCCCCCACGGTGTTCCTACGGTGTCCCTCACCCTCCGCCGCCGCTCTCCGTAGGCCAGGACGGTCCCGAGCCCGAGCAGCGCCGCCAGCACCGGAATCGATCCGCGGTGTCGCCCCGGGGCCGCTCCCCGGTGTCCCTCCGGGGCCGGGGCCGCTCCCCGGTGTCCCTCCGGGGCCGTGCTACCGGCGGCCAACCGGGAGCAGCCGCGGGGCAGCTGCATCAGCGGCGGGAGCCTGCGGGGACAGCGGGGTCACAGCGGTCCCGGGACACCGGGGGACACCGGGGGACCCGGCGGAGCCGCTCCTACCTGCGGCCGGCCATGGCCCGGAGCAGCAGCATCGCGGCGGCGGGATGGGACCGGGAAACGGCTCCGGTGACGCTGGTGCGGAAAGCGGCAATCAGGGACCTCCGGTGCGACACAACCGCGCCCGGTTCCCGCTCCGGTTCTGCCCCTCCGCAACCCCAGCCCGGTCCCGGTTCTGCCCCCGCGCCAGACCCAGCCCGGTGCTCGTTGTGTCCCAGCTCGGTCCCTCTTCACGACCCCGCAGACCGGTGCCGGTTGTCCCCAGCCCAGTCCGGCCCCGGTTGTCCGTTCCCCAACCCCATCCCGGTCCCAGTTGTCCCCAGCTCAGTCCGGTCCCGCTTGTCCCCTCCCCCAGCGCCATCCCGGTCTCGGTTATCCCGTGCCCAGCCCAGTCCGGTCCCGGTTATCCCGTCCCCAACCCCATCCCGGTCCCGGTTGTTCCCAGCCCAGTCCGGTCCCGGTTGTTCCCAGCCCAGTCCGGGCCCGGTTGTCCCCAGCCTAGTCCGGTCCCGGTTGTTCCGAGCCCGGTCTGCTCCCGGTTGTCCCCTCCCCCAGCGCCATCCCGGTCCGGTTATCCCGTCCCCAGCCCGCTCCAGTCCCGGTTGTCCCCAGCCCCATCCCTGTTGTCCCGCCCCCAGCGCCATCCCGGTCCCGGTTATCCCGTCCCCAACCCCATCCCGGTTGTTCCCAGCCCGGTCCGCTCCCGGTTGTCCCCGCCGCAGGCCCAGGCCAGTCCCGGTTGTGCCCAAACCTCTCCCGGTCCCGGTTGTTTTCCCTCCAGCCCCAACTGAGTCCCGCTTCTCCCTGCCCTCAGCCCCATCCCTCTCCCGCTTTTCTCGTCCCATTCCTGTCCCGGTTGTCCCGGTTCCCGGTTGTCCCGGTTCCCGCTTGTCCCCGCCGCCCACCTGCGTAACGGTTCCGGTCCAGCGATGTCCCCGCGGGCGCGGCCGCTTTAAGAGGGGGGCGATGGGCGTGGCCTCAGAACAGGCGCGACCCGCCCGGCCACGCCCCCTCCGTTTACTTTAACGGGGGCCAAGTGGGCGTGGCCTCGCTCAGGGTGGGCCCCACCGCCGCCCGCTCAAAGGGGCAACACCACCCCGAGCACCGCGGGGGTCTTAAAGCGGCCACGCGGATTTAAAAGGGCAACGCCGCTCCCCAATTTCCCGCTGGGAATTTGGGGGAAAAACGGGAAAAAAAGGCAAAAAACCCGGCAAAAAACAGGAGTTGCCAAGCAGCTGCCAGCTCTGATAAGCCTTATCAGGGCAGGGCACCATCTGGCAGCTGGTGGCACCGGGTGGCCTCGGTGTTGTCGCCTGTCCCCTCCTTGAGTACACAAAAAACAGTTGGAAATTTTTGGTTTTTTGGGATTATTTTCCTTGTTTTTTTTTTTTTTTTTGTCCTTGTTGTTTTTTTTTTTTTTACTTTTTTACATTAAATACACGGGTGAATCAGCGACCCGAGCCTGTGGTTACCACGATCGTTATTTCACCGCGAGGGAGGAGCGGCCCCAAGGGCAGGGAAAAAACCGGAGCGGAAGGAAAAATCAAATCCGAGGGAAAAGGTGAAAAACGGGGAAAAAGAAAGAAAAAAGAATCCGAGGAAAAAGGCGAAAAACGGGGGGAAAAGGAAGGAAAAAATAAAGAAAAAAAAGGGGGAAAATAAAGGAAAATAAAAGAGTGGCAGAAGCTGCAGTGTCCAGGGCTGGGACATGGGGCCACCACTTTGGGGACATCGATGTCACCCGTTCCAGAGGCTCTGGGGCACCGGGAGTGGCCCTGAGGTGGCCCCGGGAAGGCCTCGAGGTGTCCCCAGAATGTCCCCAAGGTGGCTCCGGGAGTGGCCCCAGAGTGTCCCCAAAGTGGCCCTGGGAGTGTCCCCGGGAATGTCCCCAAGGTGTCCCCAGAAAGGCCCCAGGTGTCTCCAGAGTGTCCCCAAGGTGGCTCCAGGACTGTCACGGAGGTGTCCCCAAGGTGTCCCCGGGAAAGGCCTCGAGGTGTCCCCAAGGTGTCCCCGGGATTGTCCCCGAGGTGTCCCCAAGGTGGCCCCAGAAAGGCCCTGGGAGTGGCCCCAAGGTGTCCTCAGAGCGTCCCCAAGGTGGCTCCGAGCTGTCCCCAAGGTGGCCCTGGGAATGTCCCCAAGGTGGCCCTGGGAGTGTCCCTGGCAGTGTCCCCAGGGACAGCCCTGAAGTGTCCCCAAGGTGTCCTTGGGAGTCTCCCTGGGAGTGGCCCTGGGAGTGGCCCTGAAGTGTCCCTGGGAGTGTCCCCAAGGTGTCCCCAAGGGTGGGGACAGGGCAAGGACCCTGCGGGCTCTGTCACCACCCTGGGGACATCAATGTCACCAACTCCAGAGGCTCTGGAGCACCGGGAATGTCCCCAAGGTGTCCCCAAAGTGTCCCCAAGATGTCCTGGGGAACGTCCCCAAAGTGTCCTGGGGAATGTCCCCAAGGTGTCCCCAAAGTGTCCCAGGGAATGTCCCCAAGGTGTCCCCAGCAATGTCCCCAAACTGTCCCCAAGGTGTCCCCAGGGGTGTCACACGGGACCGAGTCCCTCCACCCCACAGCCGCCAGCCCCACGCCTGGGGGGACAATTCCAGGGTTCCCCAAGTTGGGGTGTCCCAAATTCTGAGGTGCCACCACCTCGGGGTGTCCCCAATGTTGGGGTGCCACCCCCTCGGGCCGTGTGACCATAAAGTGCCAAGTGAGATGGGCCAGGATGGGGACAGCGACAAACTGGGGGTGGCACCTGGGGGGTGGCCATGGCTGGGACCACCTGGGGACCTCAGGGCCACCACTGGGACATCGTGGCCACCACTGGGACATCGTGGCCACCATTGGGACCACTGAGGGGACATTGTGGCCACCATTGGGACCACTGAGGGGACATCGTGGCCACCACTGGCATCACCTGAGGACATCGTGGCCACCACTGGGACATCGTGGCCACCATTGGGACATCGTGGCCACCACTGGGACCACCTGGGGACATCGAGGGGATCCCGGCCGAGTCTGGAGTTTCTGTGCGGGATCTGGTAGATCCAAGCGGGGCCTGGTGGATCCAGGAGGGATCTGGGGGATCCCAGCAGAGTCTGGAGGATTCAGGAAGGATCTGGAGCATCCAGGAGGGGCCTGGTGGGCCCAGCAGGGATCTGGTGGATCCAGGAGGGGCCTGAAGAATCCATGTGCAATCTGGAAGGTCCAAGTGGGATCTGGTGGACCCAGGAAGGATTTGGAGGAGCCAGGAGGGATCTGGAGGATTCTGGTGGAGTCTGGAGTATCTGTGAGAGATCTGGAGGATCCAGGAGGGGCCTGGTGGATCCAGGAGGGATCTGGAGGATCCAGGAGGGATCTGGTGGAGCCAGGAGGAGTCTGGGGGATCCAAAAGGGATCTGGTGGATCCAGGGGGGGTCCAGATGATCCAGGAGGGGGCTGAAGAATCTGTGTGAAATCTGGAAGGTCCAGGTGGGATCTGGTGGATCCAGGAGGGATCTGGGGGATCCTGGTGGAGTCTGGAAGAGCTGTGAGAGATCTGGAGGATCCAGGAAGGATCTGGGGGATCCCAGCAGAGTCTGGAGGAGCCAGGAGGGGGCTGGAGGATCCGTGAGCAATGTGGAAGGTCCAGGAGGGATCTGGTAGATCCAAGCAGGGCCTGGTGGATCCAGGAGGGATCTGGAGGAGCCAGGAGGAGCCAGCAGATCCCGTTGGATCTCAGTTCCCGCAGCACTGTCCCTGGCTCAGGTCCGGTGGATCCCAGCTGTGACTGGGGTGGATCCCAGCAGTGATGTGACCCCAGTGGATCCCAGTGGATCCCTCAGTGGCAGCACTGTCCCCGGCCCCGGGGGCTCTCCTGGCTCAGGTCCGGTGGATCCCAGGCGCGATTCTGACTGGATCAATCCCAGTGGATCCCATGGGATCCCTCGGCTGCAGCACTGCCCGTGGCCCAGGGGCTCAGCTGGCTCAGTCCCGGTGGATCCCAGCAGGATTTGGGCTGGATGGATCCCAGTAGATCCCAGCAGATCCCAGTGGATCCCAGCGGATGCCTCAGTTCCCGCAGCACTGTGCCCGGCCCCGGGGGCTCTCCTGGCTCAGGTCCACGCCCCGGCCCCGGCCCCCGGCCCCGGCCGAGCTCGGCGGCTCCGTCCTGGGCAGCTTCTTGGCTGCAATGGGGTCACCGAGGGTCACCAAGGGTCACTTGGGGTCACTCGGGGTCAGCTGGGGTCACTCAAGGGTCACTTGGGGTTACTCGGGGTCATTTGGGGTCACTCAGGGTCAATTCAGGTCATTTGGGATTTTTTGGGTTCAACTGGAGCCATTTGGGATCATCACAGCCCCCTGAGACCTTCCAAAACCTCTCAGAACCCCCCTGAGACCCCTCAAAACCACCCTGAGACCCCCCAAAATCCCTCAGTACCCCCCTGAGACACCCCCAAAACCCCTCAGATCCCTCTGAGTACCCCCAGACCTCCCCAAAACCCCTCCAGACCCCTCAGAGACCCCTCAGGACCCCCCCAAACCCCTCACACCCCCCCCAGACCCCCCTGAGATGCCCCAAAACCCATCAGAAACCCCTCAGGGCCCCCCTGAGACCCCACAAAACCCCTCAGAAACCCCTCAGGACCCCCCAAAACCCCCCCAGAACCCCCCCAGCAGCCCCTCACCGATGGCCAGGAAGAGGTCGTTGACGTTCATGGCCGTCTTGGCCGAGGTCTCCATGAAGAGCAGGCTGTTGTCATCGGCGTAGGCCTGGGCTTCCTGCAGGGACAGCTCAGCAAAAATCCCCCAAATTCCCCCCAAAAAACCCACGGGAACGGGCCAGAAACAGCCCCAAAAATTCCTGAAAACAGCCCCAAAAATTCCTGAAAATAGTCCCAAAAATTCCTGAAAATAGTCCCAGAAATTCCTCAAAACAGCCCCAGAAACAGCCCCAGAAATTCCCATAATGGCCCCAGAAATTCCCAAAAATTCAAAAAAAAATCCCCCCAAAATTGTCAAAAAAGTCCCCAAATCCCCCCAGATCCAAAAAAACCCCCAAAATTCCAAATAAAATCCCAAAATTCCCCTCAAAAAGCCAAATTCCCCTAAAAATTCCCAAAATTCCCCCAAAAAACTCCAAACCCCCCAAAATTAAAAAAAAACCCTAATTCCCTTAAAAATTCCAAAAAAATCCCCAAATTCCCCAAAAAATCCCCCAAAACCGCTAAAGTCTCCCCAAAAATTCCCCCAAATCCCCCCAAAAATCCCAAAATACCCACCAAAATCCCCCAAAAAATCCAAAGATCCCCCAAAATACCAAAAAAAATCCCAAAATACCAAAAAAATCCCAAAATCCCCCCAAAAAAATCCCTCAAAAAATGCCAAAACCTCCCAATATTCCCCCCAAAATCCCCAAAAATTGCCAAAATTCCCCCCAAATCCTCCAAAATGCCCCAGAAATCCCCCCTGTGCTGACCTCGTACTCCACCATCCTCTTGCTGGCCAGGTCGGCCTTGTTCCCAGCCAGGGCGATGACGATGCTGGGGCTGGCCTGGCGCTGCAGCTCCTTCACCCAGCCCCGTGCCCGCCCAAACGTCTCCTGGGGAGGGGGATGGAGGGTGAGACCCCTCCCCAAATTACCTCAGAACCCTCCCCAAATAGCCAGAGAGCCCTGAGACCCCTCCTCAAATCAAATCCCCTGAGACCCCCAGAGCCCCCTGCAGCTCCTTCACCCAGCCCTGTGCCCGCCCAAACGTCTCCTGGGGGGTGGGAGGGTGAGACCCCTCCCCAAATTACCTGAGACCCCTCCCCAAAAACCCACAGACCCCTCCCCAAATAACCTGACATACTTTAGGACCCTCCCCAGATCCCCCCAGACCCGGTTGGTGATGTTGTAGACCACGATGGCAAGCCTGAGCCCCCCGGTAGTACCCCCTGAGACCCCCCCCAAAACCCCCTCAAAGCACCCCAAAACACCCTCAAATCACCCCAAATCCCCCCCAAATCCCCCCAGACCTGGTTGGTGATGTCGTAGACCACGATGGCAGCCTGAGCCCCCCGGTAGTACATGGGGGCCAGGCTGTGGTAGCGCTCCTGCCCCGCCGTGTCCCAGATCTCAAACTTGACCGTGGTGTCGTCCAGGCACACGGACTGCGTCAGGAAGGCGGCTGGGGACAGGGGACAGGGCCACCAAAGTGTCACCTCAGTGTCACCAACCCAGCCAGGGACACCTCAGTGTCACCTCAGTGTCACCAACCCAGCCAGGGACACCTCAGGGTGGCCCAAACCCTTCCAAAGAGCGCTCCCTGCACCCCAAATCCCTGTGGGATCCTCAAATCCCTTTGGGATCCCGGCTCATCGCCGATGGCGCTCTCCTGGTACTTGTGGAACTGACCCCTGACAAAGCCCTGAACCCCAAATCCCACCTGGGATCACCCCAAATCCCACCCTGGCCAGCCCCAGGCCTCTTTAGGACACCCCAAATCTCCGTGGGATCCCCAGATCCCCATGGGATCCCTGATGCTAGCTCACCACCAATGGTGCTCTGACCCTTGATGAAGCTCTGAACCCCAAATCCCACCTGGGATCACCCCAAATCCCACCCTGGCCAGCCCCAGACCCCTTTAGGACACCCCAAATCCCGTCTCACCGCCGATGGTGCTCTCCTGGTACTCGTGGAACTGGCCCTTGACGAAGCGCAGCACCAGGCTGGACTTGCCCACGGCCGACTCTCCCAGCAGCACCAGTTTGAACTGGCAGATCTTACTGGGCTGTGAGTGCCCGTTGGGCCGCTGGGCACCGCGGGCGGCCATGGCCGGGCTGGGCGCGATGGCACCACGGTCCTGGGGACACACAGAGAGGGTGGCACGGGGTCACAGCACCGGGACGGGGTCACCCAGCTGGGATGGGGTCACTGGGACGGGATCATTGGGGTGGCGTCACCCAACTGGGATGGGATCACCCTACTGGGACAATTCAACTGGGATAGGATCAGAACACTGGGATAACCCAACTGGGATAACCCAACTGGAATGGGGTCAGAACACTGGAATAACCCAACTGGGATAAACCAACTGGGATAACCCAACTGGGATAGCCCAACTGGGATAGCCCAACTGGGATAACCCAACTGGGATAACCCAACTGGAATGGGATCAGAACACTGGGATAACCGAACTGGGATAACCCAACTGGGATAAGCCAACTGGGATAGCCCAACTGGGATAGCCCAACTGGGATAGCCCAACTGGGATAACCCAACTGGGATAACACAACTGGGATAACCCAACTGGAATGGGATAACCCAACTGGGATAACACAACTAGGATGGGGTCAGAACACTGGAATAACCCAACTGGGATAACCCAACTGGGATAATGCAACTGGGATAACCCAACTGGGATAACCCAACTGGGATAACGCAACTGGGATAACCCAACTGGAATGGGGTCACCCAACTGGGATAACACAACTGGGATAACCCAACTGGAATGGGATAACCCAACTGGGATAACACAACTCGGATGGGGTCAGAACACTGGAATAACCCAACTGGGATAACCCAGCTGGGATAACCCAACTGGGATGGGGTCACCCAACTGGGATAACCCAACTGGGATGGGGTCAGAACACTGGGATAACTCAACTGGGATAACCCAACTGGGATAACCCAACTGGAATGGGGTCACCCAACTGGGTAACACAACTGGGATGGGGTCAGAACACTGGGATGTGGTCACTGGGACAGGATCATTGGGGCTGGGAACCCCCTCAGGGCATGAAGTCCCCTCAGGGCACGGAGCCCCCTCAGGGCTGGAACTCTCTGAGAGCTCGGAGCCCCCTCAGGGTCCGGAGCCCCCTCAAGGTCCAGAGCCCCCTCAGGGTTTGGAGCCCCCTCAGGACACGCAGCCTCCTCAAAAACCGGAGCCCCCTCAGGGCCTCCTCAGGGTTTGGAGCCCCCTCAGGACCGGGAGCCCTCCCAGGCACGGAGCCCATCAGAACTCGGAGCCCCCTCAGGGCTGGGACCCCCTCTGGGCCCCCCCGTGCACGGAGCCCCCTCAGGACCGGATCCCCCTCAGGACCGCGACCCCCCCCGAAATCCACACCCGTGGCTCCCGCCCTGCCCTCAGCGCGGCCCCTCCCGGGGCTCGGTGCCCCCCAGTGCCGCCCCGGCGCTCCCCGGTACCTCCGGGCCCTCCCGGCGCACAAACAGCGGCTCCGCCAAGCCCCTCACGGCCAGAGGGGCGGGACTAACAGAGGAATGAGCCAATAGGAAAAGAGCCCGCCTTTACGCTCCGCCAATGGGAAAATAGGTGGGCGACGCCCCGCTGTGTTGCACCAATAGGATGGAGAGGAGGGGGTGATGGATAGCACAGCGGCCAATAAGGGAAGGAGAGAGCGTGGCCAATGGGAAGGGGGAAAGGCGGTGCGGAAGTGGGGTTTGCGGCCAGTGACACGGCTGGCGACCAATGAAAAGTAAAGACGCGTGAAAGGGCGGGGCGGACAACAAATAAGGTGACCGGAGGGGGCGGAGCCGCGCGGCTGCATCACCCAATGAGAAGGCGGGGAGAGACGAAGCCTCGCCCAATCAGAGCAGGCGCTAACTTTGATTGACAGTGTGGAGAACGGGGAGTGCTCGCGAAGGGGGCGGAGCTTGGGAGGACCAATCGGGAGGCTCCGGCGGCGCGGTGGGCGTGGCCATGAGTCAGGGGGCGTGGCCTGGGAAAGCCTGGGGGGGGGTGTGGGGACATTTTTGGGGGGGTTTGGGACATTTTTGGGGAGAATTTTTGGGGATTTTGGGAACATTGGGATTTTGGGGATATTTTTGGGGCTCTTGGGGACATTTTTGGGGATTTTGGGGACATTTTGGGGGTCTCAGTATGGGGGGGGAGAGGTGACAGGAGGTGACGATGCCACCCTGACCCCCCCGGGATTAAAAACCGCAGAAATTTTATTACAAATTTTTTCCAAAAAATCACAAAAAACCCAAAGTTCGGCCCTAAAAACTGCGGGGGGGGCGGGGAGGGGGAGGCGACAAAGGGGACATCGAGGGGGTGGCACTGGGGATGATTTAGGGACATTTGGGACATTTTGGGGGAAATTTTGGGGGGATTTGTGGACATTTTTGGGGGGTTTGGGGACATTTTGGGGGGATTTGGGGACATTTAGGGACGTTTGGGGACGTTTTGGGATCTTTTGGGGCCATTTTGGGGCCCTTATTTGGGGAATTTGGGGCATTTTGGACAATTTGAGGGATATTTTGGAGCTTTTGGGGCCATCTGGGATGGTTTTGGGGTCATTTTTAGGGTCATTTTTCTGATTTGGGGGTTTGGAACAATTTTGGATGGTTTTGGGAATATTTTGGGAGATTTGGGGCCATTTTGGATGGTTTGGGGGATATTTTTTGGTATTTAGGCTCATTTTTGGGGAATTTGGGGTAATTTGGGGGGGTTGGGGCCATTTGGGATGGTTTGGAGGATATTTTGGGGGATTTCGAGTCAATTTTGGGGGTTTGGGGCCATTTTGAGATGGTTTTGAGGATATTTTAGGGATATTTTGGAGTTTTTGGGGCTGTTTGGGATGGTTTTGAGGTCGTTTTTGGAGGATTGGGGCTGTTTTGCATGGGTTTGGGGTAGTTTTTGGGGGTTTTGGGGCGATTTGGGATGGTCTCGGGGATATTTTGGGGGGGTTGGGGTAATTTTTGGGGGTTTTGGGGTAATTTTTGGGGTCAGAGACGCAGGTGGGGGACAGCTCTGGTGACGTCCCTGAAGAAGGGGTGGCCCAGGGCGGCCTTGGCTGAAATTCGCTTGTTGGGGTCGTAGTGCAGCATTTGCTGGGGAGAAAAATGGGGAAAATGGGAAAAAATGGGGAAAAATATCTGGGAAAAAACGGGGGGAAATGGGAAAAATGGGGGGAAAGGGAAAAAAAGCAGGGGAAAATTGGGGGGAAATGGGAAAAATGGGGGGAATGCAGGAAAAAAGGGGGGAGATTGGGAAAATGGGGGGGAAATGGGGAAAATGGAGGAAAGTGGGAGAAAATGGGGAAAAGTGGGGGGAAATCAGGGGAAATGGGAAAATGGGAAAAATGGGGGGGAAGTGGGAAAAAATGGGGGGGAAATGGGGGGAAAATGGGGGGGAAATGGGGAAAATGGGAGGGAAATTGGGGAAAAATAGGAAAAATGGGGAAAAAAGGGGAAAATAGGAAAATGGCAAAAAGAGGGGGAAAAGGGAAAAAAATCAGGGAAAAATTGGGGGAAATGTGGGAAAATCGGGGAAAATCGGGAAAAATTGGGGAAATCAAGGAAAACTTGGGGGAAAATCAGGAAAATGTGGGGAAAATCAGGAAAACTTGTGGAAACTCAGGGAAAATTGGGGAAAATCAGGAAAAATGGGGGTAAATCAGGAAAATCAGGAAAAAGTGGGAAAAATCAGGAAAATATGAGAAAAAACAAGGAAAAATTGGGGAAAAAGCAGGGAAAAGTGGGAAAAATCTGGAAAAGGTGGGAAAAATTAGGAAAAATCAGGGAAAAGTGGGAAAAATTAAGGAAAAATTGGGAAAAATCACAGAACTATCAGGAAAAAGTGGGGAAATGAAGGAAAAAATGAAGGAAAATTTGGGAAAAAGTGGGAAAATCAGGGAAAAGTGGAAAAATAAGGAAAATTAAAGGAAAATTTGGGGGAAAATAAAGTAAAAAGTGGGAAAAATAAAGGAAAAGGTGGGGAAAATCAGAAAAAATCGGGAAATTTGGTGAAAAGGTGGGGAAAAATCAGGAAAAAGCGGGGAAAATCACAGAAAAATCAAGGAAAAGTTGTGTAAAATTCAGGGAAAATTGGGAATTTTCCCCCTCACCGCCAGGAGCTTGCGGCCCTCGTCGTCCAGGGGCGGCAGGACCTTGGCCAGGTCCTGGCGGGCCCAGCGGGGGAAGGTGGCTTTGTAGTCGGGCAGCGCCGACACCCCCGGCCAGGCGGCCTCGTCCGGCGTGCCCAGCGTGCGGAAAATGCGGAACAGCTGGTCGATCTCGGAGTCACCGGGAAACAGGGCGCGGCGGGTGATCTGGGGACACCAATGGGACATTTGGGGACATCAATGGGGCATCAATGGGACATTTGGGGACATCAGTGGGGCATTTAGGACATTGGGGATATCAATGGGACATTGGGGACATCACTGGGACATCAATGGGGCATTGGGGACATCACTGGAACATCAATGGGACATTTGGGGATATCAATGGGGCATTTAGGACATTGGGGATATCAATGGGACATTGGGGACACAATGGGAACAGGCACAACTCCGAGATCGCCCGGGAACAGGGCTCAGCGGGTGATCTGGGGACATCAATGGGACATTTGGGGACACCAATGGGGCATTTAGGACATTGGGGACATCATTGGGACATTGGGGACATCACTGGGACATCAATGGGGCATTGGGGATATCAATGGGATATCAATGGGACATTGGGGACATAATGGGAACAGGCACAACTCCGGGAACAGGGCTCGGCGGGTGATCTGGGGGGACACTGGGGACATCAATGTGGCATCAATGGGGCATTGGGGACATTGGGGACATCACTGGGATATCAATGGGACATTGGGGACATCAATGTGGCATCAATGGGGCATTGGGGACATTGGGGACATCACTGGGATATCAATGGGACATTGGGGACACAATGGGAACAGCTGATCGATATCGGAGTCACCTGGGAACAGGGCTCGGCAGGTGATCTGGGGACATTGGGGACATCAATGTGGCATCAGTGTGGCATTGGGGACATCATTGGGACATCAGTGGGGCATTGGGGACATCACTGGGGTATCAATGGGACATTGGGGACACAATGGGAACACCCGGTCGATCTCGGAGTCCCCGGGAAACAGGGCTCGGCGGGTGATCTGGGGACATCAATGGGACATTTGGGGACATCAGTGGGGCATTTAGGACATTGGGGATATCACTGGGACATTGGGGACATCACTGGGACATCAATGGGGCATTGGGGACATCAATGGGATATCAATGGGACATTGGGGACACAATGGGAACAGCTGATCGATATCGGAGTCACCTGGGAACAGGGCTCGGCAGGTGATCTGGGGACATTGGGGACATCACTGTGGCATCAGTGTGGCATTGGGGACATTGGGGACATCATTGGGACATCAGTGGGGCATTGGGGACATCACTGGGATATCAATGGGACATTGGGGATATCAATGGAATATCAATGGGACATTGGGGACACAATGGGAACAGCTGGTCGATCTCGGAGTCGCCGGGAAACAGGGCTCGGCAGGTGATCTGGGGACATCAATGGGACATTTGGGGACATCAATGGGGCATTTAGGACATTGGGGATATCAATGGGACATTGGGGACATCACTGGGACGTCAATGGGGCATTGGGGACACAATGGGAACACCTGGTCGATCTCGGAGTCACCTGGGAACAGGGCTCGGCGGGTGATCTGGGGACATCAATGGGACATTTGGGGACATCAGTGGGGCATTTAGGACATTGGGGACATCACTGGGACATCAATGGGGCATTGGGGATATCAATGGGATATCAATGGGACATTGGGGACACAATGGGAACAGGCACAACTCCGAGATCGGCTTGGCAGGTGATCTGGGGGGACATTGAGGACATCAATGGGACATCAATGGGGCATTGGGGACATTGGGGACATCACTGGGATATCAATGGGACATTGGGGACACAATGGGAACACCTGGTCGAGCGGAGTCACCGCTCGGCGGGTGATCTGGGGACATCAATGGGACATTTGGGGACATCAATGGGGCATTGGGGACATTGGGGACATCACTGGGGTATCAATGGGACATTGGGGACACAATGGGAACACCCGGTCGATCTCGGATTCACCAGGAAACAGGGCTCAGCGGGTGATCTGGGGACATCAATGGGACATTTGGGGACATCAATGGGACATTTGGGGACATCAATGGGGCATTTAGGACATTGGGGACATCATTGGGACATTAATGGGGTATTGGGGACATCAATGTGGCATTGGAGACATCACAGGGACAATGGGAACAGCTGGTTTATCTTGGAGTTGCCGGGGAACAGGGCAAGGTGGGTGATCTGGGGACACTGGGGACACCCCCAGTGGGTCTGAGGACACCCCTGGTGTCACCTGAGGGGTTTTGGGGACATCAGTGTCACCCCTGGTGTCACCTGAGGGGGTCTGAGGACACCTCTGGTGTCACTTGAGGGGGCTTTGGGGACCCATGTGTCACCCTGGGGACCCCAATGTCCCCTCAGTGTCCCCCCAAGTGTCCCCAGGTGCCACCCACCATCTCGGCGAAGATGCAGCTCAGGCTCTGTCACACGCCAAGTGTCCCCAAATGTCCCCAAATGTCCCCAAGTGCCACCCACCATCTCGGCGAAGATGCAGCCCAGGCTCCAGATGTCCACGGCCGTGCTGTAATATTTGCAGCCCAGCAGGATCTCGGGGGCGCGGTACCAGAGCGTCACCACCTGAGGACATCGGGGACATTGGGGACACTGAGGGGACATTGGGGACACTGAGGGGACACTGAGGGGACAGGACATCCCAAAGGTACCAGAGCGTCACCACCTGAGGACATCGGGGACATTGGGGACACTGAGGGGACACTGAGGGGACATTGGGGACACTGAGGGGACACTGAGGGGACACTGAGGGGACAGGACATCCCAAAAACCACCCCCAAACCCCACACCTCATGTATGTAAGTTTACATATGGGGACCCTAAAGGGGTTCTGAGCCCCCCAAATCCCCCCCAAACCCCACACCTCATATGTGTAGGTTTATATGAAGACCCTAAATGGGTTCTGAGCCCCCCAAACCCCCCAAAATCCCCCACAAACCCCACACCTTGTGTTTTATAGTTTTATATGGGGACCCTAAATGGGTTCTGAGCCCCCTAAATTCACCCCAAACCCCAAAATCCCCACCCAAATCCCCCCTGAAATCCCCCTCAAGCTCCCCCAAACCCTACAACCTGTGTGTGTAGGTTCACACAGGGACACTAAAGGGGTTCTGAGCCCCCCAAATCCCCCCCAAACCCTCCAAAATCCCCACAAACCCCACACCTCATGCGTGTAGATTCACAAAGGGACCCTAAATGGGCTCTGAGCCCCCTAAATTCACCCCAAACCCCAAAATCCCCCCCAAATCCCCCCCAAACCCCACACCTCGTATGTGTAGGTTTATATGAGGACCCTAAATGGGTCTTGAGCCCACCAAACCCCCCAAAATCCCCTGCAAACCCCACACCTTGTGTGTGTAGTTTTATATGGGGACCCTAAATGGGTTCTGAGCCCCCCAAACCCCCCAAAATCCCCCGCAAACCCCCCGGCAGGCCCCACCTCGTGGGTGTAGGTGCGGACGGGCACCCCGAAGGCGCGGGCCAGCCCGAAGTCGGCCAGTTTGATGGAGCCCTCGGCGTTGATGAGCAGATTCTGCGGCTTCAGGTCCCGGTGCAGCACCCGGTGAGCGTGGCAGAAGGCCAGCCCCTGCAGCAGCTGGAACAGGTAACTCTGGGGACAGCGTTGGGGACATTGGGGACATCATTTGAGACATTGGGGACATCCCCTGAGTGACCCCTGAGTGACCCAGAGGACCCCCAGAATGGCTTTGGGGTTTTGGGGTCACCCGGCAGAACACCAGGCCCTGCAGCAGCTGGGACAGGTGACTCTGGGGACAGTGTTGGGGACATTGGGGACATCGTTTGGGATATTTGGGACATTGTTTGGGACATTGGGGACATCCCCTGAGTGACCCCAGCCTGACCCAGGGGACTCCCAGGGTGGGTTCGGGGTTTTGGGGACACGTGCCAAAATGTCGGCCCCTGCAGCAGATGGGACAGGTGACTCTGGGGACAGTGGGGACATCATTGGGGACATCCTTGGGGACACTGGGGACATCCCCTGAGTGACCTGAATGACCCCTGAGTGACCCAGGTTGGGTTTGGGGTTTTGGGGTCATCCGGCAGAACACCAGCCCCTGCAGCAGCTGGGACAGGTGGCTCTGGGGACAGCGTTGGGGACATTGTTTGGGACATTGGGGACATCGAGGTCACCCCCTGAGTGACCCCTGAGTGACCCAGGGGACCCCAATGACACAGGGTGCTTTAGGGTCCCCCTAATGTCCCCCAGGTTTTAGGAATCCCGCCCAGGTGTTTTAGGATCCCCCCAGGTATTTTAGGACCCCCCCCCAAATGTTTTAGGGCCCCCCCAGATGTTTTAGGGCCCCCCCAGATGTTTTAGGCCCCCCCCAGATGTTTTAGGGCCCCCCAGGTGTTTTAGGGTCCCCCCAGATGTTTTAGGGCCCCACCTTGATGAGCGGCAGCGCGATCCCGCTGAGCGAGGAGGAGTCCATGAACTTCTTGAGGTCCTGGTGCAGGAACTCGAACACCAGGTACAGCTTGTTCTCCGTGTGGATGACATCCAGCAGCCTGGGGACACGGGGACAGCTTGGGGACACAGAGACAAGGACACAGGGACAGCCTGGGGACATGGGGACAGCTTGGGGACACGGGGACAGGGACACAGGGACAGCTTGGGGACATGGGGACTGCTTGGGGACACAGGGACAGCTTGGGGACAGCCCTGGGACACAGGGACAGTGCGGGGACACGGGGACAGGGACACGGGGACAGCCATGGGACACAGGGACAGCTTGGGGACATGGGGACAAGGACACAAGGACAGCTTGTTCTCCCTGTGGATGACATCCAGGAGCCTGGGGACATGGGGACAGCTGGGGACAGCTTGGGGACACGGGGACAAGGACACAGGGACAGCCATGGGACACAGGGACAGCTTGGGGACAGCTTGGGGACATGGACACAGGGACATGGGGACACCACAACCCCAGGGGTCCCATGGCCACAGGGACACCACAAAGCCCCCCCCAGGACACCCTGAGGACATTTCTGGGGACCCCTCCTCAGTGGCATCTCCCCCTAGAGGCTCCCCAAAGCCCACCAGGACCCCCAAAGCCCCCCAGGACACCCCCAGGACAACCCTGGGGACCCCTCTCAGTGCCATCTCCCCCCAGAGCCCCCCAGGACCCCCAAAAGCCCACCAGAACCCTCCAGAGCCCCCCAAAGCCCCCCCAGGACACCCCCAGGACAATCCTGGGGACCCCTCTCGGTGCCATCTCCCCCCAAATCCCCCCCAGGACACCCCTGGGAACCGTTCCTTGTTGCCCAAAGCCCCCCCAGAACCGCCCCGAGCCCCCCAAAACCCCCCCAGGACAATCCCGGGGACCCCTCCTCGTTACCATCTCCCCCCAAAACCCCCCCAAACTCCCCCCCCAGGACCCCCAGACTCACTTGACGATGTTGGGGTGGTTGAGCTCCTTGAGCAGCGAGATCTCCCTGATGGCCGTGCTGGGGACACCCTCGGTCTCCCTGCCGGGACACCGGGACCGGGGGTGGCCGTGAGCCCCGGGGACCCCCCGGGAGACCCCCGGGACCCCCCGGGACCCCCACTCACGTGTCCAGGCGGATCTTCTTGAGTGCCACCACCTCTCCCGTCACCTTGTTGCGGGCCTTGTAGACCACGCCGTAGGTGCCCTCACCGATCTTCTCCACCTTCTGGAAGTTCTCCATGGAGGGGACACCGGGGGGGACACCGGGAATGGCGGGGGGACACCGGGAACGGGGACAGGGGTGGTCCCGGAGGTGGGGGGTGGTCGTAGGGAGGGATATCCGGGGTAAGGGTGGGGATTGCCGGGGGTTGCACGGGGGTCTGGGGGTGTCCCCGGTGTCACCGGGTGTCACCAAGGGTGTTCTCGGTGTCACCGGCGGTGTCCCGGTGTCACCGGGGGTATCCCGGTGGGGTTCTGGATGTCCCCGGGGGTCTCTGGGTGTCCTCGGGGGTCCCCGAGAGGGGTATCCGAGGTGGGGGTGGGGTTCCGGGGATGTCCCCGGTGTCACCGAGAGTATCCCGGGAGCGTCCCGGTGTTACCGGGGGTGTCACCGGGGATCCCTGGGTGTCCCCGAGAGGGATATCAGGGCTGGGGGTGGGGTTCCGGGGGTATCCCGGGGGTCTCTGGGTGTCCCCGGGGGTGTCCCGGTGTTACCGGGGGTGCCCCGGAGGGGTTCTGGGGGTCTCCGGGAGGGATATCCGGGGTGGGGGTGGGGCTGCGGGGCTGTCCCGGTCCCGGGGGTGTCCCAGCTGGGGCCGGGGTGTCCCGGGGGGGTTCTGGGTGTCCCCGGTTGTCCCGGGGGGGGTCCCTGGGGGGGGTTCCCGGGGGTCCCGAGCGCGGCCGCCGCGTCCCCCCCGCGCGCGCCAAACCCGCGGCGGCCCCGCCCGCGCCGCTTCCCGCCTTTCCGCCGGCCACGCCCCCCGCGCCGCCGCCCATTGGCTGAGCCGCGTGTGACGTCAGCGGAGAGGCGGGAGATACCTTAAAGGGACAGGGACACTGCCGGGAGAGGGATCGGGACATTGGGGACAGGGACAGGGACCGGGACAGGGACAGGGACAGGGACAGGGACAGGGACAGGGACAGGGACAGGGACAGGGACAGGGACCGGGATCGGGACAGGGACAGGGACAGGGACATTGGGGACAGGGACAGGGACATTGGGGAGAGGGGACAGGGACAGGGACAGCGGGGAGGGGACAGGAACAGGGGACAGGGACAGGGATCGGGACAGGGACAGGGGACAGGGACAGGGACAGCGGGGAGGGGACAGGGACAGGGACAGGGGACAGGGACAGGGACCGGGACATTGGGGACAGGGGACAGGGACAGGGACAGGGACACTGGGGAGAGGGATCGGGACACTGGGGACAGGGACAGGGACCGGGACCGGGACAGGGACAGGGACCGGGATCGGGACATTTGGGACAGGGGACAGGGACAGGGATCGGGACGCTGGGGACAGGGACAAGGACAGAGACAGGGACCGGGGATAGGGATTGGGACATTGGGGACAGGGACCGGGGATTGGAATTGGGACACTAGGGACAGGGATGGGGACGGGGACAGGGACAGGGACCGGGACCAGGACCGGGACAGGGACAGGCACAGGGACATTGAGGACAGGGACAGGGACATGGACCGAGGACAGGGACAGGGACACTGGGGACAGGGACCGGAACCGGGACCGGACACTGGCACCGGGACCAGACACCGGCACTGGGACCGGACACCGGCACCGGACACTGGCACCGGAACCGGGACCAGACACCGGCACTGGGACCAGACACCGGCACTGGGACCGGACACTGGCACCGGGCACCGGGACCGGACACCGGGACCACAGCTCGGGCTGCGGCCAGACCACAACCGGACACACGGGGGCCACGCGGGGGTCACGGGGAGCAGCCCCGGGGGCCACACGGGGGTCACGGGGCTCTCCGGGGGTCACGGGGCTCTCCGCACACGTGGCCCCACCGAAACGGGCCCGCGCGCACCGGGACAGCCCCGGGGGCACGGAAACGGCCGGAGCAGGAACGATCGGGGTCACCCACCGGGATCGGTGTCACCCCCTGTGTGACCCGTGTCACCCACCGGGATCGGTGTCCCCCCCGTGTGACCCCCCAGGATCGGGGTCACCCACCGGGATCGGTGTCCCCCCCCGTGTGACCCGTGTCACCCACCGGGATCGGTGTCCCCCCTGTGTGACCCGTGTCACCCACCAGGATCGGTGTCCCCCATGGGTGACACCCCCGGGATCGGGGTCCCCCTGTCCCATCGGGGTCCCCCCGTGTCACCCACTGAAATCGGGGTCCCCCCCCATGTCACCCATCAGAATCGGGGTGCCCCCGTGTCACCCCCCGGGGTCCCCCTGTGTGGACAAGTTCGGGGTCCCCTCCAAGTGTCACTCACCAGTATTGGGGTCCCCCTGCGTGTGCAGAATTGGGGACCCCTCCCCGTTCTGTCCATGATTGGGGTCCCCCCCTCATGTCACCCACCAGGTTCGGGGTCCCCCCGTGTCACCCCTCGGGATCCCCCTGTGTGGACAAGTTCGGGGTCCCCCCCAAGTGTCGCCCACCAGGATTGGGGTCCCCCTGTCCCATCGGGGTCCCCCATGTGTGACCCCCTCGGAATTGGGGTCCCCACCCCCCCCGTGCCACACTGGGGGTCCCCCACTCTGAGTGTCATACCGGGGGTCCCCCCGCTGTGTGCAGAATTGGGGACCCCCCCCATGGCTGTCACCCCCACGACCCCCCAAACCCCAAAAATCCCAAACCCCAAAACCCCCAAACCCCAAAACCCCCAAACCCCAAAACTCCCAAATCCCAAAAACGACAAAAATCCCAAAACCGACAAAAATCCCAAACCCCAAGTCTCCCAAACCTCAAAAATCCCAAATCCCAAAAATCCCAAACCCCAAAAGCCCCCAAAACCCCAAAAATCCCCAAAACCCCAAAAATCCTAAACCCCAAAATTCCCAGATCCCTATCCCTGGGGTCTCCACGTGCCGGGGGTACCCCAAAACCCCAAACCCCAAAAACTCCAAAAACCCCAAACCCCAAAAATCCCAAATCCCTATCCCTGGGGTCTCCACGTGCCGGGGGTACCCCAAAGCCCAAAAATCCAAATCCCCATCCCCGGGGTCTCCGCGTGCCTGAATTTGGGGGGTGTCCCCCAAAACCCCCTCTGCGTTTTGGGGGGGGTCCCCAAAACCCCCCCGCCCCCTCTCCCGGGGCCGGCTCGCACCGTGTGACCGCGGGTGGCCCCACGTGACAAGGGGGGGGATTTTGGGGGCGGATTTGGGGGGGTCACGGCCCCTGCCCCCCCCCTTTTTGGGGGGCGGGGTTATGCAAATGAGCGCCCCCTTTTTGGGGGGCTGTCCCCGAGCCCGGAGCCTCTGCCCCGGCCGTGCCGAGCGTGGGGGAGACGAGCGGGGACCATGAGGGGGCTCGGGGCCATCGCGGTTTTTGGGGTGCTCCTGCTCCTGGCTGAGGCTCAGAGGCGTAAGTGGAGTTTTTTTTGGGGTGCGGGGGGTGTCCGGAGCTTCATATTTTGGGGTGCAAAGCCCCCTCTTAAAGGGAAATCCGTCACGGAGTTCGGTTGTACCCCGATAATCCCCATTGGAAGTGGTTAGTGATATATGTGGGGTTTTTGGGGGTGCCGGCGGTGTCCCGAGTCCCATTCTTTGGGGTTTTTGGGGTGCAGAACCTCCCCTTAAAGAAAAATCCTTCACTGGGTTCAGCTGTACCCCAATAATTCTCCTCGGATGTGGGTGTGGGTTCGGGTTAGAGGCAGAAGTGGGGTTTTTTGGGGGGTGTGGGGGGTGTCCGGAGCTTCATCTGGTGGGGATTTTGGGGTGCAGAACCCCCCCTTAAAGAAAAATCCGTCACGGAGTTCGGTTGTACCCCGAAAATTCTCATTGGAAGTGATTAGCCATATAAGTGGGGTTTTTTTTGGGGTGCGGGGGGTGTCGGGAGCTTCATATTTTGGGGTGCAAAGCCCCCCCTTAAAGCCAAATCCTTCCCGGGGTTCTGTTGTACCCCGATAATCCCCATTGGGAGAGGTTATGGGTGTCCCCGGGGGTGGTTTTGGGGTTCCCGGGGTTGGTTTTGGGGTGTGGGGCGGGATGTGGGGGTCTCCACCCTGCTGGAAATGGGGGGCACGCAGTCCGGGTTTCCCCGTCAAGGGGGGAACCCCGTTTTTTGAATGGGGGGAAGTGGCAGCCCCGTGTGAAGGGGGGGCAGGGGGAACCTGAGGGACCCCCGAAAATGGGGGGGGGGCAGGGGGAAGCTGAGAGACCCCCGAAAACTGGGGGGGACTTGGGGGTCTTGGGAGTGGGGGGACAGGGGGGACTTGGCAAACCAGTTTCGGGGGGCTGCAGAATCCCCCGTATCCCCCCAAGGTTGGGGGGCTGCCGGGTCACCCCAATGTCGGGGGGCTACAAAATCCCCCGTGGGGACAGTGGGGGGGACATGAAGGGACTCTGCAGCCCCCCGAGAATGGGGACACGGGGGACACGGCAGCCCCTCAACACTGGGGTGACCCGGCAGCCCCCCAACCTTGGGGGGACACTGGGGGACTTTGTAGCCCCCCAACACTTGGGGGGGGACACTGGGGACTTTTAGCCCCCCAACTTGGGGGTACAGAGGGGGGTCTGCAGACCCCCATGAGTGGGGACACGGGGCACTTTGTAGCCCCCGACCCTGGGGTGCCCCCGCAGCCCCCCAACCCTGGGGACTCACGGGGGGTGCCCATCCCGTCCCGCCCCGTCCTGGCCCGGCCGGGCCCGGCTCAGCTGAGCGTCACATGAAAGGGCTTTGGGGCCATGTGATGGCTTTGCCCGCGCGTGGCTCACCCGAGCCCCGTCACGCGGCCCCCGGGTCCCCCCCCCGGTACCCCCCGGGTCACCCCCGGTACCCCCCGGTACCCCCCGGTTCCCCCCGGGTCCCCCCCGGTCCCCCCCGGTCCCCCCCGGTCCCCCCGGCTCACCCCCGTGTCACCCCCGGGTCCCCCCAGGGTCACCCCAGGGTCCCCTCAGGGTCCCCACGGTCGGGAGGACCCAGCTGGACACGCCAGGGGTGGGGGTGGCAGACCCCTGGTAGAGGGGGACACTGGGGACATGGGGGACACCGGGGACATGGGGGACCCTTCGTCCCCCTGAGCATAAAGGACATGTGGGGACATGACAGCCCCCAAAAATGGGGGACAGGGGGGACATGACAACTCCAAAAGTGGGGGACAAGGAGGACAAGACAACCCCCCAGAAATGGGGACGGGGGGGACATGACAAACCCCCAAAAATGGGGGACAGGGGCGACGTGACAACTCCAAAAATGGGGCATACAGGGGACACGTGGCAGCGCTGCTGGCCCCTGTCCCCATGGCTGTCACCCACCCAGCGCTGGCTCTGTCACCCACCCATGGTGGCCGTGTCACCCACCCTGTCCCCACAGGAGCCGCCGGCCGCAGCCCCGGCCGGAGCCGTGGCCGGAGCCCGGCCTGGAGCGGGCGGCCGGCGCCGTTCCGGACCTGGGACACGGCGCTGTACCCGCCCTGGCAGCAAGGGACACGCGACTGCTGGCGAGGTAAGTGCCACCCACCGAGGTGGCAGTGTCACCCACCTGGGGTGTCTGTGTCACCCACCCAGTGATGGCTGTGACACCCACCCAGTGATGGCCGTGACACCCACCCAGTGCTGGCCGTGTCACCCACCCAGTGCTGGCTGTGCCACCCACCGAGGTGGCAGTGTCACCCACCCGGGGTGTCTGTGTCACCCACCCACGGTGTCCGTGTCACCCACCCAGTGATGGCTGTGACACCCACAGAGGTGGCAGTGTCACCCACCCAGGGTGGCCGTGTCACTGACCCTGTGCCACCCTCCGATGGTGTCCCTGAGCAGGTGGCGATGTCACCTTCGACATCAGCAACGACGCTCCCACCATGGCGGGCGCCCAGGCCACCTTCTCCATCGCCCTGCGCTTCCCGAGCACCCAGCGGGTGCTGCCCGACGGCCGCGTGGTCTGGGGGCAGAACTGCACCGTCAACGGTCAGTGAGCCCCAAATTCCCCCAAACCCTCCCAAAAAGGGAAACCAGCCCCAAACCAACCTAAACCACCCCAAAACCATCCCAAACCACCCTGAAACCATCCCAAACCACCCCAAACCACCCAAAAACCATCCTGAAACTGCCCTAAAGCCACCCCAAACCACCTCAAAACCATCCCGAAACTGCCCTAAAACTACCCCAAACCACCCCAAAAACACCCTAAACCACCCCAAAACCAACCTAAACCACTCCAAAACCATCCTGCGCCTCCCTGTAACCATCCCAAACCACCCTGAAACCATCCCAAACTACCCCTAAACCATCCCAAACCATCCCAAACCACCCTAAACCCACCCCAAACCACCCTGAACTGCCCCAAACCACCCCAAACCGATCCCAAACCACCCCCAAATCACCCCCAAAACCCCTGAACCCTCCCAGAACCCCCTCAACCTCCGAAACCCCGGAGTCCCCAATATCCCCCCACCTCGTGTGTCCCCTCGGTGTCTCCAATGTCCCCTCGGTGTCCCCAATGTCCCCATGGTGTCCCCGGTATCCCCACACCCAGGGTGTCCCCGATGTCCCCGTGGTGTCCCCGGTGTCCCCATGGTGTCCCCGATGTCCCCTCGGTGTCCCCGGTATCCCCACACCCAGGGTGTCCCCGATGTCCCCGTGGTGTCCCCGATGTCCCCTCACCCTGTGTGTCCCCGGTGTCCCCGGTGTCCCCTCACGCCGTGTGTCCCCCCAGGCACGCGGGTGGCACCGGGGGACCCGGTGTTCGCCGAGCAGCCGGACGCCGCCGGGACCTTTCCGGATGGGCAACCCATGCCCGGGGGCAGGCGGGGCAAGTTCGTCTACGTCTGGTGGACGTGGGGTGAGGATGGCACCGAGACTGCTCCGGGTGTCCCCAAGGTGGCACTGACCACGCTGGGGTGGCACTGAGTGTGCCATGGTGGCACCGACCACACTGTCATGGCATTGTCTCCGCTACGGTGGCATTGTCCCCACCATGGTGGCACTGACTCCACCACGGTGGCACTGACCCCGCCGCGGTGGCACTGTCCCCGCTGTCCCCAGGGCGCTACTGGCAGGTGGTGGACGGGGCGGCATCGCAGCTGACGGTGGGCACGGACGGGGTGGCACTGGGCTCCTACACCATGGAGGTGACCGTGTACCACTACCGGGGCCGCCAGAAGTTCATCCCCATCGGCCACGCCAGCTCCCAGTTCAGCATCACCGGTGGGTGGCACCGGGTGACACCGGGGGGGGGGGACACAGGGGGGCACGGGGTGGGGGCACCGGGGAAATGGGGCAGGGGCTTGGGGTGGGGGTTGTGGGTGAAGGGGTGGGGGGGTTGTGAGTGTGGGTGACACTGGGGGTGGGTGACACTGGGTGTGGGTTACACTGAGGGTGGGTGACAGTGGGTGCTGGTGACACTGGCTGTAGGTGCCAGCAGCTGCAGGTGACACCAGCTGTAGGTGACACTGGGTGCAGGTGACAGTGCAGGTGACACCGGCTATAGGTGACACTGGCTATAGGTGACACCGGCTGCAGGTGTCACCTGGCACCAGCACTTGGGGCACCACTCAGACCAATTTCTGTCCCCCCCTCTGTCCCCCTGCCCTCCCTGGCTGTCCCTTCTCTGTCCCCTCCTTGTCCCCTCGCTGTCCCCTCTCTGTCCCTGGCTGTCCCCTCTCTGTCCCCTCTCTGTCCCCTCTCTGTCCCCTCCTTGTCCCCTCCTTGTCCCCTCGCTGTCCCCTCTCTGTACCCTTGTTGTCCCCTCGCTGTCCCCTCTCTGTCCCCTCTCTGTCCCCTCTTTGTCCCCTCGTTGTCCCCTCTCTGTCCCCTCCCTGTCCCCTCTTTGTCCCCTCTCTGTCCCTGGCTTTCCCCTCTCTGTCCCCTCTCTGTCCCCTCACTGTTCCCTCTCTGTCCCCTCTCTGTCCCCTCGCTGTCCCCTCTCTGTCCCTTCGCTGTCCCCTCTCTGTCCCCTCTCTGTCCCCTCGCTGTCCCGCAGACCAAGTCCCTCTGTCCGTGGCCGTGTCGCAGCTGCGGGAGGACGCGGGCAGCGGCTCCGCTCCCCTGGTGCGGAACCGGCCGGTGGCGTTCGCGGTGCGGCTGCACGACCCCAGCCGGTTCCTCCGCCACGCCGACGTGTCCTACTCGTGGGACTTCGGGGACAGCAGCGGGACCCTGATCACGCGCAGCGCCACCGTCACCCACACCTACCAGGACACCGGCACCTTCTCGGCCCGCTTGGTGCTCCAGGCCGCCATCCCGCTCAGCCCCTGCGGCCCCACGACCCCTCCCGCTCCCACCGGGGCTCCCACCGGGGCTCCCACCGGGGCTCCCACCGAAGCCACCGGGCCCGCGGTCACCAGCCCGGCCGGGGGACAGAGCACGGTGGCCCCGGTGGCCAGCACCGGTAAGGGGAAAGGAAATGGGGGGTGGCATTGCCGGTTGGGGGGGGGGTCACGGTGTTCCCAGTGCTCTGTGGGGTGTGTCACCAGTGTCCCCTCACCCCACAGTGTCTGTCCCCAATGTCCCCTCACCTCACAGAGCCACCCGACCCCACAGTGTGTGTCCCCAGTGCCACCAGGGGACGTGGAGCACCCCTGACACTGGAGCTGGGGGGGTTCCGGGGGGTCCCAACCCAGAGGTGACCCCGGCCCGGGTGTTGGGGGGTCCCAGTGTGACCCCAGCCCCACTTTTCCCACAGCCCCCGCATCCTCCGGGGAGCCCGCGGAGCCCACGGGGGGCTCGGCGACGGAACCCTCGGACCCCGCTGTCACCGACCCCGCTGTCACCGACCCCGCTGTCCCCGCTGTCACCGAGCTCTTGGTCCCCTCCGCCACCGCCCCCGCTGCCAGCACCGCGGCTGTCGCCTCCTCCGTGTCCCCTGCTGTCGCCACCGCGGCCGGGGACATCTCTGTCACTGTGGTGCCCGCGGAGGGGACAGCGGCTGCAGGTGGGTGCTGGCCCGGGCCGGGGGTGGCGACAGAGGGGAGGGGACATGTCGGGGGTGTCCCCAAGGGCTCGCTGTCCCCAAGGATTCGCTGTCCCCAAGGGCTCGCTGTCCCCAAGGGCTCGCTGTCCCCTTGTCCCCTCTGTCCCCTTGTCCCCGCTGTCCCCAATGATTCGCTGTCCCCAAGGGTTCACTGTCCCCTTGTCCTCGCTGTCCCCAAGGGCTCGCTGTCCCCAAGGATTCACTGTCCCCAAGGGCTCGCTGTCCCCTTGTCCCCGCTGTCCCCAATGATTCGCTGTCCCCAATGATTCGCTGTCCCCAAGGGTTCACTGTCCCCAAGGGCTCGCTGTCCCCAAGGGTTCACTGTCCCCAAGGGTTTGCTGTCCCCTTGTCCTCGCCCAGCGTTTCCCGTGTGTCCCTGCAGATGCGGCGACAGCCGGAGGCGCGGGTGGTGTCACCGCTGCGGCCACATCTGGATCAGCCACATCTGGACCAGCCACAGCTGGATCAGCCCTCGATGCCACCGCCGCAGCCACGCTTGGCGTCACGGTGGATGCCACCACAGAAGCCACCGCAGGAGCCACCGCTGTGTCCCTGGCCGCTGTCACAGCCGGCGCCACAGCTGCAGCCACATCTGGAGCCACAGCTGGAGCCACAGCTGGAGCCACAGCCCAGCCCCTGGCACTGGTCAAGCGCCAGGCCCCGGCCGAGGACCCGCCCGGCTGTGTCCTGTACCGCTACGGCACCTTCGCCACCCAGCTGGACATCGTCCGTGAGTCCGGGGGTTCGGGGGTCCCGGGGGTTCGGGGGTCCCGAGGGGTCCAACCGGGGGTCCCCAACCCCGCCGACCCCTCCTCGCTTCCCCGCAGAGGGCATCGAGAGCGTGGCCATCGTGCAGGTGGTGCCCGAGGGCGGCGGCAGCAGCGTGGAGCTGACGGTGACGTGCGAGGGCGGGTGAGCGGCGACACCGGTGACACCACCAGCGACAAATCCACGCGCGGGTGTCGCCGGTGCTGACGGGGCTGTGCCCGTAGGGTGCCCGAGGAGGTGTGCACGGTGGTGGCGGACGCCGAGTGTCGCACGGCGGAGGCGGAGTCGTGCTCAGCGGTGTCGCCGGCGCTCGGCTGCGAGTTGGTGCTGCGGCAGGACTTCAACCGCTCCGGCCTCTTCTGCCTCAACGTGTCCCTGGCCAACGGCAACGGGCTGGCCGTGGCCACCACCCGCGTGGCCGTGGGAGGTGTGACACGGGGACGGGGTCCCCAAAGTCCCCTGGGTGGGGCTGGGCTGTCACTGCCCCGGTGAAGGTGACAGGGACAGTGTGACAGGGTCCCCAAAGTCCCCTGGGTGGGGCTGGGGGGTTCCTGTTCCGGGGAGGGTGACAGGGACACAGGGACAGGGTCCCCAAAGTCCCCTGGGTGGGGCTGGGGGGTTCCTGATCCAGGGGGGTGGCAGGGACACGGGGACAGAGTCCTGGGTATCCCCTGGCCATGGCCACCACCCGCGTGGCCGTGGGAGGTGTGACACGGGGACAGGGTCCCCAAAGTCCCCGGGTGGGGCTGGGGGGGGGTTCCTGTTCCGGGGAGGGTGACAGGGACACAGGGACAGGGTCTCCAAAGTCCCCTGGGTGGGGCTGGGCTGTCACTGCCCCGGTGAAGGTGACAGGGACAGCGTGACAGGGTCCCCAAAGTCCCCTGGGTGGGGCTGGGGGGGTTCCTGTTCCGGGGAGGGTGACAGGGACACAGGGACAGGGTCCCCAAAGTCCCCTGGGTGGGGCTGGGGGGGTTCCTGTTCCGGGGAGGGTGACAGGGACACAGGGACAGGGTCCCCAAAGTCCCCTGGGTGGGGCTGGGGGGGTTCCTGTTCCGGGGAGGGTGACAGGGACACAGGGACAGGGTCCCCAAAGTCCCCTGGGTGGGGCTGGGCTCCTGATCCTGGGTGGTGGCAGGGACACAGGGACTTATCCCGGGGTATGTCCCCAAAGTCCCCTGGGTGGCGCTGGGGGCTTCCTGATCCTTGGGGGCGGCAGGGACAGGGTCTGGGGGATGTCCCCAAGGTCCCCTGGGTGGCACTGAGCTGTCCCTGCTCTGCCGGAGGTGACAAGAACATGGGGACATGTCCTGAGGGATGTCCCCAAGGTCCCCTGGGTGGCACTGAGCTGTCCCTGCTCTGCCGGAGGTGACAGGGACAGGGTCTGGGGGATGTCCCCAAGGGGTGGCACTGAGCTGTCGCTGTCCCCAGGTGCCACCCCGGCCACCGGCCGCACCACGCTGTTCGTGGGGCTCGTGCTGGTGGCGGCCGCCCTGGGCACGGCCGCGTACACCTACAGGTGAGGGGACACTGGGGACAGCGGGGACATCAGGGGCATTGGGGACATTGTGGACATCAGGGATGTTGGGGACATTGGGGACATTGGGGACATCGGGGACACTGTAGACATCAGGGATGTTGAGGACACTGGGGACACCCCAGAGAGAGGAGGTGACACCGTGGGGTTGGGGACACTCTTTATGGGGTGGAGGTGACACCGTGGGGTTGGGGACACTCTTTATGGGGTTGGGGACATTCCTTATGGGGTTGGGGACATTGGGGACATTCTCTATGGGGTGGAGGTGACACCGTGGGGTTGGGGACACTCTTTATGGGGTGGAGGTGACACTGCGGGGATGGGGACACTCTCTATGGGGTTTGGGACACTCCCTATGGATTTGGGGTCATCAGGGACACCCCACAGGGAGGAGGTGACACTGTGGGGTGAAGGTGACACTGTGGGGTTGGGGACATTCCTTATGGGGTTGGGGACACTGGGGACACTCCCCGTGGGGTGGAGGTGACACTGTGGGGTTGGGAACTCTCTCTATGGGGTTGGGGACATTCTTTATGGGGTTGGGGACATTGGGGACACTCTCTATGGGGTTGGGGACATTGGGGACACCCCACAGGGAGGAGCTGACACCGTGTGTCACCCCCCCCTCCTCCCCAGACGTGTCAAGGACCCGGCGCTGTCCCCATCACCCCCCACGCCCCGCGGGTGGCCCCGGGGGTGGCTGTCCCCAAATGTCACCGTCCGGCGGCTGCTGCAGCGCATCCTGGGGGGGGTCCCGAGCGGCGAGAGCAGCCCCCTCCTCCAGGGCCGCTCTGTTTAGGGACCCCCGCCCCAAAACCGGCCCCCCAAAACCCCTCCCAGGAAACGCGTGGTGGCCTCGGTGGCACCGAGATTAAATCCCCGATGTGGCTGCGGCTCCGGCTCCGCCTGTGTTTTTGGGGGGGCCCTGGGGTGGTTTGGGTGGGTTTGGGGGTGTCCTGGGGGGTTTTGGGGGGTCCTGGATGGGGTTTGGGGATCTCTGAGGGGATCTGGGGGGGATTTGAGGGGATTTTGGGGTGTCTGGGGGTGTCCTGGAAGGGTTTTGGGGGATTTTGGGATGGGTTTTTGGGGTCTCTGAAAGGATCATGAAGGGTTTTGGGGGAGGTCTGGGATGATTTTGGGGGTCTCTGAGGGGATTCAGGGGGGTTTGGGGGGATTTTGGGGTGGATTTTGGCGTGTCTGAGGTTGTCCTGAGTGGATTTTGGGGAGTCTTGAGGCGTCCCAAGAGAGGATTTTGGGGTGTCCTGAGGGAGTTTGGGGGGTTTGGGGGTATCCTGCATAGGGGGCCCGAGTGGTGAGAGCAGCCCCCTCCTCCGGGGCCACTCCGTTTAGGGACCCCCACCCCAAAACCGGCCCCCACAACCCCCCCCGGGACACGCGTGGTGGCCTCGGTGGCACTGAGATTAAATCCCCGATGTGGCCGCGGCTCCGGCTCTGCCTGTGTTTTTAGGGGTGTCCTGGGGGATTTTGGGGGGTACTGGGGTGGTTTGGGCAGGTTTGAGGGTGTTCTGAGAGGGTTTTGTGGGGATTTTGGGGGTCTCTGAGAAGATCCAGGGTGGTTTTGGGGCAATTTTGGGGGTCTCTGAGGGGATCTGGGAGGGTTTTGGTGGATTTTGGGGTGTCTGGGGGTGTCCTAAGGGGGTTCTGGGGGGGTTTTTAGGGGTGTTTGAGGGGATCTGAGAGGGTTTTTGGGGTGATTTTCAGGAGTTTCTGAGGGGATCTGCGGACGTTTGGTCTGGGGAGCCCCGGAACAGGAAACATCCTTCGATGTTCGGATTTTTTGCAGTCAGTCATCCGCTCAGGGCCACAGAACCCTGAGCACAAACATCGGCTGTTTTCCCTGGGAAAGAAAACTCACCAGTCCAGGTTCCTGATGTCAGTTTGTAGGGCTCCTCTGGGACTCTCAGGGCAGCACAAGTATGAGGTGGAAGGCCACAATGAGGTTACCTCAAATCATCTCTTTTCCTGGCTGAAGAATCCCATTTCTCCCAGCCTTTCCTTACAGCAGAACTTCTCTATCCCTCTGATCCTCCTGGTGCCTCCCCTAGACTCTCTCCTGCAGTTCCATATCCTCCCTGGGCTGGGGGCAGCTCTGCAGGTGGGGGTCTCACTTGAGCAGGGCAGAGGGGAAGACCCCCCCCCACACACACACACTTTCTGTGCTGGGGACTCAGCCCAGGTTCAGGGGGTTCCTGGGGCATGTCCAGCTCCTAAAACCCTTCTCTTCAGGACTGCTTTCCATCTATATAGATGGAGGGAAAACATGGGTGTATTCCTGGTGCTCCCAAAGGAAGGCAGCCCGGGCTGGCTCGGGTGCCCCACTAGGTGACACTGTGTGTCCGTGGTTTGCTGCTCGACTCACATGAGCGGTTTCTGCTCTCAGATTGAAGAGAGATTAGAACAGGGCTGGCAAAAGGAATAAAGACATGCAGGGATTTTTCACTTCCATTTCTGGCTCCAGGTGGCTCTCGACGGGCAGCTGAGGACAACTGAGGGTAAGTTATTGCCACTTGAGTCTGAGATGGGTTTGGCTGGGAGAGAGTGGGATAAGAGCCAGAAGCAATGCAGTGAACATTCTGCAGCAGCATGAGGAAATGTGTATGACATGGATATTGGGAAGAAGAGAAAAGCCTGCTTCCTAGTTAGGTGTTAGCAGTTCCACAACCTACTGCTCATTTTCCTTTCTTTTAAATGGAGAAATAAGGCTTGCTTTGTACAGAGGAAAAACTAAAAAACCTTATGTGCAAACCCAAGCTGCTTTCTGTCACCTTTCTCTGTTCCTAACAAAATCCATTTAGTATCAGATTTCCTCAAATTGCTAAGCAACCAGAGATCTCTCTGACTGGAAATTGTGCCCTTTGAAAAGGGAGGGAAGATCTTTTGTCGTGGACTTGGATTTATGGAATATGCCAACTGCTTGTTTCTAAGGAAACACAATTGAGTTTTACTGTGTCTTCCCAGTTATGTGATACTAAAGCAATAGTCGCTGCACTTATCAGAGACTTTAATCAGAAAATCATTAATTCTAGTTAAATCTGAGGCAATTGCGAGTCTCTGACTTACAGGGGCCTGCATCCAACTGAACACCTTCAAGGATAGATTAACATATTGGGTACTTCTAAATAAAGTCATTGATTAAAAAAAAGACAAGGTGACTACGTTATGAACAAAACAGCCTTGCTGATTCCCATGTCAATACTAGGACACTGCTGGCTTGAGCTAAGTACTGATATTGAAATGTTAATTAGCTAAAAGCTCCTGGGAATCACCTACACCCCCACCCACACTGTCATTCTACGACTGGGATGCAAAATAGAGGGACAAGTGGAATCATGGCAGGGGGTTTTGGGGATGAAAACACCCCTAAATGGAAAAGATGGGCACAGTGGAGGGGGCTGGATGGGTGTGCTGGTTGGGGAAAAGGGAACCATATCTCTAGTCTGTGTTTGACCTGTCACCATAGCCTGCAGAGGACCAGACTGGACTGGGCTGTGGGAAGCAGGAGCAAAGGAGCAACTCTGCCTGGTGTTACTAAGAGGAAAGGGTGGGGGGGGACAGCTGCCACTGGACTTCAGCAACAGACCCTGGCTCGTCCCCTCACCCTTGGGCTACCAGCGTGCCAGGAGTAAAAGAGAAAGGACAGTCGACTGCTCGGGACTTGAGATACAGGCTTGCACACCTCTTCTGGGTACCGGTGTGCCACGGAGACTTCAGGGACAGACTCTGCACGCCTTCTCCCACTTCGGCTATCGGGAAAGCTACAACAGTGTGGGCGAGCTCCGTGTTGAGCCCCCTACCCAGCTAATCTTTTAAATAAGGAGCTGAACATTAATAAAGGCATAAGCCCTGTTCATTTCAATTAGATCATAAATCACTCTATCCTTGAATCTATTAGTTACCATAGCATTTGAGTGCTTAATGGGCCATTTAATCTATTCGCCACTGGACAGGTGCCAAAAGAGACATTACACTAACCATGGATCTGTCACTTTTTTGGCTCTGGCTGTGTGATTCCGTGGTTTTCTGTGACTTTTTTTTCCTATCACTCCGGTTCTGTTCCCGGAGGGGGCCGTGCGCGCGTTCCTCCCGAGCCCACTGCGCATGCTCCAAGATAACGGGAGCGCGCGAGGGGAACGGCGGAACCCCCGTGAGGGGCGGGCTGAGGTCTGGCGGTGAGCACCGGGACATCGTTTTGGCCTCGTTTGGTTGCTGTGGCGACCGCCAGACCTGCGGTGGGCGAGAGGGGCGGTGCGAGGCGATAAAGGGCGCGACCTCCTCCCAGCTCCGTACCGCCTGTGGAGGGCGATGCAATAAGGAGAACGGTGATGCAAAAGAGGGGTGCGGTGTATTGCAAACCCGCCCCTTACGGGCCGTGGCCGGACAGTGAGAGGCGCGGCCTCCTCCAGCCCCGCCCGGCCGTGTCACCGGCGCTCGCCCATGTGGCGGCGGCGGCAGGGCCGGGCCAGGGGGCGGGGACAACGAGGGGCGCGGTCTCCCCAAGCACCGCCCCATTGAGGGAGAAGCTGCCACCCGATTCGCTGTCGCCGTGATGGGCGGGGCGAGGGGCGGGGCGAGGCTGGCGCTCGGCCGCGCCCCCGTGTCTGTGGCGGCCGCCCGAGCGCGGCGGCGGCAGGCGGAAGATGGCGGCGGCCGCGGCGGCGGCGCTGCGGGCCTGGTTCTGGAACGAGCGGTTCTGGCTCCCACACAACGTAACGTGGGCGGATCTGGCCGGCGAGCCGGGCCCGCCGAGTAGCGGGCTGCAGTACCCGCGGGCCGCTCACGTTCTCTCCGCCTTCCCGCTGGCGCTCGGCATCTTCGCCGTGCGGCTGCTCTTCGAGAGGTGAGCGCGGGGCCGCCCCCGGGGCGGCGGGGCCGGGAGGCGCCGGGGTCTATGAGCACCGGGCCGGGCCGGGAGGCGGCTCGGCGGGGACTCCCCCGCGCCCTTCGGGGCCTCCGCCAGGCCCTTCGTGCGTGGAAAGGGGATATTTTGTAATCCCGGGAATCTGTCGCGGGAGTCGTGTCTGTCGCGACACGCACAAGCCCGTGGGGCTCCACTGCTCTGGGTCTGGATAACGAGAGGCCCCTCCATTCCGGCGGTGCTGAGGTAGTGCCAAGAAAAATCCCATGTTTTATATAGGAATTCACTTTTACCCTGCTCCTGCCCAGGAGAACCTCGGTGGGGTGACGGACAGAGCTGGCGGCTGCTGCTCCACTCTTGGCTTCCGTGTGCGCTTTATTGTACTTTCTCTGAGTTCCTGGATGAGGAAATAGGGCTCGTTCACATGGCCTGATGCATTATTAAATATTTGGTGGCTCTCTCTCGTCTCAGGCACGATGGATGTGAGTGCGGCTCTTCATCTCTGCCCATAAACAGGTGTAATACGGGATTCCTCATTTACCTGGGCATCCATAAACGTGTGAACTCAGCCCTGGGGCACAGGTGGATCCGTGTGTGGTGTGGATCTGCCACAGCCGCACGCAGTGTGTGGGTGGCAGAGATATTAATTAGTAAAGCGGCTTACTTAGGAAACCCTTAGGTTTAGCAACGGACCAAGACACCCTCTATTGCTGTGCAGGTAGTTCATTAAACATTGATTTAATCTTAAATTTCTGCCTTGAAAGGGCAGAGATTGGCCAGGTTGGATGGATTGGAGCAGCCTGGATTAGTGGAAAGTGTCTCTGCCCATGGTAGGGGGTGGGACTGGGTGAGCTTTAAGGTCATTTCCAACCCAAACTATTCCATGATTCCATAGGTATTTGTAAGCATGAAAAAGGCTGCAGGACTAAAATGAGTGGGATTTTTTTCTGTGGGTTTTCTTTAAGAAGTGTGAATTTTCCTGAGCTTTCAGAAATTAAGAAGAGGTAGTTGGGATGAAATAAAAAGATGTCAAATATGAAGGAAAGTTAAGCAGGTCAGCAGAGAGGTGAGAAACTTGAGAGGCTCTGTTTTCTCCATGCTGTCTTTCTGCCCTTAGGAAAAAAAAGTTTCAGAAAACCAGTGCAGAGAACCCAAGAACACACTTGGCACTGTCCAAATCCTATCTCAGCTTGGTTTGATGCTGGTCCTGGCCAAACCTTGTTACTTGCAAGGACATAAAGAAAGGAGGTTGTGAGACACAATGAAAATAATATAATAGGGGGGTTCCTAATCCAGGTGTCAGTCTGGAGATAAGGGGCAGAATATTCTCTTTTCCTGGAGTTGTTGGGGAAGATGAACTATACCTAATGGCACAGTGCTCCAGGCAGCATTTACTTTGTCCTGATAATGTCTCCCTGGTTTATGAAATTTCTTTTGTGATGTTAATTTAGGGTGGAGTCAAATGATGATTTAACTCCTTGAGCCTGCAGAGCAAAGCTCAGAGGCCAAGGTCTGGTTCCTGAGGGGCTTGTTCCTGATCTCAGCTGTGTCTCAATGGTGTCCCAAAGTGACAGCAGATTGTCACAGCCCATCTCAGGCAGTTTCTAGTGTGTTTATTTTAAAAGTACATAGCTTTGAATAATCTCCTTTCTGTTTCTTCCAGCCACTTTGAACAGTCTGGAGATGAGGGGCAGAATATTCTCTTTTCCTGGAGTTGTTGGGGAAGATGAACTATACCTAATGGCACAGTGCTCCAGGCAGCATTTACTTTGTCCTGAACTTTGAGACAAAGTTCAGCTTTGTCTCAATAAACTCCTGTGATGCATTTATCCCAATTCAGGCTTTGATTGTGTTAAATGTCTCTCTTGACACACATTTCACAGTTGGACTTGGTGACTCAGAATGTGAATTACAGACTCGTGCAGCTCTTTTGGTTGAGCTGTTTCTTTTCTCTCTCCTTTTGTAGCTCCTCAGTGTGAGGAAGAACTTTGTGCTACAACATTGACACATTTCTCTTACTTAGAATTCTACTAAAAACTATCTTTTATATCATGACACTGACAAAATAATAATTCGTTTGTCTGTCTGTGGGCAGTTTATGACTGTATTGGCAAGGCAGGACTCATAGAGGAAGGTAAAGACAGTGGAAAGTGAGAGGGTGAGGATTTTTATCCAGTCAGCAAAAAGAAAGACTTCTGCCCATAAATTTGGCATTATATTTTTTTATCCTTGATAATCCTTTAGAAAAAGGTGATTTGAGATGTTACTTAATCAGGTCTATTATGGAATGAGGTGGTTAAATCTTAACACAGCAAAATTAAGAGATTATGGAAATACAAGCTCAAAGAGTGGATATTCAATAATTCTCACTTTGGTGATTGTTCTTCCTTTAAGAGCTGTGATAGGGAGTCACCAGCCAAACTGGAATGTTCATAAAGAAAGATTTTGCCTTTTTGTGAAGCACAACATGCCTGAGAACTATTTGTTCTAACGTAAGAGTCTGTGGACTTGAAAATTTGTTTTAAAATCAGTGTGTGTTAACAACTAGTGTGAAAGACATGGCTGGGTGGGCTGGGGTGTGAGCTGATCCCTGTTGATAAAGGTTTAATAGAAGTGTTTATGTGATGAGAATTTCTTGCTGGAAGGTGTGGCAGTAAGTTGACCTTGGGTATAGTTTGTTGCCGTTGAGATTTCTATAAAATCATAAAATCATTTAGATTAAAAGGGACCTTTCGAGGCTACCTCATACAATTCTCTCTTCAAAGTAAGTCCAGTGTTCAGGTGACTCACGTTGCCTGTGGAGTTCAGTTCAGTTTTAATATCCCCAAGAATGGAAATTCTCTGCCTGGGCAGCATTTTTTCCTATTCTGGGGGTTGTGCAGAAATTTGTCACTGTGGGATTCAGTGCAAAACACATCTGAAAACCTACTTTGGAACCAAAAATTTGAAGTGCCACAGCACTTTGAAGTGTGAGTTTACCTTGCTGAGTTTACCTAAGTAGCAGGTCAGATTGGGATTTTCCTGTCTGAGCAGGGGATTGACCACTCACTTCATATTCCACCTGCAAGTTCACATGTGAACTTCTGTGCTGCACTTGTGGTATATCCTGTAGGAAAGCAGAGTATAAAGCCATTTAATACTTGATATTTTTTACATTTTTGGGGGGGTCTTGCCAAATGTTTCATAAGATCAGGACATGATTTCTGGCTGGTGGTCTGGATTATGGTGGAAGCCATGAGCCTTTGGAGCCAAGCTCAAAGGAAACCACTCCTTCCTTTTTTTTTTTTATTTTATTATTTTTTTTTAAGCTGTGGGCGTTGAAATGTAGTTGAGCATGTCCACAGACAGGAACAGAGCTGGGAAGGGTCTGGAGCACAAGAAGAGGCTGAGGGAACTGGGAAAGGGGCTCAGTCTGGAGAAAAAGAGGCTCGGGGGGGACCTTGTGGCTCTGCACCACTCCCTGAAGAGGGGTCAGGTTGAGCTTCAGGAGGAATTTCTTCATGGAATAGGTGGTCAGGCCTTGGAAGGGGCTGCCCAGTGAGGTTTGGAGTCCCCAAACCTGTAGGTGTCCAAGGATGTGGCACTGTGCCCTGGGGACAAGGAGGGGGTCAGGCACAGCTTGGACTTGATGATCCTGGAGGGATTTTTAACCTCAGGGATCCTGGGTAAAGACATAGGAGGAACTGGGGAAGCCTGAGTCCACAGTGTCTGTCGTTTGTTTAGTGTTTTCTGAGAGTTGGGTGTTCCTTTGGGATCAGTCACAAGCTGATCTGTAATTCCTCAAGGAAAACTCCACGACCTGGGACTGTTCTTAAACACAGCCGCAGATATTTGTTCGTGAAGCACTGAGTGAGTATACCTGAGAATAATTACTGTTTGGAGCACTTGGAGCCATGATTCTCCTGAATTTTAATCTTTCCTTTTAAACACAAGGAGAAGTTGTAACAACTGTGGTTGGAAAAAGCAGCATTTTCTGCTTGGTGGCACTGGGAGGCTCCTAAATATGTGTAATTTCAGTTTAGCTCTGAAACAATCTCTCTGTGAAAGCAAAATGGTTTTAATGGTTCAAATGTTGTGTCTCTTTCAAAATCAGTTTGAGAAACAGGTTCTTCTTTAAAATAACTGATTAAAAGATACTAAATTTTGCTCCTTTAACCCCCCCCCATTTGCCCACCAACAGAAGAGGTAATGTCAGGTAATGCAGACATTTCCCTTGGAACCCTGAGCCCATTCTGACACAAACGTGGTCATTTTGAACATGTTTATATTCATTTTAGTTGCAAACCCAGGCTTGTTTTCAGAGTCTGTAAAATCCAGGAAGAGTTAAATCAGTTTGGAATACACAGAGCACATAGGATGGTTGAGATCCTAAAATCAGGGATCTTTCAGAGTGGGGAACTTGCATCTTGCTGTCTGTCCTGAAGGAAACAAGCCACTTTATTTCCCCCCGCCCCGCCAAAAAAAGTTACTTCTGGGAGCTGTGTCACTTGAACTTCCCTTTTTTCTGAGCTATGTGACATCGAGGCCTATTTATAAACAAAATGCTTTGTTTTAGGGCTTCATCTCCAGCATTTCTGTTCACAGCAGACTGCTATCAGTCCATTGTTTTATTGCTGAGGAATGAGAATCTCCCTGGGGAGCACATTCAGATCCTTACAAGCCAAGGGCATTAAGATTAATTTTTCATCCTGGTGTGCACTGTTTGTGCTGTCTGAAGTTACCATATGGACTAATAAAAGAAATTTCTTCACCTGGGATGCAGTGGAATGGTGATTTCAAAAGCTTTTTCACCGGGTTTTGCAGCTGGTGACAAATCCAGGTCCTTGTGATTCTGGCAGAGGAAGGAAATATCTTGTTTTAATCCAGCTCTTTTTGGGCAATTCTTGCAGGTTTATTGCCAAGCCATGT
This sequence comes from Taeniopygia guttata, assembly GCF_048771995.1. Classification (NCBI taxonomy): domain Eukaryota; kingdom Metazoa; phylum Chordata; class Aves; order Passeriformes; family Estrildidae; genus Taeniopygia; species Taeniopygia guttata. The sequence goes on from NC_133054.1 coordinate 4,386,234, forward strand.
GCCATAAACCTTGGCATTCAGGACAGTGGACCTCACAGAGCCCAGCCCAATGCAATTTTAGAGAAAGTGTTTACATCCATCACTAAGGTGAGTCACATTTCAAATTCCACCTTGATTCCAAAGGGAATGGAGGCCTGGAAGTGTCTCGGGGGGGCTTTTGCTTTCACACTCTGCGTCCACATGTGGGCTCATTCTGGTTTTACTTTGCCTCTGGCACCTCGTTCTGGTAGCAAAGTAAATTCCCTGTAGGGCTGAGCCATGGTTTTGTGCACAGAGGAATCTTCTTTGGGATGCAAATATTCCCCCGATAGACAAGCCTGAGCTGCTTCCTTTAATTCCCTACTTTTGGTCCAAGTTGTACAATGGGGATTCTTGGTTTAATAAGAGATTTCCCAGCATCTTCCACTTTATTGGGAAAGTGTTCCTCTTTTTCTGGAGCTCAGTTCCTTTTCTGATTTTATTGGTTTTATTGTGAATGTCTTCCTCTCATTTTTGCCATTTACTGTAAACTTGGACGGCAGTTGTCAGTGGAAGGGGATTATTCAGGGAGGTGTTCAGTCAGTGAAGGATGTCCTGATGAAAGTCAGGACATTTAATGGTGGCAGGAGGTGTTTCTTTGGGTTGTTTCCTTCTTTCCCTTAAGCTTACAGGCCTACAACACTACAGAATTACAGAATCCCACTGCATTTTATCCAACATTGAATAAATGCAATAGATTTTCATTAAAGATAATTAAATTGAAGGTTTTCTGTTGAGATTTGGTGATGCTGAACCTCATCTACTGAAGCAGATAAAGGGAAATTCTACAAAAACCTCAAAAAACTTGCCTTGTGAGAACATTAAAGTTTTGAGGCATTTGGAATGATGTGTGAACTGAAGAATCCCCAGAATCTGATGCCCTTTGTTGGGAGAACTTCAGTGCAGGGGATGTCCTTGAAATTAATGTTTAGAAAACCCAGGAGGTCACAAGCTGTTCAGAATTTGTCCAGCTTAAAAAATTTTTAACTGTCCCTGTGTGCTGTGGCTGCTGTTGGGTTTGGAGAGTCTGGGGGTGGCCCTGGTGCAGGGGAAGGATTTCACTGCTGCTGCTCTGAGCTGGGCGCTCTGAATTCCCCTTGGAGGCAGGTGCTTTCCCAACCATTAAACACCAGGAAGGTGCTGAGAAATGTGTGGTGGATTGACAGGACAGTCATGGTCTCAACACTGAAAATCAAATTACTCTGATTTTGATTTTCAGCTGAGCAAACGGATGATTTTTTATTAAATCAACATTCTGCATAGCTTTTGTGGTTGATATGTAACTCAAATAGTAAAATGTGTTTATCATCTTTCAGTGTTAGAGCTCCCTGGCAGAGCTGGTCTGAATTATCTCACTCCTGGGCCATTATAGAGGGAGCTACCAGGTTTGGTTCACTTTGATAAACCCATTTGCGTTCATTCAGACAGGTGGAGAACAGGGATACATTATATCTATATTTGTCATGGAAGTACTTCAATCTTCAAATATATTTTCATTTATAAACTTTGATAACAGAAATAACACAATTTCTGCAGTGCCCTTATGGAATATACAGATATCTACTGTGTTAAACCAACTCTTACTTGAAAGTTTCCCTGTCTTTGCTGTGAGTAGCAAACCTTAAACATCTTTAGCTTTGCTCCCGAGTTCTGGGCTGTTGGAATTGATGTGCAGCTTTAACAGGTAGGATAGGACACTTTAACACCTCCTCCCCCTAAATTAACAGACAGAACAGTCACATTCTTTGTCTTAAGGTGCTGTCAACTCATGAAATAGGTGAGGAAATGCTCAACCAAAACCATTTTGAGTAATTAGTGGCTTACTAAGGTTAAACCTGAACGACCATTTGTGGCAATGGGTTCTTGCTTTCAGACTATGTGATCCCTTCCTGGTGTGTTTTTTGTTATCTGTGCATTATTTCTGTCATAGTGCAGGACTGAAAGTAGCTTGAGGAGTGAGAGAAATGACATTTTTTTTCATTTTCCTTCAGTCTCCAGATGGAAAAAGGTTAGAAGGCTTGTCCAAGCAGCTGGACTGGGATGTCCGAAAGATCCAGCGCTGGTTTCGGCATCGGAGGAACCAGGACAAACCCACCACCCTTACTAAATTTTGTGAGAGCATGTATGTTTGTGCAGAGGGGCTTCATCTTAGAGCTGTAGCTGGGCCTGGGGGCAGCTGCTCCACCAGACCAGGGCCAAAATTCCTGTACAAGCAAATGAGCTCAGTTAAAGCAAGTTTTAGAATTCTAAAATGTTTGTGGGCATGCCTGAGAGACCAAAACAGGGTACAGGAGTCAGTGCTGGGTGGCTTTGAACACTGGGCCAGGTCCTTCGTGGCACTTGAGGGTGTCTGTGTGTCCACATCTGAGTGTCTGTGTGCTCTTCTGTGTGTCCGTGTGTGCACATGTGTTCATGTCCATGCCTCTGTGTCCACGTGTCTGTGTGTCCATGTGTCCGTGTCTGTATCTGTCCATGTATCTGTTTGTCCGTGTCTGTGTATCCATGTCTGTGTCCGTGTCCATGTATGTGTGTCCCTGTCTCTCTTTGTGTGTCCCTGTCCATCTGTCCCTGTCCGTATGTTCCTCTGTCTGTGTGTCCTGTCTCTCTTTGTGTGTCCCTGTTGCTGTCCATGTGTCCCTGTCCATGTGTCCTCATGCCCACACTGGCTGTAAATCCCCTGGGCCGCTCCTGCACCGCCCCATTCCTACCCAGAGCTCGTTCCCATTCCCACCTTCTGCCTTTCCCAGTCACAGACACTCCTTGCCTTCCTTTTCTTCTCTTTTCAGCCCATTCCTTGTTCCCCTTCCCCCCAAGATCCTGCAGTTTTCTCTATAGTGCAGTAGAACCTCAGTATTTTTTCCTGACTTGTTTCTCCTCTGCTGGTTTCTTTCCTTTCCAGTAACTTTCAATTCTTCCCCCAGTATGGTTTTGTCTACCTAAAGCCACAAGGTAAGAGGGAAAAATACATACATTAGGATACCTGTGGGTTACAACAGCTTTGCTTGTTGTTATCTTGTTGTCTCTTAAAGGATATGAATGATGCATGCTCACCCTGAGTTTCAAACCTAGCTGTGTATGCAAACTCATGTGTGGTGTAAAAACTCTTCAGTAGGTTTATGTTACCTGAAATGTTTAGAAATGAAGGTGAGCGAAGGCTTTTCAGGTGTCAGATTTGGGGGTTTACCCAATTATTTCAATTCATTAAAAAAATGCTAACCAAAAGCTGATTCTATGACCTAAGTTTATTTTTTACTTCTTTTTCCAGGTGGAGATTTACATTTTATTTCAGTATATTTTTTTATGGAATCAGGTTTCTCTGGACGGTGAGTTGCTCTGCCATCCGCGTTGTTCTGTGTGGTTGCAGTTGAATGATCCCTGATTTGGGATCCTGGGGGTTCTGTTAAAAACCTTCTTTACCCTATAGGGAAGCTTCTGTACAGATCTGTAATTTTGGAAATAATAGAAAATTATTTTATGTGTTATCCCAGAAAGTTGGAAAAAAAAAGGTGGGGTTTGGGTTTTCTTTGCTATGGAGACCTGCTCCTTTTTTATCTTTCCCTCTTGAAGGGATCCAAATTCACCTCCTTGGGTCTTTATTATTATTAGAGCTGTATGATTATTCTAGAAATTTCCATTGCAGCAGAACTCACATTGACAGCACAAATTAGACTTTAAATCACTAGGGTTTTTTACAGTAAATGTAGTTTGAATGGCAGAATGAAGGTAAAATTTCAGTGAGGCAGTGCTATAGTGTCAGGTGACTGGGGAGGAAAACACCCAGTACAAACTGGGGTTTTATATAACTTCTCATTTATATATAATAAAAACCTACCTATACCCTTTAGGCACCCTGGTTTTGGGACACGCGACAGTGCTGGTACAACTACCCTTTCCAGGTATGAGAGAAACACCTCCTAAATTGCAACTTTTTGGACAATTTCAGTTTTTATTTTTGTTATTGATACTGGATTAAAACTCTGCCATTTACTCTTTGTGCCTTTACATCCTGGTTAGGTTTGGCAACAGCAGGGTTTTCTCAGATACAACTGATTCAGTCACTTCATGTTTATTTGCTGCTGAGATTATTAAAAGAGAGAAAAAGGCATAAAATCATAGTGGTAATTTATTTATTTACTGTATAGAGGCCAACAGTCTGTTCCAGAACCTGTTTTTCCTACTCCAAGAGGCTTCAGCAGGAGTTGTAAATATTGACAAGGGAATTTACTCCTTTGGAAGAAAAGCTCAAACACACAATTATATTTGTGTGAGTAACCTTGGAGTAAGATGCCTGTTACTTAAGCTTGTTTTTATTAAACCTGAATGATTTAACTTATGCCTCAGCAATTCTGGAGCAACAAAATGGGTTGGAAAAGGAGGAAGGAAAAAAGTGATTTAATGTAACTTTTGAATTATTTTGTCTTGTAACTGTATTATCTCTGTTTTCCAGCCTCTAACATCCAGGCTTTATTATTACTATATCTTGGAGCTGGCCTTCTACTGGTCCCTCATGTTTTCTCAGTTTACGGACATTAAACGGAAGGTGAGATGAACCAGAATTGCATTAACCACTCAATAGCTTTTATAAAATCAATAATAATAGGTAGGACTAACAAAAAATGGGAGTGTGCCTGGCCAGAAAAGCCAACATATAGTGATAATTATGTTTTCTTCCTCATTTACACCTTTGTGAACCCTGAGAAAAAGGTTCAAGGAGCAAGGCTGACCTGGTGGATCCTTGAGTTTCTTTCACCTTCTAGGGGACAGAACAGCTTCACTCAATACTTCCCAATCAAAAGTTAACAAATCTTTGCCTAAAAATAGATTTAACTGGAAGGCTCGCAAGAAAAATAGCTGCTCAGAGCAGTACCTTGCTGAAGCTGCTGAGGAAATGTCAAATGCTAAGGAAACTGTAAATTGGGTTTTGAAAGGAATTTCTCATCTGTGTGAGGAGCAGATGATGAGTGATTGCAGTTGCTCAAATCTAATTCTGTCATGCTGTGTTCCAGGATTTGGTTATTGTTGCTGTTGGAGAACAGTCCTCAATAAATCCTGGCTTATTGCTTCCTTTGCATGAGCTGCAAAGCAGCAAATTATCCCAATTTTTGCATTGGCTGTTAGAAAACAAGTTTACCCAGGCTTTTTTCTGTGCTGAAATTTTAGCAGATGGGGCACTATGGGATCCAGTGGAGCTGCAGACAGGGAGTGATGAACAGCTTCTGGGACTGTGTTTGTAATGTTTCATTTTGACTTTTAACAAGGGGATGACATTCCCCATGGCAGCGGGGTGAGGTACAGGGAGCCAGGGGCTGAAGTGCAAACCAGCCCTGAATATTGTGGACTGTAAACATTTTTTGTTCTTCCTGCTGAGTTTACCTGGTGTTCTGTGCCTGCTCTGCCCTGGCAGGGATTGGTCACTGACAGCAATAACAGCAATTAAATGTGTCCCAGGAGCTGAGGGGACTTCAGTGTGTCTGAAAAACCAGAAGGAGATAAAAATAGGGCTCATCTTGTCCTCTGAATCATATCTGTGGGGTCTGCAGGTACAGATGTGTGTGTGCCAGAGAGACTGTGCTGATCCCTGAGCAGGCAGAGCTCTGACTTCAGCAGCACCAAAGCTGAGAGATCTTTCTCAAAGCTTTTGTGGAGGTGGTGGGAGTGTGATGAGCTGCAGTTGCTGTGGAGTCAGAGCCCAAACCAAAGGAATCCTGTGACCCCAGTGACTCAGTTGAGTGGCTCTGTTCCAAACTTTTGCATTTGTGTGACAACCAAAGAATCTTCATTCCTGGTTTTCCTGTTTCCAGGACTTCCTGATCATGTTCGTCCATCACTTGGCCACGATTGGACTCATCACATTCTCGTACATGAATAACATGGTGCGGGTTGGAACTCTGGTGCTGTGCCTTCATGATGCTTCAGATTTCCTCTTGGAGGTGAATTTCCTTTCAAATCTTTGCATCCCTAATGCTGGTGGGATCTCAGGGGAACAAGCTGACATCCCCGTTCTTGATAAACGGCTTTACATGTGCCATGAAATTTCTGCTGCTGATCCTGCCTTGTCAGCTTTTCCTCCAAACTGCTTGTGTGCTGAGAGTCACAAAACCATGGAATGGTTTGGGTTGGAAGGAACCTTAAAGATCATCCAATTCCACTATCCCAGGTTGCTCCAAGTCCCATCCAGCCTGACCTTGGATACTTCGAGGGATGAGGCAGCCACAGCTTCTGTGGGTAACCTATACCAGGTTACCCACCTCTGGCAGGGTGTTGTATCCTCTGGCATTTTGAAGCCATTCCCCCTTGTCCTGTTTCTCCAGGCCCTTGTAAATAGTCTCTCCCATTATTCTTGTAGGACTATATAAATAACAGTATAAAAACCGTAATGCAGTATAATAATTCCTCTTTGTTCCAAACACTACAAATGTGATTGAGAGTTTTTTGCAGCTTTCCAGCCAGGTAATTACAGGATTACACAAAGGAAATTATATTTGCATTTTTATTGTCTCTTGTAGGCTGCAAAACTGGCCAATTATGCCAAGTACCAACGTCTATGTGATGCTTTCTTCATGCTCTTTGGGGTCGTGTTCATCGTGACCCGGCTGGGCATTTACCCTTTCTGGTAAGCACCTGGAGCTGGGAGGTCTTGGTTGTTCTCCCAATCCTTTCAGCAGAGCCTTTGTTTTAGACTTTTCCCAAGCATTCCAGCTGTCCCTTGAGGCAGCCCGAAGCAGCACAGGGCCCGAGTGCTGTTTGGGGCAGGAGGTTTGATAGGCACATGAAGAAATCTCTCCCCAGTCAGCTGAGGGACTGGGAGAAGAGTCCAGAATCCCATTCGCAGCTGCCCCTCCCCTGCTACAGTGGTGACAGAGTCAGCCAGAATCTGCTCTGAGAGGCTTGAAGGATCCTCTGCTTCTCTGAAGAAGTTGTAGAAATAATTACAAGTGAGGCACAGTCTCTTGAGGTCATTTTTGTTTGTGTTTGCCTTAGTCATCACTGCAGTTTCTGATTCTTATGACACTTCAGTCCTGTCCTTGTGTCGTGACTATTCAGAGCCTGAAATAGGTCTGAGGTTTCTTGGGAGGTAAAACCCTGGATAAATGGCTTAGAGAAAATCATCCCATAATGAGATTCCCTCTCACCTCAGTAGGTCAGACCTGGAGCAGTGCTTTGGTTAATGAGCTGTTGTCCATTTATTGTGTGTGGTGACAATTTGGTTACACCATTTTACTGCCTCCATTTATTTCCTAGGCCATGGACACCTGGCATTCCCATTCCTTTTAGGTGCCTGGTAGGCAGCAACAGTCCTTTCACTTTATGATCAGGGTTGCAGTTAAAGCTCTTGCTTATTTTCCAGTAAATGCACCAAAGGACTCTGGATGAAGAAGACATCCTATTTCTTATTAGGGACAAACTAGAGAGTTGTTTTAGCAGCTGCTGTCTATCATGAGGGGATGCTCTTACCTCACACCAGTGCTCAGCATCCTGTAAATCTTTAATGTATTTTCCACTGTCTGTAATGTCACTCCTCAGCTTTGCAGAGGAATCTGGCAAGTTGCAGCAACATGCAGACCCTGTGCTGTTTTCACTGCACATGTACTCCCTTTTCTAATTAGTAATGTAAAACATCAGCAGACCTCTGGAACTGCATTTAATTCTTTCATAAACCTGCTATGAGTTAAATACTTCTGGAGCTCCCTTTTGGGGGATTTTTGTTCTTGTTTGAAAGGCTTGTTTTGCTTTTCTTGTGAGATTTTAAAAGCTGTGTGAAATTAATGTGGTTGTTAAAGGTCTCTCCATACCTCTCTGCATCATAAAATCTAAAGTGTTTATTAAATTGCTGAAGGTCTGGCTATAACTCCCAGCAACAAGAACAGCAAAACAGTAATGAAAGAAACACAAAGCTTGGGCCATAAAGCAGTTTTGAGTCTTCCAGCCTGCCCAGAGGAATCTATAAAACTCCGAGGGAGGAGAAGAGCACCCAGGGAGGGAAGGAGGCCTTCTGGGGACAAAATTCCTTCCTGATCCCAGAATCTTTGAGATTGGAAAAGCCCTCCAAGACCACTGCATCCAGCCTGTGGCTGATCCCCAGAGCCGCAAGTTCCGCGTCCACTTGTTCCTTGGGCACCTCCAGAGATGGGGACTCCACCACCTCCCTGGGCAGTACCTTCCAATGCCTGACCACCCTTTCCATTAAGAAATTCCTCCTGATGTCCAACCTGAACCTTCCCTGGCACACCCCTTTTGTCCTGTTGTTGCCTGGGAGCAGAGCCTGACACCCCCCCACCAGCTGCCCCCTCGGGTCAGGGAGTTGTGCAGAGCCAGAAGGTCCCCCCTGAGCTTTCATTTCTCCAGCTGTTCTAGCTCTGGACACACTCCAGCCCCTCAATATCTCCCTTGCTGTGAAGGCCCAGAACTGGAAACAGCCTCACAGTGCCCAGCACAGAGGGACAATCCCTGCCCTGCTCCTGTGCCCACACTATTTTTGATATGATCTCCGATATTGAAATCTGGCTGAAAGCTGCCCAAGCAGGAAGGTGTTAACGGTTGTTGTGGTGACCAGAGCAGCCTGACATCACTTCCTGTGAAGTTGTTATAAATAAATGCTTGTGCTTTGGAGAAGAAAATTGGCAGCAGATCTGTGTGTGTAACCAAATTGCAGCACATTCACATGTTCTGTTTTGTTGCTCAGATTAAATGCTCTTAATGAGCTTTACTCAGTCTCCTGACTCTGGCAGGAGCAGAGCAGCAGATGCTCAGTGAGACACAAACTGTTGTGCATCTGGCCTGGCACCTCCAGTCAGAGCTGAGCACAGCTGATCTGAAATGTGTTTCTGGATCTCTTTAAGGATTTTGAACACAACCCTGTTTGAAAGCTGGGAGCTGATCGGTCCCTACCCTTCCTGGTGGCTGTTCAACGGGCTCCTGGTGACCTTGCAGGTCTTGCATGTCATCTGGTCTTACCTCATCATCCGCACGGCCTCCAAGGCCCTGGTGAGGGGCAAGGTAAGGCTGAAGAAGGCTTCTGGGTCCTCTTTCCTACAAGCCCCATTAAAGAATTACGAGAAATTGGGCTTTTCAAGGAGGGCTGATGTTGGTTTTTAAGGAACTTGTGTCAAGAGTTCACAAAAATGGTGGTTTTTACCTTGATTGTTCTGAACTTGTGAGTTCCCAGGTGTGTTCAAAGGGAGGGAGTCTCTCCTTGGCATGCAGGGGAATAACTCCATTTTCCAGTACATTAAAATGTCCTAAAATGGGGATTATGACACTCTTGTTGTGCACTCTGCAGTTTAAGGTGGTAGCAGGCTTTCTTTTGGACAACAGGATGAACGTCCAGGATGTTGCCCAACTTCAGCTGGTCCTTGGGATGTGCTGGGGATTGTGCTTCTTCCCTGGCTTCTGTCTGCCAGTGCAGGCACTGAGCTCCAGCACTCAGGAAAAGGGTTCCCAGGGATGAAGTGGGGTTTGCTGGTTGTCAAAAATCACAGAATGGCCTGGGTTGGAAGGGATCTTAAAGATCCTCCAGGCTGGACAGGACTTGGAGCAACCTGGGATAGTGGAAGGTGTCCCTGCCCATGGCAAGGGGTGGAACAAGATGAACTTTGAAGTTCTTCCAACCCAAACCATTCCATGATTCTATGAAACCAGCAAAAAAGCTGATTTAGTAGCACAAATACTTTTTCCTATCAGATATTGATACTCTGATCAGAGTTTCTCTGACAGCTCTGCATTATTTTGTGTTTGACTTTTGCTATCCCTACACATGGAATGTGGCCTTGAAAAATATAAATATTCTGGTTGATTCTGAGAGCAAGCAGATTTCAGGGTACAAGCTCTTCATCTGTTCCCCACAGCTGCTACTACAAATGCCTGATTTTCATTCTCTGCAGCTGTTTCTGTATCCTGAGTTCTACACCTTTTCCCTTTCCTTGGTTCTCTCCTGTCCAGGTGACCTAGCCAGAGAAAGGACTCTAAGCTCTGTCTTCTTCATTCTTTTCTCCTTTTCTCTGTGCCAGATTGGAGCTGGACAGTTTCACCCTGTGCATGTAAGTGTGACCTGTGTTTCTGTTTGTTCACTGAAACACGTCTGTGTCAAGGCCAAGACAAAAGCAGAGCCCTGATCTTGGGGCTGTGGTGCCTTCTTCTCTCCCTGGTCCTGACAGAGTGCTAAAATCCTGTTTTATCCAAAGGTCAAAGCAGTGTCCTGGGGTCTGTTCTCACCTGCTATCACCTGCCTTCACAACCTTCACTTTGTGCTTTTACACACCCACACACTCCAATTTCTGTCTTTGCTCCTCATCAGCACTGCACTGAGTGGGAGAGGGCAGGAGGAATTTATTCCTTTTTGTGAAAAGGAGTGAAACAGTCACTTGTCCCCCAAGAATGGAAAAAATGTCCAGGGATTCCAGTGACCCTTTGAACTTCCAATATAACAGGAGATTGGGGAAAGATGGCAAAAGTTCTGGCAACAGGCAAAAGCCAGGACATACAAAAAGCTGCTGGAGATCATTAACTTCACCTGGCTTCCAGCCAGATCTTCCCTGGAGTTCAGCCACTTCCTGGTGCTGCAGAGCCCTAACCCTGACTCCAAGAGAGCAGAGTAGAGTGAAATCCTGGAATCCTCAGAAAGCTGCAAGCCAGAGTGCTGGCACATGGAGTTACTGAGGCTGCACAGGGAGGAGAGTGAGGAGCTGCCTTGGGCAGAGCAGGGGCTGCTCTCCAGGCCCGGCTCACTCTGGGGAGGTTTGTCTCTGGCACCTGCCACCACCCAAGGTGTGTGTTTGCAGCTAGGGTCAGGTTTATGGGCTCTTCCTTCCCCTTCTGGCTCTGCAGGGCTGCCCTGCTGTGACACTTGGAGCAGCTGGCACCACACTCCTGGGAAGGTTCAAAATCCCATGTGCAAGTCAAACGGAGCTGCATTTGCAGTCAGTCTCTGAACTAAGGCATGCTCTGTAAGCAGATCTGGATCCCTGGGCTGAGGCTCCTCCTGTTCTGAGCAGGTGTTTGCTGGATCAGACACTGCCTTTGTTCTCCATCCCCTGTCCAAACAGGCTCCTGCTCCTAAATGGGATGTCCCAGATGCAGCACAGGCTGTGGAAATGGAAGTGCTTTGTTGGAGCAGTGATGTGATAAAGCTGGTTCATTTTTAAAATAGCAAAGCTGTTCCCTTTAGGACAAAAGGTTCTCTCTCAAACTGACACATTCCCGGTTTTTGGTCGTCGGACCCACTTGTGATCGTGACACGAGAAATTTTTGATTCAAAAAAAATAGTTTAGAAAAATGGCCTTTAACTGATCTAGAGAGGAGCCCTTGGAAGACAAGAACAATGCCAGATCTGTAATGTCATCTGATCTGGTGAGAACAAGAGTGAAGTGCTTTCACAGAGTACTTGGAAAATGGAGCTTGTCTTTACAAATTGTCTTTTTCAGTGTCTGTGTCTTGTTCCTGATGTGGTGACAGGCTCCTTGGGACCTTGAACTGAGCCAGACTCAAATGTAGGAGGTAGATGTGAGTGAACGTGGTTCACCACACGGACACAACCTTCTAACTGCTGGTTTCTGTCAATTTTTCAACTCCCCTTTTCCTCTCCCACTCCCCAATTCCATTGGCAATGCTTAGGTATCCAAGGATGACCGCAGTGACGTGGAGAGCAGCTCCGAGGAGGAGGATGTGACTTCCAACAGCACAAAAGGAATTCTCAGCACTTCCAGTAACGGTTCCAACCGCCTGAATGGCCACATGGCCGGTGGCCGGTGGACAGGAGAGGAGTAAGGCCCTGGGCTGGCCTTGAGCAAACACGAACTTCTCTTTCGATATCTAGTTGTGTTGAGCTCCACATTCCCAAGTGATCTTTAATCAAAAACCCCTTCCCCAGAAACCTCCAGCAGACCCGAAACGGGCACAACCCTGACCAGTCAGAGGCTTTGCACGGCACAAAGGATGTAGCCAACAACCGGGGCAAAAACAAAGCTGCAGATTTCACTTCAAGCCATTTTGTACTTCAGACATACAAGAAAACACTCCTGAGTCCTGTTGGTATTTGCAGAGGTGTCTTTGTTTGTGACAAACTGGCTTTTACTGGGATCAACTCGAGGCAGAGCACATTTGGACCACAGGATTTGGTGCCGCTCGGCGACAGTTCACTCCCAGCAGGTGCAGCAGCGCTTGATGCACTCCAGAAGCCACTTCAGAGCACAGAGAACGCAGGTTCCATGTCCCAGCTGCCCTGGGTGAGGCAGAGACTCTGCTCCCAGCTGAGCTTTGAACTGTGCTAACCCAGAACCACTGCTCTGCCTTGCCCCAGGGTGCTGGGGAGGTTCCAGCTGCTCATCTCTGCTGTCACCAGGGACCAGACCAGCATCTGCTGCCTCTTTTGGTGCTGCAAACCCCTCTGAAGTCTTGACCAAAGCCTTCTGCAAGGGGGTTGGGGGGGTGGTTTATTGCCCCTGAGACAACCAGCATAATCCAGGCATTTTAAATTGTTTTCTTCCTGTTGCAAATTGTGGTTTTGAAGACTTCTCTACACCTACTGGATTGGTTAAGCTGGGATCGGAGGGAGGATCAGAACTGGTAGGCTGAGTTTAACTCTACAAAAAATGAGATGTTTTGGTCCTGTACTCTGAGACAAGTGATTGTTGCTGCTCTGATGTTAGAGCTGTGGAGGAAGCCAGGGCTGGAAGAGCAGCCACACTGTGGGCTTTGCTTCTCTTTTTTTTTTTTACTCAATGGTACTTGGGGGCAATGGAACGGTCAATCAGGAGCAGAATTTTGGAAACTTCTCAAGTTGTTACCATTTTATACTGTTGTTTACTCTTATCTCCAATTAAAAGTTGCTTCAGAAACCTGGGGTGATGTGTTTCATCTTGAGGAAATAGAGGACAGCATGTATTTGTTTCTGAGCACCTGGGCTGCTGCCAAGAGCACAGAAGAAATAACTTTTTGGAAGAACAGAAGTGATGGACTTGTGGAAGGCATCCCTCCCTATGGAAGGTGGGTGGAACCAAGTGACCTTTGAGGTCCCTCCCGGCCCAGCCCAGTTTGTGATTTGGGGGACACCACACACAACCACACCAACCACTTTCACACAGGTTTTATTGCACTCCATCTGCCTCCCCCAACCTGGGGGGGACAGCGAAGGTGGGGTCGGTGCCAGCTCCAGGGGCTGGTCCCAGCTCCAGGGGTCGGTCCCAGCTCCAGGGGCTGGTCCCAGCTCCAGGGGCCGGTGCCAGCATGGGCTCAGCTCTCGGGGCCGGGCGCGTTCTCCCGCTGGCGGCGGTGCTGGAGCATCCTCTGGACACGGACACTGCACAGGTACCCAGCATACACCGTCAGCAGCATCATGGAGCCCGAGAAGGCCTTGTAGCCAAAATCTGCCAGCTGCTTTTTGGACACCATGGCTGCACCTGCAAGAGAGACATGGAATCTCAGGATAATCAGGTGGAACGACCTCTGGAGATCATCCAGTCCAGCCCTCCGTGTCCAGGCAGGGTCACCCAGAGCAGGTGACACTGGAGAATGTCCAGGTGTCTCCAGAAAAGGAGACTCCCATGACTCCATGGGCTGTTCCAGTGCTCTGCCCCCCTCCATGGAAAGTTCTTCATGTTGAGGTGAAACTTAGTTTAGTTTAGTTTATGGTTGCTGCTCCTCGTCCTGTTTCTGGGCATTACCAAAAAGAGTCTGGCATCATCCTCTGACCCTTTGGAGGTATTTGTAAGATCCCCTCTCAGTCTTCTCTCCAGACTAACCAAACCCAGCTCCCACACACTCCCCTCAGAGAGATGCTCCATCTTTGTGGCCTGTCCTGGACCATCTCCAGCAGCTGCTTGTCTATCCTGACGTGAGGAGACAGAACTGGACAGATCACTCTGGCCAAGGGGTGGGATCTCCTCCCTGACCTGCTGGCCACACTCTTCCTGATGCATCCCAGGATCCCACTGGTACTTGGGGCTATTCCTCTGCAGGTGCAGGATCCTACACTTGCTCTTGCTGAGCTTCATTAGGTTATTCTAATAAATAATTTCGTTTCTCTTTGCCCAATTCTCCAGCCGATGGAGGCCCTGCTGGACGGCAGCGCAGCCTTCGGGTGGATCAGGCACTGCCGCACGTTTCGTATCATCGCCAGACCCGCTCAGGGCCCTTTCCTGCAGGTGGGTCATGGACACGGCGAAAGAGCCCGGACCCAGCAGCGGTCCCTGGTGAACTCACGGACTGCCGGCCCGCAAGAAGGCGGGGCCGGGAGCCGGATTCGCCATTCCGTCCCTACCGTATCCCATTCCGTCCCTACCTTATCCCATCCCGTCCCATTCCATTCCGGCCCGTCTCTCTGGACTCCCCGCTCCGGTCCTGTCCGGTTTCTCCAGACTCTCCGCTCCTGTCCCATCCCGATCCGGTCCGGTCTTTCTGGACTCACCGTTCCCGTCCCATCTCATCCCGCTCCGCTCTCCAGACTCACCGTTCTCGTCCCATCCCGTCCCATCCCGCTCCGGTTCTTCTCTCTGGACTCCCCGTTCCCATCCCATCCCATCCTATCCCATCCCATCCCTCTCCGCTCTCTCCGGACTCACCGTTCTCATCCCATCCCGCTCCGGTCCCTTCTCTGCGGACTCACCGTTCCCATCTTATCCCATCCCACTCTCTCCGGACTCACCGTTCCCGCCCCATCCCGTCCCGCTCCAGTCCCTTCTCTCCGGACTCACCGTTCCCATCTTATCCCATCCCATCCCTCTCCGGACTCCCCGTTCCCGCCCCATCCCATCCCTCTCCGCTCTCTCCGGACTCACCGTTCCCGTCCCATCCCGTTCGGGTCCGCTCTCTCCGGACTCACCGTTCCCGCCTCATCCCGTCCCATCCCGCTCCGGTTCTTCTCTCCGGACTCCCCGTTCCCATCCCGTTCCCGTCCCATCCCATCCCTCTCCGCTCTCTCCGGACTCCCCGTTCCCATCCCGTCCCTCTCCGGACTCACCGGTCCCGTCCCGTTCCCATCCCGTCCCATCCCGCTCCGGTTCTTCTCTCCGGACTCACCGGTCCCGTCCCGCTCCGTCGCTTTCCCGTCCCGAGTCACGCGGCGCTGTCACGTGCCTCTCTCCGTCACGCGTGCCGCGGTCACGTGTGGCGGCGGCGATGCCGCGGTGCCCGCAGCGCCCCCTGGCGGCGGCCCCGCCGCAGTCTCCCCTCAGGGGCCGCTCCCGCCGCTCGGGGCTCCGGCGCTGCCCACACGGGCCTCCCTGCACCGCGCAACCCGCCAGGCTCGCTGGCTGAGGTACCGGGAGCCCGCGGGGGACAGTCCTTGGCCACGCGTGGATGGGGCTGAGGCTCTCCGGGTGCTGCTGCAGCCCTGAGGTTCAGAGGCGCGGTGCCATCCCGGTGGTCACGGTGGCTTCACAACGGTTCTGGTGCCATCCTGAGGGTCCCTGTGCCATTCCAAGGCCCCGGTGCCCTCTCAAAAGCCCTGGTGTCAGCCCAGAGCCTCCTTCCCCACAGGCCACGTTCCCCCAGGTCCCCTCCTGTCCTCCCCTGTGGCAGCTGCTCCCCTCACAGAGCTCCATTACAGCATTTGAACTCTGCTGTGCCAGCCCTGCTGTATCCGGGGCTCCCTGGAGCTCCGCAGCAGCCAGGATCACTCTTTATCTCCTCCTCATCCTTCTTTCCCCCCAGCAGCAGCTCCCAGGGCTGCAGCAGCGGGATCTGCTGAGCCTGCAGAACATAATTCCAAATGGCAAAGGGAAGACTTTTTATAGCTCGGGACATCCAGCTCCAGTGTGGTGTGTTTAAAAGAGAGAGATCACTAAGAGACCTGGGACCCTCAGCAAGGGTCTGCAGTGATTTGGGTGCTTCCAGGGTCAAAGAGACATGGACAAGGGGAATGCACAAAGCATTTCCATCGCAGAGGAGCTCCCAGCTAAACACAAATGCCTGCTGGATTCTGCTGCAGCTCTAGGCAGGTGCTGACAGGAGCTTGTGTGAGGGAGCAGAGCTCAGGGACCTCTCTCTTGTATGAGCTTCGTATCCAAAATCTTGGATTCCTTGAAGCCCTTGAAGACAAAGAGAACTAGAAGTCGTGCCAGCCCTGCAGGAACACGCTGGACTTCCTTTATCCTTCCTCCAAGCTCAATAAAGCTCCTCGGCAGAGGAAGCCGTGTTGGCTCCCCCCACACGACAGTTCTGCTGAATTTAAAGGTCGTGGAGTGCCTGCTGAGAAAACGTGGCTAATAAAAGGCACAGAAACAAGTGCAGTGCCAGCAGATTAAATTCCCCTTGTAAGACACTGAGCAGAGGCTTTAGAGCCCTGGAAAGGTCACTCAGTACGGGGCTCCTTTAAAGACATACTGGAACAAGGCAAGTCTGGGAAAAGCAGCTGGGAAGAGATGAATAAAATCCCAGTGTGTCCTGGGAAGCCCCAGATGTCAGAGGAGGGGAGGCCTGGGAAGTGTGGGGCACAGTGTGGTCCTGGCCTGGCTCCTGCTGGCCCCAGGTGAGGACTCTGGACCCGGCTCAATGTTGCAATCCCAACCCGCCACAGTCCTACGGCCAAATTTTAATCCTGGAACCGTTGCTGAGACAAAGCAAGTGGGACACTGTGTGACGTTGGGGCTAAACAGGGACCTACAGGGACGTTCTTGTTGTTTCTGGGACAGCACAGGAGGGTGCAGAGCCAGGAGGGAACGGACAGTGCCCTGTTCTGAGCGCTCAGCAAGTCCAGCAGGCACCAGCCCAGCAACAGTGATGCACTGGAGCCACAGAACAAGGAGAGCATCTCCTATCTCCTCTCCATGTTTATTATTATTTCAAAGAAACACTGCTAGTCAGAGACCCCTTGGCTCTGGGACTTGAACGGGGGAGAACAGGAAGCCTTGCAGCGCTCCAGGCCAGGCAGGATTAGTGACCACTGGACACTCTGGCCTGAGCAAACACCACCAGCTTCAGAGGAGCAGAGGGACATGTGGCACCTGTCTGGACAAGGGGCAAATTTCAAAGGCTCAGTGTGAGGCCCAAGACCTCTGTCGTGTCCTGGGATGCTGGACATCTCCATGTACCTCTTGTGGGTCATATGCCTGTTCCTGCCCCTGTGCCAGAGGGCAGTTTGCAGCATCCCCACATGAGGGAAAGCAGGAGACCTCCTTCCTCAGCTCCTGGACAGCCACACATGGAGGCACAGAGCAGTCTAAAGCACAGGCTGAAGTGAGCCAGAGGAAGGCAAAGTGAGGAATTACTTAACAGCAACGTGACTCAGGTGCCTTGTGGTGACCCACCTGCCTGCTGTGCAGGTACAAGGCAGGGATCACATCAGCCGCTCACACAGATTCAGGGGCAGTTGGTCCCTGGCAGTGCCAAGTCCCAGAGGTCAAACTGAGACAGGGAGAGCAGTCAGCAGGCATGGAATTAGCACAGGCAAACCTGTGACAACAGGGGAGCTCCCCAGGGCTGGGGCCGGGTCTGATGGAGAGAGCAAAAGCTCTAAATAAACAAGCTCCAGAGTGTCCCTGGGTCAGCAGGAGCAGCTGGGGGAAAGCAGCACGTGGCTGGGTGGCAAGGAATGCCACTGTCTCTGCTGGTGCTGCTTAGAAAGATCCTCAGTGCCTTTGGAAGTCCTGAGAGCTGCACTCATGAAGTGGAACCTGGCAGGGGACTGTGCCCTCTCCACCAGACAGGGAATGCAAAAGCAGCAGCAGGTAGGGAAAGGCTGTTGTCACCCAGCGTGGCTCCATGGGGCTAAGAGGGACACTGTTTTCCCTGCCAGGCAGTGCCCAGCCCTTATCTGTCATGATGGCCTGGCAGAATCCTTCTAAGAGCTGAATCCACTGCGAGGAAGTGGAAGGAGGAAGATGCTCAGCCCTGCTCAGGGCAAACCTTAGCAGCAGCAATTAAACTAGTTCTTCAAAGAGAGGAAGAGGTCAGCAGGTACCTCTGTGCCAGGCTCAGTGTCCAGGGCAGTGTCTGGGGCTGGGGAAGGGAACCTTTGCTCTTCCAGCAGTTTGCAAAAGCTCCCCGGAGACCTGGACTCCTTCCAAGGCTGTGGCAGCAGGTTAGGTTGGTGTGGGCAGGAGCTCTCAGCACATCTCGGCAGGATCTGTGGTCAGCAGGCAGAGCCCCTTACATGTGCTCAGGGTGGTTCTGGAGACACGTGATGAAGTCCGTGACAGGTTTTCCCTCGTAGCAGATCTGATACACAGCAGTGAAGAGGGGGAACCTGTGAGCAGACAAAGAAAGTCACCACAGATGGCAGAGTCAGAGCACCTCGACTTCTGTCATGGCATGCAGGAGCAGATGGCCCAATGGCACTGTGCCCCATCCAACAGGCCACTCCTGCCCAGCTGGTGGGGGCTTTCCCCTCCTGCTGCTCCTGAAAACGTCCCAGCCCCACCCCAACGAAGCACAGAGATTCCAGCACTCACTTCTCCACTGCATTCTTGCTCTTGAGGATTCGATGCAGCTCAGCAGATGTCTGGGGACCCTGCAGCTTCTGCCCATTCAGCATCTCCTTCTCCAGCTGCTCAATGGGCTGAAACAAACCAGCAGTGAGAAGCTGCTCTGCTGCTGCACCACGTTCCTGGCCTGGAGCTGGGCTGCAGCACTAGCCAAGCACAGACAGATCCCACAGTGCTAAGGGGGATCACCTCCCTGCCTGCTCACCAGGTTGATGTAGGAATCATAGAATCATGGAATTCCTGAGTTGGAAGGAACCCACAAGGATCATCCAGTAGAACTCCTGGCTCCACACAGACACCCCAACAACCCCACCCTGTGTCTGAGAGTGTCATCCAAACACCCCTTAGGCTCTGGCAGCCTTGGGGAACCTGTTCGGTGCCCGACCACCCTCTGGGTGAAGAACCTTTTGCTGATATCCCACCTAAACCTCCCCTGACCCAGCTTTATCCACACACTGATCAGCCACTTCCAGCTCTGCTCACCTTCCCAGTCTTGGCAAAAGCCTCGGCGACCTTGCGGTTGCGACCCCCATAGCAGGTGGTGATGAGGTCGGCAACACCACAGCTCTCCAGGAAGGTGGAGGAGGTGACAGGGCCCTTACAGAAGAGTTTGGCAAAGCCAATCATCTCCATCAGGCCCAGGCGGATCACGGCAGCCTTTGTGTTGTCACCGTAGCCAAGCCCATCACAGAAACCAGCTCCTACAGCCACCACATTCTGGAAAACAATGGCAACATGGAGGGATCTCTTCTCAATGGAACTCGGGGCTTGGCTGCATCCGTGAGCAGCCTGTGTCATCCCAAGTGCCGGCTGTGCCAGTGCCCATCACCCCTCCTCCCCGAGCTCCCTGCAGAGCACCAGGCTCTGCTCACCAAGCCCTGCACACCCACCTTGAGAGCTCCACAGATCTCTACAGTGTCAGCTTCCTGCACCACCGACACACGGAAGTTGGGGGTCTGCATCAGGTCCTTCAGCATCTGCCCATGCTTCATGTTCTTGCAGCCTGAGGAGACAAAGGGATGAAGAAGAAGATGATGGGGAAGAGCCACGAGGTAGGTCCATGCTCTCCTGAAGGTCATCCAGTGGGAGGAACCTATTGCCCAACCAATGTTGCAAAACATTCGCAGGTCCACACAGAGTCAGGCACATGCTGCCTGACAGATAAGCAATGTTCAATTTTGACATTCCCAGAAGAAGGGACAACCCATGCTGCTGTGTCAAGCAAGACAGAAAATACTTTCTGAATGCTCAGTAGGTTAAAGGCATCTTCAAAGGTTGCAAATTTGGGGTTGCAGCTTTCTGTCTTGGTTGTCCCTGCAGGGTCCTTTGTGCTTGCAGGGGTTATGGGCTCTGCTCCACCTCTCCAGCCTCCTGCCCAGTGTGTTTGCTGTTGTTTAATAAAACAGACACTTTGAATGCCACAACTTCTGACCCAGCAAACGGTTCTGTTTGTTTTGGCTCTGTGCACAGTCCCCAACAGTGTGGAGGATGTTGAAACTGTCACCAGATGAACTTCCAAGCAGCCCTGGCTGACAATAACATGAGATCCAGGTGGGCATCCTATGAAGCCCAAGGAAATCAAGGATGGAAATTATTCCTAAAGGGTCTCTTGTTGCCCACCCCTTTAATTTGTGCCAGGCAGCTGCCTGATGCTGGCTCCACGCTGGCAGGAACTTTTAGTTGCACAACTCTGCTGTTAATGAAGCGAGTGATCCCATCACAAGCCCTGGGAATGAGCTCAGCCAGCTCCTATGGAGTCTCCTGTCTTCCCAGGGAACAGGGCCAGTTCACCCAAGGCAGCAGGAGTTTGAGCTGCACCATACTCCACCCTTTGCCTCTTCCTGCTAATCACAAATGAAAGCTGCTAACGAGGAAGGCTGTTGGCTCCTTACCGATGGTGGTTTCACAGAACTTCTCTTCTGCCACTTCATTGGCAATATTGGCCCCCATGAGCACGTTCATTTCTATTCCCAGTTTCTCATGGATGATGTCTGAGATCAGCCTCAGCCCATCTGGTCCTTCATCCACGCCCTGGGGGACAGCCAGGGACAGACATCACAGAATCAATTACACTGGAAAAGATCTCTAAGGACACTGAGTTCAACCTTTGACTGAACACCACCTTGCCAACCAGACAATGAGCATCTGCCCCTCCTGGACACCTGCCCTCCATCCCAATCCTGCCATTCCATGTGCTGCAGTGCTCCAACTGATTCTGACATGCAAAGCTGTGCCCCGCTCCTCTCAGCACCTGAGATCTCCCATATGCACTCACCCTTCTCCACCAACATCTCAAAATGCCCACAAAGACTCTGCTCCCACTTCCCTTCTTCCCCCCACTGCCCATTGCTGTTCCAAAGTCCCTGGATTCCCTTAGCAGCCTCTCCAAGCCAGGCTGCTCCCAGCTCCCCTGCCTTGGCACCCTGGCGAGTGCTGCTCCTGCTCACACCTTGATGAGTGACATCCCAATGGCCTCTTTCTTCACGTGGCCCTTGAGCTGGTCACAGACTTTGCCGATGAACTGGTGAGGCACCACAAACAGGAGGACATCAGCCCCTGCACAGGCTTTGAGTAGGTCTGGCTCTGCCACCTGAATAGAGTGTGACTGTTGTTAGGAACTGGGAAGATGGATGGGAAGGAAGGGCCCAAAGTCACCATGCCGAGGTCCCTGCCAGCAGAGGGGCTGGAGCAGGGTGGGATGATGCCAGCCCAGAGGCAGCCACATGGCCTCCGGCCCAGCCTGTGGGATGCCAGAGCAGGGTCAAAGGTGGGCAGTGAGAGCAGCCAGGGCTGCAGCTCATCCAAGCACAGATGAAGGTCAGCGGGAGGGCATAACTGAGCCCCGCACAGCCCGGTGCATTCCCTGCCTTCACATCCCGGGGTTGCAGCAGCCCCCAGAGCTGCTGGCCTCTCCCCAAAGCCTGGCAGTCAGCTCTGCCCCTTGGAGAGACTGCTGGCACACACTCACCACGTTGGGGGGCAGCTTGTGCCCCGGCAGGTACTTGACATTCTCGTGCTCCGTGTTGATGATGTCCGTGAGCCGCCGGCCGCCCACCTCCTCCTCCAGCACCCACATGTTCACCTGGCTCTCGAAGCTGCTCAGCCGAGCTGTGTTGCTGCCGGCGATCTTGGCGATGGCCGAGCCCCTGCGAGGGCAGAGGGAGGCCGTGGTTGCGGGCACTGGGGAGCCCAGGGCACCGCAGGTCACGCTGTGACCGGCAGGAATGGGGACGGCTGGCACCGGGGGGGACAGGGACCGCGCTGTGCTCGCCGAGGGGACCCGCGTGCCCGGCGCTCACCAGTTGCCAGAGCCCACGATGCAAACTTTCTTGCCACCCATGGTGCCGAGAGTGGGGCACTGCGGGCTCGGAACCCGCCTCTGCTATTTCAAGGCTGCCCGGAGCAGGGGCGGCCCCGGCCCGCCCCCGGCCCCGCCTCGCCCCGGGGGCACCGGGCACCGCTCCGTGCGCGGCAGGTGCAAAGCGCTGCCCTGGAGCAGCTCAGATCCCCCAGAACCAGGAGTCACAGAATCCCCTGAGCTGGAAGCGACCCACAAGGATTGGCGAGTCCAAGCCTGGCCCTGAACAGAACACCACAACCATCCCAAACGCCCCTTGAGCTCTGGCAGGGTCAGGGTTGTAACCATTGCCTGGGGAGCCTGTTCAGTGCTTGAGCACCCTCTGGGGGAAATACCCTTTTCCTAATATCCATCCCACCCCCGTGACACAGCTCCAGCCGTTCCCTGGGGTCCTGACACTGTCCCAGAGAGCAGGGATCAGAGCTGCCCCTCTGCTGCCTCTCCTGAGGAAGCTGCAGACCCCTTGGCAGAGCACTCACCAAGCTGACTCCCGACTATTGAGCCATCCCGCATAAAACCATTTCATTGTCCCACTCTTGCTAAGAAGTGTCATTTCCCCCTCAGGGAAGGAGCAGGAACTGCCCGATGCAGCCCCAGGTCTCAGCTCCTGCCCCCACCACAGCCAGCAGCACTTTTCCCTTCACACAGAGGATCTTTCCCCTGCCCCAGGGGCTCCCAGGTCTGCAGCAAAGCAGTTACATTTTATAAGCAGGGTGAAGAGAATAAATACCCTTCTGGGTAATTTTAAACTCTTTGTGTGTAAACTGTACTACAGTTTTCTTCAAATTCTGCCCTACTCCCTTGGGATGTCCAACAGGCTGCCAAAATCCAGCCAAGTGGACACGAGGCAGTTCAGGATTTATTAGCATTAACCACTGGATTTCCAGCTTTGCTCAAGTTATTTTGTTTACCACAAAGCACTTTGCAAAGGCTTAGCAGAGTCTGCAAGCTGGGAGATCCCTCCATGAAGGACTCCCTATAAAAGGCCAAAATATGAAGAACATTTTCTCTGCAGCCACTTAACCCTGCTGGCTTTGATGGCTTTGAAAAGAAGAACAAAGCAGAGATAATCGTGTCCCTTCCTTGGGAGTCAACAGGCTCATCCCCCATGGCAGCTGGGAGAGTGCAAGCTGTCAGCATGGAAGGAGGACAGCTTCCTTCACAGGAGTCTTTTATTAAAACTGGGTGACGTCTACAAGGATACAGTACAAAAAAAAAAAAAAAAAAAAATTGGTCCATGGAAAAAACCGTAATATTCAGTTAAGAAGAGCAGTTACTCTGCAACAGCTACGTTTGCCTATGTAGGACTCAGCATCCCTCCTGTGGGAGTACCCTGAGGAGTCAGGGGCTGCTTCTCCAGCACCAAGACCTTCATCTCAGTACCACCAGAGGAGCATTTCAGAAGGGCAAAGGAGAGGGGGAGTCGAGAGTCTATTACTCACAGACATGTAGTAACACAGACACAAGGAGTAGTAGGGCCACCCAGGTGCTCCATCTCACGGCAGCCTCCCCAGCCACACTGAACTGGATGAGTGCTCATCAGTAACATGATCCTGCAGCTATTCCAAGAGTCAGACCAACTTGTGAGTCCATTTGCATTATAGTCCCGAGCACAAACACTGGGATTGGAGTGAAGAGGAGCTATTTCATTCTCCTAAGCCTGACCACCAGTACCTCATTCCAGGAGGAGGCATCAGGGCTGCTACTCCTCACAGTGGAGAAAATCCATTTGTACATTCCTGAACCATGCTGGGCCCTATGGCAGCCCCACAGCCTAAAACTTGACTAAAAACCACAGGAGCTTCAGCATGGAAACACCTGCTAACTCACATATGCTTGGAAAAATGTCCATTTCCAAGAACTGTCCTGTTCTTGGACCCTAGGACCCACAAGAAGGACCCTCTGGTCCCCAGTGACACAGGACAACTGTCCTGAAGGAATGAGCCTACAACAGTGTCCCTACAGAATTCCAGGCAGCTGCTCCATCTCCTCTCCCTGCTTCAGGGAAAACAAGCAGCCACGTGGTTGGCTGAACCCACTTGTAGGTGTTTGAAGCGCAGAGCGCTGCATCACTCCAACGCTTCCACATCCCTGCAGGAAGCCAAGGCCTTGTCTCCCTGTGATCCCAGCCTAGGACAGTCCGTCACGGAACACGAAGGGAATGTGGCAGGGGAGAAGGGAGAAGGGAAGAAGCAATTCTCTACACAGTTCAGTAACTTCCTCAAGGAGGAGAGTGACCTATGAGGCAGCCCAGTGCAGCAGCACCCTCTGAGGAGGGGGTGAGGGCAGGGAGGTATGTCAGCTCATGGCATCCTGCCCACAACAGCGCCTGGCACGGGCTGTAAAATGTGGCAGGGAAGAGCCCAGCCACACCTTAAAGCAGAGCCAGGCTTCAGAGCCAGCTCTGAGTGCCCAGCCAGATGCTGGCTGGGGAGGAATGGGCTGAGAGAAGGCTCTGAGTCACTCTGGCTACCGGGGACACTACGGACAGTGCAGAGTCACGGGGATGCTTGTGGAAGCCTTGGGACTGACAAGGCAACAGTCAGGAAGAAAACCAGGTAGAAATGTGTGCTCATTGGAGCCTGTCTGCTCGCCCCAGGTGTCCTGGGCTTGCCCCTGCAGGGACAACGCCAGGATGAATAACGTGGGCCTCGCTGCCAGAGTGGGATTCGGTGAACTGGAACAGTGAGCTCTGCAGCTCTGTCTCCACAAACAGCTGTGATGCTTCTGCCTGGGGAGGAGCAGAGCAGCCTATGTGTTCCGGATCCCCAGGGCCTGCTCCAGTTCCTGCCGTCTCTGCTGCACCTGCAAGAGGAGCCGAGTTGCAGCATTAACACCCTCGGGCGGTGCAGCACCAGAGCACCCAGTTAACACACAGGAGCCAGCTGGGAAAGGGCGAGCTCAAACTGGGACCTAGGTGCAACTGCTACCTTCCCCCAGCACTGTGTGCCCCAAGGAGTGACAGGCATGGAGAGGAACCCCTGCCTGGGGACACTCACCTTGGAGTAGAAGTATCGGCACACGGCTTCCTGCGCCCACGGTTGGAAGTAGAACTCGGCCCTGCGCTCCTCCTCAGGATTCCCAACGACATCAGTCATTGTCTGGGAGCACAAAGGCACAACAGCTCAGCGAGTGCAAAAGCTCTGGCTGTGCCGAGCAAACCCACCCCCTTCCCCTTCCTCACAGACATCTCAGTGCGCTCAGGTCAGCTTCTTATGCTTGACTCAAATCCTAGCCTCAATTTCTGAGGAGGAAATTGTCTCCTTCTCTCTGTGGGAGCTCATTCTAATGAGGGAAGCGTGTGAACTGGACCACCCTCCACACAAGACAAAGCTTTTACCTTCAAATCCCGGCACTGGGACTGGAGCCAGTCGTTGATGAAGCCCTGAGGATCTCGGGCAAAGCTCAGCATGAATTCACGCTGTGTCTTCAGCTGGTTGATGGTCTCAATTGTTTCATGGATCTGAAGGACACAAACACAGAATGGAACTGCTGAACGAGGGAGAAGTCAGAAACATCAAGGGATCCAACAATGAAGGAAAATTCTTACACTCTCTAGTTAACTTATACTTACCTTAAACTGGATGTTCAGCTCCCAGTTCCCTGCTCGCTAAATATTACCAATTTTCCCATAGACCAGTTGCTTTAAAAATCACATTTCCAGGTACAGCCACGTTTGTAAACACGCCTCATCCCACTGCATCTTTTAAACAACAGAGCACTCCTATCCTTTGTCCAGAGACACATCCCTGCCCAGCAACAAGGAGAGAAGACCTGAAGGAGCTTTTCCTACCTTGTTATCCAGAGCAGCAATTTCCTGTTGACTGGCTGTGGAGAGCAGAAAGGAATTCATCTGAGTTTTCAGGGTATCGTCCACCTCCACATCAATGTCATAGCAGGCTGTCTTCTTCTGGTCATTTGGGTCAACACTGGGGACATCCACAAGAAACCAAAATCAGGGAGTAGCTCCAGAAAGAAGGCAAAATCTGGGACCAGTTCAAGAAAGCAGCAAATGCAACTCCTCTGGGATGCTGCAGCTAATGGACTGCAGGCAGGGACAGGGAAAAGCCATGCCACTGTCAGCCTCAGCCCTAAAAGCAGCTAAAGCCCACCAGTTGCTTTGCAGCAAAAAAAAAAATGAGTGCTCCAAGAAGGTTTCTGTCCACAGCAGAGATGCGGGAGTGCCTTTGGAAGAGGGATGTGGTAATAAGAGAGGCAGCTGCTCTTGTACAAAGGAACAGTGACAGGCAACATGGGAACTGCTGCTGAAAATCAGGACATATCACATCGTCCTCCCATGCCAGCCTCATCCATCCCACCCTCCCACTCCCTCCTGGAAACAGGAACTCACGTGGAGCAGCCTCACCTGATCACATGATTGATGATGATTGGTTCAGGGGGCATCAGCAAGGCATGAAGCCTTTGTGGGATCTCAGAGAACTTCATCCGCTGCGACTCGAATATCTGTGACAGAGACAGGGCTGAGGGAGGAGCAGGGGCTCGCTGCAGCCACTCCCAGCTGCCCATGCTGGAAACTGATCCAGCTGCTGCTGTTCCTGCCCTGCCATTGCTCACCTGCTGCAGGTACTTGTCACAGATGACAAACTCCCGCTCGTGGGGGTCCTGCAGCTTGTGGGTCTTGATGTACTGCCACAGGGCCTGGATGATCACGGGCCGGGTCTGGGTGTGGATGCCCAGGAGCCGAGCCAGGCGTGGATCCAGTTTGAACTGGGGAGGCTGAACAAAGAGAGGTGACGCAGGTGAGACACAGGTAGAGGTGCATGCCCAGCTGCTCCCAGCATGAAATCATGCAATGGTTTGGGTTGGGAAGGACCTTAAAGAAATCTCATTCCACCCCCTGCCATGGGCAGGGGCACCTTCCACTATCCCAGGGTACTCCAAGCCCTGTCCAACCTGGCACTGGGAACTTCCAGGGATCCAGGGGCAGCCACAGCTTCCCTGGGCAGCTGTGCCAGGGGCTCCCCACCCCTACAGGGAGGAATTTTTCCCTACTATGCTACCTGGTAATCCAGCATCAGCAGGACAGTGCAGCGCACGTTCACATCCCCCGGCCTCTTCACCTGGAAGCCATCTGTCTCCTGAGTCGTAGCAGTCCTGTGCCACTGGAACATGAGAGGGAATTCAGAAGCCCCCCCAAACATGATTTCCATGCTCCTGCTGCTGGGCACCCAAAAAGGCTTTGCCAGTAAATCCCACCCCACTAGAGAAAGCTCCAATTCTTCCTACTTAAGAGTCTGAAACAAGAGTCAATACATTTGTTCTGACCTTCAGCAAGTGAGAGGAAAAGCCAAAGTGAGAATTCAAGAGCTCCTGGCTCCCAGGAGCCTCAAGGATTCCCACCTCCCAAGTTATAAATGACACACAAACCCCACCTGCTGAAACACCAACCCACTTTTAGAGGAAACACAGCAAAAAGCAGCTCACCTCTACTAGGTGATTGTCAGGGCCATACAGGTCTTTATCAAGTTCAATGACCAGAGATTTAAAGAAGGACGAAAATTTCCTTTTCTGCTTGGTGGCATCATATTTGGACAGAGCAGACTGCAAGCAACATAGGGAGGAAGAGGGTTAGGGCAGCAAGTCTCAGCACTCAAGCACAGCCACCGTGCACAACAGCTCCTGTAAGTTCTGAACACCTGAATTCACCAACGTGTGCTCAAAAATCAAGTTTCCAAGTCAGAAAGGGAAAGACTGGAGTTAAAGATGAGCTCGCAGGAGTTAAACCCCTCAGCAGTTACGTACAATGCCAGTGCCCTGGTTCTCAGAGCTGGGGACACAAGTGCCACTGAGCTGCTCTCACCAGTGATTCTCACAACTCTAAGAACTTTGGACAACTCATGTCCTGCCATGGGGACACCCATCGGTCTCCAAGCTGGGCTCTCGGTCTCGTCACCATCAGACTCCTTGGAAAACAGAGATGAAGGAGGATATCAAGCCCCAGCTGTGCTCTCAGACACTGGGAAACTGGTTTCATTGCCAACTCCACATCCACAGTGTCCTCTGAGGATGGGCACTTCCCACTTACATCCTCCAACAGCCGTCCTTCCACCCGAAGCTCCCAGGAGGCGACGGTTCCTTCGCCGTCCTCCGCGTCCGACTTGGCGGGGTTGAAGGTGTTGGAGATAAAAATACGCAGCTTTCGCTTTTGCTAGGAGAAAAAGCATCAGCTCAGAGTTAATCCTCCTGCACAGGGCCAGCTGTCCTGCACAGTCTTTGCTACAACTGAGCTCAGTGTTTTCAGCTGCCTCGCATTCCCCCTCTCCTGGAGCACACAGCGAGGACAGAGGTGCTGCTGGTCCCAGTCTGTTACCCTGATTTTTAAAAGTGTTAAGTTTTCTTTTATAGTTCTTTTGAAAGTTTTAAAGTTCTCATAAAACTTCTTTAACCTTATGATAATGTTTACATATTTCTACTGGAGTTCTCACACACTGTTCATGTAAATAATGATTGTTTTTCATTCTTCTTCGTGGGAAGAGAGAATTGATAGACTGTCAGTTTGACCAGTGTGGTTGGAGAAGTAGCAATTTCATCCTCCATCCACTGTCACTTTTAGAATTCTATATACTACGAGGTCAGAAATAAAATTAGCTCTTTTTCTCTTTTAAACTTACCAGGCTTCTGTGTACTCACGTCCAATAGCGACGCCAGTCCTTGGCTGTGTCCAGAACACTGGGACCTCTGATATGCCACATCAGAGGACACGACCCTTCAGTGCCCTCCTGCTGCCTGAACTCAGGAGCTTCCAAAGCCTGGAGACAGCCCACAGACTCCCCTTACCTTGATGGGACGTTTCAGAGCCTCCTGGATATCCAGGCGCTTCCTCATGATGGTCTGGTCCAGCTTCCTCTCGAAGGCCAGCAGGTCCATGTAGGCCTGGGATTCGGGCACGAGCTCACGGATCTGTGGCCAAGCAAGGATGGAAATGCCCACCAGCCCCCCAGGCTGCCTCACCTCCCCCCGAGCCCCTCCCCGTGCCCCACTCACCCGCTGCGGGAGGATTTTATCTGCCATCTTCTTCTTCTTGGCACTGACAGGGGAAAGAGGCAAAAGAGGTCTGAAAATGGGAATGGCTCTGGGCACAGGAACTCACAGACCTGCAGCACCGAGTGGACAAGGGCTCCCCAGTTAGCTGGGCCCTGCTCCAGTGTGGTTAACTGGTTATCTCAATGTTCCCCACCCCTCTGACCACAGGAACGGGAATTACATCTACTAAAAAACAGGCTGCCTCTGTTGGAAAGAGGGTTCATCCCTTGGGAAGGAGGACTTGACACAACATCCACACCAAGTGACCCTCCAGCCTCAATCAACTTTGGATTGCCTTTTCCAGGGACAGCATTTTAAATCCAGGACAAATTCCATTGTCACTGGGGCATCACATCAGGATGCAGACACGTGACATAAACTCAGCACTGCCCTGCCCAGCGTTGTTCTCCAATCCCAGGGAATGCACAAGGACCTGACAGGACCGTTCAGCACTGCAGGAGGGCCAGGAACTCCAGAATCCTTGAGATTGGAAAAGATTCATTCCAGACCCTTGACTCCCAAGCTGTACCTGATCCCCACCTTGTCACCAACCCAGAGCCCTCAGTGCCACGTCCATCATTCTTTGGAAACCTCCAGGGATGGGAACTCCACCACCTTCCTGGGCAGCCCCTTCCTTCCAAAGCCTGGCCATTTCCATGAAGAAATTCCTCCCGATTCCCACGACAGCCCAGGGGATGTTGTTGCTGCTGCTGCCCCAAGATACTCCCATTGTCCGGGATGTCCCCAGGAGCGGGAGATGTCCCCGTTAGCCCCGGGATGAGCCCTCTCCCGTGCCTTACTTGTGGTTGCGGTTGGGCACCGCCTGCGGCTGCACCTGCTGAAGCTGCTGCGGCGCCGGCCGCTTGCGAGCCTGGTCCAGCCCGGCCTGCGCCAGCGCGGGCCGCACCGCTGGGCTCCCTCCGTACCCGGGAGGCCCCATGGCCGGGCCCTGCGGCGCCAGGCGGCCGCCCGGCAGCATCCCGGGGCGCTGCGGAGAGAACAGACTCGGTCAGCGCCCGCCGCGCCCGGCCCCGGGCCCCGCCCCGCGCCGCCCCGCCTCACCGGGTAGGCGGCTCCGGGCAACGGCGAGCGGTACAGGCCCTGCCCCGGCGCCGGGCCCATGCGCACCGCCCCGCCCGGCGCTCCCGGGCCCAGCGCGGCCCCGGGCGTGGCCCCAGCGCCGCCGCCGCTCGCAGGCCCCGACTGAAACCCGGCCCGCGCCGCCATCTTGTCTCGCACAAAGGGAGCGGAACCGGAAACGGCCGCGCACGGTACGCGGAGCGCCGGGGAGGATCCGCCCGCGCCCGCCGCCGGCAGCGCCCCCTGCCGGAGGGGAGGGCCGAGCGGCGGGGATGGGGGGGCGATCTGGGGCCGTGAGGGGTGGGAGGCTCAGGGAAGGGATCGGGGTGGGAATGGGGACCCTGAGGGGTGGGACTGGGGGGCAGGTCCTGGGGGATCGGGGTGGGAACAGGGACCTTGAGGGGTGGGACTGGGGGGCAGGTCCTGGGGGATCAGGGAAGGCAATGGGGACCTGCAGGGGTGAGATTGGGGGTGCAGGAAGGGGGTCAGGGAAGGGAATGTGGACATTGAGGGGTGGGATTGGGGGTGCAGGATGGTCCCAAACACTGGGAAGGGTCGGGGGTGTCAGCCCCCACTCCCCAGCTGTGATTACAGCTCCTGTTCCCTGGTGCTGGAGCCTCCCTTGCTCCGGGGTTGTGCTCTGAGGGAGGTGGATGTGCCTTTCCCAGGCATGGAAGGCCCCGATGTGCAGGTGTGGCAGTGACATCCCTCACCTGAGCTCCCCCCTGTTACATTCAGGAGGGATTTCTCCATGGAAAGGGTGGTGAGGGGCTGCCCTGAGAGATGGGGGAGTCACCATCCCTGGAGATGTCCAGGGAACAGCTGGACATGGCACTCAGTTGAGATCAGTCACAGTGTGCACTTGGTGATCTTTTCCAGCCTGGGGATTCTTAGAGATGAAGTTTAGGGGGAAAACAAATGGCCACGGATGGGTACAGTTTGTGCAGGTTCAGGCAGAGCACCAGGAAAAGGATTCCTGTCTCCCCTGGGGTTCCTCGGGGAGCAGGAGGTTGGAGTTAAAGGACACTTTCTGCAAGTATTAACATTAAGTTCCTTTTCCCTGAAGCAGTTTCCTTTTCCTGTGCCCAGAGAGAAAAGGGACACAAATCCAGTCAGCATTAATCCATGGAAAAAGCCAAGTGTGCAATCACACCACGAGTATTAATTAAACACTTAATGATGAGCATCTGATGAGCACTGCCTCCAGCCTGGAGGTCCCAGCCCAGGGAGGATGTGGAGCTGCTGGAGCGAGTCAGGAGGAGGCACCAGGATGATGTGAGGGATGGAGCAGCTCTGCTGTGAGGAAAGACTGGGAGAATTGGGATTGTTCAGCCTGGAGAGGCTCCGGGGTGACCTCAGTGTGCCCTTCCTCCTTTCTCTTGTCTGGAGGGTTTGGTGGAACAGCTTTGGAAATGCCTCCCCTGCACCTGCTGGTGGCTCCATGGAAACTTTGGCAGCAGCCAGGGCTGTGGCATTGTCCCTCGGTGCCTGCTGTCACTGGCAGCCGGCGAGGGGAGATGGGGAATTCTGGCCTGCGACGGGAGCTGGTGGAATCTCGGGATCTCCACAGAGCCTGCGTGGGCTGGGTGTCTCCATGGGCTGAGTCTCCATGGATCCTGAACGGGCTGAAGGTCCCCAGATCTCCCCAGATCTCCAGAGACTCCCTAAATCCTGGTCAGGGTGAGACTAGCTGGATCCGAAAGAGCTTCAGATCCTGAACAGACTGAAGATCTCCAGATCCCAAACAGCCTGAAGCCCTGCATCCCCAACAGGCTGATGTCCCAGCCCACTCCTGCTGTCCCACGATGGAGCCTTGTGCCTGGAAAGAGCAGCTTCTGCACGTCCCATCCCGGTGGTACCTGCTGCATCCCACGGGAATTGCAGGGCTGCGCTGCCCCTGGGGCTCAGACAGCTCCCGGAGAGCCGCGCTGTGACAGATGGACGGGGTGACCTGCTCCCGGAGGGATTACAGCCCCCGGAGCCGGGGATGCCGCGGGGAGCGAGCGGGATGCGATTAATCGGGGTCATTAACGCCCTCCTGGCCCGCCCGTTCTCCTTCCAATCCCACCCCCTGCCCTTTGCAGCTCCAGCTCTGGCCGGGAAGCGCCAGAGCGGGGTGAGACTGTTCTCGTTGAGATGCAAAACTGCATTTCTGCCATTTCCAGGAGCCAGGGGACACGGTCGGAGCCAAGGGACTGGGGGAGGAGGGTGGGTGTGGGTGTGCGTTGGCATTTCAGCATTCCCTGCCCACTCCCACTCCCTATTACTCCATCTCCATGGAGTCCTGAGGGCTATTTCTGGATGCCCACTGTTGGATCTGCTCAGTTGTTACTACTGCTCTTTGTAGCTGGAAATTTTTAGGACAAAAGGTGTGTGTTTATATTTGGGTTGAGCTCCCAGGTGAAATTCCACCTGGTGACTCTTGTCGGACCTCAGGTGGGTCCCAAACCATGGAGGTCCTGGAGCTGTCAGGGCTTAACAGCTCAGTGAGTGTTAATTCTCCTATTCTCCTTTCCCTGTTCAGGAGCAGGAATCATTTCCCTCCTCCAGCCCTGTGTTCCTTGGGCTGAATTCCTTGGGAAGGCAGATGAGGCACCAGGAGCTCCCAGGAAAGGGATTCTCAGCTCTGCCCCAGGGCACACCCTGCTCATCAAGTCTGGCCCAAAGCTTTTTCCCCCCTTCCCTTTCCCTGAGCTCCAGGAGCATCCCGGGATGAGGCTGTCCCCACCTGCCTCCTCGGGGGAGCATTTCCAGCAGCTCAGCAAGAGAGAAAGGCTCGGCGTGGGGGAGTTATATCATTTATATCATTCTTTATATCATCGTTGTTAAGAGTAGCAGGTATTGATGTACAATGCATCTGTCATCTTATTGTGCTTCCTATGAAAATGTGTGTACATAGTACAGATACCGCAGAGAATTCCACACTTTATACATTTGAAGGCATTCAGAGATCAGTAACAGAAAAAAAAAAATGGCACAAGAACAAGGCCTAAATGCTACTGGATGGGTATCTACACTGGCATGATGCATATAGATATATATATTTATATGTACACATATATATATAGTCATATATATTATATATAAGAAATATAAAATGCCGATGACATAATAACAAAAAAGCATTTTCTTCAACAGGTGAGCCTCAAGGTCAAATCCCAGCCCCATCTTTAAAAGCTTGAATGGGAAAGAGAAAGAAAGAAAATAAATAAATGAAACGTGATGAAACATTAGGAGAAATCCATAAGAAAATTTATGGATGTGGCCGAGCCGTCGTCTTTGGGTGATCGCTGGATACAAAGGACTGACCCCCAGTTCCTAATTTTGGTCAGGAAGCAAATAATAAGAATAAAAATTACAAGAATAAAAACCAAAACTGCCGTTTAGAAAAAAAAAAAAATTACTAAAAAGACTTATTGCAAAAGCTCTTAAAGGTAAGTAGCACTTTGGGCCCAGGGAGGGCTCTGGCCTGGGGGCTGGAGGGACCCAGCGGGGACCCCGGAGGGGACTGGTGGGCACTGACAGGCCCAGGGGGCAGTGACCTGGTGGCCGTGGACCTCAGCCAGGGCAGGGCTGTGCCAGGGAGGGGCAGCACGGCGCTGGGAACCCACAGACACCCCAAACCCCCCTGGGCAGCGGCTGCCGGGGCTCAGCAGGGCTGGAGCTGTGGCCCCAGGGCCCCCTTGAACCCCGGGGGGGTTGGGGCTCTGGTGCCTTCCCAGCCATGGTGGTGCCAAGGGGGCATCCCCGGCTGGGGACAAATGGACCAGGGGTTTCCTTGTGCCTTTCTCCCAGAGGATGGCTGGGTTTGGGGTTCCCTGCAGACAGCAGGGACCGCAGGGCAGTGCTGGAACTGGCCAGGCTGCCCGGAGCCCAGGAGGGGTGGGTGGGGAGGGACAGTGCCCGGTGTTCTCAGAGCCGAGGTGGCACCTCCCAGCTGAGCCCCCTCCGGTGCTCCCAGGGCTGATCCGGGCTGATCCCGGGCTGATCCCGGGGCAGGGGCCAAGGAAGACGTTCTGGACAGGTGGAGGTGCCACGTCTTCATGCTGGGAGTGCCTGGGCGAGCCAGGGCTGTGGTCCCAGGGGACAGAGGCGCTCTCCGGGGACTCCCGGCCTGCTGCCCCATGCCGGGCACACCGGGGGCTCCCGATGCTCCCCCACCGGGCACAGGGGGCCCGGCAGGCACGGCCAAGGCATTGGAGTAGGATGAGCATGGAGATGACGGAGAACTGACGGACAGGGCTGTGGATGGAGACCGCGGCCGAACGGCTGCTTCTTCTTGGCTTCTGGGTTCTAGTTAAAAAGGCTGAGGGGAGCCAAGGGGGAGCCGGGGCAGGCCCGTGCCCTGGCCCGCTGTGCGTGTTGCTCCCGCTCCGTGGGACAGCCGGGCTGGAGCATCCTGGAGTCTCTGAAGGAGCAGGGCAGGCACAGAGCAGCTGCCGCGGGGGCTGCGCCAGGGTCTGGCTTTGCCCGACCCCACTGCCCGCCCCCAAATCCGAGGCCGTCGCTCTTGTCCGTGTCCCACCGTGCCAAGGAGCAAAGGCCCCCTAGATGTGTCTCTCCGCTGGCGCTGGCGGGGAGAAGGGCAGCTCTCGCAGGGCTTTGGTAGCTCAGGTTGTACATCCAGACGTCGGTTAGCAGGTGAAGTCCTCAAAGGTGCCCCGGGCCGGGTGGTGAGGTAGGATGTTGGCTGCGTACGTCATGCCTGCTGGGTGTCCCCGTATGCTTTCACAGGGATTCTGCAGGATAAATGGGATGTTGGAGCCGCTGCTTTCATCCAGGTCCTTGCAGAGACCCAGTGCCATCCCCCCACAGCCTCTCTGCCGGGGCCCTCTGCTCCTTTCCCAGGGGCTCCCCAAAACGGTGATTCCCCATTCCATGGCACCTCTGGGGCAGCCCCCAACTGCAGGAGGGGACAAGCAGGAGAGGACAGGCAGGAGGGGACCGTGCTGTGCCCCGCACTCACGTGGCGCTTCACGTCGTCCATGCTCAGCGCGACGCCCTTGTCTGGGTTGTTCCTCTTGTGGTTCTTGCGGCACTTGCCCCGCCGGCACAGCCGGTGTTTTATCACCTGCCAGAGCCACGTTTCAGCACCGTGGGGCTCATGGGTGGCCCTTCCCCACGTCCCACATGAGCACAGCCTTGGGATGGAGGAGACACTCACCTCATAGGCGTAGTCAAACAGCTCCAGCACTGTGAGGATGCTGGCCCCAATGAACAGCCCCATCTGCCCTCCAATGTCACCTGCAGAGGAGAGGGAAGCCATCAGGGTGGCCTGAGTGCAGAGTCAGGTGGCAGAGGGAGCAGAGAAAGGGCAGAACTTGTCACCGCTGTGACTGGTCCCTGGTTATGGCAGTGAGGTGCCCTGCTCCACATCTGTGCTGTCGGCACATCCCGGTGCCTTGGGAACAGGCCGTGGTGACGGGGCCAGCACAAGGCCACCTCGCTGGGGGACTCTGGCTGGAGACTGTCACAGGGCTCCCCACAGCCACCAACACTCACCCAGCAGACCTGCCACCTCATACGCTTTCTTCTGCTCGATCGTCTCATAGTTCAGGGCTTCAAAGAAGATATCCAGCACCAGGATGTTCTCCCTGTGCAGGAGAGAAGTGGCATCAGACTGAGGTTTGGGATGGGACCCCGGCCCCATCACCCCACAGTGCCTTACCCAATGTACTGCTCCGACTTGTTGTACTTCTTGGCCAGGTACTTGGCCGAGGCCTTGCTGGGGATCTTGACCATGGAGAGCTCTTTGCCGTAGCGGGTCATGTTGCAGGGCATCTCACAGATGCAGTATTCATTGTCCTTCTCCACCAGGAAATCTGTGCAGGGAGAGAGGGGGATGTCGAGATGGAGAAACCCGACACCGCGGCTCCGTCCCACCCACAGGGCCAGGCAGCCTCACCTAAGGCCGGGTCCGCGCACTCCTTGTACTGCTCCGGGGTGCAGTAAGGGGCATCGCCTGGGGAGACACAGAGCACATTTTCCAGGTGGGACCACACTGGAGGGCTGGGCTGGGGCCAGGCCAGGCACGGGGCTCACCTGGCATGTGCACCATGCGGCAGTTGCAGTTCTCCACCAGGTAGCGGGTCTCGCAGTCGATCCGGCAGGCCGTGATGCTGTAGGTGTCGTAGAACTCCGAGTCACCCGCCACGGCCTTGCAGTCACCCCAGGGAGGCGGCAGGTAGATGAGCTGGAAGGGGAAAGAAGCCAGGAGTGAGGAGAGAACCCCCCTCAGTGTGGCAGGGGACAGACACCCTCGTGGCACTGTTCCCCAGGACCGGGTCCTCCCCTCCATCCGGCGT
The DNA here is from genome assembly GCF_048771995.1 of Taeniopygia guttata. NCBI lineage: Eukaryota > Metazoa > Chordata > Aves > Passeriformes > Estrildidae > Taeniopygia > Taeniopygia guttata. Next base: position 4,422,455 of record NC_133054.1, read on the forward strand.
GGGGACAGGGGCACAGAGAGGAGACTCTGCTCCTGCAGTGCAGGCTGGGAGGGACGTCCCACACCTGCCCAGTTCCTACCCGCTGCTCCTGGCAGGACACGAAGGTCTGGAAGCCAGGAGCCACCCCGAAGCCCAGCTGGTCGATCAGCGGGGGCTCGTCCTGGCTGTGGATCTGCACCTTGATCCCAGCTTCGAACGAGGTCTCATCTGTGGCAGAGAGAAGTGAGGTGAGCACAGCACTAGCCCTGCTGTAAGGGGCTGTGCTGAGCCTGCTGTGAGAGGGACCACATCTTCTGCCTCCCATACTTCCCCTGGGCCAAGTCATTCATCCACATGTCCATCCATCTGTCCCTCTGTTTGCTGCACCATGTCCTTGCCCTGCTCCACAACCAGGAGCGTGGCAGGGAAAGTATTTGACTCTATTTATAAACAAGTGATGGCTGCGTGTCTAAACGATGGGGAGTTGCCATGGCAAAGAGCAAAGACAAAAAGGAAAAGGGAAAGAAAAGACCAGAAGAGATGAGAAATGGAAGGAGGGAAGAGAAGGGAGCCTCAGGGATGTGGATCTGTGGTCTGGAGAGCTGGGAAGGGACTGGGGAGGTGGAAAGGGGCTGGGGAGGTGAGTAGGGGCTGGGCAGCACCCCAGGAGCTGCTGGTGTCTGAGTGGGCCCACTGGGGCAGTGGGTTACCTGTTTCCCCCCACACTGGCAGGTACTCGTCCTGCTGGATGTCCAGCATGATCTCCAGGCCGTTGCCAGTGCCCCCCTTCATGGTTATGAGCCGGGGCTTCCCGTCCTGCCCCGCATTGAAGGTGTAGCACTTCCCATAGCGGGTAAAGACCTGCAGGAGAGGACACAGGGCTGAGGCTGAGGCCCTGACGTGTGCAGCCACAGCACAGAGCCAGGAGAGCATCCCCAACCCCAAAACTCAGCCATCCCAGCCTGGGCATGGTCTGAGCCAGGCTCCTGACCCACAGCATCTCTCAGTGTTGGAACTGCTCATCTTGGCCCTGGTGGAGGAGATGTTCCCACAGGGATGGATTCGGAAGGGACACTGCAGATTTACAGAGAGCCCACGGCAGCTGTGGCTCCCCAAGGTGGTGGCACTCAGCCTGATGCCCTTCTCCAAGCCCTCCTCCATCCCTGCAGAGGACAGGGCTGGACAGGATCCTGGACCCCCCCGTCCCTGCTCAGCCGTTCCAGCTCTCACCTCCGGCAGTCAGCATGGCCCCAAAACCACAGAGCTGCTGCCAGCCTGGGCAAGGGACATGTGAGGGCAGTGGCACCACATGGTGCCCCAGAGGCCCTGATGGCAGCAGGATGGAGGTGCCAGGCACTTCCACAGCAAGCACAGCCCCGGGGATACGCTCCATGTCCCACCAGAGCATGTCCACAGCCGGTGCCGTCCCCAGCTCTGGCAGATGGGGCTGAAATATCAGCCTGTCCCTGAGCAAGCTCCAGGGGCAGCATCACCTGCCTGATCTGGCACCGATCAGCGCCGGAGCTGCTCCCCGTGCCGGGCCACCCTGGGGTTACTCACCGGCGCAAAGTCCCCGGGGCCGCAGCGCTGGCCGCGGTAGCTGCAGCTCAGCAGCATGTCCTCCAGCCGGTGGCAAGTGCGGTTAAAAAACCCGTACAAATTTAGGGGCTCGTCCTCCTCCCAGGGGCCGGGCTGGGCCGGGGTGAAGCCCAGCTCCATCCCAGGCTCATAGTCCACCAGAGGGGCCAGGTAGAGCAAGTCCTCGTGGCTGAGCTGCGAGAGCCGCACACGGTTGATGTTGCAGAAGGTGACTGCGGGGAAGGTCATCTCGGGGCTGTCCTCCTCCCTGAGCAGCGTGACGTGGTGGTACTCCAGGTAGTAGGCGATGCGGTCGGCCACCTGGTAGAGGAAGACGGAGAGGGAGAGGAGGAATGCCAGCGCCCACAGTGCCTGCCGGGCACCCAGGCTGCCTTCCACGAAGATGTGGCTCAGCCCATGCAGGGTGCAGCTGCTGGCAAAGGCCACGAAGTCCGTGGCTGCTCCTGCGTCCTCCTCGTCCTCTTCATCCTCCTCCTGCCCATATAGGAACTCGTCTGCTTCATCTTCTCCCTTCGCAGTGGCTGCAGCATCTTCTGGTGCTTCCTCACTGGAGAAGGAGATGGTGCAGAATATCTGGAGAGGCATTACCCAGCCTGGGGGTCCCAGCTGTGGAAGTCCTGGCTCTGGTGTAGGGGTCTTGGCCTGTGCCCTGCTCCAGTCTGGGGTCTTCAGTCAGTTCCTTGGTGGAGAGGGGCTGGGGAGAGCAGGGGAGGAGGAAGGGGCAAGTTCAGAGAGGAGAAACGGAGAAGGGAAAGGGAGTGAGGCGAGCGGGAGTGAGGGAGAGAAGCAGAGGGATGCTCGGAGGGGCCGGAGCGAGGAGGGTATATCAGGAGCAGGAGGGGAGGAGGAGCGAGGGGCGGTTCCGAGGGCTCCCCAGGCCCCTCGGGACTGGCCGGCTCCGGCTGCCAGGACGGAGCAGAGACATCACCGGCTCCAGAAGCGCCGTGGGAGCTCCCAGTGCTGCCTGGGGGCCCGAGGGGCTGCCAGGCCGGGGGCACACGGTGTGTGCCGGTGTGCAGGTACCCGGTGCTGCATCCCCATGCCGTGCCCTCCATCCTTGAGTGGTCTGGCCCTGGCAGCCCAAGCAGCCGCTCCAGCCAGGCCCTCCCTGCTGGGTCCCCGGCTGTCTCCAGAGCCGCCATATGCCAGGCTCTCTGCACTCATCCCCAGGGCAGCTGGAGCCAGAGGTTTTCCCAAAATACCCGTGACACTGTCCTGGTTCAGTGGTGGTCCGAGTCGGGGGAAGGATGCTGTGGTGTCCTGCGATGCTCCTCCTGCCCTGGCAATGCCCATCCCTGCAGGCTCGTCCCCCTGTGCCGCAGGGCACCGGCGCGTGCACGTGAGAATCCAGCAAATCCAGCATTCCCAGTGGTGTGAGGTCTGTCCTCCTCCCAGCAGGGCTGGTCTTCGCAAGGTTTGGGTGCTGTCCAGGCAACGAGTCCTTCTGCAGAGCCCAGTCAGTGCTGGGCACATCACTTCATGCTTTGGATCCCAGTAGGGCACGGGGAGCCCCCTCTTCCCTCAAGGAACGGCCTCCAGGCCTTGTGCTGCTGAACCAGCCAGGCTGGGGGGTCCCAGGGAGCAGCTCTGGTGCAGGACGCTGGGATGGAGCCGCTGGGAGCACAGGTGTCTCCTCTCTGCACAGCGCAGCCCCTTCTCGTGGTTTGCTGCTTTCCTGTACTCAGCACTTCATAAAAGCATCCAGAGACCACAGAGCAATCTCCAGCCCCATCCCAGCACCGGGGGAGAATCTAAATCCAGCAGCACTTGGATGTGCAGGGGCTGGATGGGAGCTTTGGGCTGGTGCCTGGCTGGAAGAAGTTCACCCCAAGCCCTCAGTTCGGCTGCTGCATCTCCTTCCCTGCAGGGTTCCTGGACCCTGAGCACATCCCGGCACACATGGACACCACAAACTGGGAGAACAAATCCACCAGGAACTCAGAAAAATCTGATCTGATACCAGCACAATTATCTGAGATGCCTAGGCACGTGGTGCCAGTGGAACATGCTGGGGATCCCTGCCAGGGGCAGTGATCCATGATGTGACAGTGGGGTGTCCCATCCTGGGGCTCCCCGAGTTCAATATTCCCTTCAATCGGGCCCTTGTGAAAGAGGGACACTGCCAGATGTCACTTGGGGACCTGAGAGAAAGAGTGGATGACCTTGGGGACGAGCACCAGAGCCACGGGATGAAATTTCATCAGGCCAAGATCAAGGTTACACCCTTTGGGAGCATCCCAGAGAATCTGAGAGGAAAACTCTTCCTAGAAAAGAGTCAGGAAGGTGGATTGGGTGGCTGGGAGCCACCAGGACACGGGGCCAGGTCTCAGGTGCCCTGTGTCTTTGGTGGGGATGAGCTGCAGCTGCAGGGCAGGGCTGTAACAGCATCAGGAGGGGGTTTGGAAGAGTTGGGCTGGCTCAGCCCTGTGGGAACACTGGGCTGATCCCACACAAGCTGGCTCAGGATGCTTGGGACAGGGAGGAGCAGGCAGGAGCTCTCCGGGTTTGGGCTGGGATTTCTGCTGCTCCCAGCTCTGGCACTTGGTTCCTGTGCCACTGCTGTTAAGGGCAGAGGAAAAGGGAAAAGGAATTAAGGAATTGCAGGTTGAGGGGGCTGGTGAGCCCCGGCAGGGCTCGGACAGGTGAGCGGTGCTGCCGGCGGCCATCAGCCAGTCCCTGATGGTGCGAGCGAGAGGCGGATCCGCTCCCTCGGCGCGGAGAGGTTTAATGTGTCTTCTTGGGAGCGATTGCAGCAGGGAGAGAGAGGGAAAGATGCTGTAATGAAAACATTCCATCATCGACTGGGGCCATTAACCTGCTTCTCTCGGCTTAAACAGCTCGCGGGGTGCGCCGGGGCTGGTTCCCAGCAGCAGGGCCCGGCTCCGGTTACCGCCCCTGTCCCAGCGCCGACACCCGAGCCGGGGTGAAGGTGACCGGGGACAGCCGCAGCCCGGAGCACGGTGGCACCAGGACCAAGGGGAGCGCGTCCTGACCCCCAGACTGGGGACAAAGTGCGGCCGTGTGTTGCAGGCAGGGCGGTGCCGTCCTGGTTTGTGCAAGTTTTGGAGATGCTGGAGGAGTCCTTGGGCTCGTTCCAGCTCCTCCCTCGCCTGGGGTTATTTTTACCCTCTCTCAGGTAAAGCTTTGGCGGGGGCGAGGGACGGGGGATGCTATAATTAGCCGTGACATCAGCCCCCGTGGCGGGTGCTGGGGTGATGCCGCCACACCCGGGCCGGCGCTGGGACCGGGGATGCTCCGTGCCCTCCTCCCCGCCCCAGTGAGAGGTGTGGGATGGGAGGAGGAGATGCGTTTTTCCTGCCTCCAGCACCGTGTTTGGCCACTGTCCCGGGGCGGTTCGGCCCCGCTCGCTGCTCTGCAGCTCCTCACGGGCCTGGGAAAGGAGGTTTCCCGGAGCGGGGGAGCACGGAGGCGGCGGGGGGGAAGCGGGAGCGGGATTTGACGGCAGCAACAGCACATTTCACAGCCTGTCACGCTTTAATGGCAGAGGAGATCAAAGCCGGGATGGAGTTATTCATAGAGATAAACCAATCTCCGAGGAGGCGAGGAGAAAACAACATTGCAAGCTCTGTTATCCCAGGTCTCCGAGCCCCGGGGAGGCTGTCGCCGAAAGCGCCCCGGGAGCTGGACCCGCTCGGTTTTGTGACGGGCACTGCCCGTCCCTGCCAAAGACTGGCTGAGCCGAGGCTGAGCTGCCCACATCGTCCCTGGGGGTGCTCCGGAGGTCGGAGCTGGCTGCTAGGAAGGGATGGGATGAGGGGTGGGATGAGGCGGCCAAAGCAGCACGTGGGGGTGGACATTTGGGGCAGATGGAAACCCCACCGCTGGGCTGTCCTGCTCCCACCACACACCCGGCTGTGCAAACTGAAAGGGAGAAAAATTAGGTTTTCCAGTTGTCTGGGCCCAGGGATGTGCTTTGCAGCTCCCAGAGCTGCCAAGATGATGGTGGAGGCTCCGGGCGGGATGAGCCGCTCTGGGACAGCTCCAGTGCTGCAGATCCCTCCCTGACCCTGGCGAGAGCCAGAGCAGAGGCAGCCAAGCAAGGTGGGATTGCCTGGGCAGGCGGGATCTGTGCCGGGACTAATCCTGCACCCCTTATCAGATGCTGCCACCTTGCCTCGGCTCGCTCTGCCAGCCAAGCCGGGCGCAGCTTGTGTTATCCAGCCCTTTATCCCCCAGATTAGACGCTTCACAGTGGATTAGCATGTCACATTCTAATGCAGAAAAATTGATGATTAAAAAGGAGTTTTTCCCTCTGTATTATTCCCCACCTCCGCCTCCTCTCCACCCAGTCCCTGCAGGGCCACCAGCCCCAGCCGCGGGCACCGCTGATGCCGTGGCGCTGGGTGATACCAGAATCGCGTCCCTGGATCAAACGGGATGGGAAACAGGAAACCAAAGGTGCCTTTTCCACGCTGCATCCCGGCTGCTTCAAGTGGCAGGGTCCGGTACTCCAGGTGCCCGTGCCATTCCAGCCCCGCGTTCCCAGATGCAGACTCAGCACCTGCAGCACAGGACTTTAATAAAAAGCACATTATAGTGAGTAATGTGCTAAGTGAACTTCATTAGAGAGCCAGGGCCTCCCTGGATCCCATTGCTTCATATGATTTCATATCAGATGAGCCTTATCTCCTCTCCAAACGCTTCCATTTAAACTCTATTAATCTCTCAAAGCTTTCCTGGGCGAGCTCTTCCCAGCCAGCCCTGCTGGGTGTCGGTTCTGCTGCCCTGGGGACTGAGGCCACCTGCAGCCACACTGGCTGGGGGTCTCGGGGGGCTCAGCTGGGACCCCCTGCAGCTCCGTGGGTGAGGGTTTTGGGGGACTCAGCCAGGGCTCCATGGGCAGTCCAGAGTGTCCCTGGAGCCTTGGCGGTGATCCGCCGTGACGGCTCTGCAGCCGCCGCATCCTCCTGCCCAGGATCTGTTTACGCTCCTATAATTGAACCTGTTTGTACTGCTGAGAGGTTCACGGTGATTTACCCACTGGCAGTGTCCCTTTGTGCTGTGCAGGGGTCACCAGGACTCTGCCAGGACCCGGAGGACGCTGCCGAGGTGTCGCTAATTCCCGCGCATCCGGGATTATTTCTGCGGACCCTTATCCCAACGCCTTCCTGTGTTTCCTGCCGATCACGAATCACCCGTGAGCAGGTTGCGATTTTTTCCGACATCCTTCACAATCGCTCAGACAGTTCATGCAGGCAGATTTGAGCCGGCAGTTTTATTGGACGGGGGAAAAGCCCACGGTGTTCCGGTCTGGTTTCCTTGCTGTGCTCGCTCCGGCTCCGCACGTATCACGCTTTTCCAATCTAATCTGATCCAAGCAGAGCAGTCACACAGCCCTGGCATGTGGTGGCTCTGGAAGGGTCTCCCTGTCCCTGCCAGGAGAGCAGGGGTTTAAAATCCCTGATAAATCACAGAGTGGGTGGGAACACCCTGCCCCAGCTCTGTCCTTGGGCTGAGAGCCTGGAGGAAAACATGCCAAATACTCCATATAGAAAAAAACCCTCCAAAAATAAATAATTAGTTATAATATCCAAGTGTCAGGCTGTATAAATAAATAAGAGCTGGTGAGGAGCTCCTTGAACCCTGGCTGCAGCAGGAATTGCAACGCTGCCACAGGAGCCCCAGCCAAGCTCCACAGGCGATAAAACACAGGTGGCTCTAAACAGCCAGAGAAATGAAACTGAGGCAAAAAGGCCATGAGACAGTTAATTTCCTGGTTGCCCTGTGGAGATCTGTGGCTTCAGAGGCTCAGGGGATCTGCCCCCTCCAGCCTGGCTTCTTCCCACATGGTATCAGGGAGAGAGGGAAAATGGCACCAGGAGGTTCTTGGGCAGGTCCTTTGGAACCCTTAGAGAGCTCCTTGCTATTGCCCAGCCTGGGGCTGAGAAAACACCAAAGGGAAGCTGAGGGGAACAGCTTGGAACCCCTCATCTGCTGGTGTTGTCCAGGGCTGTGCTTCCAGCCTGTGGATCCCTTGGGACACACATGCTCTGTCCTCAGCCTTGAAGTCCTCACCACCATTACAGTTGGATACCACTCGAAAACCTCCTCATCTCCTCCAGCAGCCACAGATGCCATTACAGCTTATTAATAAACATTAATAATTCATTTGTTAATGAGTCTTTATGTGCAAAGGTATTGCAAGAGGAATAGGATTGGGCAGAGGTGAAGCTGAGATGCTCTGAGCTCTTGGCATGATACCTCTGGGTGTGTGCCATGCCTCTGGCTGTGGGGGGCCCCTCCGGGTGTGCAAAGTGCTTTGGGGTGCGACATCTCCACGTGTGCAAGGAGATATTTGTGTGTGGGACCCCTCTGGGTGTGGGCAGAGCTTTGGGGGTGTGGGGGAGCTGCTGGGGCTGGGCATGGCCCCTGGGCAGAGCAGGCACTAAATGACACCAGCTGAGCCTGACCCTGATCCTGCCAGTCCTTCCCCTCTAATCCCACCTGAGGTTCAGGTGCTGGATGCACCACTCACAGCTCTGATGAAGTGGCTGTGGGGTGCAGGCACGTGGTGGCCTCTCATCCTTCTTGTTCCCGATCCTCCTCTGCCCCACCTTGGCCAAGATCAGTCGTGGTGGGCTCAGTGGTGCTGGTCTGGCAGCACTGGGGCCGTGCTGTCTCTGTCCAGCCGCAGAGGGAGAGCGAAGAGCAGGCGGCTTCCCACAAGAGCTCCCATCCACCTTCATGTCACTGTGGGGTGAGCAAAGCCACAAACAGCCCAGGGCTCCCCTGTTCTGCCTGACCAGGTCTGGGAATGTTTGGGTGAAGCTGGGACACAGGAGGCAGCTGAGGAGCAGCGCCTGCCCGAGGGCGAAACAGCTCACGGCTGCTTTCCGGATGATTTTCTTTGAGCAAAATACAGTGATACGGGAAAATCTCGGAGCTGCCAAGCAGATAACAGAGTTGGGGCACTCCCAACCCGCTGCACTTCCAGGGAGAGCCAAGTCACCACCAGCAAACAGCTGCGGTCCCGTGCGTGGCGGCTCCTCTGCTCCATCACCTCCGATTATCTCGCTGGGTTTGCTTGATTCGTCTGGAAAACTGGGCAACCTTGAGGGTCAAACCCTGCTGCTGTTCAGAGAGGTCGATGTGGGGAAGAACCCGGGCAGAGTTTGCCGATGACCCAGGTGAGGATGTTCAACCGGGCCCCTGGGGACACCACCGGGATGCCCGAGGTGAATCAGTGCTCAGAAACAACGGATACGTGCCAGCAGCTTCCAACACTTATAAGTTATTTAGGAGCCTGTATGCCGCTTTAAAAAGTGATTTGCATAAATCACTCGAGTGTCTTACAGAATTTGGAAATGCACCGGCTCCACTGGGGACCGTGGTGAGATCTGCTGGGGCTCGGAATGCTGCTGGGAACCAGCCCCAAACCAAGATGGGGCTGTCAGGGGCCAGTGGCCGTGCCTGCTGCCCACATGCTGTCCCCAAGTTGTTTTTCCAGAGCCAGATGGACCCATGCGGTTTGTTTATTAACTGTCAAAAGCTCCAGGAAATGTCTGGGTATCAGTAATTCCCGCGCCCGGTCTCTCCAGCTGTGTTGGAGCTGCTTCTCACTCCGGCTCCGTGATTATCCACTAACGCTGCACCGCGGGGGAGCTCCGCTCGCTGCGGGGCTCTGGGCTTGTGACTGCCGTGAGGGGCCAACGGGGGGCCAGGGCTGGATTTGGGGTGCCCTGCAAGGGGCTGGGGCCTGGATCCCGCGGGGGTGGGAGCCAGGGAGGGCAGGGGAGCAGCAGCACCCCTGGCTGAGCACCCCTGAGCTACTGTGCCCATCCCTCCGAGATCCCACGGGTGCTGCAGGACACCCCAGGGCCCACCAACAGGGCAGGTTTGACCCACACAAGGGGTTTTTTTTTTCAGGGGGAGAAGCTATCATGTCCTCGGGGTGGCAGGAGCAGAGCTCCAACACCCCCCAGCTGGAGCGAGGTGGGCTGCGGGCTCAGCAGGGAGCCCAGGGGTGCAGAGAGGATTAGGGGGTGCAGAGGGGCACACATTGGGGTTTAGCAGAGTCTGGGGGGTGCAGCAGGACCCAGAGGTGTCTAGTGGGTTCACCAGGGTGCAGTGGGGTCAGAAGGAGGGTGAGGAGGCCCAGCAGGGAGCACTGGGGTGCTGTGGGGAAGAGGATCTGTTCTCCATCACACGAGCTCCTGCACTGCCCCAGAGATGGGGGGAAGGAGGAGAGGAGGAGTGTGGTTGGGGTTTGCTGGGACTGCTGCAGACCCTTCCTGCTCCCTCCCTGGCTCTCTCTCTGTGCACCCGGTGTTTCCAGGGCAGAGGATGCAGAATCCAATGCAAAAGGCAGCGGCATGATCTCCACGTCAAACTCAATTCTCCCTAGTGCCAGCTCAGCCCTGGAGCCTCATGGAAACGGTCCAGAGGTCTTAATCCTCTCCAGCTCATCCAGGCTGTCCCATGCATGCTGCCCAGGGCTCTGGGCTCAGCCACCGTGCCCTGGAGCGGGCAGGGAGCTTGGGATGGGGCTCCCCCTGGCATGGGTTCACTGGGTGTGAGAAGGAAAAGCTGCAAATGCACATCGTGCCACCCCGGGCACAGCCACTCCTGTCCCCCCTGGCTGCACCGACCACCCAAAAGGCGCTTCCCAAGCACAGGGCGCCTTCCCGAGGCTTCATGCAGCCGCAATTCCCATCCCGGGGCGTGGAGAGGAAGCTCGCCCTCTGCGTTTCTCCTTTTCCCCTGGGATTTAGAGTGCAGAGAGAGGGCTCGGGGGCCTCTCCCGTGCCGGGCAGATCCCCGTGGATGTGCGAGGAACCTCGCGGCGAGGGGAGGAAGAGCCAGCAGGGAGCCGGGGCGGGGTGCCGCGAGCTCCCGCAGGGGAGGGAGGACTCCAGCTCATAAATAATGAAGAAGGAAGTGTGAAACATCGATCCGTACTGCTAATGAGGGTGCCAGGGCCTGAAACGGGGATACAGCAAGGGCGAGCCCCCTCCTGTGTGAGGCTCCGGGCACAGCCCTGGGGATGGGGACATCTCAGCCCACGTCCTGAGAGGGGTCAAGGATGGCCCCTCAGCTTTGTGTTTTACTCTCCTGGCTTTGAGGTCATGCTGGGATTTTGGAGAGATCAGGGCACCCCCTGTGCATCCTTGTCCCTGTCCCGGGCTGCTGCAAGCTGGGGGGGCTCTGGTGGACACCAAACACTGCCCTGGAGCTGGAGGGGCTGTGCTGAGCTGGGGCAGAGCTGGGGTGGGCCAGTGGTCCCCTCTGCTCTTTCCAGAGGACTCAGTCTCCAGTATGAGATGAGTCTGAGCCTGCTGAGCTCCACCGGAGTGTCCCCGTACCCTGCACACAGCTCGGGGGGGACACGGAGGGGGCTGAGCAATTGAGCAATGCCAGGACCCGCGATGTGGCTGGTGACGATGTAGGACGAAGGAGGAGGTGGGAAGAGCTCAAATCATCCCGGGATGAGCTTCTCCGCGGCACCCAGCACCAGCCCCCTGTGCAGGGGCACCCTGTCCTGGCAGCAGGCGATGCTGTGAGCTGATCTGGGGGGCGAGACCAGCCCCCAGCCCACCATGGCTGCTGCAGGTGGATGCTTTAGGGGGCACACGGGCAGTACCCCCAGCACGGGGTGGTCCCTGCTCCGGTGCCGCTGCTCCCCCAGACCTGGCAGGAGGCGGCTCCTCCTCTGCCTCACCGTCACCTCAGGTATTTCGGCTCCGGCAGCCCCTCGTTTGCATTCGCCACGACTGCCCCGAGCCCTCCCTCCCTTCTGCCCGGGACAGATAAGGCGGCACCGCGGCGTGTCGGGCTCCGGCGCTGCCGCCGCTCCTGTGCCGGCCATCAGCATCGCCCCTCGGCGGCCCCGGGACCCCCGGCTGGCCCCACGGAGCCCCGGCTGGCCCCACTGACCTCCAGGCTGGCCCCACTGACCCCCAGGCTGTCCCCACTGACCTCCAGGCTGTCCCCACTGACCTCCAGGCTGTCCCCACTGACCTCCAGGCTGTCCCCACTGACCCCCAGGCTGGCCCCACTGACCTCCAGCCTGTCCCCACTGACCTCCAGCCTGTCCCCACTGACCTCCAGGCTGGCCCCACTGACCTCCAGCCTGTCCCCATTGACCTCCAGGCTGTCCCCACTGACCTCCAGGCTGTCCCTGCTGACCCCCAGGCTGTCCCCACTGAACCTCTAGGCTGTCCCCATCTGCCCTAGGCTGTGGGGTCTGGGCAGCCCCCAAAATCCCCCTGGCAGATCCCTCTGGATCAGTGAAAGAACGGGGACAGCCCTGGATGCAAAAGCATCCCTGGACATTGAAGGGGCTTCCAAAGGGCAGAGGGGACCCAGCCCCTGTGAGGGAAGGTGGGGGCTGATGGTACAAGCCCAGGTGCTGCTCCCCAGCACCCCCAGCCCAGCCGGGGCCACCAGGCCCAGAGCAGCACCAAGCCCAGCTCAGCCCGTGCAGGGAGCAGCAAGGCAGCAAGAATTTGCTGGTAAGACAATCCCCTACGAGCTTCTGAGAGTGCCAGGACCCCATCCTAGCACCACCACACACAGACCTCCCTGTGCCAGGCTGCAAGGGAACCCAAAGAGCAACAGAGATGCAGCAGAGAGCCAGCTTCCTCTATTCAAATCCATTAAACCATCCCAACCTGCTTCCAAGGAATAATCCAGGCAGGAATAACAAACCAGCTGCGAGTCTGATTGGCTTTTGCTGGTTGAAGGGGATGCAGAACACAGGGATTTGGAACCCAAGAGATGAAGGGAGGGAGCTGGGATGAAGGGCCCTGAGGATGGTTCGGCGCAGAAAACGCGACCGTGCCCTGGGAAGAGCCGGTGTTGGAAGCAGGCACAGGCTGGAGCTGGCCCCTCTGGCCGGCCCTGCTGGAGGGGATCCAGCCCCCTCCGGGCTGCAACGTGCCTCCATTTAACAAATAAAACGCCTCATGGCTGACAACAGACACCTGCTCGTGGAAAGAGCCCATGACGGGAATTTAATGCCGATGATTAAAATCACCCGAACTGTGATGGGACCAGGGTGGCAGCTCTGCATACACCCAACCGTGCTCAGCGTGGGACACGAGGGGGACATCCCTGGGCTGGTGACAGGGATGGGGACCCTGAAGAGCGCAGGGACACGGGCTCCATGCCGGAGCTGCTCGGGAGCAGCCGCCGCGGCTGCCGAATTGATTAGGCAGCACCCGAATAGCCGGCACTGTTCTGTTCCCAGCTGGATGGGGCCAGGCAGAGCAGGGATAAAGGCTTTATTGTGTGCTGGATCCACCAGCACAAGAACAACCTCCATGGCAGGGCGCAGCACGGAGCCGCTGGGACCTGTGTTCCCAAGGGATTCCGCCATCCGTGCTCTCCCCGCTTCTGCACTGGAGCCTCCTCACCATGGCAGCTTCCAGCCCGGCACAACCCTGCTTTGCAGAGCCCAAATGATCCCGGGGAGCTGTGCCCACGTGGGGGCAGCCCACGGAGCTGTACGGAGCCATGCATGCTCCTGGGGACAACCTGGACCTCCAAAACCCAACGGCACCCCCTTAGTGACGGTGCTGCCGCTCCTTTCCGAGCTGGGAGGAGGCAGGAGCAGCTACAGGTGGGCAAACACCCTCCTTGCATGGGGAAAAGGTGGCACTGGGCAGGGCCCACAGGTCACTCACCACTTTGAAGTCTTCAGGGGTGCATTGCTCCCCACGGAAGAAGCAGGACAGCAGCATCTCCCGGATGTCGTGGCCAGCCCGGTCATAAAACTCCAGCATGTTGAAAGGTTTGGGCTTGAAGTTTCGGAAGTTGGCCTTGTCCTGCAGGATTTCCAGCTGCTTCTCATCGGCTGTCTGGATGTCTGGGATCTCGTATCTTGGGGGAAAGAGCACGGAGAGGCTCAGGCCTGGCTGTGGTGGCTGCTCCCATTGGCAAAGGCTACTTGGGGTTCCCAGGAGCGACCCCTGCATGGGCTCAGCACAGCCCCACCTTGCACGTGGCATTTCCAGAGCACCCAACAGCACAAAGTGGCCCAGAAGCACATGAGAGATGGTAGAAGGATGGATGAGGAGAAGTTGGACACCTTCCAAACCCATCCCACTTGTCCCACTGCTGGTCCAGTAGCATCAGCCCTGGTTGAGGCCACCCAGCCACCTGTCCTGTGCTTTTGGTGGCATCCTGGTGAGGTGGTGGCCTTGCTGGGACAGGGCTGGGTCTCATGCCTGAAAACCCCTCCCTGGGGCAGGAGTGAGGCCAGCAGTGAAGCCCCTTGGCTTTGGCATGGGCAGGGAGTGCACCAGGCTCTTGACAGAGGCTTGGCGGCACCAAGGAACCCCCACAGCCATGGGTGAGGGGCTTCCACAGCCCAAGGCATGGCACCATGCTGGGGTGTGGGTCAGTGGCTTCACCTGCTGGCACCCCTGGCCTCGCTGCATGGAATGGCACCCAGACATGGCATTGGAGCCAGGCGTGCTGGATTGGCCCCACAGGAACCTGGGGGGTGGCCCTGGCCTTGCTGCATGTGCTGCACACTGGGGATGGGAGCTGTGTGCACTGGAGCCATCTGGGCAGCTCAGAGTGGGAGCCACATGCCCAGGAGCATCAGCAGGACCTGGTGGCTCTTGGCTGCATCCAGACTAACTGAGATGTCACCTGGGGCCACCTCAAGGCACCGTCACCCACCTGTTATTGAGCAAGGCCAGGAGCTCGCCAGCGTGGTACAGGTCATTCTTGGTCACTCGGCTGAACCGAAACTCGTTGAGGTTGCAGAAGGTGACAGCAGGGAAGGTGAGCCTGGTGGCCGCCACCTCGTCCAGCTTGGTGACGTGGGGGTACAGGAAGTAGTACTGGATGCGGTTGGTGCAGACGAGGGCGAGCAGCGCCAGCGAGCCCAGGAAGCAAAGTGCCCAGACCACGCGCTTCAGCGACAGCCGCTCGTACGAGAAGATGTGCGAGAGCCCGTGCAGGGTGGAGCTGCTGGCAAAGGCCTGGATGCTCACCGGTTGCCCGCTGTCCACCTCCTCATCGTCCACTTTCAGGTCCATCATAGTCAGTGCCAGCAGCCCGAGGTGGCCACTCTGCCAAGAAGGGAGCCCATGGGTGCCTCGTGGGTGCTGTGGGTGCCCAGCCCACGGCAGCCCCGGGCAGGGATGCGCCTGGCAGCGCCCGCGAGGGGCAGATGCTTTGCTGTGCCCTGCTCCTGCCCCCAAGCCTACATATATATATAAATATATATATATATATACAGACATGCATATATATATATATATATACATATATATACATAATACATTTATTTGGATGCAGCCTCTTGCATTTCCCCCCCTCCCACCTCCTCCCTGCCCTCCCCATCCCACGGCAGGACTGGGGTGCTGTGCCCATCCCCCGCCACCACCTCATCTCCCCCTCCCACCTGCCCCGCTCCCCCTCCACCTCCCACAAATGTCGCATCGACAAGCAGATGAAGGAATCAAGGATGCAAACCTGGGATCAGGGCCGGCGGCCGTGGCTGGAGCTGGGCTGGTGGTGCTGCCGCTGCGCCGGGGGAGCCGGGGCTGGGCTGGGAACACGGGAGATGTGCAGGCACCGGGGCTGCTGAGGCACCGAGCCCGGCAGCGGCGGGTGAACCGGAAAAGAAGCGGGGGGAATAAAAATAGCCTCGTTGGTACCTTGGTGCAAGCGTGGGAGCGGGGATGCGCCGGGGCCTCGCTCAGCGCCGCGCGGGGGGACCGCAGGCGACCATTGCTGGAGAGGAGGCAGCTGCCGTGTGCGAGGAGATAAGAGGAGGAGAAGGAAGGCGAGCAGGAGGCTGCTTCCCTGCCAAACACATGGATACCTCCCCCTGTGGCTATCTGGGAGCTGGTGATTTCTTCAGATGCATAATCCGCATGAAGTCATTGTCTGAGCGCTGGTGGGGCCGGAGGCCGCGGAGGGGTGAGGGGTGCCGCAGGCCGGTGGGCAGCGAGGAGGAGGAGGAGGAGGAGGAGGAGGAGGAGGAGGAGGGAGAAGCGCAGGAGCGGCGCTCCAGCGATTGCAGGCGCTGGCAGGGGCTGTTGGTGCTGCTGCCGTGTGCATGTGGGAAATGTGTGTGTGCGTGTGCGTGTGCGTGTGCCGCTCCCATCCCCCAGCGCCTTCCAGGGATGCTCGGGCTCCTCGCTCCGCCGGAGCCCCCCGGCCCCATCCCACAGCCCTGACCCGTCTGTCCCTTGCCGCCGCCTCCCCCGCCCTTCAGGCTTCACCCGTGGTGGCCCCAGCGCCGGGGCGAGTGCTGGGACACCCTGGGGTCGGTCCTTCTGGGGGGCACCGGTGGCTTCCAGCCCTTTTCTGCCCGTGGGGCACGCGTGTCCTCGAGTGTCCACGCCGGGCTCACGCCGTGCAGCCCTGCTCTGCTGCCTGTGGCTGGTGCCTGTCACGCTTGCCACGGTGACAGGGACTGACCCTGCCGGAGGCGATGGGCCCTTGCCCTGCTCAGGACACACCGCCCCTTTCCCAGCACCGTCCTTCTGCCGCTGTCCCCGGGCTGCTCCCGGGGCAGGAGGCACCGGGTGCTCTGCTGCTCCCCGGGGCAGAGCAGAGCAGGGAGGGGTTGCACAGCACTGCCCGGCTGCCCCCCAGTGCCAGCACATCTCCCACTGCCTCCAGCTGCGCCCCATGACTGCCGCGGGGAGCGGGGTGCCCTCGTCACCCAAGCTGAGTCCCCAGGGCAGCGGCTCTGGGTGCGGAGGCTGCAGCAGGCGCCCACCCCCTGCTCCCAGTAAGGTGGCTGCAGTCAAATGGAAAAGGATGCAATCAATGTCCTTTACAAGTGTGATGTTGGAAAGGGACAGCCAGACCCTAGGGTTGTCACAAGCTGTGTCCCTGCCCAGAGGTGCCTTCCCAGCATGGTGTCCCCACCTGAACCACACAAACGGGAGTGTGGGCACTCAGGGACACAGCAGGGTGAGGCACATGTACCCTGTCCCCAAAATCCCACGGCTTGGGCACGCTTGGTTTGGTCCTTTTCCAGAGCATCCTCTCCCCTGCCCGAGCAGGAGCCCTGGGTTTTAGAACAGGACCTGCTCGGGAGCACCTGGGAGCAACAGAGCTGGGCGCCAGGGACACCCCCCAAGGCAGTGCCCCCCTTGCCAGGCTCCGGGAAAACCCTGCCGGAGCTTGGGGACGTGGCTGCGAGGCCGGGAGAGCGGCATTAGCATTCCCGGTTGGCAGCAGCCCTGCCTTTCCCTTCCCGCTCCGTTCTGCAGCCGGTGTCGCTCCTTGCCGGCCCGACAGCTCGATGCTGTCCCTCCATGAGCATCCTGATGGGAGCCCGGAGAAGGATGTGCTGCTGGGGTAAGGGAGAAGGACATTTACAAATTGCTCGTGCATCCCTCCTCCTTCTCTCCTTCCGGATGAGAAGTCGCTCTCTGCGGTGGTTTTATTGACAATAAATCCCCCGGCAGCGCGGCCTGGGCAGGGAGGGAGGAGGTCTCGGGCTGGAGCAGGTGAGCACGTGGACCTTCTTGGGAGTCTTTGATTTCTAGTGCACAAAAAAACCCAGGGAAGAGGCTCTGCTGCGTCCCCTGGATGGAGAACGCTTCCTGGGGGGGCTCTCATGGAGCTGCTGGAGCCCCAAACACTCCAAGACCCTTTTCTACAGGAGCCAGGGAGGGGGAAAGCGGCCGGAGGAAACTTCCTCACCGCTGGCCCTCGTCCAGGGAGAATGCAGCTGCATCCTTGGAATCGAGTGGAGCGTGGGGACTGGGAACGTTTCCGTGTTATTTTTTTGGGGAAGCCACGTGAGGGTTGTGTTAATTCCTGCTGGGAGAGACGGCGGAACCAGCCGGGGGCTGTGGGATGGGTGAGGAGGTAACAGCCCCAGGTGAGAACTGCAGGACGCAAAGGCTCCAAGGGGTGGGTTAGTGAGAGGTGGTGGGGTATGAGTGGCTGTGGCGGAATCCTCCTGTTAAAAATGGGCGCTCAGAACACGGATTCAGCAACCAGGGCTCCCCTCAGATGTAATTAGAACGAAAAAAGTAATTAAGGGAAGGTGCTGCAGAGCTGAGGCTCCCAGCGCAGGCTCCAGCGGACAGGCAGGATCCAGACATGTCTTGGGAACACCTCGGGAGTTTGGGCCAAGGGATAATTCAAGGACTGGGGCTCTTTTCTCACCTTCCCGGCAGAGCTTGTCCCTGCTTCACCATACACACCCCACGTACTGAAACCAGCTCCTGTCCTGCTTCTTGGAAGAGCCTCCCCAGGGCAAGGATGGAGAAGTGGTGCTTTTCCATGCCTTTCTGGGGTTGTGCTGTGCTTTTACTCCCTCCGTGGAGGCAGCCCTGGCTTGTGAATTGCTTCTTTACCTGCATCCACTGCTGTCCAGGAGGCAAATTAATAATGGCCAATTAGTCCTGTGGGTGCTGGAGGTGCCGGGCACTGCTGTATCCCTGCCTGGCCCTGCAGTCCAGGACTGTATTTCTGTATTTAAGAGATTTAATTCAGAAGTCACCATTGGCACCTGGCAAAGCTGCTGGGGCTGCAGAGGCAGTGCTTCAGGTGTTCACCCATCCAGGACAAAAAAGTCCAAAGGAGAGGAGGGAAAAATTCCAATCCCCCTCAAACCTCGACTG
This sequence comes from Taeniopygia guttata, assembly GCF_048771995.1. Classification (NCBI taxonomy): domain Eukaryota; kingdom Metazoa; phylum Chordata; class Aves; order Passeriformes; family Estrildidae; genus Taeniopygia; species Taeniopygia guttata. Next base: position 4,440,604 of record NC_133054.1, read on the forward strand.
AGTGATGTGTAAAATATCTTCACAGCCGATCTCTGCTAATGGGTTGCAAATTGCTTCCATCAGCTCCAGCATTACAGACTGCCTCTGAAATTGCTTCCAGGAGCCCATTTTGGGGCCAAATACTTCCTAGCTTGGGGAAATAACCATCAGCACCATTAGCGACAGTAAATTGTATTCAAATAAGGCACAGTGGGGCCTTATTAGGACTTCTTACGGTGCCTTTCTCCTTGGTGGGGCAGCTCCAGCATTAGGGACTCTTGCATCTGCACAGAATCCTTTAAATGGAAAACACTCCCAAGACCATCCTCTGACTGTTGCCCCAGCACTGCCAAGGCCACCACACTGTCCTCAAGCACCATATCTACGTGTCTTAAATCCCTTCAGGAATGGTGCCTCCACTGCTGCTCAGGACAGCCTGTGCCAGCACTTGACAACATTTTCCATGGAGAAATTTTTCCTGTTTGCCAGCTCCAGGTGTTGGGTACCTGGAGAAAAACTGGTCTTGCCATTAAAGATGGGCAAAGAAGGCTCTGCCAGTCCCTGCTAGCCATTCCCTTTGCTTTGTGCTGCTCCTTGAGGCATAAGCTTTGCTCCAGCTCTGAACCACGAGCGGCTCCGTTGCCTCCACAGAGATCCTGGTAGAGGTCCAGGGTTTCCTAATTCATGAGCACATTGTTAATTATCTGCTGGAAGCCACAGCCTCAGCATCTTGGTGAGACTAACGAGGCTATTAACAGAGCTGCTTCTTGCCATGCTGGCTTGGGCTGGCCCCGAGTGTGGTGCCACCCTGGGCGGGCGAGCAAAGTCAGAGACAAGCTTTGCATCACATCCTCTGGCACCTGCTTGCCTTCTAAACCACATCTGACCATTGCTGAGACCTTTCCAAAGGAAACCACCACGTCTAAATCCTGGGAACAGAGAAGCCAGCACAGCCAGCTTGGTGAATCGGTGGGATTTCCAAATCAAGCACATCCACGTGGTGGCAGCTGGAGAAGGGTCACAGCCAGCCTGGGTGGAGGATGGAGCTGCTGCTCCCAGGAGTTCCCGCTGGGGTTATCCTGAATGAAAACAATTGTTTAAACCCAGTAGCGGCTGCTCCAAGGCGCAGGGTCAGCGGGCCCCGTGAGTGGTGTCTCCGGGTGATTTATGCCGTGTTGTGCCGTGCTCTCGCTTGCACCCGCTTGGCTCTCCCGGCGTGAGGAGCAGCCAGTCCATTAAACACTGAGTCATCCTCGGCAGCATTTAATTTTGTGAGGGGCAGCAGTTTGGATAATTAAAGGCCTCCATCGCCAATGCCAGTGGCTGTGGAGAGCAGGGCTGATGGAGAAGGCGAGGACACCCGGCAGCACAGGTTAACCCACCACAGAGGAGGTTCAGCTCTCCCTCTCTCCCCCTGCTTTTTGGGGTGGGTTTTAACCTTTTCCTGCCTCACACAAGGGTTTCCTTAGTCAGGTGAGTGTGATGATGCTTCATGCTGTTTCTGCCTGGATTAACCATGCCCTGATGGGATCTCCCATGGGCAGATCTGCTATCTGGAGGCCTTGGCTTATTAAAAGGACAAGCTGTTCGGGGAGCTGGTAATAAAGCCATGAAAGCTTTTACGAACCAGAGTCGAAGGCACTAATATCGCTGTGCTCTGCGTGGGTGAGAAATTAGACAAGAGTTCCTCCGTGCTGATGGGGTTTTTTCTCCCCGTATTCATCTTTCTCAACAATTATCTTTTATTTTGATATCTTTCTATTTAAACCTTCAGAACTGTGCTTGGGATGAAAAGGAGGTTGAACTGCTTAACAACCGTGCACCTTGCAGAGTGGAGGCACAAAGCCATGGGGAAGGTGGTTTGGGCTCTCCTGGGGTTTTGGAAGCAGGAACCAACCCCAAGAGCCAGGCAGCAAACTCCCTGGGGGTGGTATCCTGTGGGAGGGCAGGAACACCTCCTCACCAGCAGCCTGAGCAAGAGCCATAGCGCTTTTTCCATGTTGCACCAACATTGCACACCTGGGGCTGGATAGCTGGAAACTCCTCTTCCTGCTGCTCGTCACCCTCGCATCTGGGTGCCCCTCACCTGCTTTGGGGTTAAGTGTGTTTTCTGCAGCCCCTTCAGGGTTGTTTCTACTCTTTTTCCATCCCGGAATCTCGCAATCAATCAGCCACATCTTTCCGGAATTGTGGACAGCACCTTAAAAACCAAAGGCAGATGGAAACCCTGTGGAAAATCACCAAGATGGGTGTGTGGCTTCATTAGCTTGAGCAATTAGCATGAGGCAATGCAAAACCACTGGCTCCTTCTCAACCACTGTCCTGAAACACTTCCCCTGTGCACAAATTTCCCCTCAGGTGGCTCCTGCCGTCCCCACTTGTTTCACCCAGTGTCCAGAGAAAGTGTTCTCTGTGACATACAGGGACCTGGGGTGGCTGCCCTGGACCAAAGGGGCTGAAGATGCTCAGGCTGGATGGGACCTGAACGTGGAAGTGTGGGGCAGAAATCAAACAAACTCATTCCACAGGACGCTGGGTCAAGCAGGGATCTGTGCGGTTGCCAGTGGCCCCGCCAGTGCTGCCCAAGGCCATCCCTCCTGGCTCCTTGCTCTCTTCCTGCTCTGATATCTGTATCAGAAGCTGGTTTGGAGCTCCCTGAGCAGAAATGCCCCTGTTGGGCCCCGCCGGTGTTCCCAGAGCTATGTCCAAAGGCACCTTGCTGAAGGCCCAGGCCAGGAGCAGGTCATGGCACTCAGGTGTGTGTGCACAGGTGAGATCCGGGGATGTGTCGTGTGTGGCACAGGACAACAGGAACCCCCAGCCCCTCCCTGGGTGTGGATCCAGCCTGTCCCCCCGTGCTGCCCCAGTCGTCCCACACCATTTCTCCACCCGTGCTGCCATGGCTTTGCTGGTGGCTGTTTGTCCTCGTGTCCTTGTCACTGCCTTAGACTCCATCTGGATCACTTTGTCTTTTATTCCCTCTGACACTGGTTGCGGTCACAACAAAACTCATCTCATTACGGAAATGCTGAGGGTAGCTGGAAAGAGAAATGGATCCCTCCATCTGGGAAGTGCCAGGTCGGCTGTAGAGCAGGGTTGGAGGAGGCAGCTCGCGTGTCTCGGGTGTGCCAGAGCCGCTCCAGCAGCTCGGGGGTGTGGGAGCCAACGGGTTAACGCTGCCGGCATTCTCAAACGGCACCGATGGGAGCAGGAGCCTCTCCATTTCCGAAAGCTGGCAAACAAATTAAAGCAATGTTGCAACTAATGCGTTTCTTTGCGGCAGAGAGGAGGGGAAGAGCGGCTCAAAGGCTGCGGAGACAAAGGCGGTGCAGATGGGTGCTGGGGGACCCGCGGGCGCCACGTGCGCCGCTCCCAGCTCGGCTCAGATTTGCTGCCGCTGCTCCGTGACAGCAGCTGGAATAACCTGGGGAGGATTTATGAGAACCACGGCAGGGCCAAAGGGGGAGCCTGCCTGGAAAGGGCTGTAGCTGGGAATTACTCTGGTGTTGATGTGTCTCGCTGCTCGTGTCCCATTTCTGCAGGAGGGATTGTGTGGCGCAGGGGGGGAATATGGCCCTGGATGCTCCCGGCACAGAGATCGGCGCATCTTCCTCCCAGCAGCCACCCGACACTCGGCAGTCCAGCATCTCCCACTTGGCTTCCTGGGCTTTTATTTGCATCGAAGAGAAATTAAACAGAGAGATGCAAATCCCCTTAAACAATTTAACGAAGCTGATGGCCCCGGCGGAGCCGGCTCTGGGGCTGGTGGGTGCCCAGGGGGACAAGGCTGGCTGGCAGAGTTTGGTGTGTGGTGAAAGGGCTGGGGGAGTTGGGCAGCTGGACCCACAGCCATTGTCCAGGGGCTGCTGCTGCCCCCCAGCATGGCCTTGTCCTTGTCCCCTGTCGGCAGAAATGACACATTTCTCTGGAAGGAGGGGCTTTGTCCCCTCCCGCGGCAGCCAGGCCCATGCAAGGAGCAGATGGAGCCCATCTTGAACGTGCAGTCTCAGCAAAAGAAAAGCCAATAATCGAGTTAATTACAGCCGTTATGTGATCACTGGGGATTCCCAGGGGATGGCTGGCAATGGAGCAGCCCTTTGCTCGCCATCCGCAGCCGGCAGAGCCGGGGCACCCGGCTGGGGGCTGAGCTGCCCTCCCTGGGGATGGCTCGTGCACAAACCCCCTCGATGGACTGGCTTGGAGCTCTGTGGTTATGGGGGCTCTACCATCCCTTCCCCTGTGTTTTTCCCGGCTGTGTCTCCTGGGGCAGATGCACAGGGTGGCTGGAAGTGCCGAGGAGTGTCTGCTCTCCCCAGGAGCTGCACCTCTGACTGTGCAAAACGTGACTATCCCAAGGGCAGAGCATGGTCTGCCTTTGTTATACTGTTGAGAGAAACTAGCAGAGAAAGTGCAGCAGCTCCTCGGTTTAAAAGTCAATTTTAACTCGGCTTGAAAGACCACAGACCCGTTACCTGGAGCCTCTGGGGCGGCTCTGCCCTGTTCCCCAGCCGTGCAATGTCTGATCAGTGACACAAGAGACTTTCCAGTGGAAATGCCTGCCCGGAGGCAGCGCTCAGCTCAGGCAGCCCGAGGATGTGGATGTGCTGGTTTGCCCTCTTGGTGCTTCTGCTCTACTCCCCTTCAGCTGAGCTAATAAAGTTTGGACTCTTTAAATCCACAAATGGTTTCAAAGTCGATTGCCCTGGGCTGGCTCGCAGCTCCTGCCCACCCCTCCCCTTGCTGCTCTGCCGGGGAGATAAGGATGGCAGTGGCTTTAATTCCTCACTTATGCATCGACTGCCAATTCTGCTGTCCACTCACCCTTGATAAATATTGCACGAAGATTTGGCGGCCAGCGTGCCAGAGATAAAGGTCCGGTCCCACCAGATCTCCTTCCTCTGTGTCTTTTGTCTCGTTATGTGTCCAATTTGTTGAACAACCCACCTGCTGCAAGAGGCTCTTCCCATCCCCGCTGCTGCCTCGGATTATTGCTAAACCTCTGCGTGAGCCTCCAGCCTGGGCTGGGAGCTGAGGACTGGGGAAAGGCGCTGTCATTTCCAGGCCTTGAGCTGTCATTGATCGGGGATCAATAGCGGAGCTGCCTTGGCTCAGCTCTCCAGGCCTGGCAGGATCCTCGTCGCTGGCGTCATGTTGGGACTGAGGTGCTGCCGTGTCATCTGTGAGCCCATCCCTGGGAGCAGAGCCCAAGCCAGGATTTGGGGATGCTCCTGTGCAGCAAACCTACAAAAGAGAGTGTGCCAGGGGTTCTGGCAGGGTTTAGCCTCGCTAAAAACCCCCTTTGCATGCGGGAGCTGGGTGAGCACGGTGTGCGGTGCCAGGAGCGGGGCTGCTGTTGGGGCCGTGTCACTGGGAGCTGTGTCACTTCTGTGTCTCTGCTCAAAGGGCCTCCCCCAGCTCAGAAACCCTTGAGGGGCTAAAAGCTGCTGTTGGGGGTGCACAAATATCTTAGGAAGATGTGTCACCGATGGGGCTGTGGCACAGGGAAGGTGCCCAGTGCTGCTGTCTCTGTGGGACCATGCAGACAACAGCAATGATGCTGCAGCTCCTGCCCAAGCCTCAAATTTCAGTGCTGCTGGAGGTGAGAGCACAGGCAGAGGCCATTGACTGGGGTGGAGAGGGAGAAACAGGAGGGAAGGTCTCACAGAAACCCGAGTATGAGTATAGATCTGGTTGGTGGCATGCTAGAGCTGATATCCTCCCTTTGCATCCTCATCCTGAGTGTTGTCTCTCTTATGAGAATCTCAAATTAAAGAAGAGACGAGTGTTGCTGAGGTCTGGATGCCTTTGAGCTCAATGTGGCACATAAGTCTGTTATTCCTGCTGGAAGAGCAGCTGTCCCAGGCAGCTCCAGGGGCTATTTAGCTTCCAGGTCTCTGGACTCTGCAGTTTGGTAGTGGCTCTGACAACATGCCTTGATCACTATCGTTTCTAAATCCATGAGAAATGTCATCTGAAGTGCAACAAATAACAGTCTGATTATCTGCTGGATCCTAATGCTACTCCCTGGAGATAACAAGCTGCAATTTTCCCCCTGGGCCATACAATAATCGCCCCAATTACTCCCAAGCAGTGGTTATTAAACTCATGGCACCGCTTTGGTTTACAAAGCAAAAATCATTAAGCAGGTGTGTGTGTGTGTGTGTACATTAGTTTGCTGTTTGGCTGGGAGTGACCGAGGTTGTTCTTGTTTTGTTCTGGGAGAGGAACTCCTGGTGGCTGTGGAAAACCTCCATGGCTTTCCCGCTCTGTGTGGCACAGTTCTGTCAAGAGCCTCCGGATGATCGACCAAATAAAATGCAGTTGGTGTCTGTTAAGGCTGGGGCAGGTATCCCGGAGGATGTAACCTCTATCCAAGTGTAACGTGGAGGGATTTAGGGAGATAGTGTGGTTAGCACAGCTGGGATGTGATGCGCATCTCAAACACAGCCCTGGCCTTGGCAGGAGCAGGCGTGCTGCTGTGTCTTGGATGGGTTGCAGGTGTGACTGCAGGGTGACACCGGTGTCCCGTGCCAGCACAGGTGTCACCCACAGCTCCATCAGCCTCCAGGTAGAGGGCACAAGCTCTCCTTACCTTTGTCCCAACAAGACCCACGCTGTCAGGGAGGTTTGATGTGTCTCTGCACACAAACACACGATGGCTCGCTCGGACATGGAGCTTCCAGCTGCTCAGGGAGAGCAGAGCGAGCACAGGGAGGGAGGGATGACCAGGACAGGGAGGCAGGCTGGTGAATTATGCATGACTCCAGGAGGGGAGCGTTATCTGCATGGACAAAGGCCTGTGCCAGCAGCCCGGCTCCGCTGTACCTGTGCCTTCCTTCGCCCACGCTTTATCTCCGCTCCCAGCTTGTAATTCAGCCCAAATATCAGAGGAAGCTGGAAGATTAATTTTCTCTGTTTGCATGGCAAAGGAGAGGGGACACGCTCTCACTCCCGACTTCCAGCTGTTTAATCCTCCACCAAGGCCTGCCGAAGGAAAAGGCAAAAATTTATCAGTGTTGGCAAGTCGCTCATGTGGGGAGGGGTGTTGGAGCCCAGGGCCCCCCATGGGCACTCACAGCGGGCTTTAAGGTTTGGGGGGCACTAAGAAAATGCAAACCCTTCCCTGCTCCCAGCATTTGGGTCCAGAGGAGGGTGTGAGCTTGGGAGAGCTGGAGTCAGTGAGTCCCTCCGGCGTGGGAGCGTTCATGGCTGTGAGTCGCTCAAATATTTAAGAGATGACAACTGTATTAATACAAAAACTAGATAAAGATCCCCTGAGTTTAAAGACAGAACCATCAGCTCAGCTCTTATTTTCCAGCCCTCTCCCTTAGCTTACTCCCTGGCTTAAATGAAATCATAAATATCGGCCCACAAAGGTCCTTTGTCACCGCACGCAGCTCCCGGCGACAAGAGGTCATTCATTAAAAGCCAGATGAAGGCAATAGAGACTCCCTTTGTTTTTTAAGGAGTTCAGGATAAGGCCGTGGCTTCTCTGCTGGCATTAATGCACCAGTGCGTTTGGCTCATCCCATCCAAGTGATCTTCACCCCAAAGTTGATGAAAGAAGCATCCCGGGTTCTCTCAGGTGGGACATCACAGATGAACCTGGTTTGTTGTTGGACTGATGGCAAAACCAGAGCCCCCTTTTACCCCTCCTCACAGGTCCCATGGACTCCTTTATCCCCCTCATTACAAACCCCATGGTCTCATCATATCCCTCCTCACAGACCCCATGGACTCATCCTATCCCTCCTCACAGTCCCCATGGTCTCATCATCCCCCTCCTCAAAGACTCCATGGTCTCATCATCCCCCTTCTCACAGACCCCATGGGCTCCTCATTCCCCTCCTGCCAGCCCTGTGGGTGATGCTCTGGCCACATTTTGCCCTGCTGAGGGATGGCCGAGGCCCTGCAGCTCCCACCCAGCACATGAGCCTGATGCCATCTGCCGGCCTCCGGCTCTGGCCAGCCAGGAGAAATCAGAAATTAATTCCCTAAAAGGTCCATCTCCCTCTGGCTAAACTCCAACTGCCCCCCCTGCTCAGCCTGATGGATTTTTTCCTCACACTACTGAACAACTCCTTTTTAACACCCCTGCTGTATGAATGAACCAAGAGAAATGCACCTAAGATAATTTCCCCCCCCTTTTTTCTCCCTGGAGAAAGGTTGCTGTCTTAAAGTTTCTAATTCCCCTTGCTTCCCCCTGCCTTTTTACTTTTTGAATGACTGTTTATGAAGACCATCATGGTCTAACTGGTTTTGGATTAAAAGGAACTTAATAAAGGTTTCCCCTGAGCACAAAGCTGCACAAATGGGTTTGCAATTGCAGAGTTAATTACAGGAGCTGGGCAGAGCAATCCATGTTTGCAAAGCTTCACCAGAGGATGAGGCTGGCAGGGAGAGGTTTGGCTTTGCTCTTTGCTCACACTGCGAGGCACTGGGACAGGTTTCCTTCCATTTTCCCCCAAAAAATTGAGGAATGGGGTCACCAGGGAATGCCATTGGCATCGGCACCAATCCTGGTGCCATCCTGGGGTCACATCCCAGGTCACACTCCAGGCTCAGCCAGTGCTGCCCAGAGAAGGGTCTGGGGTGTCTGGAGGAGGAGAAAGGGCTGAAGAGAAACCCAGCGAGGCTGAGGGAGGAGCTGGAGGAGAATTTCTGCTGCCTGAGAATGTGAAGTGCTTCCGCCAGTAATCGCCGGAATCATCAAATTAGCATAAATTCTATTAACGGTTTCCCAGATGAGACATTTCAAGGCTTCTCCCCCCCTCTTCCTGACACAAACAAAAAGAGAATATAATTACTTTGCCATAAAGCAGCTCCTGAAAAGGCCCTCAGTCCTTCTGCCTTTCTTCTCCTGTGGAATAAAGCTCCAAATGAAAGGTGCTGCTGATCTCTGTGCTCTCATCATTCATCACCCAAGGAGAAGGAAAGAAACTCCACAATGGTTTTAGAGCCTGGGCCCAAGAGCAAGGGCCCATTTGCCAGGTCCACACCACAGGTTGGGGGGGTTCTGAGAAGCTTTTTGGGGTGCTCAGAACCTTCTGCCCTCCCGATTCAGAGGGAGGACGATGGTGGAACACATATGGAAGAAATGCAATTTGTGTAACACAAGCCCAGCACCTACTGCAGTAAAGCACAACAAGCACCGCGGGGGCAATCATCTAAAATAATGTGCTTTTTTTTTTATTGGCACGAGATTGCGGATGACAATTTGAAAGAGAACAGAATTTGCTTATGAGCAAAAGCCTCCTTAACTCTTCAGAAAGAAACTAAAACAACTCGCCTGCCTATAAATACGATCTGCCAATAGAGGCATCTTAGCTGTGAGGATTTAATTACAGGCAGGAGCTGCAGGAGACCCTGGGCTGACACCGAAACAGCCGAGCCTCATCACAAATGGGGGATATACCTGCACAGAGCCAGGTGCAACTGTCAACCTCCAACTTCAGGGGCAAATTGGGATTTTGGGTGATTTCCTGTACTAAAAGTTAATACGTCAAGGTCAGGACCTTTCTCTCGCTTGGCCACTGGCTCTGAGGATGAGTTGTGTCTCTTCTAGGCCTCAGTTCCCTTATAAATGTGGATAATTTTGGCTCTCTTCTTCAAGGAAGCCTCAGTAATGTTTACTTTCCCAAAGATCTTAAGGCTTTTTACAATCTATTACGAATTAATTATTATTAAGTTAAAACAAACTATATACCCTAAATAAAGCAGTTCCAACAAAGCAGCTGGATGATGAGAGCAATCTGCTTTATGAACTCCCTTTTCCACTGCGCAATTTTCAGCATTTAGTTCCACTTTCTAATTGCTAATATCCATTCTTCAATTACCTGCTGTTTTGTTTCAGATGTAAAAGATTAAAGCACGTTGTTATTTTATGATTATGTGAATTCCCTTTGTGTAATTGTTGGGTTTGGGTTTTATCCGTTTGCATATTAAACGCCTGCACAGGGAAGAGTCATATGTGGCTTGAAATGGGTTTCGCCTTTGGCACAAGTTGCCGGCTGTTACTCAAATCAACGTTTAGAGACGAGAAGCAGGCAAGGCATCGTATTTCTCAAGTGACAACACCCCATAAACAGCCTCGCGGTGATTTCAACGTTCCCCCGCTGCACCCAGCCCCTTGCCCCGACCCTTTGCAGAACCAGCGCGGGGTGCTCAGGCCCACACGAGCCCTGTGCCAGTGGTTTTGCTGGAAATAACAACCCGGTTTGGCCTGAGAAGGGCTTTTCCTGCCTCTGGAGGGGTGGGCACGGAGCAGGCCCAGGCCTGAGGGTCCCGGGCCCTCCCGGCGTCCCCGTTGCTAAGCAACGCGTGCTAGCGCCAGCCGCCATCACAAAATATGGCGCCTGGGCGGCTTCAGCGCGCGGGTGGCTGTGCCCCGCCGAGCAGGCAGACCGCGCCCTCAGCAGACATGGCACCGGGCTGGCTTCAAGGAGCCCGCCGTGCGCAGCCAACGAGAGGCAGGGAGAGGGGAGGGGGGGAGCCGGAGCGTGCGGGGATTGGCTGGCGGCGCGGATTCAAACCGGAGCCCGGGGCCGTTGGGGCTGCGCGCACCGCTGGGGCCGGAGCCGCGGCCCGGGCGCCGGAGCCTGAGGGGAGCCTGAGGGGCTCGGGTGAGTGCGGGGACCGGCTGGGAGGAACTGGGGGATCCGGAATGCTGAGGGGAGCCTGAGGGGCTCGGGTGCGTGCGGGGACCGGCTGGGAAGAACCGGGGGCTCAGAGGACTGCGGGGGATCCGGAGTCCTGAGGGGCTGGGGTGAGTGCAGGGACCGGCTGGGAGGAACCGGGAGAGCCTTGAGGGCTGAGGGGAGCCTGAGGGGCTGGGGTGAGTGCAGGGACCGGCTGGGAAGACCGGGGGCTCAGGGGACTGCGGGGCATCCTGAGGGGAAGGGATCCCGGGCCCGCCCAGGCCCTTCCATCCCGGCGCTGTCGCAGCCCCGGCCGCCCGGCTCGGAGGGCGCCGTACGGGCCGGGCTGCTCCCGTCCCTGCGGCCTCGGGGGTCGCGATGATGGTGATGCTAGTGCAGGTAATTGAGGCACCGAGCTGGGCGTGCCCCGCGCTGTGAGTTCGCACGACGAGGGCAGAGCTTTTCCAAGCCTCGTATTGCACCTATTAAAGTATCGAGGTGTCGGTGTGCCTGTGAAGTCTGTACCTGTGGAACAGATGCCCCAAAGCTTTCTGTGCTGGCAGGTTTCTGTTCCCTGCACCTCTCCCAAGCCTTCCAGCACTGGTTCATTTTCCAGCCCCTGGTGCCCTGCCTGCTCCTCTCTCATTTGTGAAATCATTTCTGTCTTGCTGAGCTGGAGACTTTCCCCTTCGCTGCCTCTGTTTATGCCGTTGTTGCTGCTGTTTGGGAGAAATGTGCTGACTGGTTGAATTTTAACAGCTATTTGCAGGAGGAGATGTAAGTTAAAATGCAGCTAAATTTAAAACTGTATTAAAATTCCCCGGAATGTTGCTCCTATTTTTATCTTACGAAGTACTGAAAACTTGCAGGTTTTTAGTGGCCTAGATAGTACCAAGTTATTTGTAGACAGGGCATGGGCTGTGTTCTGTACCCTTTCTGAAGGGAAGGACTTGGGATCCCTCATCTTGCCTTGGGTTCTGAGTGTCTGTGCTGTGCTGCGGGATAGTGGAAGCACTAAGGTGGGCAGATCTGCCTTTCTCCAAGGCTCTGTCATCCATAAACCATGGAGAGCTGTGGATTTCCATTCCCAGTGAGAAAAAGTAGATGCATCTATCTCCATAAAACATGAATTTTGTTCATGCAGCTTCTCAAACCCGCCTGAAAGCATTACAACCAGTAACTCTGAGGCTGGTTCTCTTTCCTTTGGGCTGGTTTCTGCTCAGAGGTGGGAGGGAAGGGCTGAGCTGCTTGTTCAGCTGTGGTTTTTTGGCAGGAGGATGGAGATTGCCATGGTGAACCTGCGGGGTCTGTACGAGCATCTCACGCGCCAGGCTGAGCTTCTGAGCGAAGGAAACGAATGCCGTGAGTTTTGTCCCTGAAGAATCTGCTGAAGCTGCTAAAACCAGTCTGGTCTGGGCTCTTCCTTTGTGGAGAAACATCAAGTCCCAGCTGAATTTCCATGCAGGGCCACGTTCTGCTTGTAGCAAACTGGCTTTGTCCTGTGTTCCAGCTCTTCTGGGTGGTGCTGACAGGAGGAAAAAAATGAGAAATGGAAGAGCTCATGGCCATCTCTTGTGTGGCTGGATTCTCCATGCCTCAGTTGGGAGCAGGAGGAAGAATTTCTTCCTGGAAAAGGCAGTTGGGAATTGGAGGGATCTGCCCAGGGAGGTTTGGACACATCCCTGGAGGTGTCCAAGGAATGACTGGACATGGTGCTGTGGGCTGGGTGACAAGGTGGGGATTGGGTCTTTTCCAGCCTCAGGAATCCTGAGATTCTTTGTGAAGCTGCTGTCAGCTGCTCCTCTGCTTGCCCAGTTAAGGCTTCATGTGCTCTCTCCTCAGAGTTTATTCAATTAGCCAAGAACTTTGAGGAGAACCGGAGGAAATGGCAGAAAATGGAGGAGGAGCTCAGCAGGTGCAAAGATCGCCTCATGAAGACAGAGGCTGAGCGCAGTGCCCTGGACGTGAAACTGAAACACGCCCGTAATCAGGTGGATGTGGAGATCAAACGGAGGCAAAAAGCTGAAATGGACTGTGAGAAGCTGGTTAGTAATTGCTGTGTTACCCTCTTGAGAGCGTGGAGACAAGGCGATTAAACTGCACTGATCAGTGGCAAATAAGGACTGGCACTCATGGGGAGGAAAGGAAAACTAAAAAGCAAGGCTTTGAGCTGTGAAAGGAGACTGGCTGCTGATGGAACCTAGCTGCCATTACCTGTCTGCAGCCATTAGCAGTCCATTGACACAAGTTCTGAGAGCTTATCTTTGGTATCTCAAGGGCTGGGTCGGGTCTTAAAGTAATTAAATACGGTGTATCCAGCTGCTGATGTTATCTTCATTCACAGGAGCGGCAAATCCAGCTGATTCGAGAGCTGCTCATGTGTGATGCCTCCGGCAGCATCCAGCTCAGCGAGGAGCAGAAGTCTGTCCTCGCCTTCCTGAACAGGCCACAGGCTTCTGTGGGAAGTGCAGGCAACAAAAGGTAGGGAAACAGCATTTTATCTGAGGTGTCAGGCATCAATCCAGCTGTCGGCCCCTGTGACACATCCTGCACCCATGTCAGCAGTTTCCCTTTTTGTTCCACTTTAAAATACGGCTCTTGTGAGTCAGTGGGATTGTTCTGGAACCGTGACTGACTGAAAGCCAAACTGATACAAGCTTCTTCTAATTTGTGTTTTTTAGGCTGTCTACAATAGATGAATCTGGCTCAATTCTGTCAGACATCAGCTTTGACAAGAGCGATGACTCACTGGTAATGTAACTCCATTTCTCAAGTTCTCCTCCCCTGTAAAGCCCGAGGGGAGGGGGTTGATCTCCAGAGACCCTTTGTGTTTAGATTCCTGGGATATTAACCTGGCTGAGCTGATTTGCATTTCCGAGTGTGCTGTTGGCTAAAGTTTGATTAAAACCCTAGCCAGGGGCTGTGTGGTATTTACCATTAACCAATGCTGTGTCTTTCCCCTAGGACTGGGATTCTTCGGTGGTGAAAGCTGTCAGGCTGAAGAGGAGAGAGAAGCGGGTATTGTTCAATTGTTCCTGTCACATAGTTTCCATTGTTCCCCCTGGCTGCCACAATGCCACCATCTGTCACCTCACAGCCACCTGTAGTGACCTCTGAGCCAGTGAAAACAGACCTTGTATGGCTGTGCTGCTGCTGTGGGGGTTTAGATTGAAATTTAGGTCTGATGTCATTATTTGTTTACTGAAAATGAGTGGAGTTCTGTATATCCTGTGTTGTTACAGTCTGGGGTTTGCAAGAATACACTCGGAGATTATTAACAGCTCCCAGATTAGGGGAAAATGGTGTAGGAAGTTACATTTTTCTATTTTTGTAAAGGAGCTTGTGCTCATTCTGCTTTAATCTGCAGAAGATACAGGTGGGAAAGAGCCTGAAACCATCACCTAGTGGAGCTGGGAAGAGTCTGGGACTTGCTTAATTTCTGTTTTTTTTTTTTGTGTGTAGTTCATGGGTTTGTTGGGGCTTTTTTGTCCTTGTTTCTTTTTTTTCTGATCTGAATTATAAAGCTGGCTAGGAAAATTATTTGAAAGAGGTTCCCTAATTCTTCCTGGCACTTGCAAGGTTGCCACGAAGCAGAGGTACCCCTGAAGGACTTGTCAGCACACACCACAGATGCAGGAAGTGTTCAGTCCTTCTAGTCATCCTGGGCCAGTGTAATGCCAAGTGAACAGCATTCCTGCTTTGAGACAATAATGTGCTCTCTTTTCAGCGCTCTTCCAGGCAGTTTGCTGAAGGCCCCCCAGCTCCTCAGAAGAAATCCAGATCTATCAGCAACACAGCAGACCAGGTATGGTGGTCACAGCTGGCTTTGTGTACACCTGGCCACAGTTCCTGCCTCTTTCCAGGGCCACAGCAGTTCTGTCACTGGTGTATTTGTCATTCCAGGCTAATGAATCCATAGTAGCAAAGACCACTGTGATGGTCCCCAACGATGGTGGCCCAATTGAAGCCATTTCTACCATCCAGACTATGCCTTACCCTCGGAGGAGCCGGAGGAAGAGCGGTAGGTGTACCATCCCTGTCCTGTCCTGACACATCTACACAGGTTATCCTGAAATGTTTGTTATTCCTGCCAGGACCTGGGAGCTGCTTCTAATTTATGATGCCCATGTGTTTAGGGGCAGTGGGTGATTCCAGCTTCTTCCTCTTGTGTTTTCCAGGTCCTCTGCAGCCCTGGAACAGCGAGTCCAGCATAGGCAGTAAGCAGCTGGAGTCCAAGCTGGACACTGATGGCTCCAGCACCCCACAGCACAACGGGGGAATGAGGCTGCATGACTTTGTTTCAAAAACGGTGGGTCTATGGGCAGGAGGAGTTTAGAAAAGCATCTCCTTCCTTCTTGAAATGTGTGTGATAAGAGGCTGCCAGCTGTATCAAAGGAAGTTTAGGTTGGATACTGGGAAAAGTTTCTTCTCCCAGAGCAGCGGTTGTGCACTGAACAGGCCCAACAGGGAATGGGCACGGCCCTAGGGCTGCCAGAGCCCCAGGAGAGTTTGGACAGCGCTCCCAGGGATGCACAGGGTGGGATTGTTGGGGTGTCTGTGCATGGCCAGGAGCTTCACTGGATGACCTCTCTTCCAATTCAGGCTATTCCATGATTCTGTGATTTAGTCTCAGGTCAATATGACCAGTACCAGTTACCCGCATGGCTCAGAACCGTTACCCAGTTTAATTCCTACAGTGCACTAATCTCTCTCATCTGTGTTCTCTGGATCACCAGGTTATCAAGCCAGAATCCTGTGTTCCTTGTGGGAAGAGAGTCAAGTTTGGGAAGATCTCTCTGAAGTGCAGAGACTGCCGGGTGGTGGCTCACCCGGAGTGCCGGGAGCGCTGCCCCCTGCCCTGCATCCCCACGCTGACGGGCACTCCAGTGCGCATTGGGGAGGTGGGTCTGTGCCCCCGGCTTGGGGCTGGCTACCAGAGGGGCCGCCCTGGCTTGGGACTTGCTCAGCTCCAAGGCTGCCTTCCCCAGCGAAGCTCCTGTTGCTCAGAGCTGCATAATGACATGCAAATGAGCTCACCAATGCATCATTGCACAAGCAGGGAGGGGGTGTTAGGGGTGTGATGGTAGGAGGGCGTTGAGTGGGGAAGGTGGCAGCTCTGGGCAGCATTGTGCTGATGGATGCGATGTTTCTTCATCAGTCCTTAGAAGAGCAACAATTCTTGTTTTGAGACCATAGATCTTGCTGTGAATTCCTGAGGGAGTATTTTCCGTGTATTGGTGACTGAATCCATCTTTTTTTTTACTTTCCCTTCTGCCTTTTAGGGCACCTTGATGGATTTTGTCCCTTCTACTCCTCCAATGATCCCTTCCATCATTGTGCACTGTGTTAATGAGATTGAGCAACGAGGGCTGCATGAGGTAAGAAGAAAATGAGGTGTGAAACAGTACTAATGAAATGGGTCGTGGTGTTAGGGAAGCAAATTGTTAACCCAAATATCCCTTATTTATGGTGTGCATTGTGCTGCTTAGTGGGTGACTCGGTGTGGGGAGAAGGTGAGGATGGAAGAAAACCAATTGACCTCCTCCTCTGAGCCAAGCTTTGTGCCAACAGACAGGTATTTACCGCATCTCTGGCTGTGACAAGACTGTGAGGGAACTGAAGGAGAAGTTTCTCAGAGCAAAGAACATTCCTTTGCTCAGTAAAGTGGACGATATCCACGCCATCTGCGGCCTTCTCAAGGACTTCCTGCGCAGCCTGAAAGAGCCCCTTCTCACTTTCCAGTTAAACAAGACTTTCATGGAAGCTGCAGGTGAGGAATTGCTGCGTGACATCTCCAGCTCTTTCCTGAGGCTCAGTGGTTGTGGTTTTGCTGTCAAGTGAACCAGCAGGCCTTGGTGCTCTGTGGAGTCCTTGTGCCTGAGTTCTAGTTGGGCAGGATACAAGATTATTAGCACAGCGTGAGAAGTTTCTGGCTTCTTTATGTCTCAGGGTAGCTGTGACAGTGAGGGGAAAATTGTAGCTTCTGGGAGCACTTTTTTAGGTCTAAATATTATTTTTTCCTGCTAGAAATCCCGGATGAGGATAACAGCATCGCTGCTATGTACCAAGCAGTTGGAGAACTTCCTCAGGCCAATAGAGACACCTTGGCTTTCCTCATGGTCCACCTGCAGAGGTACATTCTGATGGACAGGGGGTGTGGAACCAGGTGATCTCAAAGGTCCCTCCTAACCCAAACCATTCTGTGATCTGAAAGGGGAAGGTTACCTCACTGGTGCTTTTTCTAATTGGGTCTGGTTACTGCTTGTGAGCATGAAGTCTTCATTCTGGAACCAATCTGCTCACTGAGAGGCTAGGTGTGTGTGGGACAGGGGACTTGTATCATGAGTGAAGGGGGGAAGCTACATTCATTCTTAATTTTTGATGCAGGGTGGCTCAGAGCCCGGACACTAAAATGGACATCTCCAATTTGGCCAAAGTCTTTGGCCCTACAATAGTCGCCCACGCAGTACCAGATCCTGACCCCATGACCCTCTTGCAAGACACGAAGCGACAGCCCAAGGTAGGACCAACCTTGGTGATTTTCTCTCTTCCAACCCAAACTATTCCACGATTCTGTGATCAGTGGCTCACAGGTGTCTCTGTAGGTTGTAGAGCGACTCCTGCTGCTGCCCATGGACTACTGGACCCAGCTGATGATGGTGGAGCAGGAGAACATTGACCCAGCACACGTGATTGAGAACACCAACGCCTATTCCACTCCACGGACACCTGAGGTGCAAGGTAATCCTGCCTTCTGCTCTGTTACTAAAAACAACAACCCTCAACCCAAGTAGCCTGTGAGGCTCTGGGAGCCAGCCGCTCCTCGCTTCATGGAGGCAGAGGAAAAAGCAAAGTGTGCCAGGAAATGCCAGATTTGTCTAGTGCTTTTCACAGATGCCAGGGAATGCCTGATGTTCCCTGCACGGCAAAGAAAACTTCAGCTGTCCCCACACTGTGCTGCTCTCTTTTGGCAGTGAGCATCCTGGGGCCTCTCACCACCCCGGAGCATCAGCTCTCCAAGACGCCCTCGTCCAGCTCCCTGTCCCAGCGGGTCCGCTCCACCTTCAGCAAGACCACCCCCAAGTAAGTGCTAAGTGCCAGGGGGTGTCGTCATGCCGTGTTTGGAATGACTGCAGGTGGTTTCGGGTGCTCTAGGAGAACTGAGATATTTGGGGGCAGCCTGCACTTACTACTCAGCGAACCCTCCCTTAATCCGTGCTGTGGGAGCAGCAGATTTGGGTAACAAACATCCTCTCGTGGTAGGGAGAGGAACGTTGTTTGGGAGGTGGGTGCATGTTCCCTGGAAAAGGGAGAGTTGGATCTTCTGTGTCCAGAATTCCAAACTGATAATCTTGTGTTTCTCTTGAATTAGATTTGGGAGCAAAAGCAAGTCAACAACCCAGCTTGGGCATCAGGGTAACTTCTTTGCCTCTCCTATGCTGAAGTGAAGACCTGGGAGCTGGTCTTGTCCTGGCATTTGCACACCAATACTCACCAGTAGAAGAAATACAGGTTGTCTCCGTGGCCCCTGGCAGCTTATATGAAATGTTTTGCCTTTTATCTTACAGCTTAACTGAGACTTTTAATGGAATTTTATAGTGCAATTTATTTTTATTATCTAATGCTGTGCTGAATGTAGTATTGGTGAAGACAGTAACAAGCAGGATTTGTTCAGTGTTAATCATTAAAAAAACTCTAGAGAACTGGCATTTTCACTAACATCTGTTTTTCTCCCTGTGTGAGGTAGAGCAGTCACAAAATGAGGGTCAGTTGGTTTTTAGGACTCTGTAGGATGTTCTTGGCACAGCAGTGTCTGAGCTTTGTCAGAATCCAGGCTCTCCATCAGCACAGTCTGTCCCACCTGGCCGGTGGTGCAGCTGCGATCCTGAGGATGGCAGTGTTGGACTGGGTTGGTGGGCAAAAGCCTCTCTTCAAGGAGCTGCCCGAGGGACTGTGGCTCCTCTGAAGGAACATTTCCTGGTCCTGTGTTTGCAAGGGGTGAATTCCCTAGAGGAGGGTGTAGATGCAAAACCAAATTATTTCCTGGCTAGCCCAAAGGAATTAGTGCTGCTCATGCTGGTGAGGGGAGGGATGGTGGTTCAGTGGGGGTGGGAGTCCTGCTTTTCCAGGTCAGGACCTGGGACCTTGCCCAGTGCTGTGTGAAGACACCTGTGCAACACAAACTAATCTATCAAGTGGCTGTTTTTATTGAGCTTTGGAAAACTGTCCTGACTCTGCAACAGTGAAGTAAATCCTGATGTTTTACACAACCCATGGTTTTGTGTTCTCGTTGTGGTTTTAACTTGTGTATTTTCACCCAGGCATGTGTGGCCTCACTGGAGGCTGAGGGGCTGCTCTCTGAGTTGCTCCTGCTCCAAGGACTGATCCCAGCCAACCTTGCTGCTGGGGGCCAGATGCTGCCCTGGGCTGTGGCTCCTGGGTCCAGGGGACAAAGGAGGACGACAGGTTTGATCCCCACTGTGTTGGGAGGTGAAACAGCCTGGGGTGGGTGTGCTGGCCTGGGGTGTTTCTCTTTCCCCTTGATTGTGAGGTCTGGGGGGTGAAGTGTTTGCACACTGGTGCTGGGGCCCTTGAGCAGGGAGATGTTTCTGGGTGTTTCAGACACACCAGGTGTGTATGAGAGGGGCACTAAGGTGTGTTCTCCTTACCCAAATTCTGGTTTTGGGCACATTTGGTCCTTTCTTGGAGCATCTTCTCACAGACTAGGTCCTTACCTGTTCCTCACTGGAGCAGATACATGGTCACTGTTGGTGGGACCTGCTGAGGGACATCTGCCCTGGTCCCTGTGGCACTACTCTGTGGGGACAGGTAGGTTTGGGGACATCTTGGGAAGCCACCCCCACTTGGGTACTGCTGGGCACAAAGGTGATCCTGGCAGTGCTTGGGATGGGGGGTGCCCACCTGTGCCTGCAGGTAAGGGCACAAATTCCAAGTGGGAAGGGTCTGGAGGGGATGGAGAGTGAGAACAGTGAGGAGAGGGTAGATCTTTTTTGTTCCATGCTCTGGATGCTTCAGGCTGCAAGAAGACACCAGCAAGGAGAAATCACACAGAGAAGTATTTATTAACCAAAGATTTTTAAAAGCCTCAGTGTGGCTGCAGAAACAGGGATGAAAATGTCATTCCTGGTGGGAACCAGTACAAGAAAGCTCCTGGTTTATGTCCAGGCAGGGACAGGCATGCGTGTACTTCTGAGGACTAATGCAGATAAAATCACCCCTGTGGGCTCCTTAATCAGCATCATTTAATGCATTTGGACAGGCCAGTGACCATCTATGTCCTGTACAGGACTTCACCTTCATCATGGCTCCTCACTGATCTTGTGGAGGAATTCACCTCCTGGTTCATTGCAAATGGTAGAATACTTATAATTAACAGGTTGATTTCTTACATTTCCCTAATTGGCATTCAGTTCTGATCAATGGCAGCTCCAAGGGAGAGACACAAGTCCACACCTGCAGAAGATTGTGCTCAGACCCTGTAAGACAAATTCTTCACTCTTGTTTTCATTCCCTCTGGGAGAAGCAGGACACAGCAGCGTGTGTAAGGTTTGGGCACTTGAGTTACCCACGAGTGGGCCTAGATTTGACAGCCGAGCAATGGGTGAGCGTGAGGAGCTGACAGAACCACTAGGTCCACATGAGGCCTGCTCTGCAGGGCCAGCCAGTCCTTTTGGCCTTCTAGCCTTGGGAAAAGTCATGCCCTACTCTCTGTGGGCTGATCCTCATCATCTAAACCGAGTGCAACTGGTTCCTCGGGCAGTGCCGGTCGGCCTCTTGGAAGAAGCGGTGGATGGCGCTGGCAGCCTGGGTGTTACCCTTGCTCTTGTAGATTCCAGCCATCTTCACCAGCCTGCGCCCACAGTCCTGCCTGTGGTCTGTCTGCAGGGGAATTCTGTAACATTCCATGAACTTGGCTTTTGCCTTCTCCGGGGATTTATCTCGGTAGAGGAAGTACTTTCCCCAAGAGAGACTCAGGGCTTGACGGCATCTGAGGCTCAGGGTGTTGATTTTCCTCTCCAGTTCCATGTAGATCTCTTTTTCCTTTGCTGGGTTTTCTGCACCAATGAACTCTGCCAGCTGAAGCTTGGCAAGTGTAAGGTCAAGGTCTGGATGTGTCTTCACAATTTTCTGGAGGTCCTTGATGGCTTTACGCCGTATCTTATCCTTGTCTTCCTCCTTTGCTTTAACCCACTGTTGCTTGTAGCAGTTGGCCAGGGCCTGGTAGAGAAGATGGTAACCTGGCTCCTGCTGCAGGGCTCGCTGGATGATCTCAAGCGCTCGCTCTGTTGACCGTGGCATCCAGAACAAAGCTGAGAGTTTGAGGACCTCTGGGTCAGAGCTTTTCTCTGCGCATTCTTTGGCCAAGCCAATTGACTTTTCCCTATCTACTTGTTCAAGTAGCCTGGCCAAATATATTTTGGCTTTGTAGTTATCTGGCTGCTCATTGACAATTCTTTCCAACTGGATTCTGACTTCTCTTTCAGTATCAGGTTGCCAGGAGGAATTCCAGGAGGAATAAAAAGCCATTGCAAGCCCAGTACGGAAAGATCTGTTCTGTGGTTCAAGCATCAAGGCCATGTTGAAGCACTCTCTTGCCCGTTCCCCATTTCGGGCTCTGATAGCCAGGAGGGACCAGCCTTTCTGGGCCTGGATGTGCGGGATCAGCCGCACATCCCAAGGAGTTGGGCAGAGCTGCTGAACTCGTTCCAGGCAGGTTTCAGCCTCCTGGTAGGAGCCCTGAAGGTAATGAATCCAAGCATAATTCCCATAGATGACCAAAGAGCCAGCAGTAGATGCCAGCTGCTCCTCTTCCTTGTGTTCCTCAGCAGCTCTGAGGCTCTGCAGAGCTTCCTCGCTCTGGTTATTCAGTTGGTGCAGGTATGCCTGGAGCCCCAGGAGGGCCAGCTGGTTCTGGTGAGCTGTGTGCTTGATCTCAACATCCAGCTTCTGCAGGAGATGCTGAGGACTGTGAGATTCAACACCCAACATCCAGGTGAAGTGACACTGAAGGGCATCCAGCTTCTCCTTCAGCTGCTCCTTGCTACAAAGAGGACACTGAGTTATTGAAGGGTGGACACTGGGATGCCCACCCTGAGCAGGAAAAGAGGAAGGAAGGTGGAGGAGGGGACTTTCTCCAGTTGGACAACACATCCCTTGCACTCAGGCTACTAAGGAACCTGCAAATGGTTGTTCCAATCAGTCCATTTCTCAGGGAGCTCTCTGTGAGCCTTGGAGAACAGAGAGCCAGGAATGGAGTCACCAGTGCTCCCTCACCTAAGGCAAAGGCCCTGGCATGGGCTGCAAAAAGGCACAGTAGAGCCAGCCCCACCCACACAGTGAAAGCTTCTTCACCTTCTATGGGTGGTTATGTCTTCAGCTGAAGGGTGAAGAAAAGGCTCAGAAAAGAGCCTCCAACAAGGTAAGGAAGATGTTAGACTGTTGTGTCTCTTCTGTGAGGAAAGGCTGAGAGAGCTGACTGTTCAGCCTAAAGAAGAGCAGGCTTAGAAGCACTTTGGAGCTGTAGAAATACTTGAAGGGAGGGTACAAAGAAGTGCTAGGCTTTTTTAGTGGTGCCCAGTGCCAGGGCAAGAAGAACACAAACAAGCCCAGGAAGCTCCATCTGGACATCAGGAAACTTAACTGTGAGAAGAAAGGCCTTGCACATTTTTCCTGGATAGGTTGTGCAGTCTGCACCCTCAGAGAGACTCCAGAGCTGTCTGGATGCAGCACCTTGGACAAGGTGACTTTCAGAGGCTCTTTCCAGCCTTAACCGTGGTGAGGTTCTGAGCCAGGATGCTGTGCTGAGCCTTGTGCCCTCACACCCTGAGGCTGTGGGAGCTGTGACAAGAAGAAATGCTGTGCACTCACCTCAGTTTTGCTGCAGGCAACATGTCACTGTTGAGGAATGATGGCTTGGCTGCACCTCTTCCACACAGCAACAGATCCTGGGCAGGACAGTCTGTAAGCTAGGGACTGAGCCTTAAATAGGAAAGCTCTCTCCTGGGTGGAGTGACATGAAACCACTTATCTAGGATGAAACGAAACTGGGAGAGTTTAAACCAAAAATGAAAGTGTCCTCTTCTTATCTGGAGTTACCACCTTCCCTTCATAAAATGACACTGGGGAAGGAAGGGAACCCTGTGGTCAGAGCAGCAGGGGCTGGACTCCACCCTGGAGACCTTGTCCCTGCTGAAAAGGACTTTGGGGTTACAGCTTTTAGCAAGTATCTGGTATAAGGTGGTGGAGGATCAGAATGGAAACGTGACATCACCGTTATCAGCGATGAGCCAAAGGCTCCTTGTGACTCTGCAGGACTTTGTCCCCAGGGCTTGCCTGGATCTGCCTTTGCTGGAGTTTCTCACCTGCCTGTCACAGAAACTGCCCAGCAAAAAGGGGATGGCAACTGCAGTTGCACTGTTTTGTGTGAGGCACTGGTGCACCTGGGGTAAATCCCAATTCCTTCCCTAAGGAGCAGGAAGTGCTGACAGCTGAGCTGGAGATGGCCCCGGGGATATCAGCAACTCACCAGGAAGTCATTGCTGACCATTGAGGTTTTGGCAGGTGACAGAAACCAGTGGAAGAGACAGAAAAAATACAGGTAAAATGCAGGATGTGTGGTATGTCTGGGTGTAACGGGGGATTATAGCCCTGGGAAGAACGACTCCAGTGGAGAGAACAGCAGAAAATACATTTAAAATGTAGCCTCAAGTAAACTCTAAACAGAGAAAGGAGAAACCACCAGTCTTAGAATCATATTCCTCCCAGCAAAGAAGAAAAAACCCATCACTATTTCCCCCTCAGGATGCTGATGAGTCACTGCAGCAGTGCAAAGGAAGGAGGAGAATTTACTGCTGGAGGAGCAGGGTAGATGCTTTTATTCCATGTGTTTATTTTTTTCTATTGCTGACAACCTTTAATAGAAAATGAGTAATTTGACTATTAGTGTTAGCACTGCTGGATGAACAATGAGTGATTGCTCTATCTTGATTAGGCTGAAGCATTAATTAGACAACGGGTAACATCTAAGTCTTGAATCTTCGCATCAGCATCTTCTTTCAGCATCTTTCTGTGCATTTGGGCTTGACCAAGCTGCTTCTCTCTTGCCTGAGGTGGCCAGGATGGGGCTGTGTGAGTGGCTGCTGGGCAGATGTCTTGTCTCCCTGGGCTGGGGCAGAACTGGCAGCATGGAGGAGAAAATTCACTGCTCAAATCCCTCAGGCCTTGACAACAGTTCTTGGCTACTCCTGCTAATATTAGGGCTGGTTTGAGGATGATTACAGTTTTGTGCAACAGCTATTAATATCATACAAAGCTTGGATGGAAGTCAAAAATAACAGCAAATGAGAAAACTACCAACCAGTAGCCAAATAGGAAGTACAGGCGAGGCTTGGTGTGAAAGATAAATGGTGGGAAGGAAAAGCAAAAGA
Organism: Taeniopygia guttata; assembly: GCF_048771995.1. Taxonomy (NCBI): domain Eukaryota; kingdom Metazoa; phylum Chordata; class Aves; order Passeriformes; family Estrildidae; genus Taeniopygia; species Taeniopygia guttata. The sequence continues at coordinate 4,464,668 of NC_133054.1, forward strand.
GCTGCAATGAGATGCAGAGGAAAAAATAATACAAATATTTTTGTTGGTGGTTTTGAAAACAGTCCTTGCCTTAAAAACATTGTTACATCAAATAACACTGAACGGATTCTGAACTGGTTTGAAAGGAAATCCTGGTTTATTTGTCCAGAAAATCACCTGCTTGTTATAAAGTTCCTTCAGCTGATTCTAGGGCACAAGAAGGGGCTCTGGACCACCAGAGTGAGCTGCAACATGGAGCAGGAAAGACAGAACCTGGAAATGCTGTTCTGCAAACTGTGCCTGCAGTGTTGGGAAGCTTCAAGAAGCTCCATCTGAGTAGCCAAAGCCAGAACTAAAAATACTTTGAGGTGTGGCTGCAGAATTTCCCTGCCACAGTTTGAGTCCTGGCTGAACATCTGTTAATTGTCTGTAACTTCCTTACTGGCATTCAAGTTCAGGTGAGGCTCCTATGAGTAAGAAGACAGGTGACAAAAAGGTGTTTTCTGTTTGTCACAGTTTCTATTGCACCTTTCCAGCTCCCATTGGCTGTGCTGCTCCCATGGGGAGTACAAACCTCTCCGGGGAAAGAGGGTGGGAAAAGCAGACTATAAACCTTATAAATCTTTAACCCTTTCGCAGAGGTGTTTAATTCATGGCTTTGTACAAATCCCTGACTGAAAACCTGGGGTCTCCACTGTCTGGAAACATGAGGAGACAATCCTTTGCTATCAAAGTGCTGAAAGCCTGGCACAGGTGCCCAGAGAAGCTGTGGCTGTCCTTGGATCCCTAGAAGTGGCCAAGGCCAGGCTGGATGGGGCTTGGAGGACTCTGGTCTGCTGGAACCATGGCAGGGGCATGGAACTGGATGATTTTTTAGGTCCCTTCCAATGTAAACCTTCCTATGACTTCAGTATCTTTGATGAGACCAAAATTGGTAATGTTTCTCCTAGAAAAGGGCTTTAGGTACTTAAAAAATGCCCATTTTCCCCTCCTGATTGCTGACAATCTCTCCCGAGCACGGGCGCTGCTGCGGGACTCGGCGCCAGCAGATGGCAGAGGCTCCCCACGGATGACTCTGCTGGGTTTTTGCAGTGTGGTTCTCCCCCCAGCCTGTGAAAAAGAGCGATGCTTTTGCACCACTTTTAGATTTCTGCCTCGCAGCTGGATTATTTTTAAAAATTATTTCAACCTCACTCCCCTTTATTTGGATGAAAATATCAGTATTTGGGAAAGAGGTGGTTTCCTGTGGAAGAAAAACAGAGCAGGACCTTAGAGAGCTGCCTGTGGAGGGTGTTCATCCTTCTGAGCTGAGCAGGGCCCAAGGGAAGGGCTGGGTAGCATTTAAAATCAAAAAGAAAAATATTTTTTATGTAATATAGGCAGAAGCTGTGAAACCAATATTGTTGCCTCACCACATTTACTCTCCTTGTTTCCAAATGCTTTGGATGTGCAGCCTCTGTGCACACCCTGGTTCTGCCTCACTCTGGTAGAGGTGCTTGGATCGACCAATTCCTCTGGATAAAGGCGGCCTGGACTTTCTGCATCACTCACACCTGAGTGCTGGGTGACCACCAGAGCCTGGATTGCTGCTGTGGGGTGACACAGGGAGCTCTGGCTGGAGCTGGCAGGGAATAGCTACACTCCAGACACTCCTGCTTCCCCCCAAACCTGACAGGGGATGCTTGTGATGCTATTCTCTCCTGGGCAGCCGCTCAAGCAGAAAACAGAGCTGTTGTGCATTTCAAACACCTTCCCAAAGTGCTTTTCTCCCCTGATTTAATCCATCTCTAAAACAACGAGGCTTTGCCTGCCTGTTTACAGCTGGGTGAGGCAATGAGGTCACTGCAGAGAAACGATTCCAGGGAGCAGAGCGCGGATGATAGCGAGGGGTTCGGTTAACTCCTCGCCATCCCCAGCACCCAGGGTGTGTCTGGAGGGGCTGGAAGACACTGAGATACCAACGGCCTCCCCTGGCTGCTCAGGGAGGGCAGCTTATCTTCCAGAGCAAAGCCTTCCCTGCTATCAGCACCCCAGAGACACTCAACTGTCTTCCAACTGCTCTGATGGGGTGATAAACCTGGAGCATTTGCTGCTCAGCCAGGCTGGGAAGCTCCAGAGCACCCGGGGCAGGGAGAACAGCAAAACCCTGGTGGGGAGCATTGGGAGATGTTGGGATGTTCAGAGTTCTAAAGTCTCCCTTTTGATCCAGCTCCTGCCCTGTGAGGGGCTGTAGCCTTCACCCCACCTGGGATCAAGGAAAAACTCAGGAAGTTCAAAAAGGAAAATTCAAAAAAAAGGCAGTGAAAATTCAGAAGGAATTTCTTGATGGAAAGGATGGTATTGGAAGGGGTTGGCCTCCTGGAGGTGTCCAGGGAATGAGTGGATGTGGTACTCAGTTCTCTGGTGGGGATCAGGCACAGCTTGGTCTCAGAGGGCTTTTTCCAACCTGAATAATGCAGGGATTCAGTGTGAAACACTGGAAGTGGCTCCTGCAACTCCACTTGGAGCAGTCCCAGAATTCAGACACCCCTCAAGGGTGGTTTAGCAGTGGTTGGAACATCCAGGACCTGCTCAATCATTCCAGGGGACTGGAAATGGTTCAGCTCAGGGCACAGAGAGAGAAGCCACCCTTTTTTTACTTTTCATTTGTTGTTTACTTCAGAAATGAATCAATGAGCAGACCAGGCCCCACCAAGAGAAGGTACAAGAGAATCCATACGATTTTCAGTGTTGTTAACTAATGAAAGCCAGAGCATGAGGGAAAATCAGAATTTCTGGTCCAAAGGCATGTGGCCCTGCTATCATGGCATAAGCGTAATGAAAAATTGCAGTGCTCAGATTTGATAAGATTGCAGCAGCAGCAGTTCTCACTGGCAATTAACAGAGGAGTTTCTGTGTGTGGAAGGAATCTGTGCATCTCAGTTGTTCTCCAGACAAGAAGCTGATGGAGGGTGATGCCAAGAAGGCTGAAATGTCAAAACTTCAAAGGGTGATGGGTCAGATGAGGGTTATAACTGAGAGAGGAAAGAAATCTCAGTGTAGTAAGGAAAAAACAGGGTAGAGATGCAGTAGAATTCATAGAACACTTTCAGGTAGTTTGGGTAAGATTAAATTCACTCAGCAGGTGCCAGAAAGCCAAGAAGGGAACCTTAATCCAGAGAGGGTGGAAAATAGTCAAGGAAAAATGCTAAAAGTTTCTCTTAAAACAGAGGCTGAAGATCAGAGAGAATTATGTGGTGTTGGGACTGGGAAAACAGTGGAACAAGCACTTAAACGCGTTGTTTGTCAGCGTCACAGAGAATGAGAAACTGCAACGGTAATTGGGCAAGATCCAACCATCCCAAGCAAAGATAATTGAGCTAATTTACATCTACAACGATGTTCTGAGTGCTGTGCTCCCAGGAGAGGCTGTAAATACATAAAGTTTTATGGCTTTTGATACTGTTCCATATGGCCCATGAGAAAGAGAAAGAAACGCTTCGGATAAAATCACTCCAGAGTGTATCCAAGACTGTGACAAGCCCTGCACAGAGGACAATTGTCTGTGGTTTCCCTGCAGAACAGAAGGGTAGAAGTAAAGTGTGTTTTTGAGAGCTTAAAGAATTGGAGCAGGAATAGTGGAACAGGTCCTGGATGGGACAAAAGAATGTTTCCCTCTCACCTCCCTTGGTGGAGGCTTCTGTAGATAGCATGGAAAAGAAGGTAATTTTAATTGCCATGAAATTAATAATTGTTCTCCCAACTGGGAATGAAGCCCGGCTATTTCTGCAGACAGATCCTGAAAAATCCCTGCTCCCTCAAATGCTGTGTTTCTCTTGGGTTGCTGCTCTCCAAAATGGCAGCGCTCCCCTCTGAAAAGGATCCTTTGCCAAAATCCCAAACAAGAGATTACATGATGTGATTTCCTGTGCGAGCAGGACTGCCTTTAACGACCCACTGAACCTCTCGGCCTTGAAGGTTGAGGTTTGTTTTCTTGAGCTTTAGCTTGGCACCAACCCAGCAAAGCCTTTGTGTCCTAACTTTTATCTAAACACGCACAACGAATGGGGAGAATAAAAACATGCGGTGTCTTCTAGAAAGAGAAAACAATCTCTCTCTCTCTCCCTAATTCTGAGTCTTCCTCCATCAGCTTTCAGGAAACAAAGGGACAGAGGTGAGCTGTTTTCTCTCAACTATAATTTCCCCCCAGTGAGACAACAGCTCCCTGCTCACTCCTCTGTCGAGTGGAGCTGGAGGTGGTTATTTCTCACCCAGGCATGTCTAACAGCCTCATCCATTCTTTTTTTGTGGCTTTTTCTCCTCTTTTGCAGCTCAGAGCACCTGAAGCTCTGAGAAGGCTGTCGGAGCCTTCCTGAGTGGTTTATTTTTAGCAGCACGAGCATGCTCCAGGCCCTGGGGAACGCCGTGAGTGGTGTAGAAACACTTGAAATTACCAAACTCCCCCTTTTCCACACAAGTGAGCTCTTAAACCTGCCCAGACTTTCTAATGGCTTCATGCAGTCCTTGAGATCATATTTCATTCCAGGGGGTTTTATTTGATGTTTCAGCCCCGAGATGTTTCTCCCCACGTAAATGTTTATCAGGTCCCTCGACTCCCTTTCTCTGAAGCACCGAAATCCTGAAACCTCTTGCCCTGAGAGCCTGGGACGAGTCCCGTGGCACAGGGCTGGCTCTGGCCCCGTGGAAGGAGAGCCCCTGATTGTTTTCCCAGCCAATCTTCCTGGGGAGCAGCTCCTCAGCCCCTCACGCTGATGCTCTGCCATGCGGGCATTTCATCTGGAGCTGGAACACAGCAGCCAAGCAGAATTTCCTTTGAGCTGCAGATAGGCAGATTCTGGTGATAGGGAGGCCCTGCTCAAGCTGCCCCTGGGGTTCCAGCTTTGAGAAAAGCCTCTAGGGCTGAAGGGGAAGGAAGTGTTTAATGCTGCGGACATAGGAGATGAAGAGAAAAACAACACCCAGGGATGCATCAGCCTTAAACACATTCCCTGAGCTGCCCAGGGTGGGCATCCCAAAGCAGCCACGGAGCTGCAGCAGGGCAAATGTTTTCTAAGTCCGTGTTTGATGAGAATTCCTCACGAATTGGCAACAAAGAGTCAGCTTATTGTGCAGAAAGCCTCAATCAGCCGTGGAGAAGCGGATCACATATTGAAAAATCAAGTTGTCTTTGTGAACGACATGAATGATCAGATTACAGAAAGCAAATCCCTGAAAAAAAACAAAAAAATGAAACCACTATTCCAGGCCCTTCACTGAAGGCTCAGAGCACAGCTGAGTGCTGAGACATGAAACGTGTCAGGGCATGCACAGCATAGCTTCTTAGAAATCACAGCTCCTCTCAGCATCAGCAGAATTTAAAAATGTCATAATTTCCACTTCCAGAGAGCAGAGGGAAATGGCACGCAGCGCTGCACGAGTGTTATCAGAAAGATGGAGCAGGATAGCAAAGTTGTGGTCAAACCCAGTGGATGATACTTCTAGTCAGACTGGTCCTTCAAAAAAAAATCTTAGAAAAATCAGTAACAAATCAAGCCCAGCAAAAATCAATAGCAAATCAAGCCCAAACAGACCAAGGACTTCTGGAGAAGCACTCCCTAATTTCAGGCAGATCCATCTGTGCTGCAGCAACAAGAACTAATGGAGGGCAGAGAAAAAGTTACACCACAGTTGTAAATGCATGGATTGGAGGAGAAAAAAAAGTGATCCTGTTCCCCTTCCCAGTTTCCAGGGACACAGGAGAGGGACTGAGCGTGGCAAACCCTCATTTTGGAGTCACCTGCCAGAGTAGCTGATGGCTGGGCAGAATATCCAGGAACAGATTGGTCCAAGAGAAACAGAACAGAACAAGGAGCTGCAGCTCGGGGACCTTGAATCCCAGGTCCTGCTGTGTCCTGGAAGCTCCTGGTGGGATGGGAACTCCTCATGGAGGGTCCCTGGTGATGGGCACGTCATCCCAGCAGAGGTGGCAGAGGGACACCCATGTGCCCATCCCGGGAAAGGTGTCACAGCTCTGCCCACGCCTTCCAGGAGCTGCCTCCAGATGGTGCTCCAGGCAATTTTCTGGGATTTGAAAGGATTTGATTGTCCCACAGATGGCTTTTCTGGGCTCAGTGGTAAGGAAGGAGGGTGGCCCACGCTCAGCCCTTGCAGGGAGCCTTCAGCTGCCTCTGCCAAGCTCTTCCTCGCTGTGAGCAGCTCCTCATTCCCGGCTTGTGCACTGGGAGCCCCCGAGGTTGGCCAGGAATGAGTCACAAACAAAGTCCCCATAGGAAAGGAGAGTTATGGATTCATAACCTTGACCCCTCTGGGTAGGAAAGGTTTATTTGTGCAGTTTGCCTTATAAATAACCCAGAAAGCAGCAGCAGCTTTGTTTTTCATGGTCTTGGCGTGTGGTGGAACCTCATCCAAGCCTTGCTCTGGGCCCTGGGAATCCTGGCCAGGGAGAGCAGTCCTTGTGTTTGTTCAATGACTCAGAATGCAAAACTCACCATGAGATAAGGCCAAGGAGTGGGGTCAGTGACTCTGTGGCTGTGGGGACAGCACTGAGAACCCCCCCTGCTCCTTCTGGCCCTGGAGTCTCGCCAATTATCCTCCTCCATCCCTTCTGGGAATCCCACAGGGCCTCCTCACTAATCTCACTGTCTTGTATCTTCCGCGAGGAATAAAGGGTTAAAAACAAACTGGAGCAATTTAGTGGAGAAGGGAAAGATTTGAGGTCAAAGAGCAAAATGTTCCCAGAGGGATTCACTGAGGGAACCTGTGGAGTCACCAAACAGATGACTCCAGAGAGAAACCAAAATCCTGAGAGGGAAATTAATCCTGTACAGGCAAGGTTAAGCCTGGTATTTTAGATCTGTCAGCTGGGACGATGTTGTAGCAATCCTGTTCTACAGGCATGAGGGATCAGGGATGTTGTAGCAGGAAAGAGCATTGCTTACCAGGCTGGGGACAGGCCTGGCTTCCTCGCAGAGTCAGCCAGAGGTGCCACAGCCAGAGGGGAGCCACTCCTGACTGCTGCCCCACAGAAGGCTCCTTGCTGCTCCCATTCCCAGCCCTGGAAACAGGAGAACCCTTGTGTCCCCCGTACAGGTGGTGTGGGGACAGAGAACAGCATCAGTGAAGAACTTTTTTATCATGTGGGATTGTTTCCATCTCTCCACCACAGGGTGTTATTCTCCCTTTCACAGGAACAGCTCCAGCTGCCTTTTTTTTATTACAGGACCCAAGTGCAGGAAAGGGGCAAAGACTCTTTTACACCCAGGATGATGCTGAGAAATTGAAAGGTCTGACAGGAGATTCTGCAGAGCCTGCTGGTGAGCAGCTAATGAGCCTCGAAACCCTGCCAGCCTCAGGCACAGAGAACTTAGCAAAGCGAGTGGAAAAACAGCAGGGAGTGAATAGAAAGGCCGTGCTCAGCACTTCGGGGATGTTCAGCCTCTTTCTCCCTTTGCAAAGAGCCCTTCCCCAGGTGGTTTTGCCTTCCCTCAGCCTGATTTGCAGAGCACTCACGATTCCAACAAATCTGTACAACTGGATACTTCCCTTGTCCAGCCCACTCTTCCTTCAGCCCTTATCTGCCCTTACCTGTCTCCACTAGGTCGCTTTAAAAGTCCCAGACACTTCCTTCCTTTGTTTGTCTTGGCCTGAAAGGGAAATGTCTTGTGTGTCAAAGGTTTAGCGCAAATTCCTGTCCAAGCTCTTTACTACCTCTGGCCTTGGTAAATCAAACTCCTTCTCCCAACTGGGGCTTTGCACAGTGAATCAGATTCTCTCCCCACATTCTCCCTCTCCTTCCTGCACATGGCATTGAGATGGAGCAGCAAAACAAGGGGTTAAATCCCTCCAGGCTGCTGCAAATTCGGGATGGAAAAGAAGTTCTGGGTTTCAAAGGTGTTTGCACAGAGCCAGAGTTTCTCAAAGGCCGTGCCACTGTCCCAGCTCTCCTTTCTCTTCAGGAAAATCACCTGGGCTTAGAGACGCAAAGCAGGACAGGGGGTCCTGGCCAGAGGTGGGCAGGGGGCACAGCCTCACTGAGCTCTGCCCCTGGACTCTGAGGAAAGATTTCTCCATGGAAAGGGTGCTCGGGCATTAGAAGGAGCTGCGCAGGGATGTTTGGAGTGTCCATCCCTGGAGGTGTCCAAGGAAGGACTGGAGGTGGCTGGGGACGAGGTGGGCATTGGGCACAGCTTGGACTCGATGATCCCTCAGAGCTTTTCCAGCCTCGGGGATTCTGGGCTTCTGTGACTTCATCACTCTTTCCCCGGGGCACACGGAGGAAGACCCACGGTTCCTGTCACCCTGGAAGAGTGAAAACCACGGTGAGCCTGAGACAGCTCCTACAGCGGGAATCTGGTCTCACATTTCCCCCCAGACCTTTGCCTGAGCTTGGCTGAGGAGCAAACAAGGACCCATCCCTGGGAGGAGCACTGGAGGCAGCAGGTGCAGAACCCGAGCGTGGGGCCGAGTTTGGTGCTGGCAGGGAGGGCTGGGCTGGGTCACCACAAGTCAACCACGCAGAAGATGCTTCAGTTGGGAGCCCCTTCCTTTGCAGATGAGCACCTTGATGTCAGCTCCCCTGTGCTCCTGTGCGGTCGCTGCACACCTGACTGTGGCCAAGCCCGGGGCTGGCAGCTGCTGAAACCACAGCCCAGGGGAAGCCAGCTCCCCGTGCCTCACTGAGAGCAGCTTGTGCTGCAGGAAAACAAACCCAGCCAGGCCCTCCTCACTCCACACTCACTGGGCGAACAGGAAACTACGAGCAAGGGTGGAAGGGCAAGGGTGCAGACTCCAGGAACGGACCCCAGGTCCCAGCTGTGAGCGATTTCCAGGTCAACACTCGGGTTTACCTGGCCAGCTGATGCACTGGCATCCCTAGTCAAAGCAGGGCATGAGCTGGGCACTGGTATTGCCTCCCCTGAGCTCTGCCTCCAGACGAAACGTTAAACTGCTGCAGCACCTGCCCCAGGTGCCAGCGCTGCCGTTAGAGCCACCAGGAAAACTGGGGAAGAGCCAAGAGATGGGCTCAGCCCTGGTTTCCTCCATGCCAGGGCCACTCTGCCTGCTACCAGGGCCTCAGAATCACACTCTCTCTCCTCCCCCTTCCAGCCCCTTCCAGCTCTGAACTCCTCCAGGAATGTGGAATAAATCATAGAATCCCAGAATGGTTTGGGTTGGAGGGGACTTCAAGCTCATCTTGTCCCCACCTTGCCTGGTTTACCCCTCTCTGACAGCTCCAAAATGAACAATGATGAGGAAGAACAGCCTCTCCTGCTGCTTTGTGCCAGGATCTGTGCCTGGAGGGGGCACAAAGAGGACACTGATCTCAGCAAGGCCCCTCCGTGTTTCTCCACCTCTATTTTTCCATCCTGGTTGTGTCCTGCACTCCCTGAGTGCTCAGAGTATTTCACTACCCCTGCTCAAAGCTTTCCCTTGTTGAAATTCCCAGAACCAGCCCTGGAGCTCCCTCGGTTCTGCACCTGCCTGTTGGTGACATTTAATCCATCTGTGGTGATTTGGGACTGTCACAAAGGCACAGCAGGACATTGTTGATGGCGATGCAAGAGCAAACAACCACTTCTGTGGCTGCTCCTGCTGAGTCCAGCCTGAGATGCTCCTGGCCCTGGCACTCACAGGCTGTGACAGGAGCCAAGAGCCACCACGGGACATGGGGGGGATGATGGATTACAAAAGTTGCTGGGAAATTTCTCATACATTTCCTGCAAGGTTTGAAGTCAGTCCTCCCTGTATGACACCTCATCCCTCCTCTTCACAGCTGCTTCTCATTTTCCAAGCATAGTCTTCCTGTTTTGTTAGCTTTTTAAAATTTTTTTGGGGAAGGTAGGGGTCTGTGTTTAACAGCTGCACACAATTCCCCCCTGGCCATGCCTGCACCCATCACTAAATATAGCCTCAGACAGGCCAAACAAATGAGCAGGGCTGGGGTTAATAATCATAAAATGGAGTTTGGCTGTCTCTGAACTGTGATTTACTGGGACCCAGGCCAGGCAAGATCCTCCTCATGCCCTCACTGCAGAGCTGTCCACAGGGACCAGCCCCTTCAAAAGAGGAGAAATGATTTGAAATGTCTTTTCTCCGACTGAAACTTGAGATGGGAAATGGTTCAAGCAGATCAGCCGGTGGGTGAGGTCTCCAGGGCGGTGCTGGACTGGATGTTGGCGATGCCTCCTCCATCCTGAGAAGCTCAGAGCTGGGAGAACAGGTGAGTTTAACCTGGATGTGCTCCCCTCTGGGGCTCCTGGTGGCTGAACAGCCGCCAATGGGAGAATCCCACCAGGAAAAAGTGCTAGGTTCGCTCCCAGTCAATGAGTGCATCCCACTGGGAAGGTCTCTGCGGTCAGAGGTGTGAGGGACAAGGACATCTTATATCCAAAACCTTCCAGGTGTTTGTCACATGGACAGGGATTTGGGACAGCTGAGCCCTTTCCTGAGCTCAGGAGCACCCTGAGAGTCCCCTGGGCGTTGGTATCTCCATTCCCTGCACAATCCTAACACTGGTGTGCAGCACCTGCAGAGCTTAAATTGTGCCCTAATTCCCAACAAAGAGGCTGGGCCAGGCTGCTGCCTTCAGGCCCCAAACCAGGGGCACAGGGCAGGGCTCTGTTTGTGGGTCTGGCCCCCCCAGTCCTCCCCCTTGGGTGCACAGAGCATCCTCCCCCACTGGCTGGCAGGAGGCCACAGTGCCACACGTGTGGCACTGCCACCTTTGCCCCAGACGTGCAACGGGTCTGGGTCTCTCCCAAGTGATCTCCCTGGTCCTCGGGGTATTTTTAGCCACCGTTTCTCACAGCCATAACTCTTCTCCTCCTGCAGAAACAAACCTGCTCCTTCCCTGCCTTCTATGGAGAGATGTGGCTGCAGGCAGCTCCCCTTCCCTGCCTCGGGCATCTGCTGCCCTCGCTGCCGCTCCTCCAGCCTCTCCTGCTCTGCTTTGTGTCTGAGGGCACGGCTGGCAGCTCCCTTCTCCCCAGGCTCCTGGGCAGGGAGGGGATCTCAGGGGATGGGGAGGAGGACTGTGGCTGCTGGGAGCCAGGACTGGGCTCTTGCCAGCACATGGGATGGGTCTGATGGGGCTCGGGACCCTGGGACCCAGCAGCACAGCTTGGTCCTTGTGCCTGGACTGGGAGGGAGCAGGTTCTGAAGGAGATTTGGGGTTTTCAGCAAAGCTCAAACTGTTACCCAAAGGTTTTCCAAAATCCTTCTGCCCCTTTATGCTCCTAAACACCCCCTGGGACCTGCTGTGGCCTGGTTGGTGACAGGAATAGCAGCCAGGATTTTCTACCTTCTCATCACAGAACAGTTTGGGTTGGAAGGGACCTGAAGGCCCATCCTGTCCCACCCCCTGCCACAGGTAGGGACACCTCCCACCTTCCCAGGTGAGCTTTCCTGGTCTCTTCACCTTCAAAACACAAAGATTTTCATCTTTCACCTTCTTTCTTCCTCCTGGGAGACTTTGGTCAGTCATCTTAATTAGCCAGGATTGCCTCACTTCCTCAGGTCTGGAAATGTCTCTTTGTTAAGCAGGGCAGTGTCTCTTATCTCCTCCTGGCCTTTGAGCAGCTCCGCTTTTGGCAGTTCCTGCCTCTCCTTACACCTAACATGCAAATGATGCAAAGGTCCAACTAGGCAAAAGTTTGTAGCTCATTATAGGAGCTGGCTCAGCCCTGGAGAGGAGTGACCCTGTCCTGGGCACTCTGTCCTGCGTGGCTGGTGGCCAAACTCCCTCCTAGGCACATCTTGCCCACGGCCATTGCCTTTCCCCTCAGATCTTTCCCTGGGATCTTTATTTTATCTTTTTTTCCCTCCTGTTTCAGAATACCAGCTTCTTTTATCTGAGAACATTGTCATAAAAATGCCACGAACAATTTTTTTCACCCGTGGGACTCCTGCAGGGCTGGCATCACTCTGCTTTTAGAGTTTGGAGAAGGATGACCAGGATCCTCCTTTTCCACTGCCATTGTTCCCATTGGCATGGAAGGATAATTAGTGCTTGGGCTGGAAATTGGCCAGGACAGGTTGTCTGTGATTCTCCAACCCGGGAGTGGGGCAGGGAGCCCAGCTCCTCTCCCAGGAGAGTTTCTGTGCTCTCTGCACAAAGCAGGGCAGCCTCAGCGGATGAGGTGGAGTCCATCCCTCTGTAAGGCTCTCGGGAGGATCCTCCTGGCTGCTGCAGATTTTCCTTTCCTCGGACAGAGGCAAAACCTGCAGCCAGCCCCACATGAGGCCAGCTGCTGCTGTTGGACAGGGCTGGGTGAGGCAGGAAGAGCATCACCATCTCCTCCTGGAGCTGAACCCTGAAGGTCCTTCAGCAAGGCGAAGGTTACACCCTTGGGAAGGTTTTGGGGTGGGAATTCCAGTTGACAGGAGCCACCTCCTGGAAAAACTCAGGCTTGCAAGCACTGCAGGACAGTCCCTCGACTTCCTCCCCTCTCTCCTGCTTTCGTTCCTGCACTCATCATCCTCAGGATCTCTGCCAGGTTGTGCTCCCACCGTGAGAGCAAAGCTCAGAGCTGTGGCCCCAGCTCCCGTCAGATCCAGCAGATGATGCTGTGTCCCTGTCCCTCAGCATTTCAGATCCAGCAGATGATGCTGTGTCCCTGTCCCTCAGCATTTCAGATCCAGCAGATGATGCTGCGTCCCTGTCCCTCAGCATTTCAGATCCAGCAGATGATGCTGTGTCCCTGTCCCTCAGCATTTCAGATCCAGCAGATGATGCTGCGTCCCTGTCCCTCAGCCCTTCTGCAGATCCAGAGCAGATGCTGCTGGAAGAAGTTGGGCTGAGATGTTGCTGTTTTGGGTGGAAATTCTCATCTTGAGCTGACCCTCAGGACTGTCAGATGAGGAAACAGCACCTTTCTGGCCCCAAAATCCCAAAGCTCGTTGGGAAGTTGTGCTTCAGGAGCTGAGGTCTGTCCCTGGCTGTGCCCTGGGACGGGGTTTGGAGCACCTGATTTAATGGAAGGTGTCCCTGCCCATGGCAGGGGTGGAACAAGCTGAGCTTTAAGGCCCCTTCCAGCCCAAACCATTCCGGAATTTTGTGTCTGTACAGTTTTATTTCTCTCCTTTCCCACCTGCTCCCTCAGACTGCCCCGTTTCCCTTCGTTTCTCACCAAACTGCACAATTTCCCTTCCCACTGGGACCGGGAGCTCTGGGTTAATGCCGCCGTCATCGGGTGTCAGCGCTGCACAACCACTTAACCCTCTCCGGGATGGGAAAAACAAAAGGAAGAAGAGGAATAAGCGAATTCTGTGCCGGTGACACTTTCTCCCGGCCAACAAACAAAAGTTTTATGAGCTGAACCCTCTGGATGCTGCATTCCAGCTTGGTAACATTTCGGTAACACATTGCAAACGTTTGACTCATAGAAACTTGGACGGCTGCAGCCGGGGGAGGGGGAAGAGCGTCACATTCCCATTCCCGGGCAGGGTTTGGTCGTCGGATTTCTTTTTTTAATTTTTTTTAAAGAACTGAAACTTCTCTCTGTTTAATGAAAAAAAAAAAAAAAAAAAAGTTTGAGCCTGACGATTTCCACCGGCGCTCTCATTGTGTTTGGGAGTGAGGGGCTGGGGGGGAGGGCTCTGCTGCCAAGGGAGGGACCCGGGGCAGCTGAACTCGCTTTTCTTCTGCAAGTTTTTTCTTTTTTTCTTTTTTTTTTTTTTCTTCTCCCTCTGTGTTCCCAGGGCAGGGTTGGCTTTCTAGGTTTGATAAAGCATTTCCTTCCATTGTCATTCTATACGGCCTCTGGGCCCTGCGCTCAGTCCCTCCCCTTTGCCGTCCCCTCTCTTTCTCTCTCTCTCTCTTCCTGAACTTTAGTGAATCTTGAGATATAAAGAAAGCAGCTGCCTCCCTTAAGCACAGCTTGAACAATGAGACCTCCTCTCCAAGGGCTTTAATTCCTCTGGATGCAAGGACAAAGCCAGGGTGAGTAGCCTGCTGGTGGCTCCGCCGCTCCCGCATCTGCAGCGCGGCCGTTCGCGGTGTCCGTCCCGCAGCGCCGGCTCCTCTCGCTGTCCCCGGCTCCGGAGGGATCAGGTAGCACAGGAGGAGATGCTGCGAGTGTAAAATCCCCCCAGAGCCAGCCACCACACCCCGGGAAGTGCTGGCGCTGTCCCCGCGGCCGCTGTTCCCCACGGATGCTGTTCCCAGCAAACTCGTGCTGGAGAAGGCTTTGCCACCCAGCCGTGTCCCTGGATTTGGGTCAGCACCGCGTGTGAGACAGGCTCCCCGCCGTGTGAGACCGGGCAAAACCTGGCTCTGGGCAAGGTGGGAGGAATCCTGACCTCAAAGGCAACGAAAAACAAACATGATGCAATCGGGCGTGACTGAGCTGGGCTGCGGGAGGAAGATCTTCCCCGCGCCTTCGGGGCTGCGCACTCCGGGGGATGCCGGAGTGGAATTTGGGAAGGCGCTGATGGGGAGACACCTCAGGCGGCTTCGTGTGGGTTCTGGGGGTGCAGAAGGAGGGCGGGGGCGCAGCGTGTGCCGTGGGGTCTGGCTTTGCTCCGGGGATCTGCTTGGATCGTCTCATGCGCAAAAAGCGGGAGGCGAAATCCGGGGCAGCTCGGCAGGAGCGTGGCGCGTGTTAAATGAAGGGGATTCGGGACAAGTGATGAAGCTGCTGCTGGATGTGCATCTCCCAGGACGGGATCCCACCCTTTACCCTCCCAGGAAACTGGAACTGGTTCACATGGGGGCCTGTGGTGTGCTGGTGGATCTCACAGCCCGAGTGGGATGAGCCCCGTGCTGAAGAGGGAATTTCGTGCAGCCAAACTCAGCCCAGATGTTGTTATCTGGTGGCCCCCCCGCCCTCGAGTTTCTCCTCTTCATCCCGTGTGTCTCGAGTGTCTGCTGGCTGGGATAAAACATGATTCACAGGATCCTGGGCCTCGTAAACAGGGAATGATCAAACAAGGCATAAAAGAACATTTTTATTGCTCGTTAGGGCTTCACTAAGACCGTCTGGGGCTCTGTGTCGGTTCAGGTAGCTGCTGGAGTACAGCATGTTCTTGTAGTGCAAATGGAAAAATTCTCCCGTGTTCTGCAGCACAAAACTGCTCAAAACACGACTGGAAGTCCTTCAGGGGACCTGCAGAGCTCATGGTTTGTGCAAAGTCCTTAGAGAGCCTGTGCAGTCCGTCATGGGGCAGCTCAGAGTAGGTTTGATAGAGTTCTGAGTTTTTTCCCTCCATAAAATCCCATTTCTGGTCTGATGGGACCAGTTCCTTCTGTCCCAGTGCAGCTGTGTTTGTTTGTATCACTTGCTCCTGATCTCTGCTAAATCCAGCAGTTTTGGGCAGGTCTCTGGTTTCTCTGACAATGGACAAGGTGTTGTGGGATTTCAGGTGAGCATGACACGTTGACCTTAAATCCCATGGACCAAGCTGAAGGATGTGGATAAACTGGAGCTTTAAAACTGCAGAATGAGGTGGGTGAAATGAGCGTGTCCAGGTTTGTCACTGGTCCATGGCTGGAGAAACTCTCCAAAACCGTTGTGCTCCTGCTGGGACAGGAATTTCTCCTGAGCTGGAGCTGACTCATGTTAATATAAATGTAGATGAAACCTTCAGATTTAACAGAGCTTTTCAGAGGCAGAATTCTGCTCCCTCGCTTTTCGGGAGGCAACGAGGACTTCACCACCACTGAAAGTGCCCCCACCTCTGTGTCCTGGTCCCTTCCTGGCAGCCTCCAGGAGCCCATCCATGCTGCTGGCATTGCACAATGAGGAAATGGGCCAGCATTTCCATATTAGCAATCAACTTTCCAGGGATGTTGCATGGATTTTCCAGCGAGGGGTGGAACAGCATCAGCCACGCTTGGATCCACCAGGCCAGGGCTGAGGTGCTGCAGAAGAAGGACCAGGCATGGTTTGGGAAGCCTCAGATGAGTGTTCAGAGGGCAAACACCCCAGAGGCACAGCAGCTCTGGGTTCAAACCCTGTCCTGGTGCTTGGGCCTCGGGTGCTGTCCCTGCTGGGCTCCCCATCCCTGGGAACACTCTGGGTCCCACCTGGGGGAGCTTCTTGGCATCTTGAAGGACTGCAGGGATTTTGTCATTTGTGTCTTGGCTTTTCGGCCACATCCCCGTGGTGAAGCTGAGCTTGGGGTTGTCACATGTGCACGGAAAACGGGGACAAAACGCTTGGAAATGGCCACCTGGAGTTGAGATTGAGGTGACAGGAGGTGTCTGACCACCCTCATGGTGCACAGGATAGGAGGCAACAGCTGCCCAGCTGTGACATCAACCCCTGGACTCTCAGGGGCCTTTTCCAACCTAAATCATTCCATGGCCTTATTTCCATCTGCCCCTCGGCCTCTCTCTTCGGGACAGACACAGCCACACTTTGTGTTTGCATCATCAGGATGATGCACTTTAAAAAATATTAATTAGGCTTGGGTAATTCATCAGGAAGTTTACTTTCAAAGCAAATAAAACCAGCAAGCAGCTGTAGAGCCAGGAAACAGGTAAGGTTATTTATTACCTGAACAAACCAGGCAAAGGGTGAGGTAACAAGAATCGTGTCTGAGCTCAGCCTTTAGTGGTGGCTGCACCTGATGGTTCTCAGATCACCAGCAAACTTCTAAATAACGAGGTTTTGTGTGGCGGCCACACAGAAAGACCCTCGTGGCCACACGCATTCCCCCATCCTTGGAACTGGCTGTCCAAGACATCGCGGGGCTGTGGGTGACTCTGGAATAGTGATTCCCTCCGTCTGGAGCTGGGTCTGCTTTGCTGTTGTTTTGGCATCTTTTAAATGCAAAACTCACGGGAGAAGAATTCCTCATGCCTGTAAAACCCATCATGGTGCAAACCTGCAGCAGAGCCAGGTGGGATTTGAGGGGCTGCCCTTGCACCCCCGGATTGAGGGGGGAGCAGGAGGAGATGGAGCCTGGGGGTCACCAGGTGCTGCTTGGGGGCTGGAGAGATGCAAACACAGTCCCAGGACCACCGTGGCTTTTCCAGGTCTTTCCCTCTGTGCTCATTTCCATGCTGGGAGGGCAGTTTTTGGAAAAGCCCAGAGCATTGGGCACGTGGGGAATGAGCAATGCTGGGGCTTTGGGGCTCGGCCTGGGGCACCCAGGGATGGATGGATGGATCCATGGATGGAGGGATGGATGGACATGGAGATGGATCCACGGATGGAGGGAGGGATCCATGGATGGATGGGTGAATAGGCATGGGGATGGATCTATGGATGGACAGACGGACATGCTCCTCCCCCAAACCCAAGAGTGGGACCCTCTGCCACATCCCTGGAGTGGCACCCCAGCCTGGCGGTGCCGGGTCCCTCCTGCTGCCCGTGCGCAGCGAGGGGAAGGGGATGAAGGGCCTTTTCAAGGTTACAAACCTCTTATTTTTGGATGCATTTCCCTGCGGCTGGAGCCGACCCAGGCTGGAGCTGTTGAAGTTTTCGGTCCTTTGTTTGTTTAATTGAAGTGCTGTTTGTTTTTGATCACGGGCATGAGATAGGCGCTTCCTCTGCAGGCAGGAAGCAGTGATTTCCTGTTCTGTCCCCGGCCAACTCTCACTGCGCAGGAAACCTCGCTCTGCTGAGTGGCCACTTTTCGTGCAGCATTTCTGGAAGGTTTTACGTGGTGTTGTTTTGGTTTTTTTCTCTTATTTTTTCTTTTTTTTTCACCCCTTCCCCTGTGAGCGGCGCTGGTGGTGCTGGGTCCCTGTGGGAAGGACGTGTGGAGAGCCTGGAGTCCGGCTCGCTCAGCAGGTTGGGGATGCTGTTTGATGAAAAGGGGTCCATTTAGCCTCACATCTTTCAGTTCTGTTGAGAAGTTGGTTGGTTCACTTTGAAGTGAACCTTTTTTCATTGTGTTTTTTGGGGGGAGCACTGCTCTGGAAGGTGTGTTTGTCCCAGGTCATTCAAACCACTTGACTGATGTCACATGGAGGCTCAGGGCAGGACAAAGAGTGAAACCACACCTGGGTCACCCCTGCCAGCTTCACCTGCTCATGTCCTTGCTGTGCTGGAGGACCTTTAGGCACAATTGGGGTTGTTCAGACTGGAGAACAGACGATTTGGGGTCACCTGGCTGTGGCTTTCCAGTCCCTGAAGGAGCTGCAGGAATGATGGAGAGAGACCTGGAGTGCCAGGACAGGGGAGAATGGCTTTAAACTGCCAGAGGGCAGGGTTAGAGGGGATTTTGGGAAGGAATTCCTCCCTGTGAGGGCTGGTAAGGCCCTGGCACAAGTTGCCCTGGCACAGGACGTGGCTCCTCATCCCTGGGAGTGTTCAAAGCCAGATTGGACAGGGCTTGGAGCAACCTGAGATGATGGGAGGTGTCCCTGCCCATGGCAGAGGGTGGAACGGGGTGGTTTTTAAGGTCCCTTCCACCCACATGGCCAGGTCAGTCCCACAAACCATCAGAGAGGAGTCGGGGATGGGGCTCGAGCCGAGGTCCCACACCTGTGTAGCTGTTTCCAGGGTGGAAAAGAGACACAGGTTTTCCCACAGGAATCCTCAGGAATCCCAAAGAGGCGGAGCCGCGGCTCCTTGGCAGCTCCCAGCACTCGGGGATGTTGTTACTCAGCGTGTTTATCCTCCAGCAGCAAACCCAGACAGGCTCTCACTCACTCAGCACCGTGCCCAGAGGTGAAGCGCTGCAGTATCAGATGGCTCCAGCCACAGGAAGCCCGGACAGACAGGACAGACAGACAGACAGACACTGCAGCAGGAGAGCCGTGGGAGCCCCAGGGCAGCAGACGTGACCACGAGCAGAAAGAACTTCTCTGCCCGAGGTTTTAATTATCAACTGGTTGTTGTAAAGGGGCTCCCCTGTGGGGAGGGGGTTTGTCGGGGAAGAAGCAGCGGCTGCAGGAACAAAGCAGGGAGGGGGAAGGCTGGGGAAGGGGGAGCAGAGATGCTCACAGCCCCCAAATCCTGCAAATGACCCACACGGAGCGGGGACGGTCAGGAGAGGGGACAGTCAGCAGAGGAGATGGTCAGAGGGTTTAGCCAGAGTTGTGCAAGAGCAGCTGGCTGGGGCCTTTTGGCTGCAGGAGGATGAAAGGGCTGGGGATGCACAGAGGGAGGGCTGGGAGCTGCAGGAGGAGGGAGAGGGCAGGACGCTCCCGGCTGCAGCTGCTCCAGCCCCGCAGCAGTTGTGCCACGACTTGTGCTCGAAGCCATCCAAGGAAAACTTTGCTTGGGCTGCTCTCATGCAGCCCCAGCCCTGTGCAAGCGTGTCCCCCATCACCTCAGCCCCCCCATTCCTGGAGAGCTCTCCGTTCCCAAGGCCCCTCCGGATCATTGCACGTCGGTGACATCACCGCTGGTTGCCATGGAAAAGCCAGGTTGTCCAAAACACGACCCCTTGGCCTCATCCCATGTGTGTCAGGAAATGAAGGTTTTATAGCACATCTCTGCAGCGGAGCAGAAACAGCCGGGGCAGGAACCGCAGCCCCGGCACCGGCAGAACCCCCCCGGCCATGGCTGCTGGCCTGGGACTCCCTGCTGGGGACACGGGGACCTGCTTCATGGGGTTATGGGGCTGGTTTGTGTCTCCTGAGTTATTTCTGGTCTCTGAGCTTGCTGTTGTGGGCTGGAACACCCCGAGGAGAGGCAAATTCCTCCTTGGAATTCCTCCCTGGGAGGGTGGGCAGGGTGCCCAGAGGAGCTGTGGGTGCCCCTGGATCCCTGGAAGTGTCCAAGGCCAAGTTGGATGGGGTTTGGAGCAACCTGGAATAGTGGAAGGTGTCTCTGCCCATGGCAGGGGGTGAAATGGGAGCTTTAAGGTCCCTTCTGACCCAACTCATGCTGTGACTTTATGCATTTTGGGGAGAGGCAGAGAATCGGTGTGAGGAGCAGAGGAGAGGCAGAAAATGGGAGGAAAGGTCCCCAGGGGCTCACTCACAGCAGAATCGTGGGAGAATCAAACCCTGCTCACACCCGAGCTGGGGCTCACACTGCCTTTGGAGGGACTGTGACGTGCAGGGAGAATCCAAAACTATTTGGGAGTCCTGGCCACAGAGATGTTCCTAAAGCTGTCCCAGAACTGATGGAAACAAAGGCCTCAGAGACCTTTGGTGTGGGGGCTTTGGGAAGGAAACCTCAGGTGTGGTCCCGTGGCAGGGATGGACGCTGCTGTTCCAGGCAGCCTTTGTTTGGCCAGGGTCAGGTTTGGGGCATGTGCTGGCAAATGAGAATTTGGGGCACGGAGGGTGCTGGGCAGGGCTGGTCTCACTTTGGCTGAAAATTTGGCAGTGCCACAGCCAGATCACCCCAGTGAGTGGCACCAGGAGCCAGCTCGGGCTCCAGAGCGGGGCTGGCAGTGCCACCCTCCCATCCCCACGGTGCCAACCGACCCTCGCCCCGCCGCAGCCGCCCCCCCTTGCAGTGGGTGTTTTGGGGTTAAAAATAGACTCCAGATTTCGGTTGGTAAAGGCGGAGGCAGGGAGCAGGAGCTGTTTATCAGTGCCAGGGTTTCCCCTGAGACACTGAAATGAGTCAGATAAGAGATGGGCACAACGTGCACGTTGCCCTGCGCTGGTGCCGGGGCTGCTGCTCCCTCCCAGGAGCTTTTGCCGTGTGCTGAGGTGTCCTGGATGTCCCAGTCCCTGAGGATGCTCCATGGAACTCATGTTCCTACCAGACTCGGATGCTCTGCAGCACCCAACCCTCAGCCCCTTTTTGGAAATCTCTGCTGTTAATCCTGTCCCAGCCACAGAACCATGGAAAGGTTTGGCTTGGAAGGGACCTTAAAGTTCATCCTGTGCCACCTCCTGCCATGGGCAGGGACCACCCCAGGTCTTGGATCTTCCCTTCCACGCTCCAAGGTTGCTCCAGGCCCTGTCCAACCTGGGCTGGAGCTTTCTGATGCCCCAGAGCCCTTTTCCCACAGCGTCAGCACGTTCAAAAGCAGCAGCTGGGGCCTGAATCAGCCAAATCAGAATCAGCCAAATCTCATTTTTCTGAGGGGGTGGCACAGGCACTGCTGGGCCCTGCACGTTTCTTTTTCCTCTAACTTCTAAAACATGTCTTAAGTTGCCCTCTAGCTAGTCCTTACACTAACTTTATCATTTAACCTAACGTTATCTCACCATTTTAAGTATTTTTCAGAGTTCCAAGAGAAAAATATTTAAACTTCATGGGAAGCCTGCTCCGAGGATAAGGAGGGAGCTGCAGGGCCAAACCCTGGCGTGGGCAGCATCCCCTGGGCAGCATCCTGAGCGGGTCAATGCCTCGGGCAGGGCAGGGCTGTGGGGCTGGGCGCTGCCAGCTCATCCTGGGCACTTTTGGGCGCTGAACCCTCTCCTGCTCAGCAGCAGCAGCAGCAGCAGCAGCAGTTTCCTGTTTGACTCACACCTGACACAGGCCGGGAGCGCCTGAGTGGGGCTGTTTACAATTAGAGAACGTGGGATTCCCAGAAAGAGGCTCAGACCGGACGTCCTGAAGCGAAATACCCCGAGCGTCAGCAGCTAAAAATAACCGTGGCAGAACAGTCACCAAACTCTGCGGCGGCTCCGGCCGCTCGGACCCAAATTCCACTTTTCCATCCCCCAACCCCGGGGTGTCCTTCGGTGCTCCCCATGCTGATGGATGCAGCAGTGATTTCTCTTGGTTTCTCTCTTATTTGAGGGAGGGGAGGGAGTAAGGCAGGGATTAAAATGTGAATAATCAGAGTTTCAGCCAGAAGTGGCTGATGGGAATCAGTTGAGCTCATTGAAGGGCTTTGGGTGGGTGGGAAGTGAGGCAGGAGCAGCTGCTCAGGGACAGGAACTTTGTGGGGCAGCTCTGGAGATGGTGTCCAGTGGCTGGCTGGACACGTGTGGTCATGGCCAGCTCCAGGGAGGCTGAAATTTTCCAGGACCTGAGTCAGAGCTGGGGAAGGGGAAGGTGCTAAAGGCAGAGAATCGTAGAACAGGATGGTTTGGGTTGGGAGGAACCTTTAAAGCTCACCCAGTGCCACCCCTGCCATGGGCAGGGACACTTTCCCCTGTCCCAGGGTGCCCTGTCCAGCCTGGCCTTGGACCCTTCAGGAATGGGGCAGTCACAGCTGCTCTGTGCCAGGGCCGTGCCACTCTCATATGGAGGAATTTCTTTCAAATATCTTTCAAATATTTCATTTTGGTCCCTGGTGCTTGGTGCAGGGCTCAGAAAGGGTCCGAGCTCAGCCTGAGCTGAGCTTGGCTGTCACCCCAGCCCAGAGCTGGGCCCTGCTGCCTTTTGTGCCTCCCCCCAGTGCTCCTGGGCTGGAGGAAGAGACAAAAGATGGGTCAGAGCAAAAGGGCACAGAAAGAATCCTCCAGAGCCAGCCCTGCAGCCCAGTGACCCCTTCCTGACAGAGATTTGGGAAGGCAGAGCTCCCGTTAAGGCACTTATGCAATAGGTTGTTACCAGAGGAAGTTTCTCTTTAACCCCAGGCAGTTGGTGGTTGATTTATGTCCTGCAGCTTTAGATTTTCTAGGTTGCAGTGGTATTGCATAAGAAGATAACTTGACCCTGTGTTTCTTAAAACCATTTTTTGTTGTTGTTATTGGAGGTTGTCTTTCATCTGCCTCTCATGTACCTGGAGATGTAAAATGAAGGACAACTCTACAGCTTGTCCCACTGTGAGGGTGAATCCCTGAGTTTTCTCAGAGGTGGGGTTGGATTTAGGTCTTTCTTCACACAAAACCTTGTGAGTTTTATCCCCAGAATAAGAGCAGCTCCCTCGCTGTTTCTGCCTTTAATTTCTCCCGCTCCCTTCATGCACCAGGTCACTTTTGCCCTTAGGCAATAAACACAGCAGTGGGGAATACTCCAGGAATGGGATGCAGGGATGGACTGCAGGGACAACTTGGAACCATCTCAGTTCCTGTAGAGATCAGCCCTGGACTAATGGCCCTGGGGCCACTCCCAGTGCAGGTCTGTCCTAGGGAAGAGCTGTTCCTGAGTGGGAGCGAATTAATTTCATGGCAGGGGAGACAGACGAGTCTTGTGCCTTGTGGCAGCTTCCCTTGGGCTCTCTCCTGATTTGCCATTTGCCTTTAACCTAAACTAAAAGTTATTTAGACTGAAAGCAGACATTAGTGTTTGTGAACAGAAGGCAATTACAGGGAGAAAACCAATCTCCACCAGCGTGGTGGGGGACAGACACGGCCCCATTGTCTCAGCCACGGGGTCCTGCCAGCAGAAGGACCAGCCCAGGTTCTCCTCCTCCAGCAAGGAGAGCTGGGATGATTCCTGCTCTGTTCCAGCCTCCCCTGGTGCCTTTGAGGGAACCCTTCACACTCACCCTTGCAGAACTGGGGGGACAGTGACCCCTTCCTCCTTCCTTGTCTCAGGAATTGGAACCATTCCTGGTCTGGGTGGTGGATGTGGGAAATCTGAGCTGAACTTCTCCAACTGAGGGATTTTTCCCTTCCTGGGTGACTGTGGGTGGCTCTGAGGCTGCTCCAATTTTAGCCTCCCCACACCACCCAGATGTTAAACTGGGCATCTTCTCTCATCTGCTCCCGGGATGTTCATTGTCCGGGAATCCCCGGGTGGCCAATTGTGCCAGCGGGAGCTTTCATGGAAACAGCCCATTTTTTTTTCCTGTGGCAGCTCCAAGCCTTTGCAAAAAGCTGGTAGAGCCCCAGGAGCTTCTGGCAGCTTCATTTTATTTTGAAATCAGTCAGTCCCCAGCTGGGTGCGAGAGTAAAACGAAAGGATGCGAGATAAAGGCGCCGGTGCAGCGAGCGAGGGCAGCCCGCGCCTGGGCCTGTCATTCTGAAACCAGGCATGGAAACTGTGCCGGGGAGAAAAGCTCGAGAGCAGCGCTTGGGCTCCTCGCCACACACACCCCGAGCACGCCAGAGAGTGGCTCTGCCTGGGGACGGTCACGTGTGGCCACGGGAGAGCCACGGGAGCCTCGAGGGCAGTGGTGGCTCTGACCGGGCCGATGAGCGGCGACGACAAAGGTACCGACAACGACCTGTCCTGTCCTGCTCCCCACATCCACCCCACCTCTTGTGTCTCTGGGGAGTCCTCTCCAGGTTCCCCTCATCCAACCCATCTCTTGTGTCTCTGGGGAGTCCTGTCCCGCTCCCCTCATCCACCCCACCTCTTGTGTTCAGGTGTTTCTGGGAGTCCTGTCCAGGTTTCCCTCATCCAACCCACCTCTTGTGTCTCTGGGGGACCTTCTCCAGGTCCAACGCACCTCTTGTGTTCAGGTGTCTCTGGGGAGTCCTCTCCAGGCTCTCTTCATCCACCCCACCTCTTGTGTTCAGGTGTTTCTGGGGAGTCTCTTTATCCTCTGCTCTCTCCTGAGCATCTCTGTCCTCCCGCCCTCCATCTCCTGGGGGTTTGGGCACCTGCAGGCCTGAGCTGCTCTGGAGGCCGAGGAGATGTGGAGGTGGCGGGGAGTGAGGGTTTGGAGAGGAGGAGGCTCTGGTGGGTTGTTGGGGTGGTGTTCACTCCCTTTTCTGCCTGCCCCTTTGCCAGGGGACACGGGCACTGTGCCCATGGCTCCCACACCGGGGAACTGGACCATGCCCTGCCCAGAGCACGCAGGGATTTAGGGACCTTCATTGTAGGAGGATTGGGGTTGGAAGGGACCTCTAAGGTCACCCAGGGACTTAAGGACCTTCATTGTGAGAGGGTTCGGGTTGGAAGTGACCTTTAAGATCACCCAGGGATTTAGGGACCTTCTTTGTAGGAGGAATTGGGTTGGAAGGGACCAAGGATCACACAGGGATTTAGGAACCTTCACTGGGCTGTGCAGACTCTTGGATGCACAGCCCAACGTCCCTGTCCCCTGTGGTGTTCTAGGCAGCTGTGAGATGCTCTGGTGGACAGTGAAGGGCTGGGTTTGGAGATCTGGGTGACACCAGGAAGGGGATGCGTGACAGGGCAGGTGGCTGTTGCTCGTTGTCACCGCCGGTTTCTGAGTGGCAGTCACCTCACCCAGCTCCCCTCACCCACTGGAGCTGGGACATGGGGGCATCTCTGCTTCCTCAGAGACACCTGGAACTCCTGACCCAGCTTTTGTCCCTTCTCTTGCCACCCCTGGCACTCCCTGGCTCTTTTTGTGGATGGGTGGGAAATTGCTTCAAGACAGAGAAGTGCAGCTCCTGACACCATGGCTCAGGGAGGGATGCTGTGATGAATTTGTCAAGTTTTGTCCTGTCTCAAAATTGCTGAAACTGTTGAAACTCTCCCACACCCCCTCTTGGGAATTTCCAGCTAAACCCAACTGGTTTTGGTTCTCTGGACTGTCGAGAAAGCTGAGCTCAGGCCTGAGGGCCCTGGCTCAGAAACCAGGACGTGAACTGGAGATTGGCACCCTAGAGCTGAATCCCGTGGCCTGCAGACCTCTGCCTGCAGATGCCCGTGAGTTTTGGAGGGTTGGCTTGGCAGCAGAGCTGTTTGGAGCCCCTCATCCCCTGGTTTGAGGGACAGAGAGGGAAGGGGAGGAGAGGGAAGGACACAGCACAAGAACTGAGCCTGTCCCGGGATGCTCAGGGGGAGAAAGGGGAGGCACTTCATAGACTGTGACAGGAAAACTTTCAGTCCCAGGGTTCCTACAGCTGCTTCTAGGCTGAGAAAACACCTCCAGGGCTGTTCTCAACAGCTGGGAACAGCGGCAGATGGGGACCTGGTGGTGGCCAGCAATTAGTGCAAATTAGGGTCAATCACAGCCGTTTGGGAGCGGCAGAGGAGATGCAGCCGAGTCTCTTTCCTCCCCGTTTTCCTCCTGTTTCAAAGCGCAGGAGGGACCGCGGGGGACTCTGGAGGTGGCCGAGGAGGTTGTGTCACACCTGGGGGGTGACAGCCTCTGCTGCCAGCGTGCCCAGCAGCGCCCAGAGCGTGCCAGACGCTTTTGTTCCTTCTCCTGGTGTTTGGAAAAACAGTTTTGACCATTACTTTTCCCTTCTCTGGGCTTTAAACAGGGAAATAAACCATTCCCAGTGACATTTGCAGAGCTTCTACAACCCTTCTCAGTGGAACTGTTTGGTCTGGGTTTCTCCAAAGAAAAAGCTGAGGAAGAGGAGGGAGTGGTCAATGTGCAGGTGCGATGGACTTCCCTGGCTTTGCCATGTGGGAGCTGCTTTTAGGTTATAATAAAAAGCCAGAAATCTATAAAAACCCAGTAAAAGCCCTGTCTAACCTGGCCTTGGGATCCAGGGACCCAAGGACAGCCCCAGCTTCTCTGAGCAGCCCTCAGCACCATCACAGGGAGGAATTTCTCCCTGACAACCCATCTAAATGTGCTCCCTGTCAGTGCAAAGTGATTCCCCCTGCGCTGTCACTCCCTGTCCTGGGGAAAAGCCTCTCCAAGTCGGGCTGTGCCTTGCTGAGGGTGCAGAGAGGAGCCCACCAGGTTCTTCTGCGCCTGCAGACCCCATCGGGGATGCTTTGGGGGTGAATTTGGTGCCCCGTTATCAGGGAAACCTTAATTAAAAGCTCATTAAAGGCCACCGAGTCCCGGCTGGGGCCGGGAGGGGGCGCGGGGCCACCCGGGCTCGGCGCAGAAACTTTGAGTCACTCGCCGGGTGTTTTGGAGCGAAATTCGGAGCCGCCGCGGCCCCTTCCCGGCCCATTGTTGTGGTTTGACAATCACATTTTCCTGTTTTTAAAGCAAATGTTTTTCTCTCCTCTGGGGACGTAACCGAAGCCCCGCGAACACAGCGGGGGAAGGTGCCCGGTGGGCTCCGGACTTTGAGGGACCCCGGGGGGCTCCGGATTTTGAGGGACCCCGGGGGGCTCCGGACTTTGAGGGACCCCGGGGGGCTCCGGACTTTGAGGGACCCCGGGGGGCTCCGGACTTTGGGGGACCCTGAGGGGCTCCGGAATTGAGGGACCTCGGGGGGCTCCGGGATTTGAGGGACCCCGGGGGGCTCCGGATTTTAAAAGACCCCGGGGGGCTCCTCACCCGGGATGAGCCCCCCACCCCTGGCATCGCCCCTTCCCTCCCATCTCCGTTCTCTGTGCAACAGTGGCAGCAGGAGGGTGAAGGAGGCAGAAGTGTGCTTCTTATTTTTATTTTTTGCTCCTTTTTTTTTTTTTTTTTTTTGAAGTTGACGGTTCCTCTTTGCCGTGCTGTGGTTTCACGGCCGGCAGCAGGACACGGGGGTATTTTTGTAGGTTTTATTCAAGGAGCGTCTATTTAAAACAAACTTTTGGGCTGCTGAGCACTTGTTACCCCTCAGTTCAAAGCAGAGGATGGGGCTCGTGGGGAAATGGGCGGCTGGTGGCAGCCCGCAGAGCCACTTGGGCTGTCTGAGGGTGCTGGAGGTCTCCAAGTCCCCACGGAGGGTGGACCCACCGTGGCATGGGTGGAGGTGGGGCAAGACAAGGAGAAAACCCATTTATTATTCAAGTTCCTATATGCAGAGTGCCTGCACGCTCCCAGATTTGCATTGAAATAGGAATAATTTGACTTTTACTGAATGAAAGTCAGGAAGTTTTAATGCTGAGTGGTGGCTCTGCAGCCGTGTTTTCAGGCAAGATGCAGCTGGGGCTAAAAACCACCAGGAGTGGGCTAATGCTTGTCCAGCGTGGCCAGGACCTGCTCAGTGCTGCTTTAGCCCCATTTCCTTGCTCAGAGCCGTGCTGAGCCCCTGGGATGTGACACAAACCCCTCTGTGCTCAGGATCCGAGCGTCTCCTCCCGTGTGTTACCCAACACAGGGTGTGAGCTGTTCCCCTCGTTTCGTGCATCAGCAAATTAAAAAAGGCACCAAGCTCTCTTGTGCTCCAATCAGCAACTCGCCCACCTGCCCATGCCACTGCTGAGCCTGGCAGGATCAGCAGCTTGGCCTCCAAGCATCCCAAATTCTGTTCCCAGCAAGGAAAATACGGAGGGGAAAAGAGAAAGCCCGTGCTGGGAAGGTGGAGGTTGGCAGGAGCGTGTTAATCCCTGCCTGGGCACCAGGAGGGCTCTTGGTGCTCTTTGGTGAAGTCTTTTGGCAGGGGGATGCCAGGCAGTGCCACGCAGGACTCTCAGTGCCTCCAGTTGAACATCCAGGTGTTGTCCTGGTCACCTCTGCCTGGTGGGGAGATCCCGGGCACCTCCCTGTTCCCAGGGCTCCAGGTGGGTCAGCCCTGTCACCTCCCTGTTCCCAGGGCTCCAGGTGGGTCAGCCCTGTCACCTGCCTGTTCTCAGAGCTCCAGGTTGGTCAGCCCTGTCACCTCCCTGTTCTCAGAGCTCCAGGTTGGTCAGCCCTGTCACCTCCCTGTTCTCAGAGCTCCAGGTGGACCAGCCCCGTGCCAGGAGCTCGCTGGCTGCAGCCCAAACTTCCCAGCTCTATAAATCTGGGCGGGCCAGCCACGCTGCGATCCCGTCTGACCGAAACCGAGTCACTCCTCACCTGCCGCTGCCACAACCTGTGTGGCCTCTTCTGCTCCAGATGCTCCCGTTTGCAGCGGGAAGGGGAAGCCTTGGAAGGGGAGTGAGGTGGATCAGAGCTTGGGGGGCTGCCTGGGGCTCTCTGAGAGGCTCCTGGATGGGGGATGAGTGTTGGAAGAGCTGCTGAGCACAGGGCTGCCGGTGCCCCCCATGCCTGGGTCATCCCCTGCTGTATCCTTGTGTCTCCTGCCCCTTTGGGAGGCTTTTGTCTCCTGCCTTTTTGTCAGCCCTGCAGACATCAGCAGCTTTATCCTTGCGTTTTCCAGCTCAACTCAGGAGCAGGGGTGGGGACTGGCAAAGCAGAGAAAAGTCTTAGGTGGGAAACCACCACCCTTCCTCACCCATTCTCCCCCTCCCAGGCAGCCCAAGCCCCTCTCCTGACTCATGTCAGGGCTGAGCTCTCGGGGGGCTGCAGGACCCTCCCCGCTCGCCCTGGGCTGGCTCTGGGAGCCCGGACGAGCCCGGGCAGCCTCGAGCGCCTTTGTCTCCTCCGCCGACGGTCTGAGGGTTGCACAACGTGTGGGGGTGAAGCACATCCATCTCCAGGATCAAAATAACCCTTTTCTTTCCCAACCGGCAGCGGGTTCTGCAATATCCCCCCTGCCTGGCACAGCAGAGCCGTGCCTGGCCGGCCACGGGAGGAGGGACTCCAGAAAGGGAAGCAGTGCCTCGTTTTCCAGGCTAAAAATACCAGCTGTGCTTCCAAAATAATCTCAGTTCAGTGATCTCCATTGCCCCCCAGGGCTGCTGGCTGCTGAAATTCCCCAGTAATTCAGCCTGAGCTCCTCACCCCGATGGAGGAAGGTCTCGGTGGGATCTGTTTGCTGTTGGAGGCAGGTTTGGCCCTTGGTGTTCACATAATTTTTGAATGGGATTGATGGGAGGAGCCAGGCTGCTGCTCCTTCTACTGCTTCTATTTCAAAATGGGATTGGGAAAAATTCACAGATTTCAAGGTTGAATACAGGGACCAGGAAAATTCTGGTTTTCCAACCCGTCCCAAATCCGATCTGTTAATTTGTAGGGGAAAACCACAAGTTTCCTCCAGGACGTGCTGGGGTAGATTCCCATGGGTTGTGGTGTGGTTTTTGGGGGTGCCCTGTGCAGAGACAGAGGTTGAACTGGATGATCCATGTGTCTCCTTCCCACTCAGCCTGTTCTATGATTCCTTTCCACGATTCTGCCCCAGACTGGAATGATCTGCAGGAATTCTGGGGCTGGCTGAGCCCAGCCTGTCCTTCCTGATGAGTTTGAGCCTTTGGAATGATGAATTTAGGGGAATTCAGAGCACTGGACAGCAGAAAGAACTCGATGGGGAGGATGAATCCCCTTCTGCAGCTGCTGTTCATAGAATGGTCCCCACCACTCTCACCTCTGGCTGGCTCCACTCAGTAATATGCAAATTTATGCAGAGCAGAGCCCTCTGGGACTTAGTTGTGAAGTTATTGACTGTTCTCAGAATGAACTGTTAGTCAGAAAAACCTTGTCAGGGCAATTTGGGTGTTGCTGGGGCTCTGAAGGGACCTGGGCTGAGACTTCTGTTCTGGTACTATTTTCCAAATCAGAGAGCATTAAGCATAACCCCGGTGATTCTGAGTTATTAAAAAAGCTGCTGCCACTGCTCTGGGCTGAGCTGCCAGGTGCTGTTTGAGGGCTGTGCCTCTCCTCACGTGAAGTTTCACTGTGGATCAACGAGGCTTTGGAAATGAAAGGGAAGGAAAGGCTGATCGCAAGAGAACAGGCATAAATTAAAGTGAAAGAGAAAGCCCTGGAGGTGGGTGAGATGCACCCTGAAACCTCCCAGCTTCAGCGGGTGCCCAAAATAACCACTCGGTAAGCAGGGTTAGAAATGTGCCGGCCCCTGGGCTCGATGTGTAACTTCCCAGAGCTGTTTTGGTATCAGAAAAGCGAGCAAAATAACTCAGCAAAAGCACATCCCTGCCCACCCGTGTTTCAGCGCTGTCTCACTGCACCCACTGACCCCAGAGACTCCGGGGCTGCAGCTGAGCAGGGCTCCTCATCCCGGCACCGGGCAGGGCTCTGCTCTGGCTCTGAAGTGATTTCTTCCTTGGAAAGGAGAAGTGTAATTCCGCAGTTGGAGAATCCCCCGAGGGAACCTCGGGGTCTCACGGCACCTCCCTCCTTCACTCTGAGCTTGGGTCCGTTTCTTTCTTTGTGGTGCTCAGCTCCCTGGTCTCTGCGTGGGGATGTTCCTGCCTGTCCTGTGCTCAGGGGCTTCAAACGTTCCCTCTGTCCTGTCCTGTGTTCATCCCGCGGGATGCTCCCTCTGTCCTGTGCTCAGCTCATCCCGAGGGATGTTGCCTCTGTCCTGTGCTCTGCTCACTCCGCGGGATGTTCCTACTGTCCTGTGCTCTGCTCATCCCGAGGGATGTTCCTGCTGTCCTGTGCTCTGCTCATCCCGCGGGATGCTCCCTCTGTCCTGTGCTCTGCTCATCCCGCGGGATGTTCCCGGTGTCCTGTGCTCATCCCGCGGGATGTTCCTACTGTCCTGTGTTCATCCTGTGGGATGTTCCTGCTGTCCTGTGCTCTGCTCATCCCGCGGGATGCTCCCTCTGTCCTGTGCCATGCTCAGTTCATCCCGCGGGATGTTCCTGCTGTCCTGTGCTCTACTCATCCCGCGGGATGCTCCCTCTGTCCTGTGCTCTACTCATCCCGAGGGATGCTCCCTCTGTCCTGTGCTCTGCTCATCCCGCGGGATGCTCCCTCTGTCCTGTGCTCATCCGGAGGGATGTTCCCGGTCTCCTGTCCTGTGTTCATCCCGCGGGATGTTCCTGCTGTCCTGTGCTCTGCTCATCCCGCAGGATGTTCCTGCTGTCCTGTGCTCTGCTCATCCCGCGGGATGTTCCTGCTGTCCTGTGCTCAGCTCATCCCGCGGGATGCTCCCTCTGTCCTGTGCAGTGCTCAGTTCATCCCGCGGGATGTTCCCTCTCTCCTGCTCCCGGCTCACCCCCGCTCGCCCCGGTGCGGTGGGAACTGCCCCGTCCCGGTCCCCCGGGCGATGGAGGAGCCCGGGCAGGGAGCGAGACCCCGGGAACGGGCAGGTGCCAGGTGGAAGTGCTCGGCTCCAACTCGGTGCACGGAGCTCTCCCCAGGCTCGGCCGTTCTGCCGCCCCTTTCCCAGCACTTTGGTGGCTCCGCCATCACCCGGGATGGACGGGCTGGGGCTCAAGTTTGGCATCCAGCGACCAGTGCTCGGCCCCGATTCCCGCTGCCCGAGTCTCTCCAGCCGCTGGAAGTCGCCTCTCGCGGTCCCTCGTGTCGCGGAGCTCTGACCCGGAACGCGCCGCCCGCCCCCGGCCCGTCCGGTCCCGGCCCGTCCCGGGGGCGGAGCGGCACCGCCCGCAGCTCCCGCCGGGGCCGCCCCGCTCCGCCCGCCCGGTTCCGGAGCGGCGGCGCAGGTGGGGCCGGAGCCCGCGGAGTCCCCGCGCGGCCCGGCCGGGGCCGCCCCCGCTCCGCCACCCCCGCCCAGGAACGCTCCGGCATCGCCTCGGTCGCCGCCGCCAGCACAAGGTAGGCGCCGGGACACCGGGACAAGGGGACACCGGGACAAGGGGACACCGGGGCTTGTGGGGTCCCCGTCCCCTCTCGGCTCCGTTCCCCTCTCGGCTCCGCTCGCCCCCTCCCCAGGTGCTGCAGCCCCGCTCCCGCAGCCCCCGGGGCCGGCTGGCTCCTGGGAGGGGGTGCCCCGTGTAGCCCTGGCAGCGGGGAGCGCCCATCCCGGGGGTGCCGGATCCCGGCAGTGCCTGCCTGGGGTCTGCAGCTCCAGCCGGGGCTCGCTGGGGCGGCGGTGGCCGCTGCTGGCCGGACTGTCGCCCCCGGAGCGGAGGTGCTGTGCCGGTGCCGGGGGAGCACCGGGGGATGGCGACTCCCGGAGCAGCCGATCCAGCCCGTGTCCCGCGGAATGTGTGCGTGTGGTGCGGGGCTCAGCCCCGACCGGCTGCCAGGGCTGAGGGGGAGAGCTCGGGCTCTCGAGTCCCCAACTCACCGGGTCCAGCGAGGCCCGCGGAGCCGCGGCTGCCTTGGAGAGCAAGTGCTCAGATGTGGCAAAGCCGAGCCTGTGGTTTGCTGGAATGTTTTTGTGCTAATCCTGTTGCCTTTCCCTTCCGAAGGGCTGGCAGCGCGTGGAGGGAGTGTGAGGGCAGAGGAGCAGCAGCACTGCTGGGTTTGCCCTCGGTGCATTTGCTGCAAGGGCGCCTCTCTCTCTCCAAATGGGAAAAGGATGTGCACTGGGAAAAGAGTTTTGGGTGCCCCAAACACCCCAGATCCCTCTGCCAGAGCCACGAGCCAGTGCAGCCCACAGATCTGTGCACTGTCCAAGGTTTGCCCTGTCTGGCAATCCCAAAAAGCAGCTTCCCACACCTTTTTCCGTGGTAAAGGTGTTATCTGTGGTCTGGAGGTTTGCTGAGTACTGGGATATTGGGACACTCCTGCGGAGGAGGTGCGGGATGTGCTGGACATGGCTCGGGCAGGAGAGATGAGGTGTCACTCGCGGCAGAGGGAGGGAAGTGAGTGGCCGCAGGCTTTGGATTCTGCGTTAGTGTTTTTCCCGACAGGATGAGCTGTGAGTGGTCCTGCCCCAGGTTTGTTCCAGCAGACGGAGCCCCCGAGGATGGGAAGTGTGGGCCCCGCTCCGAGGGTCCGGATGCGCTGCCTCTGAGCAGATGTTTGCAGAGGGTTCCAGCCTGAAATCTCAGCCTTTCTCAGGGGATCTCAGGCGCTTCCTGGTTTGCAGCGAGGGTCGGAGGATTTCAGCACTTCCTACTCTCTGCCTGATGTGAGCAGGAAGTGGGAGCATGAAAATGGCAGCAGAGGCTCTCGCAGTGGGGCTGGAAGCTCAGCAGGGAGCTTGTGAGGTGGTTACACCTGTCCTGAGCAGGGTCCTGAACCCTTCAGGTGTGTCCTTTGGGAAGGGACAGGTCCCCGTGTCAGGGCTGGTCCCAGAGTGAGTCTCGTCCTGCGGCAGCATAGCAGGGATGAGGTGAGCGTGGACAGGCACACAGGAGCGTGTCTTTTCCTGCAGTTACTAAATGGCTTCATTGGGAACCTCCCCGGGGCAGGGAGAGGCTTTGGCTGGGTGCTGGCTGCTGTCCTGGGCGGCTCTGAGCTGGCAGGGGCGTTTCAGTGCGACACGGTGCTCTCTGTGGAGCAGCAGAGAGAGAAACTCTGCGTCCTCCTGTGACTGGGCCTGGATTTGAGTTGAGAAATGCAGAATTTGGGTGGCTGGAGTGCAAGTGACTGGCCCTGGCTTCTGTCTTCACGTTTGGCTGGATGGGAGTTGGAGTCAAGACCCAGCTTCCATCAGGGGTTGGAGGCTGGTGGCCCAAAGTCCTCTGAGGCTCTGGGGATGTGAGTGGCCACATCAATGGATTTGGGACACTTGATGCCAAAAAGTTCCCCCACCGTGGGACACTGGGATAGGAACAATTCTGGGGAAGCTGAAAGGCAGTGCTGCAAAAGTCTGAACCATTTAGAAACTGTTGAAAGAAAAATGATGTTTGAAAACGTCAGTTGTAAGGAGACCTTGTGTGTTTGGAGTCTGTGGCTCAGATTTTCAGGCTTTTTCCTGTTCCATCAGTGGGACACAATGGCATATGTACTTTTTCAGTGAGTCTGGGAAATCCTGCAATCATGGATTTAACAGCTGGGACCTTGAGGAGGGGAAAAAACAAACAAGTGTGTTGGCAAGGCTCCGAATCCAGGCAGCTCCTTCTGCCCCGCTGCCCGACTCCAGCAGGGGAGGTGGCGAATCTCCTCTTCCATCTCTGGTTCAAACATCAAACCTGAGTTGTTCCCATCTGATTTATTACCTTTTGATCTCCATCCAGCCCCGCCGCTGCTCTCTGGGACAGCGCAGGAGGGAGGTGAGTCAGTCCTGGAGCTGCCGACTCCTCGCCGTGTCTGTCTCATTCCCTCGCTATGCTCCCCGCGGGCAGGATGCGTCCGTCCCGCTCGGGCTCTGCTGGCTCCCGGTGAACAGCTTCTCTGCTGACTCGTGTGGCCCTGCCGAGGCGGGGAGGGGACACACGGGCACAGCGGCGTGTCCTGCCCGTCCTGAGTGGGGTGTCCAGCCCCCGTGGCCACGGCTCCGGCTCCCGCCAGGCACGGCCGGTCCTTGTCTGCGGCTCTCAGTGCCCTAAAAATACCTCGGAAAGCCCTGCTGGGAGCAGCCCCGCCAGCGGCCGGGATGTTTTCCTGCCTTTGTTGGTGCCCTCACACACGGGGTTTGGTTCTGGTCACCCCACACCCACCTCCTTGGACCGGCTGCTCTGCTCCAGGTGCCATTCCCGAAGGGCAGGGCTGGGCCAGGGTTTGTTCGGGGCAATTCTGTCACTCAGGGAAGGTCTGAATTGGCACATTTGCTCTTTGATGTGATGGAGTCATGAAGGGGGTGTCCAGAGTTCAGGGGCGTGCAGGGCTGGTAAATGTTCACTTTTTAGCAGAAAAACCCGGGTCTTGTTAAGCTGAGCCAAGGAAATTTAGGAGAGCAGCACTGGCCTGCAGACTGCAGGCGAGGGATTTGTTTTCTTTCTCTCTCTTGGAGAGCTCTGTCTTCCCTTGAAGCTGCCTTCCCGATATAGCAGCAGTTGCTAACTCTGAATGAATGTGCCGAATTCCGGTAGCGCCGAGCGGGATTTGGCCGCTTGGCTGGAGTTTGGGCAGTGCCAGGAGCCTGGGTGGCACCGTCCCAGCCGGTTGTCACACTGTAAATAGCAAACAGGGCCCAAGTGCCCGTTGGAGAGAGTTTGGAGCTTTCCCAGACCCACCTTGGAGGCGGCTCAGCGTCGCTGAGGTGGCAGAGCTGTGGGTGCCACACGTCCCTGTCACCGTGGTGGTGCCTCTTGGGCAACGTGCGAGGATGCTGGGGAAAGAGCCTTGAGTCAGCGCCACGCTGTCAGCCAGGGAGGCCTCCAGCAGGGAGGGGACATCCCAAGGGTGGGTCTTCATGGGGGTCCCGGCCCCACAGAAGGGCTGGAGTGGGGCAGTGGCCTCACATCTGACCCCTGCACAAATCCAGCCCACTTTTGGGTTTGTCTGTGATCCCTGCACACATCCAGCCCACCTGTGTTGGTTTCCTCAACCTAAACCTTCAGTCTCAAGGCCAGGTGTGGTGTAGGCTTGCTGGAAGGAGAATTCAGAAGGTGTTTGTGGGGCTTTCCCTGGCTGCCCTGTCCCTCAGCAGAGTGAAAATCCACCCTGACACCCGGATCCATCGGGCTTTGTCCCGTGAGCTGTTGGTATCCAGGAGCAGGAACGGTGCCAGCAGGAGAATTGGCTCTTCCGCAGGGCTGCATTGCAGAGCTGGATCAAAACACGGCTCACCCCAGTGCAAAACAAACCCCGCTGAGCTGGGCACGCTCTGCTCCACGGTGAAAGGTGGGACCAAGGGTAGGGAACAGGAGGACAGAGGTTTCTCCTCATGGAGAGAATTTTAACGTGTGTGGGGTGTCCCTGTCAGTGGTGGAGCATCCTCGCAGTGTTTCTCTGGGTCCTCCCCTGTTTCGCTTGGGAGATGTGCTGCTCTGAAAGAAAGCAGCATGTCCAAAGAGCCTCTGGAGCTTGCTGCAGCCCTGGAAGTGCCTCAGAGCTCAGCTCCAGAGAGGTGGGAGCCGGGAAGTTCTCGCAGGAGCAGCGGCTCCCTGATGCTGCAGGAAGGAGTCGGGATGTGGTGCTGGGATCGGCTCTCTGGGGATGTTCTTGAGACTTCAGGGAGGGAAGATCTCCCATGGAAGGAGAATCTCCCATGGAAGGAGGATCTCTCACAGAAGGAGAATCTCCCATGGAAGGAGGATCTCCCATGGAAGGAGGATCTCTCACTGAAGGAGGATCTCCCATGGAAGGAGGATCTCTCACAGAAGGAGGATCTCTCACGGAAGGAGGATCTCCCATGGAAGGAGGATCTCCCATGGAAGGAGGATCTCCCATGGAAGGAGGATCTCCCAAGGAAGGAGGATCTCCCATGGAAGGAGGATCTCTCATGGAAGGAGGATCTCCCATGGAAGGAGGATCTCCCATGGAAGGAGGATCTCCCATGGAAGGAGGATCTCCCATGGAAGGAGGATCTCTCACAGAAGGAGGATCTCCCAAGGAAGGAGGATCTCCCATGGAAGGAGGATCTCTCACAGAAGGAGGATCTCCCATGGAAGGAGGATCTCCCATGGAAGGAGGATCTCTCACAGGAGGATCTCCCATGGAAGGAGGATCTCCCATGGAAGGAGGATCTCCCATGGAAGGAGGATCTCTCACAGGAGGATCTCCCATGGAAGGAGGATCTCCCGTGGAAGGAGGATCTCCCATGGAAGGAGGATCTCTCACACGAGGGAGGGGAAAACTCTTGATGCTGAGGCTGCTTTTCCATAAGTTGCTGTTGCGTAAGGGGAGCCTTGGGCAGCCCAGAAAATGTGGAGAACTTCCTCGCAATGCTGGAGACAAAGCCAGGATTGCTCCCTCAATTTCTTTCTTCCTTTTATGCTTTCCTAAACTTCAAGGCTTATGTAAATTGCCCAGGTGTGCCCAGGGCTGCATGCACTGACAATAACTTTCATTTGTAACCTGGGGGTGCAACTTCCACATGAAAATTGTCTCTTCTGCTCCTGCCTTGGCCTCTTTGCCCCATCCTGCTGCCTGCAGTTATCCTCAGTGGCTGAGGGTGGGAACATTCACAGCAGAGCTGTCTCCGAGGTGGGCTCTGTCCCTTCTCCCATGTCCTTGCCTTGCTCATTCCTGGGTTTTGCCATGTCCTTCCTGTCACCCGTGTGTCCCCTCTGCCCTGCCAGGCCTGGCATTGGCTCCTTGCTGTCCCAGGATGGAGGCACCACAGAACTCCTGGCTGCAGGAGCCTCTGCTGAGCTCGGCAGCATCCCTGCCTCGGCCTTTTCCTTCTTCCAGGACTGCACCAGCCCCTCGCTGCAGTGGTGGGCACAGAGTGGAGGTGGCAGCGTCCCAGGGAGAGTCCCCATGCCAGGGACAGTCCCTGCCACGGTTTGTCTGGGCCCTGTCACCTGCTGGCATGGGGACAGCAGCGCTGGGATAATTGAACTGCACGTTTAGCAGATCTGTGGCTTGTGGTTATTCAGCCTTTGGAAGCTGGGTTTAACTGGAGGGCCTTAACTGGCCATCACTGTCTGGGTGAGGGATGGAATCAGAGGTGCCCTGTTCCCCCTCATGCCCTGGGTAAGTTTTGGAGGGTGTTTTTAGAACAGAGAGAATTTGGGGAATTCAGTTATTTCATAGAATCATAGGGTGGTTTAGGATGGGAGGTCCCTTAAAGTTCATCCAGGCCCACCCCTGCCATGGCAGGGTCACCTTCCCCTGTCCCAGGGTGCTCCAAACCCTGTCCAGCCTGGCCTTGGACACTTCCAGTGATTCAGGGGCAACCACAGCTGCTCTGGGCAACCCGTGCCAGGGCCTCACCACACTCATAGGGAGGAATCTCTTCC
Organism: Taeniopygia guttata; assembly: GCF_048771995.1. NCBI lineage: Eukaryota > Metazoa > Chordata > Aves > Passeriformes > Estrildidae > Taeniopygia > Taeniopygia guttata. Next base: position 4,502,443 of record NC_133054.1, read on the forward strand.
CAATTAGCACTGTAGACGCTGTGCTGGTGACTTACTCCTGACCAAAAAGCCAGGAGGAAGCACATTTCTGGGATGTGAGAGAGCTGGCAGAGCACAGTGGCATCATGAGTATTCAAATGCAGCTGCTGACGGGATGGACACGCTGGGAACTGGCAGGGACTGGTTTCAGGTGCTGAGTTTGATCTCCAGAAACTGCAGCTTGTGTGTTTGTTTTCCCGGTACCTAAGGGTTCAAATCAAACGTGCTCCTAGAATTTCCATTTAAATTTCCCTGCATTAATCTTGATGCTGGTTATTAACCAGGACCAGATCTTTCCTCCCCACATGTGGTGGCTGGGTGCAATCCCAGCCCTTCCTTCCAGGGGTGAGCTGAGCCAGGAGCTGTGAGGAGCTGCTTGGGCAGAGCTGGGCTTTGGGATTTGGGATCTGAGCTTTGGGATTTGGGGGTGCTCCAGGTGCCTCGGTCCTGCCGGCTCCCTTTGAGGCTCCTTTGGCCACAGCAGCATCTCTGCAACTCCAGCTCCACGGAGGTGCCTGGGCGGGCTGGACCTGTGGCAACAGGCTCGGCTGGACGTGCTCGAGGTGGTTTGTGCCGGGGCTTGGCCTCATCCCGGCCACACCGGGCTGCAGCTCAGCCCTGGGGATGCTCGGGGCACTCTGGGGCTGGGGACAGCCACCTCGGGGTCCCGGTGCTGCCGACCCGGGAGGACGGGGGTGGCCTCGGGGGCTGTCCCAGCATTGGCTTCGCCCCAGGGGCGCTCACAGCAGCCCTACCTGCTGAGACCCGCGTCTCTCTCGGTGAGGTGAGAGTTGTTGTGCAGAGTTTCCTCTTTTATATCCTCTTATGTCACGCAGCCCCGGCGGCTGAGCGCGCCCGAAATAGCTGCCAATCCCGGGAGGTTTCACTTCAAGGTCTCTATTCTTGGCTCGCCGGCGTTGCTCAGTCATGAGCTCGGGGAGCGCGGCGTGAGGAGCAGCAGCGAGTGCCCTGCGGGGCTCTGCTGGCCCGGGGTGGCTCCGAGGGGCCGCTGTGGGCACTGCCCCCGCTGCGGGCTCTGAGTGCCCGGTGTGCCGGGGAAATAAGCGCTGCCGGAGCCGCTGCGCTCCCGGCGGAGCCCGAGCCGCGCCGGGACCGGGCCGGGATGGGTCAGCGCTGAGACGCTGCTCCGCGGCCTCGGTTGTGTCTGACCCAGCTCGGCACGGCTCCGATGCTCTCCCCGCTGCGCCGAGGAGCGGGCGGGCGGCAGGGATGAAGCAGAAGTGAATGTGGGATGCGGAGCCGCGGCTTCCCGGGAGCGAAACTCGCTGGATGTTCTCAGGGTTGGAGATCTCCACCACGCTGGTGATGTTCAGCCCGTCTTGTAAGTGCCTCTCCCGTTCCTGGGCGTTTGTTCCTTCCCTGCACGGCTGTGAGCCCCGGCGGGGCTGGGGGAAGGTGTGGAGGGAGCATCCTTCAGGATGCCCATGGCGAGGGAACAACGCCGGGTTCGCTTCTGGGCCTGGCGTGGAGCTCCTGCCAGGGCCCTGGGGATGGACGGGCCACCAGTGGGGCTGGCTCAGGGCACTGGGGATGGACAGGCCACCAGCAGGACCAGCTCAGGGCACTGGGATGGACAGGCCACCATTGGGACTGGCTCAGGCTCAGGGCACTGGGATGGACAGGCCACCAGAAGGGCCGGCTCAGGGCATTGGGATGGACGGGCCACCAGAAGGGCCGGCTCAGGGCATTGGGATGGACGGGCCACCAGAAGGGCCGGCTCAGGGCATTGGGATGGACGGGCCACCAGAAGGGCCGGCTCAGGGCATTGGGATGGACGGGCCACCAGAAGGGCCGGCTCAGGGCATTGGGATGGACGGGCCACCAGAAGGGCCGGCTCAGGGCACTGGGGATGGACGGGCCACCAGTGGGGCTGGCTCAGGCTCAGGGAACCGGGGTTGATGTCCCAGCTTGGGTCGTTCTGCAGCCTTGGAACCACGGGACAGGAGCCACAGCGCCAGTCCCAGCTGCAGCAGCAGGCACAGGAGAGGCTCCTCTGTCAGCTGCGTTTTCTGGCTGCTCCAGAGCAAACTCACGAGTTTCCCACAAGCTCTGCTCAGATCTGGTGAAGGCACTGCCTGGGGGGATGAAGGCGTAATGCTTCTGCAGGATTTTGCCTATTTTTGAGGGTTCTGCTTGGGAGGAACCTCATTTTCCAGATTACCTTTCAATTCCTTTAACATTTTCAAGCTATTCTGCCTCCAGCCTTGCTGGGTTAGGTGCATTTCCACCCTGGCGTTGCTCATGCCCAGCTTGGGGCACGGCCAGCATCCTGCACCTGGAGGATTTATGGCAGGGGGGAAAAAAACCCAAACTGGGTGAGAAAGGTGCTGGTGGTGGCTTTGGCTGAGCTGGGAGGTGCTTGGGGCTCTGTACGTGGGGTTGCTGGGGAGGGAGTGTTGTGTTCCGAGCTCGCATCCTGCCTCCGCTGCGGGGAGCGTCACGTGCGCGCGAGGCCTTTGTCCTGCGCCTCGCTGCTTTTTTTAAAATTTATTTTTAGGTGCTCTCTGGCTTCCTCTTCCTCCTGCGCCGCGCTGCGCTCCTTCTTTCTAACTCCCTCTTCTAGGATTGCTTTTCTGAGCAGTCAGTTCCTCCTTAAAGCCATTTTTGCAGGCCTTTGTCTGCGCTTGGGAGCCGGCCCAGTTTAGCGTTAGCAGCTGCTGGCTGCTCTGGGCGAGCAAGAGCAAATAAAGGTTTACACTGAATGAATCACTGGAGCCTTATCTGTCCTCCCCAGCCGGGACAGCTGTGCAACTTCTGCTGGAGCGCCCGGAGGCTCCTCAGAAAGCTCCTCCTGCCCCTGGCCGGCCTCAGTGGGTTTGTGCTGCTGATGCCAGGGCTGCCTCAGCGAATCCTTCCTGTCTCCCGGCTCTATCCCACGCTTGGTGGTGAAGCTCCTCTCTGGAATGGCTCCTTTTCCTTGAGGACTCGCTCCACTTGGCTGCTTCGGCCTCGAGGATGCTTTGGGTGGTTTGGTTGCTGGGTGAAAATGCAGAAGTGTTGTGGTGGGATCTTGGTCATGGTGGGACCCATGTGGTGGCGGGATCCAGGTCCCAGTGGGATCCTCACCCTGGTGGGATCCTCACCCTGGTGGGATCCTCACCCTGGTGGGATCCTCGTGGTGGGTGAGCTTTGGGGGCAGACAGGGTGTGTGGCGTTGAGCTCCTGGCGTCCCCCAGGCCATGGGACAGAGCGTGGCACTCAGGAGCTGTGGTGTGGCTTTGCTGGTTTAAGAGGCAGGATTTACAGATAAGCGGCCGCAGTTTAATAACAAATAAGAAATGTTTAATAACAAATGTGGGAGGAGGGAGGGGACAAAGGCAGATAAATCCTTGGGCTCGTGCCTGGGAAGTTTGGATCTGACACCGAGGTGAGGAGCTGGTGTTGGATCCTGGGGCTCCTGAGGGATTCCCTGGCAGCCACCAGGGCCTGGATCCCTCAGCCCTTCCCTCCCCCTGGCAGCTCCGAGTGCCCCGTGCCAGGCTGAGCAAACAGAGCCTGCACAGCCCCATGAGGCTGGGGTGGAATTTGCTTTTCTCCTATGGCAGAGCAGCTCTCAGCCACTCTTCTTTTACCACGAGCGTGCCCAGCCAGGGCTTGGCTTCTCTGCCCTTAACTTATTTTTTAGCCGTCAGGTGGACGGGGCAAAAGTCCTGCTGGGTTTGTCCAGGCAGCGTTTGTGGAGCTGTGGGGCTGGGCTGTGTTGTGACGCCTCTTCTCCTGCTGTGGGTCTGTGCAGGGATGCTGAATCCTTCCTTCCCCACCAGCTGCAGGCTCCATAGAAGCGAGCAGGAATAATTCACCTGGATTAAACCACAAATCTTCCCTCTCCTTCCAAGGCTCCGCCGCCGTAAACAGCCGCGGGCCGGGGTAGGTGAGTGGAGGCAGTGCAGCACTGCCAAGGCCTCGTGTCCACAAATGACTAAATCCTGCCTGAAAAGTCAAAGTATGAAAACATTATTTTTTGGGTTTGGCTGAGCCTCGTGGATTGCTGGGATCGAGCCACCTTGGCTGCCTCTGGACACTGCCTGTGGCTCTGCCCACCTTGCAGCCGGCGAGGAGGGTGGAGGAAGGTGGCGAGGGCGTGTGGGGGGCTGGCAGGGATTTGGGGGGGCCAGTTGTCACCTGAGGGCTGGGTCAGGAGCCTCGCCGGGCCCTGAGGTGGGTCTGTCACCCTGGGCTTTGAGCACAAGCAGGGCTGGACCTGCCTCTCCGCATCCCTGCTCCCAAATTGCTCCTCCTTCCTGCCCTCGCATCTCCAGCTGCCCGGGCTGGGGAATTTCCTGCTGCTGGCGATGGATGGCAAAGCTGATGTGGGGCTTTGTCTCCCATCGCAGCCTCCCGGGGCAAGCTAAGCTGATTCCCAGCTCCTTGGGCTCTGCCAGCTCTCACCCACTGCAGGGACAGTGCCTGGCTGGATCCAGAGGTGGTTGGTGGCTGGATCCCTGATTTGGGATCCCTGCGCTGACCCTGCACCGTTCCCAGGTACCCGGAGCCGCCGGCACAGGGCTGGCAGCCGCCAGGCCCAGCGGTGAGACGCTGGTATGCGAGATGTAAACTCAATCCCAAAGTTTAGATTACAGCCCTGTGAAAAACATCAGCTCCCCTAAATGGAGCCCAGATGGTGGCGGAAGCCTCGAAGAAGCCGAGGGCCAGGAATTGCAGGAACTGTGTGTGAGCAAAGGGCCCGGGGCTGTGGGGGAGGGAGAGGAAGGGAGGTGGGTTTATGGGTTAGGGTCAGCTCCTAAACCAGCTGGATCCTTGGAGGTGGGTTTATGGGTTAGGGTCAGCTCCTAAACCAGGCTGGTTCATCAGGGGTGGGGTTATGGTTTAGGGTCAGCTCCTAAACCAGGCTGGTTCATCACAGGTGGGGTTATGGGTTAGGATCAGCTCTGGTGGTGTGAGAGCAGCTGGTTCCCCTCCTGCAGAGACACCAAACATCTATAGGGACACGGAGCCCCTGTAGGGACACGGGGTTCCTGTAGGGACACGGAGCCCCTGTAGGGACACGGAGCCCCTGTAGGGACACAGAGCACCTGGGACACTTCCAAAATCCCTGCAGGACTGAACCTCTGCTGAGTCTGTGCTTTTGGGTGGTGCCAAAAAGCATCAGGTGGGAGTGAGGAAATGGGACATCAGGTGGGAGTGAGGAAATGGGACATCAGGTGGGAGTAAGGACTGGTGACTTTGATGCTCTTAATGCAGTGTCAGCACTGTACTCCTCACTTCAGAAAGGCTCAAAAAACTGCAAAAAGGCGGCCCTGCCTTGCAGGGAGAGGCGATGGTGGAGCCCAGGCTGGCTGGTTGGGCTGTGGTTTGTGCATTGGCCTCGTCCTTCCTGCGTGAACGACGCCTCATTTGATCAGTGCTCGTCTCAAATCACAGCCCAGGGAGTCCCTGGAGAAGCATCTGCAGACGGCTCTGGCCCTGGCCAGGGCTCCACGAGTCTCAGTTGCCGTTCCCGCGGGTTCCTTGGCCGCCTCCTTGTTTGTGCTCCGAGGTGTGGATCTCTATCAGTGCTGATGACGAGCCCTTGAAAGGGAGCAGGGAACTGGGAGGGTTGGAATTGTTTTTGCCTTGGTGGGACTTTGCTGTCAGAGCTGCATTCTCGGGGTGTCTGGCTGGTTTAGTCACGACAACTGGGCCTGGGTGGAGGTTCTGTCCCAGCTGGGGCCGGGCTGGGTCAGCACTGGGGACCAGGGATGGGGCTGGGCTGGGGGAGCTGGGTGCTGGCGCGGGGGGACGCCGGCTCCAGCGCAGCCCAACCAGCCCAGCCCCACACGGACGCACCTGGGACACGGTGCCAGGAGAGCCCAGAGGGCGCAGGGTGTGCCTGGGAGGGGCGCAGGGTGTAGGACGGGGTGCTGGCACATCTGGAGGTGGGACAGAGAAACTTGCAGAAGGATTTGTGGGCTCAGCTTGGTTGGAGCTGGGGCGTGTGCTGGATCTGCACAAATCCGTGCGTCCTCCCTGCTCCTCCTGGATCTCCTGGCTTGCAGGGGGAGGCTGGAGCAGATCCTTGCAAAACCCCGCCACATTCCCTCTGTCCACGTGGCTTCTGTGGTCATCCCCTCGCAGCAGCTCTTGCACATTCCTGACCCTGGGAACGGGAGATGAGGCTTGGCCGGAGCTCTCCCACTGACCAGCCAGCCTGACCCCACAGCCCAGCTCAGAGCAGGGGTTCCCATCCCCACGCTGGGCACTTTGTGGATGTGCTCAGCACCAGCCCATGGATCTCCCAGTCATGGGGATGGGGACGCCCCAAAGATCTCTGGGATGAGCAAAGCTCCCAAAGTGACGTCTCACCACAAAACCTGGTGGTTTTTATTTTGTCAGATTATCCACATTAATGGCAGGAACACTCTGACTTAGGTTGACTTCATGGCAGGGAGGAGGAATCACACCCCGAAGGTCTGGCTGGGAATTGTGGCTTTCGTGCAGGCAAAAAAGAGCTCCGTGAGGCAAAGACTAAGCAGGGAATTGGGTTTGGGGCTGGGATTTGGGTGGATTTAAGCCTGGAGTGGGGCAGGGGGGCTCCGGGGAGGGTTTGTGCAGCCTGTGCTGCTCCTGGCTCGGGCTCCAGCTCTGGCAGGGCTGGGCTGAGAGGAGCAGCCAAACAGCTGGGGGAGAGAGGAGGTGCAGCTCCGGGAGCCAGGCCTGTGGGAGCTGATTTCTCTGGGAAGATTCAGATGTGCTTTATCTCGCTGGAATCGTGGCCTCCACGGGGGCCTGCGAGGCAGGGGCTGCGCTCCTCGCTGCAGACCCCTCCAGCCCTGCCACAGCAGGAATGCACCCGGGCACTGCCCCGTGGCTGCAGCAGCCACAGGGGTCTGAAGAAGCAGCCACAGCCCCTCCAGAGCCTGTCCCTCCCTCCAGAGCTCCCTCTTTGGCGTCACCACCCAAAATCCTGAAAACCCACCAGGGCTGGGAGAGGGATGGTGATGGAGGAGGGTTCCCTGGATGGAAACCATTCCTGTGCTTCCATATTTCCCACCTCCCCAGCAAAACTTTTCTCCTTCAGCATCAGTCATCCCTTTCTCTGCTTGTCCCTTTCTCTGCTCATCCCTTCCTCTGCTCATCCCTTTCTGCTGCCAACCTCTGCAGCCATTCCAACCCTCAGAGCCGAGCTTGGGCTCCCCATTTTCCCTCCACATCCCACACAGTTTTTTTTTGTTGGGTTGCCGGAGCCCTGGCAGCGGGGTGCCAAAGCAGAGCTCCCTGCCAGGCTCTGAGGGTGGATAGACCAGCTTTTCTCCTTCCCTTATCACCCTGAGCTTGGGCAGCAGGGAAGCTGCTGCACAGCTGCCAGCCACCAAAGGGATTTTGAGTTCTTGGCAGCAAGGGACGAATCGTGGAATTGTTAAGGTGAGAAAAGACCACCAGTATCATCAGGTTCAGCCTCTGAAGGGTTGCAATGGCTGCAAGAGGTTGGCAGCAAACAGGGATGAGCAGAGAAAGGGCTGACTGATGCTGAAACCCCTGCAAGGGGAGAGGTTGTGCTGTGGAGGGGTGGGAAATATGGAAGCACAGGAATTATTTCCATCTGGGGAACCCTCCTGCACCCCTCCTCCATCTCCCTCCACCAGGTTTTCAGGATCTTGGGGGAAGAGTTTAGGTCTGGTTTTGCAGAGGGGCTGAGAGGAGCCCTGGGACGCTCAAAACCAGTGAGGTTTTAAGGGGAGATTTACAGAGCAGAATGAAATTGTTGTTCTTGCCTCTTCTTCTGTGGTGTGCCTTAAATCTTCTTGAGAAGGTTTTTAATTGGAGCACGCCACACTAAAAGGATAATCCCAGGTGTGAGTGGAGTCTGTCCCAGTTTAGCTGGAAATGTTCAGCAAACTGATGAATTTATGCCAAATTCTCCAGGGGAATTTGGAAAATGCTCCCAGGGATGCGCAGGGTGGGATTTTTGGGCTGTCTGTGCAGGGCCAGGGGTTGGACTGGATGATCCTTGCGGGTCCCTTCCCACTCAGAATATTCTGTGATTCTGTGATTCTATGAAAACATTTGTTCCTGAAATTGGAGTCATGCCTGGGATTGCAACACCCAGGCTGTGTTTCCAATTAATCTGCTGAAGTCGTCATGTATTTCCAAGTGCATTGGCTCAGCAGAGAGAAATCTGGCACCGGCTGGGGGCTGAAATGCCAGCTGGGATGTGCACGGAATGAAATGAGGGAATGGCCCCCGGGGCTGGCCCGGGGCACCTGGCCCGGGATCACCGAGGGGCTCTGCTGGAGGGGGGGATGAGGGCAGGGCAGGCTCCTCCTGGGAATGGAGCTGCCTGGAATTGTTGTGGAGTTACTGCCGGGTTTTTCCTGACCGCTTCCCTTCTGTTTCTGGGTGTGTGTTTTGTTTTGGGGAGGGGAGGGGGTGCAGTGAGTTCTGCTCTGTGCGTTCCCTGCCCCCATCCTGGGGGGACCGAGGGCCTCGGTGGGGATGGGGGGAGACTTTCGGGGTGGTGGAGTGACCTCTGCACCCCAGGATCCCGGGGCTGCTCCTGCACCTTTGGTTTGGGAGGGGAGCGGTCCCTGGGGTGCTGCTGGGGTCAGTTTGGGGTTCAGAGCTGGTGTGGTTTGGGGTCCTGGTGCTGCACCCCCACTTCAGAGCCGTCCCCAGGGCGCTGCTGCAGGGACAGGCATCCCCTCAGCCGTGGATCTTCCCCTCCCTTGCAGCAGCCAGGATTCCCAGCACAGCTGGATGGGACCCTGCCCCATTCCTCTCCTCTCCTCGGGGATCCGCTGGGGAATAAGGCTGGGTCTGGGGCCGGGTCCCAGCTGGGTGGGAGCGTTGAGCACAAACACTCACGGAAAGGCCGGGCTGGCGTAGAAATCTTCCTTTTCCAAAGGAAAAAACGAGGTTCAGGCTGAGGCACCCCTCCCTTTGGAGCCAGCAGGGAGAGGGAAACTGGAGAAGGGAAAGGGAGCAGGGAAAGAGGATGGGAGCAGGGAAAGGGAGCAGGGAAAGAGGATGGGAGCAGGGAAATGGGATAGGAGCATGGAAAGGGAGCAGGGAAAGAGGATGGGAGCAGGGAAATGGGATAGGAGCATGGAAAGGGAGCAGGGAAAGGGGATGGGAGCAGGGAAAGGCATGGGAGAAGGGAAAGAGGATGGGAACAGGGAAAGGGAGCAGGGAAAGGGGATGGGAGCAGGGAAAGCGGATGAGAGCAGGGAAATGGGATAGGAACATGGAAAGGGAGCAGGGAAAAAGGGATGGGAACAGGGAAAAAGGGATTAGAGCAGGGAAATGAGGATGGGAGCAGGCAAAGGCGATGGGAGCAGGGAAATGGGGATTGAAGCAGGAAAAGGGATGGGAGCAAGGAAGCGTTAATGGGGACGGTGGTGACAAGACCACTCCCAAACTGGATCGGGGCCCTTCCCATCTGCGAGGGCAGCACTGGGGCAGCGCGTTCCTCGTTCCTCGCTGGGAGTGCCGTGCAAGCCCGAGCACCCTCCTCGAGCCTGGAAGTTTGAACAAAACCCCAGGGAAGCCGGGAGAGGAGGGGGAAGGGGAGTTTTCCATGGATGTTTAACACTGCAGTGCGTTGACATCACAAATTTCGGGATTCTGTTCTAACTTCCCAAGTTCCCCACTCCCAAAATAGAGCTCTGCCCTGTGCCTGTGTTCCAAGAGGTCCCTGCTGTGTCGTTTTTCTGCAGGGAGGATGTGATCTTTCTATATTTGCTTGCAGGACAATAATACTGATGGTTTCTATTTTTAACCCGTCAGCAGGGCAGAAATGCACTTGGGAATGTTCGGGGAGCAGAGCAGCCCCGGACCAGCAGCTCGGAGAGGGCCTGGCCCCACTTTCGGGCCTGTAAAGAGGGGCCAGGCTGTGCTGGGAGGGTCCCCCTGCTCCAAGGGGCTCAGGGGCTGGTGGCAGGTCCTGTGACACGGGACAAGTGACATTGACCATCCCCCTCTTCCTCCCTTTTCCCTCCCTCTGGAAGTATGGCTCTGGCCACAGCTCTGTGCTGCTCATCCAGGTGTTGCCACTCCTGAAATCCTGGCCCTAAAACCACCTCAGACCTTGAAAATGTGTGTGGTTTTGGGGTGTTTTTAAAGGAAAACAGCTTCTGTCACCACCTTGATCATGCAGAAGGGCTGCAAGTGATAACTTGCTCTCCTAGAGCCCTCAGAAATGGGAGGTGAATACCGAAACTGGCACCGACTTGAGTGGCAACCCCAAATTTGGGGGCCGGTTGGTGAGCAGTTCTGCTGCTGCCACCCTGCCCTGCTCAGCTGCCGTCAGCAGCGTCCTCGGCAGGCCAGGCTTGCGTGGGTCCTTGCAGGGTTTTCCAGCTGCTGACGTGAGCTGGAGCAGCTCAACTCCTGCACCTCCCATCTGGAAGAGAAAATAGGAATTTAGGGCGGAACCCGCTCCCCGGGGTCTTCGCTTCACCCTCAGGGCTGGGTCTGGAGAAAGCATCTTCTGCCATCTGGGTGTCCTGGGGTTTTTCCCTGCAGTGGAAAACCCCGCCAGGCTTTCGGGGTGGCTTTTGTGCTGCTGTGAAATCCCTGGTTGCGGAGGCCGAGCAGCGACCGCGGCATGTCCACGGCGGATTTCGGGTCGAAATCCAAAATCCCTTCCTTGCGTGGGGTGCTGGGTGCAGGCGGGTTTGGTTTGGGGCAGAGAGGGGGTTCTGGCTGTGCCGTGCGAGGCTGCAGCTGCCCGGCCGCTCCTGGCTGGACAATGGTCGGAAGCCGGGACCGCGTGCGGCTCCCGCGGCCGCGCTGCTCCTCCCGGGCTGTTTCCAGAGCATTGTCCGTGGCACAGGAAGGATGTCTCCAGCCTGCTTCCTCTCTGCCTCAAAGGGATGTGGGGCGGGCAGCGAGAGCAGGGGATTGTTGTGCAAGAGGCACAATCGCTGCTCCTTGAAGCTCCTCTGACTGAGGAGAGGTGGGAGGAGGGAGGGGAAGCTCTCTTCTTGCTCTGTGATGGAGAAATGCAGACACCAAAGGGGGTTCTGGCTTTTGGGGATGTTTTTAGTGTGGACAGGGCTCGAATGGTGACAAAGGAATGCTGCAAAGCCCCTCCTGGCTTTTTGCACAGCTCCCGCTGCTGTGGTGGGGCAGAGTTGAGGCTCCTCACTGTGGCGGAGGAGGCCGAGCTCCCACGTGCCAGGAAGTGAAAGCAGAATTAATTAAGACGGGAAATGATCTTAATTTGTTCTGGCTAAATCCCTTTAGCAGCAGTAAACCCCAAACATCTGAAGCAAAGCTCTCAGTCGGGGCATGGCCACGCTCAGAAGTGGCCGTGACCCATCTCGGGGGGTTTGTCTGGGTGGCAGAGCCTTCCCAGCCTCACTGGGGCTGTCGGTGCTTCCTGGCAGGAGCCAGACTGGGAAATGCCCATCTCTGAGTGACCTGGATCCCCGCTGAGCCAGGATCAGCCTGGGACAGCCACAGGAGTCCAAACCCAGCTCTCACATGTGCTGGCATCGAGTCTGCCCTGGGACAGCTCCAGCTGATTTTTCCATGGGGGAGCAGAACGTTTTAAGGATCCCTTTTGGCTTTTCCTTTGTCCCAGAGTGGATGAGGATGGAGCGGGGCTGTTTTATCCCCCTCGAGCAGCACTGGCCGCGCTTGGGTCCCCGTCACACTCCCAGGACTCCCTCCCTACCCCGCTCCGGAGCTTTCTGACTAACCCCAGGGTCAGGGCCAGCCCCTGGAAGCTGCCAGGAACACCAGGAGCTCGCGGATTTCGCTGCTGACAGGAGGTGTCCGGCAGTGCCAGGGCGATGGAGCAACGCCTTGGCGGCGTCAGGGCCGCTCCTGTCCTGCGTGCGAGGGAAAATCTCGGCTGGGCCGTGGCCTCGTGATGGCCTCCGGGGCTTGGGGTGATGTTCTGCGTGGTTTAAACCCCCCCAGTGTCTGTCCTGGGTGGGTTTGGCCCTGCCGGGGTCCCCAGGGGAGGAGGGATGGTGTGGAAGGAGGAGAGGGCTGGGCAGTTCTGTGCTCTCCCTTCTCCCAGGTTTGGGGCTGTGGCCAAGGAGGAGCAGCAGTTCTGTATCCAGCTTCGAAGTGATGCTGGAGGAGCTGCTGCAATAAAATTCCACTTTAGGTTGGAATTTTAAACCCTGTGGTTTTAAAATCCCAGCGAGAGTGGTGAAAGGGTGGGGAGAGCAGCTTCCTTAGAGTTTATCCTATTCCATGTTGGTGTTTGCGAAGGGGAGAGGGTCTGGTGCTCCTCTCCAGGCCAAGGGGTTGGCTTGGAGCAGGAGGAGGGCTGGAATTGGGGCTGGACGCTGATTCACTGTGGCTTCCCCCGAGACACCTCGGCATTTCCACCTGCTGCTGCTGCCCGCTGCCAGCACCTGCCCGAGCCCACGCAAAACCTCCTTGTTTATTTTGTCTAAAAGCAAAATATCCCCCAGAGGGGCGAGATGGGGGCAGGGATGCCCGCTCTGGTTTAATTGCACTTAATCAGCCTGATGAGGCCAGCTGCCAGCGAGGGCTTTGCCAAGGCTCGAATCTGCCCGTGAGAACTGCAAGGGTGTGGTGGCGGCCGCGCCCGGGATCGCGGATCCGAGAGCTCCCGGGGCCGTGGGGCCGCTCTTCCCACGGCCTCGGTGGGCACGGGGACCCCGAGGAGCCGCAGGACACGATGCCAGCCGTGGGTGAGTGTGCCAGGCGGGTTGGTGTGCACCTGCAGAAGGCCCATGGGCGGGTCTGGGCATGTGCCCCATTGTTTGGGTGCCAGGGGAGCTTTAAGGGGCTGGATGTGTCTGGGATTGTGCTGAGTTGTGAAAGGTTCTGAGGGCTCCGTCCCCACCATGAGCACTGATTCCTCGGTGTCCAAGTCACTGCTGCTGCGCTGGGCTCACCGGGAGTTTCTCTGCTGATTCTTTTTCCTTTTCCCATTTCTGGACAGTTCAGCAGCAGCAGCAGCTCCTCTTTCTGGGTTAAACCCCCAGGGCAGTGTTGCTCCATGCATGTGGAGCACTCACACACCCACCTGCACCCTCAGTTCTGCCGGAGCCTCAGCCTCCTCCAAGGCTTCTCCCGGCTCTTTGGGACTCCAGGTGCTGCTGGCATTTCCTCCAGCCAGAAATCCTGCCTGCTGCCTTCCTGTAGCTTCTCCATCCCGGATGGAATTCCCAGCATCTCCCCACAGCTGCCTGCAAGCCCCAGCACCAAGCCAGGTTTGTCCCAGGGTGGCTGTCCCCGCTGTCCCCGCTGTCCCCAGGTGTGGCTCCGCAGATCCAGGCAGGTTTCATCCTCCCCTTCACCGAGGATTTGGACACCTGCACCTTTCCCAGCCTCGCTGATGCCAACCCTGAGCTTTCCCAGCTTCTTCCCGAGCACCCGGGGGGGAGGCAGCACCCATGGGGAAGGGCAGACGAAGTGTGTTTGTGCAGGAAACTGAAAATGTTGTGGCTTCCTCCCTGTGACAGAAATAACTCACTCTGGGCCCCAGGTCTGCCCTGGGGAGCTCCTCGGCGGCTCCTTCTCAGACACCCGAGGGTCAGCACAGGGCAGGTTTGGGGTGAGCCCTGCCTAGTGGAGGTTGATCAGTCCAAGGATTGCACAGGGAATTGAGTTTGTGCCTCTTTCCCTTTGTGCCCGTGGAGCTGGGGCTGCTCCTGCTGCTCCCAGCTCCTTCTGCTTCTCCTGAGCTTCGGGTTTTTTTCTTAAATTTTCTGTTCTGCCCTTCAGCCCAGCCCTGGACCTCGACCAGCGTTTGCCAAAGGGATTTCCTGCCCTGCAGCTCGCTGGGAGCTCTAATTAACGGGCAGGTCGCCTTGAGTAGCCGCTTGCCGGGAGTGGGTATTGAGTGATTCCAGCTTTTTTTTGTCTCAGCGCTTCCAGATCAAGCACGAAGCCGCTTCGGGCAGCGCTGAGCCTTCCCCGGGGGATTGTGACTCAAGCTGGGCTCTTGCACGCAGCAATTCAAAGAATAAATCGGTGCTGGTGCCGGCAGCCCGCGGCTCCAGGCGGAGCCGGAGCAGCTCCCGGTGGATGCCCCGGGAAGGGCTGGAGGGCAGCGGGGCGGGAGGAGCGGCCGAGCCCTCCTTCCAAACCGGTCGGGAGCGTTCTCCTGCGCTTGGGTAAGTGAGGAGAGAGAGGTTCTGCACCCGTTTGATCTCTCCTCTGCTTCCCCCGGCGCGGCGGCCGCATCCTCCGGCGCTGATGCAACCGGAGCGGCTGCGGGAAGAGCCCCGCGCCCCGGGGCTGCTCGGCCCCCGCTGGCATCGTCCTGCCGGGACAACGGAGAGCTCATCCCGCTGGGAGCGGGGCCACAGCCTCTCCCCAGAGCAGCTCCGCGGGCAGGAGGCGATGCCGAGCTCTGGGTGCCCCTTGCCGGGAGCCTGGAGGGGGAGATGAGGCTGCTGGAGGGCACTGGGGGGTTCCAGCTCCGCCAGAGCCGCGGGCTTTGCCAGCCTGGCGGTGCCGCCTGTGTCCCGATCCATCCCTGGCTTTGCCAGCCTGGCGGTGCCGCCTGTGTCCCGATCCATCCCTGGCTTTGCCAGCCTGGCGGTGCCGCCTGTGTCCCGATCCATCCCTGGCTTTGCCAGCCTGGAGGTGGCACCTGTGTCCCGATCCATCCCTGGCTTTGCCAGCCTGGAGGTGCCGCCTGTGTCCCGATCCATCCCTGGCTTTGCCAGCCTGGCGGTGCCGCCTGTGTCCCGATCCATCCCTGGCTTTGCCAGCCTGGCACCTGTGTCCCGATCCGTCCCTGGCTTTGCCAGCCTGGCGCCTGTGTCCCGATCCGTCCCTGCCTGCGGCTCCGGGCGGTGTTGGAGCTTTTCCAGCCTGGAACCCCTCAAGGAGAGGAGCCGGGCGGTGCGGAGGAGCAGCAGCTCCCCGCGGGGTGTTTGCTGCGGGGAAAGGCCCCGCGGGAGCATCAGGAGGGGCAGATTTGCCTCCCCCCCGGGACAGGGCGATGTCTGGGGCTCCCCAGGGCCGGGAGGAGCCGGCAGATCCCGGCCGGGCTGGGCGAGCAGGTGAAGGGAGGGATGCAGGGGGCGGGATGCGCTCTGGGGGATGTTTCTCTTCTGGGGAAGGAGGGAGGATTTTTCCCAAATCTAGCGAGTTCCTGTGATTCGAGGCTGCCTGCGCCGCTCTGGGGAGCACCGGCGCTGCTTGGCTGCCCTTCAGCAGAGCCCCTTGGCCGCGGCTTTCCCGGTGTTCCTCAGGAAGCCGCGGTCGCCGCGAGGTTTCCTGGGGACACCTCTCCCTCCTCCGCTCTTTGGGATGGGCTGGGTGACCCGTGCGGGTGGGAGGGTGCAGGAAATGACTGCCAGAGGTTTCCAGCTGTGCCAGGGCTGCGGTGGGGCTGGAGCCACTCGCTGGCCCTCCTCTCCCCTGGCCCGGCTGCGGCTGCAGGAGATGAGTGAGCCCTTTGATCCCCCCTTGTCCCTGGTGCTGCCCACGCTCAAACCACATTTTGTGGGACCCGTGAGGCAGCTCCGTCCTGCCTGTGCCCAGAATTTCCTGTGGTTTAGCACCTGGATGTCCCTGAGATCTCAAATTTAGGCCCAGAAGCTTTTGCTGGGGTGTTTTGCCTCAGCACTGAGGTGCTCTGAAGGCTTTCAAAGCTCATCCCTGGGAGAGGAGCAGCGTCCAGGGAGCTCCTGCAAATCCCTCCAGCTCCTCTGGGAGCAGGAAGGAACAGGAAAGAAGTTGTTTGGTGGTTTGGGCAGTGCCTGAAGTGAAGTTTGTGTCCGCTGTTAAGGTTTGGGGCTTTGGGTAACTCAGTGAATGTGGAGTTACCTTGGGGTCCTCGCTCTGGAGGCAAAACCCTTCCAGGGCCAATGGATTTGAGAGCATGTGGAAAACCTGCCTTGGAACACAGACCTGGCTCGCCTCCAGGAGTGTCTGACTTAGCCCTGGAGAGTTCCCTGTGCCTCTCCCAGGAATCCTGCCCTGTCCTCCCCGTGGGAGCAGCGTGGTCCCCTCGGATGGGATGGGAACAGCAGAACTGGGATTTGGGCTGGAACAGGGAGTGTTAAAACCAGCAGCACATCCAGGCCCAAAGGTGTTTCCTCCCCATCCCCGGACTCTCGGCTGGCCCCGAGGTTTTTGGGTCCTGGAGCCATGAGTTTCAAAAGGAAATGTGCACATTTGTGGGGAGAAAATTCCAGGGAGGGCTATTAAATGTCTGACTCAAAGGTCACGAGCTGCAAATAACCAGGGAGAGCAATCAGAGGAAGCAGCTCGCCCTGATCTGTCTCCCCAGGCCTGATGTGGGGCTCGTTTCTAGGCTCTAGCAGAGAAAATTCCCATTTTTGTGTTTGGAATGCCTAAATAACTGCTCTGCTCACAGGTGCACGGCATGGTTGGGTGTGTGGCTGAATCCTGGTTCGTGCCTTTGGTTGTGGGAAGGGTTTTGTGCTGCTCTGGTGGTTTTGCCAAACTTTAATCATCGTCTGTCTCAATTTTTTTTTTCTGGAAACTTTCTGCAGAAGGAAGTTTGCAAGAATCAGAGCAGAAAAATTTGGGTTTACCCTGGTGGAAAAACTCTCAGGGGGCTTTTCTTGGAGCAGCATCCGCCTCGTCTCATTTTGGAGCAGGAATTTGCTGTCTGGTGGGGAGGGGAGGGATCCACCCACATCTGGCTGAGGCGTAAAGCCCCTGAAACTCCCACTCCATGAGCTCCAGAAAGAGTTATCAGAACTTGGCACGCGGCTGCTCCAAACATTACATCTTCCCTGAGCATCATCTGCTCTCTTATGGCTCCTGCGGGACGTGGCCGGCGCTCTGTCCGTGCAGGGATAGCTGAGGTGGTGCAGGGCTTTCCCTGGAGCAGCTTTCCCTGGAGCAGCTTTCCCTGGAGCAGCTTTCCCTGGAGCTGCTTTCCCTGGAGCAGCTTTCCCTGGAGCTCCCACCCTTGGATCTCCCACCCCTGGATCTCTGTGCCAAGGAGAGGAAAGAGGAAAATGCCCCAAACGCTGGGATCTTGTGGCATCCTGTGAGGAAACCCCTCGGGGACACACGAGATGGAGGTAGGGGACAAAGGGATGCCTGGGCACATGTTGGGGGTCCCCACTGTCCCCCCAGAAGCTGGGCTGGGTGGGTTTGGTGATTTTTCTCTGTCGTTCCAGGGAGCAGAGTTGGGTCCCTAATTAAAGCCAGCGCCCCGGGGCCCGGCAGGGTTAAACGAGGCACCCCAGCTCCGGGATTTCCTATTTCTCCCTTTGTGATCTTCGTGTTCTTTCAACACGGCCCTTTTGGTGTGGTTTCCTATTTAAGTGTTTTTAATTTGAGCGAGCTCCCTCCAGCTCATTCCTGCTCCTTGTGCAGGGCTCTGGAGAAGACCTTTTCCCTTTTATTTAGAGAGGAATGTTTTTAATCACCCGCATTCTTCAACCCGCCTGAACTCTGAACCTTTCACAGCAGATCAGCAAAAGATGGGAAACGCTTTTATAAAGGAAGATGGTTTATTGGAAAAACCCAGCCTGGGTTTAACTGCTGCTCCACCTCAGGGCGAGCTGTGGGCAGGCAGGGATGAGGGAAGGGATTAGGGCAGGGATAGACAGGGATACGGGTGAGGATAAACAGGGATACAGGTGAGGATAAACAGGGATACAGGTGAGGATAAACAGGGATACTGGTGGGGATAAACAGGGATACAGGTGAGGATAAACAGGGATACAGGTGAGGATAAACAGGGATACAGGTGGGGATGAGGGCAGGGATAGACTGGGATTCAGGCAGGAATAAGGGCAGGGATAAACAGGGATGCAGGTGAGGATAAGGGTGGGGATAAACAGGGATACAGGTGGGGATAAACAGGGATGCAGGCAGAGGTGCAGGCAGGGATGCACAGAACAGCAGAGCTGCGATGCCACTGCTTTGCTCCTCAGTGACCTTCCTGCCCTGCTTTGTTTGCCTCTTGCTTTATTTCCCTCTTATGTAAGCCCAGCTCTGTGGACGGCTGATTTGCCTCTTTAAAAACAATCAGGAAATGCCAAAGCAAAGATTTCTGTGCTGGATTTTTTTTCTTTCCCGGGATGGCTGGCTGGGAGCAGCGCGGTGGTGTCCAAGTGACACCGACCCAGCACTGCCACCCTCAGCCTGGGCAACTTGCTGCCTCCAAATTCCCTCTGTCCCAAAGCTCCTCAGCAGTCTGGGAGGTGCTGCAGGGCAAAGTGGGGCTGCCCAGCGTGCCCTGGCTGTCCCGGCCCTCCCTCTGTGTCTGTCCCACCTCGTGGCTGAGCCCGTGGCCCCTCGGCTGCGTTCCCTGCTCCGTTCCGTGCCGGCAGCCTGGAAAATGCTGGTAAGGCCGGAGCACAGAGCCCTCATTCATGCCCGGCCGCGGCTTTCCCAGGGCGCTGCGGGGAGACTCCGTGTCACAGCCTCCCCTTCCCACGGAGGATCCACGGGCTGGGCCTGCAGCTGCCGGCACAGGGATGGTTTGTGTGATGGGCTCCTGGCCCGCGGCTGTCCCCGTCCCAAACTGTGATCCCGGCCCTAAACTGTGATCCCAGCCTGTGATCCCAGTCCCAGCCTGTGCATCCCAGTCCCAGACTGTGATCCCAGCCCTAAACTGTGATCCCAGTCCCAGACTGTGATCCCAGTCCCAGACTGTGATCCCAGCCTGTGATCCCAGTCCCAGCCTGTGATCCCAGTCCCAGACTGTGATCCCGGCCCTAAACTGTGATCCCAGTCCCAAACTGTGATCCCGGCCCTAAACTGTGATCCCAGCCTGTGATCCCAGTCCCAGACTGTGATCCTGGCCCTAAACTGTGATCCCAGTCCCAGACTGTGATCCCAGCCCTAAACTGTGATCCCAGTCCCAGACTGTGCATCCCAGTCCCAGCCCGTGCATCCCAGTCCCAGACTGTGATCCCGGCCATAAACTGTGATCCCAGTCCCAAACTGTGATCCCAGCCTGTGATCCCAGTCCCAGACTGTGATCCCAGTCCCAGCCTGTGATCCCAGCCCTAAACTGTGATCCCAGTCCCAGACTGTGATCCCAGTCCCAGCCTGTGATCCCAGCCCTAAACTGTGATCCCAGTCCCAAATTGTGCCTCCCAGTCCCAAATTGTGCCTCCCAGTCCCACACTCTGCATCCCAGTCCCAAATTGTGCCTCCCAGTCCCAAATTGTGCCTCCCAGTCCCAATTTGTGCCTCCCAGTCCCAAACTCTGCATCCCAGTCCCAAATTGTGCCTCCCAGTCCCAGCCACGTGTCCTGCTGCTGGTGGCCCTGAGGGTCCCCTGGGCAGAAGCAGGACCCAGGCTGGGTTGGGGACAGGGACAAACCCCCAGGAGCCGCGGTGGGACTTCACTTTTGGCTGTTTTGGGGCGGGGGGAAGGGGAGGATCCGCGGGCTTGGCCGCCGGCCCCTGGATCATGCGGGAGGGGGTTGTTTACTGTAGCTCCTGGCCCAGGGCCCGGCAGCAAACCCCAAATGAATTCAAGCTGCACAGGGAGGTCACGAGCAGCTCCCGGGGCAGGAGGGGCTCTGCCAGGGGGGTCCGGAGCTCAGGGTTGTGGAGCATCCCTGAGGAGGTGCCATGTGCAGGGCCCTCACCCCCGAGGGTCCCACATGGGGACAGCAGCTCCTGCCCAGAGCCCGGGCTTCTCTCCAGTGCCACCAGCCCTCATCCCGCACTGCCCTGGCACCCAGCACAGACGTTTTGTTTCCCAGCTCTGGAAAACCGCCCTGAGTTTGGTGGCCTCATCCTGGCCAGGAGCACCAGGGCTGGGACGCCAGTGTCACCCCGGGGCACGCCAGGCCAGGTCCTGCTCCCAGGGCGCCTCTTCTCATCCCAGCCTCTCTGAAAATCCGCTCGGGCATCCCCAGCGCGGCGTGGGCAGAGCTGGGGGCCGTGGCAGGAGCGGGGCCCACGCAGCCTCTTCTTCCCTGGCTCCAGAGCCTCTTGGCCCTGGGGATGCTCCACAGCTTTTTCCTGGTTCCAGGCGAGCGGTGAGGAGTTGTTTTGTTTTTCTGGCTGCTGCCCGGCCTCCCTCTCCCCCTGCAGCCCCCATCCCTCCCTGCTCCGCTTCCGCCGCCTCGCTGTTTGTTTTTATAGGGATTGAAACCAATGATGCAGAGAGAGATTCCCAGAGCCCCCACCAGAGCTTCCCCTCGGCTCTGCTCCCTCCTGGGGGTGTCTGGAGCAGCCCCTCCTTCACCTGGGGTGCCCCAATCCCTTCCCACCCCATTTCCCCCCCCCCAGTCCCTTCCCACCCCATTTTTCCTGGGAAGGGGCATCCCCAGGCTGTGCTGGGCCACCATGGGCAGCTCACGCCAAACCCCGGGGCTCCCGTGGGCATTTTTAGGGAGCAGAGAAAGGCTGGGACAGCTCTTGGGGTGCCACCAGCCGTGCCTGGCTGGGCTGCTCCTTCCCCCCGGTGCCCCCGTTCCCACTGGAGTGAAGATCCCAAGTACAACCCCCGGTGGTGTCCCCGGCTGTCGCACACCCCTCGTGCAGTGACATTTGGCTGCAGAGGGGACAGGGACAGTTCCCACTGTGCCACCGCCACTGCCAGCCCTGTTCTGTGTCCTGAGCGGCGAGGGGACAGGAGGGGACAGGAGGGGACACCAGGGGACAGGAGGGCACACCAGGGGACACCAGGGGACAGGAGGGGACAATCCCGCTTGTCACTGCATCCTCCAAAATCACGGATGCTCAGCCCAGTTTTGGGGAGCCCCAAGGCTGGGGTTGCTGATCTCCATCAGCCTCCCTGTCCCGGGGTGCAATTAGAGCCAATTAACTGGCCGCTAATGGAGTGCCAGGCAGTTATCAGGAGATGGAGAGTGGGGTGAGGTTTCCTGGTGGGGTTTTTTCATGGCCTGAGGTCGAGGGTGTTTCTGTGAGGGGGAAATCCTCTGAGGCAGTGGGTGCTCCGTGATCAGTGAAAAAATGGAGCGGTTTTGGGGGTGTAAGGGACGATTTCAGGTGTGTAACTGGCACTGTTTTAGGGGTGTAACTGGCACTGTTTTGGGAGTGTAATGGATAATTTCTCGTGTGTAACTGGCACTGTTTTGGGGGTGTAATTGATAATTTCTGGTGTGTGACTGGCACTGGTTTGGGGGTGTAATGTGTAATTTCTGGTGTGTAACTGGCATGTTTTGGGTGTGTTATGTATAATTTCTGGTGCGTAACTGGCACTGTTTGGGGGTGTAATTGATAATTTCAGGTGTGTAATGTATAATTTCTGGTGTGTAACTGGCACTGGTTTGGTGTCCCCACGGGGCTGGGGTTTCACCCCTCAGGGAGGTTGTGCAGGGAACATCTTCACTCCACCACGACGCCCGGCAGAGGCGCCTGCAGCCCCCAGGAGCCTCTCCGGAGGAGTGGGATTCCCAGGAATCTCCTTCCCCAGCTGATGGGGAGGCTCTGCAGGCAGAGGATGCTCCGTGGCAAATCCCCCGTGACGGAGCCGTGTCCCTTTGTGTCCCCGCAGCTGCCGTGACCCCGTGCACCTCCCCGCGGGTGCCCCAGGCCGTGCCCATGGACCTGCGGATCGGGCAGCGCGTGGTCAAGCCCCAGGACACGGCGCTGCTGGCCCTGAAGCAGCAGCAGCTGCAGCACCAGCTCTTCCTGGCCAGCCTGCACCAGCAGCAAGTGGAGCAGCTCGCCCACCAGCACGTCAGGGTATGGGGCAGGGCAGGGGGGCCCACACCCCACTTTTGGCAGGGTTTGGGGCAGGATAGGGCACTTTGGAAGGTGAATTTTGCCCCCAGAGCCCAACAGCGGTGGCAGAATCGGGGCTGGCTTTGAGTTCCCCTCTCTGGGCAGGGATTCAGAGGAAAAGGCTGGAAATCCCAATGCCAAAATGACATTCCCAGGTGAATTCCTGCTTTTCCCTGAGCTGGAACATCTGGAGGGGTTTCCAGCCAGCCCAGGGACCTCTGTGACGCAAGGAGGCTGCTTGGGGAGGCAGGTGGAGGGGTTGTGTCTCAATTCCAGGCCAAATTCCAGGGCTGGAGCCTCCCTGTGTGTCCAGCACGGGCAGAGCAGGAGCCAGAGCAGCCTCAGGGGATCCCTGCGGGCCAGGAGCTGCCCCTCCTCCAGCTCCTGCCCCATGCAGGGGCACTGCCAGGCTCCACTGGCACAAGGAACCAGCGGGATTTGGTGGGGATGGCTCCTCCAGTCCCGGGGATGGCTCCTCTGGGAGGCTTCAGAGGGAGGCAGGTGGGAGGACACGTCCAGGGAGTTGTCACCGTGTCCAGGGAGCTGTGACCACCTCCAGGGAGTTGTGACAACATGCAGGGAGTTGTGACCCTGTTCAGAGAGTTGTCACCATGTCCAGGGAGCTGTGACCATGTCCAGGGAGCTGTGACCACCTCCAGGGAGTTGTGACCATGTCCAGGGAGTTGTGACCATGTCCAGGGAGCTGTGACCGTGTCCAGAGAGCTCTGGCCACATCCAGGGAGCTGTGACCACCTCCAGGGAGCTGTGACCACCTCCAGGGAGTTGTGACCATGTCCAGGGAGCTGTGACCACCTCCAGGGAGTTGTGACCATCTTCAGGCACCGAGACCCCCCTGCCTGTCCCCAGGGCTGCTCCAGCAGGAGCCAGTTCCGTGGATCAGCTGGGATTTCCAGTCATAGATCTTTTTTTCCTTTTGTACTCAACAAAGACTTTTAGTTTTTGCCACATTGCGACACCCAGATGTGTCCAAACACCCTGAGAGGAGGCAGCAAGTGGGAACAGACAGGTTTTGACTTTTACGATGTCCCCGGGGAGAGCAAAGCATCCCTGGAGACCAAAACGTGTCCGGTTTGTTGTGATGGAGCAATTGCACCGGTTCCCATCAGCCAGGGTGACACCAGGGACTGTCCCAGGCGAGCTCTGTCCCCCGTGTCCCCTGCCTGGGGCTGGGGGTCCCTGCCCACGTCCCCCCCGGTGTCCCTGTCCCACAGGTGGCCATGGAGTCCCCGCACCGCGAGGCTGAGCCGGGCCAGCAGGAGCAGGAGCTGCGGCAGATCCTCAACAAGGACAAGAGCAAGCGCAGTAAGGGCACCAGAGGGGCTTTGGGGAGGGGGCTCGGGGCTTCTGCCCTTACCCAGACCAAGCTCTGCCTTCCCTGGGGGGAACGGGTGGGAGAGCATCCGCAGAGTGGGGCTGCAGACCCCGCTGGGACCCCCGGGCTGGGTTATGGACCCCATTCAGTGACAGACCCCAGTGGAACCCCCGGACTGGGTTTGCAGCCCCCCAGACTGGGATTTCAGCCCCCCAAACTGGGTTTGCAGCCCCCCAAACTGGGTTTGCAGCCCCCCGGACTGGGCTTGCAGCCCCCCAGACTGGGTTTGCAGCCCCCCGGGATGGGGTGCGGCCCCCCAGACTGGGCTTGCAGCCCCCCAAACTGGGTTTTCTACCCCCCAGACTGGGATTTCAGCCCCCCAGACTGGGATTTCAGCCCCCCGGGATGGGGTGCGGCCCCTCCCAGCCGCGGTCTCTCGGCGCCCTCTGGTGCCGGCGCTGGAGGAGCTGCCAGGGGCTCGCTCCCAATTTTGGGATGCTCAGGGCTCCGCATCGCACCTAGTTAATTATTACTTAGTTAATTAACTCGTGCTCGGAGGTGCCGAATGCTGGCACAGATCCGTGGAGCTTCCTGCTGACACAGACAGAAGGGGACGGGATGGGAGCAGAGCCAGCTGCGCCTCTCGGGGGTCTCCAACCATCCTGGTGTCACTCCTGGAGCCCTGGGGTCGGGGTCCTGCCCGCAGGGACCCCTCAGAAGGGCTCTGAGCCCCCTGGGGTCACCGTGGTCACTCCCACGGTCACCCTGCAGGTGCCGTGGCCAGCACGGTGGTGAAGCAGAAGTTGGCCGAGGTCATCCTGAAGAAGCAACAGGCGGCTCTGGAGAGGACCAGCAACCCCCCCGCTGCAGCCCTGCCCTACAGGTGAAGCATCGGCACCCTCAGCCCCAGAAGGACCTGCCCCTGCCCCAGACCTGCTCGGGGGCAGCTGGGAACGGGCTCTGGCTTCTCCTGCAGGTCCCTGGAGCCTCTGGAGCCCGAGGGTCCCTCCCCTGCCATGCTCAGCACGTTCCTGTCCCCCGTGCCCAGCACTTCTCTCGACACGCCCGAGCATTTCCCGCTGCGGAAAACAGGTACGGCCTCGGGAATGTCCCCGTGTCCCTCAAGGACTTGGGACTGTCCCTATGTCCTTAAAGACCTTGGGAATGTCCCCGTGTCCCTCAAGGACTTGGGAATGTCCCTGTGTCCTTAAAGACCTTGGGAATGCCTCTGTGTCCCTCAAAGCCTCGGGAATGTCCCTGTGTCCATCAAGGACTTGGGAATGTCCCTGTGTCCTTCAAGGACTTGGGAATGTCCCTGTGTCCCTCAAAGGTTTGGGAATGTCTCTGTGTCCCTCAAAGCCTCGGGAATGTCCCTATGTCCCCTAAGGATTGGGAATGTCCCCGTGTCCCTCAAAGCCTCGGGAATGTCCCTGTGTCCCTCAGGGCCTCGGGAACATCCCCAAATCCCTCAAGGCCTTGGGCCTGTCCCCGTGTCCCCGTCTGGAGCTGGGGGTGGCCCCATGAGCCCCCCCAGGTGTGGCCAGGACTGACCCCTGTCCCCGCAGCCTCGGAGCCCAACCTGAAGGTTCGGTGCAAGCCCAGGAAGTGCCTGGACCGGCGCAAGAACCCCCTGACCCGCAAGGAGAGCGCTCCCCCCTCGCTGAAGAGGCGCCCGCCCGACGCCATCGGTGAGGGGGGGACAGCGGGAGGGGACAGGCAGGACAGGAGAACAAGGAAGGTCCTGTGTCACCTCTGCTTGGGGACAGGGACACCAGGGTTTGGTGTGTCCTCCCCAGGGGCTGGGCTGGGGCGGCGTGGGATGGGGGAACTGGGAGGTGCTGGTGTGGGATGGGGGAACTGGGAGGTGCTGGTTTAGGATGGGGGGACCAGGAGGTGCTGGTGTGGGATGAGGGAACTGGGAGGTGCTGGTGTGGGATGGGGGAACTGGGACGTGCTGGTGTGGGATGGGGAGCCTGGAGGTGCTGGTGCAGCTGCTCCTGCTGCTTTTGGGGCCCAGGATGGACCTGCAGGGCTGGAAATGCCCCAGGTCCAGCGTGGAGGATCCCCACCATCGAGCGGTGCCTTCCGAGCGGGATTCAGCCCCAGAAGGGCGCGGGGCCGTGGTTGGAGGGGCTGGGGGGTGGCCGTGCCCTCACCCCCATCCATCCCCTCCCAGACTCGTCCCCCAGCAGCAGCAGCACCCCGGTGTCGGGCTGCAGCTCTCCCAACGACAGTCTGCCCGCCGAGCACGCGGCACTGCCCTCCGCGCCGGGCGTAGCCCATGAGGTGAGCCCCGCCGGTTTTGGGGACCCCTCTGGGGTCATGGGGAGGGCACGACCCCAGCCCTGAACCCCCCGCCTGGAGCTGCCCCTCCCGGCGTGCTGGGATGCCCTGGAGTGACCTGAGATGCCCTGGGATGCCCTGGGATACCCTGGAATTCCCTGCTCCAGGATGCCCTGGGATACTCTGGGATGCCCTGGGGGTTCCCTGGAATGCCCTGGAATTCCTGCTCCGGGATACTCCTCCCAGCCCAGCACTTCTCCCACCCCCACCTCTCCTCCCGGGTGCATTTCCCCTCTCCCAGCGCTGTCCTGTGCCACGGGGGGTGTCCCCAGGGCTGTCCCCAGGGCTGTCCCTGGTCCCGTCCCTGGCTGGGAGCAGGGCTCTGATGGCTCCTGTGTGCTGCAGACGCCCCTGGCCCAGCGGCTGATGATGCAGGAGAGCTCCCTGGCCCAGTTTGCCCTGCAGAGCGCGGCCTCGCTGCCGGCCATCACCCTGGGCCTGCCGGCCACCACCGGTGCCAGGGTAGGTGGCCGAGCTGTACCCCCAGCACCGGGTCCCTGTGGGGCTTCCCTTGGGGTTTGGGGCTCCAGATGCTGCCCATGGGCACGGTGGGGACAATCCTGTGTCCTCCCGGTGCTGCTCCCTGTGACTGACCCTGTCCCTGTCCCATCCCTGTCCCGTCCATGTCCCTGACCGTGTTCCTGTCCCTGTCCCATCCCTGTCCCATCCATGTCCCTGACTGTGTTCCCGTCCCTGTCCTTCCCCATCCCTGTCTCTGACCCTGTCCCTGACTGTGTCCTTGTCCATGCCCCATCCCTGTCCCCATCCTTGTCCCTGTCCCCATCCCCATCTCCATCCCTGTCCCCATCCCCATCTCCATCCCTGTCCCTGTCCCTATCCCCACCCCTGTCCCCATGTCCCTGTCCCGTCCCCATGTCCCTGTTACCATGTCCCTGTCCCATCCCCATCCCTGTCCCTATGTCCCCATGTCCCTGTCCCCATGTCCCCATGTCCCTGTCCCCATGTCCCTGTCCCCCTGTCCCTGTCCCTGTCCCCATGTCCCTGTCCCCATGTCCCCATGTCCCCCTGTCCCCGTCCCCATGTCCCTGTCCCCCGTGTCCCTGTCCCATCCCGTCCCGTCCCCGCAGGGTGATGCGGAGCGCCGGGCGCTGCCCGGCCTGGCTCACCGGGTGCCGGTGCTGAACGGGCCGGTGCTCCCGGGCACGCACTCGCCCGTCTTCATCCCGGCCAGCCTGGAGCAGCACGAGGCGGGCAGCACCCTGTCCCCTCGGCTGCAGCCTGTCATCATCCTCGAGCCCTCGGTCACCCACGCTCCGCTGGTGGCGGGTGAGTGTCCCCGGGACAGTGGCAGTGACAGCCAGGCTGGGGGCAAACATATTTATATTATTAATATAATCCAATATATGATTATCACCATTTATATTATGTTATTTTTAATTTTTGTTTAAAAAACATTATTTAATTTTTTTTTAAAAATATTTCCCAACCTTCCTGCGACACACCACCTCTGCAGTGCCGGGCCTGGGCACGGTGCCCCTGTCGCTGGCGCCGTCACTGGTGCCCGCGGAGCGCCTGGCGCTGCCGGGCCAGCACAAACCGCTGGGCAGGACCCGCTCGGAGCCGCTGCCGCCCAGCCCGCGCGCCGTGCAGCAGCACCTGCTCTTCCAGCAGCACCACGCGCATTTCCTGCGCCAGCAGCCGCACCTGGGCAAGGTGAGAGCCCGGCGGGGACGGAGGGAAGGGAGAGGGGAAACACCGCTGGGGTATGTTTGTGTCCAACTGCAAAATGAGAGGGGAAATATCGCTGGGGTATGTTTGAGAGGGGAAACATCGCTGGGCTGTGTTTGAGAGGGGAAATATCGCTGGGGTATGTTTGTGTCCAGCTGCAAAATAAGAGGGGAAATATCGCCGGGCTGTGTTTGTGTCCAGCTGCAAAATGAGAGGGGAAACATCTCTGGGCTGTGTTTGAGAGGGGAAACATCGCTGGGCTGTGTTTGAGAGGGGAAATATCGCCGGGCTGTGTTTGTGTCCAGCTGCAAAATGAGAGGGGAAACATCTCTGGGCTGTGTTTGAGAGGGGAAACATCGCTGGGCTGTGTTTGAGAGGGGAAACATCGCCGGGCTGTGTTTGTGTCCAGCTGCAAAATGAGAGGGGAAACATCGCCGGGCTGTGTTTGTGTCCAACTACAAAATACTGCTTAAAGTGCTGGAGGAGAAGGTGAAGGAGAAGGAGTAGCCTCTGCCTTAAACTTCTATTTTGTTTTTTATATATGATAGATAATAGACAATAGATAATAGATAATAGATAACATATTATATGTAATCTAATATATATAAAATATATACTATATACACGACATAATATATAATATAGGCTACATAGTATCCCAGCTCCAATATACACTACATAATATATAATTAATATATAATATATAATTTACTTGTTTTTAGTTTCATTTTCCTCTCAACAATGTTTTATTATAATATTTCTAAGTCAGTATTTTTTATCTCCTTATATACAAATATATAAAAATATAAATATATATATATTATACATATATAGACATATAGACATACATACATATATATATAAATATAAATATATATATATATTATACATATATAGACATATAGACATACATACATATATATATAAAAATATAAATTTATATATATATATTATACACATATAGACATATATACATACATACATATATATAGACACACAAATAGAAGTTTATGCACAAACATATGCTCGGTGAGCCTTTCGTTAGGCATGAAGAACTTGCTATAAATCCATTTTTCACGGCCCTGCTCGCTGTCCCCGGCGCAGCGCGCGGCCAAGTCCAGCGAGAAGCCCCGGCTGCGGCAGATCCCCTCCTCAGAGGACATGGAGGCCGAGGGGACCCTCCCGGAGGCCGAGCCCGGGGACCCCCCCCGGGCACGGCCAGAGCCCCCCCGGCCCGGCGGCAGCGCCAAGGAGCCCGAGAGGACGCAGAAGATGGGGCAGCCCCCGGAGGAGCTGGTCCTGCAGCAGGTACAGAGGGGTGGGGAGCCCTGGGGACACAGGACCGCGCTGTGCCTTGCCTGGGGACAGGGGCAGAGCTGCAGCCACTGCTGGTGTCAGCACAGCTGGGCACCATCCCCGAATTCCCGGGGCTTGTCCCCAAATTGCCGGGGTTTGTCCCCAGACTGCCGGGCTGTGTCCCCAAATTGCCGGGGTTTGTCCCCAAATTGCCAGGCTGTGTCCCCAAATTGCCGGGGTTTGTCCCCAAATTGCCGGGGTTTGTCCCCAGACTGCCGGGCTGTGTCCCCAAATTGCCGGGATTTGTCCCCAGATTGCCAGGCTGTGTCCCCAAATTGCTGGGCTGTGTCCCATCGCTGCTGTCACTGCGGGGCTGAGCCAGCAAGGAACAGCAGATGCTGGGACAGTCCTGTCCTGCCTTGTCCTGCTTTGTCCTACTTGTCCTGTCCCATCCTGTCCTGTCCTGTCCCATTTTGTCCTGTCCTGTCCTGCCTGCCCTGTCCCATCCTGTCCCATTTTGCCCTGTCCTGCTGGTCCTGTCCTGTCCCATCCTGTCCTGTCCCATCCCATCCTGTGCTGTCCCAGCTCCGAGCATGGAGCAGTGCTGGATCCAGCCCTGCACAGGCCGAGCAGGGCTCTGTCCCCTGTCCCCCGTGCTGGGGACGCTGGCCTGTCCCCTGAGGGTGTCCTGTGTCCCCAGGCCCTGCTCTGGGACTCCTTCCAGCGGGTGCAGCAGCAGCTCCTCAAGCGCCAGCCCTTGGCCGACCCCCCCGTGCTCCCCCCCGGCCACCGGCCCCTGTCCAGGGCTCAGTCGTCCCCGGCCACGGCCACCGTGTCCCTCCCTGCCCAGGACACCAAGGCGCTGGCCCTGCCCGTGCAGGAGCAGCCGCCCAAGCCGCTCTTCACCACAGGTACGGCCACACCTGCGGGGCTGTCACTGCTGGGGGGACAGGAGGGGACCTGGGGGTGTCCCGGGAGGCTCCACTTCGATCCTGGGCATTCCCGGAGTTAGGAGAGCCGGGGAGGGTGGGGGGAATCCTTCTCCTTATCTTGGGGGGCTTTTCCAGGCAGGTTTGCCCACCTGGCCCCTGGCTGCGTTCCTGGAGTTTGGGGCAGAATCTCGCAGGTTTGGGGCAGAATCTCCCATGGTTTGGGGAGATTTTGGTCGGTATTTGGGATCTCGTAGCCCCTGCAGAGGAGCTGAGGGTGCAGCTCTGGCTTTGCCTGGCAGGGCTGGTTTACGACTCAGTGATGCTGAAGCACCAATGCTCCTGCGGGGACAACAGCAACCACCCTGAGCACGCCGGGAGGATCCAGAGCATCTGGTCCCGGCTGCAGGAGCGGGGCCTGCGCAGCCGCTGCGAGGTGAGCTGGGAGGGGCTGGGCCCGCCTCTGTCCCGCTGAGCCCATCCCATCCCTCCTGAACCCATCCCATCCCTCCTGATCCAATTCCATCCCACTGAACCCATCCCATCCCTCCTGAACCCATCCCATCCCTCCTGAACCCATCCCATCCCTCCTGAACCCATCCCCTCCCTCCTGAACCCATCCCATCCCTCCTGAACCCATCCCATCCCTCCTGATCCAATTCCATCCCGCTGAACCCATCCCCTCCCTCCTGAACCCATCCCATCCCTCCTGAACCCATCCCATCCCTCCTGATCCAATTCCATCCCTCCTGAACCCATCCCATCCCTCCTCATCCAATTCCATCCCACTGAACCCATCCCATCCCTCCTGAACCCATCCCATCCCTCCTGAACCCATCCCACCCCTCCGGATCCATTCCATCCCTCCTGAACCCATCCCATCCCTCCTGAACCCATCCCATCCCTCCTCATCCAATTCCATCCCACTGAACCCATCCCATCCCTCCGGATCCCATTCTGTCCTTCCTGATCCCATCCCATCCCTCCCGATCCCACCCCTCCCCTCCTCCCGCTGTTTCTCACCACTTCCTTGGTCCCTTCCCTGCTCCCTCCATCTCCCCGCGGGGTTCGGGCTCTGTCGGACCCTGGGCCCGGGGAGGGGCTGATCCCCCCAGCCCAGCCCAGCCCAGTAAAACCAGCTCTGCAATCTGGGGGTGCTCGAGTTCCCAACCCGCCGGGGCTGCAGGAGGGGGACAGCAGGACGGGGGGGATCCCCCGCGTGTCCCCCCCGGTCACAGCCGTGTCCCCCCAGTGCCTGCGGGGCCGCAAGGCCACCCTGGAGGAGCTGCAGAGCGTCCACAGCGAGCGCCACGTTCTCCTCTACGGCACCAACCCCCTCAACCGCCTCAAGCTGGACAACGGCAAGCTGGCAGGTGGGTGTCGGGTGGGTGCCCGCCGTGCCAGCCGTGCCCTGGCCCTGGGATGGCTCCCAGCAGCTCCCCTGGGTGCTGGGCACAGCCTGGCCCAGCCCTGAGGTGCCGCTGGCCCCTCTCTCCACAGGGATCCTGTCCCAGAGGACGTTCGTGATGCTGCCCTGCGGAGGGCTGGGGGTGAGTGTTCCATCCATGCTCTGGGTTTTGGGGTCACTCCTCTGGGTTTTGGGGTCACTGCTCCATCCCCGCTCCGGGTTTTGTGGTCACTGCTCCATCCCCACGCCGGGTTTTGGGGTCACTGCTCCATCCCTGCTCTGGGTTTTGGGGTCACTGCTCCATCCCCGCTCCGCGTTTTGGGGTGTGAGGTCACTGCTCCATCCCCACTCCGGGTTTTGGTGTCACTGCTCCATCCCTGCTCCGGGTTTTGGGGTCACTGCTCCATCCCTGCTCCGGGTTTTGGGGTGTGAGGTCACTGCTCCATCCCTGCTCCAGGTTTTGGGGTCACTGCTCCATCCCCACTCCGGGTTTTGGGGTGTGAGGTCACTGCTCCATCCCTGCCCCGGGTTTTGGGGTCACTGCTCCATCCCTGCTCTGGGTTTTGGGGTCACCGCTCCATCCCCACTCTGGGTTTTGGGGTCACTGCTCCGGGTTTTGGGGTCACTGCTCCATCCCCGCTCTGCCTGGGTGGGGGTGTTTGATGGAGGGGTTGGATCAGAGCAGCTCGATGTCCTTGGGGAGGTCAGAGAATCCCACTCTGGAAAGGGATCCTCAACCCAGAGCCCCCCGAGGGCTGGCAGGAGGGGTGACCCCAGGATGGGATCATGCCATGACCAGGGGTCCCAGGGTTGTGCCACCCCATGGCTGAGGGTCCCAGGGCTGTGTCACCCCATTCCTGGGGGTCCCAGGGCTGTGTCACCACACGGCTGCAGGTCTCAGGGCTGTCACCCCATTCCTGGGGGTCCCAGGACTGTGTCACCCCATTCCTGGGGGTCCCAGGGCTGTGTCACCCCATTCCTGGGGGTCCCAGGGCTGTGTCACCTCACGGCTGCAGGTCCCAGGGCTGTGTCACCCCACGGCTGGGGGTCCCTGAGTGGCGTCACCCCTTTCCTGCTGAGGGAGGGCAGCAATGACACAGGGACAGCAGCTCAGCCTCTCCATTCCCAGCTTTCCCTCCTGGTTTCTCTGCATTCAGCATTCACTGCCTTCTCCTTCCTCCTCTCCCTGTCCCTGTCCTGTCCCTGTCCTGTCCCTGTCCTGTCCCTGTCCTGTCTCTCTGTCTCTCTTTCAGGAAGGGGCTCCCTCGGTGCCTTTCCTGCTGCCTCTCCTGGTTCTGCTCCTCTCCCTGCCCCGTGCTGGGCACCAGCTCTGCTTTCCCTGCTCTGCCTCCTTTCCCTGCTCTGCCCCCCGGGCACGGGGAGCTCCCACCCGGCCCCAGCAGAAGAGATTTTTGAGTTACCCGCCCGTGCCGTGGTGCTGATCACAGCAAGATGTTTGGTTAAACGCTAAAATAAGAGAAATCAGGTAAAGGAGGGCGCTGGGCAGGGAGGAGAACGGGGGTGGCCCAAGGGCACCCTCGGCTGGCACAGGACACCAACCCCTGCTGGGTGAGGCCGTGGCTCCCGTCCCCTGTCCCCTGTGTGACCGATGTCCCCTGGCAGGTGGACAGTGACACCATCTGGAACGAGCTGCACTCATCCAACGCTGCCCGCTGGGCCGCCGGCAGCGTCACCGAGCTGGCCTTCAAGGTGGCCACCAGGGAGCTGAAGGTAGGGGGTGGCCTGGCGGGTCCCAGGGCTGTGTCACCCCATGGCCAGGGGTCCCAGGGCTGTGTCACCCCATTCCTGGGGGTCCTTGAGTTGTGTCACCTCACAGATGGGGGTCCCAGGGCTGTGTCACCCCATGGCTGGGGGCGTCTCTGAGTTGTGTTACCCCATGGTTTGGGCTCCCAGGTCTCTGTCACCCCATGGTTTGGGGTCTCAGGGTGGTGTCACCCCTTTTCTGGGCATCCTTGAGTTGTGTCACTCCACGGTTCGGGGTCCCAGGATGGTGCAACCCCATGGCTGGGTGTCCCTGAGTGGTGTCACCCCATTCCTGGGGTCCCATGGCTGTGTGCCCCATGGCCGGGGGTGCCAGGGCTGTGTGGCACTGGGGACAGGGGGTGTGTGTCCCCCTGGGGTGGCAGCTCTGACCCCTGGCTCTGCTCTGTCCCCAGAACGGCTTTGCCGTGGTGCGGCCGCCCGGACACCACGCAGATCCTTCCACGGCCATGTAAGGCCCCTCCCTCCCCGAGGCACCTGGGGAGCCCCAGAAGCAGCTCCAGGGCTCAAAACCACCCCCAAATAACCCCCTGGGAGCCTCCCCCGCCCCGGGCAAGCTCGGGAAGGGCCTGGAGATGACTCCCACCCCTCTTCCCAGGGGGTTCTGCTTCTTTAACTCGGTGGCCATCGCTGCCAGGCAGCTGCAGCAGAAGGGGAAGCTCAGCAAGATCCTCATCGTGGACTGGGTGAGTCCCCCCCATCCCCAGGACATCCCCAGGATGTCCCCAGGGGCGGTTCCTGCTCCAGCTCCTGGTGGGAACGTGGCTGGAACCCCCCCAGTGTGCTCAGGATTGGGGAGCGGGAGCAGATCCTGGGCTGGGGGACGCCTGGTTTGGGCTCCCTGGGGTTCTGGGGCCACCCAGCAGCTGCCAAAATCCTCTCTGGGTGTCCCTGCAGGACGTTCACCACGGCAACGGGACCCAGCAGATCTTCTACAGGGACCCCGAGGTTCTCTACATCTCCCTGCACCGCCACGACGACGGCAACTTCTTCCCGGGCAGCGGCGCCGCCGACGAGGTGGGAGGGGGCTCGGGGGACAGCAGGACACTGTGGGACACTGCAGGACAGAGCAGGACAGAGCAGGGGACAGCAGGACACAGCAGGACACAGCAGGACACTGCAGGGCACTGCAGGACACTGTGTGACACTGCAGGACAGAGCAGGGGACAGCAGGACACAGCAGGACACTGTGTGACACTGCAGGACAGAGCAGGACACTGCAGGACACAGCAGGACAGAGCAGGGCACTGCAGGACACTGCAGGACATGGGGGCTGAGCAGGGACAGTGCCCTGGGGGCTCCTTTCCCACCCCTGGGTCACCCAGCGCAGGGATGGAGATTGATGGAAAGGCAGGAAAACCCCGCTGGTCCTGCCCCCGCTGTGGCACAGAACAGGGGGCTGGGACCCCCACCTGGCTCCCCCAGAGCCTCACCCCGTCCTTGCTCCCTCACAGGTGGGCGCTGGCCCCGGCGAGGGCTTCAACGTCAACGTGGCCTGGGCTGGAGGGCTGGACCCCCCCATGGGGGACCCCGAGTACCTGGCTGCCTTCAGGTACTGCCCCCATGCCCGTGTGCCCTCTCTGGGGGGGGCTGATCCCGTTCTTCATCCCCTTTCCCCCCCATGTGGGGCTGACCCCCCTCCCCACCCTTTCCCCCAGGACCGTGGTGATGCCCATCGCCCACGAGTTCTGCCCCGACGTGGTGCTGGTGTCGGCCGGCTTCGACGCCGCCGAGGGCCAC
Source organism: Taeniopygia guttata (assembly GCF_048771995.1). Lineage (NCBI taxonomy): Eukaryota > Metazoa > Chordata > Aves > Passeriformes > Estrildidae > Taeniopygia > Taeniopygia guttata. The sequence continues at coordinate 4,536,587 of NC_133054.1, forward strand.
CCGCCCCCCCTGGGGGGCTACAAAGTCTCTGCCAAGTGTAAGGAGGTGGCTTGGGGTGGGGTGTGCCCTTTTTGGGGTGGGGTGTGCCCTTTTTGGGGTGGGGTGTCCCCCATTGGGGTGGGGTGTCCGCCATTGGGGTGGGATGTCCCCGTTTGGGGTGGGGTGTCGCCGTTTGGGGTGGGGTGTCCCCCATTGGGGTTGGGTGTCCCCCATTGGGGTTGGGTGTCCTCCATTGGGGTGGGGTGTCCCCGTTTGGGGTGGGATGTCCCCTCTTTGGGGTGGGGTGTCCCACATTGGGGTGGGGTGTCCCCATTTGGGGTGGGATGTTCCCCATTGGGTGGGGTGTCCCTGTTTGGGGTGGGATGTCTCCCACTGGAGTGGGATGTCCCTGTTTGGGGTGGGATGTTCCCCTCCCACCCGGGCTGGGACCCCCAGGAAGGAGCAGCCACTCCTGGGGGAGCCTCAGGAGAGTTTTGGGGTTGGCTTTGGGCAGGGGAGGTGACATTCCCGGGGTGTCCCCCAGGTTTTGGCTACATGACCAAGCAGCTGATGAGCCTGGCCGGGGGGGCCGTGGTGCTGGCGCTGGAGGGGGGACACGACCTCACGGCCATTTGTGACGCGTCCGAGGCCTGCGTGTCCGTCCTGCTGGGCCACGAGGTGAGACTGGCACGGGCCCTGTGCCTCTGCCCCGGCCCGGGCACAGCTGAACCCCTCGTGTCCCCCGGTGCCACCACCCCCATGTCCCCCCTGTGCCCCCCGGTGCCACCACCGCAGCCTGGGCACAGCCCCCTGTGTCCCCCTGTGTCCCCCGGTGCCACCACCCCCTGTGAACCCCTGTGCCCCCCGTGTCCCCTGGTGCCACCACCCCCATGACCTTCCCCCGTGTCCCCCCATGTCCCCTCCAGCCGGAGCCGCTCCCCGAGGACAGCCTGAGGCAGAAGCCCAACGCCAACGCCGTGCGCTCGCTGGAGGCCGTGATCCAGGTCCAGAGTGAGTGCCAGCCTGGGCCCCCCTCACCTGGGCTATCCCTGTCCCGGGTTATCCCTGTCCCAGGCTATCCATGTCCCAGGTTATCCCTGTCCCAGGATATCCCTGTCCTGCGATATCCCTGTCCTGAGATATCCCTGTCCTGGGCTATCCCTGTCCCGGGTTATCCCTGTCCTTGGTTAACCCTGTCCTGGGCTATCCCTGTCCCAGGTTATCCCTGTCCCGGGTTATCCCTGTCCTGGGCTATCCCTGTCCCGGGTTATCCCTGTCCAGGGCTATCCTTGTCCCAGGCTGTCCCTGTCCTGGGCTATCCCTGTCCTGGGCTATCCCTGTCCCAGGCTGTCCCTGTCCCGGGCTATCCCTGTCCTGGGCTGTCCCTGTCCCAGGTTATCCCTGTCCTGTGATATCCCTGTCCTGAGATATCCCTGTCCTGGGCTATCCCTGTCCCAGGTTATCCCTGTCCTGCAATATCCCTGTCCTGGGCTATCCCTGTCCCGGGCTGTCCCTGTCCTGGGCTATCCCTGCCCTTGGCTATCCCTCTCCTGGGCTATCCCTGTCCTGGGCCACCCTGTCCCGTGCCACTGTCCCGTGCCACTGTCCCGGGCTGTCCCTGTCCCAGGCCACCCTGTTCCGTGCCACTGTCCCGTGCCACTGTCCCGGGCCAGCCGCTGGCGTGTCCCCAGCCCCGCTGTCCCCTCCCGCAGGTAAATACTGGGTGGCCGTGCAGCGCTTCGCCTCCAAGCTGGGCTGCTCCTTCCTCGAGGCCCAGCACCACGAGGCCGACGAGGTGGAGACGGTGACGGCCCTGGCGTCCCTCTCGGTGGCCGTGATGGTGGAGAAGAGGTGACATTCCCGGGATTCCCCTGTGCCAGGGGGTGGCAGCGGGGCAGGGCAGTGTCCCCCGCCCTGGAGGAGGTTCTGGGCTCCTGGGAACCCCGTGCTGGGCTCGTCCCAAATGGAAATCAGACTAAATCCTCCTGGGAACTCCATGCTGGGCTCCTCCTGGGTGAATCCCAACCAAACCCTCCCTCCTGGGGGTGGGGGGTGCCAGCTGTGCCAGCAGGGTCCCCTCCTGTCCCCTCCCGTCTCGGGGTCCCCGCAGGAGCAGGATGGGGCCCGCGGGGCTCTGACGTGTCCGGTTCCCCCGCAGGGCACAGGAGGAGCCGATGGAGCAGGAGGAGCCCATGACCCAGTGACACTTGGGGACGGTCCCCGGGCGTGGCCGGAGCCCCCGAAGATCCCGATCCCCGTTTGTCCCCCTCGCTCCCGAGGCCCTGGGCGGGCCTGGACTCCTGGAAGGGACATTCCCACATCCAACGGGATGGGACCGTGGAGAGCCCCGAGCCCAGACCGTGCCCGCAGCCCTCCCCACCCCGTTTTGGGACCCCTCGAGTGGGGTGAAACCCCCCCAGCCCTGCGGCACTGACCCCCCATCCCAGGACCCTCCTCAACGGGAAGGGCCGGACGTTGGGATGGACGCTCGGACCACCCTGGGGACGGCTCCCAGAGCCCGGGAGGAGCATCCCGGGGTTTGCTGGGTGGGCTGGAGCTCTGCAGCCTCTCCAGAGCTTCCCTGGCTCCCCTCACCCTGCTGGGGCACGGGGACGGAGCAGCAGTGACGGGGCCGGGAGCTCGGGAGGGCTCGGAGCATCCCCAGCAAGGTTTGGAACTCCCCAAGGAAGGTTTGGAGCTCCCCAAGGAAGGTTTGGGGCACCCCGAGGAAGGTTTGGGGCACCCCAAGGAAGGTTTGGAACTCCCCAAGGAAGGTTTGGAGCTCCCCAAGGAAGGTTTGGAGCTCCCCAAGGAAGATGTGGAGCATCCCAAGGAAGGTTTGGGGCACCCCAAGGAAGGTTTGGAGCTCCCCAAGGAAGGTTTGGGGCACCCCAAGGAAGATTTGGAGCCCCCCAAGGAAGATTTGGAGCTCCCCAAGGAAGGTTTGGAGCTGCCCAAGGAAGATTTGCAGCCCCCCGAGGAAGATTTGGGGCATCCCAAGGAAGATTTGGGGCACCCCGAGGAAGATTTGGAGCCCTCTGAGGAAGATTTGGGGCACCCCGAGGAAGATTTGGGGCACCCCGAGGAAGATTTGAAGCCCCCCGAGGAAGATTTGGGGCACCCCGAGGAAGGTTTGGGGCCCCCCGGCGAGGGCAGAGCGAGGCCGGGGCGCGGGCAGTGCCCGGGGGTCCCTCCTGCCCTCGCTGATTTGCACTATGGACCTGCCAGCGCTGATGTGAACCCGACTCCTCTTCCCGGGGGGATTTTGGGAACCTTCCCCCTCTTCTGAGGTGCCTCGAGCCCCTTGCAGCACCCCGAGGCCCGGCTGGGTGTGGGTCCAGCCCCTGAGCCCTCCCCAGCCGAGGGACCCCGGTTCCCGTGGGATCCCAAAACCCCGTCCCCGTCCCTATCCTGGGGTGCCGGGGCACATCCAGAGCCTCCAGCCCGAGGGTTCCTCCCCAAATTCCCTTTTCCCATTTCCCCAAAGCCTTTGGGGACAGAGGGGACACAGCCCTGGCTGAGCTGGGGGTGGGGACGGCTCCGGCCGCGGCGGCAGGAGGAGATTTTGTATAAAAAAAACAAAAAAAACAAAACAACCAAAAAAAAACCAAACAAAGAAATTTAAAAAGAAAAAAAATGAATCAAAACCCTTTGTGTGGCCCAGGGTGGGGGTCGCCAGAGGGGGATGGAGGGACCTCCCAAGCTCCATCCTGCTGGATTTTACCAGGAAAAACCCACCATGCACGAATTTTGGGGGCTTTCCGCCCCCAAAAATATGGGTCAGAAGGGTCATCAGGATGACATTTTCCTCATTTTAAGGGTTTTTGGCTCATTTAAAGGTTTTTTTTGCTCATGTAAATTGCAGGGATTTTTTTTTTTTTAAACAAATGAGACACACCAAAATACTTGAAAATATTTTTTAAAAATATATTTCACCTTTTTCCAAAAAAATTTGGTTGGAAGCTGGAGTCTCACTCCACAGATAAGTTTTTGCCCTTTATTTTTCAAACACAATTGATTATTTTTTCTAAGAAAATTTTAACTTCTGATGCCAGTTTTGTTTCTCAGCTTCCCATGAGGCACCGAACGAAGCCACCACAGCCCCGTTTTTAACAGAATTTTGATTTTTTTTAAGCACCTCCAGATTTTTTTGAAGGCTGCAGTCAACTCCCCGGTGCAGAGAATCAACTCCCACTGCACGTAAAAATTGAGAATTGGGTAGAAAAAGTCACTCTGGGCTTTCCTGTGGTTCCTCCGTGGATTCTCTGGTGCATCCCAAATCTGATCACAGCAGGAATTCCTCTCCCATGGAATATTTGGGTGCTCAGGCCTGTTGCAGCCTCCCTGGAAGGGATTTTCCCCTTTCTTTTTCTGCCATAACAGGCACAAAAAAACTGATTTTTTTTTTTTTTTTTTTTGTGCCTGATTCCAATAAAAGCAGCCCAGCTGAGGGAGGTGCAGAGGCAGCACTATGTCCATAGGAAAAACAAGGATTGAACCCTGGAAAATTCCCCTTGGGCTTTATTGGGGTTGTTTTGGTCACCCCAACACCTCCATGGTCCCTTCCCCACCCTCTCCGCGCCCCCAAAAGAGCCCAAACCCGCTCAGAGTTCCCAACAAAGCCCCAAAATCCTCCGTCTCCAGCCTCGATTCCTGATAAATCCCAAGGGATTGGGAGCTTCCATCAGGGCGTTCCTGGGTTCCCAATAAATCCCAAGGGACTGGGAGCTCCCATCAGAGCGTTCCTGGGTTCCTGATAAATCCCAAGGGATTGGGAGCTCCCAGCAGGGCATTCCTGGATCCCAAATAAATCCCAAGGGATTGGGAGCTTCCAGCAGAGCGTTCCTGGATCCCCGAAAAATCCCAAGGGATTGGGAGCTTCCATCAGGGCATTCCAGGGTTCCTGATAAATCCCAAGGGATTGGGAGCTCCCAGCAGAGCGTTCCTGGGTTCCAAATAAATCCCAAGGGATTGGGAGCTCCTCCTGAGGCCCCATCCGCGGGGCAGGAGTGGCTGGGGGTGCCTTGGGGGGCTCAGCAACCCCCAGATCCCCCCGAATCCTCATCCATGGGAACGTGGAGCCTTCGGAGCGGGATAAAAGCGGGGGAACCCCGAGGTCCTTGGAGGGCTCCAGCGGGGCTCCAGCCCTTCCCTTTCCCCTCATCCTGAAGGAATTTTCCTGGCGGTCCCGGCTGGAGGCAGCTCCGGGAAGGGCTCGGTGTCCCGGCAGTCCCGGAGGAGGAAATCGGGATGGTTCCTTACCTGCGAGCCCGCGATAAATTACAGCCCCGAGTTCTTCCAGCTCAAACCAGCTCCTGCTGCGGCTCCCCCGGGCACAGTCCTACAGTTTTTGGGGTCCCCGGGGCTGCCGGGGGGTTTGGGGGTCGTTCCCTCCTCTCTCCGGGGAGGTTTCTGTGGGGTTTTGGGTGCTGGAGCTGCTTCCATCGAGGCGGAGACCTGGGGGGAGACAGCGGGGTCAAGTCGGGCTCAGCTCCCCGAAATCCTACAAATCCATGCCCTGGAAACAGGAGGGTCAGGTCAGGCTTGGCTCCCCAAAATCCTACAGATCCATGCCCTGGAAACAGCAGAGTCAGGTCGGGCTCGGCTCCCCAAAATCCTACAAATCCATGCCCTGGAAATAGCAGGGTCAGTTTGGGCTCGGCTCCCCAAAATCCTACAAATCCATGCCCTGGAAACAGCAGGGTCAGGTCGGGCTCGGCTCCCCAAAATCCTACAGATCCATGCCCTGGAGCCAGCGGGGCAGAGCCGCCCCAGGCCGCTGCCTCTGGAGCTTCGCATTCCCGGATTTGCCCAGAGCCACGAGGGATGTGCCGGGAAACGTCCCCACACCTGGGGCCAGGAATTCAAACCACCCAAATCCCAGCTTTTCCCGCAGATGGGATCTCGGGGAACCCCTCGGGAGCCCCCCCGGAGCCGAGGCTGGAGGATGGAGCAGGGAATCGGCTCCAGGGATCGATCCCTGTGGGATCCCAGCCCTGGTGTTCCCGGTGCTTCCAGGGCTTATTCCAGCTTTATTCCATCCCCTCCTGCTTTGTTTCCTCCTCACCGAGAGCTTCCCCTCTCTGGAGAGGAGCCTGGGGAGGGATAAATCAAATCCTCCAGGAATTCTCCCCCGGGAAGGGCTGAGGTCGTGCCAGGGGTGGGGGACAGAGAGGAAAATCCCCCAAAGGCCGATGTGTCCATGGCTGAGCCCTTGGGATGGACGATGGGCACATCCAGGGGCTGGAGGACAACAGGCAGCCAAAATTTCAGAGTCATGGCCAGGCGGGACCATCTCAACCCAGCCCATGGAAAAACGGATCAGCCCAGTGAGGCCTGATCCCAAAAATACCCATTCCCGGTGGGATTTTGGGATCCTCCGCAGGGTTGGACAAGGTTTAACACCAAAAAACCCTCACGGGGAGATTCCAGGGCTGCCCAAGGGCCGTGGGAGCCTCCGGAGGGGCCCGGCCCTGCAGGATTTGGGAGCTCACGGAGCGCCCTGCTCACCCTCCCTCCGGCATCCCCTCCTTTGTGCACCCCAGGATCGGAGCTGCTGCCGGGCACGGGCGGTCCCGCAGCTCCCGGTTCCCCCGGAGCCTTCCCTGACAGCCGGGATGAAAAACGGGCTCGTTCCAGCGGCGTTCCCGGGCCGAGGCAGCTCCAGCGAGCTCCGGCTCCTTGCAGGGGCCATAAACCCGGAGATATTTCCTCATTCCCGAGGGCTGGATCCGCGATTTTATGTCTGGATTAATTTTAACTAATCCTGAGCAGTGCAGGGACTCTGCCATGGAGAGCAGCTCAGTCCCCCTGGGTGTTTTTTTTTTATTTTTAATGAAAATGTGGAGGTTTTTGAATGCAGCAGCTCTGGTCATGCCTGTGACAGTTCGGGGGATTTCGGGGAATATCCCACACCCCAAAGCAGGGCAGCTCCTTCTGCCCCTCCAACACCGCCCCTTCCACCCCGAGTGACAACCGCAGCTCCGGGAAGAGCAGATTTTGGGGAGCCCTCCGACCTCCAAACCCGCTCTGTTCCAGGAGAAAATCCCAGGAGCACCGAATCATCCAGAAAGAGATTTCCCAGGATTTCAGCAGCTCCTCACCCCTCCTGAGAACCCAGCCCCAACCCGGGGGTCCTGGACCACCCTGAGCCCTCTAACCAGGGGCTGAATCTGCTTTTAGGGGATGATTTGGGGTGGGAAGGGATTCCTGCTCTCCTGCCGGGCTGCAGAGGGATCTGGGAGATTTTAAAGCAGCTCGAGATGGATTTCCTGAGCAGGGAAATCATAAGAGGGAATAGGGAATGGGGAATAGGGAATAGGGAATAGGGAATAGCGAATAGGCAATAGGCAATAGGCAATAGGGAATAGGGATGGGAGCTGTTCCCGAGCTCCCCCAGTGCCCCGGAGCAGCCAGAAGTGTTTATAAATAAAAGCAAATGAAGCAGCCGCCAGACAAAGCCGATTCCAGGCGAGAGCAACAGTCCCCAAAGGGAAGATTTATCCAAGGTCTTTCAGGAGAGACAATTAAGTGAGGGCAACGCGAGAGAGGCGATAAATCCAGGGAGACAAATGAAGGGCAAGGAACATCAGCCCTCAGCCTCTCCCCCCGGCAGCTCCAGCTTCCAGCCTCATTTTCTCCTCCAGCAGGAAAGAAACCATTTTAATGCGCTCAAGACTCTGCCGAGAAAAGCTGAGCTGGGGGAACTTCAAACGTGATTTCTGTTGCCTGAGGGCTCCATCCCTCTTTTTTCCCCGGCTGGTGTCTCCCGGTTAACAAGGGCACATCCAGCTCTTCCAGCCCGCTTTGATATTTAATCGGCTGAGTTCCACCATCCAGGGGCTGCTTTCCATTAGGAAATCCCAACCCGCGTTCGTTCCCTCCCGGGAGGGGAGACGGAGCCTCCCCAGCCCGGCACGGTTCCCCCGCGGCTCTTCCCTGGTTTTGGGGCTTTGCCGGGAGAATTCCCGTCCCTCTCCCTCCCCGGGATTGTTCCCCTGGAGCCCCGAACGCCGCAGCTTCGGGGAAGGCGATTCCCTCCCCGGCTGGGGATGCAGGCGCGGAGCCGCTCGGGTCGATTTTAGGGGAATGATGATCCCGCCGCGCCCACGGGAGCTCTCCAAAGTGACGGAAGGGTCTTTAATCCCTCTGGTTATCCCTCGGTTCTGCCCAGAACTCGGCTTAAATAAACAGCTCCGGCAGTCGGTGCCGGCCCCGCGTCGGGTTCCGCACACTGAGGGAGCAAAAATGGGTCTGGGGGTGCTGGGGAGGGGGCTCAGCCTCCCCCACCTCCCCAGGGCAAAGGGATTTTAGCCAGGCTTTACAAAATTCGGGATGAAGCCGTGCCAAGCAGTTTCCCTGCCTTTGGGGAGCGCCCCCACAACAGCCCCAAAACTGGAGAATCCAACCCCAAAGTGCAAACCCAAAAGGGGGTGCCCAGAAGAGGGTGAGGGGTCCAGGGGGGCACGGGGGGCTCAGCATCCCGACTGGTCCTGGCAGGTTTTGGACATCCCCAAGTGAAGATAAGGGGCCACCCGCTTCTGCTCTGGCCGGCCCTGAGGGGAGGTGACCCGGCAAGGACAGGATTTAATGTCTGCAACAGCAGGGCCTGCCCCCAAAAATCGATATATAAATTTAGCAAAATGTCAGATTTCTCCTGGCTGGGAGGGATCTGGCTGGGAAAGGGAGTTTCAAGGTAGCCCATCCTGAAAGGAAATCCCCTGGGAGGTGCTCGGCACCCTGAGCCAGCGCTCAGCCTCGAATTTGGGGCTGTTCAGTGCCCGAGGAGAGGCAGGAGGAGCCCTGGTGGACAGTGGGGTCTCTCAGGAGTCAGGGTCCCATGAGGTGTCCCTGGAGCTCCTGGCTTGGGAATGTCCTCTGGAACTTTCTGCTCCTGCTCTGCGGGAAGTGCCGGCGCCTCGTTGACCCCGCTCCTCCTGTTCCCGATTCCTGCCAGCCCTAAAACTCTGAATTTTGGATTATCCCCTCTCAGCATCCTGAGGGACGCTCAGGACGGAGCTGAGTCCCTCAGAATTCCCCACACAGTGCAGAATTCCCGCGGATCCGATGGAATCACGGATCCCATCCTGTCTGCAGAGCTCTGGGAGAGGAGCAGGGGGACGCCACCCCAGGGCAGGGTGGGTTTGACACCTCAGCAGCGCCAGCAAGGCCAGGATGGGGTTTTCGGGAATAAACCAGATTTTTAAAACTCCCTTTTAAACCTTTCCCACCCCAGCTGAGTGGGATCAGCCGCTCCAGAGCAGCTCAGGAACCGCCACGTCCTCCCACTCTGGGGTCTGGTGGGACAAATCCCTCATCCCCAGAGCGCCCCAGAGACCACGGGGACATGGTGGGGACACAGTGGGGACACAGTGGGGACACAACGGGGACACAGCGGGGACACGGCCACATGTACCTGGCTCAGTGGGACGCCGACATGGACCAGGCGCCCTCCATCCTCCAGACGGAGAAGGCGTAGCTGAGCCTCTCGTGGGCCAGGAAGTTGCAGCTGGTGGCGACCTTGTGGTCCAGCTCGTCGCTCTGCAGCACCTGGCACAAGAAGTCGATGTAGCGAGCGGCCAACTTGAGCGTCTGGATCTTGCTGAGCTTGTCCGAGGGCAGCGTGGGGATGATCTTACGCAGCTCGGCGAAGGCGTCGTTGAGGGACTGGGTGCGCTGGCGCTCCCGCACGTTGGCGATGACGCGCTGGGCGTGGGCGTCCTCGGGGGGCTGCGGGCCCGGGCTGCGCCGGCTGCGCTTGCCCTGCGGCGAGGGGGCTCCGCCGGGGCCTTGCCCCCGCTTGCGCCCGCTTTTCCTGGGCAGCCGCTCGGCCTCGTCCTCGCTGGTGGCCGCGCTGCCCTCGGGGGAGTCCGGGGACAGGTTCTCCTCCTTCATCTCCTCGGCTCCCTGGGCTCCCGAGGCCAGGCCCGGAGCATTCGCCCCCGGGGCTCCCCGGGCGCCCCAAGCCCGCAGAGCCCTCCAAGGAGCTCCTTGGCTTCTCCTTTGGGCCAGGAGAGGAGGGCGCTGGGATGACTTCGGGAACGGCTCCTGCTGATAGGGCGAGCGGGGCGGGGGCGGACCAGGCGCAGACCAATGCAGGGGAACGCCAGCGGCTCTGGAGCTTATGGGTTCCAGATTTCCTCTCTCCCTCCCCACCGCCACCCCGAGCCCTCCGGCACACATGCTCCGGCTGCCGCCCGGATGTCAGGGACGGTCTCGGTGCCAAGGGAGCCCCAGCCATGGAGCTCAACGGTGGTTTTGGGGTTTTTTTTAAATGATTTTTCAACCCAGTTGACCCCAAAAAGGAATTATCTCCTTGTTTGGGGTGGAGGAGGAGACTTTCACCTGTGAGGGAGCCAGGTGGGGATGTGGAGCCACAGGGGTTGCAATGAGCAGGTCAGGAACTCCCAAATTCCAAAGGAAGAAGCAACCAAAGGGAGATCGGCATCCGTAGGGCTCTTGAAGAAAGGATTCGGTCAAAATGAGCTTGAGTTTGCGTCCATTTGTCCATTTGCCAGGCCATCCCTTCATCCATCCATCTGTCCATCCATCCATCCATCCATCCATCCATCCATCCATCCATCCATCCATCCATCCATCCATCCATCCATCCATCCCCTGCCTCCATTCCCAGCATCCCTCATCACCCTTATCACCATCATCACCCTCATTATCCTCATCACCCTCATCATCCTCATCACCCTCATCTCCCTCACCCATCACCAAATTCCTGTTGAGTAAATCCAGCGGCTCCTGGGTGGAGGAGGAAGGAGAAAAGGAAGAGGAAATGGAAGAGGAAAGGGCACAGGAAGAAGAAGAGGAAGGGGAAGGGGAGGGCAGGACCTCTCTGGGAATCCCTCAGGAGGACAGGACTGGGGCCAAATCCGGAGCCCTCGGCTGCCGAGGGCTGAGGAGCTGCCACCAGCTCCAGCTGAGGCTCAGCCTGTGCCTGGCCTTTATTCCTTAATTAATTCTTTTGTTGTTGTTGTTTTGGTTTTGTTTTTTATTATTTTCCTTTTAAAAGAAAAGAAAATTGAATTGAATTTTGCCAGGAGAAGGGTTCTGGCCGGGGGAGGGGAGGTTTGGGATCGGGGCTGGGATCCCGGAGCCAAGGGAGGAACACAATGAGCTTTGAAGTGCAGGAAGGAGCAGCCCCACACCCCAAGGGGCTTTTGTCCCCACATTTGGAGGGTTTGTGGCTTTTCCCTCAAACATTTCAATTTGTTCTTTCAGAGAGTGTTTTTCTGGGAGGATATTCATCCAAACTTCTCATGGAAAGGTCACGAGGCACCAAAGTGGTTTCAGTAACTCCTCCAGCTCGCTGGGGGTTTTTCTGGTGCTGCTTTTGACACATCGGGGAAAATTTCAAGCCTTAAAGAAAAAAAAACAAAAACAACTCAGCCAAGCCCAGCTCACTGGACTCAGGGAGAAGTCACCAGATGGGAGGTTTGAATTTCCAATTCCCACCAATTCCTGACCCCTCTGGACACGTCTCCTCCTGGTTTCCCCTCACCCCTCACATCCATCACCCCCCAGGAGGATTTTGGGGGGTTTGGGGGGAGTCTCCTCGCAGGGGACAAGGGGCAGCACAGCAGGAAACAGCCTCGAGTGGTGCCACCGAAGGTTTGGGTTGGATTTTGGGAAAATTCCTCCTGGGTAGGACCCCCCAGCCCAGGGCAGGGGTGGGGGTCCCCCTTCCTGGGGGGATTGAAAAGTGGAGGTGGCACTTGGGGACATGGTCAGGGTGGCCTTGGCAGCACTGGGGAAGCATTTGGTGCTCTCAAAAGATTTTGGGTTGCTTTGTTTTGGGATTTTCTCTCCAAGCTCCGTTTCTTTGTTCCAGAGGACAAAAATATTCCCCATTTCATCCCGTGAGAAGATAAAAAAACGAAAGAAAAAAAAAAAAAAAGAGGATAACGCTGATAAATGGGGAAGATGAAAGGGAGCCGGGAATAGCCGCTGCCCCTGGAGGCCGGGAAGCGCCTTGAGACCCGCAGGTTTTTCCACTTACGGCGGCCTCGAGTGGAAACAGCTGCGGGACGGCCAAAAACGTTCCACTCAATTCCAACACGGGAAAGTTTCTTCCCCCCTTTTCTCCCCCGTCTGCTCCCATCTGCCCATTCAAGCAGCAAAGTGTCGGATCGTGGTCGCTGCTGGGAGCTGTCCTGAGCTCTCCCAGCACGGAGCTGGGAATGTTGGGAATGTTGGGAATGTTGGGATCAGCCCTGGCTCGGCCCCTTGGGAGGGATGGACACAGGGATTGAGGGACGGAGGGATGGATGGATGGATGAAGGGATGGAGGGATTGGATCCATGGATGGATGGATCCACGGATAAATGGATAGATGGATAAATGGATAGATGGATAAATGGATAGATGGATGGATGAAGGGATTGGATCCATGGATGGATGGATCCATGGATAAATGGATAGATGGATGGATGGATGCATGGATGGAGGGATGGATCCATGGATGGATCTATGGATGGATGGATAGATGGATGATGGATCCATGGATGGATCCAAGGATGGAAGGAGGGATGGAGGGTTGGACGGATGGATGGAACTGCCTCCCAGAGAACACAGAATTATTTCTGTGTGAGCAGCTGAGATCCCTCAGAGCTGACGCCAGTTCCTGCCTCTCTGCTGGGCCAAACTGCAGCCCAAAGGGGGCTCGGAAAAGCCCCTGGAGCGCAAACCACGGCCGGAGCCACGGCCCATGGATGTCCCCGAGGCCTGGGTGTCCCCAGCCCCTCAGACCATCCAGGGTGGGGGTGCCTGGCAGGGGCAGAGGGAAGGACCTGGCTCTCCCAGAGCTTTCCCGACCCCAGAGCCGCCCCCACCCCCTCCCAGCCCCACAGCAGCACATCTGGGACACCCCCGGAGCCTTCAAAGCCGTGTCTGGGGAGAGACGAAAGGCCCGGCTCAACTCCTGGCCGGAGATGAAAGGAAAACTCTCCCTGGGCGGCTGGAACGAGTTCCCGGTGCTCCGGAGCGGGGCTGCAGGGGCCCATTTCCTGCGCCGCCTTTCCAGAGGGACTTCGCCGCACATTCCCGGCCCGAACGGGCTCCGGGCTCCCCGAGGGGCTCCCGGGATGCTCCGTGGGCTGGGGGGGATGAGGGGCAGTGGGACAGGGAGGGAAAAGCTCCTCCAGGACGAGCCCGGGGCAGGGGAGCGGCTGCCGGGCGGATGCGAGCGACAGATTTTCCTCATTTCGTCCCAGGAAATTCTATTCCGATTAAAAGGCGTTTGATCTGCACGGAGCGGGCGGGGGAAGGCCGCGGTGGGGTTGGGTTTCTCTCCAGTTGTGGGGCTTTATGGGGTTTACAAAGCAGCTCAAAGCTCCTGGGATTTCACGACTGCAGAATGGGGAGCTGAATTTTGGGGGGTTGTGAAAAGGTGGAGGAGGAAGGGATGGAGCCTCGAGCGCCCCAGGGCTCCTCCTCTCCCCGTTTTCCAAAGGGCTGATCCCTCTCCATCAGGGAAGGGGAATCCTACAGCTCCTCACCCCCTCCAGCACCAGGAATAAAAGGGTTTTTTCCAGGCTGGAGAAGGGAAATGTCCCAGTGTTGTAGGAGGTTGGGGTTCTCAGGGGGACCATGGGGTCTTGTGGAATTTGGGGTTTCCCAAGGGCTGGAAGGGATGGATTTTGGGGTTTATCAGCCTATAAAAGGGGTAAAAGCCACTTAAAAGTGAGGCAGAGCCATCCCAAGGGACAGTCCAGAGGAGCAGCTTCCCCCTGGTCGTTATCCCAGCCCTTTCCCCACATCCCACTCCCAGCTGAGGAGGAAGGGAAGCAGTGACCCTTCCATGGGAAGTGGTTCCAGCCCAGCTCCAGGCTGGGAAGGAGCAGAGGGACCCCCGGAGGGGCCGGGACCCCCTGATGACCCCTTTGCCTTGGCCCCTTCGGGCTCTCCACAAGCCCCAAAGTCCATCCCAAAGGATCTTCCCAGCTATCCCAGCCTGGGGATTTTCAGCCTCCTCGTTAAGCACTGGGCCCATATTGAACCGTTTTATTCCCTTGGTTTCTCTCCAAGCTGAGAATTGTCCTAAAAATAACCATTCTCAGTTCTGTGTGTGATGTTCTCCCCCCTCTCCCAGCCCCTGGCTCTGTCCCAGCTCCCCCAGCTCCGGTGAGTTCATCCCGACACCAAAACTGCTCCGTTGGGATCTTTAATTTGGCTGCTTCTCACCCAAAGCCCTGGCTGGAGCACGAGGATTCCCTGGGGATGGCAGCAGGACTGGGCTCGTGTCCGTTTGTCCAGCTGGACACGGCCCCTGGGAGCCAGGACACTCCTTTGGGATTCCTGGCTCCAGCCCCAAGCTCTTCCTCAGGGACTCTTCCAGATGCCCAGGATGCCGTGAGTGAGGTGGAATTTGGGGGATTTTCTGATTTGTCCCAGCTGGGGAACAAAGGGCAAACCCAAGCTGAGCCAGTGCCGTGTCCAGGGAGCAGGGACAGCACGTGTGGTGACATCCCCGTGTCCTGGAAGGTTTGGGACACGCTCCTGTCCGTGCCTGTGCACCTCACCCTCCTAGCCCCCACTTCCCCACAGACTTCCAGGGGGAAGCATTCTCCTGGGAACAGGGACCTGCAGGTCCCTCCAGCTCTGTCCCCAAGCCCAGACCCCCCTGCAGGTCCCTCCAGCTCTGTCCCCAAGCCCAGACGCCCCTGCAGGTCCCTCCAGCTCTGTCCCCAAGCCCAGACCCTCCTGCAGGTCCCTCCAGCTCTGTCCCCAAGCCCAGACCCCCCTGCAGATCCCTCCAGGTCTGTCCCCAAGCCCAGACCCCCCTGCAGGTCCCTCCAGCTCTGTCCCCAAGCCCAGACCCCCCTGCAGGTCCCTGCAGCTCTGTCCCCAAGCCCAGACCCTCCTGCAGGTCCCTCCAGGTCTGTCCCCAAGCCCAGACCCTCCTGCAGGTCCCTCCAGCTCTGTCCCCAAGCCCAGACCCCCCTGCAGGTCCCTCCAGCTCTGTCCCCAAGCCCAGACCCTCCTGCAGGTCCCTGCAGCTCTGTCCCCAAGCCCAGACCCCCCTGCAGGTCCCTGCAGCTCTGTCCCCAAGCCCAGACCCCCCTGCAGGTCCCTCCAGCTCTGTCCCCAAGCCCAGACCCCCCTGCAGGTCCCTGCAGCTCTGTCCCCAAGCCCAGACCCCCCTGCAGGTCCCTCCAGGTCTGTCCCCAAGCACATTCCCTCTGCAGGTCCCTCCAGGTCTGTCCCCAAGCCCAGACCCCCCTGCAGGTCCCTCCAGCTCTGTCCCCAAGCCCAGACCCTCCTGCAGATCCCTCCAGCTCTGTCCCCAAGCCCAGACCCTCCTGCAAGTCCCTCCAGCTCTGTCCCCAAGCCCAAACCCTCCTGCAGATCCCTCCAGCTCTGTCCCCAAGCCCAGACCCTCCTGCAGGTCCCTCCAGCTCTGTCCCCAAGCCCAGCCTGTCCCCAAGGCCAGCATCACCCTCTGGAAGCCCCAGGACCCCTCTGCTGCAGCCCTGCCCCACCCCGGAGCTGAGGGACACCCCCAGAGCCATGCTGGGGACACCCAGCCGGGCTTTGTGTCCCTGCACACGAGGACAGTGTCCCCAGCACCTCCCTCCCCCAAAGCCACCTGGAGGGTCCCCAGCCCCACGAGGCTCATCCGGAGCCTTTGAGGCGCCGCTTCCGCCCTCGCCACATCTTGAGAGCAGATTGGGAAAATACAAAAAATCTGTGCTTTTCCTTCGGGTGCCTCTGAATCCCTCCACGGGCAGGAGAAGTGGGACTGGGGCCATGCTGGACCCTCAGGAGGTGCCAAGACCTCCCCCCAAAGGGTCCCAGTGAGAGCCATAGGGGTCCTCCATGACCCTAAACATCCCTCAAAATCCAGCAGAGGCTCCCCAGTTCCTGAAGATTCCTCAGGCTGCCCAGTGCTAGGGAGTGAGGAATGCTGCAAAGGGAAAAATTCCATGAAAAATGAGGCTGGGAAAGGCTGCTGCAGCCAGAGAATGGGGTGGGGTGGCTGGGACTTTGTGGGGGCTGTGGGGAGGGAAGGGGTCAGGGCGAGGGGATGGGTTTGAGTCTCCTGGGAAGTCTTTGGAGCACCAGGATCTCTGTGTTCTCCTGTCCCAGTGCCAGGGGACGGGAATTCCAGCTGGGATCCTTCCCTTGGACCCCAGGGCTGGGTTCTTGTGGGGACTCGGGTCTCCCCTGCAGGGCCACGCTGAGCTCCTCGGTGGCCCCCGGGCACGGGGATGTCCCTGGCCTGGGGATGTCCCCGGTTTTGGGGTGCCCCGGGTGGTTTTGGGGTCTCACTCGCGGCCCCCCCCCCCAGCCCGGGCTGTGCCACTGCCGCCCTCTGGCGGCTGCTGCGGGCCCTGCACCCGCGGTGTCCCCACGGTGTCCCCGAGGTGTCCCCGCGGTGTCCCCGGGGTGTCCCCGCGGTGTCCCCAAGGTGTCCCCGAAGTGTCCCCGAGATGTCCCTGGGTGTCCCCGGGGTGTCCCCACGGTGTCCCCGAGGGGTCCCCGAGATGTCCCCGGGGTGTCCCCGCAGTGTCCCCGAGGTGTCCTCGCGGTGTCCCCGTGGTGTCCCTGGGTTGTCCCCGAGGTGTCCCCGAGGTGTCCCCGCGGTGTCCCCGAAGTGTCCCCGCGGTGTCCCCGAGGTGTCCCCGGGGTGTCCCCAAGGTGTCCCCAGGGTGTCCCCGCGGTGTCCCCTGCCCTGGACCCCATCCCATGGTCAGTGATGGGATTGGGATGGGGTTGGGAATGGGAACCCACTCGAGGCTGACCCCAAATCCCCCCTGAAGCCCCCCTGCACCTCATCCATTTCCAGCAAAAAGGGATGGAATCACCACCACTTCCCAAAAAATCCCTTTGGGCTGAAATCCCCGAATCCCAAAGGATTTGCGAGGGGAAAAATCCACCTCAGACTCCGTGTGGAGGAGGAACTGAGGAGTTAAACCTTCCCCCCACCCCAAAAGGTGCCATTCCCACCCGTCCTCCCCAGGATGCCAGGGAATTCCAGTGCAGCCAGGCTGGTGAGGGAGGGCTGTATTTGTGGTGCCACAGGGTGACAGCAAGGGTGGCACCGACCCCGGCACCCCCGAGGTGCAAACCAGGAGGAATCCATGTAAAAATAGAGAGAATATTTACACACAGGAACCTTTACAAAGCTGAGGTGGGAACTCCAGGGTTAGGACGTGGCCCAGGGGCTGGGTTTAGGGACTCCAGCAGGTCACAGCCTCACCCCAAAGGTGCTCCTCAATCCATGGAGTCACCTGAGCAGCCCCTGTCCCCTCCGCTCTCCTCCTGCTTCCACATAAACATTTTTTCCTTATTTTTTCCCCAAGAATCCTCTCCCTGAGGTTCAGGGGAGAGGCCCTGCACCCCCTTCCCCCAAACACCTTTTCCCCACACACCCGCTGCTGCAACTTCAAGCGTTAAATACGGCATTTATGGTTAAACACGGGATCCCATTCCTTTTTAACACCAGCCCGGGGAGCAGCCAGGGGCAGCATTCCCAGCCCTGGGAGCTTTGGGATGAACTTTGGGATGAGCTGTGCTCTGCTAGGGGCGGCATTCCCATCCCTGAGAACTTTGGGATGAGCTGTGCTCACCCACAAAGGAGCAGAGAGGTGACACAGGAGCAGGGCGGTGACAACTGCCACCCCCTGGAGCACTCCAGGAGTCCTTCCCCTCCCTCCCTCCTCCTGGAACCTGCCCCGGTGAGCGAGGAAAAGCCAGCGGGCAAAGCCCCTCTGTGCGGACAGACGGACAGCCAGACAGACAGCCAGCCCCGGGGTGCCGGGAGGGGCTCCCTGCTCCGCGTCCCGCCTCTCACACCTTTCCCGCAGGCTCAGAAGTCGCTGAGGATGCTGATGTCGGCGAACTCGGCCCGGTACCGGTGCGAGTAGAGGCTCAGCAGCAGCGCCCACTTCAGCGCCATGAAGCTCCACACGCACGACAGGTAGTAACTCTTGGGGTCAGTCAGGGCTGTCGGGGGAAAACAGGGATGCGGTGGGAACCCCAGCCCCTAGGAGCTCTGGATTCCCTGGATTCCACCGGAATGGGATGATTTCCCCGGCTCTGAACTCCCTGGTTCAGGGATGGGATTTGTGGGGATTCCTGGATCATCGGGATTCCTGGACTTTGGGATGTCAGGATTGTGGGGATTCCAGGATTTGTGGGGATTCCTGGATCATCGGGATTCCTGGACTTTGGGATGTCAGGATTGTGGGGATTCCAGGATTTGTGGGGATTCCTGGACTGCGGGGAATCCGGGATTTGGGGGGATTCTGGGATCTGGGGGGATTCCAGGATTGTGGAGATTCCTGGATTTGTGAGGATTCCAGGCTTGGAGCTGCTCCAGGATGGCCATGACCATTGTCATGGAAATGATGAAATTCCCAGGTTTTTTTCGGGTTTTGTCATGGAAATGAGGCAAGTCCAGGCTTTTTGGATGTCTCAGCAGGGTATGGAAATGCTGTGAAAACCCTGCAGGCTGTCCCCAAAAGAGGAGGTGGCAGGAGCATCCCCAGCCCTGCTCTGTCCCCAAGCCTCCCCCAGTATTCCCAGTCCCTCCCAGTACTCACACTGGTGCTGGGTGATGGCCAGGGCCAGGAAGGCGCAGAAGCCCAGCCCGGAGAGGGCAGAGAAGAGGATCCCGACAGAGAGGAAGAACCTCAGCCCTTTTAACCAGGTCCTCCAGTAATCCTGCAGGTACATCACATGCGTGATTAGGGCCCAGAGCGCCAGCACACCTGTGCAGTGACAGCAGGGACATCAGAGAGGCACCCATGTACAGGTAAAATATAGCTTAACCCCCCCCAAACACCTGGGAACAGCAGGGAACAGCAGGACACCCATCCAGGTGACAGCAGGGACATCAGAATGGCCCCTCAGCCCCTCCTGCCAACCCATCCCTGCAGCTGCCCGGACCTGCTGCCCCCCTGCCCACATTCCCTGCTCAGGACAGGCTGGATTCGCCCCCCAGGACCCCTCACGGGACACCCCATGACCAATCCCCCCGTTCTGGGGGTCCCGTGGCCACAGCTGCAGCGTCATCGCACCCCAAACGCTGTCCCAGGGTCTGGTGACAGAGCTGAGCCTCGACTTCCCCAAAATCCGCCTCCCCCACTTCCTGCTGCCCCGGGGCCCAGCGCTTCCGACCCACATTTCGGGCAGAAATGGGGAACTGGGGGTCTGGAGTCAGCAAAAAGCGGCTGCCTGCTGAGCCCGCCCGATGAGTCAGCAGAACTGCCCTGAATGCTGAGTCAAGGTTTGCTGTTCCCATCCCAAAACTGCGGCTGCTGCTGCTGCTGCTGCTGCCACAAGCTCTGCGCGGGGACAGCAGCACCAGAGGCCCTCGAGGTCCCCTCGACTCCCCCAGACCAAGCCCTGACCCAAACCCTGACCCAAACACTGACCCAATTCTGATCCAAACCCTGACCCAAACCCTGACCCAAACCTGACCCAATCCCTGACCCAAACCCTGACCCAATCCCTGACCCAAACCCTGACCCAAACCCTGACCCAAACCTGACCCAATCCCTGACCCAAACCCTGACCCAAACCTGATCCAAACCTGATCCAAATCCTGACCCAAACACTGACCCAAACCTGATCCAAACCTGATCCAAATCCTGACCCAAACCGTGACCCAAACCTGATCCAAACCCTGACCCAAACCCTGACCCAATTCTGACCCAAACACTGACCCAATTCTGATCCAAACCATGATCCAATTCCACTCCAAACCTGATCCAAACCTGATCCAAACCCTGACCCAAACCCTGACCCAAACCCTGATCCAATTCTGATCCAAACCCTGATCCAATTCAGATCCAATTCCAATCCAAACCCTGATCCAATGCCACTCCAAAACATGATCCAAACCTGATCCAAACCCTGATCCAAACCCTGATCCAATTCCAATCCAAACCCTGATCCAATGCCACTCCAAAACCTGATCCAAACCCTGATCCAAACCTGATCCAAGCCCTGATCTAAGCCCTGATCCAAACCCTGATCCAAACCCTGATCCAAGCCCTGGCCCAGCTCTCCAGAGGCAGCTCTGGGCCCAAACGTCACCTGAAAACCTCTGGCTTTGAAACCGTTTTTATGGGGAAATTAAATACAAGTTGTGACTTGTTGAAAGCGTGGGGTGACGGAGTGCAGGAGCTGCAGGTTTTCACCTCAGGGACTCCCCCAGACCCAGCCCTCCTGCCCTAAAGCACTTTGTCCCTCAGCCCTGAGCCAGGGGACAAAACCCACAGCAGCAGCACAGCCCAGACAGCTCCAGTCCCAGCCTGGGTTCAAACAGCACCCAAACCCCTCCATAAAAACACAAATCCCTCTGGATTTACCCCAAACTCATGGGCTGCAGCAGCCCTGGAGCAGGAGCTGCTCCGTCAGACACAGCCCAAGGATTTCCCACAGGGAATCCAACCCAAATTATCCCAGGATACGAAACACAAAAGCCTCCCAGCACCCTTGGAAGGAGCTGAAATAAATCCCAGAATTTCAAAGCAGGGCTGGAAGCTGGGGAATGATCCTCCTCCATCAGACCCAAATATTTGGATAATATTTGGGCTGTTTGAGCTCAAGGGAAACGAGCTTTCCCTCTCTGCAAACATCCAAACAAAAACTGGGACAAACACATGGTTTTGACAGCCTCCTGCTCCTCCTGGAGGGATCCTTCAACCCCAGGGAAAGCTTTTTTGGGAATGTTCCATGTGTTCCACATGGAAATCCCAGAAAAAACAACAAATCTGCAGCAGAGGCCAAAATAAATCCCCAAACACAAAAAAATCAGATTTATTCCACAAGGAGCCCCCTGACTCCCGCATTCCTGCAAGGAACATCCCAATTCCATCTCCAAATGTGGGGTGATGGCAAAGAAAATGAGGGTAAAAATGAAAAGCAACATTAAAAACTCCCTGAAAATGGTGACCAGTTCCAACACTGGGGGTTTTTTTCTGGGTGTTTACAAAGCCTTCAGTCCTTTTCCAGCTAAACAATCCCCTTTTATCCACTCCAGCTGCAGCATCAGCTGGAACGAGCTGAAATCCCCACTCCAACAGGAGCTGGAGCTTTGCCAAGTGAAATTTTGCCATTTCCACGTTTGCCAAACTTTGCCTCTCCTGGGGGAACCCAGGAGCCTCAGCTGGGTTTGGAATAGGTCAAAAACGGGGGGATTTTCCTGCCAAAACTGCTGGGGATCCACGTGGAGATATTTTAGGAAAACAGCTCTGGAAGGAGAGGAACCTTTGGAATATTCTGGTGTTGTACCAGATCCCGTGTTCAGCTCCCGCTCCTTCCATTTCTCAGGTGTTTTTTAAAATTTTCCAGGAGTCTCCAAAGCCCCTGTGACTGGGTGGAAACGGAATTAAACCCCTGGGCCATAAGGGATTTAATTCCATTAATCCACCCCCAGCCTCGTTTCCCCTCCATGGATCAAATGAAGTTTTGACTGTAAACAACAGAGAATGAGTGACATTTAGGGCTGATTCCCGAGCAGGAAAGGTTCTCTGGGAGATAAGGGGAAAATATCAACAAACTGATTGCAGAGACAAAGCTGGAGATTCCTCAGAACCAGGAGGAATTCTTCCAGCCAGGAAGCCTGTGGATAAACATCCTCAAACACAGATCCAAAGGCACAGCAGAGGCATTAAAAACGAGATAAACATGGACCAACAGGCAGAGCTTGGCTTAATCAGGGCACTTTAACGAGGATCTGCAAATTCCCCTGTCAAAATTCCTCTGTCAAAATTTCACTGTCAAAATTCCTCCCTGAACACAAGCACAGCAGAAAATACCTTCATTTGCTCTTTCTCCTGCATCCCTGGCTCAAGATCCCCCCAGTTTTGTGCCACCCAGCAAAGCAAAGTGTGGGAATTCTATGCTGAACCCCAGCTCCAGCTGGAATAAAAGCTTTTATTTATTTATTTATTTTTAATTTTTTTGAGGGAGAGGAAGCAGAGAAAAGCCCAGCCCTGCACCGCACCCCTGGATCCTTTCTAAATTTTAACTTTCTCCTGTTCCTCCAGGAATTCAGCCAGGGAAGCCCTGGAGCTGCAGGACTCTGTCCTGCTCCAACCCAGAGCCACAAACCCCAAATCTCACAGAATTTTGGGCACATTGGATGCAGTTTTACCCCTGTGGCCTAAACCCCTCCTCCAGAGGTTCTGCTTCCAGCATCTGGGGAAATCAGGAGGATTTCTTTGCTTCCCTGAAAGCCTCAGTCCCAAGGAACGGGCTCCTCAGCCTCATTGCTGCACTGACACCCCCAAATGCCCTCTCAGCCCTGAGATCCCCCCTCAAACTCTCCTCAGCCCTGGGGAAGGGGCTCCTTGGCCCCACCATTGCCCTCAGTCCCTCTCAGCCCTCAGAGCCCCCTCAGGGCTGAGGAAGGGGCTCCTCTCTCCCCTCAGAGCCCCCACAGATCCCTCACACCCCTCAGGGCTGAGGAAGGGGCTCCTCACTCCCCTCAGAGCCCCCTGGGCCATGGGGAAAGGGCTCCTCAATCCTGTCTCACCCCTCACAGCCCCCTCAGGAACGAGGAAGGGGCTGCTCACGCTCCTCTCAGCCCTCACAGATCCCTCACACCCCTCAGGGCTGAGGAAGGGGCTCCTCATCCCCTCACTCCCCTTCACGGCTGAGGAAGGGGCTCCTCACTCCCCTCAGCCCTCACAGCCCCCTGAGCCATGAGGAAGGGGCTCCTCACCCCGTCGCCGCCCTGACCGCTCCCTCAGGCCCAGCCCCGATCCCCTCCGCCCTGCCGGCCCGGCCCGGTGCCCCGTCTTCCCCGGTGTCCCGGGCCCGGTCCGTACCCGAGAGGCCGCCGGCCTGGCCCGGTGTCCCCCCGCCCCGGCCCGGACCCGATCGCCCTGCCGGCCCGGCCCGGTGCCCCCTCTCCCCCGGTGCCCCCTCTTCCCCGGTGCCCCCTCTCCCCCGGTGTCCCCTCTCCCCCGGTGCCCCTCTCCCCCGGTGTCCTGCCGGCCCGGCCCGGTGTCCCCTCTCCCCCGGTGCCCCTCTCCCCGGCCCGTACCCGAGAGGCCGCCGGCCGCGGCCGTGCCGGGCTGGCGCAGCGCGGGCACGGCGCTCCAGGCGCAGAAGGCCGAGAGGCCGCTCAGGGCGCCGAAGGACGCGTAGGCGACACGGAGCGCCAGGGCCCCGCTCAGCGCCATGGCGGCCTCGGCGCGGCCCGCCCACGGCACCGGGACACGCCCCGGGAACGGGGACGGGGACGGGAACGGGACACGCCCCGGGGACGGGGACGGGGACGGGACACGGCACCGGGACACGCCCCGGGGACGGGGACGGGAAAGGGGACGGGACACGGCACCGGGACACGCCCCGGGAACGGCACCGGGACACGCCCCGGGAACGACAGCGGGAACGGGACACTCCTCGGGAACGGGAAAGGGGGCGGGACGCATCCCGTGAACGGGACACACTCCGGGAACAGGACACGCTTCGGGACAGGGACACGGCACCGGGACACGGCCCCGTCCACCGGGACCGGGACACGCCCACAGCCCCGCCCCACAGCAGCGCGCCCCCTGGCGGGCGGGAGGACCGAGGAGGGGACACGAAGGGACGGGGACATGGCGGGGGGACACGGGGGGACACCGAAAACACCCAGGGGACACCGAGGGGACACGGAAAACACCGGGGGGACACGGAAAACACCGAGGAACGTGGGGACA
This sequence comes from Taeniopygia guttata, assembly GCF_048771995.1. Classification (NCBI taxonomy): domain Eukaryota; kingdom Metazoa; phylum Chordata; class Aves; order Passeriformes; family Estrildidae; genus Taeniopygia; species Taeniopygia guttata. Next base: position 4,560,241 of record NC_133054.1, read on the forward strand.
CCGCGATCCCGCGGGACACGGGGCTCAGGTGGGGGACACGGGCGACACCGTGGGTTGGGGACATCTCCGATGGCTTTCGCTTCCCCCCGGCCCATCCTGTGGGATTGCGGTCTGGGGACACCTCATCGAAATCCTCGAAGACTTTCTGGGGCTTTCCCGTTCCCTTTTCTGCCTTCCTTTTTCACATTTATTTAATTTTTTTTAAACATTCTTCCCCTTTCTGAGCCCTTGGCTGGCTCCGGCTCTGCTTCATCAGAGGACTGGGGCGAGAATGGCATTCTCCCATCTATTTCTCATCATTAATTCATATTTCTCACCATTAATTAATTGTCCCGCGAGCGCCGCGGGGACTGAGCGCTCCCCGAGCCTGGCAATTCGGCTTTTCCCGAAATTTCCCGGCTTCAGCCTCTTCCCAGAGGGTTTTTGGGAATGGGGAAGCTCGGCTGGGCTGCTCTAGATGGCAGCAGCTTCCTTCCCTTCCCCGAGCCGCTCTTCATCCACCTCCCACCCCTCCTCCTCCTCGACCCTCGGTGTTCCCCTGTGGAATTCGGGTTTTGGAGGGGTTGGACGGGGCTTGGAGCACCTTGGGACGGTGGAATTGTCACTGTCCTTGGAAGGGGACAACGTTCCTGCTCCTGCACCCCAGCCCGCAGCTCCCACCCTGCTGAAGGACCCAAAATTCCCCTCAATCTCACCCAAAATTCCTCCCAATTTCACCCAAAATCCCTCCCAATTTCACTCAAAATCTCTCCCCAGTTTGACCCAAAATTCCCCCCCAAAAACCCAGCGAAACCCCAAAACCCCGTGAAAACCCAAAATACCGGTGAAACCCCAAAAACCCAGTGAAACCCCAAAAATCCCGGCTGTCCTTGCCCAAGGACTCGCAGCTCCCACCTTGCCAGGGTGAGGTGTGGCTGACGTGGGATTTTAAGCGTAAAAACCTCGAGAGCAGCAAAAAAAAAAAAGAAAAAGAAAAAAAAATCCCATTTCCTGTTGTTGCTGCAGGAATTCGGCTCCTGGAGCAGAACGAGCAGCGCCAGGTGAAATCAGCTCTTCAGTTTGTTTTTGTTTTTAATATTTTTATTGGGTTTTTTTTTTTTTTTTGTTCTTTTTAGGGTTTTTTGCGTGGGTTTTTTTTTCTTCTTTGATGTTTTTTGGGGGGGTTGGTTTTTTGGGGGTTTTTTGGGTCTTTTTTATAGTCTTGTGATTTTTTTGGGGTTTGTTTTAGGGTGCTTTTTTCTGTTTTTATTTTTTTGTTTGTTTGGTTTGGTTTCATTTTGGGTTTTTTTGTTGGGGTTTTTTGTTGTTTGGTTGCATTTTTGTAAGGTTTTTTTGGTGGGGTTTTTTTTTGGTTTTTTTTTTGTTTTGTTTTTTTGGTTTTTTAATCAAAGTTCAAATTTAGGCAAGATCGGCAGAAACTCACCCAGAAGGATTTTAAGGAGATAAAATAAATGGAGGGGTTTGGGGGGTAGCCCTCACCACCCTCACAGGGATGGAATTCCACCCCAAATCCTCATGGGAATGGAATCCCACCCCAAATCCTTGCCCCAGGCCCTCACCATCCTCATCCTCATCCCAGGCCCTCACCATCCTCATGGGGATGGAATCCCACCCCAAATCCTCATGGGGATGGAATTCTACCCCAAATCCTCATGGGGATGGAATCCCACCCCAAATCCTCACAGGGATGGAATCCCACCCCAAATCCTCATGGGGATGGAATTCTACCCCAAATCCTCATGGGGATGGAATCCCACCCCAAATCCTCGCCCCAATGGCCGTGGGTGGCCCTGCTTCCAGGGACTCTCTGTCAGGAGAAGATGGATTGGATGGAAATGAGGACAGGGAGAGGAGGAGGAGGAGGAGGAGGAGGAGGAGGAGGAGGAGGAGGAGGAGGAGGAGGATGAGGAAGAGGAGCCACTCCTGCTGAGGAGGGACCCAAAATTGGCTTCCCAGCCCCTCGGCACTGCCCACCTCAGCCGCAGCTCCAGGTGACACCTGGATTTTCCAGAGGGGGATGGGATGGAGATGAGAACAGGGAGAGGAGGAGGTGAAACCACTCCAGGTGGGAACAGCGACGTTCCTGCCCCTCCACCCTCAGTTCCCACCCTGGTTTTTCACTTTTTGACCCAAAATTGGCTTCCCAGCCCCTCGGCACTGCCCACCTCAGCCGCAGCTCCAGGTGGCACCTGGATTTTCCAGAGCTGTGGACCTTGGCCCCGTTCCCCAGCACCTGGTGGCCAGGTTGCCCAGAGCAGTTTTCCTGGTTCTTGCTCCTGCCCGAGAGCCTCGGGAACAGCTGGGAAACAGCCGGATTTACCGGATGAGGGATCCTTCCTCCTCCTCCTCCTCCTCCCTCCTGGGGGCTGGAGCTGGGAACAAAAGGAGGAAAATCATCCGGGATGGGGACAGCCCTGTTTGTTTCCCGAGAGCTGGGAACAGCCTGGAGCTTTTTCCAGAGGGTTTGTCCTTGAGGCCTTGTTGTTTTCCCCCTTTTGAAGGAACATTTCAGCCGTGGGAAGAACTGGGATCCAGACCCCAGAAACGTCAGAGACCCAAAGGGGAAGGGAAGAAGGAAAAGTTGAGGAAAACGGGAGGTCCCAGCCCGTCCTGGTGCTAGGAATGGTCACAAATCCCGTCCTTGGGAAGAACAAATTCCTTCCTTGGGAAAAATAAATCCCAGTTTTGGGAAAAACAAATCCATCTTTAGGAAAAATAAGTCCCACCTTTGGGAAAAACAAATCTCGTCTTTGGGGAAAAAAAAAAATCCCATCTTCAGGAAAAAAATCTCATCTTTAGGAAAAAGAAACAAATCCCATCTTTAGGAAAGGCAAATCCCACCTTTGGGAAAAAGAAACCAATCCCACCTTTGGGAAAACCCTGCTTTTCTTTCTCCTCTCTCTGGGTTACGGGTGGGACTCAGTGACCTTAGCGGGCTTTTCCAACCTGAACAATTCCACTTTTCCACGATTTTCTGGATGCTCAGCTCTTGCTGGACTCAGATCTGAGGCGTCTGCAGCTCCTCGGAGACGCAAATCTGGGAATTGTTTCAGGAAGAAGCCGAGCGGGCACGGAAAGACCGGGAGAACAAGACACATCACGTTCCCCAAGCGATAATGAGGGAATGAAATTAAACCACCTGGGAGACCAAAACTCTCCTTCCTCCCTTCCTTCCTTCCTCGGGAGCAGCATCCCCTCCACGGCAGCGATTCCTGCCTGAGCCATCACCCGTGGGTGATCCAGAAATGAATCACACCCAGAATTGGGGAATGTGGCTCGGATAATTCCTACAGCTGTTGTTCCAACCCAATAAAACCCGGCATAATAGCAAGGGGTATCCCATAATTTGTGTTAATTCCGGAATTGCTGCTAATTCCGGCCCAATTAGGAGATAAAACACGGTGGTGGAGCCGCTTATTAAATTACAAATCATCCCGGCTAAATCCGAGGATTATTTAACACCGAGGGTTTCGGGAAGACACTCGGGGAAGCTGCGCCGGAATAACGATGTCAGGGGAGCAGGAGCGTTAATCAAAGTAATGAAAACATAAATTAGGGGAGGCTGGGCCAATAAACAGGAAATAAATAGGGTTGGAGGGAGAGAAATACATAAAGCAGCAGCATTAAAGGATAAACCCGCGGTGTTTGGAGCGCTGTAAATTCCCAACCGCTTTCCCCAGGATTGGATTTTCGGGGCTGATTTGTGGCCGTGTCCTGGCGAACCGGGGAGAGAGGATAAATATGGAATATTTCCTGCACCCCCACCTGCCAGCCAAACCCTCCTGGGGGACACCGAGAGCATTCCCAGGTTCCTCCTGGAATTTCGGCTGCGCCAAGGGACGAGACCCGGCCGCTGATTTCCAGCAAATGGAGCCAAAATAAGGGATGGAATGGAAATATTGGGATTTTACTCCGATTTCACTTCATTCTGCACTTGAGGGGATTCTGCAAACCCACTTTAGGATTTGGGATCTCGGGAAGAGCTTCCTGCTCAGAAGGGTGGTGAGGCCAGAGCTGCCCCACAGCCACGCGGAGCTCGGCAGGGACGCGGGATTAATTAATGATTGTCCAAGCACGAGCCCAACCAGCGATAAGAGGCTGATAAGGCAGAGGTGGCGGGGCAGGAGCGGCTGCTCCCAGCGATCCGGAGCCGGGCAGGCGGAGCAGCCCCGGGAACGGTGGGATCGGTGACCCCGAGCCCGGGACGGGCAGCGGGGGCACCGGGGGCGGTGGGATTCTCCGTGCCTGGAGCGGGAGGAGCGACCAGCGGGCTCAGGGACACCCCAGGGACTCCTCGGGGATGTGGGAAATGGATTTGTAGAAAACTTGATGGGCCAAGAAATGCTTATGTGTTGTAATTATATGAGACATAGTATTATATATATAATTACATAGCTATATAATAGTTTAAATATTAAATTAAAGACAGAATATGTTAAATATTAACATTTTAAATTATATTTATATTATATGTATTATATATGTTATGTTATGTTATGATGTTATGTTATGTTATGTTATGTTATGTTATGTTATGCTATGTTATGTTATATATATCATATAATGTATTATTGCTGGCTCTGGGGTGGGATGGATTGGGATGGGATGGGAAAGGGTGGGATAGGATAGAGTGGGACAGGAACGGGACTGGAATGCGGGTGGAAGCCCCGGGCAGGACAGGAGCCGCCCGCGGTCCCCCCGCGGGGCCGGGAAGGGCTCCTCTCCTTCGGCGGCCGGGGTGGGGCTGCGCGGGCTCCGGGAGCTGCTGCCTTCCTCAGGCCTCTTCCTCCTTCTCTTAATTAGCCCTGATTTGCATGGGGGACGTGTCTGTGCACGGCCGGGATCCCGGGCCCGTCCGAGGGGAGAGCCCCGGCAGCAGCTCCGGGCCCCGGGGCGGCTCCCGGGGGATCCCGGCCCGGGGAGGTTCCTGCGATCCCGGAGCCTCCAGAATCCCGGGAAAAGCCTCCCCGGCCTCCAGGGGGAGGGATCGGGGCGGGGGGAAGGATCAGGATCATGTTCCTGTCCTGGAAGGACAGATTTGGGGACCCCGGGGTGACCCCCGGAGCCTCTGGGGTGCCTGGGCAGGAGCGGCAGCAAGGGAGGCTCAAGGCTCTTTCCCTAAATTCCTCGAATCCAGCTGATGTTTCCCATCCCTGCTCTAGCTGGCGTGGGGGCCGATTTAAAGGCAGATTTGAATTTTAAAAATTGGGATTTCATTCAGAAGTGAAGGCTCTTTTTGGCAGAAACACCTTTCCTTTTTTGCCAAAAACCCAGCAAAAGCTCTCCCAGGGCCGCTGGGCCTCGCTCCAGCTTTGCTGCTCTGGCTGAGGGCTGGGGGCCACCTCCCAGTCTGAGCCATTCCCAGTCTGAGCTGTTCCCAGTATGAGCCATTCCCAGTACAAACCATTCCCAGTATGAACCATTCCCAGTCCAAACCATTCCCAGTGTGAACCATTCCCAGTATGAACCATTCCCAGTCTGAGCCATTCCCAGTGCAAACCATTCCCAGTATGAACCATTCCCAGTCTGAGCCATTCCCAGTCTGAGCCATTCCCAGTCTGAACCATTCCCAGTGTGAACCATTCCCAGTATGAGCCATTCCCAGAACAAACCATTCCCAGTACAAACCCCCTCCCTCTTCCCAGTCTCTCTCGCTCCCGTTTTCCCCCCACCAGGCTGAGCAGGGCAGGGGAGCCCCCTGTGACCCCCCAAACCCCAGATTTGAGGTGCTCAGGGACCCCTGGAGACGCCCAAACCCCAGGCCCGGGGTCCCGGGGGTCCCGGGGTCCCGGTGTCCCGGGGGTCCCGGGGGTGTCCCGGGGTCCCGGGGTCCCGGGGCTGGGGGCTGTGCCCCCCCCGCAGCCGCGGTGTCCCGGTGCGGGGCCGTGGGAGCCGGGGAGGGGCCGCGGGCGGAGCTGCGGTGCCCGGGGCGGTCCCGGCGCGGCGGCGGCGGCGGCGGAGCCGCTCCCGAGCCCGGCCCCGTCCCGAGGAGCGGCGGAGCAGCCCCGGAGCCGCGGCCGCGATGGCCTCGCCCCCCCCCGCCGCCGCCGCCGCATGAAGGTGCGCGGGGCCGGGCCCGGGGCAGCGGCCGGGGGGGCGCGGAGGGGCGCGGGGCCGGGGCCAGCGGGGCCGGAGCCGGGAAGCGCCCCCCCGCAGCCCCCCGGGGGTCCCGGCGCGGACGGAGCCCGGCTCTCGGGGCTGCTCAGGAAGATGCACTTGTTCCGGAGCTCCAGCTACGAGGTGCGGCTGGAGGGGGCCGGGGGGAGCCTGCCCCGCATCCAGGGAATCCGCTGGGTGAGTGGGGAGAGGGGGAGCGTGTCCCCAAATCCGCTGGGTGAGTGGGGAGAGGGGAGCGTGTCCCCAAATCCGCTGGGTGAGTGGGGAGAGGGGGAGCGTGTCCCCAAATCCGCTGGGTGAGTGGGGAGAGGGGGGAGAGTGGGAGCGTGTCCCCAAATCTGCTGGGTGAGTGGGGAGTGAGATCCGCTGGGTGAGTGGGGTCAGGGCGAGCGTGTCCCCAAATCCGCTGGGTGAGTGGGGAGAGGGGGGAGCGTGTCCCCAAATCCGCTGGGTGAGTGGGGAGAGGGGGGAGCGTGTCCCCAAATCCGCTGGGTGAGTGGGGAGAGCGTGTCCCCAAATCCGCTGGGTGAGTGGGGAGAGGGGGAGCGTGTCCCCAAATCCGCTGGGTGAGTGGGGAGAGGGGGAGCGTGTCCCCAAATCCGCTGGGTGAGTGGGGAGAGGGGGAGCGTGTCCCCAAATTCGGGGATCAGAGGAGGGGAGTGAATCCAGGCGTGCAGGGAGCCGTGTGAGGGTGCAGGAGCCAGGTGAGGGCACAGGGAGGGGAGGCAGGCGGGCAGGGGAGGGTACCAGGAGCCAGGTGAGGAAGGGAGGGAGGGAGGGAGGAAGGAGGCGAGGGCACACAGGAGTGAATCCAGGCGTGCAGGGAGCCAGGTGAGGGCACGAGGGGCAGGTGAGGGCACGAGGGGCAGGTGGGGCTGCAGGTGAGCTGTGCAGGCTGCGCACTTCCCCAGCCTGGCCCCGGAACGAGCGGCCAGGCGTGAAGGCAGCCCGGTGCCAGGTGCCCGGGGCACATCCCAGCAGGAAGGACATTCCCGGTGGGACATTCCTGGTGGGACATTCTCGGTGGGACATTCCCAGTGGGACATTCCTGGGAGAACATTCTTGGTGGGACATTCCCGGTGGGACATTCCCAGTGGGACATTCCCAGTGGGACATTCCCAGGAGCGTTCCCCAGCTCCCACAGCAGGGATTCGTCCCCCAGCATCGCGTCCTCCCTGCTGGCACCGGGATTTTGGGGCATCCCGGGGGTCCCGAGCCCTGCTCCTGGCCCCTCGTTGTCCCCTCTAGGCAGGAAGGTGACCCCGGAGTCCTGCAGAGTTCCGGAGCTTTGTGTCCTTCCCCTTCCCACGCTGCTTGACCTGGGACAATTTCAAGAAAAAAGTGGAATTATTTTAGGGGACAACTCCCCTTTGGGCATTTCCGTGCAGCACAGAGCCTCCTTCCCAGATAAGAGCTTCCCTTGCTTTTTCCTCATCGTCCCGATTTATTTTTCTCTCCAAAACTTTTAGGAATGGACTTTGGGGAGGGCTTTTGAGGGGCACTAAGCGTGGGAAGGCGGGCGAGCAGCAGGCCTGGAGCATCCCTGGGATAAACTGGGATCAGTCCCAGCAGCCCTGGCAGCAGCGGCACCTGTGGCATCGCAGGAGTGTCCCCTCTGCCAGGGACACCCGGGGCTCGGGGAGATGGAGCCAGCAGGGAAAGGGGGATTTTGTCCAGCACAGCCATTCCTGGGGCAGGTGAGCGGCAGGGAAGTGCCTCAGGAGCCACATATTGTCCCTTGTCCCCTGGAAACTCGTCCCGGCGTCTCATCCCCCCGGGGGATGTGATCCCAGCGCCAGCGAATCCCTCCCGGCTGTCCCCAGGCGGCCCCGTCCTTCCCGGGGACAAGTGCCACCGTGCCAGCCACAAGTGCCACCGTGCCAGCCACAGTGCCACCGTTGCAGCCCCCGCCGTGTCCCTGGCGAGGACAGCAGAGCTGCAGCGGGTCCCCGAGCCCCGTCCCGGGGGCCGCCGAGATCAATTCCGGGGGTACCGAGCCCCTTCCCGGGAACACCGAGCCCCTTCCCGGGGGTACCGAGCCCCTTCCCGGGGGTACCGAGCCCCTTCCCGGGGACACCGAGCCCCTTCCCGGGGGTACCGAGCCCCTTCCCGGGGACACCGAGCCCCTTCCCGGGGACACCGAGCCCCTTCCCGGGGTACCGAGCCCCTTCCCGGGGGCACAGAGCCCCTTCCCGGGAGTGCCGAGCCCCTTCCCGGGGGTACCGAGCCCCTTCCCGGGGGTACCAAACCCCTTCCCGGGGGTACCAAACCCGTTCCCGGGGACACCGAGCCCCTTCCCGGGGGTACCGAGCCCCTTCCCGGGGGCACCGAGCCCCTTCCCGGGAGTGCCGAGTCCCTTCCCGGGGGTACCGAGCCCCTTCCCGGGGGTACCGAGCCCCTTCCCGGGGGACACCGAGCCCCGGCCGGCGGCCGCGCCTCCGGGGGCTGCGGGGGCTGCGGATGGGCGCGGACTTTCTCCCGAGCCGGGGCCCGAAATAGCCGCGTTGTTTTCCTCGGGATCCCAAACAAAAGCGGCCGCGGGCGCGGAACGGCCGGCGGCGGCCTTGGCCGGGCGCCCGGTGCTGCCGGAATCCCGGGGAACGGCAGGATCCCGGCGTGGCCCGTGGGCAGGAAGATGGAAAAGGCGACTCCTTAGGAAGCTGCTTGGAGCCAGGCCGTGACAAGGAGAGGGGGTGGGGGGCGTCCTGCAGGTCCCGACCCCTCCGGGGAGGGGCTGTGGGGACATCGGGAGGGTTGGGGTGATCCCAGAGCTGTCCCGGCGGAGAGGAACCCCCGGGAAGGAGGAATCTGATCCTTGAGCGGGTTTTTGTGTCTCTTTCGGTGTCCTTGGAGCATGGCCCGGGGCACAGCCTGGCTCTGTGCCCCAAGGACAGAGCTCGCTGCGGGGGACAGCAGAGGCCCTTTGGGGCCCTGGGCAGCGGGACCCGCGGGGTGACACCTGGACCCGCGGGGTGGCACCTGGACCCGCGGGGTGGCACCTGGACCCGCGGGGTGGCACCTGGATCCGTGGGGTGGCACCTGGACCTGTGGGGTGGCACCTGGACCTGTGGGGCGGCACCTGGACCTGTGGGGTGGCACCTGGACCCACAGGGTGGCACAAACCTCCTGCTCCCACGGGTGACAGGGACCTCCTGCACCAACACAGATCTCCTGCTCCCACGGGTGACAGGGACCTCCTGCTCCCACGGGTGACAGGGACCTCCTGCTCCCACGGGTGATAGGGATCTCCTGCACCCACGGGTGACAGGGATCTCCTGCTCCCACGGGTGGCAGGGACCTCCTGCACCCACGGGTGACACAGATCTCCTGCTCCCACGGGTGACAGGAACATTGTGCCCCCACAGAGGTGCCGAGGACATCCTTCACCCATGGGTGACAGGGACCTCTGGCTCCCACGAGGTGACAGATTTCCTGCTCGCAGGGGTGACAGGGCCCTGTGGCTCCCACGGGTGCCACCCCCGTGCCCCGGAGCAGCCCCACGCCCCGGCCGCCTCCCGCTCCCCTTGGCAAACATTTGCTGGGAGCGGTTCCTGCTCCCCGCGGCCGTCACGGGCTCGCAGAGTTTGCAGAGCGCCTGAGTCACCGCGGCCCTGCCTTGGGGACACCGTGGCCCAGCTCTGGTGGCACCGCGGCCAGGTGACACACGTCCCCCGGGACCCGCAGCGGCCCCAGAGCCGCTCGTGTCCCACCGGCTCCTCCAGTTCCTCCCGAGCTGCGAAGTGCTGGGAGCAGGTGGAGGCTCAGCCTCGCCGATCCCGCACTTATTAATTCCCGCACTAATTAACTTCTGCCCTCCTTAATTGGAAATCCATCCGGACCGTCCCCCTGCGCTGGGGTCGCTCCAACCTCCCCCGCCCGGAGCCCGCAGAGCCGGGGAGGATCCTGCGGGCGCCGTTTTTTGGGTGCCCTCCCGGGAGCTGCGGGGCCCCCACAGCGGGAATACCCGGAGGGGACCCCAAAATGCCCCTGGGGGTCCCCCCGAGCGGGTGGGTGTCCCTCGGGCGGGGCCGCGGGGACGGCGGCTCGTCCCTCCGCGCCTTTGTTTTTTTACCTGGAGCATCTCCGAGTGAGACAGCCGGGAGAGAAATGAGCTGGAGAGGGGAGCTGGGGTCAGGAAATGGGTGCTGGGGTCAGGAAATGGGTGCTGGGGTCAGGATTTGGGTGATGGGTTCAGCATTTGGGTGATGGGTTCAGGAATTGGATGCTGGGGTCAGGATCTGGGTGCTGGTTCAGGATCTGGGTGTTGGATTTGGGTGATGGGTTCAGGATTTGGGTGCTGGATTCAGGATTTGGGTGCTGGATTCAGCATTTGGGTGATGGGTTCAGCATTTGGGTGATGGATTCAGGATCTGGGTGCTGGTTCAGGATCTGGGTGTTGGATTTGGGTGATGGGTTCAGGATTTGGGTGCTGGTTCAGGATCTGGGTGCTGGATTTGGGTGCTGGATTCAGGATTTGGGTGCTGGTTCAGGATTTGGGTGCTGGATTTGGGTGCTGGGTTCAGGATTTGGGTGCTGGATTCAGGATTTGGGTGCTGGGTGCTGGATTTGGGTGCTGGATTCAGGATTTGGGTGCTGGTTCAGGATCTGGCTGCTGGGTTCAGGATTTGGGTGCTGCCCCCTCCCCTGCTGAAGAGCTGGGGCTGCTCTGGGGGTGCCAGAACCCCCCCCCAAAGCTCTGTGGGGTGATGGGGACACAGCAGAGCCCCCACAGCCCCCAACCCCCTCCCCTCTGGTTTTCCAGACCCCTCTCCTGGACTCGGAATCCAGCCTGGACTATGGCCACAGCATCACCCAGGTGGGGGGGCCGGGGAAGCCCCCGGGGACTGAATTTGGGGAGGTGGGGGGGGTGAGGGGCAGGAGCACCCCGACACCCCGGCACCATCGGGGTGCTCCTTGGGCTCGGCCATTGCTGGGGTGGGCGGTGGCGATCCCAGGGCTCTGGGGGGAGCGGTGACAGCCCAGCCCCCCACCCACGACCTCCCTTGTCCCCCTGCCACCCTCAGGCGTCCTCGGAGAGGATCTGGAGGGCCGGCAAACTCCTCTTCGCCCACCTCAGCAGCTCCCGGCCCGGCCTCATCCGTGACCACAAACACCACCTGCGGCACCACCGGTGCGACGGGGGCTGGGGGACCCCGGGGGGCTCCGGGGGGGCTGTCCCGGGGGGTCTCACCCCCTGTCCCGCCCCAGGCAGTGCTGCTCGGGGAAGGACTTGGTGGATTGGCTGCTGAGCGCTGGTGCGGCCGTCCAGACGCGCGGCCAGGCCGTGGGCATCGGGCAGGTGCTGGTGGATGGAGGGGTCCTGACGCACGGTGAGGCTCTGGGGGGCTCTGGGGGGCTCTGGGGAGCTCTGGGGGGCTCTGGGGGGCTCGGGGGGGGGGCAGAGCCGAGTTAACAGCCGCTGTGCCCCGCAGTGAGGCAGGAGTGGCACTTCCAGGACAAGGAGACGCAGTTCTATCGCTTCGCCGAGCTGGAGCTGAGCCCCGAGCCCGGCGCGGGGCCGCGGGACCCCGAGGAGCTGCTGGAGGCTTTGGGGTTCCTGGCCCAGCTGGGCCCCGACGCTCTGCTCTCCATGGCCCTGCGCAAGCCGTGAGTGCCCCGGGGCCGGGGGGGCTCCTTTGCACCTTCTGGGAGCTTTTTGGACCCTTCTCGGGGGTCTGGAGCAGCCGCGGGGCCGCTGCAGGGGGGTGAGGCAGCGATGTCCCCCGAGGGCTGGGGAGGGGGCTGGGGAGGGGGGCTGGGGAGGGGGCTGTGCCCTGGTGGGGGGCACAGGGAGCCGCTGAGCCCCCGGCCCCCCCAGCCCTGCCCAGCGCACGCAGGACGAGCTGGAGCTGATCTTTGAGGAGCTGCTTCACATCAAAGCCGTGGCTCATCTCTCCAACTCGGTGAGCGCCGCCGCGTCCCCAAACCCTGCGGGGTCGGGATGTCCCCTGGGCCCCAAATCCTCCTGCCCCCATCGATTCCTGTCCTGGCGTCCTCCCCTGCTCCCCAAATCCTTCTGCACCCCTTTCCTTCCTATCCAATCATCCCTTCCCGATCTTCCTGTGCCTCCCTGGGCGCCTTCCCCGACATTTCCCGTGTCCCCTGCCGGCCCAGCCGGTGACAGCGCTGTCCCCTGGCGGTGTCCCCTGCTGGCCCGGCCGGTGACAGCGCTGTCCCCTGGCGCAGGTGAAGCGGGAGCTGGCGGCCGTGCTGATGTTCGAGGGGCACCAGCGTGCGGGCACCGTCCGTGAGTCGCCGGGGGCACCGGGGGTCCCCAGCCTGGGGACACCGGAGCCGTTCCCAAAATTGTGGCTTTCCCTCCCCTCCCCCCACTGTCCCAGTGTTCAGCCAAGGTGACAAAGGCACCTCCTGGTACATCATCTGGAAGGGCTCAGTCAACGTGGTCACCCACGGCAAGGTGGGTTTGTCCCCACGCCAGAGGGACACCTTGGGGACACTCTGGGGACACCCCAATGCCACCAACTGCCACCTCCGCAGGGCTTGGTGGCCACTCTGCACGAGGGGGACACCCTGGGGACACCCCAGTGCCACCATCCCTCACCCCCCGTGCTGTCCCCAGGGCTTGGTGGCCACCCTGAACTGCGGGGGACACACCAGGGACACCCCAATGCCACCAACCCTCACCCCCCGTGCTGTCCCCAGAGCTTGGTGGCCACCCTGAACTGTGGGGACACCCTGGGGACACCCCAATGCCACCACCCCTCACCCCCCGTGCTGTCCCCAGGGCTTGGTGGCCACCCTGAACGGCGGGGACACCCTGGGGACACCCCAATGCCACCAACCCTCACCCCCTGTGCTGTCCCCAGGGCTTGGTGGCCACCCTGCACGAGGGGGACGACTTCGGGCAGCTGGCGCTGGTGAACGACGCCCCACGGGCGGCCACCATCCTCCTGCGAGAGGACAATTGTCACTTCCTGCGCGTGGACAAGCAGGACTTCAACCGCATCCTCAAGGTGGGCCCGGGGGCTCCGTTCCCCGCCGGTTTTGGGGGATTTTGGGGGGGTTTTGGGGGGATTTTGGGGGTTTTTGGGGGGGTTTTGGGGGGATTTGGGGGGGTTTTGGGGAATCCCGGCCGGGCTGACAGCGGGATTGTCCCCCAGGACGTGGAGGCCAACACGGTGAGGCTGAAGGAGCACGGCAAGGTGGTGCTGGTGCTGCAGAAGGACCTGCAGGGGGGCAGCGGCCAGGCGGCCTCGGCGCGGAGCAGCAGGTGACACCGCTGTGCCCCCGTGGCAGGTGACACCCATGTCCCTGTCCCTGTCCCCTGGTGGCAGGTGCCACCCCTGTCCCCTGAGCCGCCCCCTCTGCCCTTTCCAGCCTCCCTCGGGGCAGTTTTTGGGAGGAACAAGGGGGCGAGGAGCAGGGACACCGGCCCGTGGTGGCACCGCTGGCACCAGCTGTCACCTCTGCCCCTCCTGTCCCCAGCAGGTACCTGGTGATGGCCGGGACGCCCGAGAAGATCCTGGAACACCTGCTGGAGTTCATGAGGCTCGATGCCACCCTCTACGACCCCGTGGGTAGGTGGGGGTGTCCCCCTGCGCCGGGGACCGTCCCAGAGCCACCCAGAGGGGACAGACGGGGGAGTGGCACCGAGCGGGGCTCCTCATTCCCGGTGTCCAACCCCAAATCCCGCTCGTGCCACCCTAAAACCCCCAAAAGCCGAGGCCGGGAGAGGGCGGCAGCTCCGGGGCGGGGAGCGGCCGCTCCGCCGCGCCTCTCGGTCTCCCTCTGCCTTCGGAGAGGAGAAACCCGGCGGAGCCGGGAGCCAGGAGATGTCCCCAGCGGGTCACAGATCCCGGCCGGGGACACCGGCGCTGCCTGGGAGCCGATCCCCGGGATTTGTGTTCCCCCCCCTGCATCCCCGGGATTTGGGATCCAGCCCCTCACGCGGGCTTTAGGAACAGAATCTGCCCCGCCACCAGCGGGGTCCCCGTGGTGGGGACACCCCAGACCACCCCAGGCCACCCCAGGCAGGGCACGGGGGGTCCTTGGCTGGGTCCCCGTGGTGGGGACACCTCAGGCCACCCCAGGAAGGGCACGGGGGTCCTTGGCTGGGTCCCCGTGTCCCCAGGCGCTGGGGACAGGAGTGACGCTGCTCGGTCCCTCTCAGACACGCTGCTGGGGGATTTCCTGCTCACCTACACCGTGTTCATGCCGACCTCGCAGCTCTGCCGGGCCCTGCTGCACCAGTATCCTTCTGAGCAGGAACTGGGGGGACTGGGCTCTGCCACCCCCTGTCCCTGTCACCTCGTGGGGAGCCCCAAATCCCCTTTTAGTGCTCTCGGGCGCATCCCCATCTCCCGGGGTGACATCCCTGGGGGCTCCTACCCCTCTCCACCTTTTACTGGTGCCCTTGACTGGTCCCAGTTTCCGCGCGGAGCCGCTGGAGGGTTCGGAGCAGGACAAGGCCGCCTATTCCCTGCGCAAGCGGCGGAAAATCCTGCGGCTCGTCAGCCAGTGGGTGCTGCTCTACGGGCGGCTGCTGCAGGGCGACCGCAGCACCACGGCGCTGCTGCAGGTACGGCGACACGGTGACACGGTGACAGGTGACACGGTGACACGGTGACACGGTGACACGGCGGGACCGCCCCGCGCTCACCCCCGCGCCCCTGTCCCCGCAGAACCTGGCGGACCTGGTGAGCCGGGACCCCGAGCTGGGCGGGCTGGGCCAGGAGCAGGGCCAGGAGCGGCGGCGACCCCGAGCGTGAGTCCCCTCGTGTCCCCTCGTGTCCCCCCGGTGTCCCCCCGGTGCCCCCAGTGTCCGCCGGTGTTCCCCCGCTGTCCCCTCGTGTCCCCCCGGTGTCCCCTCGTGTCTCCCCAGTGTCCCCTCGTGTCCCCCTGTGCCCCCCCGGTGCCCCCAGTGTCCCCCTGGTGTCCCCCCGGTGCCCCCCAGTGTCCACCGGTGCCCCCAGTGTCCCCCTGGTGTCCCCCCGGTGCCCCCAGTGTCCACCGGTGTCCCCCCGGTGTCCCCCCGGTGTCCCCCGCGGGTGGCACTTCCCCGGGGAGGAGTTTTTGGGGCGGCTCTGGTGCCACCCTGTCCCCGGTGAGGGTGTCCCCGGCCGTGGGGAGGGTGGCACAGGCAGGCGGGTGGGACAGGGGGGCTCGGAGGTGGCCGCAGCCCCCGGGAGTGGCCGCAGCCCCCGGAGTGCCCGTCCCGGTTCTGTTCCCACCGGGAACGGCGGCTCCATCCTCCCCGTCCCCTCCCGCAGGCTGGAGAACGGAGACGGCAGCGTGTCCCCCCAGCCCAAGGTAGGGACCCCCTGAGGGGGCACAGGGCAGGATCTGGGTCCCCTCTGCCCTTTGGGGACGTGCCCAGCGGGGCGGTGGCAGCGGCCGCGTCCTCCCGCCTGTCCCCCCCAGGCCCGGAGCTCGGGGATGCGGCTCGGGAGCCCCGAGGAGGCGATCCCGGACAGCAGCTGCGCCCTGAGAGCCCAGGACAAAGGTAGTGCCCCCACGGAGGGGACCGTCCCCCGCGGCGTGGGGACACTGATGTCCCTTTGTGCCCTCCAGTGCCCTACGAGATCTTCAGGGCCGACCACTCGTGCGTGGTGCCGGTGCTGCCCGTGAACGCCGCGGTGCGGGACGTGCTGCGGGCCCTGGCGCCGCGGCTGCGCCGGGACCGGGAGCACGTCCTGGTCAGGGTGAACTCGGCCGGAGGTGAGGGGACTCGGGGACTCCCCGGGGTGGCCTTGTCCCCGTGGCCAGCCGGGATCTGTGCCCGCTCCATGCCGCCCGCCCTTCCCTGCCCGCAGAGCGCGCGGTGCTGCCGCAGGACGCCGTGGGGGTGTTCACGGCGCTGGGCCTCAACGAGAGGCTCTTCGTGGTCAGCAGGGACGAGCTGGGCACCCTGGTGAGTGTGGGGTGGGGGTCCGGGGTGGGCAGCACCGGGCGGGCCCCCCAGAGGGGTTGGGGGGTGCTGTGCCTCAGTTTGGGGCACGGCAGGAGGGGTCAGGGGTCCTGTGCTGTGCCCAGACCCCCCACCCTGAGCAGCTGGGCCCCCACGCCGGCTCCTCCGACACCCTGGACCTGATCAGCTCCAAGGAGCTGGCCAGCCACCTGACCGACTACGACTGGAACCTCTTCAAGAGCATCCACCAGGTGGGGGGACACACATCAGGTGGGGGGGACATGCTCCAGGTGGGGGGACACGCACCAGGTGGGGGGGACATGCATCAGGTGGGGGGGACATGCCCCAGGTAGGGGGGACGTGCATCAGGTGGGGGGGACATGCACCGGGTGGGGGGACATGCATCAGGTGGGGGGACATGCCCCAGGTGGGGGGGACATGCCCCGGGTGGGGGGACATGGACAAGGTAGGGGGACATGCACAAGGTGAGGGGGACATGCCCCAGGTGGGGGGGACATGCCCCAGGTGGGGACATGCACAAGGTGGGGACATGCACAAGGTGGGGACATGCACAAGGTGGGGGGACACGCATCAGGTGGGGGGGACATGCACCGGGTGGGGGGACATGCACAAGGTGGGGGGGACATGCTCCAGGTGGGGGGGACACGCATCAGGTGGGGGGACATGCACCAGGTGGGGGGGACATGCACAAGGTGGGGGGACATCCTCCAGGTGTCCCCGGAGCTCGGTGGGCTGGGGGGGCTCGGGGCACCCCTCACCTGCCGCCTCTGGCAGGTGGAGATGATTCACTACATCGTGGGGCCGCACAAGTCCCACGAGGTCGCCACGGCCAACCTGGCGCGGGTGATGCGGCGCTTCAACGAGCTGCAGTTCTGGGTGGCCACCGAGCTGTGCCTGTGCCCCGAGCTCGGGCGGAGGGCGCAGCTCCTCCGCAAGTTCATCAAGCTGGCGGCGCAGTGAGTCCCTGTCGCTGTCCCCGTCCCCGTGTCCCCATGGCTGGCCTGTCCCCATGTCCCCATCACTGACCCATCCCCATGACCCCATCACTGTCCCCATCCCCATGACCCCGTTGCTGTCCCCGTCCCCATGTCCCCATCACTGTCCCCATCCCCGTGTCCCCATCATTGTCCCAATCCCAGTGACCCCATCGCTGTCCCCATCCCCCTGACCCCATCACTGTCCCCATCCCCGTGTCCCCATGGCTGACCCGTCCCCGTCCCCGCCTGCAGCCTCAAGGAGCAGAAGAACCTGAATTCCTTCTTCGCGGTGATGTTCGGTGTGAGCAACACGGCCGTGACTCGCCTGGCCAAGACCTGGGAGGTGACAGCGGGGGGACAGCAGGGGGGTCATGAGGGGGGGGACAACCCCTGGGGAGGGGCAGCCGGGGGTCTCTGGGTGGGACGGGCAGGTACCAGCCCCGTGATCCCGTCCCTGCACAGAGGCTGCCCCACAAGATTCGGAAGCTGCACTCGGCCCTGGAGAGGATGCTGGTGAGCGCAGCCCACCCTGCCCGTGTCCCCTTCCCACCCCGTGTCCCCTCCCCTCCCCATGTCCCCTTCCCATCCCATGTCCCCTTCCCACCCCATGTCCCCTCCCCTCCCTGTGTCCCCTTCCCCTCCCTGTGTCCCCTTCCCACCCCATGTCCCCTTCCCCTCCCAGTGTCCCCTTCCCCTCCCCGTGTCCCCCTCCCCTCCCTGTGTCCCCCTTCCCTGTGGGATTTGCCCCTGGAGCAATGGGGAGGGGGTGTTGCTGTCCCCCCCTGTCCCCTCCATCCCCGTGTCCCCGCCTGTCCCCAGGACCCCTCGTGGAACCACCGTGTCTATCGCCTGGCCATGGCCAAGCTGAGCCCCCCCATCATCCCCTTCGTGCCCCTGCTGCTCAAAGGTGGGTGTCGGCTTTTGGGGACCCCCTGGGTGTGTCCAGCCCTCCATGGGCCCCCCTCTGACCCCTAAACCCCCCCAGACATGACCTTCATCCACGAGGGCAACCGCACCCTGGCCGAGAACCTCATCAACTTCGAGAAGATGGTGAGTGGGGTGGTGGCCCCGTCCCCCGGCACGCAGAGCTCTGCCACTGGAACCCCAGGGGTGTCCCGGTGCGGTCACAGCCGTGGCAGGGACAGGGTTTTGGGGATCCAGGTGGGGCCAGGTGGCAGCAGGTGACCTCTGTGCCTCACCCGCAGCACATGATGGCAAAGACCGTTCGAGTCCTGCAGCGCTGCCGGGGCCACGCGCACGGTGAGTGCCCCGGGGAGGGGGCCTGGAGAGGGCCCTGGGGACACGGCTGAGCCCCTGGGGACACAACTGAGCCCCTGGGGACAGGGCTGAGCTTCTGGGGACACAACTGAGCCCCTGGGGACGGGGCTGAGCCCCTGGGGACAGGGACAGGGCTGAACCTCTGGGGACAGGGACAGGGACAGGGCTGAGCTTCTGGGGACAGGGCTGAGCCCCTGGGGACACAACTGAGCCCCTGAGGACAGGGGGACAGGGCTGAGCCCCTGGGGACACAACTGAGCCCCTGGGGACACAACTGAGCCTCTGGGGACAGAGACAGGGACAGGGCTGAGCCCCTGGGGACAGGGACAGGGCTGAGCCCCTGGGGACAGGGCTGAGCTTCTGGGGACACAACTGAGCCCCTGGGGACACAACTGAGCCCCTGAGGACAGGGACAGGGCTGAGCCCCTGGGGACAGGGACAGGGACAGGGCTGAACCCCTGGGGACAGGGACAGGGACAGGGACAGGGCTGAACCCCAGGGGACAGGGACAGGGACAGGGACAGGGACAGGGACAGGGACAGGGACAGGGACAGGGACAGGGCTGAGCCCCTGGGGACAGGGACAGGGACAGGGACAGGGCTGAACCCCTGGGGACAGGGACAGGGACAGGGACAGGGACAGGGACAGGGCTGAGCCCCTGGGGACAGGGACAGGGACAGGGACAGGGCTGAACCCCAGGGGACAGGGACAGGGACAGGGACAGGGACAGGGACAGGGACAGGGACAGGGACAGGGACAGTGCTGAGCCCCTGGGGACAGGGACAGGGACAGGGACAGGGACAGGGACAGGGACAGGGACAGGGACAGTGCTGAGCCCCTGGGGACAGGGACAGGGACAGGGACAGAGACAGGGACAGGGACAGGGCTGAACCCCGGGGGACAGGGACAGGGACAGGGACAGGGCTGAGCCCCGCTCTCTCTCTCCCCCCAGCGCCGCTGTCCCCGCTGCGGAGCCGCTCCCCGCACCGGCCCGAGGACGCCAAGGCTGTCAGGATCTCCACGTGTGCGTCTGGAGTTCCCCAATCCGACCCCTCCCCCGGTTCCAGGGGACCCCCAACCCTCTGCAGGGGTCCCCGAGCTGAGGGAGAGGCGATGGAGACAGAGAATCCATGGAGGGATGCAGCAGCCAGTGCTGGGCGGGGGGAGGTTTGGGGGGACACGGGGGGAGGCTGGGGTGGTCCTGCAGGGATGGAGGGGCTCAGGGGGCTGTGCCGGGGGCACGGAGGGGACCCCGGCCCTGACCTCGTCCCTCCCCACAGGCTCGGAGCAGTCGCTGAGCGCGCGCAGCCCCGTGTCCACCTGGGCCTACCTGCAGCACCTGAGGGCCATCGACAGCCAGAAGGAGCTGCTGAGGCTGTCCCGGGAGCTGGAGCCCTGAGGGAGCGGGGCCGGAGCGGGGCCGGGGCCGGGAGCGGGCCTGGGACCCAGGAGAGGATGGGGGACCAGAGAGGGGATGGGGGCTGCAATGGGGATGGGGGCCCGGGATGGGGATGGGGGCCCGGGATGGGGATGGGGCCCGAAGCAGGGACAGGGCTCTGGAGTGAGGACGGGGGTCCAGAGTGGGGATGAGTACCCAGAATGGGGATGGGGCTCTGGAGTGAGGACGGGGGTCTGGAGCGAAGATGGGTTCCCAAATTTCCCATGTGAGTCCTGAGGATGAGGGACCGGAGAGGGGACGGGGACCTGGAATGGGGATGGGGGCCCAGAGTGAGGATGGGGGACCAGAGAGCGGATGGGGTCTGGAATGGGGGCCTAGAGCAAAGATGGGGGTCCAGAACAGGGATGGGGAACCAGACCAAGAATGAGGCACCAGAGCGAGGATGGGGGCCCAAAATTGAGATGGGGGCCCTGAGTGAGGATGGGGGCCCAGCTGCTGGCAGTGGGGCAGCCCTGGGCTCTGCTCCCAGTGGCCCTGGGCTGTGCTGGAGCCACCCCAGAGCTCGGCCATGGGCTCAGACCCGGCCCTGGGCTGTGCTGGAGCCACCCCAGAGCTCGGCCATGGGCTCAGGGCTGTGCTGGAGCCACCCCAGAGCTCGGCCATGGGCTCAGGGCTGTGCTGGAGCCACCCCAGAGCTCGGCCATGGGCTCAGATCCAGCCCCAAACTCTGCTGGAGCCACCCCAGAGCTCGGCCATGGACTCAGGGCTCTGCTGGAGCCACCCCAGAGCTCGGCCATGGGCTCGGACCCGGCCCTGGGCTGTGCTGGAGCCACCCCAGAGCTCGGCCATGGACTCAGGGCTCTGCTGGAGCCACCCCAGAGCTCGGCCATGGGCTCGGACCCGGCCCTGGGCTGTGCTGGAGTCACCCCAGAGCTCGGCCATGGACTCAGGGCTGTGCTGGAGCCGCCCCAGAGCTCGGCCATGGGCTCAGACCTGGTCCTGGGCTGTGCTGGAGCCACCCCAGAGCTTGGCCATGGGCTCAGATCTCTGCTGGAGCTGCCCCAGAGCTTGACCATGGGCTCAGACCCGGCCCCGTGGGGCAGTCAGGCCCCGGTGAGCTGCGGGCAGGTGAGGGTGGAGCAATAGAGGTATTTTTGTACTCACGGCTGCGCTCCCCATTCTTCTCCGAGCTCGGGGTCACCCCCTGCTCCTGCACCCCCAGTGTGACCTGCAGCAGCCCCAGGGGACGTGACACAGCGCTGGCAGCAGCAGGGGACAGGTCAGGAAATGACTGAGGGCTGAGGGAGAAGCCAAACCCGGCCCTTATTACACCAAACGCCGCTCCCGTGCCAGCTGGCACCGCCTGGGCACAGCGGGGACCGCTCCCTGCCCCGGGAGGGATCCCGGGGATCGCCCCGGCTCCTTGGGGGCTGCTGGAGGTCGGGTCTCACCTGCCCAGGTGTGGGGCACGGGGCGTGAGCCTCTCCTTGGGTGGGGGACACGCTGTGCTGGGGCTCCCAAAGCACCGGTGCCATGTGCCAGGGGCTGCCCCAGGACCCCCAAATGCTGCCCCTGCCTGGAATTGCCCCAGGGCAAGCCAGAGGGACCTGGGCCAGCAGGACCAGCCGCTATTGGCCACCCCTGGGTGGTTTGGAGCAAACCCTGCGGTTTGGGATGAGGTTTTGTGGGAATACCTGCCGGGGGTGAGGAAGAGGAGGCAGAGCCTGGTGGTGCACCTTGCAGGTGCTGCATTATTTCCCTGACAAAGCCCCTGCTCAGCACCGGGCAGGCTCCAGGAACATTTCCCATCGGGGCTGCCTGGGCTGAGCCCGGGCAGGGATGGGGCTGGGACCCCCCAGGCCTGGCCGGAGCCCCCCAGGACCGTGAAGGGTCCCTGGAGCAGCTCTGGGCTCACCCCGGGAGTGGGACCGGGCTGGGGTAACCCCAAAACCTCCCCCCGGGGTGGTGGCGGAGTTTTGGGTTGTCCTGGAGCACCCGGAGGCTCCAAGGAGGCCGATCCGTGCTGGGGGGGGGTGGGGGGGGGGTCACAACCTCCCAGCTGAGTTGGGGGGCTCATTACCCCAAATTAACGCTGCTCCCGGTTCACAGCAGCTTCCCCGAGCGCGGTGCCCAGGCAGGGACCCGCCTGTGCCCCCGGTGCCGCTTCTGGGGGGTGGGCAAAGCCCCCCGGGACCCTCCCCCCGCAGCCCCCGGGGTCAGGCCCGGAGCTGCGGAGCAAGCCCGGGATTCTGGATTTACCAGCCCTCCTCCCACTGCGGGCAGCCTGTAATTAGCCGCGCTCGTAATGAGTTTTGGGGAAGTTTGGGTGCAGCCCGCCCGTGGAGCCCTCGCTGCCATCACGCCCCTCCCTCGCTCCCCCCACGGCACCCACAAATAGCCGAGAGCTCGGGGAGCTCCGGCATCGCCCCCGCCGCTCCCGGGCACCATGGAGCCCTGGGTGCTCCTGCTCGGGGCCGCGACCGCCCTGGGCTGCGTGTCCGGCCGTGAGTACCGGCGGGGATTGCGGGGATTGCGGGGGCTGAGGGGCTGAGGGGCTGCGGGACCGGCCGTGAGTACCGGCGGGGATTGCGGGGATTGAGGGGCTGGGGGGCTGCGGGGGCTGCGGGGCTGTGGGGATTGAGAGGATTGAGGGGATTGAGGGGCTGAGGGGCTGCGGGACCGGCCGTGAGTACCGGCGGGGATTGCGGGGGCTGCGGGGATTGAGGGGCTGCGGGGGCTGCGGGGGCTGCGGGGGCTGAGGGACCGGCCGTGAGTACCGCCGGGGATTGCGGGGATTGAGGGGCTGAGGGGGCTGAGGGGCTGAGGGGGCTGAGGGGGCTGCGGGGCTGCGGGGATTGAGGGGCTGCGGGCACCTCCTGGGACCACCACCTCCACCGGAGCTCGGCTCTACTGGGGCAACTGGGATGGAGCGTGGGGGCTCCGTGGGGGATTTTTCCTCCTGGAAAACCAGCCCGGGCTGGGGATGGATTGTCCAACTTCCCTGATGGAAAATCAGCCCAGGCTGGGGATGGACTGTCCCAGTTCCCTGCTGGAAAACCAGCCCGGGCTGGGGATGGACTGTCCCAGTTCCCTCCTGGAAAACCAGCCCAGGCTGGGGATGGACTGTCCCAATTCCCTGCTGGAAAACCAGCCCGGGCTGGGGATGGACTGTCCCAATTCCCTGCTCCTCAGCCTGGCCCTGCAGTGGGTTCCCGGTGGGTGTGAGCCTGCTCAGGTCCTGCAAAGCACAGGGAACTCTCCTCTGGCTCCTCCTTCCCATTTATCCACGGAAAGCCAGCTTTGGGGATTCTCCAATCCCCAATCCCGTACCCACCTTCCCCTCTGTGGCCCCTGGGGCAGCTCAGGTGGCAAACGCAGCACGGACTGGGCTGTGCCGCCCCTCCCGAGCCCGAGGTGCCCACGAGAGGCTCAAGGTGGGCGAGGGAGAGCAGCCCCGGCTGTAAGGATGAGCTCGGGGCCACCAGGATTTGGCAGCCACGGGGCTGAGGAGGTGCTGGCAGTGCCAAATTCTTGCACAAAGCATGAACTGTGATCCACTGGCACCAAGGACAGGATTTCGTCAGCCCCGACGCCGCCAGGAGCTCGTATCTGATGTCCCAGGAGAGGATGAGTCCCCTCGGGATGAAAGATGAGGAGTTTTGCAAGGCCAGCTCACAGGAGAAGCTGCAAACCCAGCGTGGGGCTGGGAGCAGGAGTTTCCCAAACTCCCGTGTGAGTCCTGAGCTCCCGAATTTCCCGTGTGAGTCCTGAGCTCCCAAATTTCCCCTGTGAGTCCTGAGCTCCCAAATTTCCCCTGTGAGTCCTGAGCTCCCAAATTTCCTGTGTGAGTCCTGGATTCCCAAATTCCCATGTGAGTCCTGGGTTCCCAAATTTCCCGTGTGAGTCCTGAGCTCCCAAATTCCCCTGTGTGAGTCCTGAGCTCCCAAATTCCCATGTGAGTCCTGAGCTCCCAAATTCCCGTGTGAGTCCTGAGCTCCCAAATTCCCATGTGAGTCCTGAGCTCCCAAATTCCCATGTGAGTCCTGAGCTCCCAAATTCCCGTGTGAGTCCTGAACTCCCAAACTCCTCTGTGAGTCCTGAGCTCCCAAATTTCCCCTGTGAGTCCTGAGCTCCCAAATTCCCGTGTGAGTCCTGAACTCCCAAACTCCTCTGTGAGTCCTGAGCTCCCAAATTCCCATGTGAGTCCTGAATTCCCAAACTCCTCTGTGAGTCCTGAGCTCCCAAATTCCCATGTGAGTCCTGAATTCCCAAACTCCTCTGTGAGTCCTGAGCTCCCAAATTCCCATGTGAGTCCTGAGCTCCCAAATTCCCGTGTGAATCCCGAGCTGTTCCAGAAGGAATGCCCGTGGTGAAGGTGCTGAGAAGCTCGGCTGCCCCGTGGTCAGCCCTGGCCACCTGCTGGACCTGTCTGGTGGGTCTGGAGCCTCCTCGCTTCTCCTGGCGTGGGCAGTGGGAGATTTTCCCCGACTGTCCCACGGCCGGGGCTCACGTGTGGCTTTGGGACAGGAGCTGAGGCCTTGGGGAGCTCAGGCTGTCCGTAGCTCTGCTCCAGGTTAATTTGTCCCTCAAATTGTCCCTTCCGGAGCCTGGGCTGGGTTTGGATCCGCGTTTTTCTGGAGGAACGAGGGCCTGAGTCAGGCCAGGGGCTTGGGGACGCGGCTCTGGCTGAGCTGACTCATCCCCGTGCCCAAAAGCAAACTGGGAGCACTGGGAGAGCTCCGGCACCTCCCCACTGCCCGGAGGATGGAGCTGGGCAGGGAACAATCCCCTTCCCGCAGCCACAACGCCGCTTTGGCAGAGGTAAACCGAGTTTGGGAGCGGAGGGAGAGGTCTGGTCCCTGAGAAAGAGAAATATTCCTGTGCTTGTGCAGCCAGAGAAAATCCTGGGGCAGGATCAGCCAAAAAAATCTTCACTGGCTGGACCAGCCAAAAACCCCCGGGGTGGCCAAGTGTGGATGTGCCGTGTCCTTCCGCCCCGGGCCACCACCCCTGTGGCACTTCCAGCTCTCCCCGCAGCCCCAAAATCTCCCAAGAGCTCCAAGAGCCCCTCCTGTCCCCCCACCAGGGACAGCTGAGCACCCTGCAGCCATTTAGGGTCGATTTAGGGATTTGGGGTCTGAGTGAGGAGGAGGAGGAGGAGCCGTTCTCCTGCCCTGAGACTGCTCAGGACCCCGTGGCTCTGGGAATTTGGGATTTGGGATGATGTTGAGCCTCTGATCACCCCACCAGGGACAGCTGAGAACCCCGCAGTGATTTAGGGTCGTTTAGGGTCGTGTCTGAGTGAGGAGGAGGAGGAGGAGGAGCCGTTCTCCTGCCCTGAGACCGCTCAGGAGCCCCGTGGCTCTGGGAATTTGGGATTTGGGATGATGCTGAGCCTCTGATCACCCCACCAGGGACAGCTGAGAACCCCGCAGTGATTTAGGGTCGTGTCTGAGTGAGGAGGAGGAGGAGGAGCCGTTCTCCTGCCCTGAGACCGCTCAGGAGCCCCGTGGCACTGGGAATTTGGGATTTGGGGTGATGCTGAGCCCGCCCCTCCGAAGGCTGAGTCAGGCTCGGGCCCTGCCGGGACACGCCGGGGCCGCTGTGACACCCCCGGGCCCGGCACCGGGACGGGCTCGGCGGTGGCGGGGCAGCGTGGGCAGCTCCTGCCTTGCACAACCCCGCGAGTGCGGCTGGAAAAGGAGCGGGGATGATCCAGGGGATTTATCCCAGCGCCGCTCTGCGATGTGTCCCGGGAATGGCGCTGGGCTGGACTGGGCAGACTGGGAGAGGCCCATCCGTGGGATGTCCCTGCCCGGGGAGTTCCCCCAGCTCTTCTCAGGGGCTTCGGGAGAACCTCGAGACCCGCCCGCTGCTAAAATCCTCCTGTTTAAAGTGGATTTGCAGGGAATGGGAAGCCAAGAGGGAAAACCAAGCCAAGGACACCCCCAGGAGCTGGGATTTGGGGGGCCGAGGGGAGCCAGGGGGTCCCCCAGGAGGGCCTGGGTGACATCACCGGGCACAGATAATCGGCGTGAATCGGGAGTTTGATGCCACCCTCCCGGCCCGGATGGCGCTGTCATGGCCCGGACAGGACGTGCCGCAGCAGGATTTGCCCCGGGGGCACCTTTCAGCCGAGTTGGGCAAAGCCGCGGTGCCTCAGCGCCCGGAGATTGCGGCTCTGCCAGGGAGGGCAACGCCCGATCCTCCGGGGCTGCGTTTGCGGGCCGGGCCGGGGCTGCTGGCACGGCTGGGCACAGGGAACACGCTGGGACAGTGCCACCCTGCCGGGACTGTGCCACCCTGATGGGACGGGGCTGCTGGCACGGCCGGGCACAGTGCCACCCTGCTGGGACAGTGCCACCCTGCCGGGCCGGGCACAGTGCCACCCTGCCGGGACAGTGCCACCCTGATGGGACAGTGCCACCCTGCTGGGACAGGGCTGCTGGCACGGCTGGGCACAGTGCCACCCGGCCGGGACAGTGCCACCCTGCCGGGCACAGTGCCACCCGGCCGGGACAGTGCCACCCGGCCGGGACAGTGCCACTCACGGGGACAGTGCCACCCTCCCTCTGAGGTGTTTTTTTGGCTCTTTCTGTGCCATTCCTCCGGTCAGGAGCTGGTGAGGAGCAGGAGCTCCTTCCTTGGCGCTGTCCCAGGACAATCCCAACCCCAAATGATTTTGGTGATCTGTAATTCCACGTTTCAGCACAGGACAGTGTGAGAAACCCTTTAAAGTACAGAAATCAACGTGGAGCCTCTGTGAAAAACACCAAATTCCATCAAAATTGGTGCTGGATAAAGCCAGACTGTTGTGTGCCTTCACACGTAACCCAAGGCTGAAATTCAGATCAATTATTTCTAAAATAATTGGTAATATAATATAAAATAAGGAGAAGAAACAAAGCAGAGGGCGTGTTTTTAAAAAACACTACCGTTTGCTTTCTACTGAATTATTTTATTTTGGGATTTTCCCAGGACAATCCCAACCCCTTGGTGACCTCCAGCTCCTCACTGCTCGGTGACAAGTGTCCCTTGTCCCCTTCAAAGCCTCGCCGCTGCTGTTTTTAGCTTTGCTTTGCTCACAAAGCAGGCGCCCAGCAGCTCGTTCCTTAGGAACAGCCGGGCAAGGAGATTTCCCAGTCTTCCCAGTTTTCCAGGCAGGACGCGAACGAGGCTGCCTGGAATGCGGCAGCTCCTCCGGCGGGGCCCGGGGCTCATCCCGGGATCATCCCGGGATCATCCCAAAATCCCGGGGTGAATCACGGGGAGCAGTTCCGGGGTCCCGGGGCCCGAGGCTTATCCCGGGATCATCCCGGGCTCATCCCGAGATCCCGGGGTGAATCACGGGGAGCAGTTCCGGGAGTCCTGTGGCCCTCGGGCTCATCCCGGGCTCATCCCGCGATCATTCCGGGATGAATCACGGGGAGCAGTCCCGGGGTCCCGGGGCCCGGGGCTCGTCGCGGGCTCATCCCGGGATCATCCCAAAATCCCGGGGTGAATCACGGGGAGCAGTCCCGGGGTCCCGGGGCCCGAGGCTTATCCCGGGATCATCCCGGGCTCATCCCGAGATCCCGGGGTGAATCACGGGGAGCAGTTCCGGGAGTCCTGTGGCCCTCGGGCTCATCCCGGCTCATCCCGGGATCATTCCGGGGTGAATCACGGGGAGCAGTCCCGGGGTCCCGGGGCCCGGGCTCATCCCGGGGTGAATCACGGGGAGCAGTTCTAGGCGGTGGTTCCCTGGTGTCACCCTGCCACGGTGACAAACACGGCCCGAGAGGAGCGACCCTGGTGACGAAAATCCCGGGTGGCTCCCGCGCTGGCGGGGGCTGGCCCGGAGGGGACAGAGGTGGGGCTGGGGGTGCTCCGGGGCGGGGTGGCCACACTCAGCCCCTCCTGAGGGTCACCCCCTCTTTGTGTCCCCAAAGATCTGTACACAGCCCCCGACTCGTGCGAGGGTCGCTGCGGGGAGCCCTTCAGCGAGGAGGACGAGTGCCACTGTCACCCCGAGTGTGTGACACACGACAACTGCTGCGAGGACCACGACAGGCACTGCGGGCCCGGTGAGCGCCCGGCCACGGGGATTTGGGGTGTCCCCACACCCCGCTGAGGGGGCCAGGGCTCGGTCCCGAGCCTCTGCAGGTCCCCAGGGTGTCCCCAAAGTGTCCCCATCCCCCTGAGCTCCTGCTCCTCTCTGCTCCGCAGGTGCGGAAGGCGCCGAGGATGGAGCCCGAACCCGCGGTGAGTCGGGAGGGGCAGAACGGCCCCGGCTACCTCGGGGTGTCCCCCCATTCCTCGGGGTGTCCCCCATTCCTCAGGGTGTCCCCTTCTATTCCTCAAGGTGTCCCCCCATTCCTCAGGGTGTCCTCTCATTCCTCGGGGTGTCCTCTCATTCCTCAGGGTGACACCCTGAGGGTGACCCCATTCCTCGGGGTGTCCCCCCACTCCTCGGGATGTCCCCCCATTCCTCGGGGTGTCCCCCCATTCCTCGGGGTGTCCCCTTCTATTCCTCAAGGTGTCCCCCTGTTCCTCGGGGTGTCCCCCCATTCCTCGGGGTGTCCCCCCATTCCTCGGGGTGTCCCCTTCTATTCCTCAGGGTGTCCCCCTGTTCCTCGGGGTGTCCCCCCATTCCTCGGGGTGTCCCCCCATTCCTCGGGGTGTCCCCTTCTATTCCTCAGGGTGTCCCCATGTTCCTCGGGGTGTCCCCCACTCCTCGGGGTGTCCCCTTCTATTCCTCAAGGTGTCCCCCTGTTCCTCGGGGTGTCCCCCCGTTCCTCAGGGTGTCCCCCCGTTCC
This sequence comes from Taeniopygia guttata, assembly GCF_048771995.1. Lineage (NCBI taxonomy): Eukaryota > Metazoa > Chordata > Aves > Passeriformes > Estrildidae > Taeniopygia > Taeniopygia guttata. The sequence continues at coordinate 4,588,696 of NC_133054.1, forward strand.
TCGGGGTGTCCCCTTCTATTCCTCAGGGTGTCCCCCTGTGCCTCGGGGTGTCCCCCCCAACCCCTGCCTGTCCCCACCGGGATATCCTCGCCTTTCCATGGATCCAGCTGGATCCCACTCCCTTTCCATGGACCCAGCTGGATCCCGCTCACTTTTCCATGGGTCCAGCTGGATCCCACTCCCTTTTCCATGGATCCTCTGGATCTCGCTCACTTTTCCATGGATCCTGCTGGATCCCGCTCCCTTTTCCATGGGTCCTCTGGATCCCGCCCACTTTCCATGGATCCTGCTGGATCCCGCTCACTTTTCCATGGGTCCAGCTGGATCCCACTCCCTTTTCCATGGATCCTCTGGATCCCACTCCCTTTCCATGGGTCCCAGCGCTGTCCCCAGCCCCTGCCTGTCCCCACAGACGGATTCTCCAGCAGCCGCGATTCCATCACGGAGCAGGAGCTGCTGGAGCTCTCGGAGCAGCTTTATGGGCTGGATCACAACAAAGCCCGACCCAGCGACATCGCCATCAACCCCCAGCACCGGGCGGGCCCCGAGGAGACCGGGGACAAACAGGACCGGTCCCCGCAGCCGTGAGTGGCACCGGGGCAGGGACAGCCACCCCCGGGCCGGGCTGGCTGCGGGGAGGGAGCTGCAATTCCAGGAATTCTCCCCCAGGCTCTACAAATACGTGAACGAGGAGCTCTTCTCCAAGCCCACCTACGCCAGCTTCATTAAGCTGCTGGATAATTACCAGAGGGCCACGGGCAGGGAGGAGGAGGTGACGGCCGAGGAGCTGCGGGAGCAGGAGCGTTTCCTCGAGGAGGTGATGAAAACGGAGCTCATGAAGAAACTCTTTGTGTTCCTGCAGGGAAAAAGTGAGTGTGGGGCAGGGCAGGGCTGGGGAATCCCAAAGGGACACGATCCAAAGCTGCGTGCTCCATTTTCAGAAGGCTTAAAGCTGTTTTTATTACAGCATTCGTGCTTTTTATACATTCTTAGAAGTCTCCTAAATTTACACTTTGGTCAGGAGAGATAAGCAAAGTGCTCATTGGAACAGGCAGTTGCAGGTTTCTGTGATTTCTCCTTTTCTGGTCAGGTTTCTCTGATTTCTCCTTTTCTTTCTTGGTTTCTGTGTCAACGACCTCGGTAGGAAATTCTCTCAGGGGTAAAGGTGGATCCTCTTCTCAAACTTCTCTCTGGCTGGCAGAAGTCGCTGTAAAAGTTCCTGGGAGAATTCCCGAGGGAATTCCCGAGGGAAGGGATGGGGGAACCCCGCTGGTTCTCAGCTTCCTTTTTCGAGGTCAGGATTTCAGGCACTGGAGATGACATTTCACATTCAGACTCAGGCGTTTATTATTTCTTACCATGATATTTCACATTCACACTCAGGTGTTTCTAGTTTCTTTTCCATGTTACAGTCTCACAGCAGTGAGTTCTGCAGCCCCTCATTAACCAGGCACAAAATGGTTCACTACCTCCTGCTACAAGGTGCTTTAAGGCTAAACTATCCAATTAAGGAATGACACCTAAATTATTCCACTTTTAACCCAATAACTAATCCCTCAGTCCTCAGTGTGGATTTTTCTGTCCAATTACAAAACACCACCCAAAACCCATGAAGAAAAAAGGGAAGAAGAAGGACAAGCCTCCTTTTCCTATATTCTAAGACCCTAAAGTCTGACATCACACACTTCTAATCAAACCACACACCCACAATCCCAGCACTGCCGATCAATTTTGGAAGCCTTCTGCATGACCTGAGTTCAAATGCAGCGTTCTCCTGGGGTCAGAGTCTGTCAGCACAGAAAATCCAAATTTCCCGGCCTCCAGAGCTCCAGCAGAGCCCCAGCTCCGCCTCACTGAGCTCCCCCTTTCCCTGCAGACCGCTACAGCTCGGAGCAGGAGTTCCTGCAGGACCTGGAGCAGATGTGGTTCGGGCTGTACTCCCGAGGGGACAGCGAGCGCGATTCCAGCGGCTTCGAGCACGTTTTCTCAGGTACAGCCCCTGCCGGGACCGGGGCCGGGCCGGGGCAGCGCCAGGCCGGGGGCTCATCCCGACTTCTGCTCTGCTGTTCTTGTTTTAGGGGAGGTGAAAAAGGGGAAAGTGTCGGGATTTCACAACTGGATCCGCTTCTACCTCCTGGAAAAGCAGGGGGTCGTCAACTACTTCAGCCACAACTTCAACGGGCCGGTGAGAGCTCCCGGGGGGCCCGAATTGCACCCCACGGGGATGAACCCACAGCACCAGGGGTGCTGCCCCTGCCCCATCCCTGCTGCGGGGTGGGGAGGGCCAGAACCCACAGTGCCAGGGGCAATCCCTCCCCCAAGCCATGAGCCAGAGATTTGAGGCTGGGGGGCTCTGCTGGGACCCCTCAGCCCAGCCAGGAGATGCTCTGGATCCTCCCTGGAGGGGCTGTGAGGGTTCCTGGCCGGGCTGGGCATGGATTCCTTCCCTGGAGGGGCTGTGAGGGTTCCTGGCCGGGCTGGGCATGGATTCCCTCCCTGGAGTGAGGGTTCCTGGCTGGGCTGGGTGTGGATTCCCTCCCTGGAGGGGCTCTGAGGGTTCCTGGCTGGGTTGGGTGTGGATTCCCTCCCTGGAGGGGCTGTGAGGGTTCCTGGCCGGGCTGGGCATGGATTCCTTCCCTGGAGGGGCTGTGAGGGTTCCTGGCTGGGTTGGGTGTGGATTCCCTCCCTGGAGGGGCTCTGAGGGTTCCTGGCTGGGTTGGGTGTGGATTCCCTCCCTGGAGGGGCTGTGAGGGTTCCTGGCCGGGCTGGGCATGGATTCCCTCCCTGGAGTGAGGGTTCCTGGCTGGGCTGGGTGTGGATTCCCTCCCTGGAGGGGCTCTGAGGGTTCCTGGCTGGGTTGGGTGTGGATTCCCTCCCTGGAGGGGCTGTGGGGGTTCCTGGCCGGGCTGGACATGGATCCCCACCCTGCTGAACCCAAACCCCGCTCCGGCCCCAGTGGGACTCGTACCCTGATGTGTTGGGGCTCCAGTTCAGCTGGGACGGCTTCTACAAGGAGGTGGGCTCGGTTTTCATTGGCTGCAGCCCCGAGTTCGAGTTCGGCCTCTACTCCCTCTGCTTCCTCGCGCGGCCCGGCCGGGCGTGAGTGCTGACCCCGTGTCCGTCTGTCCACCCCGTGTCCGTCTGTCCACCCCATGTCCGTCTGTCCATCCTGTGTCCGTCCATCCTGTGTCCTTCTGCCCATCCCGAGTCCCTCTGTCCATCCCAAGTCTGGCCCCGGAGCCAGTGGGGCCTCCCTGAGCCCCATCAGAGCTGAGGCCGGCCCTGAATTTGGGGTGGGATGGGATGGGATGGGATGGGATGGGATGGGATGGGATGGGATGGGATGGGATGGGATGGGATGGGATGGGATGGGATGGGATGGGATGGGATGGGATGGGATGGGATGGGATGGGATGGGATGGGATGGGATGGGATGGGATGGGATGGAAATGGGGATGGGATGGGACAGCATTGCCTGGGGACGCCAAGAGCATCCCGGAGATGGGATTATGGGATGAGGGGCTCAGGGTTGGGCCCTGTGGCTGTGGGGACACCAAGAGGGGTCACAGGCACGGAGCAGGGCGGTGACAGGCGGTGTCCCCACAGATGCCACCTGAGCCTGGGCGGGCACCGCCTCAGCATCCAGACCTACCCCTGGACCAAGTCCACCTACGGCAGCGGCAGGAGGTTCATCGCCACCGCCTACGTGATGTCAGCCTGAGGGGGGCTCGGCGGTGGGGCAGCTCCGGGGCCGCCCCCGCGCTGCTCAGGGCCCGGGGGTCCGGAGGGGCTCGGGAGGAGCAGGGGACACCCCCAGACCCCGCCGCGTGTGGCGGGCCCGGGCTGGGCAGAAGAGCGGCGGGAAGGGAAGGATTGGGCACGGACAGGACGATGCTGAGCGGAATAAACGCTGCCCTGGCTGGAGGGGCGCTGGGCTCTGGGTGCAGCAGCCGCCCCTTTATCCACCCCGCACCCCATTTCTCCCTCCATTTGTCCCCCCACCCCCTCTCTGAGCCACCCCCGAGGCCTTGTCCCCCCCGGACACTGCCGGTCCCGGGGGCTCCATCCCCTGGAGCCCCTCCCCGGGAATTCGGTGCCTCCCCCACCTCTCGCAGCTGAGCTCTCCCCCAGGGCCGCGACCCCCAGGGACCCCCAAACCCCCCGAGCTGGGGCTGCTCGGGGCTCCAGCTGCTCCGGCACCGCCCTCAGGGGCACAGCGCAGAGCCCGGGGGGCAGCGGGACCCCCGGGACCCCCAGCCCGCTCCCCGGGCCGGGCCGTGAGGATGGCACCCACTCCCGGGACGCGACCCCCGCCCGCCCCGAGCCCGGCTCAGCCCCCGCTCCCGCACAGCCCCGGATTTGGGGGTCCCGGGAGGGGGGCGACAGCCTCCAGCCCCCCCCGCTGCCCCGTCCCCTCCTCCTGCGGCCCGGGGGGCTCCCGGGGCTCGGGGGGTCCCGGGGCGGCGGGGCCGGGAGCCGCTGGCAGATGGTCCCGGGGCTGCGGCGGCTCCGGGGCCGCTGCGGGGCCCCCGCGCCATCTGCCGGGGTCACGGTGACCCCCAAACCCGCCGCGGGGAGGGGGCAGGCCGGAGCTGGAGCTACAGAAATGCGCCGGGAATTCGGGGAGAGGGGGTTTGGGGGGATCGCGGGGGTGGGCACGGGTCGCTGGGCACTGGGCACTGGGCACTGGGAAGGAGCTCAGGGGGTGCTGGGGTGTCCCGGGGATGGGTGGGCACTGGGAAGATGTTCAGTGGGTCCTGGGGGTGCCCCGGGGTGGGCACTGGGCACTGGGCAGGAGCTCAGGGGGTGCCCCGGGGGTGGGTGGGCACTGGGAAGGAGCTCAGGGGTGCTGGGGGTGCCCCGGGGGTGGGCACTGGGTGCTGGGAAGGAGCTCAGGTGGTCCTGGGGTGCCCCGGGGGTGGGCACTGGGAAGGAGCTCGGGGGTGCCCCGGGGGTGGGCACTGGGTGCTGGGAAGGAGCTCAGGGGTCCTGGGGAAGTATATTTAAAAATATATATACATATATAAGTATATTAAAGCATATATATATATATTTAAAGTATCTTTATATATATAATACTTACATATATACTTTTTATATATATACTTAATGTATATGCACTTTGTATATATAAATATACTTTTTAATATATATATGAAGTATATTAAAACATATATATACATATTAAAGTATATTAAAACATATATGTATATTAAAGTATTTATATTAAAGTATCTTATATTTAAATATTTTTTATATAAAAATGTACTTAAATCTAAGATACTTTAGATAAAGTAACTAAAATTTCATTTTTAAAAATTTATTTTAATTTAATTAAAAACTAGATATGTTTTAAATATATATATATAAAATATACATATCTATATTAAAAATTTAAAACATATCTCCGGCTCCCCTCAAAACGCACCCCGGGTGCTTTCTCCCCGTTTTCCCCGTTTCCCTCCATTTTTTTTGGGGTTTTTCCCCGTTTTCCCCGTGTTTTGTTGGTTTTTTTCCTCCGTTTTTCCCATTTTCCCTCCGTGTTTTCTTGGTTTTTTCCCCGTTTTCCCCGTGTTTTCTTGAGGTTTTTTTTTTCCCGTTTTCCCCCGTGTTTTCTTGGGTTTTTTCCCCATTTTCCCCGTTTCTCCCATGCTTTCTTGGCTTTTTCCCCTGTTTTCCCCGTGTTTGTTTTGGGGTTTTTTGGGGGGGGTTTTTCCCCGTTTCCCTCCGTGTTTTCTTGTGGTTTTTTCCCTTTTTCCCCCTCCGTGTTTTCTTGGGCTTTTTCCCCCCTTGTTTTCCTGGGTTTTCTCCCCGGTTTCCCCCGTGTTTTCCACGCTCTGCCACGGAATCCGGGGATCTTCTTTTCCCTCTCTGGGAGATCACTGAGAGACCCCAAAAAACAGGAGAGACCCCAGAAAAACAGGAGAGACCCCCGAGAAACAGGAGAGACCCCAGAAAACAGGAGAGACCCCCGAGAAACAGGAGAGACCCCCGAGAAACAGGAGAGACCCCAGAAAACAGGAGAGACCCCCGATGGATTTTAGGATGGGTGCGGAATATTCGGGGTCTGTCCCCTCCCGTCCCCGGGACCACCTCGGCCCGGCTCCCCGAGGGATCCCTGCGGGATTCAGCCCCCCCCCGCACCCGGTGAGGATGAGGAGGGGTCTGGCTGCAGCTGAGCCCCGCCAGGGCGGCTTTAGGGCGGCTTTAGACCCTAATCCGAGCGGCCCCGGGGAGCGGAGCCTCCCTAATCCCCCCGTAACCGATCCGGCCCTAACTGCCCCGATGGGCTCCGGCCACATCTGCTCCGGCAGCTCCAGCGCAGCCTGAGAGCATGAGGATGAGGATGAGGATGAGGATGAGGATGAGGATGAGGATGAGGATGAGGAGGGGCATTTGTTAAACCCTTTAGGGCCCTGGAGCTGCTCATCCACGGCGGTCCGGACGGGATCTGCAGCTGGAGCCAGTCCCGGACAGGCACCGCTGGGCCGACCCCAAAAAATTCACTGGGCTGATCCCAAAAACCACTGGGCCGATCCCAAAAAAATCACTGAGCTGATCCCCCAAAAAACCGCTGAGCCAATCCCAAAAAAACACTGGGCCGATCCCAAAAAAATCACTGAGCTGATCCAGAAAAACCGCTGAGCCAATCCTAAAAAACCACTGGGCCGATCCCAAAAAAATCACTGAGCTGATCCCAAAAAAATCACTGAGCTGATCCCAAAAAATCACTGAGCTGATCCAAAAAACCCGCTGAGCCAATCCCAAAAATCCCCGTGGGGATTCCTGCGTTTGGGAACACCCCAAGAGTCTCAGCCCCGAGCACCAAAGGAAGGGAAAAACGACCCCAAAATCCCATCCCTGGTGTCCGTGAGCCGGGGAGGGACCCCCGGAGCATCCCCCAGCCCCGGGGGCGCAGCGGGGAGGGGGTCGGGCCCTGGAAGGATTTTTGGGATGGTAAATCCAGGGATTTATCCCGGGCACGGGAGGGGTGGGGGGAGCAGAGCTGAGCCCCCCGGGACCCCCCAGCCCCGCTGGCAGCTGGGCCGGGGGTCCCGCCCGGGGCAGGGGTCACTGAGGCAGCGGCCGTTGGGCCCATATGGACACGGGGATGGGGAGGGGGCGGCTCCTGCCCGCGTTTTGGGGTGGGGGGAGGCAGAGCCCACCCCCCACCCCCTCCTTGCGCTGCTGCGACCCCCCGAGGGGCGGGGGGAGGGCGCTGATCCCCCCCCCCCCATCCCTCCCTTTCCAGGGGTTGTTCCGAGGATGGAACAATCACCAAACCAAACCCTGGGGGCTTCCAGCACCCCAAACCTTGTCCCTGGGCACCTCAACACGCTCAAATTTTGTCCTCCGGAGGATCCAGCACCCCAAACTTTGTCCTCGGGAGGCCCAACACCCCAAATTTCGTCCTCCGGAGGATCCAGCACCCCAAACTTTGTCCTCAGGAGGCGCAACACCCCAAATTTCGTCCTCCGGAGGATCCAGCAGCCCGGATTTGCCCCTCGAGGGCTCTGACACCCCACAGCACATCCTCTGAGGGGTCCCCCAGGTGACGGGGTGCCGGGGGTGCCGAGGGGGTGCTGCAGATGCCCGGGGGTGCCAGGAATGCCCAGGGGGTTTTGGAGATACCCAGGGGGTTTTGGGGCTGCTGAGAGGATTTCGGGAATGCCCAGGGGGTCTCGGGGATGTCCAGGGGGTGCCAGGGATGCCCAGGGGGTCTCGGGGATACCGAGGGGGTTCCAGGGATGCCCAGGGAGTTCCAGGAATGCCCAGGGGTCTCGGGGATGTCCAGGAGGTGCCGGGGATGCCCAGGGGGTGCTGCAGTTGCCCAGGGGGTGCCAGGGGTGTCCAGGGGGTCTTGGGGATGCCGAGGGGCTTCCAGGGATGCCCAGGGGGTCTCAGGGATGGCGAAGGGGTGCTGCAGATGCCCAGGGGGTGCCGGGGATGCCCAGGGGGTCTCGGGGATGCCGAGGAGGTTCCAAGGATGCCCAGGAGGTGCCGGGGATGCCCAGGGGGTTTTGGGGCTGCTGAGAGGATTTTGGGGATGCCCAGGGGGTCTCGGGGATGCCCAGGGAGTGCTGCAGATGCCCAGGTGATGCCGGCACCGCTGGCCCGGCCCGCTGGGGACCCAAACGGGGTCTCGCCCGTTGCCCCCGCGCTGCCGCCCGTGGCCAGGACCCCCGGGGCCCCCCGGCACCCCTCGTGTCGCCGCCCGCGGGGACGCGGAGCAGCGCGGAGCTGCCAACTGTTCCCCGGCGGGGCCGGCGGGCGCAGCCCCCGCTAATCCAATCCATCAGGGGGGTAATGAGCTATGAAAGTGTGGATTCAATTAAGGGGCACTGCGGCGGGAGGCAGCGCCCGGCGGCAGACGGCGAAAGGAGCCCGGCTCCCCTCTGAAAGGCTCCATCTGTGCCGCCGGGGCCCCTTTGTGCTCCCTGAAAGCGCCGCGGAGCCACAAAAGCCGCCGCGGCCCCGCCGGGCGACGTTTGGGTGATTCCCCGGGGGGAAACTGAGGCACGGCAGAGGAGCTCGTGGAGGGTTTGTGGTGGCGGGGGGAGAACGGCGGAGCCGCGGCTCGGTGCTGGTTTGAGTTCACGGCTCGGTTTTGATTTATGGGGTTTTGTGGGGGGATTCTGTGCGAGAATCGAAGGCGGGGATGCTCGAATCCGGGAGTGGGCTGGGTTGGGAGGGACTCAGAGCCCAGGCAGTGCCACCCCGGCAGGGCCACAGGGTCACCCCCCCTTGTCCCTGCCTGCTCCAAACCCCCTTCAGACACTTCCAGCGATCCCCAGCTCCTCTGGGCACCCTGTGCCAGGCCCTCCCCACCCTCACGGGGAGGAATTTCCCCCCAACACTCCCCTAAATCTCCTCTCTGCCATGTGAACTCCCCCCGACTCATTTGGGCTGGAAACACCCCCGAGACCTCCTCATCTCCCCCCGATTGCAACTTGGGAGGGATTGGCCCGGGGACGAGTTTAAAGATGGGATTATTGCTGTACAAATTCTGATTAAACCGTCCCCAAACCCTCGTGCAACATCGCTAAGCCGAGCTCTAATCTCGCCCGAGCAGAGACTTCGTCAATAACTCCAAATCTCCGCGCTGTTGGTTTATCTGGCGCGGATTAAGCCGGGAGCGTCCTGAACTTGTATTAGAGCAGAAAAAAATAACCGAAGCTGAGGGTTCCTGAGAGTTTGTCTTGGCAGCTGCCGGGAAGGGGCTGGATGGGATCCCCGGATGGACACAGGGATGGATGGATGGATCATGGATGGACACAGTGATGGATGGATGGATGGAAGGATCCATGGATGGACAGACAGACAGACTGATGGATAGAACCCATGGATGGACGGACAGACTGATGGATAGAATCCATGGATGGATAGAATCCATGGATGGACGGACAGACAGATGGATAGAATCCATGGATGGACAGACTCCATGGATGGAAGGACAGACAGACTGATGGATAGAACCCATGGATGGATAGAATCCATGGATAGATAGACAGACAGACTGATGGATAGAACCCATGGATGGACGGACAGACAGACTGATGGATAGAACCCATGGATGGATAGAATCCATGGATGGACAGACAGACTGATGGATAGAACCCATGGATGGATAGAATCCATGGATGGACAGACAGACTGATGGATAGAACCCATGGATGGACGGACAGACAGACTGACGGATAGAATCCATGGATGGATAGAACCCATGGATGGATAGAATCCATGGATGGACAGACAGACAGACTGATGGATAGAACCCATGGATGGACAGACAGACAGACTGACGGATAGAATCCATGGATGGATAGAACCCATGGATGGATAGAATCCATGGATGGAAGGACAGACAGACTGATGGATAGAACCCATGGATGGATAGAATCCATGGATGGACAGACAGACAGACTGATGACGCCGCAGGAATGGGTCACCCCACGCAGGAGCCCCCCACCCTCACAGCCTCATGCAGGACCAACCCCTGGAGCTGGGGGGAGCAGAACCCGCTCCCGAGCCCCGCCAGGGTGGCAGGGACAGGGACGGGGGTTCTGCACCGGGGCTCGGGGGTTGTGGCCTTGCACGGCCCCATTTAACCCCTGCCACCACCACCTCCATCCTCCCGGGACCACAGCGGCTCCTCTCCCCCCTCCACTCAGCAGGGAAAGTTCGTTTGCCAAAATCCGCCGTCCCCACGAGGGAAAAGACGATTAAGTCGAGACCCCCCAGCCCGATATCCCGGCTTAGTGGGAAAATCCGCGTGGGTTCCCGAGCCGGGCACATTAGGAGCTGATGGCCGGCGCTGTTATCAGATTACAGACAAATATCAGAATTACAGCCCCGAAAGCCGGGCTTTGGGGGGGCTTAGCAATTACCCAGCCCTGGGCAGCCCCACCCTGCCAGGGAAACCAGGGCACCCCAAACCCTGACCCCCGGGGCTGGGGGTGAGACAGGGAGTCCCCTCCGTGGGTCAGGGAGTCCCCTCCGTGGGTCAGTGTCCCCTCCGTGGGTCAGGGAGTCCCCTCCGTGGGTCAGTGTCCCCTCCATGGGTCAGGGTGTCCCCTCCGTGGGTCAGGGTGTCCCTCCGTGGGTCAGTGTCCCCTCCGTGGGTCAGTGTCCCCTCCGTGGGTCAGTGTCCCCTCCATGGGTCAGTGTCCCCTCCGTGGGTCAGTGTCCCCTCCATGGGTCAGGGTGTCCCCTCCGTGGGTCAGGGTGTCCCTCTGTGGGTCAGGGTGTCCCTCCATGGGTCAGTGTCCCCTCCATGGGTCAGGGTGTCCCCTCCGTGGGTCAGGGTGTCCCTCTGTGGGTCAGTGTCCCCTCCATGGGTCAGTGTCCCCTCCGTGGGTCAGTGTCCCCTCCATGGGTCAGTGTCCCCTCCGTGGGTCAGTGTCCCCTCCATGGGTCAGGGAGTCCCTCCGTGGGTCAGGGAGTCCCCTCCGTGGGTCAGTGTCCCCTCTGTGGGTCAGTGTCCCCTCCATGGGTCAGTGTCCCCTCCGTGGGTCAGTGTTCCCTTCCGTGGGTCACTGTCCCCTCCTTTGGCTTTGGCCGGGCTGGACCCCCCAACGTCCCCCAAGAATTCCCCAGGGGGGATGGGAGGGGAAGCTGCCCCCCGACCCCACCTGCCCCATGTCCCCCCACCCGTGGGACCCCTGGGGGGGCTCTGGGGTGTCCAGAGACCCCCAGAGGGGACGAGGGACCCTCCCCACAGCCCTGGGCTGGGCACGGCGAGCACACCCATCCTCAGCAGTGCCACCCCCCCTCCTGCCGTCCTGCGGGGACACGGGAGCCGCCCCCACCCCCGGGTGCTCCGCGCCCCCTCCCCACGCGAGCCGGGGGCCAGCTGTGCCCTCGCAGCGCGGGCCTGGCACGGCTCCTGCCCTGCTGGCACGGGCCGGGCCGCTGCAAGGGCGCACTCGTGCCCGGGGGAGCTGGCACCGAGCGGGCCTTGGCCCCCGGCCAGCGCAGGGGGTTCGGGGGGGCCGGGGCACAGCTGGACCCTCGGCCCGGCCGCTGTCCCCAGCCAGGGCATCGCTGGGGGCGCCTGATGGCACTGGGGGGGCGCGAGGGGCGTGGGGGGGCTGGCACGGAGCTATGGGGGCGTGTGGGGCTCATGGGGGTGGCACAGCCCGGGGTTTGTGGCACAGCCCCGTTTCTGTCACAGCCCCTGTTTCTGTCCCACTCTAGGGTTTCTGTCCCAGCCCGGGGTTTGTGTCTCACCCCTCTATTTGTGTCGCCCCCCTCTATTTGTGTCGCACCCCTCTATTTGTATCGCCCCCCTCTATTTGTGTCCCCCCCCTCTATTTGTGTCCCCCCGCGCACTCGCGGCCGGGTGACACGTTGATGTCGCGTGCTCCCCCCTCCCCTCCCCCGGAGCGGGGCAGGCTGAGCCCCCTCCCAGGTAAATCCCGTCCAGGTGGGTCCCTCCCAGGCAGCTCCATCCCCTCCCGGCGCATCCCTGTCCCTAAATCCCTTTTCTGGGGACACACGAGGTCCCCCCCGCCCCCCGCCCGTTCCCGGCCCGCTTCTCGCTCGGAGCGGTCCCGCAGGGCCCCCCCGGCCCGGCTGCAGCTGCGGGGGCCCCCCGAGAGCCCCCGGAGAGCCCCCCGCCCGCGGCAGAGCCGGGCGCAGCTTGCGGGGCCGAACGGCGGCGGCTCCCCCGGGCTCCGGCACAGCCGGCGCGGGGCCGGGGGACAGCGGCAGCGGGGGGACACGCGGAGCGGGGTCCCCGCGCCGGGGGAGGCGGGGGGGACGCGCCCCCCAGGCCGCCAGACGCTGCCGAGGGGTCGGGGCACAGCTGGGGAGGGACGGAGGGAGCCGGGGGTGCTGCGGGGGAGGAGCTGGGGTGAAGTCAGGGCGGCCGCGTCCCCTCCGTGGGGCGGCTGGGACAAATCTCAGCTCCCCACATCCCCTCCGTACCCCCAGGGCTGTCCTGCACCCCAGTTTCTGGGGGCCCAAATCGGTCCTGGGACCCTCAGGGCTCTGCTCTGCCCCATTCCTGCCACCCCAAATCCCCCCAGTACCCTTCTCTGCCCCAGTCCTGGGACCCCAAATCCCCCCGGTAGCCCCGGGGCTCTGCTCTGCCCCTGTCATGGGACCCCAAATCCCCCCGGTACCCTTCTCTGCCCCGTTCCTGGGACCCCAAATCCCCCCCAGTACCCCCAGGGTTCTGTTCTGCCCCATTCCTGCCACCCCAAATCCCCCCAGTACCCTTCTCCACCCCGTTCCTGGGACCCCAAATCCCCCCAGTACCCTTCTCTGCCCCATTCCTGGCACACCAAATCCCCCTGTACCCTCAGGGCTCTGCTCTGCCCCTGTCCTGCCATCCCAAATCCCCCCAGTACCCTTCTCTACCCTGTTCCTGGGACCCCAAATCCCCCCAGTCCCACCGAGCCCCACTCCAAGGTCCGGGATCCCAGCTGGACCCCAGCACAGGGGGCTCAGATCCTCTGGCAGCCCCCCACCCTCATCCCAGCCCCCCAAAAAAGAGAAACAGCCCCAAGGCGAAGCTTGAAACAAGACCACGACTTTATTTGAGCTAAAAACCCCAAATCTGCTCTCTTTACAAAAGGATAAAACATTTTCAGTACAAAAGGGAAGAAGCCCCAGGACCCGGGGGCTGGGCAGGGACCTCAAATCATCTCCAAATTCCCAACTTTATACAAAACCAGGGAGATTTGGCCAGCCGGGCTCGCGAGGCCAGTGGGGCATCAAAAATAGTTGCCTGGATTTTCTTTGCAAAACAAAATAAAATCATTGCATAGCATTTAAAAGTTATTGCTCGTCTCAAAATGCTCAGAGGAGTTGGGAGCTGTTGGCAGGATCCCAAATCCTTGGAAGGGCCGTTAAATACGGAGTTAAATATGGAAATATTGGGGTTTATCACCAGAAAAAAACAAAAAAAAAAACAAAAAAAAAAAACAGGTGGTGAGGGAAATAAATTAAATAAATAATGGCTAATAAATAACCCTGGAGCGCCAGCACGGCAAAAACCACGAGGTCTCCAAGCACAGAATTCCCACTACGAGCCTGGAAGGCGGAGGGGGAAAAACCTTGGGCACATCCCAGATTTCCATGGAAAACGGGAGGAAATAAATTAGGACTCCTCACACACAGTGGTTAATTAATAAATAAAGCAGGGAATTAAGGTTTTTGTTGGCACTCAGGACTCGGAGCAGGGGAGGGGAAGATGTGAACCAAGAAGGGAGAGGGGATCGGTGGCTTCTGTTCCAGTTGGGACTGTGGGAGGGATCAGTGGGATCCCACCCAGACCAGTGGGATTTTACCCAGACCAGTGGGATTTTACCCAGACCAGTGGGATTTTACCCAGACCAGTGGGATTTTACCCAGACCAGTGGGATTTTACCCAGACCAGCGAGATCCCATCTAGATCAATGGGATCCCACCCAGACCAGTGGGATTTTACCCAGACCAGTGGGATTTTACCCAGATCACTGGGATTTTACCCAGACCAGTGGGATTTTACCCAGATCAATGGGATCCCATCCAGACCAATCCCAATCCCACTGGGATTCTGGGAGGGATCAGTGGGATCACATCAGAGGTTCCCAGGTCTGTTGTGGGGCACAGGGTGGGTGAGGTTGGGGGGGACACAGGGCCTGGCCACCATCACAGGGCAATGGGCCACTGTCCCTGGACACTGTCCCCCCATCCCTGCACGTTGTCCCCCCATCCCTGGACGTTGTCCCCCCATCCGTGATGGCAGAAGGAAAAGGTTCTCCCTGGGGTGGGAATTTTCTGTGCTGGTTTCCCACAAGGGTCCGGCTCATTCCCACCCGGCCACTGCTGGACTGGGAAATCCATGACCCCACTGGAGCTCGGGGAAGGGACAGTGCTCACCCCAAGGGGCAGGAGGGGCTGTGTCCCCACACCGGGGAGGGACAGGGGCAGGATGGACAATCCCAGGGCTGGACCTGGTGTCAGGATGGACATCCTGGAGGCAGAAACACCTTCGGGAGCATCTCTGGGGGACGCAGCAGTGACCACTGCGAGTCCAGAAGGGTTCCCGTGGCTCCTGGGGACAGCTGGGACAGCGGCGCGGTGACCGGCCACCTCCAGGGCCACGTCCTGCAGAGATGCTGGAGGTGCCTCACCCAGCCGTGCCCATCCCGGGGACAGATCCAGGCCCGACCTCTCCCCGCCCCAAACCCACACCCGGCCCCGCTACTCGTTGAAGATGGCACCGAGCTGGGGCCCGGCCAGGTGGGGCGGGAAGGACTCGAAGGTGACGTCCAGCGGGATCTCGTAGCGGGGCACGGGGCCCTGGAAGTGGGAGCCGTGTCCGTGGCCTCCGGGGTAGTGGGCCATGAAGGGGTAGGACTTCTCCAGCTCCGGGGACCCGTCCTGCTTCAGGGAGAAGTTCCCGCTGATGCTCAGGGGCGGCGTCAGGGGCCCCTCGTAGGGCGGCGTGGAGCAGTCAGAGGGGTGGCCCCCGAAGGAGGCGTCCACCAGGCTCTTGAAGGCCGGCGGCTTCAGGTGCAGCAGGTGGGACTCCATGGAGCCGTAGGGCGGGCTGGGCAGCCCCTGGTAGCCGAAGGAGTGGCCAGGCAGGGCCGGCTCGCAGGGCTTCTCCTCGTGCTTCTCCACGAAGAGCGGCTGCGGGCCCAGCTGCAGGCAGCCGGCCACCAGGTTGCTGGTGGGCTGGGACAGCCCCTTGCACAGCATCTCCACGAAGCTCTTCCCCTCGGGCGTCTGCCCCGTCTCCAGCACCTCGGACAGGGCCCAGATGTAGTTCCTGGCCAGGCGCAGCGTCTCGATCTTGGAGAGCTTCTGGGTTTTGGAGTAGCAGGGCATGACCCTGCGCAGGTTGTCCAGGGCGTCGTTCAGGCCGTGCATCCTCGTGCGCTCCCGGGCGTTGGCCTTGACCCGCCGCGCCCGGAACCGCTCCAGCCTGGCCTTGGTCATCTTCTTCTTCTTGGGGCCTCTCCTCTTGGGTTTCTCGCCATCCTCTTCCTCCTCCTCCTCCTCCTCCGCGCTGTCGCGCTCCTCGGCCAGGGCCGGGACCAGAGCGAAGGGAGCGGTGCTGGCGTCCCCCTCCTCCAGCCGGGCCTTGGCTGGCGGCGTCTCCTCCAGCCAGGCCTGGCCGCTGAGCAGCTCGGCCATGGCCGGGCCTGCCGCAGCTCTGGGGCACCTGCAAGGGAGGCACGGGGGCGTGGGGACGGATCCCGGAGGGAGAATCCTCAGCACGGTGGGAAAATCCCCCTCCAGACACACCAGCACCTACGGATTCCCTTTTCCCACCTATTGCCCTCTCCATGTCCAGTGGATTTTATTTGGGAGATGCTGAATTTTATCGGGGAGTTGCCTCTCCCTGAGCTCCACCAACATTCCCAGAGCTTCCAACCATCCCTTTTCGGGGTGATTCCCACTCCTGAATCCCTTCTCGTCACACCCTCCACCCCGACTGTCACACTGGGGTGACAAAAGGCGGCTGGCAATTCCCGGTCGGAGATTTTCCTTCCCCAAGCCCTCGGTGGCGGCCCCGGGTCCCCGTTAATCGGCCCCCCCAAATCCCATCACTGGCCCGGCTCATTCCATAAAGCTTTAGCCCCTAAGCAGCTTTGCTGGAAGTGCCCGAGCCGCTGCTCCCCTTTCCCGAGCATCCCACGCGGAAAATCCCACTTTTAATATGCGTGATGGGGCTCCCGGCCGGGATTAGGGTGTTAATTGCTGTCGTATCCCCAAAGGACCACGCGGCCCCAGTTAACTCCTGGCGGAGGATGGCAAATCGCGGGGGGTGAGGGCGGGGAAGGATCGGTTTTGGGGTGAGGGGATGGGTCCGGCTGGTCCCGATTCCCTCTGGTGGGATGAGGGGATGACCACGTTGCCATCGGCCCCAAAACGCTGCAGATCCGCCCCAAAACGCTGCAGATCTGCCCCAAAACCCCTCCAGGCTGCAATCAAGGGTCCCTTTGCCCCCATCCTCGGGGATCCTCCCTCTCCTCGCTGCTCCCGGGATCCATCCCGGGAGGAAATCCCGAGTTTGGGGATCCCTTCTCGAGGGAAAAGCTCTCTCTTTGCAAGTCCCGTTGGGATTTTTAAGGGGATTTTACTTTCTTTCTACAGAATATTGATTTCAAAATAATAAAAGAGGAATTACACAAAGAGGGAATTGCCTGAGGAAATCGCTTCCTTCGCCTCCATCCCCAGCGAGACCCCGGCCCGCCGTGCCCGGGGCTGACCGAACCCTCGCTGTGTCCCCGCCGGCCCCGGGGCCGCGGCTCCGTCCCCAGCGGGTACCGGGGGGAGCGGCTGCGACCCCATCCCGCCCCTCAAACCCCCCCGTGCCGCGGTCCCGCCGCTCCGTTTCGGGGCAGAGCCCCCCGCGCCTTCCCGGGGGCACCGGGAGCACCGAGCGGCCGCGGAGCCCCGTCGGGGGCGCCCCCGGACCGGAGCACCGGGACCCCGGGGTCCCGGTCCGCCCTTACCTGGGCACCACAGCGAGTCCCCGCTGTCACCTGTGTCACTCGCCCGGGGACATGGCGGGGTCAGCCCCGGGGGCGCGGGCAGCTCCCGCCGAGCGGCGCCGGGAGCGCAGCGGGAGCGCACCGGGAGCGCAGCGGGAGCGCAGCGGGAGCGCACCGGGAGCGAACCGGGAACGCACCGGGAGCGCACCGGGCTCCGGCGGCTCCGCGCTCGGGCGGTTTTGAGAGCTCCGCGCTGCCCGCGGCTCCTGCCCGGCCGCGGGTCCCGCGTGGCTCCTCCCACGGGGCGGAGTGACCGGGCCCGGCTCCTCCCGCGGCCCCACCGGGACCCCGGCGGCAGCGCCCGAGCGTCCCGGGGCTGGGCACTGGCGGGGGGGGACACCCCCGGTTCTTGGGAACCCCTGGGAGGGGACTCGGGGACACCCCCGGTTCTTGGGAACCCCTGGGAGGGGACTCGGGGACACCCCCGGTTCTTGGGAACCCCTGGGTGGGGATTCGGGGACACCCCCGGTTCTTGGGAACCCCTGGGAGGGAACTCGGGGACACCCCCGGTTCTTGGGAACCCCTGGACGGGCCCCCTTGGATGGATCCCTCTGGATGCGCCCCTGAATGGACCCCCAGGATGGAGCCCCCCGGGTGTCCCCCCCAGTTCACCCAGCCCCAGGACACCCCCGGCACTCGGTCCCCCTCCCCCATCCCCGCGGACACGATGTGGCAGTGCCACCAGCGCCACAGGCCTGGGGGGGGTCCTCACCCGCCCCCCGGGTGCTGGGCACTGCTCTGGTGGCACCGAGGGTGGCACCGAGGGTGACACCGAGGGTGACACCGGCTCCCCCCCTCGCTGGGCACTGCCCTGGTGACACCGAGGGTGACACCGAGGGTGACACCGGCTCCCGCCCGGGTGCTGGGGGTGGGCGCGGGGGCTGCGAGCCCCTCGCGGCGGTAATGAGAGAGCGAGGGGGAGTAATTAGCGCTCGGCAGAGCCAGAAGGGGCCCGGCCGGGCTGGGACAGGCAGGGGAAGGCACCTCGGGGCTCGGCAGCCCCCGGGAAGGGAGAACGGGGGGCAGAAAAAGACCCCCCCCCCCCCCCGAAATTCCGGGGGTCCTGGGTCGTTTTACTTCGTCTGGGGACTGGGGGAGCCCCCCGGCCTTGGGGTTGCCCCACCGTGGGGCAGGAGCTGGAAGCGGGGGACAGCGATGAACCCCCAAAAATCATCCCCCTGACCCCCTCCTCATCCACCCGCTGCCCCCAAAATCCCCGCCAGCCCCGCGGGAGCCTTCCCCGCTGCCGGGAGCGCTGGGCACGGCGGCGGCAGGCCGGGATTACGGGCAATACTAATTAATTCATTAGTCGGCTCCGAGGCTCCCTCCCCGGCGCGCGGCAGAACAGATTGCGGCCGATAAATCTGCCTGTTGCGGGCCCCCCCTGACAGATGGCTCCAACAGGTCCCGGCACCCGCACAAAGGGGCCGGTGGGCGCCCCGGGGAAGGGGGGACACGGCCCGGGCTCCCCCGGGGCCGCGGGACCCCCGGCGGGTGCGGGGCATTGTCTGCGCCCGTTGTGCGGGGGCCCCGCAACTGTTGGGGTTACGGCGGCCGCGGCCCCCGGGAACGTTCCCGTCCCTTCCCTTCCCTTGTCCCCTTCTCCTCCTTCCCTTCTCCTTTCCTTTCTTTGTCCCCTTCCCTTCTCTTTCCTTTCTTCTTCCTCTTTCCCTTCTTCTTCCTTTTTTCTTCTCCTTTCCTTTCCTTTCCTTTCCTTTCCTTTCCTTTCCTTTCCTTTCCTTTCCTTTCCTTTCCTTTCCTTTCCTTTCCTTTCCTTTCCTTTCCTTTCCTTTCCTTTCCTTTCCTTTCCTTTCCTTTCCTTTCCTTTCCTTTCCTTTTTCCTGTCCTTATCCCTTTCCCTTCCTTTCTTTTTCCCCTTCCCCTTTTCCCCTTTCCTTCTCCTTCTCCCGCCCCCAGGAAGGGGCAGAGCCCCCCCAGCCCTGCCCGGGTGGGCTCTGGGGGTCCCCGCTGTGGCCAGCAGGGAAGTGCCACCCGTGTCACCCGTGCCCAGGGCTGGGGGTCCCCAAATCTCCAGCTGTGCCCACGCCAGGAGCCGCCCACCTCCTCCCCAGAGCGCTCCTGGGGACCCCCACAAGGACGGGGGGATCCCCCCTTTCCATCCCCCCTGCCCCATTTAACCCTTCCCTCTCTCGGGGGTCCCCCCCCGCATTCCCTGGCACTGGTGACACCCCCAGGCCTGTCCTGAGTTTGTCCCTCCCGAAATATCCCCCAGAGCGTGACCCTTCCCCAGGGAAACCCCCCGAAATCATCATCATCATCCTCATCCTCCTCCTCCTCCTCAGCCGTGGGGCACAGGGACAGCTCGGCCGGGATTTGGGGGCACGTGGAGCCCCCCAAAAGTCACAGAAAATTCGGGATGCTCCACCTGGACACAGCTGGAGAAGGGACGGGGCCGCCCCGAGGCGCGGACTGAGGCGGGTTTGGGGCGGGGGACAGCGAGGGGAGCTCGGCCCGGCCCGGCCCGGCCCGTGTCCCCCCCGGCCCGGTGCCCCCGGTGCCCCCGGTGCCCCCGGTGCCCCCGGTGCCCCCGGTGCGGCCGCGGCCTGGCGGGGGGGGAATTTCCAGAGTAAATATTGGGAGAGGCCCCCGCGGCCCGCCTGGAATTCCTGGGCCCGTGCGGAAGCGCAATTAGCGCGTATTAACGGGGTCTAATTTAATCCCGGCAGCTGCGCCCGGGCCGCCTCATTTGCATAACACTGGGGAATGCAATTAGGGAGAAATGAGGGCTTGGGGGGCCCCGGGCTTGGGGGGCCCCGGGCTGGGGGGGCGGGGGGCTGCGGCCGGCGCTCGGTGACCCGTGGTTGTCACTTTGAGCGATGGTGGCACCGGCAGAGGTGGCGCGGGGGCGGCGGGGACAAAGGGACGCTGTCCCCGGGGTCCCCCCGGGCTGATTTTGGGGTCTCCAAACCCCATCCGCGGGGTCCCGGAGGCTCCGGGGGGAATTTCCCCACGCCGGTGGAAATGTGGAAATGTTGGCGCTGGAGAAGGGACACGTCAGGGGCGGGGACACTCGGGGGGGACCTCCTGGCCCCCCAGGACCTCCGGGTGTGGGTGACAGAGTGGGGGACATCTGACATGTGTGGGGTGAGCCTCTCGCACGGCTCCTGCCTCAGTTTCCCCTGCCTCAGTTTCCCCTTCCCCATTTTCCTGCTCCAGTTTCCCAGAGCTGGGAAGGAGTGGGGGAAAGGGGCAGGGGGAAAAGAACTTTTTGGAACCTTCCAGAACCTCCTCGAGAGGGGCTTTTCCTGCCAGGAACCTTCCAGAAACTCCTCGAGAGGGGCTTTTGCTGCTGGGAACACGGCTCATGGGGGGGTCCTGGGTGGGCTGGGGTCCCTTTGTCACCCCCCGAGGGGAGGTGGCAGCAAACAGGGAATCAGACTGGGAATCATCCATGGAATCACAGGGAATAACTCATGGAATTGCACGTGGAATCGCACAGGGAATCACATGAAATCAGATCGATAATTTCACATGGAATCTCACATGGAATCATGGGGGATTACCTATGAAATCACATGAAATCAGATCGATAATTTCACATGGAATCTCACACGGAATCATGGGGGATGACCTATGAAATCACAGGGGATCACCCGTGGAATCACAGGGAATTGCCCATCTCACAGGGAATTTCACATGAAATCAGAGTGGGAATTGCACATGGAATGGCACAGGGAGTCACAGGAAATCACCCGTGGAATCAGGCTGGGAATCACACAGGGAATCACCCGTGGAACTGCACATGGAATCACACAGGGAATCACATGGAATCAGACCGGGAATCGCCCGCGGCTGCCGCATCCCCGGGCCGGAGCTGACCTCTGCTGGCGGCAGCGCTCAGCAGCCGAGCCCCCCCCGGGGTCCCCGGCCCGCTCGGGGGGTCCCCGGCGCCCCCAGCCCGGCCCGAGCGGGGATTTGGGGGAGCCGGGACTTGTCCAGGCCGAGAGGGGCTGGGTGGCCTCTGCCGGGGGGGTTTGGAGAGTCGGGATTTGGGGTTCAGCACAGCTCTGGGGATGCTGGGGGGATTTGGGGTCCCAGCACGGTGGGCACAGCACAGCCCTGGGGTCACAGGACTTTAGGACAGGCCCACCCCGCACCCCTGGGTGCCATCCCTGGACCCCCCCGCTGCTGCTTAAGACCACTCCCACCCTCACACACCCGGGGGGATCCCGACAGGGGCGTCCCCCCTTCTTGGGACCGGTTCCTCCCGGCGCGGGGGCTCCCGGCGCCTGTCGCGACATTCCCAGGGCACGGAGAAGGAGGAGGAGGAGGAGGAGGAGGAGGAGGAGGAGGAGGAGGCGGCCTTGGCACAGGCGGGGGCACTGCTGGCTGGACGGCCACCGCGGGCCCCAGATGTTGAGCTGCGGGCACGGCTTTGCCCGCTTGGCAGCGTCCTCGCCCAGCTGCCGCCCCTGTCCCGCGGCTCCGCAGCCGGGGCCGCCGAACCCCCCCGGAACGGCCCCGATGTCCCCCCGGGGCCCGCGGCGACACCTGGGCCGGCCTGGCCCCGACCCAGGCGTGGAGCCGCGCCGGCGTTCCCGGGGGGAGCGGGGGAGCCGCGCCAGCTCCGGGGAAAAGAAAATCCCTCGGGATGAGCGGCCCCGGCCCCTCCGCGGACCCCGGCAGCGGGGGGGGGCTTGGGGGTCTTTACCAGGGTCAAAGCAGTGATCCCGGGGGACCCCCGGCTCCCCGCACAGCTCCGCGCAGGGAACGGGGACTTCCCGAGCCTTCCCAGGCAAATCTATTAATTACTCGATGAACCGAAATTAATTAGGATCGGATCCTCCGAGCGCGGCTGCTCCGAGTCGGGTCCTTGAATCCGGCCGAGGCTCCGGCTCCAGGATCCACATCGCGGCTGATCCGGGGGTGCTCCCCAGGGGACGGGGGTGCAGGGGACATGGCGGGGTGCTCCTTGTCCCTGCTCCTTCCGAGGGACCCCCGCGAGCGGCCCCAGAGCCGCCCCCATCCCCATCCCCATCCCCATCCCATCCCACCCCCATTCCCCATCCCCATCCCCATCCCCATCCCCATCCCACCCCATTCCCATCCCCATCCCCATCCCCATCCCCATCCCATCCCATCCCCATCCCCATCCCCATCCCACCCCATCCCCATCCCCATCCCCATCCCCATCCCATCCCACCCCATCCCCATCCCCATCCCCATCCCCATCCCCATCCCATCCCATCCCATCCCATCCCATCCCCATCCCCATCCCCATCCCCATCCCCATCCCCATCCCCATCCCCATCCCCATCCCCATCCCTCCATTCCACCCCATCCCGGCCTTCAGAGCCAGGAAAAACCTTCCCCCCGTGCCCCCCGTGCCCCCGGTGCCCCCCATGCCCCCCGTGCCCCCCGTGCCCCCCATGCCCCCCGTACCCCCCGTGCCCCCCATGCCCCCACTCCCTTCACTGGAGACATCAGGAGGTGACATCTTTGGGTGTCACCACCTGGCATCTGATGACGTCACCTCCACGTCACCACCTGGCAGCTGAGGACGTCACCTCCACGTCACCACCCTGCTGATCCCAAAACTCTGCGGGGTCCCCGAACGCCGCCCCCCCCCCTCCCCCCCGCTCCGTTTTTCCGCTCCGCCCTTTATTTGGGGTCAATTCCCGCGCTTTGGGGAATTGTCGCGCCCGGCCCCGCGCCCCAGGTGGCCGCAGGTGACATTTCCACACCGGTGGCCCCACCCGGCGGGGTCCCAGCAGCGAGAGCCGGATCCCAGCCCCGCTGCAGCCCCAAGTGTCGCTCGGTTCCCCCTCGGGGACAGTGACAGCGCCAGGAGCTGTCGGGAACGACTTGTGCCACCTCCCTGGGGACATCCCACTCAGAGCCCGGCTCTGCTCACCGACAGCTTTTTTCCGGGGGAAAAAAAGAGAAAAAAACCACCCCAAACCAGCCGGAAAAGCAGATTTTTGTGAAGCTGTGAATTCTCTCACCTGCGCTGGGAGCTCGCACCGAATTCATTTTTCCGCCCCCTTCGTGTCCCTGGGCCGGCTCCCAGCGGGGCTCTGCATCCCCCCCCAGCCTTTCCCTGGGAAAAACGGCCCAAAAAAGCGCCAGGTTTGGGGAAAAGCTGCCCGGCAGCGGTGGGAGGAGGCGCGGGGAGATGGCAGCCAGAGAGGAGGAGGAGGAGGATGAGGATGAGGCAGCTCTTCACACCGGGATGAGGCATCGGCTGCGCCGGGAGGGGCCGGGTTTGTTCCTCGAGGGGATTTATTGAGGGGAAAATCAGAAATTTCGGGTGTTCCCCCACTCTGGGAGAGCTGAGTGAGCTGGGGGTGAGCAGAGAGGGGAAACGGAGGCACGAGGCGTTCGTTCCTGGGCTCCAAACTGGGAACCAGTGGGCACCAGTTCAGCCGCCTGCCCTGGGCCCGCGGGGGGTTTTTGGGGGGAACAACCCCAAGGACTTCACGGTACCGGGACCGGGCTGATCCCGGGCGGGGCCGGGGTCCCTCGGGAGGGTCCCGCGGCTCCCGCAAGACGCGGAGCTGCTCCCCCCACCCCCCCCAGCCTTCCTCCCCCGATCTCCCTCTTCCCACGGAGCTGCCACCTCATCGCCATCGCCATGGGAACCGCAGCCCCCCGCCCCCCGGGCACAGCCGGGGGGTGCCAGAGCTGCCAACCCACCAGGACACCCGTGCCGGGGGGATGGGACCAGCCATGGCACCGGGGACACCCCCGGGGACTGCCTGGGACCCCCCCCAAGGGTGGCGGTCACCCCCGCAGGGAGGAGAGACGGGAAAGGGACAAGCACGGGAGGTGTTGGTGTGGCAGAGGGGACCAGGCTGTCCCCCGCCACCCCCCGGCCACCCAGGGGTCTCCGTGTGCCACCCCCAGTGAGTTTGGGACCCCCGTGGGGACCCCCGAGCTGTTCCTGCCCGTCCTGGGAGAGCCTCGGGAGAGAGCGACCCCCCCCCCCAACCCCCCTAAGGAGGGCCGGGCCCAGCTCCGGACTGGGACAGAGAGTTTGGGGACGGGAAGAGGGGCTGGGGGTTGGGGTCTGTGGTTCTGGCGGGACCCGAGGCACAGCTGGGCACAGCTGGGCACAGCTGGGCACAGCTGGGCACAGCTGGAGGGGTGCCCCCATCCCTGCGGAGCAGCAGGGACGTCTCTGGGATGGATGAGGATGGAAGACACGGCCGAAGACCCCAAAAACGGGCAGCGGGATGGGGTGGGGGGTCCTCGGTTCATTGTGCTGGACCCCAGGACAGTCCCCGGCCCCATTTCCCCTCGCCCCCGGCCCCATTTCCCCTCGCCCCTGGCCCCATTTCCCCCGCCTCCGGAAGAGCCGGCAGGACACGCCGGGCAGCGTTTGGGATCGGCTTTATTTGGGATCGGCTTTCTTTGGGATGTGCGGGGCGGGCTGCGGGGTGGTGGAGCGGGCAAAGCCGCGGGACGAGCCGGGAGCTCAGCGGGGGGAGCGCTCAGGGTGCTCGGGGCGCTCAGGGTGCTCAGGGTGCTCAGGGCGCTCAGGGTGCTCGGGGTGCTCAGGGTGCTCAGGGTGCTCGGGGTGCTCAGGGTGCTCAGGGTGCTCGGGGTGCTCAGGGTGCTCAGGGTGCTCGGGGTGCTCAGGGTGCCCAGGGTGCTCGGGGTGCTCAGGGCGCTCACGGCGCTCACTGCTCACCTGGAAAAGAACAAACACATCGGAGCTCAGCCCCGGCCCAGTCCCCCCATCCCACCTTGGGACCCCCTCCCCAGCCGCCCCCCACCCCCCAGGCGCGGGGAGGGCCCGGGAGCCGTTTTGGGGCGCTGACCTCGGGGCGGCCGCCCGAGCCCCCGTGCGCACCCGAAGATGTGGTTGCTCAGATGGGTCACCAGCCAGTTAATCGCGTCCATCAGATGAGACAGGACCCCCTCGTTCCTCTTGCCTTCCTGCGCCTCTGCGGGGGCAAAACCGGGGGTCTCCAGCACCCCGAGGGGCTCCTGGCCCCCTCCTCGGGGTCCTCCCCCACCCAAAGCACTGGCGCTGGCACCTCCTGACCCCCCGTGTGACACCCCGGCGGTGCCACTGTCCCCTGTCCTGCCTCTGTCTGTGCCTCGGGGGGGTCTGAGCCTCCCGTTCCCTCCCGCTCGGAGCCGGGACAGGGATTTGGGATCGTTCCCGACCCTCGGGAACAAACTGACCCGGCAGCACCAAGCCCACTTTGGAACAGAGACAGAACCCAAAGATCTGCCCCTCCCTGGGGGTCTGAGGGATTGTAGGGGGGTCCCAAACCAGATCTGCCCTTCCTTGGGGGTCCAAGGGGTTTGGGGGGGTTTGCAAACCTTTCAGTTTCTCTGCCAGTTCCACCAGGACATTCGGATCCAACCTGATCTCCTCTGACTCCTCCAGGCTCTCTTCAGGCTCCTCAGCCTCCTCAGGGCTCTCTTCGGGATCTTCTGACTCAGCGGAGCTCTCTTCAGGATCCTCGGATTCCTCAGGGCTCTCCTCAGGATCCTCGGATTCCTCAGGGCTCTCTTCAGGCTCCTCAGCCTCCTCAGGGCTCTCTTCGGGATCTTCTGACTCCTCAGGGCTCTCCTCAGGATCCTCGGATTCCTCAGGGCTCTCTTCAGGATCCTCGGATTCCTCAGGGCTCTCTTCGGGATCTTCTGACTCCTCAGGGCTCTCCTCAGGATCCTCTGACTCCTCCAGGCTCTCTTCAGGCTCTTCAGGGCTCTCTTCGGGATCCTCAGATTCCTCAGGGCTCTCTTTGGGATCCTCGGACTCTTCAGGGTTTGCTTCAGGATCTTCTGAGTCCTCTTCGGGATCCTCTGACTCCTCAGGGCTCTCTTCAGGATCTTCTGACTCAGCGGGGCTCGCTTCAGGATCCTCGGATTCCTCCAGGCTCTCTTCAGGCTCCTCAGGGCTCTCTTCAGGCTCCTCAGCCTCCTCAGGGCTCTCTTCAGGATCCTCAGACTCTTCAGGGCTCTCTTTGGGATCTTCTGACTCCTCCAGGCTCTCTTCGGGCTCCTCGGGCTCCTCTGGGCTCTCTTCAGGATCCTCGGATTCCTCAGGGCTCTCTTCAGACTCTTCAGGGCTCTCTTCGGGATCTTCTGACTCCTCAGGGCTCTCTTCGGGATCCTCAGGCTCTTCAGGGTTTGCTTCAGGATCTTCTGACTCCTCTTCGGGATCCTCTGACTCCTCAGGGCTCTCTTCAGGATCCTCAGACTCCTCCGGGCTCTCCTCGGGCTCCTCGGGCTCCTCAGGACTCTCCTCGGGCTCCTCGGGCTCCTCCGGGCTCTCCTGGGGATGCTCGAGCTCTGCGGCGCTTACAGAGGGATGTTCCTGGGGTTCCTCATCGGGGTCCAGCAGCCCCAGCAGCTCCTGGGGTTTCTCCTCGGGGTCCAGCAGCCCCAGCAGCTCCTGGGGTTCCTCCTTGGGCTCCTCCAGCTCCTGGGGTTCCTCATCGGGGTCCAGCAGCCCCAGCAGCTCCTGGGGTTTCTCCTTGGGCTCCTCCAGCTCCTGGGGTTCCTCATCGGGGTCCAGCAGCCCCAGCAGCTCCTGGGGTCCCTCATCAGGGTCCAGCAGTTTGCTGAGCTCCTTCAGGAGCCCCTCGAAATTCACCTTCTCCACGGGGACTGTGGGAGGAAGAGGAGAGCTGCATCGCCCACCTGGGCAGGGCTCGGGAGGCCCAGGACTCTGCCCAGTCTGGGGACACCCTCCCACACCCACCAGGACCCCGCCAGTGCCACCCCAGTGCCACCCCGGTGCCACCCCGGTGCCACCCCAGTGCCACCCCGGTGCCACCCCGGTGCCACCCCGGTGCCACCCACAGTACCACCCCGGTGCCACCCCGGTGCCACCCCGGTGCCACCCGTGTCCCCACTCACAGGCAGTGGCCAGGCTGCCCACGAGCCCGGCCAGCAGCAGCGCTGCCCAGAGCTTCATCCTCGCGGCGGGTTTCGGGCACGGCGGGCGAAGGGGGAGCGCGGGATGAGCCCGGACGGGCTCTGCCCCTTATGAAGGGCCCGGGCAGGGCTCGGGCACGTGTGGGATTTTCCAGGTGTGGGCAGGTGCCCGTGCCAGGCCGGGATTAGCCCGGATTAGCCCCCCCGGGCCAGCCCAGCCCAGCCCGGAGCAGTTCCTGGCCCCCCCAGAGCTCCGTGGGTCCCCCACTCCGGAGCAGTCCGGTGCACCCCAAATCCCCCAGGGAACCCCCGGTCACCCCACACGTGCCCCCATTCCCTTTTGGGATGGGGCAGGAACATTCCTGTTCCCTTTTGGGATGGGGCAGGAACATCCCTGTTCCTTTTGGGATGGGGCAGGAACATCCCCGTTCCCTTTGGAATTGGGGATGGAATTGGGGACAGAATTGGGGATGGAACTGGGGATGGAATTGGGGCTGAAATTGGGGCTGGAATTGGGGCTGGAACTGGGGCTGGAATTGGGGCTGGATGTGGATGGGGCTGGAATTGGGTATGGAATTGGGGATGGAATTAGGGATGGAACTGGGGCTGGAACTGGGGCTGGAATTGGGGCTGGATGTGAATGGGGCTGGAATTGGAGCTGGAACTGGGGATGGAATTGGGGATGGAATTTGGGGCTGGATGTGGATGGGGCTGGAATTGGGGCTGGAACTGGGGACAGAATTGGGGCTGGATGTGGATGGGGCTGGAATTGGAGCTGGAACTGGGGATGGAATTGGGGTTGGAATTGGGGCTGGATGTGGATGGGGCTGGAATTGGGACTGGAATTAGGGCTGGATGTGGGTGGGGACAGGGCTGGACGTGGTGCCGGTGGGGACGAACACCCCACACCCAGCCAGCCCCAAACGCAGGACACGATCCCTGCTGGCAGCTCCCCCCAGCCCTTCCCTGCCCCCCCAGCCCTTCCCTGCCCCCCCGGCAGCTCCGGCTCCCCGTGGGAAGCGGCTCCCACGGCTTGGCCCCGTCCTTCCTCTTGGCTGCCGAGGCGAGGGATGAATCCTGGGTGCTTTCCATCATGCCAGCGCCCGAGGGAGGATTTGTGCCACCTTCCTGCCTGTTCCTGGTGGCTCACAGGGCCCCGTTCATTCCCGGTGGGAAGAGGAGGCTGAGGAGGGCCCAGCCCTGCCCCGGGCAGGGATTTGGGGCAGCCAGATCCGGGAGGCAGAGCCAGAGCCCCCAGGAGGGGATTGGGATCCTGGAGCAGTGAGATAATCCCCAAACGCCCTCGTGGGGAGGCAGAAACACCTCATGGCAAGAGGGATCTCTTTGTGCTGCTCCAGCAGCCCCAAGTTCCTCATCCCAGCTGATTCATGAATCCTAAATGGGCCCAAAATCCCCCTAAAACCCTCCTGGGAAGCACCGCGGGCTCCAAGGTGTCCATGGAATGTGCTGGAGCTGCTGATCTCCGCGCGGAGAGATGGAGGAAGATGTCCCAGCGTGTCCCCAACCCCATCCCTGTCCCAGTCTGGTTCCCAGTGGGATGGGACCGGCCCTGCGTGTCCCAGGGATGGGTGACACCCACTGGGGGTTGGTGACACCACCAGGGGTCGGTGACATCCCCAGGGGTGGTCCCTGAGCTCAGCTCAGGTGTCCACAGCCCCCTCCAGGCTCTCCCAGCTACTCCCGGGTTTATTCCTGGGCCAAGTCAGGGCTGGGCAGAGCCAGGGCTGGAACGGGAACGGGAACGGGAATGGGAACGAGGGCAGGAATGGGGACAGGGACAGGAACAGGAACAGGAACGGGATGCCACCCCCCAGCAGAGACAAAGCCACTGTCATCCCTTCGGGGACTTTATTGTGTCCCCACCCCCCTCTAGTGCAAGCGACCAAAGTGCAAGTGACATCCCCAAGGGCTGGGGACACGTCCCCCAAGGGCTGGGGACACGTCCCCCAAGGGTTGGGGACACGTCCCCAAGGGCTGGGGACACATTCCCAAGGGTTGGGGACACATCCCCAAGGGCTGGGGACACATTCCCAAGGGCTGGGGACACATTCCCAAGGGCTGGGGACACGTTCCCAAGGGCTGGGGACACGTCCCCCAAGGGTTGGGGACACATTCCCAAGGGCTGGGGACACATTCCCAAGGGCTGGGGACACGTCCCCAAGGACTGGGGACAGGTCCCCGCTGCAGGCCCCGAGCGGGCCACAGGGCCGGGGGACGAGGGAGGGACCAAAACCGGGGCAAAATCCCGAGGCCCGGAGGTTTTCCTGTGCCAAACAGCCACACGTGCACACCCACACACGCACACGTGTCACACGCGTGTCCAAAACGTCCGTGGGACACCCGGCCAAGGTGCCACCTCCTCCTGAGGTGGCCTCTGGTCACCCGGTCGGGGCCGGGGGTGCCGAGGTGGGGAGCGGCTCCTGCCCGAAGCCGCTGCTGCCGGAGCGCCCGCGGAGCGTGGAGCCTGCAGGGGGACACGGAGGGGACACGGAGGGGACACGGAGGGGACACGGAGGCGACACAGTGGCACCAGGCAGCCGTGCCCCCCAGGAGGGCGGGGAAGACCCCAACTCACTCCTTGGGATCCTGACGGAGAGATGGGGAACATCATCATCATCCTCCTCATCATCATCGTCATCATCATCGTCCTCCTCCTCCTCGCTCAGCACCTGCGGGGGCAGGGGGTGGGTGCGGGGCTGAGCGTGTCACCGCTGCGGCGACAAAGGTGTGGCACCGCCCCCGCGTGTCCCTCGTGTCCCCACGCGTGACCCGGCCCGGCCTGTGCGTGACTGCGCCCGCGGCTCCCCCGGCCCGGCCCCGCCCGAGCCTCTGAATCATTTAAACCTTAAAAGCCGGCGGAGCTCCGGGGACATTTCCCGCTCCGGCTCCTTCCCCGCGCCGGCCCGGGGGCCTTCCTCCCCCTCCTCCTCCTCCTCCTCCTCCTCCTCCTCCTCCTCCTCCTCCTCCTCCTCACCTCCTCCAGCTCCGAGGACTCCGCCGCTCCCGGGGGCTCGGGGGTCGCGGGGACCCTCCCGGGGGGCTGCGGCCCCGCGGGGCGCTCGGGGGTGACCCCGACCCTGGTGGCGCGTGGGGGGGACACGGTGACATCGCCCCGTGACGGAGCCCCCCCGAGCCCCCGAACCCCCCGGCCGCGCTCGGGGTGTCCCCAGGCCGGGGGTGGCCTCGGGGACCGCCAGCACCGCCCGGTGTCACCGTCCCCCCGGCAGCCCCCGGGGGCACCGCCCGTGCCCGGGGCGCCGCGGGGACCGGGGGTCGCCCCCCGGGGGATGTCGCCGAGGCACAGCGAGGACACCGCGCGCTTCAGGCGCTGCCCGGGCCGCGACACGGGGATGTCGCGACAGGGCCGGGGGGGGGCGATGCGCTGCGGGGGGGTCCGCGACACTCGGGAGTAGAGGCAGAAGAAAGCGTCGGCGGTGGCAGCCAGGGCCTGGAGCTGCTGGAAGCGACCTGCGGGGACATGGGGGGGTCAGGGGGCTCGGGGAGGGGGGCTGGGAGGGTCCCCCGGGGCTGGGAGGGTCCCCCGGGGCTGGGAGGGTCCCCCCAGTTCCCGCCCGGGGAAACTGAGGCACGGCAGCGGTTTCCCACCGCCCATAGGAGCAGTTAGCAGGTCCCACCCACGGCTCGAGGCGCTCGGGGTCATCCCCCAGTTCCCACCCAGGGGACAGCAGGGGACAGCGGGGGACAGTGGGGACAGTGGGGACAGCTGGGACAGCGGGGACAGCGGGGGACAGAGGGGACAGCGGGGACAGCAGGGGACAGTGGGGACAGCGGGGACAGCGGGGACAACGGGCACGGACAGTGGGGACAGTGGGGACAGTGGGGGACAGCAGGGACAGCGGGGACAGCGGGGGGACATCGGGGGACAGCAGGGACATGGGGACAGCGGTGTCACGCACTGGCCAGCAGCAGACACGGGTCCTCCATCTCCAGGCGCCGCACTTGGGCCCGCAGGAAGAGCCCGAGGTCGATGCCGCTGGCGCGGGACGGGGCCGAGAAGAAGCGCGGGGGGACACGGGACGCGACCCCCGCCTCGCTCCCCACGAAGCCCAGGCCGTGCAGGATCTCCTCGGCGTCCGACTGCCACCAGGCCAGCACCTCGGCCAGGCTGCGGGAGGGGACAGCCCCGCCTCAGCCCCGCGGCGGTGACACCGGTGACACCGGGCCGGGGTCCCCCGCGCGGCCTGCGCCTACCTGGAGCTGCTGGGGACACCGGAGGGGACACCGGAGGGGACACTGATGGCCATGCTGTCACCAGGGCTGAGCCGCCGGTCCCCCTGAGCCCTATTAGGGAGGGGACACTGTCAGAGGGACACACGGGGACAGTGTCCCCCGCCCCGCCAGCCTCCCCCAGAACCCCAAATCTCACCTGCCCGCGGCCTGGGGGCTCCCCGGGAGCGGCAGAGCTGCAAAAAGGAGCGGGGGGACAACAGCGGGTGACTCGCGCTGCTTTGGGGACACGTCCCGCTCTTGTCACAGCTCCGGGGGGACGCAGAGCTTGGGGACAGCCCTGCCACACTGAACCCCTCCTGGAGGAGCTGCTGGTGGCTGTCCCCGGCCCCTCTGTCCCCAGTCCCACTGTCCCCATCCCCTCTGTCCCCATCCCCTCTGTCCCCAGTCCCTCTGTCCCCATCCCCGCTGTCCCCATCCCCACTGTCCCCTCGGGCCGTGGCGGTGGCCCCGGTACCTTCAGTTCCCGGGGTCAGCTCATCCTTGAGGCTCGTCCCGCTGCTGCCACACGCTGTGACAGGGAGGGGACACTCTGTGACACCTCCGGGGATCCCTGGGGCCACCGCCCCGTGGCCCTTGGGGACAGCGAGGTGACAAAGCTGACGTACCGCAGGGTCCCGGCAATACTGGCTCGTCCGGTGCTGCCACCCTGCGCCAGAGCACGGCCCCGGTCACGGCCTCTGACCCCTGACCCCAACCCCGACCCCAACCCCGACCCCAAACCCGACCCCAACCCCCACCCCCGACCCCGACCCCTGACCCCGAGCCCTGACCCCGAGCCAGTCCCGGGGACCGGAGGTGGCACAGGACAGCAGAGCATGGCGGGGTGGGGACAGGGACACGCAGGGGACAGGCGGTGCCTCTGCTCATTTTTGGGTCTCCTCAGCACATCCCCAACCCCAGGGACCCCCGACCCCCCCGAGACCCCCGGGGGTCCCTCACCCACTGCCGAGGCCGCCCGGGGGGACACAAAGGCCCGTGAGGGGACCCGGCCCTGACCTGCCGGGACAGCGGGGTCGGGCTGTGGCGGCTCCTCGGGGACAGCGGCCGCCTCCTGCTCTTCCTCCTCCTCCTCCTCCTCCTCCTCCTCCTCCTCCTCCTGCTCCTGCCCCGCGGGGCTGCGCCAGCCCCGGCTCTGCCACGAGCAGGGGCCGAGAACCGAGGTGCCCTCCAGGGCTGGGGGGCCGGGGGGGGCCCTGCGGGGACAGCGGGGACGGGAGGGGGGCGTGAGGGACCAGGGGGGACGGGGGGCCACCGGGGGTTCCACGGGCAGGTGCCCAGGGTGGGCTTGGGGCAATTCAGGGTGGGCTTGGGGCAGTTCAAGGTGGGCTTGGGACATCCCTGGGTGGGCTTGGAACATCCCAGGGTGGGCTCGGGACATCCCAGGGTGGGCTCGGGGCTGCTCAGGGTGGGCTTGGGACATCCCTGGGTGGGCTTGAAACATCCCTGGGTGGGCTTTGAACATCCCAGTGTGGGTTTGGGGCATCCTGGAGTGGTCCTGGAACATCCCAGGGTGGGCTTGGAACATCCCAGGGTGGGCTCAGGGCAGTCCAGGGTGGGCTCGGGCCATCCCAGGGTGGGCTTTGAACATCCCAGTGTGGGTTTGGGGCATCCTGGAGTGGTCCTGGAACATCCCTGGGTGGGCTCGGGCCATCCCGGGGGTTCTCCGCCCCCTCCCAGGCGATTTCCCGGTGCCAACGGGCGCCGAGGGGCGCAGTGGGACGGGCCCGGGGCTGCCGGAGCTGCCGGAGGGGCGGAAGAGATGCGGGGCCGAGATAACCGCGTGGAGCTGCCCCAGGAGGCGGAGCGAGGGGTGCGGATATCCCGGGGATCCCCCCGGGACGAGATTCCCACCGGGAATGTCCCAGCCCGGCCATCCCCCGAGCACGGGACCGGCCCGGTCCGGTCGTTCCCCGGGGCAGGGGACGCCCCTCGCCCACCCCGCGGGCACCCCCAGCCCCATCCTGCTCTTCCTCCTCATCCTCCTCAACCTCTTCATCCTCCTCAACCTTCTCATCCTCCTCCTCCTCTTCCTCCTCCTCATCTTCCTCACCCCCCCGCCCCTCCCGCTGTTTCCCCGCAGCTGCGGGCGCTGGAATCGCCTCTCCCGGTGCCCCCAACCCCCCGGCCCCGTCCCTTCGTGCCCCCCAGCTCCGTCCCCTCGCGTCCCTCCATCCCCAGTCCCGGTTCCCGGGCACTGACCGGCACCGGGGCCCACCGGGCAGCTCCCTCCGGCCGGCCGGGGCCCGTGGGCAGCGGCCTCCGGCCCCCCCGGCGCCCCGCCCGGCCCCCATCCGTCAGCGGAGCGGGAGGAAACTCATCGGCTTGGAAGAGGAAATTCAAAAAAATTAAAAACAAAAATCACCAGCCCGAACCTCAAACATTGCCCCACATCCGCCAGCGCCGCGGGAAAAGCTCCGTGCCACCCCAGCGGGGGCTGAGGGCGGCCCGGGCACCCCCTGCCACCTTCCCGGGGGTCCCCGGCCCTCCCAGGGGGTCCCCGGCCCTCCCGAGGGGTCCCCAACCTCCCCAAAGGGTCCCAAACCCTTCCAAGGTGTCCCAAACCTTCCCGAGGTGTCCCCAACCCTCCCAAGGTGTCCCCAAGTGACAGGGACATCCCCAGAGCGGGGACAGCACTCACCTCACGGCCACTGAGGTGCCCCCCTGGCCCCTCATCCATTCCAACGGGTCCCCAAGGAGCTGGAATCTCCAGGAGCTGGAATTCCCAGGAGTTTGGGACCCCAGGAGCTGAATTCTCCAGGAATTGGATCCCCAGGAGCTGGAACTCCTAGGAGCTGGGGATCCCAAGTGCTGGAATTCCCAGGATCTGGAATCTCCAGGAATTGGGGATCCCAAGTGCTGGAATTCCAAGGAGCTGAGGAGCCCAGGAGCTGGAATTCCCAGGATCTGGAATTCCCAGGATGTGAAATCTCCAGGATCTGGGGATCCCAGGATCTGGAATTCCCAGGATCTGGAATTCCCAGGCTCCGGACACCTGGATCCGGGTCCCCAGGCCTTGTGTCCCCCGGATCCAGGTGGCACGAGTGGCACGAGTGGCACCGAGCGGGAGCCGCGGGCGCTGCCCCGGCCGGGATCCCGTCAAAAAAGGCAAAGCGGCTCCGGCGGGATATTTTTAGCCCGGGAGTGTTTGTGGATAAAGCCCCGAATTAAACGTTCCTCCAGCCGGCCCGGGCGGGGGGGCAGCACCCGGGAGGACGGGAACACCCCCGGGAGGGTGGGAGAACCACCGGGAGAACGGGAATACCCCCGGGAGAACAGGAATACCCCCGGGGAGAACGGGAATACCCCCGGGGAGAACGGGAATATCCCCGGGAGGGTGGGAATACCCCCGGGAGAACGGGAATACCCCCGGGGAGAACGGGAATATCCCCGGGAGGGTGGGAATATCCCCGGGGAGAACGGGAATATCCCCGGGGAGAACGGGAAGAGCCCTGGAAGGACGGACAGATCCCCAGGAGGGACGGACACAGCCCTGGACAGATCCCTCCGGCCTCGCCCCTCGCTGACCCCATCTTGTCACACCCTGCACACGGCTGGCCCCCAGTGTGTCCCCAAGATGTCCCCAAGAACGTCCCAAGATGTCCCCAAGGGTGTCCCCAAGATGTCCCCAAGGGTGCCCCCAAGATGTCCCCAAGGGCATCCCCAAGATGTCCCCAAAAACGTCCCAAGATGTCCCAAGGGCGTCCCCAAGATGTCCCCAAAAACGTCCCAAGATGTCCCCAAGGGTGCCCCCAAGATGTCCCCAAGATGTCCCCATGGGTGTCCCCAAGATGTCCCCAAGGGTGTCCCCGTGCCGTGGCACAGCCAGGGGACCCTCAATGCCACCAGGGCCTGGCCGCTGTCACTCCCTGGCAGCCACCGGGGGGGTCCCAACCCAGCACAACCCCCCGGTGTCCCCTCAGTCCCACCCCCACCCCCCCCCGTTCCCTCGGGGGGGCTGCGGGGAGGGGGGGGTGGGGGGGGCCTTTCCCACCAAAAATTCCCGGGGACCCCCGGGGTGGGGCAAGCCGGACTTTGGGGGGAGTCCAAAGCTGGGGATCCCCCTCCCCCAAAACCACCAGCACCTTTATCCCGACCCCCGGCACCCTCGGGGTGCCCCGGGGCTGCCCCTGTGCCCCCCCGGGACCCCCGGTGCTGGCGGGGGGGCTCGGGCGGGACCCCCGGTGCTGGCGGGGGGGCTCGGGCGGGACCCCCGGTGCTGGCGGGGGGGCTCGGGCGGGACCCCCGGTGCTGGCGGGGGGGCTCGGGGGGGACCCCCGGTGCTGGCGGGGGGGCTCGGGCGGGACCCCCGGTGCTGGCGGGGGGGCTCGGGCGGGGCTCGGGCGGGCCCCCCCCTCCTGACCTACTTAGCGGATTCCTGCCGGCAGATCCCGCAGCCGCCCGGGCTCCGGCTCCATGAATAAGTGATGGGGCTGCGCGGGGGGGCACCGGCCCGCAGCCCCCGGCCCCACAAACCCCGGCCCCACAAAGACCCCCGGCCCGCAGCCCCCCGGCCCCGCAACCCCCCGGCCCCGCAGCCCCCGGCCCCGCAGCCCCCCGGCCCTGCAAAGCCCCCCGGCCCCGCAGCCCCCCGGCCATACAACCCCCGGCCCCGCAGCCCCCCGCCCCCACAAAGCCCCCCGGCCCCACAAAGCCCCTGCCATACAAACCCCCGGCCCCACAGAGCCCACCGGCCCCGCAACCCCCCGGCCATGCAAAGCCCCGGCCCCACAAATCCCCCAGCCCTGCAACAACCCCGGGCCCCACACCCCCCCCAATCCCCAAACTCCCCCTGCCCCAAAACCTTCCCAGCCCCACTCCTAAATGGGCCGGTTTAGGGGTTTGGGGGTGTCCCCCCCCCACGTGTCCGGGCTCTGCTGGGACAGTCCCCAAGCGCTGGCCTTGTCCCCTTGTCCTGGGGCCAGGGGGGATCGATGGTGCCATTGCCCCACCCTGTCCCTGTCCCTGTCCCTGTCCCTGTCCCTGTCCCTGTCCCTGTCCCTGTCCCTGTCCCTGTCCCTGTCACATCCCTGTCCCATCCCTGTCCCTGTCCCTGTCCCTGTCCCTGTCCCTGTCTCTCCCAGGGTGTCCCTTTGGGGCTGTCCATGTCGCCCCCCATGTCCCCATGTCCCTCCCACGGTCTGTGTGTCTGTCCCAGGGCCTGTGTGTCCATCCTCATGTCCCCATGTCTGTCCCAGTGTCCCTGAGTCTGTCCTTGTGTCTGTTTGTCTGTCCCCGTGTCCCAGGATCCATCCCTGTGTCTGTCCGTGTATCCCTGTGCCTGTCTGTGCGTTTGTCCCCGTGTTCCTGTGTCTGTCCGTGTGTCCCTGTGCCTGTCTGTGTGTCCGTCCCCATGTCCCCATGTCCGTGTCCCTGCGTCTGTCCGTGTATCCCTCTGCCTGTCTGTGCGTCTGTCCCCGTGTCCCTTTGTCTGTCCCCGTGTCCGTCCTGCTGTCCCAAGCCCTGTCCCCGTGTCCCCATGTCCATCCCGGTGTCCCTGTGCCTGTCTGTGTGTCCGTCCCCGTGTCCCTGTGTCTGTCCCTGTGTCCCTGTGTCTGTCCGTGTATCCCTGTGCCTGTCTGTGTGTCCGTCCCCGTGTCCCTGTGTCTGTCCCTGTGTCCATCCCCGTGTCCCTCTGTCCGTCCCCGTGTCCCTCTGTCCATCCCCGTGTCCATCCCCGTGTCCCTCTGTCTGTCCGTGTATCGCTGTGCTTGTCTGTGTGTCCATCCCTCTGTCCATCCCCGTGTCCCTCCCCGTGTCCCTCTGTCCATCCCCGTGTCCCGCGCGCGGGGCCCGGGTTGAGGCGCGGCCCCCGCGGGGCGTGGCCGGGGCGTGGCCGGGGCGTGGCCGGGGCGTGGCCGCTCGGAGCCGCCGGAGCCGCCGGAGCCGCCGCGCCCGCGATGGAGCCCAACAGCCCCCGCAAGATCCAGTTCACGGTCCCGCTGCTGGAGCCGCACCTGGACCCGGAGGCGGCCGAGCAGGTGCGGGGACACCGCGGGGACACCGGGGGGACACCGCGGGGACACCGGGGTAGCACCGGGGCGGCACCGGGGGGACACCGGGGGGACACCGGGGCGGCACCGGGGCCGCGCGGAGGAGCGAGCCGGGCGGGCTCCGGAGGGCTGCGGGCACGGCGGGGGCACGGCCCGGGCTGGGGGCGCGGGGGTGGCACCGCCGGGGCCGGGGGTGACGCGGGGACAGCGGCGACAGGAGGCTGCAGCCTCCCGGTGCCGGGGCCACCCGCGCGGAGCGGCCGCCGCTGTCCCCAGAGCCCCGCGGGGCCGTGGGGCGGGGGGTGGCAGTGCCAGGGCCATGTGCCGGCTCTGCGCGACGCCACCGGGGCCACCCCGGGGCCACCCCGGGACCCCCGGGCCCTGCTCCCGTCAGAGCCGGTCCCGGTACGGCCCCGGGCACGGGGTGACCCCGCGGGGACGCGGCCGGGGACCCCCGGGCACCCCGAGCCCCTCCTGCCACCCCTCCCCGGCCCCGGGGGCTGCAGGGGACAGGGGGGCTCTGGGGGGACCCCTCGGCCCAACGGCGGTGGCTTGAGGGGGTGAGGAGAAGAGGGGGGGTCCCTTCCATGTCCCCCCAGCTGGGAGTCCTGGGGGTGGGGGGCCAGGACACCCCGGTGCCAGCGGAGCGGGGCCGAGTGTGGCACTGTCACTGCCCGTGCCCATCTGGGGCCACCACCCGGCTCGGTGGCAGCAGCGGGGGGTCCCCAGGAGGGAGGGGGAGAATTTGGGGGTCCCCAGGAGGGAGGGGGAGACCGGCGGGGGAGGGGGGCACGAGCCCCCCAGCACCCACAAGGGACACCCCCAGCCCCGTCCCCATCGGAGCCGGGCTCGGGGGCTCGGGCACTGCCCAGCCCGGGGACCCCCCTGCCCTGCCTCAGTTTCCCCTCCTAGGGGGGTCTCACCCGCCGCCTCTCAGGGCCCCGAGCCGGGGGCGACCCTGGCCCCGTGCGGTGGCAGCAGGTGACACTGCCGATGTCCCCTCCCTGCTCCTCTTTTCGGGGTGTCCCCTCGCAGCGATGGGGGTTCGGCCGTGCCACCCCTCTCTGGGTGGCACCGCGGTGTCCCTGTGTCCTGCGGGGCCGTCCCCAAACCCGTCCAGCCCCACCCTCCCGAAGGACCTCGTCCCCCCCGTGTCCCCCCCGTGTCCCCCCCGCAGGTCCGGCAGCCACCTGACCCCCATCTCAGCCGAGCCCCCCGTTTGCCCCCCGTTTGCCCCCCCTTTGCCCCCCGTTTTCCCCCCGTTTGCCCCCCTGGTGCCCCCCGGGTGCCCCCCGGGTGCCCCCCGGTGCCAGGCCCGGCCCAGGCCTTTGTCCCGCACTCTGCCCGTGTCCCCAACTCCCCCCGCGCGTGTCCCCGGGGCCGCGGGGACCATCCCGGGGGGGTTTTGCTGGGCCGGGCCGAGCCGAACCGAGCCGGGCCCCTCCCGCTCCCGCCCGGTGCCGCTCCCGGTGCCGCTCCCGGTGCCGCTCCCGGTGCCGGAGGCGGCCCCGTCCCCGCTGCCCCCGGATCGCGCCGCTCGCCCTTAATCGATGCTGGAGATTGATCTAAAAATAGCGGCGGGAGGGAGGCAGGGATGGAGGGATGGAGGAGGGATGGGGGATGGAGGAGGGAGGGAGGAGGGAGGGGAGGACGGAGGGAGGGAGCGGCGGGGGGGGAGGACCAGCGCATCCCCTCCCCGGAGCAGCGCCGGGATCCCCCCGCCCTCCCCGGACCCCCGGAATTCGGGGAGGGGGCGGCTCAGCCGGCGGCGCTCGGCTCCACCTGGGTCACCTTGAGCAGGTGGCGCCGCTGTCCCCTCCCCATCCCCGCCCCGGGGGGCGCGCCCGGGGGTGTTGGGGGGGGACACGGCCTCGCCCCGCACCCCCGGGGGGCTCCGGAGGGGCGGCAGCGTCCCGGGGGGGCCGCGGCTTCGCGGGGTCCCTCCCGGAGCTGCGGGGCCTCGTGGGGACCCGAACCCTCCCGGCCCCATCGCGGGGTGGGGGGTGGGGGGGGGACGGGGGGACCCCGGCCCCAAAGTGGGGGGGTCGCCCGTGGGTGGCCGGCGGGGCCGGGGCGATTCCCGGCGATTCCCGGTTCCCGTTAATCCCCGTTCAACATCCAGCCGCGTTTCCACGGCAACGGGCCCGGCTCGGGAGGATGCGCCGGGCCGGGGGTGGGCAGGGGCCGCGGGAGGTGCGGAGCTCCCGGCCGCTCGCCCGCCTCATTAGCATCTCATTAGCATCTCATTAGGCAGCCCGCCTCATTAGGGAATCCTCGCCGGGAAATCCATCTTCCGGCGGCGCTCAGTTACTGGGTCAGCGGGGAAAGGGGGCGCGGGGTCAGCGCTGTCCCCTCGGCCACCGCTGTCCCCACGGTCCCCACCGCGGCCACTCCGCGGCCACCAACCCCCCCAAGGCTCCAGGTGACCTTGGGCAAGGACAGCGGCCGCGGAGGAAGGGCAGGGCCCCGCCGCTGTCCCCGTGTCGCTGTCCCCGTGTCGCTGTCCCCACGCGGGTACAATCAGCTCCGGATGGAAAAGCCACGCGTGTCCGGCCACCGCTGTCCCCAGGGGCCGCCACCGCCCCGGGCTCGGGGACACGGCGGGCTCGGGGCAGCGGGGCCGGGGCACGGCCGAGGGTCCCAGTTTGGGGTCCCAGTTTGGGGTCCCAGTTCGGGGTCCCAGTTTGGGGTCCCAGTTTGGGGTCCCAGTTCGGGGTCCCAGTTTGGGGTCCCAGTTGGGGGTCCCAGCTCTCTCCTCTGCCCCCCAGATCCGGCGGCGTCGGCCGACTCCGGCCAACCTCGTCCTGAGCAGTGACCAATCGTCCCCAGGTGGGTCCGAGCGGTGTCCCCGCGTCACCCCCGGGCCCTCCCACCCAGGGGCACCCCGGAGCACTCGGGGACCCCCCCAAGGGGCTCAGGGACCCCAAATGTGCTCAGGCAACACCCCAGCGGGGTCAGGGACACCCCCATTTTCCAGCAGGACCCCCCAGACATGCCCAGGAACCCCCTAATGACACTCAGGGACACTCTAATGACACTCAGGGACCTCCTAAATGACCCAGGGAACCCTCCACGTGCTCAGGGACCCCCCAAAAATGCTCAGCGACCCCCAATGATACTCAGCTCCCCTCCCCACATTCCAGAACCCCCCCCCCATTGCTCAGGACCCCCACACATGGGGGGGTGAGACCCCAAATCCCCGTGGCAATGAAGGGGGGGTGGGTGGGGGGTGGTGGCACTGTCCCCATGACACCCCCAGGGGACAGAGACCCCCCCCATGGGGCCGGATTGACACGGGGGGGTGCAGGATGAGACCCCCACCCTCTGCTGACCTCCTGCCCCCCCACCCCAGAGATCGACGAGGACCGGCTGCCCAACCCCCTGCTGAAGGTGGGTGACACTGCCGGGGGGACACGGGGGACACGGGGGGACAGGGGGGACCCCCCCAATGCTGCGGGACCCCCCTGAGCCACGCTGTCCCCCCAGTCCGGCCTGGCCATGTCCCCCCGGCAGAGGAAGAAGGTGGCCAGGAGCACCCCCACCATGAAAGGTACGGGGGGACACGGGGGGACACGGGGGGGACACGGGGGGACTCGCGGGGATACGGGGGACACGGGGGGACACGCGGGATACAAGGGGGGACACGCGGAGACACGGGGGGACTCGGGGGGGACACGGGGAGGACACGGGGAGACACGGGGGGACACTGGGGGACACAGGGGGGACACTGGGGGACACGGGGGGGACACGGGGAGACACGGGAGGACACGGGGGGACACCGGGGGGACACGGGGAGATACGGGGAGGACAGAGAGGGACACGGGGGGACACCGGGGGGACACGGGGGAGACACGGGGGGACACGGGGGGGACACGGGGGGACTCGCGGGGATACGGGGAGACACGGGGGGACACGGGGGGACACGGGGGGACACCGGGGGGACACGGGGGGACACGGGGGGACTCGGGGGGACACGGGGGGACACGGGGGGACACGGGGAGACACCGGGGAGACACGGGGGGACACCGGGGAGACACGGGGGGGACAGATTAGGACACGGGGGGACATCATGCCCGCAGAGCTGCAGATGATGGTGGAGCACCACCTGTGCCAGCAGCCGCAGGGCCCCGAGGATGAGGAGGAGGCGGCGGCCGCCGCCCGCTGCCCCCGCGGCGAGCCCGGGCACCGGCACAGCCCCGGCGGCTCCTGCCCCGCCCAGGGCGGCCACCGTGAGTCGGGGCCGGGAGGGGCTTCGGGGTGCCGGGGGGCTCTGGGGTCACCCCTGTGCTGGGACACCCGCAGGGACACCCGGGGATGGCACCCCCCAGGCCGGGACCCCCCAAGCCGGGACCCCCCAAGCCGGGACCCCCCAGGCCGGGACCCCCCAAACCGGGACCCCCCGGGCCGGGACCCCCGGGACCGCGCGGCGTGGTCGGGCCGAGGACGGGACCCACATAGAGCCTGGGGACAGCGCGGGCAGCGGCCACTAGGTACGGCTGGGGACGTGGGGACACCGGGGTGCTGGGGACATTGGGGGTGCTGGGGACACTGGGGGTGCTGGGGACATTGGGGGGATTGGGGACAGTGAGGACACTGGGGACAGTGGCGGCTTTGGGGGGATTGGGGACACTGGGGACAATGGGGACAATGGGGGTGCTGGGGGCATTTGGGACATTGGGGGGATTGGGGACATTGGGGGTGCAGGGGCCACTGGGGACACTGGGACTTTGGAATGTCACTGGGCCAGCACTGGGATGTCACTGGGATGTCACTGGGGTGTCCCTGGGCCAGCACTGGGGTGTCACGGGTGTCCCTGAATGTCCCCGGGAGTCACTGGGACACTCCCGCCACTCTCCAGGGACGGGGACAGTGGCAGGGCCAGGGTGGCACTGCTGGCACAGGGACAGGGGTGTCCCCTCCCCAGTGCCCAGCGCTGTCCCTTGTCCCCAGGTGTGGCCGCAGCTGCCTGACGCCAGCAGAGACTTTTTTATTCCATTTTCTAAGATTTTGGGGCTGCCCAGAACGATTTTGGGATGTTTTTTTATTTATTTTATTTTATTTTATTTTATTTTATTTTATTTTATTTTATTTTATTTTATTTTATTTTATTTTATTTTATTTTATTTTATTTTATTTTATTTTATTTTATTTTATTTTATTTTATTTTGTTTATTTTTTTATTTATTTATTTTTTTTTTTTTATTCCCACGGGTGACCCTGGGGACACTGAGTGACACCCTGCGTGCCCCCTACCCCCACTGCCAGCCCCTCGAGGTCACCAGGGCAGGTGACAAGTGCCACCCCCGGGTCCCCAGGGCAGGTGACACTGGGGACACCGAGCCCACGCCCCCCCCCCATCACTGCCACCCTCGGGGTGTCCCCTGGGCCCCCCCCCACCCACCTGTGCACACCTGGGGGGACACCTGAGCACGGGGAGGGGACAGGGGAGGGGACAGGGGAGGGGACAGGGACACGCGCGTGCACACGGACACGGGGGGGGGTGGGGGGTGGGGACAGGGACATGGGGGGGGCGCGGGGACCCCCCCAGCAGAATTAAAGGGAACCTTTCCCCCCCCCGCCTCCTGCGTGGGCTGCGCCGGGGGGGGGAGGGGGCGGGATCCCCTCTTTGGGGTGGGGGGTCCAAAACTCTTTTGGGGTCTGGGGGCGTCCAGGATCCTTTTTTGGGGTTGGGGGGGCTCCAGGACCCCCTTTGGGGACCGGGGGAGGGTTCTAGGACCCCCCAGTAGGACCCGAGACCCCTTTTGGGTGCCGGGGGGCTCCAGGACCCCCTTTGGGGACATCCCATCCCAGGTTCTGCCCTCCCCCCCCCCAAATTCTGCCCCCCCCCGCCCCCCCTCAGTGGCCGGAGCACGGCCGTGGTGGTGGCGGCGGCGTTTATTAATTAACTCATTAATTAATTAATGAATTGCTCGTTAGCGGCGGCGCGGGGGGGACACATGCGGGGGGGCGGGCAGGAGCTCTGGCAGTGGTGGCCGAGGGGGGGACACGGGAGGGGACACGGGGGGGGACACGGGGGGGGGACACGGGAGGGGACACGGGGGGACACGGGAGGGGACACAGAGGGGGACACAGAGGGGGACACGGGGGGACACGGGGTACAAAAATACAAATACGGGGGGGCGGGGGGGACATGGAGGGGACAAAGGTGGGACACAGAGGGGACATGAGGGGGGGGACACGGGGGGGACAGGTTGGGGACACGGGGTACAAAAATACAAACGCGGGGGGAGCGCGGAGCCAGGGCCGGAGCGGGAGGGGCCTGGGGGGGGGGGGAGGGAATGGTCTGGGTGTTCCAGAACATTCCTGAGCATTCCCAGGGATGTTCCAGAACATTCCTGAGCATTTCCGGGGATGTTCCAGAACATTCCTGAGCATTCCCGGGGACATTCCGGAACATTCCTGAGCATTCCTGGGGATGTTCCAGAACATTCCCAGGGCTCGGGGCAGACCCAGGGCACCGGAGGGAATCCAGGATGTCGGGATGAGGGTGGGGCTGTGCTCGAGGGGCAGCAGATCCGGGATTCTGGAACATTCCCGAGAGTGGATTTGGGATCCTGGAGATTCCCAAGGCTGGATCTGGGATTCTGGAACATTCCCAGGGCTGGATCTGGGATTCTCGGAGATCCCAAGATCGGATCCGGGGTTCTGGAATGTTCACGAGGCTGGATCCAGGATCCTGGAAGATCCCAAGCCTGGATTCGGGATTCTGGAACGTTCCTGAGGGTGGATCCAGGATCCTGCGGGATTCCAGGACGGGAATGATCCGGGATCCTGTGGATTTCCAGGGCAGGAATGATCCGGAATTCCCGGGCAGGAATGATCCGGGATCCTGTGGGACTCCAGGACGGGAATGATCCGGGATCCTGCAGGATTCCCGGGCAGGAATGATCCAGGATCCTGCGGGATTCCAGGACGGGAATGATCCGGAATTCCCGGGCAGGAATGATCCAGGATCCTGCGGGATTCCAGGACAGGAATGATCCGGAATTCCAGGGCAGGAATGATCCGGGATGC
Organism: Taeniopygia guttata; assembly: GCF_048771995.1. Lineage (NCBI taxonomy): Eukaryota > Metazoa > Chordata > Aves > Passeriformes > Estrildidae > Taeniopygia > Taeniopygia guttata. The sequence goes on from NC_133054.1 coordinate 4,632,848, forward strand.
TGCCGGGGATGCTCCAGGATGCGCGCGGGTTCCCAAGGCACGGGGCGGGGGCCGGAGGGTGCCCCAAACATTCCGGGATTCCCGAGGATGCCCCAAACATTCTGAGAATCCCAAGAGTGCCCCAAACATTCTGGGATGCCCCAAACATTCTGGGGTCCCGAGGCGGCTGGAGCGGGGTGTGGGAGCATTCCCGAACATTCCCCGGATGTCGCAGGAAGCGGGGACATTCCGGTGCTGGAGCCGGGGGACACCGGAGCGGGATCTGTCCCTGTCCCCGCCGCTCCCTGTCCCCAGGGCCACCTGGCCCTGTCCCCTCCCCTGTCCCCTCCGCCTGTCTCCTGACCCAGTCCCTGTCCCCGTCCTCGTCCTCTCTCCTGTCCCTGTTCCCTCTCCTGTCCCCACCTTCTGTCCCTGCTCCTGTCCCCTCCCCTGTCCCCTCCCCTGTCCCCCTCCTGTCCCTCTCTTGTCCCCGTCCCTGTCCCCCTCCTGTCCCTCTCTTGTCCCCATCCCTGTCCCCGTCCCCGGGCGGGATGGGGACAGGGCACAGTGCCACCCTCACGGTGTCACCAGCCAGACCCCGCGGGCACCGAGGGGATCGCGGTGGCCCTGGCGGTGCCATCGTGTCCCCCCGGGCTGTCCCCAGCGCCACCGTCCCCGCCCCAGCCCCTCCCGAGCGGGAAAAGCGTTTCTAAAAATCCCGAAGGACCGAGCCCGGCGGGGGCCGGGGGTGGCAGTGAGGCACCGGTGGCACCGGCGACAGAGGGGACAGCCCGGGGGGCTCCTGGCACGGCGGTGGCACCGATTCTGGCACGGGGGTGACACCGGTCCTGGCACGGGGGTGACACCGATTCTGGCACGGGGGTGACACCGGTCCTGGCACGGGGGTGACACCGGTCCTGGCACGGGGGTGACACCGGTCCTGGCACGGGGGTGACACCGGTCCTGGCACGGCAGTGGCACCGGTCCTGGCATGGAGGTGACACCGGTCCTGGCACGGGGGTGACACGGGTCCGAGCCCGGCCCGGGGGCTCCTGCCCTGCAGATGGTGCTGAATTCGATGGCATCGAAGACGAGACGGTGTCACTGGGTCAGACAAGGACCTGCTGGCAGAGGAAAGTCACCGCCATGTCCCCACTCCCGTCCCGGTGTCCCCACCCCTCCCGGTGTCCCCATTCCCATCCCGGTGTCCACATTCCCCTCCTGGTGTCCCCACTCCCATCCCGGTATCCCCATTCCCCTCCCGGTGTTCCCACTCCTCCCGGTGTCCCCATCCCTCCCGGTGTCCCCATTCCCCTCCCGGTGTCCCCATTCCCCTCCCGGTGTCCCCATTCCCCTCCCGGTGTCCCCACTCCCGTCCCGGTGTCCCCACTCCCGTCCCGGTGTCCCCATTCCCCTCCCGGTGTCCCCATTCCCCTCCCGGTGTCCCCACTCCCGTCCCGGTGTCCCCATTCCCATCCCGGTGTCCCCACCCCTCCCGCTGTCCCCACCCCTCCCGGTGTCCCCATTCCCCTCCCGGTGTCCCCATTCCCCTCCCGGTGTCCCCATCCCTCCCGGTGTCCCCATTCCCCTCCCGGTGTCCCCATTCCCCTCCCGGTGTCCCCATTCCCCTCCCGGTGTCCCCACTCCCGTCCCGGTGTCCCCATTCCCATCCCGGTGTCCCCACCCCTCCCGCTGTCCCCACCCCTCCCGGTGTCCCCATTCCCCTCCCGGTGTCCCCATTCCCCTCCCGGTGTCCCCACTCCCGTCCCGGTGTCCCCATTCCCATCCCGGTGTCCCCATTCCCCTCCCGGTGTCCCCATTCCCCTCCCGGTGTCCCCATTCCCCTCCCGGTGTCCCCAACCCTCCCGGTGTCCCCACCCCTCCCGGTGTCCCCACTCCCCTCCCGGTGTCCCCATTCCCATCCCGGTGTCCCCATTCCCCTCCCGGTGTCCCCATCCCCTCCCGGTGTCCCCATTCCCCTCCCGGTGTCCCCACTCCCCTCCCGGTGTCCCCATTCCCCTCCCGGTGTCCCCATTCCCCTCCCGGTGTCCCCACTCCCCTCCCGGTGTCCCCACCCCTCCCGGTGTCCCCATTCCCCTCCTGGTGTCCCCATTCCCCTCCCGGTGTCCCCATTCCCCTCCCGGTATCCCCATTCCCCTCCCGGTGTCCCCATTCCCCTCCCAGTGTCCCCACCCCTCCCGGTGTCCCCACCCCTCCCGGTGTCCCCATTCCCCTCCCGGTGTCCCCGTTCCCCTCCCGGTGTCCCCACCTCTCTCCTCCCGCCGCTATTCCACGTCCCCGTTCTCGCTGTGGGGCCCGGTGGCCGCGGGTTCCTCGCCCGGGGACGGGGACAGCTCATCGATGGACGCCTGGTTGGTGATGCCTGGGGGAAGGGCCGGGGTCACCGGGTCACCGGGGTCACCGGGCCACCGGGGTCACCAGGGACACCCTAGAACTCCTGTCCTCCCCCCCCCGGGGCCAGCCCCTGCCCACCAGGCTGTGCCACCCGCGCCACACTTGTGTCACCTCTGGTCTGGGGACACTGCGACAGAGCTGGCCCTGAGCTGTTCATGGTGGTCCCCAGCCCCTCCCTGGTGGCCATGGTGACCATGGTGGCCCTGGAGGCTGTAGTGGCCATAGTGGCCATGGTGGCCATGCTGGCCGTGGTGACCATAGTGGCCGTGGTGGCCGTGGTGGCCATGGTGGCCGTGGTGGCCGTGGTGCCCATAGTGGCCATGCTGGCCATAGTGGCCGTGGTGACCATAGTGGCCGTGGTGCCCATAGTGGCCATGGTGGTCATGGTGGCCATGGTGGCCATAGTGGCCATGGTGGCCCTGGTGGCCGTCCCCTACCGCTGGCCGCCCTCTCCTTCCACTTCTGCTTGTTCTCCTGGATGTGCTTGGTCCAGGTGGAGCGGAACCCGGCCAGGTCGGCTTTGATGTCCCCCAGCTCCAGGTGCTCATCCAGGGACGGCTGCCGCCACTGCGAGCTGGGGGACGATGGGGACAGCTGGCAGCGGGCCAGGGCCACCAGCGCCACCGCAGGGCACGAGCCTGGGGGACGGGGACGCCCACCTGGGCTGCTGGGTGGCCGCGGGGTTACCCTTGGCCTTGGAGCCGTCCTCGGCCAGCGGCGTCACCAACTTCTCGGCCACGTCGGTGAGCACCGAGAAGGTCGGCTCCACGATGAAGTCGATGAACCCTGGGGACAGGAGGGGACGCGGCGTGGTTGGGGACACACCAGGGACGGCGCGGGGACAGGACGGGGACGGGAACCTGCCCCGGACTCACCGATCTGCGACTGGGCCACCAGCGTGGAGGTGCGGTCGCAGAGGGGCGAGAAGGGCAGCCCCAGCTCGGCCTCCTTGTCCCCCTGGCAAGGCAAGGGACATCGGTGGCGTCCCCACGGGGTGGCCCCGCGTCCCCCCGCCCGGCCCCGGCCCTACCTGCCGGAAGAACTCCTCCATCAGCGCCTTGGTCCAGCGGCTGTGCACGGCCCACTGCTTGGTGGGGTGGCTGATGTCGGCCGCGTGCAGCAGCAGCGACAGCACCTTGGACTTGTCCAGCCTGGGGACGGCACCCGGCGCGCGGATTGTCCCCAAAGCCACCCCTGGGGACACGCCCGGGGGCCGGGGACCTCCCGCTCCGCCACCCCCACCCACCTCTCCAGCTGCTGCAGCGCCGTCTTCATGGACTTGACCTGCTGGAAGTGGCAGGACATGTCGGTGGCCAGGACCATCTCGATGACCAGCGCCCGCAGCTCCCTGCGGGAGGGGACACGCTCAGGGGACAGCGAGGGGACAGCGAGGGGACAGCGAGGGGACAGCGGGGATGGCGCCGGGGGGACCTTACGCGAACTCGTCCTTGGTGAGGTTGACGAAGATGTTGAGCTCCTCGTCCTGCATCAGGCGGAACACGGCGCTGATGTGGTGGTTCTCCAGCACCGAGCGGTCGTTGTACAGGATGGCGGTGTCCGACCTGGGCATGGGGACACGGGGACACCGGGCATGGGGACACGGGGACACGGGGACACCGGGCATGGGGACAGGACCCCGGAGCGAGGGGTGGCAGCACGGCTGTGTCCCGGCTGTGTTGGTGGCCCTGTTGGTTGCCCGGGTGTCCCCAAGGTGCCCCCTGGTGCACAGCCCTGCCTGGGACACTCCGTGCCACCCACAGCGCGGGTGCCACCCGGGCCATGCCATGCCACCCTGTGTTCCCGTGCCATGCCGTGCCACCCGTGCCATGCCATGCCACCCGTGCCACCCCGTGCCACCCGTGCCACCCTGTGCCCTCACTTGGTCTGGATGTGGAAGCTGTTGGTTGTCCCCGTGTGCTCAAAGTCGTGGATGGCGGCGGCGAAGACGATGGCCAAGAGCTCGATCTCGGAGAGACAGTGCTGGGGACAGGGACAGAGGGGACAGGGACAGAGGGGACAGGGACAGGGACAGGGACAGGGACAGAGGGGACAGGGACAGGGACAGCAAGTCAGGGACAGGGACAATGATGGGGACAGGGCCACCCCCACCGTGAATGTGACACCCCGGGTGTGCCGTGACCGCAGCGTGGGGACAACAGGCAGCACGTGCGCCAGGTGCCACCCCACGTGTGGCAGCCAGCTGGGGACGATTGGGCCGGGTGCCACCATGCATGTGACAACTGGGCACAGACACGTCCCAGGTGCCACCCCGTGTGTGTCCAGCTGTCCCCCACGCCCAGTGCCACCCTGGGGACGTTCCCACGGCAACGAGCACCGCCAGGTGCATTGGGGACCAGGTGGGTGGCACGGTGCCACCCTCGGTGACTGTCCCCATGTCCGGTGTCCCCGTGTCCCCCATGTCTCCATATCCCCATGTCCCCTGTCCCATGTCCCTGTCCCATGTCCTGTGTCCCCTGTCCCGTGTCCCCTGTCCCCTGTCCCTTGTCCCCATGTCCCGTGTCCCCTGTCCCGTGTCCTGTGTCCCCTGTCCCATGTCCCGTGTTCCGTGTCCCGTGTCCCCATGTCCCCATATGCCCATGTCCCATGTCCCGTGTCCCGTGTCCCCATGTCCCATGTCCCCTGTCCCCTGTCCCCTGTCCCGTGTCCTGTGTCCCGTGTCCCCATATCCCCATGTCCCCTGTCCCGTGTCCCTATATCCCCATGTCCGGTGTCCGCGTCCCGTGTCCTGTGTCCCGTGTCCCCATGTCCAGTGTCCCGTGTCCCTGTCCCGTGTCCCTGTCCCCTGTCCCCTGTCCCGTGTCCCTGTCCCCTGTCCCATGTCCCATGTCCCGTGTCCCTATATCCCCGTGTCCCCTGTCCCGTGTCCCCTGTCCCTGTCCCCTGTCCCCATGTCCCGTGTCCCTGTCCCTGTCCCTGTCCCTGTCCCCGTACCAGCATGCCGGTGCGCAGCAGGACGCAGTGCACGGTCTGGGTGACGTCGGCCGCGTGCACCTGGTTGTGGTAGGGGTTCCGGAACTTTCCGTAGCCGCCCTCCAGCGCCTCCAGCAGCGCCGTCAGGAACGCGCCGGGAATCTGCCGGCGGGGACAGCGCGGTGACACCGCCGGGATGTCCCCGAGGGCTGCTGGGGGAGTCTGGGGGGTCCCGGGGTGGATTTGGGGGGTCCTGGGGTAGATTTCGGGGGTCCTGAGGGGGTTTTGGGATGGAGTTTGGGGGTCCTGGGGAGGGTTTTGGGGCTGTTTGGGATTTTGGGGGGTGTTTTGGGGGATTTTGGATGTCGGGTCACGCCTTGAAGCAGCTGTTGATGTTATGAGGGTGTTTTGAGGGTATTTTGGGGTATTTTTGGGATATTTTGGGGTCCCGGGCACACCTTGAAGCGGCTGTTGAGGTTGTGGCGGGTGAAGAGCTCGAACACCACCGTGCGCAGCGAGTGCTCCTCGGCCGCGCGGTGCAGCGAGAACACGTCAAAGCACCACTGGTCCAGGCCCTGCGGGGACATCGGGGACACTGGGGACACCGGGGGGACTTGGGGCATTTGGGACATTTGGGACACCGGGGACACCGGGGACATTGGGGACATCGGGGGGACTTGGGGCATTTGGGACACTGGGGACACCGGGGGGATTTGGGGCATTTGGGGCACTGGGGACACCGGGGGGACTTGGGGCATTTGGGACATTTGGGACACCGGGGGGACTTGGGGCATTTGGGACACTGGGGACACCGGGGACACTGGGGGGATTTAGGGCATTTGGGACAATGGGGACAGCGGGGGGATTTGGGGCATTTGGGACATTTGGGACACTGGGGACACTGGGGACACTGGGGACACCGGGGGGACTTGGGGCATTTGGGACACTGGGGACATTGGGGACATCGGGGGATGCCCGGGAATTCCAGGGGTTCCCAGCGATTCCCACTGAAAACCCCAGTGAAGCCGAGGATTCCCAGGGATTCCCAAATTCCCATTGATTCCCAGAGATTCCCAGTAAAACCCCAGCGGTTCCCAGAGGTTGATTCCCAGTGATTCCCAGAGGTTGATTCCCATTGATTTTCAGATATTCCCACTGATTTCCAGATTCCCAGATGCTCCCAGTGGTTCCCAGAGATTCCCATGTATTCCCAAATATTCCCGTTGATTCCCAAATTCTCAGAGATTTCCAGAGATCCGTGTTGTTTCCCAGAGATTCCCAAATTCCCATTGATTCCCGGCCATTCCCAGTGCCTCCCAGTGCCTCCCAGCGGCCTCACGGGGTTTGGGGGTTGGTTTGGGGCTGTTTTGGGGTGGTTTAGGGTTGTTTTGGGGTTGGTTTGGGGTTATTTTTAGGTTGGTTTTGGGTCGTTATGGGGCTGGTTTTGGGCTGGTTTGGGTTGTTTTGGGGCTGGTTTTGGGCTGGTTTGGGCTGTTTTGGGGTGTTTGGGCTGTTTTGGGGTGTTTGGGCTGTTTTGGGGTGTTTGGGGTGTCTGGGGCGCCCCGGTACCTTCAGGCAGTTGAGCACGGAGGAGGAGTAGCTCGGCCCCACGGCCGTGTACGTCCGGCGGAACATCCTGGGGGGAGGCAGGGCTGGGGGGGCTGGGGGGGCTGGGGAGCCCCGGGGCTGGGGACACCCCGGGGACACCCCTGGGGACACATCTGGGGACACCCCGGGGCTGGGGACACCCCGGGGACACCTCTGGGGACACCCCGGGGACACCTCTGGGGACACACCTGGGGACACCGCGGGGCTGGGGGCACACCTGGGACTGGGGGCCAGAGCTGGGGACACACCCGGGGACACCTCTGGGGACACCCTGGGGACACCCTGGGGCTGGGGACACCCCGGGGACACCTCTGGGGACACCCCGGGGACATCTCTGGGGACACCCCAGGGCTGGGGACACCCTGGGGACACATCTGGGGACACCTCTGGGAACACCCTGGGGACACACCTGGGGACACCACGGGGCTGGGGGCACACCTGGGACTGGGGGCCAGAGCTGGGGACACACCCGGGGACCGCCGGGGGCTGGGGACACACCGCGTCCTCCTCAGGGTGTCCCTGTCCCCTCTGCAGCCATCTCAGGGTGTCCCTGTCCCCTCTGTGCCCCCCTCGGGGTGTCCCTGTCCCCTCTGTGCCCTCCTCGGGGTGTCCCTGTCCCCTCCGCAGCCATCTCAGGGTGTCCCTGTCCCCTCTGTGCCCTCCTCGGGGTGTCCCTGTCTCCTCTGCAGCCATCTCAGGGTGTCCCTGTCCCCGCCGTGCCCTCCCCGTCCCCGCCGCGCCCCGCCGGCCGTGTCCCCACGCGTGTCACCTCTCCACGAAGATGCCGGCCTGCACGGCGTGCACGATGCTGCGGAATTTGGGTTTTTCCTCGGCGCGGCGCCCCTTGGCCCGCGCCTGCTGCGTGAAGGTGGCGGCGAGCCAGTCCCGCACCTCGGAGGGCACGGCCGCGTCCGAGCCCATCTCCCGCAGCTCGTCCTCGCTGTCCAGCGCCTGCCTGGGGACACGCCACGCTCGGAGCTGGCCGGGCTGGCCACGCGTGTCGCGTTGTCCCCGCGCTGTCCGCACTCTGTCCCCGCGTGTCGCACCATCCCTGTCCCTGCATGTCCCACTGTCCCCGCCTGTCACGCTGTCCCGGGGCTGTCCCCAGGCTGTCCCCGCATTGTCCCCGCCTGTCGCGCTGTCCCACGCTGTCCCTGCGCTGTCCCCGCGCTGTCCCTGTCCCCGCGTGTCCCGCTGTCCCCGGGCTGGCCCCGCGTGTCGCACAGTCCCTGTCCCTGCATGTCGTGCTGTCCCTGTCTCCGCGCTGTCCCCACGCTGTCCCTGTCCCCGCGCTGTCCCTGTCCCCGCGCTGTCCCCGCGCTGTCCCCGCGCTGTCCCCGCACTGTCCCCGCAATGTCCCTGGGCTGTCTCCGCGCTGTCCCCGGGCTGTCCCCGCTCTGTCCCCACGTGTCGCGCTGTCCCTGTTCCCGCCTGTCCCGCTGTCCCTGTCCCCGGGCTGTCCCCGCGCTGTCCCCGCGCTGTCCCCGCTCTGTCCCTGTCCCCGCGTGTCCCGCGTGTCCCGCACCTGGTCTCGTCGATGCAGACCGCCTCGAGCAGCGAGGCCGCGCACTCCAGGTTCCGCCGCAGCTCCTCCACGTTCACCTCGCCCGACTCCAGCTGCTTCAGCAGGTAGCGCAGCCTGGGGGGGGACACGGGGGACCCGGGGGGCACGGGGTTAGGGACCCCCGGGGGGGCAGGGGTGGGAGACCCCCGGGGACAGCGGGGACAGGGTGGCACTGACCCCCAGGGACAGCAGGGACAGCCCCCAGGTGGGGGACAGGGGGTCACAGCCCCCCCAAGTTAGGGACAAGGGGTCACAGCCCCCCCGGTTAGGGACAGGGGGTCACAGCCCCCCCAGGCTGGGGACAGGGGGTGACAGCCCCCCCAGGTTAGGGACAGGGGGTCACACCCCCCCCAGACTGGGGACAGGGGGTCACACCCCCCCCAGACTGGGGACAGGGGGTCACAGCCCCCCAGGTTGGGGACAGGGGGTCACAGCCCCCCCCAGGTTGGGGACAGGGGGTCACAGCCCCCCAGGTTGGGGACAAGGGGTCACAGCCCCCCCCAGGTTGGGGACAGGAGGTCACAGCCCCCCCAGGTTTGGGACAGGGGGTCACAGCCCCCCCGGTTAGGGACAGGGGGTCACAGCCCCCCCAGGTTGGGGACAGGGGGTCACAGCCCCCCCAGGTTAAGGACAAGGGGTCACAGCCCCCCCAGGCTGGGGACAGGGGGTCACAGCCCCCCCAGGTTGGGGACAAGGGGTCACAGCCCCCCCAGGCTGGGGACAGGGGGTGACATCCCCCCCGGTTGGGGACAAGGGGTCACAGCCCCCCCAGGCTGGGGACAGGGGGTCACAGCCCCCCCAGGCTGGGGACAGGGGGTCACACCCCCCCCAGGTTGGGGACAGGGGGTCACAGCCCCCCAGGTTGGGGACAGGGGGTCACAGCCCCCCCAGGTTGGGGACAGGGGGTCACAGCCCCCCCAGGTTGGGGACAGGGGGTGACATCCCCCCCCGGTTGGGGACAAGGGGTCACAGCCCCCCCAGGTTGGGGACAGGGGGTCACAGCCCCCCCGGGTTGGGGACAGGGGGTCACAACCCCCCCAGGTTGGGGACAGGGGGGTCACAGCCCCCCCAGGTTGGGGACAGGGGGTCACACCCCCCCAGGTTAGGGACAGGGGGTCACAGCCCCCCCAGGCGGGGAACAGGGGGTCACAGGTAGTGCCACCCCCACAGCCCCCGCATGGCTGGCACGGGTGGCACCACGACATGGGGTGGCACAGGTGGCACCAAGGGTGGCACAGGTGGCACGGAACGGCACGGGGAGGGGGGGTGGTGGCACAGGGTGGTGACACCCGGGGTGGTGACAGCGCGGGGACATTCGTGCGGCCACCGCGGCCACCACTCGCTGGGGAGGGGCCACCACGTCCCCTGGTCACGGTCACGGCGACAGTGACGGTGACAGCGAGGGGGGCCGGGGGGAACGGGGGGGGCACCGACGTCAGCAGCGCTGCTGTGACCTTGGGGATGGCGATTGTCACCTTCCGTGCCCGGCCACCCCCGTGGGGACCCGCAGGGACCCCCCCGGGGACAGCCACCCCCCGGGACCCCAGCCTCGGTGACCCCCGTGTCACTCGTGGGGACAAGGTGGGGCAGGGTGGCACCCCCTGGGCCACCCTGCCACCGTGTCCCCTGCCGGTGACCCCCGTGTCCCCAGGGCCACCCCACGGGTGACAGGGTGGCCTCGGGGACCTCGAAATGGGGGGGGGCTCAGGAGGGGACTACCCCCACTTTGGGGACACAGGGGTCACCCCCGTGTGGGAGCGACACGTGGGGACACGCGTGTGACACCCCCACAGTGCCACCCCCCGTGTGACACTCCCGGAGTGCCACCCCCGTGTGACACCCCCGTGTCCCCCCCGCGTGTCCCCTGGCGCTCTCAGGTGTGTCACCCGCGGCCCAGGTGTGTCACCCGCGTGTGCCACACGGCCACCCTGCCCCGCCTGCCCCCCCCCCCCCCGCCGTGTCCCACACGTGTCCCCACGCGTGTCCCCACGCACGTGCCGCAGGTGGGCGCGGGGACACGTGAGCTCCCCGCGACACAGGTGAGGGGGTGGCACCCCCCGCCAGCCCCCCCGCAGGTGTCACCTGCAGCGCCTGCGCTGTCCCCACGGGCTTGGGGACACCTGTGTCACCCCAGGGTGACACCCAGGGGGAGGGTGACACCCCCAGAGTGCCACGCGGGGGGAGCGGGACCCACAAGTCTGTCCCCAAGGGGTCCCAAATGGAGGCCTGGGGACACCCGCAGGGTCCCTGGGGACACCCGGGGGGTCCCAGGGTGTCTTTTTGGGGTGGGGGCGCTGGGGGGGGTCCTGGAGGAGGATGGGGGTCCCCAAAGTGGGAGTGGGGTGGCAGGTCTTGGTTGGGGGGGGGGGGGGGGATCCTCAGATGGGATTTGGGGTCCCGATTTGGGGGTCCCGGTTTGGGTCTGAGGGGTCCTGGTTTGGTGGTCCCAGTTTGGGGTTTGGTGGTCCCAGTTTGGGGTTTGGTGGTCCCAGTTTGGGGTTTAAGGGTCCCAGTTTGGGGTTTGGTGGTCCCAGTTTGGGGTTTGGTGGTCCCAGTTTGGGGGTTGGGGTCCCGGTTTGTGGGCCCAGTGTTGGGGTTTGGCTGTCGCGCTTTGGGGGGTGTCTCTGGGGGGTGTCTCTGTCTGGGGGTCTCTCTCTTTGGGGGGTGTCTCTGGGGGGTGTCTCTCTTTGGGGGGTGTCTCTGTTTGGGGGGGCTGTCCCGTTTTGGGGGATGTCTCTGTTTGTGGGGTGCCTCTGTTTGGGGGGTCTCTCTCTTTGGGGGGTGTCTCTCTTTGGGGGGTGTCTCTCTTTGGGGGGTGTCTCTGTTTGGGGGGGCTGTCCCGTTTTGGGGGATGTCTCTGTTTGTGGGGTGCCTCTGTTTGGGGGGTCTCTCTCTTTGGGGGGTGTCTCTCTTTGGGGGGTGTCTCTCTTTGGGGGGGGTGTCTCTCTTTGGGGGGCTGTCCCTCTTTCAGGGGTGTCCCGCTTTGGGGTGTCTCTCTCTGGGGTCCCTCCCGGTCTCTCCCCTGGGTTTTGGGGTCCCGCGGCCGGGGGTCACTCACAGCGCCCGCAGCTTGACCCAGACCTTCCTGCCGGGCAGGGCGCGGGGGTCCAGCGGGGACGGGCACCCCCCGGCCGCGTCCAGCGCGCCGCGCTCCCGCTCCAGCCCCGGGAGGCTCCGCGGCGGCTCCATCGCCCCTGGGCACCGGCGGCGCGCTCAGCCCGGCCCGGCCCCGGTCCCTCCGGTAGCCCCCGGCTCCCTCCGGTAGCCCCCGGCTCCTTCCCGTAGCGCCCCGTCCCTCCGGTAGCCCCCGGCTCCCTCCGGTAGCCCCCGGCTCCTTCCCGTAGCCCCCGGTCCCTCCGGTAGCCCCCGGCTCCTTCCCGTAGCCCCCGGTCCCTCCCGTAGCCCCCGGTCCCTCCGGTAACCCCCGATCCCTCCGGTAGCCCCTGGTCCCTCCGGTAGCCCCCGGTCCTTTCCCGTAGCCCCCGATCCCTTCCGTAGCCCCCGATCCCTTCCCGTAGCCCCCGGTGCTTTCCCGTAGCCCCCGGTCCCTCCCGCCGCCGCCGCCGCTGCTCCCGCGGTGCCGGTTCCCGGCGCCTCCCGTTAACCCCGGAGCCCCCCGGCCCCGGCGGCTCCCCCGGCCCCGGTGCTCGGCTCCCCCGGCCCCGGTAGCGGCCGCAGCCCCGGCGGCCGCCCCCCCCGGCCCGGCCCCCCCCCGCCCCCCGGTAGCCGGCGGCTGCGCAGGCAGCACCGGAGCCAAGATGGATCCGGGCACCGGGGGTGGGAGCGGCGGCGGGGGAGAACCGGGGAGCGCCGGGAAGAGAGGGCCGGGAACGGAGAACCGGGATGGAGAACCGGGCAGGGCCGGGGACGGAGAAACGGGAATGGAGAACGGGGGAGGGCCGGGAAGAGAGGGCCGGGAACCGAAAACCGGGATGGAGAAACGGGGATGGAGAACCGGGGATGGAGAACCGGGAATGGAGAACCGGGAATGGAGAACCGGGAGGGGAGAACCGGGAGGGGAGAACCGGGAGGGGAGAACCGGGAATGGAGAACCGGGAATGGAGAACCGGGAGGGCAGAACCGGGAATGGAGAACCGGGATGGAGAACCGGGAATGGAGAACCGGGAATGGAGAACCGGGAGGGGAGAACCGGGAGCGCCGGGGCCGGGGGAAGCGGGAAGAACCGGGCTGGGAGCGGAGGAGCGGGGATGGGCAGCGCCGGAGCGGGGATGCTGCGCGCTCCTACCGGGGGATGCTCGGCCGGTGCCGCCGGTGCCGCCGGTGCCGCCGCTGTCGCCGCCGTGCCCCGGTGCCGCCGCCGTGCCCCGGTCCCCCGCCGCCGCCGCCTCAGCCTCCGCCGACCGGGGCTCGCCGCAACTTTCCCCGAGCCGGCACCGGCACCGGCACCGGCACCGGCGGGCGGGGCGGGGCGGGGGCAGCCGGGGGCGGGGGCCGGGACCGGAGCGGGGGGGTCCCCGCCCAGCCCCGCGCGGCGCCGGGACCCCCGGGGGAACGCGGGGGGAGGGGCGGCTGCCCCGGGACCCCCGGGGGGAGGGAGGGGTCCGGGACCCCCCCGGGGGCAGCCAGGACCCCTCTGGGGGGACCCCAATGGGGGGGGGGGACCCCAAAACCTCCTGAAGCCCCGGGAGGGGTGGGGGGGGTCAGGACCCCCGGGGGGAGGGGGAGGCGCCCCGGGACCCCCGGGGGGGCTGTGGGGGCGCCTCCGGGTTTGGCAGCGGGGGGAGGACTCAGAGCCCCCCGGTGACCCCCAGGGAGGGGCCGTGACCCCCCCGGTGCCCCCCGGTGCCCCCTCCATGCCCGACCCCTGGCAGTGTCCCTTTGTCCCCTCCGCCACCGGAGGGGGGGTCAGCAGCCCCCCCCCAAACCCGCGGCCTCTCCCCTGGGCTGGGGGGGGCACCGGGAGCTTGAGGGGACCCCCTGACCCCCCCGGGCCCCCCCCGTGCCCCCCCAGCCCCCATGGAGCCCCTCGGGGGCGCTGCTGGCCCGGGGGGCACCCAGGGGTGGCCCAGGGGAGGGTCCCAGGGGTGGCCCGGGGGGGTCCCAGGGGTGGCCCGGGGCGGCGGTTTTTGGGTGAGGGGACCTCAGGTTCAGACCGGGGGGGTCTCAACACTGACCCGGGGGGATTTCGGGGTGCGGGGACCCCCATGCGGGCCCGGGGGGGTGTGAGGACGGCCCGGGGGGGTTTTGGGGTGCTCCCCCCCCCGCAGGCTCCCGGCAGGCGCCCCCGGGAATGTCAATCAGCCTTTATGTAACGGCGGGGGCGGGAGCAGCGCCCACCGCGGCAGCGCCCCACCCTGGGGTGCCCCCCCGAGCCCCCCGAGCCCGCCCCGGCACCCCCCGGGCCCCCCCGGCACCTCCAGCCGCTGATTCTGGGGGGGGGGAACCTCTCTTTAACCCCCCAAAATGTGTTTGGGGGTCCCTCCCCTCACGGATTTGCAGCCTTGGGACCCCCCCGGGCTGTGACCCCCCCCCCCCGGGCACCTTGAGGGTCTCCAACCCCAAATTTGGGCTCCTCCAGCTGCTCGTGGGGGGACCCCCACCTCATTTTGGGGGGGTTTCAAAGAAACTCGGGGGTCCTCAAAGTGATTTGGGATTTCTTGGACTGATTTTAGGGGCCTCAAACGCATTTTGGGGGGGTCTCGAATCACTTTTGGGGATCCTCGACCTGATTTTAGGGGTCTCAATCTCATTTTGGGGGTCTTCAAATAAACTCGGGGTCCTCAAAGTGACTTTTGGGGTCCTCAAACTGATTTGGGGATCCTCAAACTCATTTTGGGGATCCTCGAACGGATTTTGGGGATCCCAAACTCACATTGGGGGGGTCCCGAAGTCATTTTGTGGCTGCTTAAACCAATTTTTTGGTCCCTAAAATCACTTTTGGGGTGCCCGAACCGCTCATGTCGGGCTCCTCCAAGCGGAGCCGCTCGTTTTGGGGCTCCTCGAGTCGATTTCGGGGTTCAAAAAAAAACCAAAAAACCCCAAAATATCCAAAAAAAACCCCAAAAAAACCCGATTTTTCGCTTTTCTCCCCCGAATTTTCGCTTTTCTCCCCCGAATCTTCGCTTTTCTCTGCCGAAACTTTGGGCTGCGGGGGGGGAGGGGCGGGGTTTTGGGGTGGGGGTGGTCCCGGGGGGGTCCGTGGGCGCGCGCGAGACAAAAGCGGGAGGAGCGGGGGGGGCTCGGGGGGCTCGGGGGGTTCGGGGGGGCTCCGGGGAACGATTCGGGCTCGTGATTGCCGGGCCCGAAATAAACCGGGGCCGGGAGCGGGGAGGGGGCGGCCGAGCCCCCCGGGAGCGGGGAGGGGGCGGGGGGGGGGCTCGTTGTCACTTTTGGTTTTTTTTTTGCCGTTTTGTTCTGTTTTATGGGGGGTTTTTTTGGGTTTTTTTGGGGTTTAACGCGATTTTTGCCGGCCGCGTCCTGGCCGCACCCCAAGCCCGGATTTTTTGGGGGGGGTCCGGGTCGCGGGGGGGTCCCGGGGCGATGTCGCCGCTGCCGGTGCCGGTGACTCATCCCGGAGCCGCCGCCGTGCGCGGAATGGAAACGGCCCCGCGCGTTCTGCCCCAAAAACGCCGCCCGGGAGGGAAATAAACCCGCCAGGAGATGGGGAAATTAAAAAAATAATAATAAAAATTAACCCTGGGGGGGCGTGGGGGGGTCAGGAGCTGACTGGAAACGGTGAGAGGGAGGAGGGAAACTGAGGCACGGCCCCAGCGGGTTTGGAAAGGGGGAGGGATTCTGAACCCCCTCTCTGTGGGACCCCCCGGACACCCCCGGACACTCCCGGACATCCTTGGACACCCCCGGACACCCCCGGACACCCCCGGACACCCCCGGACACTTCGGACACCCCCGGACACCCCCGGACACCCCCCCGGAGCCCCCGGAACGTCCCCGCGGACTCCAAAAATTCCCGAGAGGTGAATTTGGGGTGAAAAGAGGATTTTAGTGACAGCGGGGGGACATTTGGGGACATTTGGGGACATTTGGGGACAGGGTGGTGGCAGCCAGCGGTGTGGGAAGGGTTTGGGGGGCGCAGGGGGGCGGGATGGGACATTTGGGGAGGGGCACGGGGGTCCTGGGGGGGACAGGGTTGGGATTTGGGGGTCCTGGGAGGGGGGAGGATGGGTTAAGGAATTTGAGTGGGGGGGGTCAGGGGGGTCCCGCGGGGGTCTCGGGGTAGAACACGGGGGTCCCAGCGTGGGTCAGGGGGGTCCCGCTCAGTGCGGGGGGGTCCCGGTGCGGTCAGGGGGGTCTCGGGGGTCCCGGAGCGGTCCGGGGGGGTTCGGGGGGTCCCGGTGCGGTCCGGGGGGGTTCGGGGGTCCCGGGGGGTCCGGGGGTCCCGCTCAGTGCGGGGGGGTCCCAGAGCGGCCCGGGGGGGATTCGGGGGGTCCCGGTGCGGCCAGGGGGGGTCCCGGGGGGTCCGGGGGTCCCGCTCAGTGCGGGGGGGCCCGGCCGGGGGGCTCCCGGCAGAGCTGGCGGAAGGCGTTGCGCAGCAGCACGTAGGGGAAGCAGCTCTCCAGCATGTCCAGCGTCAGGAAGGACGACTCGGCCACGATCTTTTTGGGGTTTTTGGGGGGAGGGGGCACCCATCAGCACCCCCTTCCCCCTCCCGACCCTTCCCCCACTCCTGCCGACCCCCCCCTTCCTCCTCCCGACCCCTCGCGGCTCTCCCGGCCCGGCTCAGGTGGAAATATTTTAAATGAATATTTGAAATATTGAAATATTTGCATTTCAATTGCTCCAGCCCGGGGTGACAATGCCGGGGGGGGTCTGGAGAACGCTCGGGGACATCCCTGAGCCCACCCGGGGGGGACAGCAGGACACGGCCGGGGACATCGGGAATGGACCTGGGACACTGGGACACACCCCGGGACGTCGGGAATGGACCGGGGCCACTCCAGAGCCCCCCAGGTGCCCCCCAGGTGCCCCCCAGGTGCCCATGTGCCATCACCAGGTGCCCCCAGGGTCCCCCCAGGTGTCCCCAAGGGTCCCCCATGTGTCCCCCACATGTCCCCATGTGTCCCCCAGGTGCCACCCCCAGTCCCCAGGTGCCCCCCAGTGCCCAGGTACCCAGGTGCCCCCCAGGTGTCCCCCAGGTGTCCCCCCGGTGCCACCCCCGGTGCCCGGGTGCCCACCAGCTGCAGCAGCAGCGCGATCGAGTCCTGGTTCCGCGCCCGCGCCTTGTCCGGCTCCTGGGCCAGCTGCAGGAGGCTGCTGGAGGCCAGCTGGGGACAGGGACAGGGACAGGGACAGGGACAGGGACAGTGAGAGTGACAGGGACAGGGACAGGGACAGGGACAGGGATGGGACAGCCACCCTCAGGGACAGGGACAGGGACACTCAGGAAGGGGACAGGGACAGCCCAGGGAGGGGACAGGAGGACACAGAAGGCACAGGCCGGGCTCACCAGCAGGACAGGGACAGGAGGTGACAGGAGGTGACAGGGACAGGGGACAGTCCCAATGTCCCAGGTCCATTCCACTCACCAGCAGGACAGGGACAGGAGGTGACAGGAGGTGACAGGGACAGGGGACAGTCCCAATGTCCCAGGTCCATTCCACTCACCAGCAGGACAGGGACAGGAGGTGACAGAGGGGACAGGAGGGGACAGCGCACTCACCAGCAGGACAAGGACAGGAGGTGACAGAAGGGACAGAGGTGACAGAGGTGACAGAGGGGACAGCGCACTCACCAGCAGGAACTCCTTCAGGTGCGTCTCGATGTTCTTGCCGTGCGCGGTGAAGAGCGCGGCCGAGAGCTGCGCGATGGCCTTGGCCAGGCAGTGCACGTTGTTGAGGTGGCCTGGGGACACGCGGGGACACGCGGGGACACGCGGGGACACGCGGGGATGGCAGTGAGTAAAGGTGGCACTGGGGGATCAGGAGGGCCGGGGACACAGAGGGGGTTGGGGACACAGGACGGGGTTGGGGACACAGGACGGGGTTGGGGACACAGGACGGGGTTGGGGACACAGGAGGGGGTTGGGGACACAGGAGGGGGTTGGGGACACAGGACGGGGTTGGGGACACAGGAGGGGGTTGGGGACAACCCGGAGTCTCCACCGTGCCACCTGCCTTGGTGACAGACCCGGTGTCCCCCTGTGCCACCAAAGCCTCTGCTGTGACAATGGCACAGGGAGAGCTGCCAGTGTGGGGATGTGGGGACACGGTGACACAGTGACACAGGGACACAGGGACAGTGACAGTGACACAGTGACAGTGACACAGTGACACAGTGACAGGGACAGTGACAGTGACACGGCCAGCCCTCACCGTCCAGCTCGGGGCTGTAGAGGGGACACAGTGACACAGTGACAGTGACACAGTGACAGTGACAGGGACAGGGACAGTGACAGTGACACGGCCAGCCCTCACCGTCCAGCTCGGGGCTGTAGAGGGACGCGGGGTCCGCGGCCAGCAGCGGCAGGGACACGGCCACGAACACCAGCAGCAGGCAGGACACCTTGTACTCCTCCTCGGGGGACGAGCCCTCTGCGGGGACAGGGGACAGCGCGGTGACAGCGCCACCCCGGTGACAGCGCCCCCCCCGCGGTGTCCCCAGCGCCACCCCCACCTGTCCTCAGGGCGGCCACCAGCGCCGGGTCCACCTCGCACGGGACCCCCGCGGCCGAGGCCAGCTCGAAGATGCTCAGGGTGACCTGGGGACACGCACGGGGACGGGAGACACGCGGTGTCACGCGGTGCCACGCGGTGCCACGCGGTGCCACCCCCGGCCCCGTGTCCCTGTCCCCACCTGGATGTCGGTGTCGGGGGTCACCAGCTCCGCCAGGCACTCGATGGGGCCCGTCAGGAAGGGGCAGTGCTGGGAGAACACCTGGGGGCAGGGGGGACACGGGGGGTCACGGGGGGCCGGGGGGACACGGGGGGCCGGGGGTCACGGGGGGCCGGGGGGACACGGGGGGTCACGGGGGGACACGGGGGGTCATGGGGGGCCGGGGGTCACGGGGGGTCACGGGGGGCCGGGGGGTCACGGGGGGCCGGGGGGACACGGGGGGCCGGGGGGACACGGGGGGACACGGGGGGCCGGGGGGACACGGGGGGACACGGGAGGACACGGGGGGACACGGGGGGACACGGGGGGCAGGGGGATCACGGGGGGCCGGGGGGTCAGGGGGGGCCGGGGGGACACGGGGGGCCGGGGGTCACGGGGGGCCGGGGTCCCCAAATGGGGCCCGGGGTCCCCAAATGGGAGGACTGAGGGTCCCAGGGATGTCCTAGGTTCTGGAGGTGCCCCAGGTTTGGGGGGTCCCAGGGTCTGGGGGTGTCCTGGGGGTGTCCCGGGGGGTCCCAGGGTCCGGGGGTGCCCCGGTTCGGGGGTCCCAGGGTCCGGGGGTGCCCCGGGTTTGGGGGTCCCAGGGTCTGGGGGTGCCCCGGGTTTGGGGGTCCCAGGCTCCAAGGGTGCCCCGGTTCGGGGGTCCCAGGGTCCGGGGGTGCCCCAGGTTCGGGGGGTCCCAGGGTCTGGGGGTGCCCCGGGTTTGGGGGTCCCAGGCTCCAAGGGTGCCCCGGTTCGGGGGTCCCAGGGTCCGGGGGTGCCCCGGGTTTGGGGGGCCCCAGTGTCCGGGGGTGCCCCAGGTTTGGAGGGTCCCAGCCTCCAAGGGTGCCCCAGTTCGGGGGTCCCAGGGTCTGGGAGTGCCCCGGTTGGGGGGTCCCACCTCCCGGAGGCCCTGCTGGGCCATGGCGCGGAAGCTCAGGATCTCCCCGATGATGGTCATGCGCTTCAGCACGTTCTCGGCCGCTGCGGGGACACGCGAGGGGCAGCGGGGTGACACGGGTGGGTGTGACACCCCCGTGTGGGTACGTGACACCCCCGTGTGGGTGCGTGACACCCGTGGGTGACACCCCCTGGGTGACACTCACAGCTCAGGCGGGGCAGCAGCGCCGACCTCTGCTCGGGCCTGCAGCAGCGCAGCTGCACCAGCGTGTCCATGTTCTCAGCCACCAGCTTCTGCGGGGACACGGGACACGGGACATGGGGACACCAGGGGACACCGGGGACACTGGGGACACAGCTGGACCTGGCACCTCTGACCCTCCCGCTGAGCCCAGGGGATGGGAAGGGACAGGGCTGGGGTGGCACCAGGGTGGCCCTGCCTGCCCTGTCACGGTGCCAGCAGCACCAGCCCCTGTCCCCTGTCCTGTGTCCCCTGTCCCAGCCCCTGTGCCAGCCCCTGTCCCTGTCCCCATCCCCGTGCCACCCCCGGTACCTTCAGCTCGGTGACCTGGGACCCCACGTGCCACATCAGGTTCTCGCTCAGGAACCGCATCCCGTAGGGCCCGATCAGCTCGGCCAGCGCCCGCAGCTCTGCCGTGGGGAGGGACAGGTGGGGACAGGTGGGGACAGGGTGGGGACAGGGTGGGGACAGCCCGGGGCAGCCCCCCCGAGCCCCCCAAACCCACCTGAGACATCAGAGAACTCGGCGGCGCTGAACGGGGGCTGCTCCTCGCGGGGCACGGTGGTGAAGGCCTGGAGGGCTGGGGACAGGAGCACGGCACCGGTGCTGGCCTGGCGCAGCAGGGCCTCCAGGTACCTGGGGACATGGCACTGTCACCCATGGCACTGTCACCCATGGCACTGTCACTGTCACCCATGGCACTGTCACCCATGGCACTGTCACTGTCACCCATGGCACTGTCACCCATGGCACTGTCACCCATGGCACTGCCACTGCCACCCATGGCACCGGTGCTGGCCTGGTGCAGCAGGGCCTCCAGGTACCTGGGGACATGGCACTGTCACCCATGGCACTGTCACTGTCACCCATGGCACTGTCACTGTCACCCATGGCACTGTCACCCATGGCACTGCCACCCATGGCACTGTCACCCATGGCACTGTCACTGCCACCCATGGCATGGCACCCATGGCACTGGCACTGTCACCCATGGCACTGCCACCCACGGCACCGGTGCTGGCCTGGTGCAGCAGGGCCTCCAGGTACCTGGGGACACAGCACTGGCACTGTCACCCATGGCACTGACCACCCCATGGCACTGGCACCCATGGCACTGCCACTGTCACCCATGGCACTGCCACCCATGGCATGGCACCCATGGCACTGTCACTGCCACCCATGGCACTGTCACCCATGGCACTGCCACCCATGACATGGCACCTATGGCACTGTCACTGCCACCCATGGCACTGCCACCCATGGCACTGTCACTGTCACCCATGGCACTGACCACCCCATGCCTGTGTCTCCTGCCCGTGGTGGCACTGACCGCCCCATCCCCGTGTCCCCACGTGGGTGGCACTGACCGCCCCGTCCCCGTGTCCCCCATGGTGACCCTGACCGCCCCATCCCCGTGTCCCCACATGGGTGGCACTGACCGCCCCATCCCTGTGTCCTCCCCATGGTGACCCTGACCTCCCCATCCCCGTGTCCCCCCACAGTGACCCTAACCCACCCCGTCCCCGTGTCCCCACATGGGTGGCACTGACCGCCCTATCCCCATGTCCCCACGTGGGTGGCACTGACCGCCCCGTCCCCGTGTCCCCCCATGGTGACCCTGACTGCCCCATCCCTGTGTCCCCCCTGGTGTCACTGACCACCCCATCCCCGTGTCCCCCCATGGTGACCCTGACCGCCCCGTCCCCGTGTCCCCCCCACAGTGACCCTGCCCGCCCCGTCCCCATGTCCCCACGCGCGGGTGGCACTGACCAGTCGGTGTAGATGGCGGTGAGCGTGGGCTGCCCGCTGCCGTCGCGGGGCTGGCTCTGCTGCAGCAGCACGGTGCGCAGCAGCCGCCCCGTGTCCAGGGCCACCAGCTGGCCCAGCCGCTGCACCTGCCCCAGGTAGGCCACCAGCCCGGCCAGCACCTCCGAGGGCCGGGCCACCTCCTGCGTGGCCTGGCTGTAGCCAGCCATGGCCACGATGGCCCTGCGGGGACACGGGGCCGTGAGGGACACGTGGCATTGGCCCCTCTGTCCCACGTGGCATTGGCCCCTCGGTCCCACGTGGCATTGGCCCCTCGGTCCCACGTGGCATTGGCCCCTCGGTCCCACGTGTCCCCTGGTTCCCGCGTGTGCCCCGTGTGCCCCGCGTGTCCCCGGCGTGTCCCCACCTGGTCAGGCGCGTCTCCAGGTGGCTGCTCAGGTACTCGGCCGGTGTCACCGTGTGCCCAAAGACGGTGAAGTTGGGGACGTGGTTGAGGCTCAGGGACAGCTCGGACAGGGTCAGGTGCAGCTTGTCCATGCTGGGGGACAATCGTGGTGTGACCCCGGGGGGACAATTGTGGTGTGTCCCCGGGGGGACAATTGTGGTGTGACCCCAGGGGGACAATCACGGTGTGACCCCATGGGGACAATCACGGTGTGACCCCGTGGGGACAATCACGGTGTGACCCCGTGGGGACAATCACAGTGTGACCCCAGGGGGGACAATTGCGGTGTGACCCCGGGGGGACAATCACAGTGTGACCCCAGGGGGACAATCACGGTGTGACCCCGTGGGGACAATCACGGTGTGACCCCGTGGGGACAATCGCAGTGTGACCCCATGGGGACAATCACACTGTGACCCCAGGGGGACAATCCGTGTCCCACAGGGACAATCACACCATGTCCCCGTGCCACACCCGAGCTCTGGTAGCTCCATCTGAGCTCCTGAAGCCCCCAAAGGCCACCAAGCCCCCAGAGGTTCTGCAGACCACCCAAGGCCCCAGAGCCGTGACCCCGTGGGGACAATCCCTGCCCCGGGTGACGCTCACTTGGTGGTCAGGGTCCGGTCCCGCCGCTGGCTCTCTGTCCCCGGCTTGTCCCTTTGCGGGTCCCCCTTGCGGGGCGGCTGCTTCGGGGTTTTCTTGACGCGGGCTCTGCTGATGGTGGCCGCGCAGTGCTTGGGCAGCAGCTGCGGGGTGGGGACAGGGCCGTGGGGACATGGGGACATGGGGACGGGGCCGTGGGGACATGGGGACACCCCAAATGGTGCCACCATGGCCACAGGCTGGGTCAGGGGACGCCCTGCCAGGTTTGGCCCCCATGGAGGAACTTCCCCATCCCGAGGGTTTGGGGGGACAGGGGGACGAGGGGACAGAGAGGCCATGGAGACCCCGATGGCCTCAGAGACCCCAGAGCTCATGGAGACCCCAAAGGTCCTGGAAACCCCAAAGGTCCTGGAGATTCCAAAGGCCACCAAGACCCCAAAGGTCCTGAAGACCCCAAAGGTCCTGAAACCCCAAAGGTCCTGAAGCCCCCAAAGGTCCTGATACCCCCAAAGGTCCTGAAACCCCCAAAGGTCCTGAAAGCCCCAAAGGTCCTGGAAACCCCAAAGGTCCTGGAGATTCCAAAGGCCACCAAGACCCCAAAGGTCCTGAAGACCCCAAAGGTCCTGAAACCCCAAAGGTCCTAGAGATTCCAAAGGTCCTGGAACCCCAAAGGTCCTGAAACCCCAAAGGTCCTGGAGATTCCAAAGGCCACCAAGGCCCCAAAGGTCCTGAAGACCCCAAGGATCACCAATCCCTCCAAAAGCCCCAGATCCCCCAGACTCCCCCAAGCCCCCCAGAGGTCCCAGACCCCCCAGACCCCCCG
This sequence comes from Taeniopygia guttata, assembly GCF_048771995.1. Lineage (NCBI taxonomy): Eukaryota > Metazoa > Chordata > Aves > Passeriformes > Estrildidae > Taeniopygia > Taeniopygia guttata. The sequence goes on from NC_133054.1 coordinate 4,655,916, forward strand.
GACCCCCAGACCCCCCGGACCCCCAGACCTGCTGGCTCAGGTTGTGCTGCTCGGCGCAGGCGTCCAGGACGCAGGCGCTGCCCACCCGCGCCAGCTCCTCCAGGAACTTGTGGCAGAGCCCCAGCGCTGCCGCCTCCAGCTGGGGGTACTGGGGGGACACCGGGACCCCTCAGAGCCGGGCCCGCGGCCGGGGGACCTCCAGGACCCCCCCCCGGGTGTCACCCACCTCCTCGGGGCACATGGGGTGCGGGCAGCGCGAGAAGTGGGCGCAGAGCAGCGGGAAGGCGATGGCGAAGCGCAGCATGGACGGCTCGGCCAGCGCCGCCGAGAACATCCGCTCCAGGGAACGCGCGTGGAAACTGCGCCGGGCGGGGGGCAGAGTGTGGGGCAGGGAGTGGGGCAGGGTGTGGGGCAGGGCGTGGGGCAGGGCGTGGGGCAGGGGATGGGGGGGTAAAAAGGAGTGATGGGAAAAGGAGCAGGGACAGTGGGGTGAGGGGGGAAAGGGGTGGGCAAAGGGAGATGGGGTGGGAAAAGGGCAACAAAATGGGATATGGGGTGGGAAAAGGGGATCTGGGGTGGGAAAATGGGATATGGGATGGGAAAAGGGCGGGAAAATGGGATCTAGGGCAGGAAAATGGGATATGGGGTGGGAAAATGGGATCTGGGATGGGAAAAGGGCGGGAAAATGGGATATGGGATGGGAAAAGGGCGGGAAAATGGGATATAGGGCAGGAAAATGGGATATGGGGCAGGAAAATGGGATCTGGGGTGGGAATAGGGCAGGTAAAGGGGATCTGGGGTGGGAAAATGGGATCTGGGATGGGAAAAGGGCGGGAAAATGGGATATGGGATGGGAAAAGGGCGGGAAAATGGGATATAGGGCAGGAAAATGGGATATGGGGCAGGAAAATGGGATCTGGGGTGGGAATAGGGCAGGTAAAGGGGATCTGGGGTGGGAAAAGGGGTCTGGGGTGGGTAAAGGGGATGTGGGGTGGGTAAAGGGGATGTGGGGTGGGAATAGGGCAGGAAAAGGGGATCTGGGGCGGGTAAAGGGGATGTGGGGTGGGAATAGGGCAGGAAAAGGGGATGTGGGGCAGGAAAATGGGATCTGGGGCAGAAGGGCAGGGCCCGCCGCGCTCACCAGAGCTGGGACAGGTCCGAGGTCTCGTCCAGCAGCTCCTCGGGCCCCTCCAGCAGGCGCGTGTGGAACATCACCAGCCCCATGGCCCGCGCCACCTCCCCGTGCGACGCCAGCGGCAGCGGAGCCTTGGCCACGCTGGTGTAGGCCTGGCACGGGGACGGGGACATGGGGACATGGGGACACGGGGACACGGGGACATGGGGACACGGGGACACGGGGACATGGGGACACGGGGACAGGGACAGGGATGGGGACAGGGACGGGGATGGGGACATGGGGACACGGGGACACGGGGACATGGGGACATGGGATGATGGGGACAGGGATACGGACAGGGACAGGGGACGGGGATGGGGACATGGGGACATGGGGACATGGGGACAGGGACAGGGACAGGGATGGGGACATGGGGACAGGGATAGGGGGACATGGGGACAGGGACAGGGACAGGGACAGGGACAGGGACGGGGACAGGGACAGGGACAGGGACAGGGGGACATGGGGACGGGGACAGAGACAGGGATGGGGACACGGGGACATGGGGACATGAGGACAGGGACACGGACATGGGGACGGGGACAGGGATGGGAACACGGGGACATGGGGACAGAGACATGGACAGGGACACGGACACAGGGACAGGGATGGGGACATGGGGACATGGGGACATGGGGACAGGGATGGGGACATGGAGACAGGGATAGGAGGACATGGGGACAGGGACAGGGACAGGGACAGTGCCACCACCTGGAGCCGGAACCAGTCCAGGCGCAGCGCGGTGAAGTCAAAGTGCTCCTGGTCATCGACTGCGGGGACACGGGGACAGCGCTGGGGGTGGCAGTGCCACCGCAGGGGACCCCCCTGGAGCCGCCACCCTTCGGGGTGCCCGGGATTGTCCCCGAGCTCCCGGGACAGCGGGGACACGGTGAGGGGGCACTGGGGCTGGGAGGGGACATCCCGGGCAGGGAGGGGACAATCCCGGCTGGGAGGGGACAATCCGAGTTGAAGGGAGACAATCCGAGCTGGGAGGGGACAATCCGAGCTGGGAGGGGACATTTCAGACTGGGAGGGGACATTCCGAACTGGGAGGGGACATTCCGAGCTGTGAGGGGATAATCCCGGCTGGGAGGGGACAATTCGAGCTCGGAGGGGACATTTCAGACTGGGAGGGGACATTCCGAACTGGGAGGGGATAATCCCGTTTGGGAGGGGACAATGCGAGTTGGGAGGTGACAATCCGAGTTGGGAGGGGACATTTCGGACAGGGAGGGGACATCCCGAGCCGGGAGGTGCCAGCCCCGCACCTTCCTTGGCCGAGAGCGCCGAGAGGGAGCTGACGAAGGACGAGAGGATCACGGACTCCTCCTCGGGACACACCGGGAGGTTCTGCGGGGACAGGGCGGCCTCAGGGCACGGCGACAGCCCGGAGGGGGCTCGGGGGACAGGGCCACCCCCCCCCGGTACCTGGACCACGTCGCTGAGCACGAGGGCGTCGAAGCGGGCGAGGAAGTTTCGGTGGTAGCGGCGCAGGAGCCGCCGGTGCCGCCGCAGCAGCGCCCGGAGCCGCTCCAGCAGGAACAGCAGCTCCGCGAGGCGGCTGGGGGGCGGCCAGAGACCCCCGGGCAGGGCGGGGACCCCCGGGTCACCCCCAAACTGCTGAGAGCATCTGGGGCTCCCCCGGGTCACCCCCAAACTGCCGAGCCCATCCCAGTGACCCCCGGGTCACCCCCAAACTGCTGAGAGCATCCACTGCCCCCCCGCATCACCCCCAAACTGCCGAGCGCATCTGGGGCTCCCCCGGATCGCCCCCAAACCGCTGAGCCCATCCCAGTGACCCCCGGGTCACCCCCAAACTGCCGAGAGCGTCTGGGGCTCCCCCGAGTCACCCCCAGACTGCTGAGCCCTCCAGGGTCACCCCCAAACTGCTGAGCCCATCCCAGTGACCCCCGGGTCACCCCCAAACTGCTGAGCCCCCCAGGATCACCCCCAAACTGCTGAGAGCATCCACTGCCCCCCCGCATCACCCCCAAACTGCCGAGCGTGTCTGGGGCTCCCCCGGGTCACCCCCAAACTGCTGAGCCCCCCAGGATCACCCCCAAACTCCTGAGCCCATTCCAGTGACCCCCGGGTCACCCCCAAGCTCCTGAGCCCACACCAGTGACCCCCGGGTCACCCCCAAACTGCTGAACCGCCCCAGAGCCTCACAAGGACCCCCCTGAACACCCCCAAATCCGGGGGATCCCCACTCCTGTCCCCCCCTGTCCCCCCTGTCCCCTCTGTCCCCTCCTGTCCCCTCTGTCCTCTCTGTCCCCCTGTCCCCCCCGTCCCCCCTGTCCCCTCTGTCCCCCTGTCCCCCCCTGTCCCCTCTGTCCCCCCTGTCCCCCCTGTCCCCCTGTCCCCTCTGTCCCCCCTGTCCCCTCTGTCCCCCCTGTCCCCTCTCTGTCCCTCCTGTCCCCCCTCTCTGTCCCCTCTGTCCCCCTCTGTCCCTCCTGTCCCCCCTGTCCCCCCTGTCCCCACCTGTCGCTGAAGTCCTCGGGGCTCTTGCTCTTGGTCACGTGCTCGGCATGTCGCGACAGCCAGCTCACCTCATCGCGACACAGCGACAGCGCCACGAACACCAGCAGGGCCTGGGGGGGGGGGGGGGGGACGGACAGGGGGTCGGGACCCCCCAAAATCTCCTCAAATCTCCCCCAGATCTCAAAAATATCCCAAACTCCCCCAGAATCATCCAAAACCTCCCGGAATCATCCAAAACCTCCAAAAATCCCCCAAAATATCCCTCAAAATCCCCCCAAATCCCCCCCAAAATCCCCCCAAATCCCCCCCAAATTCCCCCAAAATCTCCCCGAAATCCCACAACCCCCCCCCGAATCCCCTCTAAACTCCCCAAAATCTCCCGAAATCCCCCCCAATCTCCCCCAACTCCCCCAAAATTTCCCAAATCTCCCCAAACCCCCCGTGACCCCCCAAATCCCCAAACTCCCCCAAACCCCCCAGACCCCCCAGACCCCCTCAGACCCCCCAGACCCCCCAAATCCCCCCAAGCCCCCAGACCCACCTTGGGTCCCAGCAGCCCGGGCTGATCCTCCAGCAGCGCCACCAACTCCCGCACGGCCCCGCGCAGGAACGAGCGCTGACCCCGGTGCAGCGCCGGGCTGGGGGGCACGGCGGGTTTGGGGGGGCCCTGGGGGTCCCCGGGGGTCCCTGGGGGTCTCGGGGGTCGCGGGGTCTCGGGGGGACCCGAGGGGGACAGGGGGAGTGGGCAGGACCCCCCGCAGGACCCAGGGGTGACCCCATGGGGATGGGGGAGGGTTGAGGGGATTTGGGGGGCTCAGGATGGGGGGAGGGGGGGATAAGGGGGGGTCACAGCCAGGGTCACCCAGGGACCCCCCCCGGTACCCCAAAACCCGCGCGACCCCCCAGGCACCCCCAGGGGACAGCGGCTGTGTGGCAAAGGGGGTGGTGAGGGGGAAACTGAGGCAGAGACCCCCAGACACGGTTTGGGGGAGCTCTGGGACCTCGCGGCCCCCCCAAACCCCCGGGACCCCCCCAAACCCCTGGGACCCCCAAAACCCCCCAGACCTGTGAGCCACCGCGTGCTCCCGGCACTCCTTGACGTCGGCCACGCGCTTCCCGTACCTGGCGAGGGGCACCGGGCACCGGGCACGGCCCTGTGCGACCCCCGGGCACCCCGAGACCCCCGGGCACCCCCAGCCCCTCCCTGGCACGGCCCTGCGCGACCCCCGGGCACCCCGAGACCCCCGGGCACCCCGAGACCCCCGGGCACCCCCAGAGTGCCCCGCATACCCCCAGCCCCACCCTGGCACTGTCCCCTCCCATGTCCCCACTGTCACCCCGGTGCCTCCACTGTCACCCCGGCAGTGCCACCCCCGGTGTCCCCACTGTCCCCCCGGTGTCCCCACTGTCCCCCCCACTGTCCCACCCGGCAGTGCCACCCCCGGTGTCCCCACTGTCCCCACCATGTCCCCACTGTCCCCCCGGCAGTGCCACCCCCGGTGTCCCCGGTGCTCCCACCGGCAGTGCCACCCCCGGTGTCCCCACTGTCCCCCCCGGTGCTCCCACTGTCACCCCCACTGTTCCCCGGCAGTGCCACCCCCGGTGTCCCCACTGTCCCCCCCATGTCCCCACTGTCCCCCCGCTGTCCCCCCCGGCAGTGTCTCCCCGGTGTCCCCACTGTCCCCCGGCAGTGCCACCCCCGGTGTCCCCACTGTGCCCCCGGCAGTGCCCCCCCTGGTGTCCCCACTGTCCCCCCCGGTGTCCCCACTGTCCCCCCGGCAGTGCCATCCCCGGTGTCCCCACTGTCCCCCCCACTGTCCCCCGGCAGTGCCACCCCCGGTGTCCCCACTGTCCCCCCGGCAGTGCCCCCCTGGTGTCCCCACTGTCCCCCGGCAGTGCCACCCCGGTGTCCCCACTGTCCCCCGGCAGTGCCATCCCCGGTGTCCCCACTGTTCCCCCGGCAGTGCCCCCCTGGTGTCCCCACTGTGCCCCCGGTGTCCCCACTGTCCCCCCGCTGTCCCCACTGTCCCCCGGCAGTGCCCCCCGTGCCCCGCTCACCCCTTGAGCCCCCCCAGCAGCTCCTCGGTGACTTTGTGCACCGCGATGGCCTCGTCGCGCAGCAGGGTGACAAAGAGGGACCCGCGCAGGGCCTGGCGCCACAGCTCCTGGCACGGGGGGGCGGCCAGGGCCCCCGGGCACACCAGGAACCCCACTGGGGGCACCGCCTCAGGGACCCCGAACGGGACATCCCCCCGCGGGGACCCCAAACGGGACATCCCCCCAGTGGGGACCCCAAAACGGGACATCCCCCTGTCAGGGACCCCGAAATGGGGACATCCCCCCATCAGGGACCCCGAAACGGGACATCCCTTATCAGGGACCCCAAACGGGACATCCCCCCCCCCCGAAACGGGACATCCCCCAGCGGGGACCACAAACGGGACATCCTCCAGCGGGGACCCGAAAACGGGACATCCCCCGTCAGGGACCCCGAAATGGGGACATCCCCCCCATGAGAGACCCCGAAACGGGACATCCCCCATCAGGGACCCCGAAACGGGACATCCCCCAGCAGGGACCCCAAACGGGACATCCCCCCCGTCAGGGACCCCAAACGGGACATCCCCCAGCAGGGACCCCAAACGGGACATCCCCCAGCGGGACCCCGAAACGGGACATCCCCCAGCGGGGACCCCAAACGGGACATCCCCCCCATCAGGGACCCCAAAACGGGACATCCCCCCCATCAGGGACCCCAAAACGGGACATCCCCCCCATCAGGGACCCCAAACGGGACATCCCCCCCCCGAAACGGGACATCCCCCCCATCAGGGACCCCAAACGGGACATCCCCCCCCCGAAACGGGACATCCCCCAGCGGGGACCCCAAAACGGGACATCCCCCAGTGGGGACCCCGAAACGGGACATCCCCCCCAGCGGGAACCCCAAAACGGGACATCCCCCGCGGGGACCCCGAAACGGGACATCCCCCGCGGGGACCCCGAAACGGGACATCCCCCTGTCAGGGACACCAGGGACCCCAAAATGGGCACCAGGGGTTGGGGACACTGCCCAGAGGGGTTGGGGACATCACCCGGGGGGGGTTGGGGACACTGCCCGGGGTTTGGGGACATTGCCCAGGGTTGGGGACATCACCCAGGGTTTGGGGACACTGCCCAGGAGGGTTTGGGGACACTGCCCGGGGTTTGGGGACACCTGGGCGGTGGCAGCACTCACGGATGATCCAGCGCTCCATCACCTCCAGGGACAGGTACTCACAGGCCATCTGGGGACAGCAGTGCCACCTCACCACTGTCCCCTGTCCCCATCCCTGTGTCCCCGTGTCCCCATGCCCCTATGTCCCCATGTCCCCGTGTCCCCTGTCCCCTGTCACTCACGCTGTCACTCGTGGCCGCGCTCAGCATGTCCCCAGCAGGTCCCAGCCCTGTCCCCATGTCCCCTGTCCCCTGTCACTCACGCTGTCACTCGTGGCCGCGCTCAGCATGTCCCCATGTCCCTGTAGCCCTGTCCCCATGTCCCCTGTCCCCTGTCACTCACGCTGTCACTCGTGGCCGCGCTCAGCATGTCCCCAGCAGGTCCCAGCCCTGTCCCCATGTCCCTGTGTCCCCTGTCACTCACGCTGTCACTCGTGGCCGCGCTCAGCATGTCCCCAGCAGGTCCCAGCCCTGTCCCCGTGTCCCCTGTCCCCTGTCACTCACGCTGTCACTCGTGGCCGCGCTCAGCATGTCCCCAGCAGGTCCCAGCAGGCTCAGCAGCTGCTCCTGCCGCCACAGCTCCGCGTCCCGGCAGCGCCGCGCGAACGGGGCCCGCAGGGACAGCAGCGCGCTGCTCACGGCCTGGGGACAGCCAGCGCTGGGGACACCGAGCGCGGGGACACCGGCCCGGCCACCGGCCCGGCCCCGCCGCCCACCGGGACCCCCGACCCACCTTGGTGTGGGGCCCGAACTCCTCGGGCAGCTTCTTCAGGGGGTGCTCGTACTCCAGCACCATCTGCGCCAGGCGGGAGAAGCCGGGCTCGCTGCGGGGACACGGTGGGGACACGCTGGGGACACGCTGGGGACATGCTGGGGCCTACCCTGGCACTGGGGACACGCTGGGGACACGCTGGGTACAGCCCCAGGGCCGGTTCTGGTGTTGGGGACACCCTGGGTACAGTCCTGAGGACAGTCCTGGCACTGGGAACACATTAGGGACAGTCCCAGGGCCGGGTCTAGCAGGGACATGGTGTTGGGGACAGCCCCGGGGCTGGTCCCGGCATTGGGGACACTCTGGGGACACCCTGACAGTGCCAGCGCAGGTACAACCCCACAGATCCGTGTGTGTCAAGGACAGCCCCACTGGGGACATGGCCCTGGGGACAGCGGGGGACAGCATGGGGACAGCGGGGGACAGCTCAGGGACAGCTTGGGGACAGCTCGGGGACAGCGGTGGCACCTGGTGCCATGGCTCATCTCGTGCGCGCAGTGGTAGAGCCCCAGCAGCAGCCGCCGCTCCTCGGCGCGGGCCAGCAGCAGCACCAGGGACACGTAGGTGACAACCAGGTCCAGGTAGGCCTTGGTGAGCTCGTGGTTGATGTGCTGGCAGGAGGGGACAGCGTGAGGCCGCGGGGACAGCGGGGACAGCGGGGACAGCGGGGACAGCGGGGACAGCGGGGACAGCGGGTGGCACTCACGATGTCGAAGAAGCACTGGCTGGCGTCGATGGTGTTGAGCAGCTCGTACACGTGGTCCTGGGGACAGCACCGCGTGTCACCGCCGTGTCACCGCCGTGTCACCACTGTGAGGCACCCTGCCTGTCCTCCGTGTCCTCCATGTCCCCCGTGTCCCCTGTGTCCCCTGTGTCCCCGTGTCTTCTGTGTCACCAGCTCTCAGGGACTCTGCCTGTCCCCTGTGTCCCCCTGTCCCCCCTGTCCCCTCCGTCCCCCCCGTGTCCCCATGTCCCCAAGTGTCCCCCCAGTGTCCCCCCCGTGTCCTGGTGTCCCCCCCATGTCCCCGTGTCCCGGTGTCCCCCCCGGTGTCCCCCCGGTGTCCCATCGCGGTCACCCGGAACTCCAGCACGTCCAGGAAGGTTTGGTAGAACGGTGCCAGCACCCGCACGATGTCCCCTCTGTCCCTGTGCACCGGGCCCAGCTGCTGCTGCGGGGACACGGGACAGCGGGTGGCACTGAGGACAGGGGGGTGGCACTGAGGACAGGGGGGTGGGTGGCACCGGGGACAGCTGGTGGCACCACGGGGGACAGAGAGGAGGGGTGCAAGAAGGGGACACGCAGGGTGAGGTGACAGCGGGGACAGGCAGGATGGGGTGGCACATCCCCACAGGGGGTGGGGACATCAGGGGTGGGGACAGTGGGGACACGGGGACACGGGGACACGGGGTGGGGACACGGGGACACGGGGACACGGGGACAGCGGCTCACGGTGCTGCTCCGCACGTCCAGGTGTGGGAATTTCTTCTGGATGAACTTGGCCGAGGCCTCCATGGCCTTGTCCCCGAGGAAGGGCGGCCGCGTGCGGGGGTCCGAGCACGTCTGGGGGACCCCCGCATCAGAACCCCCGAAATGAGCCCAAAACCCCCCTAAGGGCTGGGACACCCCCAGAAAACCCCAAAATTGAGACACCCCCCCCCCTTAGATCCCCCCCAAACCCTTCCCAAAACCCCACCCACCCCAAACCTCCCGGGGCTGGGACCCCCAGATTCCCACTTAAGGCTGGGAGCCCCCAAAACCCCCCAAAACTGAGGCCTCGCCCTCCTCAGATCCCCCCAAACTCCCCCCCTCAAGGCTGGGACCCCCAAACCCCCCTGTCCAAGCCCCTCCCTGACCAGGGCCCCCCTAAATCTCCCCTAAAACCCCTCCTGGGCTTTGCCCCCCCCAAATCCCCCAAACCACCCCTGTCCCTCTCTCCCCCCGATCCCCTCGTGGGCCGGGGGGTGTTGGGGACCCCCGGGTGTCCCCCAGGACTGTCCCCAGACCTTTTTGAGGTTGTAGACGCGCACCAGGACCCCCCGGCCCCGCTCGTTGAGCAGCGTCAGCTTCTCGGCCAGTTTGTCCCCGTACACCGAGGGCAGGGACATGGTGGTGGCACTCGCTGGTGGCACTCGGCGGTGGCACCCCCAGAGTCCCCAAAAGGCCCCAAACCCCAACTTCCCCTTCCTGGGCTGGGCCCGGCAGCGCTGGGGCCACCGGGGCCACGTGACGGAGCTGCCACCACCCCGTGACACCGCGGGGACACCGGGACCCAAACCGGGGGCACGGCGCTAAATCGGGGTCTGGGACCTAAATTGGGGTCACAGCCCTAAATCGGGGTCTGGGACCTAAATCAGGGTCTGGGCCCTAAATCAGGGTCTGGGACCTAAATTGGGGTCTGGGCCCTAAAATGGGGTCTGGGCCCTAAATCAGGGTCTGGGCCCTAAAATGGGGTCTGGTCCCTAAATTGGGGTCTGGGCCCAAAACTGGGGTCACAGCTCTAAATCAGGGTCTGGGCCCTAAATTGGGGTCACAACCCTATATAGAACCAATTCGGGTCCGTGGAACCCAAATTCACTCCTATTTGTCCCCCTTTAGGGTCCCATTTATCCCCAAACTGGTCTCATTTATCCCCAGTCCGGGGCACCCCAATCTGGGCCCTTTTACCCCAATCTGGGCCCATTTACCCCAATCTAGGCCCTTTTACCCCAATCTTGTCAACTTTACCCCAATCTGGACCCTTTTATCCCAGTCTGGACCCTTTTATCCCAGTCTGAGCCCATTCACCTCAGTCTGTGACCATTTACCCCAATCTTGTCCAATTTTACCCCAATCTGGGCCGTTTATCCCAGTCTGGGCCCATTTTGGGCCTACATGGCCTAAACCAGACCCATGAAGCCCCAATTTGGGCCTGTTTGACCCCAATTTGGGCCTGTTTGAGCCCAGTCTGGGCCCATTTACCCCAAATTTTCCCCTGTTGCCATCAATGCTTTAATTTTTAACTCTTTTTTTTTTTTTTAGCTGACCAAAACAATCCTTTCCATCCCAAAATCCAAAGACACTGTAAGAGCCTCAACCCCAAAAATCGTAAACAACAGCGAGCCAGGAGGATGGAGCTTCATAACCCAAAAGCTGTAATTAGACAATTAACCTCAATATCCAAATGAACCACAACTTATAAAAGTGTGAAAATACAAAAATATAAATATTTTTGGTCCATTTTGCGACCAGCTTGGGTTGAGCCCCGGCCAGGCTCTTGTACTTTAAGGCCTTTTAATCTGGAGTTTTTAATGAATTTTTAATTTCACTTAGGGATAAAACTTTTAATTTTTAATAAACTCGGAATTTATTTTTTAGCTCGGGCAGGGCGTCGCCATGGAGACAGCGCGCGGCGCCCCCTAGCGGCTCGGAGGACCCGGAGCGGCGCCCGTTGCCGTGGTAACGGCGACGCTGCCGTAAAGCAGAACCGGCACCGCTGCGACCGGACCGGGACAGAACCGGGACCTCTGGGACCGAACTGCGACAGTGAGACCGGACTGCGACCGAACCAGCACCGCTGGGACCAAACCGGGGCCGAACCGGCACCGCTGGGACCGGGCCGGGGCAGAACCGGGACCGGTGGGACCGAACCGGCACCGCTGGGACCGGACCGGGGCAGAACCGGGGCCGAACCGGCACCGGTGGAACCGGACCGGGGCAGAACCGGGACCGAACCGGGACAGTTGGGACCGAACCGTGACCGAACCAGGACTGGTGGGACCGAACCGGCACCGAACCGGCACCGCTGGGACCAAACTACGGCCGGTGAGACTGAACCGGGACTGAACCGTGCCCGGTGGGACATAACCGGTACCGAGCGGTGCCCTGCAGTACCGAACCGTTCCCGCCGGTACCGGCTATGGAGCCCGAGGAGCTCGTGCAGTGCCCGTACGACCAGAGCCACCAGGTGCGCGTGTCCCGCCTGCCCTATCACCTGGTGCGCTGCCAGCAGGTGCGCGGGACACCGGGGGACACCGGGGGACAGCGGGGGGACACCGGGGCCGGGGGGACAGCGGGAGCTGGGAGGGGTCCCTCAGTTTTGGGGTCCAGGACCTGTCAGGGGAGACCATGAGGGTCTGGGGTCTGGGGGAATTGGGGTCTGCGGGAATTGGGGTCTGGGGTCTGCGGGAATTGGGGCTGGGGGCTCCGGGAATTGGGGTCTGGGGTCTGCGGGAATTGGGGTCTGCGGGAATTGGGGCTGGGGGCTCCGGGAATTGGGGTCTGGGGTCTGCGGGAATTGGGGTCTGCGGGAATTGGGGTCTGGGGGAATTGGGGTCTGGGGGAATTGGGGTCTGGGGTCTGGGAGAATTGGGGTCTGGGGTCTGGGGGAATTGGGGTTGGGGTCTGTGGGAATTGGGGTTGGGGTCTGGGGGAATTGGGGTCTGGGGGAATTGGGGTCTGCGGGAATTGGGGTCCGGGGTCTGCAGGAATTGGGGTCTGGGGTCTGGGAGAATTGGGGTTTGGGGTCTGCGGGAATTGGGGTCTGGGGTCTCGGGGAATTGGGGTCTGCGGGAATTGGGGTCTGCGGGAATTGGGGTCTGGGGTCTGCAGTAATTGGGGTCTGCAGTAATTGGGGCTGGGGGCTCCGGGAATTGGGGTTGGGGTCTGCGGGAATTGGGGTCTGCGGGAATTGGGGTCTGGGGGAATTGGGGTCTGAGGGAATTGGGGTCTGCGGGAATTGGGGTCTGCGGGAATTGGGGTCTGGGGGAATTGGGGTTGGGGGCTCCGGGAATTGGGGTTGGGGGCTCCGGGAATTGGGGCTGGGGGCTCCGGGAGCCGGGGGTCGGTTCCGGGGGTCGGTTCCGGGGGTCGGTTCCGGGGGTCGGTTCCGGGGGTCGGGGCCGGCCCCGGGGGTGTCCCGCTGACCCCCCCGTGTCCGTGTCCCCAGAACAACCCGCAGGTGTCGCGCACTTTGGCCACGTGTCCCTTCAACGCGCGGCACCGCGTCCCGCGCGCGCTCCTGCGCAGCCACCTCGGCTGCTGCCCCGACCAACTGCCCCTGGAGCTGCCCCCAGGTACGTGCCAGGGGTGCCAGGGTGTCACCTGCTGCCCCGACCAGCTGCCCCTGGAGCTGCCCCCAGGTACGTGCCAGGGGTGCCGGGGGTGCCCAGGTGTGCCAGGGGTGCCAGGGGTGCCAGGTGTGCCAGGGGTGCCAAGGGTGCCAGGGGTGCCCCCAGGTGTGCCCCGACCAACTGCCCCTGGAGCTGCCCCCAGGTACGTGCCAGGGGTGCCAGGGGTGCCAGGGGTGCCCCCAGGTGTGCCAGGTGTGTCCCGACCAACTGCCCCTGGAGCTGCCCCCAGGTACGTGCCGGGGGTGCCAGGGGTGCCCCCAGGTGTGCCAGGGGTGCCAGGTGTGCCTGGGTGTCACCTGCTGCCCCGACAAGCTGCCCCTGGAGCTGCCCCCAGGTACGTGCCAGGGGTGCCAGGTGTGCCTGGGTGTCACCTGCTGCCCCGACCAACTGCCCCTGGAGCTGCCCCCAGGTACGTGCCAGGGGTGCCAGGGGTGCCAGGTGTGCCTGGGTGTCACCTGCTGCCCCGACAAGCTGCCCCTGGAGCTGCCCCCAGGTACGCTGCCAGGGGTGCCAGGGGTGCCCAGGTGTGCCCAGGTGTGCCAGGGGTGCCCAGGTGTGCCAGGTGTGCCTGGGTGTCACCTGCTGCCCTGACAAACTGCCCCTGGAGCCGCCCCCAGGTACGCTGCCAGGGGTGCCAGGTGTGCCCAGGTGTGCCAGGGGTGCCAGGGGTGCCCCCAGGTGTGCCCCCAGGTACGCTGCCAGGTGTGCCAGGGGTGCCAGGGGTGCCAGGGGTGCCAGGGGTGCCAGGGGTGCCAGGTGTGCCAGGGGTGCCCCCAGGTACGCTGCCAGGTGTGCCAGGGGTGCCAGGTGTGCCCAGGTGTGCCAGGGGTGCCAGGTGTCCCCCCCCCAGGTGCCCCAGGTGTCCCCAGCTGTCCCCAGGTGTGCCCCAGGTGCCCCAGCTGTCCCCTGTCCCCGCAGACCCCGAGGACATGGCCGGGCCAGCCTGGCCCCCCCTGCAGCCCTGGCAGCCCCCCCCGTGCCAGGAGGACTGGGACGCAGGTGAGGTCCCCGCGGTGTCCCCCTTGTGTCCCCACCGTGTCCCCTTTGTGTCCCCACTCTGTCCCACTCTGTCCCCACTGTGTCCCCACTCTGTCCCACTCTGTCCCCGCCGTGTCCCCGTGCAGAGCTGGGCGAGCTGGAGCTGGACAAGCCGCCCCCGTTCGTCCTGCGCGTCACCAAAGGGGACCTGCCCGTCCCCTGCGGCAGGTAGGGAGGGGACAGCGACAGGGCTGCCACCCCTGGGCCACGCGGGTGGGTGAATGTCCCCAAGTGCCACCCTCGGCTGTGGGAGTGTCCCCAGGTGTGTGTGTGACTGTCCCCAGGTGCCACACTCAGCTGTGGGTCTGTCCCCAAGTGCCACCCTCGGGTGTGTGAATGTCCCCAGGTGCCACCCTCGGCTGTGGGTCTGTCCCCAGGTGCCACCCGCAGCTGTCCCCCCCCAGGACAGCCGCAGTGACCCCCTCGCCCCCTCTGTCCCCCAGCCCCGACCCCGCCACCCCCCCGGAGGGGCTGTCCCCGAGGAAGCCGCGGCCGGCGACAGCGGGAGCGCGCCTGGGGACAGCGGGAGCGCGCCTGGGGACAGCCAGAGCCCGCGTGGGGACAGCCAGAGCGCGCGTGGGGGCAGCGCCAGCCTGGCCGGAGGTGGCGGGGGACACCCGGGGGGGGCTCGGAGCCGGAGGGGCCCCCCCGGAATTTAAATTATTGCCGAAATAAAAACGGCCCCGAGGCCCGGCGGTGTCCCCTCAGCCCTGGTGGCCGTGTCCCCTCAGCCCTGGTGGCGGTGTCCCCTCAGCCCTGGTGGCCGTGTCACCCCCAATGTCCCTGTCCCCCCCGTGTCCCTGTCCCCCCCCAATGTCCCTGTCCCCCCCCCGTGTCCCTGTCCCCCCCGTGTCCCTGTCCCCCCAGTGTCCCTGTCCCCCCCCGTGTCCCTGTCCCCCCAATGTCCCTGTCACCCCCCAGTGTCCCTGTCCCCCCACCGTGTCCCTGTCCCCCCCCGTGTCCCTGTCCTCCCCCCCCGTGTCCCTGTCCCCCCCGTGTCCCTGTCCCCCCCCGTGTCCCTGTCCCCCCCCAATGTCCCTGTGTCCCCCCCATGTCCCTGTCCCCCCCGTGTCCCTGTCCCCCCCAGTGTCCCTGTCCCTCCCCAATGTCCCTGTCCCCCCCGTGTCCCTGTCCCCCCCCCCAGTGTCCCTGTCCCCCCCCCGTGTCCCTGTCCCCCCCCGTGTCCCTGTCCCCCCCGTGTCCCTGTCCCCCCCAATGTCCCTGTCCCCCCCCGTGTCCCTGTCCCCCCCGTGTCCCTGTCCCCCCCAATGTCCCTGATCCCCCTACGTGTCCCTGTCCCCCCCGTGTCCCTGTCCCCCCCGTGTCCCTGTCCCCCCCGTGTCCCTGTCCCCCCCCAGTGTCCCTGTCCCCCCAATGTCCCTGCCCCCCCCAATGTCCCTGTCCCCCCCCCGTTCCCTTTCCCTCCGATCCGCCGCTCCCAGGAGGAATTTTGGGCTCGGGCGGGGCCGTTTTGGGGCCTCTTGCGCAAAGTCCCCCCCCCCCCCCCCCCCGTGCTGGGGGTACCGGGACAGGGGAACCCCCCCGGGGGGGACAAGGGGGGGGACAATGGGGGGGACAAGTTGGGGACAAAGTGGGGGACAAAGGGGGGACAACATGAGGGGTCCCCACCCCGGGACCCCCCCGAGACTCCCCCGGGACCCCCAGCAATGGGGGATCCCCACCCCCACCCCCAAATTCCCCCTCTTCTCCCCTCCCCCCCCCCCCCCGGAGCTGAGCTCAGCTCGGAGCCGCCGGATTTGGGGCGGAAAAAGTGGAAATGGGAATTTCTGTGTCACCGCCGCCTCCGGCCCCCGCCCCCCTCCCCTCCCCTCCCCTCCCGCCGGATTTTTTGGGGGAAAATCTCCTTTTTATCCCCTTTTCCCAGGGGTTGGCCCCGCTGGGATCGCCTCGGGGGGCCCTGGAAGGTTCTGGAATTGTGGGAATTCCGGGCCCGCAGCTGCGGGGCGGGATCGCGGATTTGGGATCGCGGATTTGGGATCGCCGCCCCCGCCCCGATCCCAACATCTGCCCCGCTGCTGCCGCCCGTCCCTGTCCCCGTTCCCGATCTTCCCTCCGGGCCCACCCCGCTGGATTTCCCCCCAAAATCCCCTCAAATCCTATTTTTGGGGGGGAATTTTCCATCCCTCCCAGCTCCGCCAGGGCGCTCCAGCGGGATTTACCCGCTCGCCCCATCCCAAATCCCACCCCACACCCCGAGTGGGATCCCCCCAAATCCCACCCAGCTCCAGGAGAGATTTCCCCTTTTTTTTCCTTTTTTTCCCCTTTTTTCCCTTTGTTTTCCCCCCATTTTGTCCCATTCTTTCCCCCAATTTTCCCAATTTTTTCCCCCATTTTTTTTCTATTTTTTCAAAATTTTCCCAGTTTTTCCCTATTTTTCCCTATTTTTTCCCAGCTTTTTCCAGCTTTCCCAGCTCTGCCCCCTCTCCCTGCGTGTCCCGGGCCTGGCCCGGTGTTTTTCCTGCCAGGGTGGATCCGGGCGGGGGCTGGAAAATCGGGATGGGCTGGGAAAAAAACAGGCGGTTCCCGCTTTTCCACCAATTTTTTATGGCGATTTTTTCTCCCCCTCTCCCGCGGGTCGGGGATTTCCTGGGCAGGGAGGATCTGGAACGTTCTGGTGGCACCCCCAAATCTCTGTCACCCCCCGTTGTCACCTTCGTTGTCCCCAGATCCCCGAGGGAATTCTGCCCGTGGTACTTTTGGGGGGATTTCTCGGGTTTTTGGGGTCTGCCCGGGGGGGTTTTGATGGCCAGGGATGGAAATCCCGGATTTTGGGGCTGCCGGGACCCCCCAGAAGAGCCCCGAGGCGGGGATTTGTGGGGGAAACGAGGAACACCCCCAAACCCCCAATTTCCACCCCAAAAAAGTGACGGGGGGAGCGCCCCCAAATAATCCCCTCCAAATCCCGGATTTGGCCCCAAAAATGCCCCGTTGGATGGTGGGGGTGACCCCAAATGGGGTCAGGGAGACATGGGGACACGTGGTGGCACCAAAATGGGGTCAGGGGGACATGGAGACACGCGGTGACCCCAAATGGGGCGGTGGGAAGGGTCACAAGAGGGGTGACCCTAAATGGGGACACGGGGACACGGGGATTTGGGGACACAGGGACAGGGATTTGGGGTTATGGGAACATGGGGACACAGGGATTTGGGGACATGGGGACACAGGGATTTGGGGACAGGGGGACATGGCGTTATGGGGACACAGGGACAGCCAGCACACACGTGTGGCAGGTCCCCGTGCCGTGGGGTCCCGTGTCCCTGTCCCCACACGTCCCCAGAATGTCCGGCCACACTCGCACTCACACCCCCATGTCCCCCTCATGTCCCCCCCATATCCCCCCCATGTCCCCCCCGTGTCCCCTTCATGTCCCCCCGTGTCCCCCCCCGTGTCCCCCTCATGTCCCCCCATGTCCCCCCGTGTCCCCCCCGTGTCCCCCCATATCCCCCCCGTATCCCCCCGTGTCCCCTCGTGTCCCCCCCGTGTCCCCCCATGTCCCCCTCATGTCCCCCCCGTGTCCCCCCGTGTCCCCCCATGTCCCCCTCATGTCCCCCCGTGTCCCCCCCGTGTCCCCCCCGTGTCCCCCCGTGTCCCCCCCGCCTGGCCCCGCTCCCGCCCCTCTCGGTCTCCGGAGCCTTTTTGGGAAGCGCCGGTGCCGGGGCCCCCCCGCGCCCCCCCCGCCCGCCCGGGCTCCCGGCCAGCCCCGACCCCCCCGCGCCCCCCGCCCCGGGGACACCGGGGGGACACGGGGGGACACCGGGGGGGCTCGGGGGGGCCCCGCCGCGGGCCGGGCTATATACGGGGCTGGCGGCGCCGTGAGTCAGCCCGGGCCCCCCCGGGCCCCCCCGGTGACTCAGGGACCGGCACGGACACGGGGGGGCACGGCGGGAGGGGGGCGCCGGGGGGGCACCCACGGGGGTGGGGTGTCACCCGTAAAATGGGGCTGGGGGCACCCACGGGGATGGGGGCTGTGGGGTGTCACCCGTAAAATGGGGCTGGGGGGCACCCACGGGGGTGGGGTGTGCCCCCTCAAATGGGGCTGGGGGAGATTTGGGACACCCCCCGTGGGTTTGGGAATTTGGGGATTCAGGAATTGGGGAATTTGGGGCTTTGGGGGTTTGGAAATTTGGGGATTTAGGAACTGGGGAATTTGGGGGTTTGGAGATTTGGGGGTTTGGGGATGTGGGGATTTGAGGATTCAGGAATTCAGGAATTGGGGAATTTGGGGCTCTGGGAATTTGGGGATTCAGGAACTGGGGAATCTCGGGGTTTGGGGCTTTGGGGACACGGGGCTGTGGGTGTGAGGGGCATGGGGACACAGCCAGGACACGCGTGTTCCCCAGGGGACGGTGCCAGGCCTGCTCGTGGCCACCGTGTCAGCACACGCGTGGGCACACGGCCACCGTGTCACCCCTGGGTGTCACGGCGCAGTCACCGACCCCGGTGCCACCACCCCCGGCCCCGGTGCCACCCCCGGCCTCGGTGCGGGGCAGGAAAGGCCCCGGCGCCAGCGCATTGTTCCCCCCGCCGGCCACGGAAACGTCCCCATTGTCCCCACGGGGGCACGGCGGGCACACAGCCGCGGGGACACGCGGGGACACGCGGGGGGGACACCGGGCCCCGCTCCGTGCCACCCCCGAGCCCCCCACCCCGGTGGGTGCTGCCCCGGGGGCGTCCCGGTGGGTGTCCCTGTGGGTGTCCCCGTGGGTGTCCCTTTGGGTGTCCCCGTGGGTGTCCCTGTGGGTGTCCCCGTGGGTGTCCCCGTGGGTGTCCCCACGCCCCCCGCGCCCCCCGCCCGCCCCAGCTGCGCGGCCGCCGTTGCATCAGCGGCGCTGGAATGCGGCGGCTGCGGGCGAGGCCCCCGACCCCGGCCCCCCTTGCACGCCCCCTTTGCACGCCCCCTTTGCACGCCCCCAGCCCCCCTTGCACGCCCCCCTTGCACGCCCCCAGCCCCCCTTTGCACGCCCCCTTTGCACGCCCCCAGCCCCCCTTTGCACGCCCCCAGCCCCCTTTGCACACCCCCAGCCCCCTTTGAACGCCCCTAGCTCCCCTTTGCACACCCCCTTTGCACACCCCCTTTGCACACCCCTTTGCACACCCCCTTTGCACACCCCTTTGCACACCCCCTTTGCACGCCCCCTCTGCGCGCCCCCGGCCCCCCCTTGCACCCTCGTGTCTCCGCGTGTCCCCTCGTGTCCCCCCTTCGCACCAGCCCCGGGGGGGGGCTGCACACGCGTGTCCCCTCACCGCCCCCCCCCCCCGTGTCCCCTGGGGGGGTCCTACTGTCCCCTCATGTCCCCACAAGGAGGTGCCAGCGCCGTGTCCCCCCATGGGGATTCTGTCCCCCCTAGTGTCCCCTCCCCGGGGGTCCTGTCCCCCCCTCCCCCGTGTCCCCCGTGGGGGTCCCGCCCCTCCGTGGGAACGGCTCCAGCCCCGGCCCCGTTTCCGCTCTTCCCTTCCAGGAAGCGGCGCCGGGATCCGGCCCCCCCCCCTTCCCCCCTCGGTGTCCCCTTCCCCCGCGGTGTCCCCTTCCCCCTCAGTGTCCCCTTCCCCCCCTGTGTCCCCTTCCCCCCCATTGTCCCCTTCCCCCTCAGTGTCCCCTTCCCCCCGCGGTGTCCCCTTCCCCCCCATTGTCCCCTTCCCCCCCTGTGTCCCCTTCCTTCCACGGTGTCCCCCTCGGTGTCCCCTTCCCCCTCAGTGTCCCCTTCCTTCCACCGTGTCCCCCTCGGTGTCCCCTTCCCCCCTCGGTGTCCCCTTCTTCCCCCGTGTCCCCGGCCCTGCCACCCCCTGGCCTGTCCCGCTCCTGCCCCCCGTGTCGTGTCCTGCAGTGTCACCCGTGTCCCCCCGTGTCCCCTGTGCCTGTCCCACGTGGTGTCCTGTGTGCCGGTGTCCCCAGAATGTCCCAGTGCCCCAGTGTCCCCAGAATGTCCCAGTACCCCAGTGTCCCGGTGTCCCGGTGTCCCAGTGTCCCTGTGTCCCTGTGTCCCTGTGTCCCGGGGTCCCGGTGTCCCCGTACCCCAGTGTCCCAGTGTCCCGGTGTCCCTGTCCCGGTGTCCCAGTGTCCCGGTGTCCCCGTCCCTCACGTCCCGGTGTCCCGGTGTCCCGGTGTCCCGGTGTCCCGGTGTCCCGGTGTCCCGGTGTCCCGGTGTCCCTGTGTCCCTGTCCCGGTGTCCCGGTGTCCCAGTGTCCCGGGGTCCCGGTGTCCCGGTGTCCCAGCGCCTTTCGGGTGTCCCCGTCCCCGCTGTCCCATCGCCCTCAGGGTGTCCCTGGGGTGTCCCCGATGTCCCCCGGGTGTCCTTCAGGTGTCCCCACCCCTGATGTCCCCACGGCCTTGGGTGTCCCGGTGTCCTTGAAGTGTCCCGGTGTCCCTCGAGTGTCCCATTCCCTGATGTCCCGGTGCCCCCGCGGTGTCCCGGGGGCGTCCCGGTGTCCCTGTCTCTGATGTCCTGGTGCCCCCGGGGTGTCCCGATGTCCCCGGGGTGTCCCTGTCCCTCTGTCCCGGTGTCCCGGGGGTGTCCCTGTCCCTCTGTCCCGGTATCCCGGGGGTGTCCCGGTGTCCCGGGGTGTCCCTGTACGTCTGTCCCGGTGTCCCGGGGGTGTCCCGGTGCCCCCGTGGTGTCCCGGTGTCCCGGGGGTGTCCCTGTCTCCCTGTCCCGGTGTCCCGGGGGTGTCCCGGTGTCCCCGGGGTGTCCCGGGGGTGTCCCTGTCCCTCTGTCCCGGTGTCCCGGGGGTGTCCCGGGGGTGTCCCTGTCCCCCTGTCCCGCTCCCCCCGGGCTCCCCGCCGCCGCTGCCGGTGCCGGTGCCGGTGCCCGGCGGGGCTCTGGCTCCTCCCCGGTGAGTCACGGCGGGGCGGGGCGGCCCCGGGCCCCCCCCGGGCACTTTCCGAGGGGACTCGGGAGCGGGAGCAGCGCCGAGCCCGGGCAGCCCCGACCGCCATGGCCCCGGTCCCGGTCCCGGCCCCGCCGCGCCGCCCCCGGGCCCGGCTGCCGCTGCCGGTGCCGCTGCCGGTGCTGCTCCCGCTGCTGCTCCCGCCGGGCGCTGCCTTCAACCTGGAGGCGTCGCGGCCCGAGGTTTTCCGCGGGGCCCCCGGCTCCTTCTTCGGCTTCGCGCTGGACTTTTACACGCCCGAGCCCCGCAGGTACCGGGAACCGGG
Source organism: Taeniopygia guttata (assembly GCF_048771995.1). Taxonomy (NCBI): domain Eukaryota; kingdom Metazoa; phylum Chordata; class Aves; order Passeriformes; family Estrildidae; genus Taeniopygia; species Taeniopygia guttata. The sequence continues at coordinate 4,676,883 of NC_133054.1, forward strand.
CCGGGAACCGGCAGCGGCACCGGGAACCGCTGCGCGAACCGGGACCGCCCGCGGGGAGCCGCACCGGGACGGGACAATCGGGGGCGGCCGCCGGGAGCGGGGAGGGCGGCGGGACGGGAGCGGAGGGACCGAGGGCGGGGAGCGGTCCCGGGACCGGGAACGGGACGGGAACCGGGCACCGGCACCGGCACCGGGAGCGGCCGGCCGGGAGGGGAGCGGCCCGGTGGGACGGGGAGCGGCCGCGGAGCGGGGCGGGGCTCGGAGGGAGGGCACCGGGAGCGGGATAACGGGAACGGGACAGCGGGAACCGGGACGGAGAAGGGCCGCCGGGAACGGGAACGGGCGGGGGCGGCGGGATCCGGGAATGGGAACGGGAAGTGTGAACCGGGAGCGGGAAGCGGGACGGGGGAGTGGGAGCGGGACCCGGGGAACCGGGAGGTCCCGGGGACTGGGCCGGGGCACCGGGGCGGGGAATCGGAACCGGGCCGGGGAACCGGCGATGGGAAGCAGGAAGCGGGCCCGGGGAACGGGGACCGGGAGGGTCCGAGCGAGGCCGAGTCCCGGTCCCCGGTGTCCCCCGGGGTCCCCCGGGGTCCCCCCGCGCCGGCCCCGCCGGGGGTCCCGGGGCCCCGCTGCCCCGGGCCCGGAGCGTTTCCTGTAACCGGAGCCGGGAGCTGCCCCGGGGGGCTCGGGGGGGGCTCGGGGGGACCCGAACATCTGGGGGGGACCCGAACATCTGGGGGGGGACCCGAACATCTGGGGGGGACCCGAACATCTGGGGGGGACCCACGCACGGCCTCGCCGCCCCCCCATCCCACGTGTGACCCCACGGGGGGCCCGGGGCGAACCGGGGAGCGCCCGGTGAGGGACCCCCCATTTCCCCCCGGGCCCCCCCGGCCGTGTCCCCCCATTTCTCCCCGGGCCGGGAGGGGTCCCGGAGCGGCGGGGCTGAGCCGGGGGGGCGCGGGGAGCACCCATGGGACCCCCCCGGTGCCCCGCGGGTGACAAGCGCCGTGTCCCCGCGGGGTCCCCCCCACATGTCCCCCCAGTGTCAGCGTCCTGGTGGGGGCCCCCAAGGCCAACACGAGCCAGGCCAACGTCACCCAGGGGGGCGCCGTGTTCCACTGCCCCTGGCCCCCCCAGGCCGGCTGCACCCCCATCGACTTCGACCACATCGGTGAGGGGCACCGGGGACATGGGGACACCGGGGGGACACTGGGGACATGGGGGGCACGGGGGACACGGGGGGGAAGGGGACACCGGGGACACCGGGGACATGGGGACACCGGGGGGCACAGGGACACCGGGGGGCATGGGGGGCACGGGGGGGAAGGGGACACGTGTGGGGTGGGGGCTTGGAGGGGGGGACAGGACGCTCAGGAATGGGGACAGGGACAGGGACAAACCCCAGGAATGGGGACAGGGACACGGTGGGGACAGGGACATGGTGGGGACAGGACCCCCAGGAATGGGGACAGGGACAGGGACAAATCCCCAGGAATGGGGACAGGGACATGGTGGGGACAGGGACATGGTGGGAACAGGACCCCCAGGATCGGGGACAGGGACAGAGACAAACCCCAGGAATGGGGATAGGGACATGGTGGGGACAGGACCCCCAGGAATGGGGACAGGGACAGGGACAAACCCCTAGGACATGGGGACAGGGACAGGGACAAACCCCAGGATCGAGGACAGGGACAGGGACAAACCCCAGGAATGGGGACAGGGACACGGTGGGGACAGGGACACGGTGGGAACAGGACCCCCAGGATCGGGGACAGGGATAAACCCCTAGGACATGGGGACAGGGACAGGGACAGGGACAGGGACAAACCCCTGGGACATGGGGACAGGGACAGGGACAAACCCCAGGATCGGGGACAGGGACAGGGTGGGGACAGGACCCCCAGGAACAGGGACAGGTACAGGGACAACCCCCAGGAATGGGGACAGCAGCAGGACATGGGCAGGGGACAGGGATGGGGACACAGGATGAGGGGACAGACCCCCCCACCCCAGGCATGTGGGGACAGGGATGGGGACACCCCCAGGGGACACCCCCAGGGGACACCCAGGAGCCCCCCAGGGCAGCTCCGTGTCCCCGTCCCCTGTCCCCGTCCCCATCCCCCCGCTGGCCTTGGCTCCCGTTAATGATCAACCCCGGGCCGGGGGGGCTGGGGGGGTCTCCGGGGGACAGGGGGGTGGCCTGACCCTGTTCCTGTCCCCATCCCTGTCCCTGTCCCCGTCCCCCCAGGGACCCGCACCCACGACTTTGGGGGCAACAGCAGCGAGGGCCCCGAGCCCGTGGAGTTCAAATCCCTGCAGTGGTTCGGGGCCACCGTGAGGGCCCACAACGGCTCCATCCTGGTACGGGACACTGGGGACATTGGGGACACTGGGGACACTGGGGACACTGGGGACACTGGGGGGACACAACGGCTCCATCCTGGTACCGGGACACGGGGGACAGCGGGGGGACACTGGGGGGACACTGGGGACATTGGGGACACTGGGGACACTGGGGACATTGGGGGCACTGCGAGTGCTGGGGACACTGGGGACACTGGGGACACTGGGGGGGACACTGGGGGGACACAACGGCTCCATCCTGGTACGGGGACATTGGGGACACTGGGGACATGGGGACACTGGGGACACTGGGGACACTGGGGACACTGGGGGGACACAATGGCTCCATCCTGGTACGGGGACACTGGGGACACTTGGGGGACATTGGGGACACTGTGGGGACACGGGGACATTGGTGACACTGGGGGGACACTGGGGACACTGGGGGGACACAACGGCTCCATCCTGGTATGGGGACACTGGGGACATTGGGGACACTGGGGACACTGGGGACACTGAGGGGACACGGGGACACTGGGGACACTGGGGGGACACAACGGCTCCATCCTGGTACGGGGACACTGGGGGGACACGGGGACACTGGGGGGACATGGGGACACTGGGGACACTGGGGGGACATTGGGGACATTGGGGGGACACAACGGCTCCATCCTGGTACGGGACACGGGGACACTGGGGGGACACTGGGGACACTGGGGACACTGAGGGGACACTGGGGAGACACTGTGGGGACACTGGGGGGACACTGGGGGGACATTGGGGGCACTGGGAGTGCAGGGGACACTGGGGGGACATTGGGGACACAGGGGACACTGGGAGACACTGGGGCGATTGGGGCACACCAGGGGTGTCACCCCCTGTCCCCCCGTGTCCCCCCCATGTCCCCATGTCCCCGTGTCCCCCCGTGTCCCCAGGCCTGCGCCCCCCTGTACAGCTGGAGCCCCCCGAAGGAGGAGGGGGGGGCGCGGGAGCCGGTGGGCTCCTGTTTCCTGTCCCTGGGCAACTTCTCCAAGTTCGTGGAGTACGCGCCCTGCCGCTCAGGTGGGACCCCAAAAACACCCCAAAACACCCCAAAAAAACCCAAAAACACCAGCTCCTCCCTGCCGCTCAGGTGGGACCCTAAACACTCCAAAAACACCCCAAAACACCCCAAAAACACCAGCTCCTCCCTGCCGCTCAGGTGGGACCCCAAAACACCCCAAAAACGCCCCAAAACCACCCCAAAAACACCCCAAAACACCCCAAAAACGCCCCAAAACCACCCCAAAAACACCAGCTCCTCCCTGCCGCTCAGGTGGGACCCCAAAAACGCCCCAAAACACCCCAAAAACACCCCAAAACACCCCAAAAACACCCCGAAAACACCCCAAAAACACCAGCTCCTCCCTGCTGCTCAGGTGGGACCCAAAAAACACCCCGGGACCCCAAAGACACCCCCGGGTCCCCAAAAATACCCCAAAACCAGCCCAGGAGCCCCAGAGCCCCACCGGGATCCCCCAGGACCCCCAAAGTCGCCCCCAGACCCCTCAGGTACCCCCAGGGTGACTCCCCCAAAACCTGGGCAGGGGGTGGGACCCCAAACCGCCCCCCTTGACCCCCCAAAACCCCAAAAAAAACCCCAAACCCCCCCTGTGCCCCCAGACCTGAACTCAGCGGCCGGGCAGGGCTACTGCCAGGGGGGCTTCAGCGCCGAGTTCACCCAGGTGGGCGGGGGCCGGGGGGGGCCGGGGGGTCTGGGGGGTCCGGGGGCTTTGGGGGGTTTGGGGGGTTTGGGGGGTTTAGGGGGGATTGGGGGGATTGGGGGGGTTTGGGGGGGTTTGGGAGGTTTGGGGGTCTGGGGGGTTTGGGGTTGGGGTATTTGGGGTATTTGGGGGTATTTGGGATTTTGGGGGTTCCCAGGGGGTTTGGGGTTTCTGGGGGTTTTTGGGAGTTTTTTGGGGGTGCCGAGGTTTGGGGGTTTGGGGTTTCTGGGGGTTTTTGAGGGGTTTTTGGGGGTGCCGGGGTTTGGGGTTTTGGGGGGTATTTGGGGTTTTTGGGGTGCAGCCCCAGCTGAGGGGTCCCCGCTGTCTCTGCAGACCGGCCGGGTGCTGCTGGGGGGGCCCGGCAGCTTCTTCTGGCAAGGTGAGAGCCGGGCCCTGTGTCACCTGTGTCACCTGTGTCCCTTGTGTGCCCTGTGTCACCTGTGTCACCTGTGTCCCCTGTGTGTCCCCTGTGTCACTTGTGTGTCCCCTGTATGTCCCCTGTGTGTTCCCAGTGTCACCTGTGTGTCCCCTGTGTGTCCCCTGTGTGTCACCTGTGTCACCTGTGTCACCTGTGTGTCTCCTGTGTGTTCCCAGTGTCCCCTGTGTGTCCCCTGTGTCCCCAGGGTGCCCTGCCTGTTCCCCTGTCCCCCTGTCCCCATGTCCCCATCGTGTCCCCAATGCAGGCCAGGTGCTCAGGTGTCCCCCGTGTCCCCGTGTCCCCCATCCAGCCCAGGTGCTCAGGTGTCCCCCTGTCCCCACCATGTCCCCATGTCCCCATGCAGGCCAGCTGCTCAGGTGTCCCCCTGTCCCCCTGTCCCCACCGTGTCCCCATGTCCCCACCAGGCCAGCTGCTCAGGTGCCCCAGGTGCTCAGGTGTCCCCATGTCCCCATGTCCCCACCATGTCCCCCTGTCCCCACCATGTCCCCATGTGCCCATGCAGGCCAGCTGCTCAGATGTCCCCATGTCCCCACAATGTCCCCACGATGTCCCCCTGTCCCCACCAGGCCAGCTGCTGTCGGCCACGCAGGCGCAGATCGCGGCCGGGAACTTCCCCGAGTACCTGATCCAGGAGGTGCCGGGACAGCTCCAGACGCGGCAGGCGGAGCCCAGCCACGACGACAGCTACATGGGTGACACGGGGACACCGGGACATGGGGACATGGGGACAGCTACATGGGTGACGTGGGGACATGGGGACATGGGGACAGCTACATGGGTGACGTGGGGACACGGGGACAGCATGGGGACATGGGGACAGCTACATGGGTGACACGGGGACACGGGGACATGGGGACATCATGGGTGACACGGGGACATAGGGACAGCTACATGGGTGACACGGGGACACCTGGGGACATGGGGGGACAGCTACATGGGTGACGTGGGGACACGGGGACAGCTACATGGGTGACGTGGGGACAGCGTGGGGGACATGGGGGGACAGCTACATGGGTGACACGGGGACATGGGGACATGGGGGGACAGCTACATGGGTGACACGGGGACATGGGGACAGTGTGGGGACAGCTACATGGGTGACGTGGGGACAGCGTGGGGGACATGGGGACAGCTACATGGGTGACAGCATGGGGGACACAGGGACATCATGGGTGACGTGGGGACAGCGTGGGGGACATCATAGGGACACGGGACAGCTACATGGGTGACACGGGGACATGGGGACATGGGGACAGCGTGGGGACATGGGGGGACAGCTACATGGGTGACGTGGGGACATGGGGACAAGCGTGGGGACATCATGGGGACATCATGGGGACAGCGTGGGGGACACGGGGACAGCTACATGGGTGACGTGGGGACAGCGTGGGGACAGCTACATTGGTGACGTGGGGACACGGGGACATCATGGAGACACAGGGACATGGGGACATGGGGAAAGAGTGGGGACAGCGTGGGGACAGCTACATGGGTGACGTGGGGACATGGGGACATGGGGACATGGATGGTGGCACACAGGTGACACACAGTTGGCACACAGGTGACACTCAGGTGGCACACAGGTGACACAGGTGACACACAGGTGACACTCCCTCTCCCCCCAGGCTACTCGGTGGCAGTCGGGGAGTTCAGCGGTGACAACACGCAAGGTGGGTAACAGCGGGTGACACCCAGGGTGACACCGAGGGTGACACAGCCACCCCCGGCCGCCACCTGAGAGCATCCCCCTTGTCCCCTTGTCCCTTTGTCCCCACAGACTTCGTGGCCGGTGTCCCCAAGGGCAACCTCACCTACGGCTACGTAAGGGGGGGACACAGAGGGGACACGGGGGGCACTGGGGGGACATCGGGGACATTGGGGGGACATTGGGGGGCACTGGGGGGACATTGGGGGGACACGGTGCGGGGGCACAGTGGCTCCATCCTGGTACACTGGGGACACAAAGGGGACACGGGCGGGACAAAGAGGGGGCACAAAGGGGACACGGGGGGCACTGGGGGGACACGGGGGGCACTGGGGACACAAAGGGGACACGGGGGGCACTGAGGGGACACGGGGGGCGCTGGGGCAGTGGCAGTGCCCGTGTCCCCCCCCCCCCCCCGCTGGCTCAGTGTCCCCTCGCTGTCCCCTCGCTGTCCCCAGGTCACCATCCTCAATGGCACCAACATGAGGTCCCTGTACAACTTCTCGGGGGAGCAGGTGGGGACGGGGGTCTCGGGGGTTTGGGGGTCCTGGGGGGGGTTTGGGGGGGATTTGGGGGGTCCTGACGGGTCCCAGGGGGGTCTGGGGGGGATCTGGGGGAACCGCGAAGGGAGGGGGGAGGAAATGGGGGAGGGGTCCTCAGGGAGGGGTGGGGGCACACGGATTTGGGGGTCCTCACCCCCCTCACCCCCCTCACCCCCCCCACCCCGTTTTGCCCCCCCCCCCAAGATGGCCTCGTACTTCGGCTACGCCGTGGCCGCCACCGACGTCAACAACGACGGGTGAGGGACCCCCGGGACCCCCAGGACCCCCTGGGACACCCCTGGACCCCCCGGGACCCCCCCGGGACCCCCGTGAAACCCCCCTGGGACCCCCTGGGACACCTCTGAACCCACCGGGACCCCCGGGACCCCCCCCCGGGACCTCCTGAACACCGTGTGACCCCCCCCAGGATCCCCCGAAACCCCCCCGGGAAATCCCATGGGACATCCCCACTGACCCGGTCCCTGTTCCCGTTCCCATTCCCGGTTCCCACACTCACTGTTCCCGTTCCCGTTCCCATTCACGTTCCCGGTCCCCACACTGACCGTTCCCGTTCCCATTCCTGGTTCCCCGTGCCGTTCCCAGTTCCCCACGCTCACCGTTCCCGTTCCCGTTCCCGTTCCCTGTTCCCCATGCTGACCCGTTCCCATTCCCGGTTCCCGTTCCCGTTCCCGGTTCCCACGCTGACCGGTCCCGTTCCCATTCCCGTTCCCATTCCCGGTCCCGTTCCCGGTTCCCGTTCCCGGTTCCCGGTGCCGTTCCCGGTTCCCATGTTGACCGTTCCCATTCCCATTCCCGGGTCCCGTTCCCGTTCCCGGTGCTGATTCCCACACTCACCATTCCCGTTCCCATTCCCGTTCCCATTCCCGTTCCCATTCCCGTTCCCATTCCCGTTCCCATTCCCATTCCCATTCCCGTTCCCGTTCCCATTCCCCGTTCCCATTCCCATTCCCAATTCCCACACTCACCATTCCCGTTCCCGTTCCCGTTCCCGTTCCCGGTTCCCACGCTCACCGTTCCCGTTCCCGTTCCCATTCCCGGTTCCCGTTCCCGGTGCCGGTTCCCATTCCCGGTTCCCGGTTCCCGGTTCCCACACTCACGGTTCCCGGTTCCCGTTCCCGGTGCAGGCTGTCGGACCTGCTGGTGGGCGCGCCGCTGTTCATGGCGCGGAGCGGCGCGGGCGGTGCGCGGGAGCTGGGCCGCGTGTACGTGTTCCTGCAGCGGCCCCGGGCCGGCCCCGCCGCGCCCGCCGCGCTCACCGGCACCCACGAGTTCGGCCGCTTCGGCAGCGCCATCGCCGCGCTCGGGGACCTGGACCGGGACGGCTACAACGGTACCGGAACGGGGGTACCGGGAATGGGGGTACCGGGGGTGCGGGGAATGGGGGTACCGGGACGGCTACAACGGTACCGGAACGGAAATGGGAACGGGGGGACCGGGAACGGGGGATGCCAGGAATGGGGGTACCGGGAACGGAGGATGCCAGGAATGGGGGGTACCGGGAATGGGGGGACCGGGAATGGGGGTACCGGGACGGGTACAATGGTACCAGAACGGGGGAACGGGGCTGTGGGGGGTTTATGGGGGTTCATGGGGGGTTATTGGGGGTTATGGGGGGGTTATTGGGGGTGTATGGGGGGGTTTATGGGGGGTTATTGGGGGGTTATGGGGGGTGTATGGGGGGTTATTGGGGGTTATGGGGGGGTTATTGGGGGGGTTCATGGGGGGTTATTGGGGTTTATGGGGATTTATGGGGGTTTATGGAGGTTCATGGGGGGTTTATGGGGGTTATTGGGGGTTACGGGGGTTCATGGGGGGTTTATGGGGGTTATGGGGGGTTTATGGGGGTTCATGGCGGGTTCCGGGGGTTCACGGGGACACGAGGGGCACGGGGGTCCCGGGGCACTTGCGGGGGCACAGAGGGGTGACGGTGCCCCTGCCCCGCTGCCGCCGTGCCCAGACGTGGCCGTGGGGGCCCCGCTGGGGGCCGAGGGGCGCCGCGGGCTCGTGTTCATCTTCCGCGGGGGCGGCGCGGGGCTGCGGGCCCGGCCCGCGCAGCTGCTGCGGGGCGTGGGCGCGCCCCGGGGCCAGCCCGACTTCTTCGGGGCCGCCCTGCGCGGGGCCAGCGACCTGGACGGCAACGGCTACCCGGGTGAGGGCCGGTGGCCACCTGTGTCACCTGTGTCACCTCCCCGTGTCACCTGTGTCACCCCCGTGTCACCCGTGTCACCCCCAGTATCACCCCTGTCACCTCCCCCCAACGGCTACCCGGGTGAGGGCCACCGGGCACCCCCTGTGTCATCTGTGTCACCTGTGTCATCCCCGTGTCACCCCCTGTGTCACCCCCGTGTCACCCCCGTGTCACCTGTGTCACCCCTGTGTCACCTGTGTCACCTGTGTCATCAACTGTGTCACCCGTCACCTCCCCCCCAACGGCTACCCGGGTGAGGGCCGCCGGGCACCCCCTGTGTCACCTGTGTCACCTGTGTCACCCCCGTGTCACCTGTGTCGTCACCTGTGTCACCCCCGTGTCACCCGTGTCATCCCCGTGTCACCCCCATGTCACCTGTGTCATCCCCAGTGTCACCCCCTGTGTCACCCGTGTCACCTCTCTGTGTCACCCCTGTCCCCATCCCCGACATCCTCCCTCTGCCATCCCTGTGCCTGTCCCTCAGCTGGTGTCCCCCTGTCCCCCTGGTGTCCCCCTGTCCCCATGCCCCCCCAGTGTCCCCCTGTCCCCCCGGTGTCCCCCGGTCCCCCTGGTGTCCCCCTGACCCCCCAGTGTCCCCCTGTCCCCCTGTCCCTGTCCCTGTCCCCGTGCCCCCCCTGTGTCCCCCTGTCCCCCTGTCCCTGTCCCTGTCCCTGTGCCCCCCCGGTGACCCCCCTGTCCCCTCAGATCTCCTGGTTGGCGCCTTCGGGGCGGATGCCGTGGTGGTTTACAGGTGAGTGCCACTGTCACCTGTGTCACCTGTGTCCCCTGTGTCACCTGTGTCCCCGTGTCCCCCGTGTCCCCGTGTCCCCCATGTCCCCCGTGTCCCGCTGTCACGGCGCTGCCCGGGGGTGCCGGGGGTGCCGGGGGTGCCGGGGGTCGCTGACCCCGTGTCCCCCCAGGGGCCGCCCCATTGTCCAGGCCAGCGCCACCCTGACCATTGTCCCCACCATGTTCAACCCCGAGGAGCGCGGCTGCGTCCTGCCCGGCGGCCAGCACGTGTCCTGGTGGGTGGCACCGGGACACGGGACACGGGGGGACACGGAGGGACACGGGGACACGGGGGGACAGAGCGGGGACACGGGGACACGGGGACATGGGGGGACACGGGGACACGGGGGGACACAGGGGGACATGGGGGGACACAGGGGGACACGGGGACACGGGACACGGGGGGACACGGGGGGACTCGGGGGGACACGGGGACACGGGGGGACACGGGGACATGGGGGGACAGAGCGGGGACACGGGGGGACAATGGAGAGGGGATGGGGGACACTGGCAGGGGACACCGGGACTTCCCAGGGACATGGGGACACTGGAGGGGGACAGGGGACATGGGGACATGCGGGATCCCTGCGTGTCCCTGCTGGGGACAGCCAGGGGGACACTGAGGGGACACGTGGTGCCACCTCATTGTCACCTTCCGCCAGCATCAATGTCACCTTCTGCCTCAACGCCTCCGGACGTCACCTGCCCGGGCCCATCGGTGAGGGGACAGGGGGACACCGGGGGGGACAGGGGACGGGGGGGGGGACAGGGGACAGCGGGGCTGTCCCTGGCATGTCCCCGTGTCCCCAGGGGGTGGCACTGCAGCCCTGGGGACAGGACGGGGACACCGGGGCTGTCGCTGACGTGTCCCCGCGGTGTCCCCAAGGGTGGCACTGCAGCCCTGGGGACACCGGGGCTGTCGCTGACGTGTCCCCGCGGTGTCCCCAAGGGGGGCACTGCAGCCCTGGGGACAGGACGGGGACACCGTGGCTGTCCCTAACGTGTCCCCGCGTGTCCCCGCGTGTCCCCGCGTGTCCCCAGGGCTGGCGCTGGAGCTGAGCGTGGACGGGGCCAAGGCGGGGGGGGCGCGGCGCGCGCTGTTCCTGGGGGGGGGCGCGGGGGGGGCGCCCCCCTCCCCCACCCGGAACCTGTCCCTGGAGGTCCCCAACGGGGGCGCCCCCCGGTGCCGGACCCTGCCCGTGTTCCTCAGGGTAAGGGGGACCCCGAAACTGACCGAAACTGCCCCAAAACTGACCTGAAACTGCCCCAAAAACTGACCCGAAACTGCCCCAAAAGTGACCCGAAACTGCCTCAAAAACTGACCCCAAACTGCCCCAAAAACTGACCCAAAACTGACCCGAAACTGACCCAAAACTGCCCCAAAAACTGACCCAAAACTGCCCAAAAACTGCCCCAAAAACTGACCCGAAACTGCCCCAAAACTGACCTGAAACTGCCCCAAAAACTGCCCAAAAACTGCCCCGAAACTGCCCCAAAACTGACCCAAAACTGCCCAAAAACTGACCCGAAACTGCCCCAAAAACTGACCCGAAACTGCCCCAAAAACTGACCCGAAACTGCCCAAAAACTGCCCCAAAACCGCCCCGGGACCCCAAAACTGCCCGGGTCCCCTCGTGTCACCCTCGTGTCACTCTGGTGTGCCCGTGTCACCTTCCTATCACCCCTGGGACCCCCCGGTGTCCCCTCACTGTCCCCCTGGGGTGTCCCTGTCCCTGTCCCCAGAACAAGTCGGAGTTCCGGGACACGCTGTCACCATCCCGGTGTCCCCTCGCTGTCCCCTCACTGTCACTGTCACTGTCCCTGTCCCCAGAACGAATCCGAGTTCCGGGACAAGCTGTCCCCTCACTGTCCCCTCGCTGTCCCCTCACTGTCCCCATGGTGTCCCCGTGTCCCCAGAACGAGTCGGAGTTCCGGGACAAGCTGTCGCCCATCCCGGTGTCCCTGAGCCTGGCCCTGGACCCGGCCGTGTCCCCTCCCCCCCCGGGGCTGTCACCGCTGCTGGCCCCGGCCACCCGCACGCGCCTGGAGGCCAAGGTCAGTGCTGGCTCTGTCACCTGTGTCACCTGTGTCACCTGTGTGTCACCTGTGTGTCACCTGTGTCACCTGTGTCACCTCTGTGTGTCACCCATGTTACCTGTGTGTTACCTCTGTGTCACCTCTGTGTCATCTGGGTGTCTCCTGTGTCCCTCATCGCCCAGCTGTCCCCTCTGTCCCTGCTGTCCCCAATGTCCCCTGATGTCCCCTGCTGTCCCCTCTGTCCCTGCTGCTGTCCCCTCTGTCCCTGCTGTCCCCAATGTCCCTGCTGTCCCCAATGTCCCCTGATGTCCCCCCTGTGTCCCCTGTGTCCCCAGGCCCACATCCAGCTGGACTGCGGTGAGGACAACGTCTGTGTCCCTGACCTGCAGCTCGAGGCCAGCGCGTAAGGGGACACGGGGACATGGGGGACAGGGGGGAACACCAGGGGACACGGGGACATCGGGGACACGGGGGGACACAGGGACACCAGGGGACACGGGGACATTGGGGACAGGGGGGAACACCAGGGGACATGGGGACAGTGGAGACAGTGGGGACACGGGAGGGGTGGCCATGCCCAGGGTGTCCCTGGGGTGTCCTGGGGCTGTCCCCATGGATGTCCCCAATGTCACCCCAATGTTCCCAGGGACTGCTGGGCCGTGTTCCGGGGGGAGTTTTGGGGGGTTTCGGGGCTGTCCCCATGGATGTCACCCCAATGTCCCCAGGGACCCCCGGGCCGTGTTCCTGGGGGGTTTTGGGGGTGTCCCCATGGATGTCACCCCAGTGTCACCCCAATGTCACCCCAATGTCCCCAGGGACTGCCGGGCCATGTTCCTGGGGGGGTTTTGGGGGGTTTTGGGGGTGTCCCCATGGATGTCACCCCAGTGTCACCCCAATGTCCCCCCAGTGTCCCCCCAGGGACCCCCGGGCCGTGTACCTGGGGGGGTTTTGGGGGTGTCCCCATGGATGTCGCCCCAGTGTCACCCCAGGGACCGCCAGGCCAAGTTCCTGGGGGGGGTTTTGGGGGTGTCCCCATGGATGTCACCCCAGTGTCCCCCCAATGTCCCCAGGGACCGCCGGGCCGTGTACCTGGGGGACAGGAACAGCCTCAATGTCACCTTCGTGGCGCGGAACGTGGGCGAGGGCGGCGCCTACGAGGCCGAACTGCTGCTGCGGCCCCCCCCGGGGGCGCTGTACTCGGGGGTGCTGCGGCCCCACGGGGTGAGGGCTGGGGGGCTGGGGGGGTTTGGGGGTGCCCCAGGGGTGGGGAGGGGGTAAAGGTAATGGGGGAGGGGGATAAAGGTAATGGGGGAGGGGGTTTGGGGGGTTTGGGGGGGTTTGGGGCGTGCCCCAGGGCTGGGGAGGGGGGTAAAGGTAATGGGGGAGGGGATAAAGGTAATGGGGGAGGGGGGTAAAGGTAGTGGTGGAGGGGATAAAGGTAATGGGGGAGGGGGTTTGGGGGGTTTGGGGGTGCCCCAGGGGTGGGGAGGGGGATAAAGGTAATGGGGGAGGGGGATAAAGGTAATGGGGGAGGGGGTTTGGGGGAGTTTGGGGTGTGCCCCAGATGTGGGGAAGGGGATAAAGGTAATGGGGGAGGGGGATAAAGGTAATGGGGGAGGGGGTTTGGGGGGTTTGGGGCGGCTTGGGGGGTCCCCCAGGGTGGGGAGGGCGATAAAGGTAATGGGGGAGGGGGTTTGGGGGAGTTTGGGGGGTGCCCCAGATGTGGGGAGGGGGATAAAGGTAATGGGGGAGGGGGTTTGGGGGGGGTTGGGGGTGCCCCAGATGTGGGGAGGGGGATAAAGGTAATGGGGGAGGGGTTTGGGGGGGTTTGGGGGGGACCCAGGGGTGGGGAGGGGGATAAAGGTGTTGGGGAGCACCCCAGGGTGGGGAGGGGGTCCCACATCTTGGGGGGAGGGGGTTTGGGGGGTGTCAGAGTCGGGGGGCACAGCCCAAAGGTGGGGAGGGGGTCGCAGGTATCGGGGGGAGGGGGTTTCGGGGGGCTCAGAAGCGCCTGGGGGGGGTCAGGGGGTGTCCCCAAGAATGGGGGGGGGTCACCACCGCTCTCCCCCCCCCCCAGAATTTCTCGGCCCTGAGCTGTGAGCTGGGGGGGGGCAACGGCTCCGACCCCCTGATCTGCGACCTGGGGAACCCCATGAAGGCGGGGGCCAGCGTGAGTGGGGCGGGGGGCTCGGGGGGCTCGGGGGGATTGGGGGGGTTTGGTAAGGGGTTTGGGGGGGGTTCAGGGGGCAGATTTGAGGGGGCTGGGGGGCTTGGTAAGGGTTTTGGGGGGCTTTGGGGAGATTTGGGGGGGCTTGGTAAGGGATTTTGGGGGGTTCCAGGGGGGGTTTTGGGGGGCTGGGGGGCTTTGTAAGGGTTTTTGGGGGGTTTCGGGGGGGACTGGGGAAGTCTGGGGGGTTTGGGGGGCTTGGGGCATCTGGAGGGTTTAGGGGGTCTGGGGGGTTTTGGGAGGATTTTTGGGGGAGATTTGTGGGAGATTTGTGGGGGTCTTTGGGAGGATTTTTGGGGGAGATTTGTGGGGGTCTTTGGGAGGTTTTGGGAGAGATTTGGGGGAGATTTGTGGGGGTCTTCGGGAGGTTTTGGGAGGATTTTTGGGGGAGATTTGCGGGGGTCTTTGGGAGGATTTTTGGGGGAGATTTGTGGGGGTTTTTGGGAGGATTTTTGGGGAGATTTGTGGGGGTCTTTGGGAGTTTTTTTGGGGGGAGATTTCTGGGGGGCTTTGGGAGGATTTTTGGGAGGATTTTTGGGGCTTTGGAGCATCTGGAGGGGCTGGGGGGCATTTGGGGGACTTTGGGGGGTTTTAGGGGGCTTTGTGGGGTTCTGGGGGGTTTAGGGAGGCTGGGGAGGGTTTGGGGGGCACAGGGGAGGTTTGGGGGGCTGGGGGGGGGTCCGGGCTGACCCCCCCCGTGTCCCCACGGCCGCAGATCCGGGGGGGGCTGCGCTTCACCCTCCCCCACCTGAGCGACAGCAGCGGCAGCGTCACCTTCGAGCTGCAGATCCGCAGGTCCGGCACGGGGGGCACGGGGGGAGCCCCCGATTTGGGGTCGGGGTGTCCCCAAATTGGGCAGGGGGTCCCCAGGGGTCCCCGGGGGTCCCCGGGCTGACCCCCCTCCCCCCGCAGCAAGAACGCCAACAACTCGCAGAGCCCCGTGGTGGCCGTGGCGCTGGCGGTGAGGGCGGCCACCAGGGTGTCCGTGCTGGGGTGAGTGACAATGGGGACAGTGGGGACAGTGGGGACACAGGGGACAGTGGGGACATTGGGGACATTGGGGACAGTGGGGACATTGGGGACACGGGGACATTGGGGACATTGGGGACATTGGGGACATTGGGGACACTGGGGACATTGGGGACACTGGGGACATTGGGGACATTGGGGACATGGGGACAGCCAGGGGACATTGGGGACATTAGGGACATGGGGATACGGGGACAGCCAGGGGCCACCAGGGTGTCCGTGCTGGGGTGAGTGACAGGGGACATGGGGGACATGGGGACATTGGGGACAGCCAGGGGACATGGGGACACGGGGACAGCCAGGGGACATGGGGACAGCCAGGGTGTCCATACTGGGGTGAGTGACGGGGGACAATGGAGACAGCCAGGGGACATGGGGACATGGGGACACGAGGGTGGCCCTGGGAGCTGTCACATCCCCCCTGGGTGCCTTGGGGTGAGTGACAGAGGGGACACACAGGGACACAGAGGGACACAGAGGGACACACAGGGACATGGAGGGACACGGAGGGGACACAAGGGGGGACACGGAGGGGACACACAGGGACACAGAGGGACACACAGGGACACACAGGGACACGGAGGGGACACAAGGGGGGACACAGAGGGGACATGGAGGGGACACAATGGGGGGACACGGAGGGGACACACGTGGCACTGACCCCCCGGTGTCCCCTCAGGGTGTCCCGGCCCGACGTTGTCACCGTCCCCGAGGGGGGGTGGGGACCCGACCCCCCCCAGCGGCTGCAGGACCTGGGGCCACCCGTGGAGCACGTCTACGAGGTGGGGACACCGCGGCCACCGTGTCCCCAGGCTGGCCTCACCATGTCCCCAGCCTGGGGCCTCTGTGTCCCCAACCCCGGGATCACACCCCCGTAATTTTGGGGGTCCCATGTCCCCAACCCTCCCATGTCCCCAACCCTGAGGTCCCCATGTCCCCAATATAGGGATCCCCGTGTCCCCAAACCCCCCCGTCCCCAACCCCGGGGTCCCCATGTCCCCGACCCTGAGGTCCCCATGTCCCCAATCCCGGGCTCGCCGTGTCCCCAAATCGGGGCTGTCCCCCCATCCCCAACCCCTGGGGGTCCCCAGGTCCCGACCCCTTGTCCTCTGTGCCCCCCCCATGTCCCCCCATGTCCCCCCGTGTCCCCAATGCCACCCCCATGTCCCCGTGCCCCCCGTGTCGCAGGTGGTGAACGAGGGTCCCAGCGCCATCAGCCAGGGCACGCTGGAGCTCAGCTGTCCCCTGGGCCACCGCGGCCACCCTCTGCTCTATGTCACCGGCCACTCGGGGCTGCACAACTGCTCGGCCAGCCACGGCAGCGACCCGCTGCGCCTGGCGGTGCGGACACCGGGACACCGGGGGGACCGGGACACCGGGACACCGGGACAGCGGGACACGGGGACAGCAGGACACCGGGACAGTGGGGGGATTGGGGACACCGGGACAGCGGGACACCGGGACCGGGGACAGCGGGACACCGGGACAGCGGGACACCGGGACCGGGGACAGCGGGACACGGGACAGCACGGGGATTGGGGACACCGGGACACGGGGACACTGGGACACCGGGACAGCGGGACAGCGGGACACCGGGACACCGGGACAGCGGGACACGGGGACAGCAGGACACCGGGACAGTGGGGGGATTGGGGACACCGGGACAGCGGGACACCGGGACCGGGGACAGCGGGACACCGGGACAGCGGGACACCGGGACCGGGGACAGCGGGACACGGGACAGCACGGGGATTGGGGACACCGGGACACGGGGACACTGGGACACCGGGACAGCGGGACCGGGGACAGCACGGGGATTGGGGACACCGGGACACCGGGGACAGCGGGACACGGGACACCGGGACAGCGGGACCGGGGACAGCACGGGCATTGGGGACACCGGGACTGCGGGGACGCCGGGACACGGGACAGCGGGGACAGCGGGACAGCGGGACAGCGGGAGGATCGGGGACACCGGGGACCGGGACACCGGGGCTGCGGGACAGCGGGACAGCACGGGGATTGGGGATACCGGGACACGGGGACAGCGGGACAGCGGGGACCGGGGACCGGGGACAGCGGGACATGGGACAGCGGGACAGCGGGACACGGGACACCGGGGGGATTGGGGACACCGGGACACCGGGACACGGGACACTGGGGACACCGGGGAGACTGGGGGTGTTGGGGACAATGGAGACACTGGGGCCACTGGGTGGCACTGGGGACATCAGGAGGTGCTGGGGGTGGCCAGGACTCTTCCCTCTGTCCCCCTGGCTGTCCCCAGCGCTGTCCCCCTGTCCCACAGGAGCGGGAGCAGAGCCCCGGGCCGCACGTCCTGCAGCGCCGGGACATCGGGGACAGCGGGGACAGCGGGGACACGCTGGTGAGTGGCATGGGGTGACCGCGGGGTGACCCTGGGGTGACCCTGGTGACAGTGGTGACCCCGGGGTGGCCGCAGGGCTGTCCCGAGGCCGAGTGTTTCCGCCTGAGCTGCCCCTCGGGGGGGCTGGAGCGGCAGCAGCGCGTCACCCTGAGGCTGAGCTTCCGCCTGCGGACCCCCCCCCTGCGCCAGGTGAGACCCCCAAACTGCCCTGGGACCCCTGGGGACCCCCCCCCTGCGCCAGGTGAGACCCCAAAAACTGCCCCGGGACCCCCCCAGGGGCAACACAACTGCCCCGGGACCCCCAAACTGCCCTGGGACCCCTGGGGACCCCCCCCTGCGCCAGGTGAGACCCCAAAAACTGCCCCGGGACCCCCCCGGAACTGACCCGGGACACCCGAACTGCCCCGGGACCCCCGAACTGCCCCGGGACCCCCCGGAACTGCCCCGGGACCCCCCCGGAACTGCCCCGGGACCCCCGAACTGCCCCGGGGACACCAGAACTGCCCCGGGACCCCAAAACTGCCCCGGGACCCCCCTGGAACTGCCCCGGGACCCCCGGAAACCCCCAAACTGCCCCGGGACCCCCAAACTGCCCCGGGACCCCCCCGGGGACAACAGAACTGCCCCGGGAGCCCCCGAACTGCCCCGGGACCCCCCCGGAGACACCAGAACTGCCCCGGGACCCCCCAAACTGCCCCGGGACCCCCGGAAACCCCCAAACTGCCCCGGGACCCCCAAACTGCCGCGGGACCCTCTGGGAATCCCCCAGGAGTGGCCCTTGGGTGTCCCCTGTGTGTCCCCTGTGTGTCCCCTGTGTCCCCCCGTGTCGCTGACGGTGTCCCCGTGTCCCTGACGGTGTCCCCGTGTCCCCATGTCCCCCCGTGTCCCCTGTCCCCGCCAGCCGCAGCTGTGGCCGCTGTCCCTGCGCTGTGACGCCGAGTTCCGCGTGCTGCGGCTGCCGTACCGCCTGCGGCCCGAGGGGTACCCCCGCCACCGCCTGCAGGTGACACCGGGGACACCGGGGACATGGGGGGGACAATGGGGACACTGGGGACATGGGGGTGACACGGGGGTGACACGGCTGCCGTACCGCCTGCGGCCCGAGGGGTACCCCCGCCACCGCCTGCAGGTGACACCGGGGACACCGGGGACATGGGGGGGACAATGGGGACACTGGGGACATGGGGGTGACACGGGGGTGACACGGCTGCCGTACCGCCTGCGGCCCGAGGGGTACCCCCGCCACCGCCTGCAGGTGACACCGGGGACACCGGGGGGACAATGGGGGTGACATGGGGGGACATGGGGGGACACCATGGGTGACGCTGAGGTCTGGGGTGGCAGGAGGTGACAGCGCTGTCACAGTCCTGCCCTGAGGCAGGGGTGGGGGTCCCGGTGTGGGCGGTGGCACAGGGTGACACTGGGTGGCACAGGGTGGCACTGGGTGACACTGGGTGACACAGGGTGACACAGGGTGACACAGGGTGACACAGGGTGACACTGGCTGTCCCTGTCCCTGCCCAGGTGGTGACAGCGCTGTCGCGGGCCCGGCCCGAGGCGGGGGCGGGGGTCCCGGTGTGGGCGGTGGCACTGGGTGACACTGTGGGTGGCATAGGGTGACACAGGGTGACACTGGCTGTCCCTGTCCCGTCCCAGGTGGTGACAGCGCTGTCGCGGGCCCGGCCCGAGGCGGGGGCGGGGGTCCCGGTGTGGGCGGTGGTCCTGGCCGTGCTGCTGGGGCTGCTCCTGCTCGGCCTCCTCTGCTACGGCCTCTACAAGGTGGGGCGGGGGATTGGGGGGCTGGGGGGGGTTTGGGGGGGCTGGGGGGGATTTGGGGGAGGTTGGGGGCGGTTTGGGGGGGTTGGAGGCGGTTTGGGAGGGGATTTGGGGGGGCTGGGGGGGGATTTGGGGGGTCTGGGGGGGATTTGGGGGAGCTGGGGAGGCTCTACAAGGTGGGGCCAGGGGGTTTGGGGGGGATTTAGGGGGAGATTTGGGGGGGTTGGGGGCAGTTTGTGGGGGGGATTTGGGGTGGCTGGGGGGGATTTGGGGGAACTGGGGGGGATTTGGGGAGGTTGGGGAAGGATTTGGGGGGCTTGGGGGCAGTTTTGGGGGATGGTTTGGGGGGGCTGGGGGGGATTTGGGGGCTGGGGGGGATTTGGGGGGGCTGGGGGCGGTTTGGGGGGGATTTGGGGAGGTTGGGAGGGATTTGGGGGTCTGGGGGCCTCTGCAAGGTGGGAATGAACTTGGGGGGGCTGGAAGGACACTGGGGGTGGCATTGGGGACACTGTGGGGGCACACAGGGACACGGGGGTGGCACCGGGGGGATTTTGGGGTCCCCCTGACCCCCCTGTCCCCCCCAGTTGGGTTTCTTCAAGCGCTCGGGGCCCTACGGCACCGCCATGGAGAAGGCGCAGCTGAAACCGCAGGCGGCCTCCGAGGCCTGAGGGACACCCGGGGGTGACAGGGACACCCCGGGGGGACAGGGACACCCCGGGGGGACAGGGACACCCCGGGGGGACACCCCAGAGCTTGGGGACACCCCAGAGCTTGGGGACACCCACAGCTGGGGACATCTCCATGGCCTGGGGACATCCCACTGCTCCAGGACATCCCCGGATCTGGGACACTTCCCGGCTTGGGGACTCCCCACAAGGACAATGTCACCTGCGTGGCCGTGTCACCTGTGTGGCCCGTGTCACCTGCAT
Organism: Taeniopygia guttata; assembly: GCF_048771995.1. Lineage (NCBI taxonomy): Eukaryota > Metazoa > Chordata > Aves > Passeriformes > Estrildidae > Taeniopygia > Taeniopygia guttata. The sequence continues at coordinate 4,697,066 of NC_133054.1, forward strand.
GGCCATGTCACCTGCACAGCCAATGTCACCTGCATGGCCATGTCACCTGCATGGACAATGTCACCTGCATGGCCAATGTCACCTGCGTGGCCGTGCCACCTGCATGGCCAATGTCACCTGCGTGACCATGTCACCTGCATGGCCATGTCACCTGCGTGGCTGTGTCACCTGCGTGGCTGTGACACCTGCACGGCCAATGTCACCTGCGTGGCCGTGTCACCCGCCTCGGTGACATCCCCCACTCCACGCCCCCAGCTGGAGACACCCACGGTGCCCCCCCACACACTGGCACGGCCACCACCGTGTTGGGGACATTGTCACAGAACTGTCACTGTGTTGGGGACATTGTCACAGAACTGCCACCTGGCTCAGGACACTGTCACCGAACTGTCACCGTGCCAAGGACACTGTCCCAGGAACTGTCCCCAGGCTGTCACAGAACTGTCACTGTGCTGGGGACACTGTCCCAAAACTGTCACCGGGCTCAGGACACTGTCCCAAAACTGTCACCGTGCTCAGGACACTGTCACCCATGTCCCCATGGCACAGCTGCCACCACCCGGCTGGACTGCAACAACCCGGGATGTGCCACCACCAGGAACTGTCACCACCAGTGGCAATTGTCACCGCCAGACCGGGAACTGTCACCTGTGGGAACTGCCACCATGGGACTGGGAACTGTCACCTGTGGGAATTGCCACCATGGGACTGGGAATTGTCACCGCCAGCCCAGGAACTGCTGGCACATGGGGTGACACCGAGCTGGCACCGACACGGACGCGGCAGGGGACACGGGGACACCGGCAGGACACCGAAGGGACACTGCTGGGACGCCAGGACGCTGCAGGGGACACCGCGGGGACACCGCGGGGACACCTGTGGGACACCAGGACACGTCCCCAGCGCTGTCACCTCCCCCGGGACAGGACCTGTGGGTGGGCAAACCCCGCTGGCACCTGGTGGCGGTGTCACAGTGTCACAGTGTCACAGTGTCACAGTGTCACCCTGTCCCAGCGCGACCCGGGACGCTGCCACCCGCCCCCCGTGCCACCCGCTGCCACCCGCTGCCACCCGCTGTCCCCCGGTGTCACCGCCCCGCACTGCCCCCCCCACCTCACTTTGCACTGACCCCGAGTTTGGGGGGCAGCCTCGACCCCCCTGTCCCCAAGTGTCCCCGGGGTATCCCCAGGGTGTCCCCGGGATGTCCCCAGGGTGTCCCTGGGTGTCCCTGGGTGTCCCTGGGTGTCCCCGGGGTGTCCCTGGGTGTCCCCGGCGTGTCCCCGGGGTGTCCCCTGGGTGTCCCTGGGTGTCCCTGGGTGTCCCTGGGGTGTCCCCGGGGTGTCCCTGGGTGTCCCGGGGTGTCCCTGGGTGTCCCCGGGATGTCCCCTGGGTGTCCCCTGGTGTCCCCGGGTGTCCCCGGGGTGTCCCCAGGGTGTCCCTGGGTGTCCCCGGGGTGTCCCCGGGGTGTCCCCAGGGTGCCCCAGGGTGTCCCAGGGTGTCCCCGGGGTGTCCCCGGGTGTCCCCGGTGTCACGGGGGGTTTGCACTATGGGGGGGGCGCGGGGGGCGGCTTCGGTTTGTATTTAATTGGGGGGGGGCGGCCTCGGGGCCCCCCAATAAATGAGTCTGACCCAGAGGGGACGTGGGGACAGCCGGGGGACACCGGGGACATTGGGGACACTGTGGGGACAAGGAGATGGAGCACTGGGGGCACTGGGGACACTGGGAGGACCGGGAGACGGAGCACCGGTGACATCGGTGGCGCTGGGGACATCGGGGGTGGCCAGGGTGTCCCTGCCGCACACTCGGGGACAGGGGGACACACGTGGGGACACTCGGGGACAGCGGGACAGAAGGACATGGGGACACACACGGACAGGGGGACACACGTGGGGATACTCGGGGACAGCGGGACAGAAGGACATGGGGACATGGGGACACACACGGACAGGGGGACACACGTGGGGACACTCGGGGACAGCGGGACAGAAGGACATGGGGACATGAGGATATGGGGACACACACGGACGGGGACACGGGGACACGGGGACGGGACAGGGGGACAGGGACACGGGGACACGCACAGGGACAGGGGACGGGACATGGGGACACAGGACAGGGGACAGGGACACGGCGACACACACACGGGGACACAGGGGACACAGGGACATGAGGACGGGGACACACACGGTGACACACATGGGGACAGGGGAAGGGGACAGGGGACATGGTGACACACACGGGGACACGCACAGGGACAGGGGACAGGGACACACACAGGGACAGGGGACACAGGGACACGGTGCCACTCGTCGCGGGGCGGTCACGGCCCGCTGCCCCCGGACACCGCCGGGGCTCAATTACGCCTCATTAGCAGCCGGGACTCGTCCGGAATCAATAATTCATCGATAATTTATCAATAATTAATGGGAATTTATCAATAATTCACCGATAACTCCTCAATAATTCACCGATTATTGACCGCCCCCCCCCGGCACCCAAACACCGCCGAGACCCCAGAGACTCCAAAATCCAGAGAGAGGCCCCAAAATCCAGAGATCCCAAAATCCAGAGACCCCAAAATCCAGAGACCCCAAAATCCAGAGAACCCGAACTACAGAAACCCCAAAATCCAGAGACCCAAAAAAATCCAGAGACCCCAAAATCCAGAGACCCCAAAATCCAGAAACTCAAAAAACCAGAGACCCGAAATCCAGGGACCTGGTGTGTTTTTTGGGGTCTCTCTGAATTTTGGGGTCCGTCTATTTTTGGGTCTCTGAATTTTAAGGTATCTACGTTTTGGGCTCTCTAATTTTGGGGTTTCTGAATTTCGGGTTCTCTAAATTTCGGGTTCTCTAAATTTTGGGTTCTCTGGGGTTTGGGCTCTCCGAATTTTGGGCTCTGTGAATTTTGGGGTCTCTGAATTTTGGGGTCTCTGGGTTCTCTGGATTTTAGGGTCTCTGAAGTTTGAGGTTTCTGTATTTCGGGTTCTCTGGATTTTGGGGTTTCTGTGTTTCGGGTTCTCTGGATTTCGGGGGTTCTGTATTTCGGGTTCTCTGGATTTTGGGGTTTCTGTGTTTTGGGGTTTCTGTATTTCGGGTTCTCTGGATTTTGAGGTTTCTGAGTTTTGGGTTCTCTGGATTTTGGGGTTTCTGTGTTTTGGGGTATCTGTATTTCGGGTTCTCTGGATTTCGGGTTCTCTGAATTTTGGGGTTTCTGTGTTTTGGGGTTTCTGCATTTCGGGCTTTCTGAATTTTGGGGTTTCTGTATTTCGGGTTCTCCGGATTTTGGGGTTTCTGTATTTTGGGTTCTCTGAATTTCGGGCTCTCTGAATTTTGGGTTCTCTGAATTTTGGGGTTTCTGCGTTTTGGGGTTTCTGCATTTTGGGCTCTCCGGATTTTGGGGTTTCTGTATTTTGGGGGTTCTGTGTTTCGGGTTGTCTGAATTTTGGGGTTTCTGTGTTTTGGGGTTTCTGTATTTTGGGGTTTCTGTGTTTTGGGCTCTCTGAATTTTGGCGTTTCTGTATTTTGGGGTTTCTGCATTTCGGGCTCTCTGAATTTTGGGGTTTCTGTGTTTTGGGCTCTCTGGATTTTGGGGTTTCTGGATTTCGGGTTCTCTGCATTTCGGGCTCTCTGCATTTTGGGGTTTCTGCATTTTGGTCTCTCCGGATTTTGGGGTCGCTCCCCCCGTGTCCCCTCCCCTCCCCCACCCCCTCAGTTCCCACGCTCCCCGGGTGTGTCCCCCCCCTCCCCCCTCCCCCCTCCCCCCGCCCCCACTCGCGCGTGTCGCGACACGTGCGCGACCCCGCCCGGTGGGGGAGGGGAGGGACGGACACGCGGGGACGCGCGCGGGTGGGGGAGGGGAGGGACGGACACGCGGGGACGCGCGCGGGTGGGGGAGGGGGGAGGGGAACGGGGAGGGGGAGGGGGGGAGGCGACACCGAGGTGACAGCTCGGGGGGGGGGGAGGGGACACGCGTGGGGCGCGACACGCGCGGGGAGGCCCCGCCCCCTCCCCGCCCCTCCCCCTCCCCAAATCCGCCCCTCCCCCCCCCCCCCCCGTGCCCCAGTTCCGCGCGCCGCCATTGGCCCGGCCCGGGGGGGGAGGGGACACGGGGGGGACACGGGGGGGACACGGGGGAGGGGACACGGGGGGGACACGGGGGAGGGGACACGGGGGGGACACGAGCGCGGGGAGACCCCGGGGCAGGGCCGGGCCCGGTACCGAGAGCGCCGCGCCGGGGGGGCCCCGCAGGTAACGGGAGAGGCCCGAAACCCGCGGGGGGATGGGGGGGGTCGGGATTTGGGGTTCGGGGTTTTGGGATTTGGGGTTTGGGATCTTCGGGATTTGGGGTTTGGGGTTTGGGATCTTCGGGGTTTGGGGTTTGGGATCTTCTGGATTTGGGGTTTGGGGTTTGGGATGTGGGGTTTGGGATCTTCGGGGTTTGGGGTTGGGAGTTTTTGGGATTTGGGGTTCGGGATCTTCGGGGTTTGGGGTTTGGGGTTTGGGATTTGGGGTTTGGGGTCTTCGGGATTTGGGGTTTGGGGTTTGGGATTTGGGGTTTGGGATCTTCGGGATTTTGGATTTGGGGTTTGGGATCTTTGGCGTTTGGGATGTTTGGGGTCTGAGGTTTGGGCTTTGGGATTTTCGGGATTTGGGGTTTGGGATTTTCGCAATTTGCCATGTGGGATCTTCGGATTTGGCGTTTGTGGTTTGGGGTTTCTGGGGTTTGGGGTTTTTGGGGTTTGGGGTTTTTGGGGTTTGGGGGCGCAGGCCCGCGGCCATGGGGGGGACACCGGGGGGGTCCCGGGGGGTTCTCGCGGGTCATTCAGAGCCGCCCCCGCATCCCCCGGTGCGGGCCGGGACCCCGCGGGAGAACCGGGACCGGCGGTGGGGGGGGGGGGGAAGGGGCTCCCGGGGGTGCCCCGGTGGTCGCGGGGGGAGGGGGGGTCCCGGTGGTCGCATGGGGGGGTTCCCGGTGGCCGCATGGAGGGGTCCCGGTGGTCGCGCCGTCCCCGTTTCTCTCCCCCCGCCCCGTCCCCGGTGCGCCGCGGCCGCCCCCGGTGAGGACGCGCGGCGGGGGCGGCCCGGGAGGTTTCGGGGGTCCCGGGGGGCCCATCCCGGGGGTCCCGGGGCCCCCCTGACCCCCCCCCCGCCGCAGGGCGATGCTGCGGGCCCCGGGGCCGCTGGGGCCGCCCCCCGGCCGCCTCCTCCTGCCCGACGCCGCCGCCGCCGCCGCCGCCGCCGCCGCCGCGCTCCGGTTGCTGCCGCCGCTGCCCGCGGTGAGCTCGGGGGGCCCGGGGGGCTCGGGGGGCTCGGGGGGCTCGGGGGGCTCCGGCGGGATGGGGGGGCACGGGGGGGTCCCGGGAGCCGGGAAGGGTCGGGGGGTCCCGGTACCGGGAGCGGCGGGGCTGAGCCCGGCCGGGGGTTCGGGGGGTTCCCGGTACCGGAGGGGTCCCGGTGATGTGGAGGGGGGGCCGGGGGGGTTCCGGGGTCTCCAAAGGGGGTTCGCGGGGGGTACCGGGGGGATTTTAGGGGGTCCCGGTACTGGGGGGTTCGGGGGGTTCCCGGTACCGGAGGGGTCGGGGGGGTCCTGGTGTGAGGGGGGGGGGACACGAGGGGGTCCCGGGAGGGTTTTGGGGGGTCCCGGTCCCGGGGGGGGTTCGGGGGTTTCGCGCCGGCGGCTGTGAGGGGTCCGGGGGTGCGGGGGGGGGGTCCCGAAGAAGGGGCGGGGCGGCCCCGCCCCCTCCCGGCCGCCGTACCGGGACCCCCAAAACCCCCCCGGGACCCCCGGGGATAACGGGAGGGGACGGGGGTACCCCCGGGACCCCCAAAACCCCCCCGGGACCCCCCAAAACGCCCCCGGGACCCCCCCCGGGACCCCCGCCAGGGCTCGGTGCGATCTGGAACCCCCGAACCGCCCCCGGGACCCCCAAAATAACCCTGGGGGGGGTCCCAGAGCCCCCCAAATGCCCCCCCGGGGTGGGGGCGGTCCCGGGTCCCTCCCGGTCCCTCCCGGTCCCTCCCGGTCCCTCCCGGTCCCTCCCGGTCCCGCGGGTTTGGGCCGGGCCGGTTCCGGAGGCGCTGCGGAATTGGGGCGGGGGCGGATCCTGACCCCCCCCCCAAAACCGGGGGGGGATTTTGGGGGGATTTGGGGGTGGCGGGATGATTTTTGGGGGGCGGGTTGGTGTTTTTGGGGGATATTTTGAGTTTTGGGGGGATATTTTGGGAGTTTTGGGAGTGCAGGGATGATTTGGGGGGGGAGTTGAGGATTTAGGGGGATATTTTGGGGGACATTTTCGGGTTTTGGGGGACATTTTTGGGGTTTTGGGGATATTTTTGGTGTTTTGGGGATATTTTGTGAGTTTTGGGAGTGCGGGGATGATTTTGTGGGGAGGTTTTGGGGGATGTTTTGGGGAAATTTCGGGATTTTGGGGATGTTTTGTGAGTTTTGCGGGTGAGGGGATGATCTTGTGGGGGGTTTTGGGGGATGTTTTGGGGAAATTTGGGGATATTTTGGGTTTTTTCAGATATTTTTGGGGGGTTTGGGGATGTTTGGAGGTGCAGGGATGATTTTGGGGTGGGTTGGGGGTTTTTGGGGGACATTTTGGGGGTTTTTTTCAGGATATTTGGGGGTTTGTGGGGCTGTTTTGGGATATTTTGGGGTTGGTGGGGGTGTTTTGGGGGTGCAGGGATGGTTTTTGGGGGGGGGTTTTGGGGATATTTTTGGGGTGCTGAACCCTCATCCCCAAATGGAGCCGCTGCCCAAGGGGGCGCTGGGGGCAGTTTTTGGGGTGTTTTGGGGTTTGTGGGGGTTTATGGGATATGGGGGGTTTTGGGGGGATATTTTGGGGTTCCAGGGGTATTTTGGGGATATTTTGAGGTGCTGACACCCCGGTGTCCCCCAGATGGAGCCGCTGCCCAAGGGGGCGCTGGGGGCAGTTTTTGGGGTGTTTTGGGGTTTTTTTGAGTTTTATGGGATATGTGTTTTTTTGGGGGGATATTTTGGGGTTTTTGGGGCTGTTTTGGGGTGCTGACCCCCCCGTGCCCCCAGATGGAGCCGCTGCCCAAGGGGGCGCTGGGGGCTCTGACCAAACCGCGGCGCCCCGTGATCGCCTGCAGCGTCTGCCAGATCCGCTTCAACTCCGAGGTGACAGCGGGACAGGGGACAGGGGGACAGGGGGGACAGGGGGGACAGGGGGGACAGGGGGACAGGGGGACAGGGGGGACAGGGGGGACAGAGGGGACAGCGTCCTGGGGGTGACAATGGCCAGGGGGGGACAGTGTCCAGGGGCTGACAGTGTCCACATGCTGTCCCCATGTCCCTGGCACTATGTCACTGTGTCACTGTGTCACTGTCACTGTGTCAGTGTCACTCACAGTGTCCCTGTCCCCAGAGCCAGGCCGCCGCGCACTACCAGGGCAATCGTCACGCTCTGTGTCACTGTGTCACTGTGTGACTGTCACTGTCACTGTGTCACTGTCCCAGTGTCACTGTCAGTGTCACTGTCACTGTCCCTGTGTCACAGTGTCACTGTCCCTGTCCCCAGAGCCAGGCCGCCGCTCACTACCAGGGCAATCGCCACGCTCTGTGTCACTGTGTGACTGTCAGTGTGTGACTGTCAGTGTCACTGTCACTGTCCCAGTGTCACTCACAGTGTCACTCACGGTGTCCCTGTCCCCAGAGCCAGGCCGCCGCGCACTACCAGGGCAATCGCCACGCTCGCCGCCTCAAGGGCCTCGAGGCCGCCCGGTCCCGCCATGGGGGTGACCCCGGGGACCCCCCAGAGCCGCCCCCGACCGCGGCCCCCCCGGCCGGGGACCCCCCCGAGCGCGCAGGTGGGTGCTGGGCCCCGAAACCCCCAAAAAGCCCCCAAAACCCTCCCAAAACCCCCCAATTCCCCCCCCCCAGGGGAGCAGCCCCCCGCCCCCGCCGCCCCCGGCGCCCCCGGGCCCCCCTCGCCCCCCGCGCCGCCCCGGCCCGAGGAGGAGGAGGAGGAGGAGGAGGAGCGGGCGAAGGCCAAGCGGCTCCTGTACTGCGGCCTCTGCAAAGTGGCCGTGAACTCCCTGTCCCAGCTGGAGGCGCACAACCGAGGTGGGACACGGGGACAGCGGGGGACACGGGGACAGAGGGGACAGCGGGGACATTGGGGAGATTGGGGGGGATTGGGGAGGGGTCTCAGGGGGATCCCTGTGGGTTTGGGGGGTCCTGGGGGAGTTCTGGGGGTGTTTTGAGGTCCCGGGGCTGTTTCTGGGGTCCCGGGGGGAGTTCCCAGGGCAATTTCTGGGGCTTGGGGCTGATTTTGGGGCTCAGGGCCGTTCCTGGGGCTCAGGGCTGATTCTGGGGCCCCGGGGGGAGTTCCCAGGGCCGTTCCTGGGCTCAGGGCTGATTTTGGGGCCCCGGGCGGTTTTGGGGTGCTGGGGGGAGTTCCCTGGGCTGTTTTTGGGGCTCGGGGCCGTTCCTGGCACTCAGGGCTGGTTCTGGGGTCCCGGGTGGTTTTGGGGTGCCGGGGGCAGTTCCCCGGGCCGTTCCTGGGCTCGGGGCTGATTTTGGGGCCCCGGGCGGTTTTGGGGTGCCGGGGGGAGTTCCTGGCACTCAGGACTGATTTTGGGGTGCCGGGCGGTTTTGGGGCTCGGGGCTGATTTTGGGGTGCTGGGCGGTTTTGGGGCTCGGGGCTGATTTTGGGGTGCCGGGCGGTTTTGGGGTGCCGGGGGCAGTTCCCTGGGCTGGTTTTGGGGCTCGGGGCTGATTTTGGGGCCCCGGGCAGTTTTGGGGTGCCAGGCACCAAGCACAAGACGCTGCTGGAGGCCCGCTCGGGGCTGATTTTGGGGTGCCGGGCGGTTTTGGGGCTCGGGGCTGATTTTGGGACTGTCCCGGGCGGTTTTGGGGCTCAGGGCTGATTTTGGGGCCCCGGGCGGTTTTGGGGTGCCAGGGGGAGTTCCCTGGGCTGTTTTTGGGGCTCGGGGCCGTTCCTGGCACTCAGGGCTGGTTCTGGGGTCCCGGGCGGTTTTGGGGTGCCAGGCACCAAGCACAAGACGCTGCTGGAGGCCCGCTCGGGGCTGATTTTGGGGTGCCGGGCGGTTTTGGAGCTCAGGGCTGATTTTGGGGTGCCGGGGGCAGTTCCCTGGGCTGGTTTTGGGGCTCAGGGCTGTTTTTGGGGCCCCGGGCGGTTTTGGGGTGCCAGGCACCAAGCACAAGACGCTGCTGGAGGCCCGCTCGGGGCTGATTTTGGGGCTGTCCCGGGCGGTTTTGGGGTGCCGGGGGCAGTTCCCTGGGCTGTTCCTGGGCTCAGGACAGATTTTGGGGCTGTCCCGGGCGGTTTTGGGGCTCGGGGCTGATTTTGGGGCCCCGGGTGGTTTTGGGGTGCCAGGCACCAAGCACAAGACGCTGCTGGAGGCCCGCTCGGGGCTGATTCTGGGGTCCCGGGCGGTTTTGGGGCTCAGGGCTGGTTTTGGGGCGCCGGGCGGTTTTGGGGTGCCGGGGGCAGTTCCCCGGGCTGTTCCTGGGCTCAGGGCTGATTTTGGGGTCCCGGGCGGTTTCGGGGTGCCGGGGTGAGTTCCCCGGGCTGATTTTGGGGCTGTCCCGGGCGGTTTTGGGGTGCCAGGCACCAAGCACAAGACGCTGCTGGAGGCCCGCTCGGGGCTCGGCCCCATCCGCGCCTTCCCGCGGGGGGGCGGCGGCGCGGGGCCCCCCCCGGCCGAGGGTCCCGAGCGCTGCTTCCACTGCCGCGTGTGCAACGTGCGCCTCAACTCCGAGCTGCAGCTCAAGCAGGTGCGCCCCGATCCCAGAAAGGGAGCCCCGATCCCCTAAACTGAGCCCCAATCCCCTAAAGTGCGCCCCGATCCCCTAAAGAGTGCGCCCCAATCCCCTAAACTGAGCCCCAGTCCCCTAAAGAGTGCACCCCAAATCCCATAAAGAGTGCGCCCCGATCCCATAAACCGAGCCCCAAATCCCATAAACTGAGCCCCAATCCCAGAGTGCGCCCCAAATCCCATAAAGAGTGAGCCCCGAGCCCCTAAACTGAGCCCCGATCCCCTAAAGAGTGAGCCCTGATCCCCTAAAGTTGGCCCCATCCTAAAGTGAGCCCCGATACCCTAAAGTGAGCCCAGATCCCAGAGAAATCCTAAACCGAGCCCAAATCCCCTAAACTGAGTCCAAATCCTAAACTGAGCCCGAATCCTAAACTGAGCCCCGATCCCAGAGTGAGCCCTAATCCCCTAAACCGAGCCCGAATCCTAAAGTGAGCCCAAATCCCCTAATCTGAGCCCCAGTCCCCTAAACTGACCCCAAATCCCCCAAACTGACCCCAAATCCCCCCGGGACTCCCCCAAACTGACCCTGGGACACCGCCCTGACCCCAGAATCCCCCAGACTGACCCCGGACACCCAAAATGCCCCAAAACCCCCTGGGATTCCCAAAAAGCCCCCCAGGGACCCCCCAAACTGCCCCCAGTCCCCCCAGGGATCCCCTCCAGGCCCCCAGCCCCGGTTCGGGGGGTTCCCGGTTTTTGGGGTGCCGCTGACCCCCCCTGCCCCATTGGGGGGGGGGGTTCCCGGTTTTTGGGGTGCCGCTGACCCCCCCTGCCCCCCCAGCACATCTCCAGCCGCCGGCACCGGGACGGGGTCGCCGGGAAGCCGAACCCCCTCCTGGGGCGCCACAAAAAACCCCGGAGCCCCCCCGAGCTGGTGAGGGGTCCTGGGGGTCCTGGGGGGGCCTGGGGGGTCCTGGGGGGGCTGGGGGGGCTTTGGGGGGGGGCTGGGGGGGGTTGGGGGGGGCCATGGGGGTGTTTGGGGGGGCCATGGGGGTGTTTGGGGGGCTCCGGGGGTGTCAGTGGGGTTGGGGTCCCATGAGACTGGGGGGGTTTGGGGTGCCCCGGGGGGGGTCTGGGGATACCAAGGGGGGGTTTTGGGGGGTCTGGGGGTCCCTGGGGGGGTTTGGGGGGGGTTTCGGGTTTAGGGGGTGCTGGGGGGTGTCCATAGGGGGGTTTGGGGTACCCCGGGGGAGGGTCTAGAGGTACCAAGGGGCGGTTTGGGGGTGCCGGGGGGGGTCTGGGGGTATCAATGGGGGGGTTCTGGGGGTCCATTGGGGGCTCTCCCAGGTCCGGAGGGGTTTGGGGGTTCTGGGGGTGCAGTGGGGGGGGTCCCGGGGGGGTTTGGGGGTTCTGGGGTCCCTGGGGGGGTCGCGGGGTCCCGGGGGGTTTGGGGGTTCTGGGGGGGTCCCGGGGGGGTTTGGGGGTTCTGGGGTCCCGGGGATCCCGGGGGGGGTTGGGGATCTGGGGGTCCCTGGGGGGGTCCCGGGGATCTGGGGGTCCCTGGGGGGGTCCCGGGGGGGTTTGGGGTTTTGGGGGTGCAGTGGGGGGGTCCCGGGGGTCCCGGCCGCCCCCCCACGCCCCCCGCCCCCCCAGGCGCCGCTGCCGTTCCCCAAGGAGCTGCCGAAGGCTCTGGCGGGGGGGGGGCTCCTCCCGCCCCCCTTGGCCCTCGCCGCCGCCGCCGCCGCCGCCATCGCCGCCCCCCCCCTGGCCCTGCGCCCCCCGGGACCCCCGGGACCCCCGGGACCCGCCCTGCTGCCCGGGCCCCCCCTGGCCCCCGCCCTGCTGCGGCCGGCGCCGGGACCCCTGCGGCCCGCGCACGCCCCCCTGCTCTTCTCCCCTTATTGAGGGGATGGGGACAGTGACAGTGACAGTCACACAGGGACAGTGACAGTGACACAGTGACACAGTGACACAGGGACAGGGACATGGGGACAGTGACACAGTGACACAGGGACAGCCCCGGCCCCCTGCGCCCCGCGCACGCCCCCCTGCTCTTCTCCCCATACTGAGGGGACAGGGACAGTGACACAGTGACAGTGACACAGTGACAGTGACACAGGGACAGTGACACAGGGACAGTGACACAGGGACATGGGGACAGGCACTGGGAGAAGGACAGAGATGGGGACAGGGACAGGGACATGGGGACATCGTGGGGACAGTGACATGGGGACAGGCACTGGGAGAAGGACAGAGATGGGGACAGGGCCATGGGGACAGGGACAGCCCCAGGAGGGGCTGGGACTGTGACATTTGCAGCAGTGACGGTGACAGGGACAGTGACAGGGGGGAACAATCCCCCCCCCCCAAACGTGGAACGGTTCCTTGGGACACGGAACCCCGGGGACACTCTGGGGACACTCGGGACACCGCGGGGACACCGCGGGGACACCGGGACAGCAGCCAGCACCCGGCAACCTTCAGTGAGCAACTGCCCGGTGACGGTCACTTGGTGACGGTCACTCTGATGGTCACTCGGTGATGGTCACTGAGAAATGGTCACTCAGGGATGGTCACTCAGTGACAGTCCCTCGGTGATGGTCACTCAGTGATGGTCACTGGTCACTCTGACGTCACTCTGACGTCACTCTGGTCACTCTGACGTCACTCTGACGTCACTCCCCTGGCCTATTGGTCCCCTGGCCACGCCCACCATTCCCTCCCTGCCCGGCAACGGCCGTTTCCATGGCAACCGTGGTCTCCATGGCAACGGTTCCCTGGCAACTGGGATCTCCATGGCAACCGCCTGCAACCGGAGCAGCACTTGGGGTCTCCATGGCAACCGCCCCTGGCAACCGTCTCCCAGCAACCGGCCCCGCCCCGGCTGTTCTCTCCTCCCCCCCGCTGTTCTCTCCTCCCCCCCCCGGGCTCAGCGCTTTTTCTGTTGTTTTTAACTGGAATTTGGGAATTTTGGCAGGAAAACAACGAGCCCCTCCCTCCCCCCGGGACCCCCCCGGCCCCACTGCACAAACCCCGGGGCCCGGGACCCCCCCGGGGTGGGGGAGGGGCCCGGGGGGGGTCCCCCAAACCCCCCCGGCACCTCAGGGATCTGCTCAGCAATCAGCGACGGCTCGAGGGATGGACCCCCCCTCCCCTCCCCCACCCACCCCGGGACCCCCCCCCACCCCGGGACCCCCCCAAGCCATGACCTCTTGCACTGAGGGCAGCGAGCCCCGCACACCCCCGGGGGGGCCCCAAAAATCGCCCCCCCCCCCATTCCTTTAACCCCCCCCCCCCATTCCGGGCCAGGCCCATTGCAATAATTTGGGGAGGGGGGTCCGGGGCACCCCCCCTTGTAAATAACGCCCCCCACACACACACACACATGGTACGGCCCCACAAGCACTGTGCCCCCCCCCCCAAAAATCCTGCAACCCCAAAAAAAACCTGCACACCCCCCAAAAAAAACATGCACACCCCCCCAAAATCCTGCACCCCCCAGCACTGTGACCCCCCCACCCCAAAAAACTGCACACCCCCCCAAAATCCTGCACCCCCCAGCACTGTGACCCCCCCACCCCAAAAAACTGCACACACCCCCAAAATCCTGCACCCCCCCAGCACTGTGACCCCCCCCACCCCAAAAAACTGCACACCCCCCAAAAAACTGCACACACCCCCAAAATCCTGCACCCCCCCAGCACTGTGACCCCCCCAAAAATACTGCACCCCCCAAAAACTGCACACCCCAAAAAAAAACTGCACACCCCCCCAAAATCCTGCACCCCCCCATCACTGTGAACCCCCAAAAAAATCCCGGACCCCCCCATCACTGTGACCCCCCCCCCCAAAATCCTGCACCCCTCTTATCACTGTGCCCCCCATCACCACAGCCCCCCCTCACTGTGCCCCCCCCCACTTTGGCACTGAACCCCCAATTTTGGGTGTTCCCCCCCCCCAATTTTGGGTGCCCCCCCCCCCCTTTTAACACTGAACCCCCCAATTTTGGGTGTTCCCCCCCCCCTTTTGGCACTGAACCCCCCCCAAATTTGGGGCCCCCCCAGTCGAAACTGTGATAAAGCAAAGCAATAGTGGGGGGGGGAGTTTGGGGGTCCCCGTGTCCCCCCCCCGTGTCGTGCCCCCCCCTCTGCTTCACCCCAATAAATGATGAGGTTTGAGCTCCTGCTCGGGGCCTGCGGGTTTGGGGGGGCCCGGGGGGGTCCTGGTGGATTTTGGGGTCCCCAGGGGGGTCCCCGGGTGGATTTTGGGGTCCCCAGGGGGGGTCCTGGGTGGATTTTGGGGTCCCCAGGGGGGTTTGGGGGGGGGCGGGGGGGTCCTGGGTGGATTTTGGGGTCCCCAGGGGGGTCCTGGGTGGATTTTGGGGTCCCCAGAGGGGTCCCCGGATAGATTTTGGGGTCCCCAGGGGGGTCCTGGGTGGATTTTGGGGTCGCCGGGGGGTTTTGGGGATCCCCAAGGGGGTCCCGGGAAGGTTTTGAGGTCCCCAGAGGGGTCCCCTGGTGGATTTTGGGGTCCCCAGGGGGGTCCTGGGTGGATTTTGGGGTCCCCAGGGGGGTCCTGGGTGGATTTTGGGGTCCCCAGAGGGGTCCCCGGGTAGATTTTGGGGTCCCCAGGGGGGTCCTGGGTGGATTTTGGGGTCCCCTGGTGGATTTTGGGGTCCCCAGGGGGGTCCCCGGGTAGATTTTGGGGTCCCCAGGGGGGTCCTGGGTGGATTTTGGGGTCCCCAGAGGGGTCCCCGGGTAGATTTTGGGGTCCCCAGGAGGGTCCCCGGGTGGATTTTGGGGTCCCCAGAGGGGTACTGGGTGGATTTTGGGGTCCCCAGGGGGGTTTGGGGATCCCCAAAGGAGTCCCCGGGTGGATTTTGGGGTCCCCAGGGGGGTCCCGGGAAGGTTTTGAGGTCCCCAGGGAAGTTTTGGGGTTCCCAGGGGGGTTTTGGGGATCCCCAGGGGGGTCCCTGAGGGACACCGCCTTGTTAGGGGGTCCTAAACCCCCCCCCAGACCCCCCAAAACCCCTCCAAATCCCCTAAACCTCCCCCAAATGGCCCCAAAATCCCCCAAATCCCCCCCAAACCCCCCCCGTGGCGGCGCAGGCACAGAGGAGGCGGCACACGGGACTGGGGGGGCAGCGGCGTGTTGGGGGGCACGGGGGGTTTGGGGGGTCCCAGGAGGTTTAGGGGGATCCTGGGGGCGTTTTGGGGGTCCTGGGGGGGTTCCTGAGGTGGTCCCCAGGAGGTTTTGGGGGTCCTGGGGAGATCCCAGGTGGTTTTGGGGGGTCCTGGGGAGGTCCTGGTTGCTCCCAGGAGGTATCTGGTGGCTCCCAGGAGGTTTTGGGGGTCCTGGGGGGGTCCCAGGTGGTTTTGGGGGGTCCTGGGGAGGTCCTGGTTGCTCCCAGGAGGTATCTGGGGGGTCCCAGGAGGTTTTTGGGGGCTCCTGGGGGGTTCCAGGGTGGTTCCTGGGGGTTCCCACGAGGTTTTGGGGGGTCCCAGGAGTTGCTGGGGGGTCCTGGGGAGGGGTCCTGCTGCCTCCCAGGAGGTTTCTGGGGGTCCTGGGGGGTTCCCATGAGGTTTTGGGGGGGTCCCAGGAGTTGTTGGGAAGTCCTGGTGGCTCCCAGGTGGTTTTGGGGGGTCCCAGGAGGTTTTTGGGTGTCCTGGGGGGGTCCCAGGAGGTTTTTGGGGGGTCCCAGGAGGTTTCTGGGGGTCCTGGGGGGGTTCCAGGGAGGTTCCTGGGGGTTCCCATGAGGTTTTGGGGGATCCCAGGAGGTTTTTGGGGTTCCTGGTGGCTCCCAGGAGGTTTCTGGGGGTCCTGGGGGGGGGTCCCAGGAGGTTTTGGGGGGTCCCCTTAACGCAGCAGCGACCACTTGATCTGCTCCTTCGCCGCCTGCAGCACCTGGGGGCACAGACGGGGACACCTGGGGACACCTGGGGACATCTGGGGACACCTGGGGACACCTGGGGGGCACCTGGGGGGCACCTGGGGGACACCTGGGGACATCTGGGGACACCTGGGGACACCTGGGGACATCTGGGGACACCTGGGGGGCACCTGGGGGACACCTGGGGACACCTGGGGACACCTGGGGACATCTGGGGACATCTGGGGGGCACCTGGGGGACACCTGGGGACATCTGGGGACACCTGGGGACACCTGGGGGACACCTGGGGGACACCTGGGGGCACCTGGGGACATCTGGGGACATCTGGGGGGCACCTGGGGACATCTGGGGGGCACCTGGGGACACCTGGGGGACACCTGGGGACACCTGGGGACACCTGGGGGCACAGATGGGGACACCTGGGGACACCTGGGGCGCACCTGGGGACACCTGGGGACACTTGGGGGGCGCCTGGGGCCATCTGGGGGGGGCAAGGACACCCCTGGAAGGGTTTGGGGGGGCCCAGAGGGGTCAGGGGTGTCCTGGAGGGGTCCCAGGGGTTTCTTTTGGGGAGGTCTTAGGGGGTTTTTGGGGATCCCAGGGGGTTTTGGGGGATCCCAGGGGGTTTTTGGGGATCCCAGGTGGTTTTTGGGGATCCCAAAGGGTTTTTGGGGATCCCAGGGGGGTTTTTGGGGATCCCAGGGGGGTTTTTGGGGATCCCAGGGGGGTTTTGGGGCTCTCAGGAGTTTGGGGGGGTCTCAGGGGTTTTTGGGGTCCTACCTGTGACACCGTCTGCTCCGTCAGGGGCACGTCCTCACCCTGTGGGGACAGAGAGGGGACAGTGGGGACCTGGAGCGGGGGGGGCACCCAGGATTGCCCCTGGGCTGCCCCCAAAAATCCCAAATCCTCCCAAAACACCCCCCAAACCCACAAAGCCCCCTGAAATCCTCCCCCAAAACCTCCAAACCCCCCAAAACAACACAAATCCCCCCAAAAAAACTCAAATCCCCCCAAAAACCCCAAATCCCCCCAAAACCTTCAAATCCCCCCCAAAAAACTCAAATCCCCCCCCAAAAAAACCTCAAATCCCCCCCAAAAAAGCTCAAATCCCCCCAAAAACCCCAAATCCCCCCCAAAAAAACTCCAAATCCCCCCAAAAACCTCAAATCCCCCCCAGAAAACTCAAATCCCCCCAAAAAAAATCTCAAATCCCCCCCAAACCTTCAAATACCCCAAAAAACCCTCAAATCTCCCCAAACCCCCAAATCTCCCCCAAGCCCTCCCCAAATCCCCCTGAAATCCCTCCCAACGCCCCCAAAAGCCCAAAATCCCCCTGAAAAAACCCAAATCCCCCCCCAAAAACCCCCCAAAACCCCCAAAAACCCCAATTCTCCTCAAATTCCCCCCACAGCCCCCGTACCCGCACGGCCACGCGGTGCACGACCTGCTGGGGGTCACTCTCCAGGATCACCCTGCGGGGACACGGGGACAGGGACAGGGAGACAGGGGGACAGGGACAGGGGGACAGGGACAGGGACAGGGGGACAGGGGGACAGGGGGACAGGGGGACAGGGGACACAGGGACACCTCAGCGCCGTGGGTGACAGAGCCCGGGGCTGACAGTGACAGTCCCCAGGGCAGGTGGCAGTCCTCAAGGGGAGGTGGCAGTCCCAGGAGGGGCGACAGGGGTGACAATGACAGTCCTGGGGAGGTGACAGTGGCAGTGACAGCCCCAGGAAGGTGACAGGGGAGGTGACAGTGGCAGGGACAGGGCCAGGGAGGTGACAATGACAGTGGCAGGGACAGGGACACGGCAGGGACAGGGAGGTGACAGTGGCGGTGACAGTCCCAGGGTGACAATGACAATCCCCAGGGGAGGTGACAGTCCCAGGAGGGGTGACAATGACAGTCCCGGGGAGGTGACAGTGGTGGTGACAGTGACAATGACGGGGAGGTGACAGTGGCAGGGACAGGGACAGGGACCCACCCTCCGTCCACGATCTCGTCCACGGCCAGGAACAGCCCCTCCATGTTGTCCAGCAGCGCCCGGCGCTCCACGTTCTTCCTGGGACGGGGACAGGGACAGGGGACAGCGGGGACAGAGAGACGTGGGGACATGGGGACATCACGGACACCCCACAGGGACACCCCACAGAGCTGTCCCCAGGTGTCCCAGGTGTCCCCAGCTGTCCACAGGTGTCCCCAGTGTGTCCCCAGCAGTGTCTCCAGCTGTCACCAGCTGTCCCAGGTGTGTCCCAGGTGTCCCCAGGAGTGTCCCCAGGTGTCCCAGGTGTCCCAGCTGTCCCCAGGTGTCCCCAGGAGTGTCCCCAGGTGTCCCAGGTGTCCCAGGTGTCCCCAGGAGTGTCCCCAGGTGTCCCAGCTGTCCCAGGTGTCCCAGGTGTGTCCCTACCTGAGCATTTGGCTCAGCGAGTCGAACAGGCAGTTCAGCACGGCCGTCAGCATCAGCTGGGGACAGCGGGGACACAGAGGGGACAGCGGGGTCACAGGGGGTCACAGGGGGTCACAACCCACCCGGGGTCCCCCAGCAGCCCTGGGTGTGCTTGTGCCCCGGCAGAGTCCCCACGGTGTCCCAGCAGTGTCCCCCCCCCCGTCCCCGTGTCCCCACTCTGTCCCCGTGTCCCCACCCTGTCCCCAGGCTCTGTCCCCGTGTCCCCACCTCGTTCTGGGTGGCGCTCCCGATGACGCAGCAGTACAGGTCGATGCTGCTCTTGTACACCACGGTCAGCCCGTCCAGGAGCGCGATCTCACCTGGGGACAGGGACACCTGTGTCACCTGTGTGTCACCTGTGTGTCACCTGTGTGTCACCTGTGTGTCACCTGTGTGTCACCTGTGTCACCTGTGTCACCTGTGTCACCCCTGTGTCCCCACTGTCCCCCTGTACACCACGGTCAGCCCGTCCAGGAGCGCGATCTCACCTGGGGACAGTCACACCTGTGTCACCTGTGCCACCTGTGTCACCTGTGTCACCTGTGTCACCTGTGTGTCCCCTGTGCC
Organism: Taeniopygia guttata; assembly: GCF_048771995.1. NCBI lineage: Eukaryota > Metazoa > Chordata > Aves > Passeriformes > Estrildidae > Taeniopygia > Taeniopygia guttata. The sequence continues at coordinate 4,715,723 of NC_133054.1, forward strand.
ATGTCCCTGTGTCCCTGTGACACTCAGTGTCCCCCCAGTGTCACTCAGTGTCACTGCAGTGTGTCACAATGTCCCTGTGTCCCTGTGCCACCCCCGTGTCACCCCCGTGTCACTTGGTGTCCCCTCAGTGTCACTGTCCCCTCAATGCCACCCCTGTGTCGCTCACTGTCACTGCGGTGTGTCACACTGTCCCTGTGACCCTGTGTCACCCCCGTGTCACCCCCGTGTCACTCGGTGTCACTCACTGTCACTGCAGTGTGTCCCTGTGACCCTGTGCCACCCCTGTGCCACCCCTGTGTCACTCGGTGTCACTCACTGTCACTGCGGTGGGTTTTGCTGAAGATGTCCTGTGTCCCTGTGTCCCCTCAGTGTCACTGTCCCCTCAGTGCCACCCCGGTGTCACTCAGTGTCACTCACTGTCACTGCGGTGTGTCACAATGTCCCTGTGTCCCTGTGACCCCGTGCCAGCCCCGTGTCACTCAGTGTCCCCTCGGTGTCACTCACTGTCACTGCGGTGGGTTTTGCTGAAGATGTCCTGTGTCCCTGTGTCACTCAGTGTCACTGTCCCCTCAGTGCCACCCCCGTGTCACTCAGTGTCCCCTCAGTGTCACTGTCCCCTCAGTGTCCCCTCAGTGTCACTCACTGTCACTGCGGTGGGTCTTGCTGAAGATGTTCTTCTCGAAGGCGCGCTGCTCCTTCACGCTGGGGTAGGTGTCATCGTAGTACTGCGACACGGGACACGTTGGGGACAGTGGGGACACATCGGGGACATCAGGGACAGCGTCGGGGACAGCATTGGGGACACGGGACAGCATTGGGGACATCAGGGGCAGCATTGGGGACAGCGGGGACAGCATCAGGGACATTGGGGACAGCATTGGGGACAGTGGGGACAGCGTTGGGGACATGAGGGACAGCGTCGGGGACAGCATTGGGGACATCAGGGACAGAGAACAGGGACAGGGACATCAGGGACAGCATTGGGAGCATTGGGGACAGCATTGGGGACATTGGGGACATCAGGGACATCATCGGGGACATCAGGGACAGGGAACAGGGACACGGGGACACGGGGCAGGGCAGGGACATCGGCCACCCCTTGACACCCGTGCCACCCACCCTGTCCTTGCCCAGAGCCGCGTCCCCCTCAGGGCAGTGTGTCCCTGTCCCCAGTGTCCCCTGGTGTCCCCTGGGTGTCCCCTGGGTGTCCCCAGTGTCCCCTGGGTGTCCCCTGGGTGTCCCCTGGGTGTCCCCTGGGTGTCCCCAGTGTCCCCTGGTGTCCCCTGGGTGTCCCCTGGTGTCCCCTGGGTGTCCCCAGTGTCCCCTGGTGTCCCCTGGGTGTCCCCTGGTGTCCCCTGGGTGTCCCCAGTGTCCCCTGATGTCCCCTGGGTGTCCCCTGGTGTCCCTGGGTGTCCCCTGGGTGTCCCCTGGGTGTCCCCTGGTGTCCCCTGGGTGTCCCCTGGGTGTCCCCTGGGTGTCCCCTGGTGTCCCCTGGGTGTCCCCAGTGTCCCCTGGGTGTCCCCAGTGTCCCCTGGGTGTCCCCTGGGTGTCCCCTGGGTGTCCCCTGGGTGTCCCCAGTGTCCCCTGGGTGTCCCCAGTGTCCCCACCTTGGCGAAGAGCCGCTCGCCGTCGTTGTCGAGGATGATGATGGCCTTGACGGTGTACAGGGACGGCTCCTGGGGACAGTGACAGGACAGGGACAGTGACAGTGCCACCCTGGGGACAGGGACAGTGCCACCACCGCCCTGGGGACATGGACAGTGACAGTGCCACCCTAGGGACAGGGACAGTGCCACCCTGGGGACAGGGACAGCTCCTGGGGGACAGGACAGGGACAGTGACAGTGCCACCCCCAGGACAGGGACAGTGCCAGTGCCACCCTGGGGACAGGGACAGCGGGTGAGGCTGTGCTGGGGTCACTGTCACCGTCTCCCCCCCGTCCCTGTCCCTGTCCCCATGGCCTGTGCCCCCCTGCCCCTGTCCCCGTGTCCCTCTGTCCCCTCTGTCCCTGTCCCCGTGCGGGTCCCGCGGTGCCGGGGGTGCCCAGGACCAAGTTCTGTGATGCACTGACTGCCCAGAGCCACAGCCCAGTGTAGGACAGAACCCCGGCCTGAGCACCCAAACCGTGCCAAACTGTCCCCAAACTGTCCCCAAACTGTCCCCAAAGTGTGCCCAAAGTGTGCCCAGAGCCACAGCCCAGTGTAGGACAGAACCCCGGCCTGAGCACCCAAACTGCGCCAAACTGTCCCCAAAATGTCCCCAAAACTGTCCCCAAACTGTGCCCAGAGCCACAGCCCAGTGTAGGACAGAACCCCGGCCTGAGCACCCAAACCGTGCCAAACTGTCCCCAAAATGTCCCCAAACTGTCCCCAAAGTGTGCCCAGAGCCACAGCCCAGTGTAGGACAGAACCCCGGCCTGAGCACCCAAACTGCGCCAAACTGTCCCCAAAATGTCCCCAAACTGTCCCCAAAGTGTGCCCAGAGCCACAGCCCAGTGTAGGACAGAACCCCGGCCTGAGCACCCAAACCGTGCCAAACTGTCCCCAAAATGTCCCCAAACTGTCCCCAAAACTGTCCCCAAACTGTCCCCAGAGCCACAGCCCAGTGTAGGACAGAACCCCGGCCTGAGCACCCAAACTGTCCCCAAAATGTCCCCAAAATGTCCCCAAAACTGTGCCCAAACTGTCCCCAAAATGTCCCCAAAATGTCCCCAAAACTGTCCCCAAGGTGTGCCCAGAGCCACAGCCCAGTGTAGGACAGAACCCCGGCCTGAGCACCCAAACTGTCCCCAAACTGTCCCCAAAATGTCCCCAAAACTGTCCCCAAACAGTGCCCAGAGCCACAGCCCCCCCCCCCGTTCCCCCCGTGCCTCAGTTCCCCCCGTGCCTCAGTTTCCCCCGTGCCTCAGTTTCCCCCGTTCCCCCCGTGGCTCAGTTTCCCCGTTCCCCCGTGCCTCAGTTTCCCCCCAGTTCCCTCAGTTCCCCCCGTTCCCCCCGTGCCTCAGTTTCCCCGTTCCCCCCGTGCCTCAGTTTCCCCCCAGTTCCCCCCGTTCCCCTCAGTCCCCCCCGTGCCTCAGTTTCCCCCCAGTTCCCCCAGTTCCCTCAGTTTCCCCCCGTGCCTCAGTTTCCCCCCAGTTTCCCCAGTTTCCCCCCGTGCCTCAGTTTCCCCGTTCCCCCCGTGCCTCAGTTTCCCCCCAGTTCCCCCAGTTCCCTCAGTCCCCCCCGTTCCCCCGTCCCCCGGTGCCTCAGCTGTTTCCCCGTCCCTCACCAGCACCAGCGCCTCCATTTTGCCTCCGCTGCTGCCGACGTGGAGCCGGAAGAGCGCCCGCCGCTGATTGGCTGCTCGCCTGCCAATCACTCCCGTTGGCCCCAGCCCGCTAGTCTGATTGGCCCAATTCTTCCACCACCCCACCAATCGCGGCGCGCTCCCGCGCGGTGGGCGGGCCAGTCTTTCCCGCTCTTCCTTAGACGGGCGTTGATTTGACAATCCAGCTGTCAATCACCGCTGCACGGCGCTGCCGGAAGCGGAGGGGGCGGCACAGTTGCCATAGTGACCGGGGAAGCGATAACGTCACCGCTTTCCCGGGGCGGGGCTGTGATTGGCTGGCTCGGTGCGCACGTGACCGGAAGCGGGGCCACTTCCGCTGATGGCGCCCGGCGCGTGTCACCGGGAGGGGCTGAGGACGGAGATTTGGGGACACCGGGGGACACTTGGGGACATTAATGGGGCCATTTGGGGACATTGGGGGGCATTTGGGGACACCCTGGGGACATTGGGGGACACTCAGGGACACTTTGGGGACGCCCCGGGTGACAGCAGAGGTTGGGGGGCGGAGCCCGGCTGTGACTGACAGCTGAGGTGACCAATCAGGAGCAGAGCGCCACGCCCAGCTCTAAAATGAACAATAATGGTAAAAACAAATTTAAAAAAAAATCCCAAGAGACATTTATTGAGGGGGGGTACAGGACACGGGGGGGATTCCGGCCACTCCGCTCCGGAACTACGGGGGGACCCGGGGGGACCCGGGGGGACCCGGCCTCGGCAGCCCCGGGAATTCCGGGAGGACTCCCGGAGGTCCCGGGGGTCCCCTGAGGGTCCCGGGGGGATCCCGGGAAGTCCCGGGGGATCCGGGGGGATCCTGGGGTGTCCCAGGGGGTCCCGGGGGGTCCCCAGAGGGTCCCGGGGCTCTCCCGGCCCGGCGCCGGCTCCAGGGCTGCCCCGGCTCCCGCCCAGCTCCGGCTCCTGCGGGACAGAGAGGCGGGTCAGGAGCGGGGTCGGGATCGGGATGGGGGTCGGGATCGAGTCAAGATCGGGATCAGGTCAGGGCTGAGATCAGGTCAGGACTGGGATCGGGGCAGGTGCTGGGGCAGGGTCAGCATTGGGGTCAGGATTGGGATTGGGGCAGGGTCCGGACTGGGACTGAGGCAGGCGCAGCACTGGGATCGGGGCAGTCAGGATCGGGGTTGGGATCAGGGCTGGGATCGGGATCAGGATTGTGATCAGAACTGGGGCAGGGTCAGGACTGGGATCGGGGCAGGGTCAGGATCGGGGTCGGGATCAGGATCAGGATTGGGGTTGTGATCAGAACTGGGGCAGGGGCAGGACCAGGGTGGGATCGGGATCAGGAGCAGCTCCGGTGTTGGGGGCTCCAGGAGGGGCAGAGCCCCAAACCCAGCTCCAGTCCCTGCCCCGATCCCGGCCCCAATCCCTGCCCAGATCCCATTCCGATCCCATTCCCATCCCAGCCCCGATCCCTGTCCAGATCCCATTTCCTGCCCCAATCCTTGCCCCAATCCTGCCCCATTCCCATTCCCATCCCATTCCCAACCGCATTCCCATTCCCATTCCCATCCCATTCCTGCCCCATTCCCATTCCCATTCCCATCCCTGCCCTGATCCCGGCCCAAATCCCATTCCCAACCCCATTCCCATTCCCATTCCCATCCCTGCCCCATTCCCATTCCCATTCCCAACCCCAATCCTGCCCCATTCCCATCCCATTCCCATCCCTGCCCCATTCCCAACCCCAATCCTGCCCCAGTCCCATTCCCATCCCTGCCCCGATCCCGGCCCCAGCCCCGCTGCAATTCCCACCTCCCCTTTCCCCTCCTTCCCATCCATTTTCCACCTTTTTTCTGCTATTTCCCTATTTTCCATCACTTTCTCTCCCAATTCCTCTCACTTTTAACCATTTCCTCCATCTCTTCCCAACTTTTTCTCCTTTCCAACCTTTTCTCGCTTCCCTCTTTTCTTTTTCCCCTCCAATCTTCTTTTCCCCCTTTTTTCCCTTTTCCCCATCCCTTTCCCTTCATCCCTCCCACTTCTTCAACTTCCCTTCACCTTTCCCCAAACCTTTTTCCTATTTTCCCACTTTTCTGCCTGAACTTCCTCCCAATCTTTTCCTTCACCTTCCCCCCTGACCATTTAATCATTGCTTCTCTCAATTCTCTTCCCATTTTTCCCCATTTTCCCCCCAATTTTTCCCCACCTTTTCCCCATATTTTCCCCACTTTTTTTTCCATTTTTTCCCCATTTTTCCCCCAATTTTCCCCCATTTTTCCCCTCACCTGGCCATTAAAACCTCCTTCCTCCTCCGTAGCTGCCGCCGCCGCTGGAGCTGCCGTAGCCGCCTGTGGAACCAGGAGGGGATTTAGGGACACCAAAAATTGGGGGGGACATTTGGGGACCCCCAGTTCGTTTTGGGGTCCTCCCAGCACATTTTGAGCCCCCCCAGGTTATTTTAAGGCCACCCCAATACAATTTAAGCTCCCTCAAGGTGATTTTTGAGGTCTCTCGGGCAGGTTTTGGAGTCTCCTGGGCGATTTTTGGGGTTCCCCAGGTGATTTTTGGGGTCCCAAGGTGATTTTTGGGATTCCCCAGGCGATTTTTGGGGTCCCAAGGTAATTTTTGGGGTCCCCTGGTGATTTCTGGGGACTCACCACCACCACAGGGCCTTGAGCTGTGCCCCCCGAAGCTGCCCCCGGTACATTTGGGATATTTTGGGGTTCCCCAGGTGGTTTTTGGGGTTCCCCAGGTGATTTTGGGGACTCACCGCCGCCGTAGGGCCCCGAGCTGCGCCCCCCGAAGCTGCCCCCGGTACATTTGGGATATTTTGGGGTTCCCCAGGTGATTTTGGGGTTCCCCAGGTGATTTTTGGGGTTCCCCAGGTGATTTTTGGGGTTCCCCAGGTGATTTTGGGGACTCACCGCCGCCGTAGGGCCCCGAGCTGCGCCCCCCGAAGCTGCCCCGGTACATTTGGGATATTTTGGGGTTCCCCAGGTGATTTTTGGGGATTTTTGGGACTCACCGCCGCCGTAGGGCCCCGAGCTGCGCCCCCCGAAGCTGCCCCCGGTACATTGGGGATATTTTGGGGTTCCCCAGGCGATTTTTGGGGTTCCCCAGGTGATTTTGGGGACTCACCGCCGCCGTAGGGCCCTGAGCTGCGCCCCCCGAAGCTGCCCCCGGTACATTGGGGATATTTTGGGGTTCCCCAGGCGATTTTTGGGGTTCCCCAGGTGATTTTGGGGACTCACCGCCGCCGTAGGGCCCCGAGCTGCGCCCCCCAAAGCTGCCCCCGGTACATTTGGGATATTTTGGGGTTCCCCAGGTGATTTTTGGGGGTTTTGGGGACTCACCGCCGCCGTAGGGCCCCGAGCTGCGCCCCCCGAAGCTGCCGCCCTTCATGGGCCCGAAGCTCGAGGCCTGGTTGTTGTAGCTGCCGAAGTCGTTGTAGCTGCCCCCGCCCCCGAAATTGCTGCCTGGGGGGACAGCGGGGTCAGGGGGACAGCGGGGACATTGGGGACAGTCCCGGGGCTGGCAGGGACAGGGAGCACCCAGGGGTGCCCCGTGCTGGGAGCACTGGGAGAGTTGGGATCCTCGGGGCTCTGGGGTGGCTGAACTGGGAGCCCAGGGGGCTTTAACTGGGATCCCAAACCCCCATGATCTTTGGGGGGCAGCAGACCCCAAACCCCCGTGATCTGCGGGATGGGGTCCCTGGGATCCCAAACCCCCGGTGATCCCATCCCAGAGACCCCAAATCCCCCATGGTGGGTTCCAGAGACCCCAAATCCCCCGTGATGGGTTCCCAGAGATCCCAAATCCTCCATGATGGGTTCAAGAGACCCCAAATCCTCCATGGTGAGTTCCAGAGGCCCCAAATCCCCCATAGTGGATTCCAGAGATCCGAAACCTCCCAGGATGGGTTCCAGAGACCCCAAACCCCCGGTGATCCCATCCCAGAGACCCCAAACCCGCTGTGATCCCATCCCAGAAACCCCAAACACCCCATGATAGGTTCCAGAGATCCCAAATCCCCCATGGTGGGTTCCAGAGACCCCAAATCCCTCATGGTGGGTTCCAGAGACCCCAAATCCTCCATGGTGGGTTCCAGAGACCCCAAATCCCCCGCAATGGGTTCCAGAGACCCCAAACCCCCGGTGATCCCATCCCAGCGACCCCAAACCCGCTGTGATCCTGTCCCAGAAACCCCAAACACCCCACAATGGGTTCCAGAGATCCCAAATCCCTCATGGTGAGTTCCAGAGACCCCAAAATCCCCCGGGATGGGTTCCAGAGACCCCAAATCCTCCATGGTGGGTTCCAGAGACCCCAAATCCCCCATGATGGGTTCCAGAGACTCGAAATCCCTCATGGTGGGTTCCAGAGACCCCAGACCCCGGTGATCCCATCCCAGAGACCCCAAACCCCCCATGATGGGTTCCCAGAGACCCCAGACCCTGGTGACTCCATCCCAGAGACCCCAAACCCCCCATGATGGGTTCCCAGAGACCCCAGACCCTGGTGACCCTATCCCAGAGACCCCAAAACCCCCCATGATGGGTTCCCAGAGACCCCAAACCCCCGTGACCCCTTCCCCAAACCCCAGAGACCCCAGACCCCAGTGAACCCATCCCAGAGACCCCAAACCCCCCATGATGGGTTCCCAGAGACCCCAGACCCCAGTGAGCCGCTCCCACAGCCCCGTGGTGCCCCACAGCCCCGCAGTGCCCCACAGCCCCACAGCCCGCGGTGCCCCACAGCCCCACGGTGCCCCACAGCCCCTGGTGCCCCACAGCCCCGCGGTGCCCCACAGCCCCCGGTGCCCCACAGCCCCACAGCCCCACAGCCCCCCACAGCCCCGCGGTGCCCCGGCCGGTGCCACCTGTGCCCGCCTCGCCCAGCCCGTTGCGCACGGCCAGCGCCGGGCCCCGTGCCGGCCGCCGGCCGCCGCTGCCGCCGCCGAAGCCGCCGCCGCCGTTGTTGTAGCCGTCGTAGGAGCCGCTGCCGCCGTAGCCGCGGTTGCCCCCGGAGTAGCCGGGGCCGCCGCCGCCGCCGTAACCTGGGGGGAAAACCAGGAAAAAGGGATTTGGGGTGGCGGGGCCGCGGCGGGGCCGGGCCAGGGACAGGCACTGGAGCCCAGGGGGACGCGGAACAGTGGCAGCGGCCAGCGAGGGAGGGCACGGTGCCACTGCTGTCCCCACACCGGTGCCGGTGCTGTCCTTGTCCCTGCGCCCGGTGCTGTCCCTGCTCCCAGTGCTGTCCTTGTCCCTGCCCCACTCTGTCCCTGTCCCTGTTCCCGGTGTTTTCCCTATTCCCGGTGCTGTCCTTGTTCCTGGTGCTGTCCTTGTCCCTGCTCCCGGTGCTATCCCTGTGCCCGGTGCTGTCCCCACACCGGTGCCCCTGCTGTCCTTGTCCCTGCTCCCAGTCCTGTCCCTGTTCCCGGTGCTGTCCCTGCTCCCAGTGCTCTCCCTGTCCCTGCTCCTGGTCCTGTCCTTGTCCCTGCTCCCGGTGCTGTCCCCACACCAGTGCCGGTGCTGTCCCTGTCCCTGCCCCACTCTGTCCCTGTGCCTGGTGCTGTCCCTGTCCCTGTTCCCAGTGTTTTCCCTGTGCCCGGTGCTGTTCCCAGGTGCTTTCCCTGCCCCCGGGGTTGGTGCTGTCCCTGTCCCTGTTCCCGGTGCTCTCCCTGTGCCTGGTGCTGTCCCTGTCCCTGGTGCTGTTCCCAGGTGCTTTCCCTGCCCCAAAGGTTGGTGCTGTCCCTGCTCCCGGTGCTCTCCCTGTCCCTGCCCCACTCTGTCCCTGTCCCTGTTCCCGGTGCTCTCCCTGTGCCTGGTGCTGTCCCTGTCCCTGTGCCCGGTGCTGTCCCCGTGCCCAGGGTCGGTGTTGTCCCCGTCTCTGTGCCTGTTGATGTCCCCATTGTCATCCCCATCCCGGTCCCCGTCCCCGTCCCCGTCCCTGTCCCGGTCCCCGTCCCAGTCCCCCGCTCACCTCGCCCGCCGAAGTTGCCGCCGCGGTTGAAGTTGTCCCCGCCGCCGAAGCCGCCGCCGCGGCCGCCGCCACCGCCGAAGTTACCGGAGCCGCTGCGGCCTGGGGGGGACGGGGGGGTTGGGCACGGCGGGGACAGCCCAGGGACAGGGCAGGGACAGCGGGGACAGGGCAGGGACAGTGGGGACAGGCCGCGGCTCACCTCGCTGGCCGGCCGAGGCGCTGGCCATCTCCTGCTTGGACAGCGCCTTGCGCACCTCGCAGTTGTGCCCGTTCACCGTGTGGTACTTCTGGACTGCGGGGGGACACGGGGGGACACGCGGCTCACCGGGTGGCAGCGTCCCGGCCGGGGTGCCACCCACCCCACACTGTCCCCAAACTGTCCCCAAGTGGGTTGTCACTGCCCCACACCATCCTCAAGCTGTCCCCAGCCAGGCTGCCACCCCCCCAGTGTCCCCAGTGTCCCCAGCCAGGCTGTCACCCCCCCAGGTGTCCCCAGTGTCCCCAGCCAGGCTGACACCCCCCTCAGTGTCCCCAGGCTGTCCCTAGCTGGGCTGTCACCCCCAGGCTGTCGTCCCCAGGCTGTCCCCAGGCTGTCCCCAGCTGGGCTGTCACCCCCAGGCTGTCCCCAGGTGTCCCCATGCAGCCTGTCACCCCCAGGCTGTTCCTCCCAGGTGTCCCCAAGTGTCCCCAGGCTATCCCCCCCAGGTGTCCCCAGGTGTCCCCAGACAGGTTGTCACCCCCAGGCTGTCACCCAGCTGGGCTGTCATTCCCAGGCTGTCACCCCCAGGCTGTCCCCATCCAGCCTGTCACCCCCAGGTGTCCCCAGCCAGGCTGTCACCCCCAGACTGTCCCCCCCAGGTGTCCCCAGGCTGTCCCCAGCTGGGCTGTCACCCCCAGGCTGTCCCCAGGTGTCCCCATCCAGCCTGTCACCCTCCCCAGGCTGTCACCCCCAGACTGTCCCCCCACAGGTGTCCCCAGGCTGTCCCCAGCTGGGCTGTCACCCCCAGGCTGTCCCCAGGTGTCCCCATCCAGCCTGTCACCCTCCCCAGGCTGTCACCCCCAGACTGTCCCCCCACAGGTGTCCCCAGGCTGTCCCCAGCTGGGCTGTTACCTCCAGGCTGTCCCCATCCAGCCTGTCACCCCCCACCAGGCTGTCCCCCCCAGGCTGTCCCCCCATGTGTCCCCAGCCGTCCCCAGGGCCACTCACTGACGATTTTGTCGACGGAGTCGTGGTCGTCGAAGGTGACGAAGGCGAAGCCGCGCTTCTTGCCGCTGCCGCGGTCGGTCATGATCTCGATGACCTCGATCTTGCCGTACTGCCCGAAGTACTCGCGCAGGTGGTGCTCCTCCGTGTCCTCCTTGATGCCGCCCACGAAGATCTTCTTCACCGTCAGGTGCGCGCCCGGCCGCTGCGAGTCCTGGGGCAAGGACGGGGTGGCAGTGGGACGGGGGACACAGCCCCAGGGTGGCAGCGGGACAGGGGACACGGGGACAGGGGACATGGCCACCGGGATGGCAGCAGGACAGGGGACAGGGCCCCAGGGTGGCACCAGGGACAGGGGACACAGGGACAGGGCCCCAGGATGGCAGCGGGACACGGCTGGGGTGGCAGCAGGACAGGGGACATGGGGACACGGATGGGGGTGGCAGCAGGACAGGGGACATGGGGACAGGGCTGGGGGTGGCACCAGGGATAGGGACATGGCCCTGGGATGGCAGCGGGACAGGGGACATAGCCCCAGGATGGCAGTGGGGACACGGGACAGGGCCACTGGGGTGGCATCAGGACCGGGGACAGGGGACACGGCCACCGGGATGGTAGTGGGACAGGGGACACGGCCACCAGGGCTGCCCCAGGGACACCACCGGGAACTGGCTCAGCAATTGGGCCTGTCCCCAGTGCCACCAGCCCTGTCCCCAGGGCCACCACCACCAGGAGCAGCGGGCATGGCCGGTGCCACCAGCCCTGTCCCCAATGTCAATGCTGGGAGCACCTGGCACAGCCACCACACCTGTCCCCAGTGTCCCTCACCTCTCTGGACACGGCCCGTTTGGGCTCCACCACCCTGCCGTCCACCTTGTGTGGCCGCGCGTTCATGGCGGCGTCCACCTCCTCCACCGACGAGTAGGTGACGAACCCGAAGCCCCGCGAGCGCTTCGTGTTGGGGTCCCGCATCACCTGGGACACGGGGACACCTCAGGGACAGCGGGGACACGACAGGGACACCTCAGGGACAGGCAGGGACACCTCAGGGACAGGTAGGGACACGACAGGGACAGCGGGGACACCTCAGGGACAGCGGGGACACCTCAGGGACACGGGGACACCTCAGGGACACGACAGGGACAGCGGGGACACCTCAGGGACAGCGGGGACACCTCGGGGACAGCGGGGACACCTCGGGGACACAGGGACACCGCAGGGACGCGGGGACACCTCAGGGACAGCGGGGACAGGCAGGGACACGGGCGAGGGGACACAGGTGAGGGGACACACACAGGTGAGGGGACACAGGTGAGGGGTCACACACAGGTCACACACAGGTGAGGGGACACACACAGGTGAGGGGACACACAGGTGAGGGGTCACACAGGTGAGGGGTCACACACAGGTGACACAGCTGAGGGGACACACAGGTGACACAGGTGAAGGGTCACACACACAGGTGACACAGGTGAGGGGTCACACACAGGTGACACAAAGGCACACACAGGTCACACAAGTGAGGTGACACACACACAGGTATGGTGACACACACAGGTGGCACAGGTGAGGGGTCACACACAGGTGACACAGGTGAGGGGTCACACACAGGTGACACAAACCACACACACAAACGCTCAGGGCAGTGGTGGCATCCAGGATCCCAGGGCCATTTCTGTCATCCCCGTTCTGGTTTTAGGGATCCCGGTGAAGTTTTTAGGGGTCCCAGGTCTGATTTTGGGGATCGCAGTGCCCTTTTAGTGATCCCAGCCCCATTTCAGAGGACCCCAGCCCCATTTCAGGGACCCCAGCCCCATTTCAGAGGACCCCAGCCCCATTTCAGGGACCCCAGCCCCATTTCAGGGCCCCCAGCCCCATTTCAGGGACCCCAGCCCCATTTCAGAGGATGCCAGCCCCATTTTTCCCGCTGTCAATGCCACGTTCAGGGCCCCCAGCCCCACGGCAGCCCCCAGCCCCATTTCAGGGACCCCAGCCCCATTTTTCCCGCTGTCAATGCCACGTTCAGGGCCCCCAGCCCCACGGCAGCCCCCAGCCCCATTTCAGGGACCCCAGCCCCATTTTTCCCGCTGTCAATGCCCCTTTTAGGGCCCCCAGCCCCTCACCACGCAGTCGGTCAGCGTGCCCCACTGCTCGAAGTGGCTGCGCAGGCTCTCGTCCGTGGTCTCGAAGCTCAGGCCCCCGATGAAAAGCTTCCGGAGCTGCTCCGGCTCCTTCGGGGACTGCGGGGGGACGGGCTCAGGGCACCCCGAAACCCCATGCATGGGGGTGGGGAACCCAAATCCCCCCTAAAACACCCCCAAAACACCCCCAAAACACCCCCGAAATTCCTCCTAAAAAAATCCCCAAAACATCCCTTAAAACACCCCCAAAACCTCCTCTAAAACACCCCCAAAATCCCCCCTAAAACACCCCCAAAATCCCCCTTAAAACATCCCCTAAATATCCCTTAACACCCCCAAAACCTCCTCTAAAACACCCCCAAAATCCCCCCTAAAACACCCCCGAAATTCCTCCTAAAAAAATCCCCAAAACATCCCTTAAAACACCCCCAAAACCTTCTCTAAAACACCCCAAAAATCCCCCCTAAAACACCCCCAAAATCCCCCCTAAAACACCCCCAAAATCCCCCTCTAAAACATCCCCAAATTCCCCCTCTAAAACATCCCCAAATTCCCCCTCTAAAACATCCCCAAAATCCCCCCTAAAACACCCCCAAAATCCCCCCTAAAACATCCCCAAAATCCCCCCTAAAACACCCCCAAAATCCCCCTCTAAAACATCCCCAAAATCCCCCCTAAAACATCCCCAAATTCCCCCTCTAAAACATCCCCAAAATCCCCCCTAAAACATCCCCAAATTCCCCCCTAAAACATCCCCAAAATCCCCCCTAAAACATCCCCAAAATCCCCCCTAAAACACCCCCCAAATCCCCCCTAAAACATCCCCAAAATCCCCATCCGGCTTGCGGGGGGCTGACACCCCAAAATCCCACCCAAAACCCCCTCACCCAGCTCCAGAGGGGGCTGACACCCCAAAATCCATCCTGGGACCCCCCTCCCATCCCAAAATCCCACCTGGGACCCCCCTCCCATCCCAAAATCCCTCCTGGGACCCCCCTCCCATCCCAAAATCCCACCTGGGACCCCCCTCACACCCCAAAATCCCTCCTGGGACCCCCCTCACACCCCAAAATCCCTCCTGGGACCCCCCTCACACCCCAAAATCCTCCCCCAAAGCTCCAGGGAGATCCTGACACCCCCAAATCCCCCCTGGGATCCCAAAAAATCCCAACTGGGACCCTCCCCCCCAAACAGCTCCTGACACCCCAAACCCACCCCCAACAAATCCCCCCCCCAGCCCCCCTCCTGGGGACCCCCCTGAGCTCCCCCATCCCAAATTTTTGGGGCCACCTGAACCTTGAGCATCCCCAGTTCCCACCTGGGGGGGGCCACCAGACCCCCAAACCCCCCCCACCCAAATTTCTCAATGTCCCAGGCCCCCAAATCTCCCCCCCAACCCCCATTTTTGGGGCCCACCAGCACCCTCAGTGCCCCCAGCCCCTATTTCTGATCACCCAAAACCCCCATTTTTAATTTTAAACCTCCCCAAGCCCCCACACCCTAAATTCCAACACCCCCAACCCCAAAATTTTGCCTCCCAGGCCCCCAAATCTCTCCCCCAACCCCCATTTTTGGGGCCCACCAGCACCCTCACCACCCCCAGCCCCCTCAGCGCCCCCAGCCCCTATTTCTGACCCCCCCATCCCCCCAATTTTCATTTTAACCCCCACAAAGGCCCCACACCCCAAATTCCAACACCCCCAACCCCAATTTTTGGGGCCCAGCAGCCCCCTCAGCGCCCCCAGCCCCTATTTCTGACCCCCCCATCCCCTAAATTCGCCTCCCCAGCCCCAAACCCCAACTCCCCGACCCCCCAGCTTTAATTTCAAGCCCCCCACACCCCAAATTCCAACACCCCCCAAACCCCCTCCCCCCCCCCCGTTATTCCCGACCCCCCCGTGACACAAAGCGCGCGCACGTGGCCGCGGGAGCGCGCGCGGGGTGAGGGGGGGCCGCGCATGCGCCGGAGGGGGGGGGAGGGGGGCGCATCTGTGGGACCCCCCCCCAAATTGAGCCGGGAGAGGGGGAGCTGTGTGGGAACCCCCCCCCCCCCAAAATGGAGCCTGAGGGGGGAGGGAATCTATGGGGACCCCCCAAAAACGGAACCTGAGGGGGGAAGGGGCTCTTTTGGACCCCCCCTCCAAAATGGAGCCTGATGGGGGGGGAGGGGAGTAGGGGGCTCTGTGGGACCCCCCCAAAAATGGAACCTGAGGGGGGGAGGGGGAGGGGAAGGGGGGGAGGGGGCTCTGTGTGTGCCCCCCCCCAATGGCGCCTGCGCGGCTGAGGGGATGAGGGGGGGCGCCGCGCGCAGGCGCAGTGCGGTCCCGCGGCCCGCCAGGCGGCGGCGGGGGCGGGGGCGGGGGGGAGGGAACGGGGATGGGTTAAAAAAAAAACAAAAAACAACCAAAAAAATAACAAAAACAACGGGGCGCGCGGATCGGCGGGGAGCGGGGCGGGCGCTGCTGCTGACCTCGGCCTTGGCCATGGCGGCGGCGCGGGGCGGTGGCGGCGGCGCGCGATGCTCCCTCTGCGAGGGCCGACACGGAAAGGGGCCGAGCGCCGCGAGCGCCGCCGCCTCACCCCGCCGCCCCCGCCGCCCGCGCGGCCCCCGCGCCGCCGCCCATTGGCTGCCGCCTCACAGCGCCGCCGCCCCATTGGCCGCCTCGCCGCGCTCCGCCCCCCGCGCTGCCGCTGATTGGTTGAAGGGAGAAACGTCCCGCCCCCGCGCCGCGGGGATTGGGGGGAATCGCTGCCGACACGCCCCGCGCCGCTTTTCCCGCTCCGGCCCGGAGACTCCCCGACGCGCCGCTGATTGGTTGGAGCGAAGCAGGGCCCGCCCCACGCCAGGCGCTCATTGGCTGGGAAAGCGGGGGGACGGTGCTCATTGGCGGGCGCGGCCGTCCATCAGCGCTGGCGGCGGCGGGCCCAGCGCAGCTCGGCGAGCGCGGCGCGGCGGGCGCAGAGCGAGGCGGCGGCGGCGACTCCCGGCGGCGGCGGCGAGCAGGGGCCGCCCGCCCGCCGGCCCCAAGGTGCGGCCGCGGCAGCGCATGCGCCCATCGCGGTTGGCTTTGGGGAGAGGGGGGGAAAGGCGGGCGGACGCATGCGCGGAGCGCGGCCGGCGGCGCCTGCGCGCTGCGGGCGGTTTTGGCGGGCGGAGCGCGGAGCGGCGGCGGCTCGGAGGGGCGGCCAGACCGCGGCGGACGGGCCCGCGCCGGAGCCGCTCTCCGCGCAGGTAGCGCCGGCGGCGGGCGGCGGATGAAGCGGCGGCGGCGCGGGGGCGGGTCCGCCGCCGTGACGGGCAGGCGCGGCGGCCAATGGATGCTGGCGGGGGGCGGGGCCTGGCGGGGAGTGACGGGCGCGGTGGTGAATATCAGCGAGCGGGAGGCGGGGCGGTGCGCTGAGTGACAGGCGCGCTGACCAATAGCAGCGCAGGGGAGGCGGAGCGGCGCTCGGAGTGACGGTTCCACCGCCCAATAGTCGTGCGGCGGGGCCGCGGCGAGCCGTGGGGCGCGCTGCCAATCACGGCACGGCGCGCGGCGGCTCTGACCAATGGCGTGCGGCGGCGCGCTGCTGGCCCCGCCCCCTGGCCCGGCGGCCGGGCCCCTCAGCTTCGGGCGCTTTGAGCCCAAATTTGCGGCTTTTCACCCCAAAATCGCGGCCCGGGCCCTCGGAGCGCCGCGTCCCGCCCCGCAGCGGCGGCTTTCCCCTCACAGCCGCGGCTTCGGCCCCGGCAAGGCGCTCCCGGGCCTCCGCTTGGCGCCCTCCCTTTGTTCCCTCAGGATTCCCGGGCGCGGATTTTCCCGAAATTGGCCTTTTCCCACCCAAAGCGGCGCCTTCTCCCTCAGGGGGCCGCCCGAAATCCCGCCGGGAACCCGGCAGGAAATTCCGGCCGGAGCGAGGGATTCCCCTTGGGCTGGGTGTAAAGGGAGAAATCCGCTCAAATCCTGCCTTAAGGGTGGGGAAAAACTGATTTCAGGGGTTTTAAAACGTCTTTTTGTTTTTTTTTTTAATCTTCCCCATTTTAAGGGGTTTAGCCCAAACTCCCATTTCTCTGCTCCCAAGTCCCCCCTCATTTTTGGGGATTTATTCCAAATTCCATTTCGCTGTGCCTGAATTCTCTGGTGTTCTTTTTTTTTAAGGAGTTTTTAACCCAAATCGCATTTCTTTGTGCCTAAATCCCCACTGGGTTTTAGGAATCATCCCCTCCTGTGCTTCCCCCTTGGGATCAGAGGATCCTGAGGTGTCCCCAAATTCCTCTTGGAGATCCCAGAATTACCCCAAATTCCTTTTGGGGATCCCAAAATTACCCCAAATCCCTCTTGGGGGACCCAAAGTTACCCCAAATCCCTCTTGGGGGTCCCAAAATTACCCCAAATCTCTTGGGGGACCCAAAGTTACCCCAAATCCCTCTTGGGGGTCCCAAAGTTACCCCAAATCCCTCTTGGGGATCCCAAAAATGACCCCAAATCTCCCTTGGGGGTCCTGAGATGAGCCCAAATCCCCCCCCTGAGGTGTCCCCCCCTGTCCCCCATGGGTGACAACGCCGTGTCCCCAGAGCGGTGGCAGGAGGAGACCCCGGGTGACATTCCCTGACCCACGGTGACATTCCCATGGTGACATTGCTGTGCCCTCTGCCCTGGTGACATCCCTGTCCCTGTTCCTGTCCCTGTCCCCAGAGCGGTGGCAGGAGGAGCCCCTGGGTGACATTCCCTGACCCATGGTGACATTCCTGTCACTGTCCCTTCTGCCCTGGTGGCATCCCTGTCCCTGTCCTTGTCACCTGTCCCTGTCCCCAGAGCGGTGGCAGGAGGAGGTGTTGGGCAGTGCCACAATGACATTCCCTGACCCATGGTGACACTCCTGTCCCTGTCCCTGTCCCTGTCCCCAGAGCGGTGGCAGGAGGAGCCCCTGGGTGACATCCCTGTCCCTGACACTGTCCCTTCTGCCCTGGTGACATCCCTGTCCCTGTCCCTGTCCCCAGAGCGGTGGCTGCGCTATGGGCAGGAGGAGCCGGGGCAGGGTGACATTCCCTGACCCATGATGACATCCCTGACCCATGGTGACACTCCTGTCGCTGTCCCCAGAGCGGTGGCTGCGCTATGGGCAGGAGGAGCCCCCGGGCAGTGCCATGGTGACATTGTCCCTGTCCCCTGTCGCTGTCCCCAGAGCGGTGGCTGCGCTATGGGCAGGAGGAGCCGGGGCAGGGTGACATCCCTGACCCACGGTGACATTCTCTGACCCACGGTGACACTCCCACGGTGACACTGTCGCTGTCCCCAGAGCGGTGGCTGCGCTATGGGCAGGAGGAGCCGCCGGGCAGTGCCATGTCCCATGGTGACACTCCCATAGTGACATTGTCATTGTCCCCAGAGCGGTGGCTGCGCTATGGGCAGGAGGAGCCGCTGGGCAGTGCCACGGTGACATTGTCCCTGTCCCTGTCACTGTCCCCTGTCCCTGTCCCCAGAGCGGTGGCTGCGCTATGGGCAGGAGGAGCCGCCGGGCCGCCGACAGCTCGTCCTCGGGGGAGGAGGAGGAGTATGTGGTGGAGAAGGTGCTGGACCGGCGCGTGGTGAGGGGCCAGGCCGAGTACCTGCTCAAGTGGAAGGGCTTCTCCGAGTGAGTGACGGGACAGGGGACAGGGGACAGGGGACACAGCACCCTGGGTGTGCCCTCACCGCGTCCCCTGGCTGTCCCCTGTGCCCTGACAGTGTCCCCTCTGTGTCCCTGGGTGTCCCCTGTGCCCTGACCGTGTCCCCTCTGTGTCCCCTGTCCCCTGACAGTGTCCCTGGGTGTCCCCTGTGTCCTGGGTGTCCCCTGGGTGTCCCCTGCCCCCACCACGTGACCATGTCCCCTGTGCCCTGACTGTGTCCCCTGGGTGTCCCCTCTGTGTCCCTGGATGTCCCCTGGGTGTCCCCTGTGCCCTGACAGTGTCCCTGGGTGTCCTCTGACATGTCCCTGGATGTCCCCTGACCGTGTCCCCTGGGTGTTCCCTGTACTCTGGGTGTCCCTGGGTATCCCCTGGGTGTCCCCGGGTGTCCCCTGTCCCCTGATGGTGTCCTTGGGTGTCCCTTGCCATGTCCCCTGTCCCCTGGGTGTCCCCTGGGTGTCCCCTGCCCCCGTCCCCTGGGTGTCCCCTGTCCCCTGCCATGTCCCCTGACCGTGTCCCCCATCCCCTGACAGTGTCCCCTGTCCCCTGGGTGTCCCCTCTATGTCCCCTGTCCCCTGACCGTGTCCCTGGGTGCTCTGGATGTCCCCTGACGGTGTCCCCTGTCCCCTGGTGTCCCCTGACCGTGTCCCCCATCCCCTGGGTGTCCCCTGTCCCCTGGGTGTCCCCTGACCGTGTCCCCTGGGTGTCCCCAGGGAGCACAACACGTGGGAGCCCGAGAAGAACCTGGACTGCCCCGAGCTGATCTCGCAGTTCCTGCGCAAGGACCGCAGGATGAGGGACATGAGGGACAGCGAGGGGACGCGGCCCCGCGAGCGCCCCGAGGGCGCCAAGCGCAAGGGACTGCCCGGCGGCGAGGACGGCAGGGCCAAGAAGAAGAGAGAGGTGACAGCCTGGGGACACCGGGGGACAGGAGGGGACACTGGGAGGGCATGGGGACACATCGGGACACTGGGGACACATGGGGACACCGGGGGACAGATGGGGACAGCAGGGGACACCAGGAGGAGATGGGGACCCATGGGGACAGCAGGGGACACCTGAGGACACTGGGGACACCTGGGGACACCGGGAGGAGATGGGGACACATGGGGACACATTGACACACCTGGGGACAGTGGGGACACCTGGGAACAGGAGGGGACACCTGGGGACAGATGGGGACACCTGGGGACACCAGGAGGAGATGGGAACACATGGGGACACCTGGGGACACTGGGAGGGGATGGGGACACATGGGGACACTGGGGACACCTGGGGACAGGAGGGGACACCGGGAGGGGATGGGGACACATGGGGACAGCAGGGGACACCTGGGCACACCTGGGAACACATGGGGACACCTGGGGACAGGGAGGGGATGGAGACATGGGGATGGGGACAGGGACATTGGGAGGGGACAGGGACACGGGGATGGGGACAGCAACACCAGGAGGGGACAGGGACACCGGGAGCAGATGGGGACACCTGGAGGGGACAGGGACACCAGGATGGGGACAAGGGACCAAGCAACGGGGTCAGGGACATGGGGAGGGGACAGGGATACCAGGAGGGGACAGGGACACCGGGAGCAGATGGGGACACCGGGATGGGGGTGGGAATTCAGAGATGGGGACAAGGACTGGAGACAGTGGCACCCAGTGTCCTCTCCATGGGGACTCCTGGAATGGCCACCAGGGAAGGGGACAAGGCCCAGGCACGCGGCCATCCCCCAGTGCCACCACCCCTGGGGACCCGTCCCTGGCCTGTCCTCCACCCAAAATCCCCTTTTCCCCAAAACCATCCCCTTTTCCCCAAAACCATCCCCTTTTTCCCCAAACCCGCAGAGCAACGACATCGCCCGCGGCTTCGAGCGGGGGCTGGAGCCCGAGAAGATCATCGGGGCCACCGACTCCTGCGGGGACCTCATGTTCCTCATGAAGTGGTGAGGCCACCGCCGCGCTGTCCCCACTGTCCCTGCGGCCCCCGGGACCCCAGTTCGTGTCTGTGTCCCCAGTTCGTGTCTGTGTCCCCAGTTTGTGTCCCCAGTTCGTGTTTGTGTCCCCGGTTTGTGTTCCCAGTTTGTGTTTGTGTCCCCAGTTTGTGTCCATGTCCCCAGTTCGTGTCCCCAGTTCGTGTCCCCAGTTTGTGTCTGTGCCCCCAGTTTGTGCCCCCAGTTTGTGTCCCCAGTTTGTGTCTGTGTCCCCAGTTTGTGTCCGTGTCCCCAGTCTGTGTCCCCAGTTCATGTCCCCAGTTCGTGTCTGTGTCCCCAGTTTGTGTTTGTGTCCCCCAGTTTATCCCCATGTCCCCAGTTTGTGTCCCCAACCTTGTCCCCATTGTGTCCCCATGTCCCCAGCCTGTCCCCAGCCCGTCCCCAGCCTGTCCCCGTGTCCCCATCCTGTCCCCGTGTCCCCGCAGGAAGGACACAGATGAAGCTGACCTGGTGCTGGCCAAGGAGGCCAACCTGCGCTGTCCCCAGATTGTCATCGCCTTCTACGAGGAGCGGCTGACGTGGCACGCGTACCCCGAGGACAGCGAGCCCAAGGAGCGGGACCCGCCCCGCAGCTGAGCCCCGCCCGGGGTGTCCCCTGGGGGTCCCCTGGGTGTCCCCGGGTGTCCCTGGGTGTCCCTGGGATGTCCTGGGCATCCCCTGGGTGTCCCTGGGTGTCCCCAAGGTGCCCCTGGGTGTCCCTGGGTGTCCCCTGGGATGTCCTGGGGTGTCCCTGGGTGTCCTGGGGTGTCCCCTGGGTGTCCCTGGGATGTCCCTGGGGTGTCCCAGGGTGTCCCTGGGTGTCCCCTGGGGTGTCCCTGGGTGTCCTGGGGTGTCCCAGGGTGTCCCTGGGCATCCCCTGGGTGTCCCTGGGTGTCCCTTGGGTGTCCCTGGGTGTCCCAGGGGTGTCCCTGGGGGTCCCTGGGTATCCCGGGGTGTCCCAAGGTGTCCCCAGGGTGTCCCTGGGTCTCCCTGGGGTGTCCCTGGGTGTCCCCGGGGTGTCCCTGGGTGTCCCCTGGGTGTCCCTGGGTGTCCCTGGGGTGTCCCTGGGTGTCCCTGGGATGTCCTGGAGTGTCCCCTGGGTGTCCCCTGGGTGTCCCTGGGGTGTCCCTGAGCATCCCAGGGTGTCCCTGGGTGTCCCCTGGGTGTCCCTGGGGTGTCCTGGGGTGTCCCTGGGGTGTCCCTGGGTGCCCCCAGGTGTCCCAGGGTGTCCCCTGGGTGTCCCTGGGCATCCCCTGGGTGTCCCTGGGCATCCCCTGGGATGTCCCTGGGTGTCCCTGGGGTGTCCTGGGATGTCCCTGGGTGTCCCTTGGGTGTCCCCGGGTGTCCCTGGGTGTCCCCTGGGCATCCCCTGGGATGTCCCTGGGTGTCCCCTGGGTGTCCCAGGGGTGTCCCTGGGTGTCCCCAGGTGTCCCAGGGTGTCCCCGGCCGTCCCCGGGCCACGTCTGGGGGTGTCCCCGCATTTTGGTGTTTTTTAAAGTCGGTGTTTTTAGTGGGGCCCCGCTGGGGTGTCCCCTCTGTCCCCGTGTTGTCCCCAACCCCCCCCGGGTTTGCTTCCAATAAACGGTCACTTTTCAGAGCTGTCACCTGCTGGGGCTGGGGACACCGGGGTCAGCGGCACGGGGTCAGCGGCACGGCCTGGTGTCACCTCAGTGTCACCTCAATGTCACCTCAATGTCATCTCAGTGTCACCTCGGTATGGCCTGGTGTCACCAGTGCAGTGTCACCAGCACGGGGTCACCTGCACAGCCTGGTGTCCCCAGCCCAGTGTCCCCAGTGTGGCCCGGTGTCCCCTCAGTGTCCCCAGTGTCCCCAGCCCAGTGTCCCCAGTATGGCCCGGTGTCCCCTCAGTGTCCCCTCAGTGTCCCCAGTCTGCCCCAGTGTCCCCAATGTCCCCTCAGTGTCCCCAGTGTCTCCAGTATGGCCCGGTGTCCCCCCAGTGTCCCCAATGTCCCCTCAGTGTCCCCAGTGTCCCCTCAGTGTCCCCAATGTCCCCTCAGTGTCCCCCCGGTGGTGTCCCCTGGTGGTGGCCGCACAGCGCTGCGTGTGGGGACAAAGGGGACACCCGGAGGGGACAGCGGGGGTGGCACTGGGGGACACCCGAGGGGGGCTGGGGACACTGGGGTGACACCGGAGGGGGGTCGGGGACACTGGGCTGACACCGGGGGGGTGTCAGGGACATTCGGTGACACCGAGGGGGGGTTGGGGACACTCGGTGACACCGGGGGGGGTCGCGGACACTGGTGTGGTACCGGGGGGGGGTTGGGGACACTGAGGTGACACCGGAGGGGGGGTTGGGGACACTCGGTGACACCGGGGGGGGGTTGGGGACACTGGGGTGACACCGAGGGGGGGTTGGGGACACTGGGGTGACACCGGGGGGGGTCGGGGACACTGGGGTGACACCGGGGGGGAGTTGGGGACACTGGGGTGACACCGAGGGGGGGTTGGGGACACTCGGGTGACACCGGAGGGGGGTCAGGGACATTCGGTGACACCGGGGGGGGTCGGGGACACTGAGGTGACACTGGGGGGGGGTCGGGAACATTCGGTGACACCGAGGGGGCGTTGGGGACACTCCCGTCGATTCCCCCCGCGCCCGCCAGGGGGCGCCCTCGCGCCGCCGCAGCTCCGCGCCCCCCCCACCGCGGGAAGGGGCGTGGCCTGAGCAGACCCCGCCCCCGCCCTGCGGGGGGAACTTTGGGGGCTCTGAGGTATTTGAGGGGGTCTGGGGGCAGTTTAGGCGTGTCCGGGTGGGATTTGAGGGGGTCTGGGGGGATTTGGGGGGATTTTGGGAGGGTCTGGGTGGGATTTGGGGGGGTCTAGGAGGATTTGGGGGGATTTTGAGAGGGTTTGGGGGGGTCTGGGGGCATTTTTGGGGAGTCTAGGTGGGATTTGGGGGGTCAGGGGGATTTGGGGGGATTTGGGAGTCTCTGGGTGGGATTTTTTGGGAGGGTCTGGGTGGGATTTGGGGGTCTCTGGGTGGGATTTTTGGGGGGGGGTCTGGGTGGGATTTTTTGGGGGGTCTGGGTGGGATTTGGGGGTCTCTAGATGGGATTTTTTGGGGGGGGTCTGGGTGGGATTTTTTGGAGGGGGTCTGGGTGGGATTTCGGGTCTCTGGGTGGGATTTTTGGGGTGGTCTGGGTGGGATTTTTGGGGGGGTCTCTGGGTGGGATTTTTTGGGGGTCTCTGGGTGGGATTTGGAGGTCTCTTGATGGGATTTTTTAGGGGGGTCTGGGTGGGATTTTTTGGGGGTCTCTGGGTGGGATTTTTTGGGGGTCTCTAGATGGGATTTTTTGGGGGTCTCTAGATGGGATTTTTTGGGGGGTCTAGATGGGATTTTTGGGGCTCTGGGTGGGATTTTTGAGGATGTTTTGCCGCCGCAAAGCACGATGGGAAACTCCGCGCGCAGACAAAGGGCCGGGCCCCGCCCCCCGCGCGGGGCATGCCGGGAAGGGGGCGGGGCCAGGCCTTGAAGGGGGCGGGGCCGGGCGGACGCGGCGCGCGCGCTCCAGGTGGGCTCGCGGCGGCGGCCGTGACGTCATCGGGGGCGTGTGTGACGTCACGGGGGGAGCGGGGCGGGAGGGACCCGGGGGGGGAGGGGGGGGAAGGTTTGGGGGGGGAGGGGGAGGGTTTGGGGGGGTCAGCAGCGGCCTCGGCACCGCCAGCCTGCCCCGCCCCCCCCCCCAGGCCCCGCTGTCCCCCGCCCGGGCCCCGCTGTCCCCTCCCCGGGGCTCCCCTGTCCCCTCTGTGCCACCCCTGTCCCCTCTGTGCCACCCCCGGGGCTCCCCTGTCCTCTTTGTCACCTCCCCTGTCCCCTCTGTGCCACCTCGGGGCTCCTCTGTCCCCTCCGTCCCCGTCCCGAACTCTCGTGTCCCCTCTGTCCCCGCCCCCGGGGTCTGGTGTCCCCTCCCCGGTGTCCGCTGTCCCCTCTGTCACCTCCCCTGTCCCGTCTGTGCCACCCCCGGGGCTCCCCTGACCCCGCCCTAGAGCTCCGCTGTCCCCTCCCCGGTGTCCGCTGTCCCCTCTGTGCCACCCCAGGGGCTCCCCTGTCCCCTCTGTCACCTCCCCTGTCCCCTCTTTGCCACCCCTGTCTCCTCTGTCCCCACCCCCGGAGTCTGGTGTCCCCTCCCCGGTGTCCCCTCTGTCCCCCCCGGGGCTCCCCTGTCCCCTCTGTGCCACCCCCGGGGGTCCCCTGACCCCCCTCCCGGGCACCGCTGTCCCCCCCGGTGTCCTCTGTGCCACCCCCGGTGTCCCCTGTGTCACCGCTGTGCCACTCCCGGAGTCTGGTGTCCCCTCCCCGGTGTCCCCTCTGTCCCCCCGGTGTCCCCTCCCCGGTGTCCCCTGTCCCCTCTGTGTCACCGCTGTGTCCCGCAGGCCATGGGGGATGGAGCGGAAGGAGGAGGAGGAGGAGGAGGAGGAGGAGGAAGGAGCGCGGAGTGAGGAAGAGGAGGGAGGCGGGACCGGGGCCGGGGCCGGGGCCGGGGCCGGGGCTGCGGAGGATGAGGATGCGGCCGGTGGTGATGAAGGCGATGAGGATGACGAGGATGATGAAGAAGCCGATGATGACGATGATGATGATGAGGAGGGCCCCGAGGCCGAAGGCGTGGCGGCGCGGTTCCTGGCGCTGCAGCGGGCTCTGTCCGAGCGGCTGCGGGCGCTGCCGCCGCCGGGCCCGCCCGTGGCCGCGGTGTACGCGCCGCTCGAGTACGCGTGGGAGCCGCACCGGAGCTTCGTGCGCCGCTTCCTGCGCCGCCGGCCCGCCGTGCTCTTCCTCGGCATGAACCCCGGGCCCTTCGGCATGGCGCAGACCGGGGTGCGGCACCGGCAGCGGGAGCGGGAACGGGAACCGGGCACCGGGAGCGGGAACGGGGCACCGGCACCGGGAGCGGGAGCGGGAGCGGGAACCGGGCACCGGGAGCGGGAGCGGGAACGGGAACGGGAGCGGGAGCGGGAGCGGGAACCGGGCACCGGGAGCGGGAACGGGAGCGGGAGCGGGGCGGGGGAACGGGAACCGGACACCGGGACACCGGGGGAAGCGAGAGCGGGGCTGGGGGAACGGGAACCGGGCACGGGGACCGGGCTGGGGACCGGGACACCGGGGGGAGCGGGGCCGGGGGAACGGCAACCGGGCACCGGGACACCGGGGGGAGCGAGAGCGGGGCTGGGGGAACGGGCACCGGGACACCGGAAGCGGGAGCGGGCACCGGGAGCGGGGCCGAGGGAACGGCAACCGGGCACCGGGACACTGGGGGAGCGGGAACAGGGAACCGGGACACCGGGGGAGCGGGGAGCGGGCACCGGAAGCGGGAGCGGGAACAGGGAACGGGACAACGGGAGAGGGAGCGGGGCACCGGGGAGCGGGGACACCGGGAGAGGGAGCGGGAACGGGAACAGGGAAACCGGGGGGAGCGGAAGCGGGAGGGGGCACTGGGAGGAGGAACGGGGCACCGGGAGAGGGAGCGGGGCTGGAAGCACCGGACACCGGGGAGAGGGAGCGGGGACGGGATGGGGGAGCGGGGAGAACCGGGAGGGGCACCGGGAGGAGATGGGGGGCACCGGGAGAGGGGCTGGGGGTACCGGGAGGGCACCGGGAGAGGGGCTGGGGGCACCGGCATCCCGTGGGGGGAAACTGAGGCACGGGGGGGATGGGGCTGTCCCCCCCCCGTGCCCCCTCCCCTAACGCCCCCGCCCCGCAGGTGCCGTTCGGCGAGGCATGGCACGTCCGGGAGTGGCTGCGGGTGTCGGGCGCGGTGCGGCGGCCGCCGGGGGAGCACCCGAAGCGGCCGGTGCTGGGGCTGCGCTGCCCGCGGGCCGAGGTCAGCGGTGCCCGGTTCTGGGGGCTGGTGCGGAGCCTGTGCCCCGACCCGCGCTCGTTCTTCCGCCACTGCTTCGTGCACAACCTGTGCCCGCTGCTCTTCCTGGCCGCCAGCGGCCGCAACGTGGCCCCGCCGGAGCTGCGGGCGGCCGAGCGGGAGCGGCTGCTCGGGCCGTGCTCCGCCGCGCTCGCCGCCGCCGTGGCCGCGCTCGGGGTGCGGCTGGTGGTGGCCGTGGGCCGCGTGGCCGAGCTGCGGGCCCGCCGGGCGCTGCGGGACGCGGGGCTGCCCGTGCCCGTGGCCTGGATCCCGCACCCGTCCCCCCGCAACCCCCGCGCCAACCGCGGCTGGGAGAGCGAGGCGCGGGCGCGGCTGGCGGAGCTGGGGGTGCTGCGGCTGCTGGGGGGGCGGCTCGGGGGGCCCCTGCCGCCGTTAGCCTGCTCAGAAACGGAGGAGAAGGAGTTTGGGGGGCCCCTGCCTCGGTTAACCTGCTCAGAAACGGAGGACAAGGAACGTGAGGGGTCCCTGCCTCGGTTAACCTGCTCAGGAGCTGAGGGGAATGAACCTGGGGGGACCCTGCCTCAGTTTCCCTGCTCAGAAACGGAGGGGAAGGAACTTGGGAGTCCCCTGCCTCAGTTTCGCTCAGGAACTAAGAGGAAGAAAGTTCGGGGGTCCCTGCTTCAGTTTCCCCACTCAGAAACGGAGGACAAAGAACTTGAGGGGTCCCTGCCTCAGTTTCCCCGGTCAGAAACGGAGGGGAAGGAACCTAGGGGGTCCCTCCCTCAGTTACCTCGCTCAGGAACTAAGAGGAAGAAAGTTCGGGGGTCCCTGCCTCAGTTTCCCTGCTCAGGAGCTGAGGGGAAGGAACGTGAGGGGTCCCTGCCTCAGTTTCCCCACTCGGGATCTAAGAGGAAGAAAGTTCGGGGCTCCCTGCCTCAGTTTCCCCACTCAGAAACAGAGGGGAAGGAACTTGGGGGTCCCCTGCCTCAGTTTCCCCACTCAGAAACGGAGGGGAAGGAGTTTGGGGGGTCCCTGCCTCAGTTTGACCATTTTGGGACTGAGGGCAGGAGAACTGACAGGTCCCTGCCTCAGTTTCCCCGGTCAGGAACTAAGAGGAAGAAAGTTCGGGGGTCCCTGCCTCAGTTTCCCCACTCAGGAGCTGAGGGGAATGAACCTGGGGGGTCCCTGCCTTCCCTGCCTCAGTTTCCCTGCTCAGAAACGGAGGGGAAGGAGGTTGGCAGGTTCCTGCCTCAGTTTCCCCACTCAGGAGCTGAGGGGAAGGAGGTTGGGGGGTCCCTGCCTCAGTTTAACCAGTTTGGGACTGGGGGGAGGAGAACTGACGGGTCCCTGCCTCAGTTTCCCCGCTCGGAACAGGATTTAGGGCGACACTACAGGGCAGAGGGTGAATCCCTGCCTCAGTTTCCCCACTCGGGAGGGGGTTTAGGGCTCCTTTAGGGGGTGGGGGTGGGTCCTGCCTCAGTTTCCCCACTCGGGAGGGGGGTTGGGGCTCCTTTAGGGGGTGGGCGTGGGTCCTGCCTCAGTTTCCCTTTAGGAAAGGGGGGGGGTTCGTGGGTCGCTGCCTCGCGGCGTCTTCCGTGGAAATTCTGGAATTAATAAAGGCGAGAATTGGTAAAAACAACAAGGAAAGAGGCGTGGGGGGGAGGGGGGAACCAACGAACCTTCCTTCATCCTCCTCCTCCCTTCCTCTTCCTCCTCCCCTCCTTCGTCTTCCTCTTCTTCTTCCCTCTTCTTCCTCCCTTCCTCTTCCTCCTTCCCTCTTCTTCTTCCTTCTTCCTTCCTCTTCCTCTTATTCCTTCCTCTTTTTCTTTTTCCTCCTCCCTCCCTCCCCCTCCCTCTCTACCCCCTTTATTTTTTAGGGGAAAAACGCGGGTTTTCCCATTTTCCCCTTTTTTTTCCCCATCCAACCGTCACCGTTTTTACCGGGGCCGTTTAAATCCCACTTTTCCGTCCTTTTTAATTATTCCCTTTTTATTTCCGCTCCGGGATTCTCCTCCCGGCATTTCCTGGTCACTCCCTGCCTGGATTTTGGGGGGTCGGGCCCGTTTAGGATCAGCGTTTTGGGGTTTTTCCCGGGAATTTGATGATTTAGGAACAGCCCGGGTGGGTTTGGGGGGGTCGGGCCCGTTTAGGATCAGCATTTTGGGGTTTTTCCCTGGAATTGCTGATTTAGGAACAGCCCGGGTGGGTTTGGGGGGGTCAGGCCCGTTTAGGATCAGCGTTTTGGGGTTTTTCCCGGGAATTGCTGATTTGGGAACAGCCCGGGTGGGTTTAGGGGGGTTGGGTCTGTTTAGGATCAGCATTTTGGGGTTTTTCCCGGGAATTTGGTGCCGATTCTCTCCGCCGACTCCAGAGGGAGCGCGGAGCAGGCGGACGCGGAGCGGGATTTTCCAGCCGGGAAAGCCTCGGGAAGGGAGCGGAGCTGCTCCAGCAAGGCCGGGCTTGGCTCCATCGGCATCCCAGAGAATCCCAGATTTTCCTGCGTCAGCATCCCAGAGAATTCCAGATTTTCCTGTATCAGCATCCCAGATTTTCCCTCCTCTGCATCCCTGACAATTCCAGATTTTCCTGCATCAGCATCCCAGATTTTCCCTCCTCTGCATCCCTGACAATTCCAGATTTTCCTGCATCAGCATCCCAGATTTTCCTGTATCTGCATCCCAAAGAATTCGAGATTTTCCTGTATTTGCATCCCAGAGTATCCCAGGTTTTCCTGTATCTGCATCCCAAAGAATTCCAGGTTTTCCTGTCTCAGCATCCCAGATTTTCCCTCCTCTGCATCCCTGACAATTCCAGATTTTCCCTCCTCAGCATCCCAGAGTATCCCAGATTTTCCTGTCTCAGCATCCCAGATTTTCCTGTCTCAGCATCCCTGACAATTCCAGATTTTCCAGTCTCAGTATCCCGGATTTTCCCACACCTCCATCCCAAATTTTCCCACACCCCATAAATTTCCCCGCACCCATTTTCCCCACATTTTCGCCCCAAAACCTCCCTCCAGCCCAATCCCGACCCTTTTTTTGGGAATTCTGATCGTGCCCCACCCCCACCCCGGGCAGGGGTCACAGCGGGGTCACCGCCACCCCTCCCCCATAGCGACCCCCGATCTATTAATTACTGACAGCAATTAATTAATGAGGAAAGGGGGGGGAGGGCAGCTCCCGCCTGTTGCTAATTAATACCGGCAGCGTTAATGAAGGCAGCGCAGCCCTGGACGGTTTTTAATTGTTTCGGGGAATTAATTGGGGAGGGGGCGGGGGGCGCTCTCCTCTGCTCCAAGGGCGCTCCGTCCATCCATCCATCCTCATCCCCGAAAATTGGGGATTTTGGGGTGCTTTAGGGGGAGTTTGGGGGTTTGGGACCCGGAAAGGCCGGAAAAATTGGAATTTGGGGCACTGGAAAAACCGGGACATGAGGATTTGGGGAAATGGGGATTTGCGGAACTGGAAAGCAGGAAAATGGAAACACGGGGAAATGGAAACGAGTGGAAATTGGGATTTCTGGAACAGGAAACACGGGGAAATGGGGATTTGTGGAAATGGAAACGAGGGGAAATGGGGATTTGGGGAAATGGGGATTTGGGGAAATGGGGATTTGTGGAAATGGAGACGCGGGAAAATGGGGATTTGGGGAAATGGAAAGGAATGGAAATTGGGGCTTGTGGAAATGGAAACGAGTGGAAATGGGGATTTGGGGAAATAGAAACGAGGGAAAATGGGGATTTCTGGAACTGGAAACAAGGGGAAATGAAGATTTGGGGAAATGGGGATTTGTGGAAATGGAGACGCGGGGAAATGGGGGTTTGGGGATTTGCGGAAAAGGGGATTTGTGGAAAAGGGGATTTGCGGAAAAGGGGATTTATGGCGCTGGCACCTCGCCCCGCTCTCCCCTTCCCCCGCGCGCTCCGAGCCGCCGATCTTTAATCGGCCCCGCGGAGATGAAAGCAGCGCCGGGCGGGGGCCCGGGGCCCGCCGAGTGTCCCCGGGCGGGTGACAGGGTGACAAATGGCGCTGTGACAGTAATCGCCGAATTAGAGCGCTCCGCGCTCCGCGGGCGCAGCCGCCGCGCCGGCTCCGCCCGGCTGCGGGTGCAAGGAGAGGTCAGGCGGGCCCGGAATGCTGATGAGCTGAACGAGCATTCCCGGGAAAAACGGGGAAATCCGCGCAAAAACGGGCAAAGATCCGCGCAAAACGCCCGGAAAATATTCCCGGTCCGCTCCTGGCGGCGCTTGTTGGCGGCAGAGCGGAGGGACAGGAGGGTGAGGGGGTGGCGGTGGGGACAGGGGGATCGGGGGGCGCCCCGTTCCGGGCCGGGAATTCGCCCCCGTTCCCGGGCCGGGAATTCACCCCCGTTCCCTGGGCCGGGAATTCGACCCCGGAGCTCTCTGAGCCGGGAATTCGCCCCCCGTTCCCGGGGCCGGGAATTCGCCCCCCGTTCCCGGGCCGGGAATTCGCCCCCGGGGTTCTCTGGGCCGGGAATTCACCCCCGTTCCCGGGGCCGGGAATTCTCTCCCGTTCCCTGGGCCGGGAATTCGCCCCCGTTCCTGGGGTCGGGAATTCGCCCCCGTTCCCTGGGCCGGGAATTCACTCCCGTTCCGGGCCGGGAATTCGCCCCCGTTCCCGGGCCGGGAATTCACCCCCGTTCCCGGGCCGGGAATTCTCCCCGGGGCTCCCGGGGGGACGGACTGGGAAGGGAAGCGCCGCGGGGCTCCCGGGACGGCGCCCCCGCGGATTTGGGGCGCTTTCCTGCGGTTTGGGCAGTTCCAAGGGTGTCCCTCTGTCCCCGTGTCCTTCTGTCCCCGTGTCCCCCTGTCCCCCCTTGTCCCCTCGTGCGGCACCTTCCCAGCGGGACACGGAAACGGGAACGTGTGGAACGGGGAATACCGGGAATATGGGGATTTGGGGAAATGGGGATTTGGGGAAATGGGGATTTGTGGAAATGGGATTTCCAGCCCTCGGACACCTTCCCGGGGCTCTTTCCCTTCCCGTGGGCCCGGGATTTGCACACCTGAGCGCGAATCCACCCCGGAGAAGGGGCCGGGGACACAAATCCCGGACTGGGGGTGCAAATCCGCGTCTGGGGGTGCAAATCCGCGTCTGGGGGTGCAAATCCGCGTCTGGGGGTGCAAATCCCGGCCTGGGGGTGCCCCGTGGGCCGGTTTAAACCCCGCCGTGCCAGGGACACCCGCGTCCCCGCCAGAATTCCCGGGATCCGCAGCCGCGCGGGGATTTTGGGAGCGAAGGATGCTGCAAATCCTCCCGCCCGTGCCAAAAATTTCGGATAAAACCCCCAAAAGCGCAGCCCCGCATCGGCCCGTGCGGGAGCTCCTCAGGGAAAGGCGAGAAAAACGCAGGGAGAGGAGATCTGGGGTTTGTTTGGGTTTTTTTCGCCTCGTTTTTCCTCATTTTTTGCTGATTTTCCTCCCGGGCCGGGCTGTGCGGGCGCCGGGAGGAGGCTGGAAATGGGGAAATTCCGGCGTTTTTGGGGAAAAGCGGCTCAAAGCAGGGAAGAACCGCTGGAAATGGGGAAATTCCGGCGTTTTTGGAGAAAAGCGGCTCTAGGCTGGGAAGAAGCGCTGGAAATGGGGAAATTCCGGCGGTTTTGGGGAAAAGCGGCTCTAGGCAGGGAAGAACCGCTGGAAATGGGGAAATTCCGGCGTTTTTGGGCGGCTTTCGGGCATTCCCGGGAGCGGCGGGGCCGCGGCTGAGAAGGGCGAGAGGCCCCGGGAGCACCGGGAGTGATTGATGGGGGTGAGCGCGGGGTGAGCCGAACAAGGCGGCAGTGTTCGCTCTGAAACTCCTGCAAAAACAGAACAAATCCCAAAAAAATCCAAAAAAAACCCGCGTTATTCCCGCAGCGTTCGTCTGCTCCGAGCGCTCTCGGCTGGTTTGGATTTTAACAATTTATTGATTCATTATTTTATTTTTTTAATTTTTTTTTCCCTTCTGTTATTTTTTTGACGGTTTTATTCCGAATAAAGGAGGTGTAAATGGCCGCGAGAATCGCGAGATTTCCATGGATTTCCATGGATTTCCATGGATTTCTTTCCGCGGCTCCCGGCTCTGTTTGCTCAGCAAACAAAAACACCCGCGGGGAGGCGGCGGCGTCGTCACGGCAAATCCTCGGGAACCGCTGCAGCTTTTTGTTATTTGTTGTTTTTTTGGGGTTTTTTGTGCTTTTTTTGGTGTTTCGTGTTTTTTGTTTTTTTTTTTAAGGCACCCAAATCCCGCGGATTTCGCTCCCAAATTCTCCTCGGGGACAAGGGACGGAGGAATTTGGGGAGCAGCCCCAGGGGGCCGGAGCGGGGCTGGAATTCCCTTCCCCGAGGGGTTTTAAATGCCGGAATAAATCGGGAAAATCGGGATTTCCCCGCCCTAATTCCCACCCTGGGCGCGGATTTGGGGTGAAATCCCCGGAAACGAGCGGGGTGTGGGAATTGTGGGGTTTCCCAAATTTCCTCCCCTTTTTCCTTCCCGTCCCATCCCAAATCCAGAGTCTGACCCCGCCCGGAGGTTTCCCGAATATTCGGGAGCCGCGCCCGGGCTGGAGACGGAGTTTTGGGGGAATTTTTGGGGTTTCCAGCGGCGCTCGGAGCGGATTTCCAGCGGTTCGGAGAAAGGTGGGAGCGGGTGGGAATGACAACCTTGGGAATGGGGACAGCGGGGACGCGCCCCGGGGATTTGGGGACATCCCGGGATTTGGGGACATCCCGGGATTTGGGGACATTCCGGGATTTGGGGACATCCCGGGATTTGGGGACATTCCGGGGATTTGGGGACATCCCGGGATTTGGGGACATCCCAGGATTTGGGGACCCGGCCGGAGGGGTCGGTGCGGGGGGATCCGGGATTTTGGGATAAAACCCAGCGCGGATTCCATGGGCAGGGCAGGGACCGGTGGGAGTGCAGGAATTTGGATTTGGGGATCCATGGAAATGCGGGAATTCGGGATTGGGGATCCAGGGAAATACAGGAATGTGGGATTTGGGGATCCATGGAAATGCAGGAATATCGATTTGGGGATCCATGGAAATGCGGGGATATCGATTTGGGGATCCATGGAAATGCAGGAATGTGGGATTTGGCACCTATGGAATTTGGGATCCATGGAAATTCAGGAATTCGGGATCGGCACCTCTGGAAGTGGGGGGCTCCCGGGGCTCCCATGGAACCCCCACTGAGGGGAGTTGGGGACGTGGGGAGCGGGGATGGGACTCGGAGGAGTCGGGAACGTGCGGGAACATATGGGAACCTATAGGATCATATGGGAACCCATAGGAACATGTGGGAACCTATAGGAACCCGCGGGAACATATGGGAACCTATGGGAATCTTTGGGAACCCGTAGGGACATGTGGGAACATATAGGATCCGATAGGGTCCCATAGGATTCTATAGGAGCCCATAGGAACCTATAGGATCCCATAGGAACCCACGGGAACATACAGGATTCTATAGGAACCCGTAGGACCCTATAGGATCCTATAGGATCCCATAGGAACATACAGGATTCTATAGGAACCCGTAGGACCCTATAGGATCCTATAGGAACATACAGGATTCTATAGGAGCCCATAGGACCCTATAGGATCCCATAGGAACCCACATATAGGGAACATATAGGATTCTATAGGGACCCGTAGGACCCTATAGGATTCCATAGGAACCCACGGGAACATACAGGATTCTATAGGAACCCGAAGGACCCTATAGGATCCTATAGGATCCCGTAGGATCCCACAGCAGCCCCGGGAACGCGGCCCGGCCGCGCGGTCATTAGGAGCGTTAATTAGGAGCGTTAATTAGGCACGTTCGCGCCGGCCCCGAGAGCGGCTCAGGGCCGCTGGAATTTGCATCTCATTAACATTCCCGTCTCATTAACATGCCCATCTCATTAACATGCCCATCTCATTAACGCTCCCGCAAGGGCTGCTCGAGGGCGGAAATAAAACAAAATAAACGTCATGAAATAAAATATATAAAATAAAATAAAATAAAATAAAATAAAATAAAATAAAATAAAATAAAATAAAATAAAATAAAATAAAATAAAATAAAATAAAATAAAATAAAATAAAAATATAAAATATAAAATATAAAATAATATAAAATATAAAATATAAAATATAAAATATAAAATATAAAATATAAAATATAAAATATAATAAAAAAATTTTAAAATGCAATAAAATGAAAACAATGAAATAAAATAAAATGTATAAAAGAAAATATGAAATAAATATAAATAAATATAAATAAATAAATATGAATAAAATATAAAACAAAATAAACATGATAAAATAAAGTAAACATTATAAAATAAAATGCATAAAATAAAATAGAATATAAAATAAAATAATAAAAACAGAATTAAATATATAAAAGAAAATATAAATATAAAATTAAATAGACGAGAATTAAATTAAAATAAAATGACATATAAAAAATAAAATAAAATAAAATAAAATAAAATAAAATAAAATAAAATAAAATAAAATAAAATAAAATAAAATAAAATAAAATAAAATAAAATAAAATAAAATAAAATAAAATAAAATAAAATAAAATAAAATAAAATAAAACAAAATAAAATAAATAAAAGAAGCAATCCCGAGCTCTGGGGCGCGGCAGGGGCAGGAGGCGGCGCGGCAGCCGCGGCGCGTTTGGGATCCGAGTCACGTTTGGGAAATTTATGGGGCCGCTGCTGCGGGAGCGATTCCCACCCGCGCCGAGCGGAGCCCCGCGGAATCCGGGGGGGCTGGGGGGGTTCGGCCCGAGCGCGACCCCAAAACGGGAATTCGGGGTGCGGAACCCCCAAACTCACCCTTTTTTCCCTTCCCTGGGGCTGAAACCCCAAAAATCCCCACCCCAAAAGGGGAATTTGGGGTACGGACCCCCCAGCTCCCCCTTTTTTCCATCCCGGGGCTGAAATCCCAAAAATCCTCACCCCAAAAGGGGAATTTGGGGCGCAGACCCTCCAGCTCCCCCTTATCCATTTTCTGGGTTTGAAACCCCAAAAATCCCCACCCCAAAACGGGAATTTGGGGTGCGGACCCCCCAACTCTCCCTTTTTTCCCTTCCATGGGGCTGAAATCCCAAAAATCCCCACCCCAAAAGGGGAATTTGGGGCGCGGACCCCTCCAGCTCCCCCTTTTCCATTTTCTGATGTTGAAACCCCAAAAATCCCCACCCCAAAATGGGAATTTGGGGTGCGGCCCCCCCAACTCTCCCTTTTTCCATCCCAGCGGGGCCGGGCGGGGGTGCCGGGGCCGCCCCCAATCCCCCTTTGGGTGCAAATCGCGGGGATTTGGGATTTGGGATTTGGGGTCGCTCCCAGCAGCAGCAAATCCCCGTGAACTCCGCGTGAACCCCGAGCGCGGCCATAAATCAGCCCCACAGCGCCTGACCGCCCTTAACGCTTTCGGGGCCTGCAGAAATTCCAGATATCGCCAGGAAAATTAAAATAAAATCATTTAAAAATGGGGGGAAATCCGCGCTCGGTCCGCGCCCCCCGGCGGGTGCGGCGGGAGGATGAGGAGGGAGCGGCCCCGGGGTTTTGGGGTGGGATGAAGGCGTTTTACCCCCATGAAGGGGTTTGGGGTATTTTTTGGGGGTAAAAAGGGAAAGGAAGGGAGTGAGGATGAGGAGGGAGCAGATTCCGGTGCGTTTTTAGGGTGGGATGAAGGCGTTTTACCCCCATGAAGGGTTTGGGGTATTTTTTGGGGGTAAAAAGGGAAAGGAAGGGTGTGAGGATGAGGAGGGAGCAGATCCCGGTGCGTTTTTAGGGTGGGATGAAGGAGTTTTACCCCCATGAAGGGTTTGGGGTATTTTTTGGGGGTAAAAAGGGAAAGGAAGGGTGTGAGGATGAGGAGGGAGCAGATCCCGGTGCGTTTTTAGGGTGGGATGAAAGGGTTTTACCCCCATGAAGGGGTTTGGGGTATTTTTTGGGGGTGGAAAGAGAAGATCCCGGTTTTTAGGGTGGGGTTAAGGGGTCCGAGGGGTTTCACCCCCAGGAATGGGTTCGGGGTTTTTTTAGGGGCGGAAAAGCGGGATGGGAAAGGGGAGGGAGTGAGGATGAGGAGGGGGCGGGTCCCGCTGCGTTTTTAGGGTGGGGAGAAGGATTTTCACCCCCATGGGTGTGTTTGGGGTTTTTTTGGGGGGGGTTTGGGGGTTTTGGAGGTGGACGGGGAAGGAAGGGGCGGGAGGATGAGGAGGGAATTGATTCCGGCGGATTTTTGGGGGGAATCCAGGGGTTTCAGCCCCATGGGTGGGTTTGGGGGATTTTGGGGTGGAAGGGGAAGGGAAGGGGTGGGAGGAGGAGGAGGAGGAGGAGGAGGAGGAGGAGGAGGAGGAGGAGGAGGAGGAGGAGGAGGAGGAGGAGGAGGATGCGGCGCGGGAGGAAGGAAGGGGAGCTGGAGGGGAATCGATCAGGGCCGGTAATGGATCGGGGAATCGATCCCTTAATGGGAGCGGGGAAATGGAGCCGAGAGCGGAGAGAGGAGAGAGAAACCGCGGGGAGGGGGGGAGGGACACGGACACGGACACGGACACGGACACGGACAGACACACGGACACGGGGGAGGGACACGGACACGGACACGGACAGACACACGGACACGGACACGGACAGACACACAGACACACGGACAGACACACGGACACGGACACGGACACGGACACGGACACGGACACGGACACGGACACGGACACGGACAGACACACGGACACGGACACGGACACGGACACGGACAGACACACGGACACGGACACGGACAGACACACGGACACGGACACGGACACGGACAGACACACGGACACGGACACGGACACGGACACGGACAGACACACGGACACGGACACGGACAGACACACGGACACGGACACGGACACGGACAGACACACGGACATGGGGACACGGACAGAGGGACACACGGACAGGGACACACGGACCGCGGGGAGGAACAGGGACAGACGGACACACGGACACGGGGACAGAGGGACGGACGGACAGGGGGAAGGGACACGGACAGACGGACAGATACACGGACACGGGGACACGGACACGGACAGACGGACACGGGGACGTGGACGGACGGACGGGGGACAGAGTGACACGGACAGAGGGACACACGGACAGAGGGACACACGGACAGAGGGACACACGGACAGAGGGATGGACACGGCCGGACGGGCGGGGACTGGACACGCCCACCGGGACCGGGACACGCCCACATTGACCGGGACACGCCCACCGGGTCCCAAGCCCCGCCCCCTCCATTGCCCAAGCCCCGCCCCCTCCCCACCCCTCCTCCCCTCACCCCCAAAACCCCAAAAACCTTAAAAAAACCCTAAAAAAAAAACCCAAAAAAACAACCCCCAAACCCCCATAACCCCAAAACCTCCAAAAATCCCCAACCCCCCCCAAAAAAACCCCAAAACCACCCCAACCCCCCGAAAAACCCTCAAACACCCATAACCACAAAACCCCCAAAAAAACCCCCAAAAAAACCCCAAAAACAACCCCAACCCTCCCAAAAACCCCCAAACCCCCATAAGCACAAAACCCCGAAAAATCCTCAAAACCCCCAAAACTCCCTAAAAAACCCCAAACCCCCAAAAACCCCCAAAGCCCCCCAAAACTACAGAACTCTCCAAAAACCCCAAAAACCCCAAAACCACAACTCCCACTCAAAACTTTTATTTTGGAAAATTTTTTTGCGGTTTTTTTGGATTTTAAAATGTTTTTATTTTGATTTCTTCACCTTTTTTTTTTTTTTTAATAGTTTTATTTTGGATTTTTTGCGGGTTTTTTTTTTCATTTTAACATTTTTATTTTGATTTTTTGCGGTCTTTTTTATGTTTTTGTGTTTTTAAAAATTTTTGCAGGTATTATTATTATTATTATTATTATTATTATTATTATTATTATTATTATTATTATTATTATATTTTGCTTTTAAAATTTTTTTTTACCTTTATTTTTGGGTTTATTTTGGCCTTTTTTCCCCATCCCCCTCCGCCACCACCGGATTTGGGATTTTTGGAGAATTCCCGCCTGGATCGGGTGAGGATGAGGACGGGGAAGGGAATTTTGGGACATTTTTGGGTTTTTTCCCTATTTTTTTGCAGCCCGCTGCCGGAAGGGATCCCGGAATCCCAAAAAAAAGGAAGAAAAGGGAAAAGAAATTAAAAAGGAAAAATCGCAGCTGGAAAATAAGAAGAAAAAAAGATTTTTTTGGGGAAAATCGATTTTTTTTTTTTTTCGTGGGAGAGCAGAGAAGGAGCCGCGGATTGGGACAAAATCGCGCGGATTTGGGAAAAAATTCCCGAGAAAAAAATTGGAATTTTTGAGCTCCGGTAGGTGAAAAGTGGGGGCGGGACCCGGGAAATTTGGGATGAAAATGAATTTTTGGGGTTAAAATGTGAATTTTTTTGGATAAAAAGGAAATTTTAGGGGCTAAAAAGGGAATTTTTGGGATAAAAAGGCTTTTTTTTTTTTTTAATAAAATGGGAATTTTTGGGGCTAAGAAGTCCCAAAGTGGAAGAAAAAAGGAATTTAAAACTCGGTGAAGTTTTTTATTTGGCCGATTAAATTTCCCAATGGAGTTTTGGGGAATAATGTTGAATTTTTGGGTTTCTTTTTAAATAATAGTCAACTTTTAGGACTTTTTTCAGAATAATTTTGAATTTTTGGACGTTTTTGGGAATTTTGGGAGTGGGACTCGCAGACGGCCCAGGGTGTATTTTGATTTATTTTTATAAAAAGTAATTAATATTAAATTATTTCTGTTTATTCTTGAATTTATTATTCATTGCATTAGGCCGAACATTTTGTTATTTAGGATTTATTTTGGTTTTTGGTGTATTTTCTATTAAAAAAAGCTGAAATTTTAAATCTTGGCTATTTATATTCTATTTATTTTGTGTATGTAACGTATCGTGTGTTAGGGATTATAAATTTTATTCTATTGTCTGTTATGAATGATATATTTTATATGCCATAAATTCGATAATTTATATTATAAATAATATATTCTGTACTATAAATTAGGTATTTTATATTAAATACCGTGAATTATATATTTCCTATCAGATTTAATTAAATATTTATTTGATATTAGATTTTGTGTCTTTTATATTGTGTTTTATGTCTCGATATTTCCGCCTTTCCCACCATTGATATTGCAAGAAGTAAATGGAGAAGGGAAAATATAAATATAAATATAAATATAAATATAAATATAAATATAAATATAAATATAAATATAAATATAAATATAAATATAAATATAAATATAAATATAAATATAAATATAAATATAATTTTTTTAAAAATCCACAAACCCGAAATTTTTATGTGTACAAAATCCCAACTCCAAAAATCCACAAAAAATCCACCAAAAAAATCCCCCAAAAATCCCCCAAAATCTCCAAAAAATCCTCAAAAAATATAAAAAAAAAATTTAAAAAAAAAGCCCATTCCGCGCCCGGATCTCGGCGTTAATTGGTTCATTAATGAGCGAATTCATTAATTAAGGAGGCGCTAATGAGCAGCGCGCGCTCCCGCGGGATCCCGGGAATTCCGGCCATGGGGGAGGGGCTCCCGAGTTTAATGATTTTAATTATTTTAATGATTTTAATGATTTTATTGCCATTATTTCGCTAATTAATTGCATTAATTTATTATATTCGGAAAGGGTTTTTTGTGGATTTATTATTTTATTCTCTATTTATTTATTGTCGTTTATTTGATAATATATTGGTTTATTACACCATATTTTAATGAATATTCTTTAATTTAAAAAGAATTAATTTCCAATTTCCCCGATTTTCCCCAATTTTTTCCCCCATTTTCCCAAATTTTCCCCCCATTTCCCCATTTCCTCATTTCCAATTTCCCAATTTCCCCCATTTCCTCATTTCCCCATTTCCAATTTCCCCATTTCCCCCCATTTCCCCCCATTTCCCCAATCTTCCCCAATTTTCCCCAATTTTCCCCAATTTTCCCCAATTTTCCCCAATTTTCCTCAATTTTCCCCAATTTTCCCCAATTTTCCCCATTTCCCCCCATTTCCCCCATTTCCCCCCATTTCTCCAATTTCCCCCCATTTTTCCCAATTTTTTCCCCCATTTCCCCATTTCCTTCCCATTTCCCCAATTTTCCCAAATTTTCCCCAATTTCCCCCCCCTTTTCCCATTTTTTTCCCCATTTTTTTCCCCATTTTTTCCCCATTTTTTTCCCCAATTTCCCCCTCTCCCCCATCCCATCCCCCGGGATCCTTTCCCCCATTTTTCATTAAAAACCCCAAAATTCCTCATTTCCCCTTTTCCCTTTAACCCTTTCAGCCCCGGCCCTTCCCCATTCCCGCTTTTCCCGGCCTCTCTTCCCCTTTTTCTCCTTTTTTTGCCCCATTTTGGCCTCTCCGGGCACGGACCCCCCAAGGGCCGCCCCTCCCCCGTTCCATCCGCATCCCAAAATTCCCAAAAATCCCAAAACAGCCCCAAAAGTGCGGCGGGGTCAGCGCGGGGTCAGGAGCGGCGCCCGCGCCGTGACCCGCGGGAGCAGCGCCGGGGCCGCGGTTTCCTCATTTTTCCTCATTTTTCCTCATTTTTCCTCATTTTTTACCCCTTTTTTACCCCTTTTTTACACCATTTCTTCACCCCCTTTTCACTTTTTTTCACCCTTTTTTCACCTTCTTTTCGCTTTTTTTTTAAACATTTTTTCAGCCTTTTTTTCACCTTTTTTTCACATTATTTTTC
This sequence comes from Taeniopygia guttata, assembly GCF_048771995.1. NCBI lineage: Eukaryota > Metazoa > Chordata > Aves > Passeriformes > Estrildidae > Taeniopygia > Taeniopygia guttata. The sequence continues at coordinate 4,756,559 of NC_133054.1, forward strand.
TTTTTTTACACCCTTTTTTTCACCTTTTTTCATCCTTTTTTTCACCTTTCTTTCCCTCTTTTTTCACCTTTTTTTAACCTTCTATTCACATTTTTTCCGATTTTTTCACATTTTTTACCTTTCTTTACCTTCTTTTCGCCTTTTTTTGCGCCTTTTTTACACCCTTTCCCACCCTTTTCCCACCCTCCCCTTTTTCACCTTTTTTTGACCTTTTTCCCACTCATTTTCCACCGTTTCCCCTCCATTTTTCCCATTTTTTCACCTTTTTTTTCACCCTTTCTGTCCAATTTTTACCCCTCTGGGCATATTTAAATCCACAAAAAAAATCCGATTTTAAGTTCTGCTTAAACTTGATTTTTCCAGCCCTGATTATTGTTGTTAATTATTAATTTGATCATAAATTTAATTAATTTTATCAGTTTTTCGGGTGGGTTTGGAGGGGATTTGGGGCTTCACAAAAATCGCACCAGAGACGGAAATAAAACAAATTGACACCGATTTTTTTATTGAGCACTGAGACCGTCACAGAACGCACCAAAATTCCCTTTTTATTGCAATTTTACACCGAGCAGGAGGGGGGAAATTCAATAATTCCATTTTTCCGCCTGAAAAACACAAAAAAACCACCACCAAACCCTCTCGGAGCGGCTTTTTGGGGCAAATAAATCAAATTTTCTCCTTTTTTTCCTCCCTCTGAGCTGTTTTTCATTAATTTCTCCCCTCCCTGCCCCAAAATCGCGATTTTTCAGCTTTTTTTGTCCCCTCGCCAAAATCTGTGTGTTTGGGAGGGGGAAAAATCGCAATATTTTGATTTATTTTCGTTTTTTTGGTGTTTTTCACCCTCCAAACCCCCCAATGCTTCCCCTTGACCCCCCCAAGGTTTCCCGCACCCCAAAATAAATAGAAAATAAATAGAAAATAAATAAAAATAATTTAAAAATAAATAAAACTCTGAAAAGGGGGTGAAAAACCCGTTTTTGGAAAGTTTCTCCAGGTGCCGCCACCTGGGCTCATGCGACCTCCGACATGCAGCTAAAAATGGGGGGGGTTAATTAAATAATAATTTAAATAATTAAATATTAATAATGATAATAATTGGGGGGATTTAAAGAGGGGTGGAGTTTTGACACGCACAGAGGATTAATAAAATAATCATTAAAATTATTAATAATAATAACTGGCAGAATTTAAAGAGGGGTCAAACTTTGACATGCACAGGGGATTAATAAAATAATAATTTAAATAATTAATCATAATAATTGGGAGAATTTAAAGAGGGGTGGAGTTTTGACACGCACAGGGGCAATAAAATAATATTAATAATAATAAAAAAAATAATTAAAAATAATTTAAAAATAATAGGGAGAATCCTAAAAAGAGGTTGAGTGTTGACTCGTAGGGGAATAATAATAATAATAATAATAATAATAATAATAATAATAATAATAATAATAATAATAATAATAATAATAATAATAATAATAATAATAATAAATATACTAATAATTTAAATAAAATAACAACAGGGAAAACCCCCAAAAAAGCTGATTTTTGACAGCCACAGGGGGCTTAATAAAAGAATAATATAATTAATAATAATAACAAGAAAATACCGACAACAAAGGGACAATTCCTCTCACCCCGCGGCCAAAGCCCCCCAAAATAACACGAAAAACCCCAAATATAGAGATTTATATATTAGAATCTATCCACAGGCAGAGTCCCCGCACGGCGCGGATTTTTGGGGTGGGAAATTCGGGTTTTTCCTCAAAACCTGGGCGGGAATTTGGGAATTTTCCTTTGGAAAATCGGAATTTCTGTCGTAATCCGGGTGGGAAATATTGGAATTTCTGTGATAAACCGGGTGGAAAATCGTAATTTCCTTTCTAATCTGGGCGGGGAAATCCGAATTTTTCCAAAAAATCCGAAATTCCCATGGGGAAAACCGGAATTCCTGTCACAACCTGGGTGGAAAAATCGGAATTTTTGGAATTCCTCATCCCAATCCATGTGGAAACTCCAACTCCCGGTACAATCCAGGCGGGAAAATCCGAATTTTCCAACTTTTTCTTTATAACCCGTGAGGAAATTGGATTTTCCTTCACAACCAGGGCAGAAAATTACGAATTTTCTGAATTCCCGTTACAACCGGGGTAGAAAAATCCGAATTTTTGACTTTTTCGCTATAATGGAGGTAGAAAACCCCGATTTTCCTGCCAGTTCCTGCCAAGCCGTGCAGAAAACTCCGAATTTTCCGCCTCTTTCCTCATAACGCAGGCAGAAAAATCCAAATTTCCACTACCACCCCGGGTGGAAAAATCCAGATTTTCCGAATTTCTGCTATAACCCGCGCAGAAAACTCAGAATTTCCCGACTTTTCCGCTATTACCCAGGCAGAAAACTCGGAATTTCTTGCCTGTTTCTTCCCATCCCGCACAGAAAACTCCGAATTTTCCCAATTTCTGCTACAACCGAGGGAGAAAAATCAAAAATTTTGGACTTTTCCACTCTAACCCAGGCAGAGAAATCCAAATTTTCCGAATTTCCCGCTATAACCCGCGCAGAAAACTCGGAATTTTCCGACTTTTCCGTTATAACCGAGGCAGAAAACTCTGAATTTCCCGACTTTCCCGCTCTAACCCAGGCCGAAAAATCCGATTTTTCTGCATTCCCGCTGTAACCCAGGCAAAAAAAACTGGGGAAATTCCGAATTCCCGCTCTAACTCAGGCAGAGAACTGGGAAAAATCCGAATTCCCGCTGTATTCCGGGCAGAACTCCCCGATTTTTCCGCATTCCCGCTCTAGCCCAGGCAGAAAAATCCGATTTTTCCGCATTCCTGCTGTAACCCGGGCAGAGAACTGGGGAAAATCCGAATTTCCTCTCTAACCCAGGCAAAAACTGGGAAAAAATCCGAATTTCCTCTCTAACCCAGGCAGAAAACTGGGAAAAATCTGAATTTCTTCTCTGAGACAGGCAGAAAACCCCGATTTTTCCACATTCCCGCTGGAACCCGGGCAGAAAACTGGGGAAAATCCGAATTTCCTCTCTAACCCAAGCAGAAAACTGGGAAAAATCTGAATTTCCTCTCTAACCCAGGCAGAAAACTCCAATTTTTCCGCATTCCCGCCGCATCCCGGGCAGAACTCCCCGATTTTTCTGCATTCCCGCTGGAACCCGGACAGAAAACTCCGAATTTTCCGCACTCCCGCCGTATCCCGGGCAGAGAACAGGGAAAAATCCGAATTCCCGCTGGAACCCGGGCAGAACTCTCCGAACTTTCCGCATTCCCGCTGTATCCCGGACAGAAAAACTCCGATTTTTCCGAATTCCCGCAGTAACCCGGGCAGAACTCCCCGAATTCCCGCCGCATCCCGGGCAGAACTCCCCGAATTTTTCCGAATCCCGGGCAGGACTCCCCGGATTCCCGCAGTATCCCGGGCAGAACTCCCCGAATTTTTCCGCATTTCCGCCGTATCCCGGACAGAAAACTCCGATTTTTCCGCATTCCCGCTGTAACCCGGGCAGAACTCCCCGAATTCCCGCAGTAACCCGGGCAGAACTCCCCGAATTTTTCCGAATCCCAGGCAGAACTCCCCGAATTCCCGCACCCCCGCCCGTTACAGGCGGGTGATGTCCTCGGGCCGCGGCGGCTCCGCGGGCGGCGGCGGCGGCTCCGCGGGCGCCGCGCGGGTTTTGGTGTTGGGCAGCCGGTGATCCTTCTTCCACTTCATGCGGCGGTTCTGGAACCAGATCTTGATCTGCCGCTCGCTCAGGCTCAGGGCGTGCGCGATCTCGATGCGGCGCCGCCGCGTCAGGTACCGGTTGTAGTGGAACTCCTTCTCCAGCTCCAGCACCTGCTGCCGCGTGTACGCCGTGCGGGAGCGCTTCGGCTCGCCCCCCGAGAAGTTGGGGTTCACTGCCGGGGGACACGGGGGGAAACGGGTTAGAGGGGGGGAAAGAGGGGGAAAGGGGGTTAGGGGGGGAAAGGGGTTAGAGGGGGAAAAGGGGGGGAAATTGTAGGGGGGAAAGGGGGGAAACCAGGGGTTATGGGGGAAAAAGAGAAGGAAATTGTAGGGGGGAACCCGGGGGTTATAGGGGGGAAAGGGGGGAAATTGTAGGGGGGAACAGGGGGGAAACGGGGAATTATAGGGGGGAAATTATAGGGGGAAAAGGGGGGAAACGAGGGGTTATGGGGGAAATTGTAGGGGGGGAAGCCGGGGGTTAGAGGGGGGAAAAGAGGGGGGGAAATGGGGGTTGTAGGGGGGAAAAGGGGGGGAAATTGTAGGGGGGAAAACGGGGTTATAGGGGGGGAAATTGTAGGGGGGAAACCGGGGGTTAGAGGGGAGAAAAGAGGGGAAATTGTAGGAGGGGAACGGGGGGTTAGAGGGGGAAAAGAGGGGGAAATTGTAGGGGGGAAAAGGGGTTAGAGGGGGGAAAAGGGGAAATTGTAGGGGGGAAAAAGTGGGTTAGAGGGGGGGAAATGGGGGAAATTGTAGGGGGGGAACGGGGGTTATAGGGGGAAAAAGAGGGGAAATTGTAGGGGGAGAAACAAGGGGTTATAGGGGGAAATGGGGGAAATTGTACGGGGGGAAACGAGGGGTTATAGGGGGGAAAGAGGGGAAAAGGGGGGAAAATTATAGGGGGGAAAGGGGGGAAATGAGGAGTTATGGGGGGGGAAGAGGGGGAAATTGTAGGGGGGGAAAAGGGGGAAAAATTGTAGGGGGGACCAGGGGGGAAACAGGGGCATTATAGGGGGGAATGATGGGGGGAAAGGGTGGGGAAACGGGGGGTTATAGGGGGGGAAAGGGGGGGAAATTATAGGGGGGACATGGGGGGGAACGAGGGGGTTATGGGGGGAAATTATAGGGGAAAAAGGGGGAATTATAGGGGGGAAACGGGGATTATGGGGGGAATTGTAGGGGGAAAGGGGAGAAATTATAGGGGCACAAGGGGGGGAATGGGGAAAAAGGGGAGAATGGAGATAAAACGGGGAAAAGGGGGGAAAATGAAATATTTATAGGGGGAAAAGTGGGGATTATAGGGGGGAATTACAGTGGAGGTAAGGGGGGAAAAGGGGGGAAAGGGGGATTATAGGGGGGAAAGGGGGGAAATTATGGGGGGACAAGGGGGGAAATGGGGAATTATAGAGGGGGAATGGGAGAAAAGTGGGGAATTATAGGGGGGAGGGGGGAAAAGGGATGAAAAAGGTAAAAAAGGGGGGAAATGGGGGAATTATGGGGGAAAAGGAGGGGAAATGGGGGAATTATTGGGGGGAGTGGGGAAAAAGTGGGGAATTATAGGGGGAAATGGGGTGGAAAAGTGGGTAATTGTAGGGGAGAATTATAGGGGGGAAAACGGGGAAAAAGAGGGGAAATATAAGGGGAAAATGAGGGAAAAGGGGGGAATTATAGGGGGGGGAAAGAGAATAATTATGGGGGCGAGAAATGGGGGAATTATGGGGAGAATGGGGAAATTATAGGAAATTATAGGAGGGGAATTACAGGGGGATAAAAAGGGGGAAATTATAGGGGAAAAGGGATAAAAGGGGGAAAAAGGGGAAAAGAAAAATATTTTTGGGGGAGAAAAAGGGGGAAAAATGGGGGAAATGGGGGGAGGGGGGAAATTATGTGGGGGAAAAGGGAAATTATGGGGGGAAAAGGGGGAAAAAAGGATAAAATGTATAGGGGGAAAAAGGGAAAAGTGGGGGGAAAGGTCAGAAATTATAGCAGGAAAATGAGGATAAAAGGGGGAATAAAGGGGGAAATTAATAAAAGGGGGAATAAAGGGGGGAAAAAGGGGAAATAAATGGGAATCAATGGGGGAATGAGAGGAAAATAAAGGGGAGATAAAGGGGAAATAAAGGTGAATAAATGGGGGAAAAGGGGAAAAAATGGAGATCAAATTAATAAAAAAAAAAACCACAAAAAATCAGGTTAACGGAAAAAAATACACAAAAAATCAGGTTAATCGGGAAAAAAACAGGGAAAAAGGAGGTAAACAGGGAAAAAATCAGGTTAAGGGAAAAGGAAGAGTGGAAAAGAGTCAGGGTAACAGGAAAAGGCACACGGAAAAAAAAATGCGGAAAAATGAGGGTAAACACGGAAAAAATGGACAAAAAATGCAGAAAGAAGTGAGGTTAGCAGGGAAAAAACATAGGGAAAAAATGAGGTTTAAGAGGAAAAAATAGGAAGAGAATTAGGTAAACAGGAAAGAAAAAACCACGTCAAAAATTAAATTTAACAGGAAAATAAATAGGCAAAAGGTCAGGTTTAGAGAATCAGGTTAATAATAATAAAAAAAAAAGTGGCAAAAAATAAAATAAATACAGATTTTTAAAAATAAATAAAAGAAATATAAATAAAGTGAGCAAGCAGAATCAAAAGGCCAAAAAATGGAATTAACGGGGAAAAAACACAGCAAAGAATGAAATAAACAGAAAAACACAGCAAATATTCAGATTAACAAAAAAAAAGCATTAAAAAATAAAATAGGAAAAAAAATACACCAAAGAAATGGAATAAAAGGGAGAAAAACCCACAAAAATAAATAAATTAAAAGAGAAAAACACAGCGGGGAGAGAGAACAAGAGAAGGAAAAAAAAACCCAGAAAGAATTTAAATAAACAAAAATTAGCAACGAAAAATAAATAAATAAAAAGAAAAGAAAACAAGGCCAAAAAATCCGGGAAAGAAATAAAGGAAACAAACAAAAAAAAAATCGCATATTAAAAAAAAATTAAATATATAAAGGCAGGGAAGGAGAAGGAGAAGAAAACAGAGGGAAAAGAAGTGTAAAAAATTAAATTTAAAAAAAAATAAATGAAGGAAGGAAAGGAGAAGGAGGAAAAAACTCAACAGAGGAAAGAATAAATTTAAATAAAATAAATTAAAATAAATAAACAAAGGACACAGAGGAGAAGGAGAAGAAAACCCAACGGACAAAATAAAAGTAGGAAAAAAATTAAAATAAAAAATAAATAAAGGAAGAAAAGGAGAAGGAGAAAAAAGTCAATGGACAGAATAAAAATCGGGAAAAAATAAATTAAAAATAAATAAATAGAGGGCGGAAAGGAGAAGGAGGAGAAAACGCAACGGACAAAAAATCCGGAAAAAATAAAATTTAAAAAATGAACAAGGAAGGAAAGGAGAAGAATGAAAACCCGATGGACAAAAACCGGGAAAAGGAATTAAAATTTAAAACATAAAGAAAGAAAAAAAGGAAGAGAAGAAAACCCAATGGACAAAAAACCCGGAAAAATTAAATTTAAAAATAAATAAATACGGACAGAAAGGAGAAGGAGAAAAAAGCCCAGCAGAGGAAAAAAGCCGAAAAATTATATTTAAAAAATAAATAAATAAGGAAGAAAAGGAGAAACGCAATGGATAAAATAAAGCAGAAACTAATTAAAATAAAAAAATAAATAAATAAGGAAGGAAGGGAGAAGAAGAAGAAAACCCAATGGAAGAAAAAGTGGAAAAATTAAAATTATAGTAAAAAAATAAATAAAGGACGGGAAGGAGAAGAAAACCCAACCAAAAAAAAAATCAAAAAAATTAAAATTATAATTTAAAAAAATAAATAAAGGACGGGAAAGGCAAGGAGAAGAAAACCTCACACAGAAAAAAAACGGGAAAATTAAAATTATAACAAATAAAAATAAATAAAGGACGGGAAGGGAAAGAGAAGAAGAAAACCCAACACAGAAAAAAAAAAAATAGAAAAAAATTAAAGTTATAATTAAAAAAAATAAATAAAGGACGGGAAGTGAAGGAGAAGAAAAACCCAACACAGAAAAAAAATCGAAAAAAATTAAAGTTATTATTAAAAAAAATAAATAAAGGACGGGAAGGGAAGGAGAAGAAAACCCAACACAGAAAATAAAAATCGAAAAAATTTAAAGTTATGATAAAAAAAATAAATAAAGGCCAGGAAGAGAAGGAGAAGAAAACCCAACACAGGAAAAAAATCGAAAAAAATTGAAGTTATGATTAAAAAAAATAAATAAAGAACGGGAAGGGAAGGAGAAGAAAACCCAACACAGGAAAAAAATAGAAAAAATTTAAAATTATGATTAAAATAAATAAATAAAGGACGGGAAGGGAAGGAGAAGAAAACCCAACACGCACAAAAAACGCCCAAAAATCCAAATTAAACAGGAAAAAAAAAGAAAAAAGCCCCAAAATCAGCGGGGAGAGGCCGGGCCGGGCCGGGCAGGGCTTCCCCGGCTGGAACCGCGAATTGTGGGAATTATTTGAGTTATTGCGCTATAAAACGCGGAATTTATGGCGGGTGTAATTACCGCCCGCAGCCGTAAATTCCGCTCAATTGTGCTGCCCCGAGCCGCGAAATTCCCAAAAAATCCCATTTCTGCGGCGGGAAAAAGGGGGAAAAATGGGAATTCCACAGCGGGGCCGCAGCGGGGTGCGGAGGGAAAAGGGGGAAAAAGTGAATTTTGAATGGGAAATGCAGCGAGGGCGGGCAGGGGGTGAAAGGTAAAAATAAAGTTATTTTAGCAGGAGGATGGGGGGAAAAAGGGGAAATAAAGTGAATTTTTTAGCGGTGGGAGGGAGGGTGGGGAGGGAAATCAGGTACGGAGGTGAAATAAAGTGAATTTTTAATAAAAACAAAGTGAGGATGAGGAGGGAAATCAGGTATGGAGGTGGAAATAAAGTGAATTTTTAATAAGAATAAAGTGAGGGTGGGGAGGGAAATCAGGTATGGAGGTGGAAATAAAGTGAATTTTTAATAAGAATAAAGTGAGGATGAGGAGGGAAATCAAAGGCAAAAATCAAGTTGTTTTTAGGAAATAGGATGGGGAGGAAAAAGAGGCGAGGAGGGAAATAAAGTGAATTTTTAATAGGAAATAGAGTGAGGATAGTGCAGGAAATCAGGTACAGGGGTGAAAATAAAGTGAATTTTTAATAAGAATAAAGTGAGGGTGAGGAGGGAAATTAAAGGCAAAAATAAAGTTATTTTTTTTAGCCGGGACAAAATGAGGATGGGGAGGGAAATTAAAGGCAGAGGAGCAGAAAATAAAGTTATTTTTTAGCAGAGAACAGAGAGAGGATGGCGCGGGAAATCAAAGGGGAAATAAAGTTATTTTCAGAAGAAATAAATTTCTTTTTCAGCGGGAATAAAGTTCTTTTTCAGAAGAGAAGGGGGTGAGGACGGGGACGGAAATCAGGTAAAAATAAAGTTAATTTTAGGATGGTGAGGGGGGTGCGGGGAGCAGAAATAAATTTGGATTTTGGGAGAGAAATCAGGAAATCAGCGGGGAAATAAAGTGAATTTTGAACGAAGTGAGGGTGGTGCGGAAATCAAAGGAAATCAGAATAAAAAGTTAATTTTTGAGCGGGGGACGGAGTGAGGGGTGACAGAGAGAGGATGGTGGGGGAGCAGAAAATAAAGTTATTTATTATCAAAGTGAGAAAGGGAGGGAAACCAGAGGCAAAAATAAAGTTATTTATTAGCAAAGTGAGGATGGGAGGGAAATCTAAGGCAGAGGTGGAAATAAAGTTATTTTTGGGCAGAGTGAGGATGATGAAGGAACTCAAAGGAGAGATAAAAATGAAGTTATTTTGGGGCAGAATGAGGACAATGAGGGAAAACATGGGTAAAAAATGAAGTTATTTTGGGGCAGGATGAGGATGAGGGAAATCAGTGCCAAAAATCAAGTTATTTTTGAGTAGAGTGAGGATGATGAGGGAAATCAGAGGTAAAAATAGAGTTATTTTTGGGTAGAGTGAGGATGATGAAGGAACACTAAGGAGAGGTAAAAATAGTTAATTTTGGGTACAGTGAGGATGATGAGGGGAATCAGAGGTAAAAGTAGAATTATTTTTGGGTAGAGTGAGGATGATGAAGGAAATCAGGGGTAAAAATAGTTAATTTTGGGTAGAGTGAGGATGATGAAGGAACACTAAGGAGAGGTAAAAATAAAGTTATTTTTGAGTAGGGTGAAGATGATGAGGGGAATCAGAGGTAAAAATAGTTATTTTTGAGTAGAGTGAGGATGATGAGGGAATCAGAGGTAAAAACAGTTATTTTGAGTAGGGGGAGGATGATGAGGGAAATCAGAGGTAAAAATAGTTATTTTTGAGTAGAATGAGGATGATGAGGGAATCAACGCCAAAAATGAAGTTTTTTTTTGAGTAGAATGAGGATGGTGAAGGAAATCAGTGCCAAAAATGAAGTTATTTTTTGCAGAGAGGCGAAGCAACACCAAAGTTCTTCCGGCCCAAGCGGGACCGGCGGCGGCCCCAAAACCCCGGGGATTTTTTTGGTGGTTTTTTTTCCGGTTTTTTTTTGTTTTTTCCGCCCCAAATCCTACCGGTGCTGACGTGGATCTTCTTCATCCAGGGATAAACCACCGGCGCCTTCCCGGGCGCGCCGGGCTCGGCCTCGGGCTCCGCGCACGGCGCCGGCCCCGGGGGCTCGCAGAGCTGCGGCTTCTCCGCCAGGTGCTGCCTCCCTCCTCCTCCTCCTCCTCCTCCTCCTCCTCCTCCTCCTCCTCCCCCCCCCGGCCCCCCGCAGCCCCCCGCAGCCGAAGGGGCGCTCGGGGAACGCCCCGCGGGTCACCCCGAAAAGCTCCGCGGGGTGCTGCGGGAAGCCGCCCGGCTCCCTGCGCCCGTAGAACTCCGCGCCGGGCTCGGGGATGTAATTACTCTGCGAATATTCCTCGCATGGAGGGAATTTCGGATCGATGTAGTTAGAGTCCATCAAATAAGAGCTCATGATCATTAATTTCTGGAGTGGAAAATAATTTTTCTCGCTTTGTCGTTTTTCTGCTCCATAAAGCCCTCCTACTCGCGGCCACCCCGTAAAGTTTCTTTCACCATGTGACGGACGCGGCCAATCACGCCCGGCGGACGGGCCCCGGATCAGGAACCCAAAGAGGAGCAAATTTCACCCAAAACGGGCGGGGGGAGGCGTGGGAGGGAGAGGGGAGACAGAGGGACCCGGATCGGGCGGCGGAAGGGGCGGAAAACGCGGCGGGGATGGGGTGGGGGAGAGCGGGAGGGTGAGGGGAGAGCTCAGGGCAGGGATAAAACAGCGAAAACCCCATAAAATTCACCCAAAATCTGATAGGGAAGAGTGGCAGGGAGATTCGGGGTGAGGGGAGAGCGCAGGGCAGGGATAAAACAGCGAAAACCCCATAAAATTCGCCCAAATCGTGATGGAGATCAGGGGGAGGGAGATTTGAGTCAGAGGAGCTGCCCAGACCTGGGATAAAAGAGCGAAAATCTCATAAAATTCACCCAAAATCTGATAGGGAAGAGTGGCAGGGAGATTTGGGGTGAAGGAGAGCTCAGGGCAGGGATAAAAGAGTGAAAATTCCATAAAATTCACCCAAAATTTGATGGGGAAGAATGGGAGGGACATTTGGGGTGAGGGGTTAACTCAGAACAGGGATAAAAGTATGAAAATCCCATAAAATTCACCCAAACTGGGATAGAGAACAGCGGGAGGGAGATTTGGGGTGAGAGGAGAGCTCAGGGCGGGATAAAGGACCAAAAATTCGGTAAAATTCACCCAAAATTAGATGAGGAAGAGTGGGACGGGATTTGGGGTGAGGGGTTAACTCAGACCAGGGATAAGGGAATGAAAATTCCATGAAATTCCCCCAAATTGTGATGGGGACGAGTGGGAAGGCAAGGGGTTAACTCAGGCCAGGGACAAGGGAGTGAAAATCCCATAAAATTCACCCAAATCGAGGTGGGAAACAGTGGGAGGGTGAGGGGAAGCCCAGGCCGGGGATAAAGGACCAAAAGTGTCGTAAAATTCCCCAAATTGTGATGGAGATGAGTGGGAGGGAGATTTGGGGTGAGGGGTTAACTCAGAACAGGGATAAAAGAGCGAAAATCCCATAAAATTCACCCAAACTGGGGTAGGGAACAGCGGGAGGGAAATTTGGGGTGAGAGGAGAGCTCAGGGCGGGATAAAGGACCAAAAATTCGGTAAAATTCACCCAAATTGGGGTAGAGAACAGTAGGAGGAAAATTTGGGATAAGGGGAGAGCTCAGGGCAGGGATAGAGGACCAGAAATTCGGTAAAATTCACCCAAAATCTGATGTGAGGGGATTTAGGGTGGGGGAGAGCTCAGGGCAGGGATGAGGGAGCAAAAATCCCATAGAATTCCCCCAAAATCTGATGGGGATAAGTGGGAAGGCAAAGGGTTAACTCAGGACAGGGATAAGGGGGCGAAAATCCCATAAAATTCCCCCAAATTGTGACGGGAACAGCGGGAGGGGATTTGGGGTGAGGGGAGAGCCCAGACAGAGGATCAGGAACCAAAATCCCCCAAAATTCCCCCAAATCTCAAGTGGGGCTGAGGGGCCGGCCCAGGACCTGGAGAAGGGAGAAAATCCCATAAAATTCCCCCAAATTTGGGGGCTGGGGTGGTTTGGGGTGGAGAAGGGAGAAAAATCCCATAAAATCACCCCAAATATGGGTTTGGGGTGGGTTTGGGGTGGTTTTGGGTGTTTTGGGGTGTTTTGGGATGGATTTGGGGTGGTTTATGTGGATTTAAGGTGGGTTTGGGGCAGTTTGGGGTGGTTTAGGATGATTTGGGTGAGGTTTGGGTATTTGGGGTGGTTTTGGGGCAGTTTGGGGGGTTTGTTTGGGTTTGGGTGGATTTGGGGTTGTTTGGGATGGGCTGTTTGGGTTTTGGGTTGTTTGGGGTTATTTGGGGCATTTTTGGGTGGCTTTAGGGCTCCTTTGGGGCAGTTTGTGGCATTTTGGGGCCTTTACGGCACTTTCGGGACGGTTTGGGCGCTCTTGGGGTGCCTTTGTGTATTTTGGGGCATTTTGGGGCTTTTTTTGGCCATTTTGGGGCACTTTTATGGCACAAACCCCCCCTTCCCCCCCCCAATTCCTTCCCCAACCCCACTGACACCAAAACCCCAAAATCCTCCCAAAAAAAAAAAAAAAAATCCGAATTTTCCACAATTCCCGCGGCTCCCACTGGGAATTCCAACCCCCTGCGACCTCAGGGATTTTGGTGTTTTTTTTGGGTTTTTAATATTTTTTAGGGTTTTCCCCCTTTTCCATCCCGCCGAGGCCTCGGGGTGAACAATTATCCCAGAAAAAAACCCTTTCCTGGCCATATTTTACCCGCTAACAATAAAAGTGACACATAAAGTTAACTGTTTATGTTTTATTTATTAGCCCTAAATGTGCCAGCGGTGGCGGAGGCTTTGGGGCTGCTTGTTCCAGCTTTTTATGGGGTTGTAAAAAGCCATAAATCACTCGCGGGAGCTCTTTTGTGCTCTCCCGGCAAGCGTTTCTCTTTTTTTTTTTATTAAAAAAAAATCAAAATTAAAATGGGATTTTATTCTGATTTTTCCCTCTCCAATTCAGAGATTTAAAGTGAAAAAAATTTCAATTAAAATAGGATTTTACTCGGATTTTTTTTTGGTTTTTTTCTCCCTCTTCGGGGATTTAAAGGGGAAAAAAAATAAATTAAAACGGGATTTTATTGGGGTTTCCCCTGTTTTATTTTTTCCGCTCATAAAAGAAAAAAAAAATAATTAAAATAAAAATGGGATTTTATTGGGGTTTCCCCTCTTCTATCCCTCGTTCCCTCGCGCCTGGCCGCGATGTTTATTTTGAAATTTTAATTATTATTAACGAGGTGGGATCAAAGCGCCTCGGTGACGTCAGCGGGCAGGGATTAATTAGGGAGAGCCGCAATTAAAACACGGGAAGGGGAATTTCCCCGGGTTTGGGGATTTTCCCCTGGATTTGGGATTTTTCCCTTCTGGATTTGGGGTTTTTTCCCTTGAATTTGGGACTTTTTCCCCCTCTGGATTTCGGATTTTTCCCCGAGAATTTGGAATTTTTCTCCCTCTGGATTTGGGGTTTTTTGCCCCTCTGGATTTGGGGTTTTTCCCTCTGGATTTGGAATTTTTTCCCCCTCTGGATTTGGGAATTTTTCCCCCCTCCATTTAGGATTTTTCCCCTTAAATTTGGGATTTTTTCCCCTCCATTTGGGATTTCTTTTCCCTGGATTTGAGGGTTTCTATCCCCCTGGATTTGGTTTTTTTTCCCCCAAATTTTGGGGTTTCCCCCCTGAATTTGGGGTTCTTTTTCCCATATTGGACTTTTCCCATCGATTTGGGGCTTTTCCCCCCAAATTTGTTCTTTTTCCACCTCTCCTTGGATTTGGGGTTTATTTTCTCTGGATTTGGGGTTTTTTACCCTAAATTTGGGACTTTTATCCCTCGGATTTGTCTTTTTTTCCCCTCCTGTATTTAGGGTTTCCCCCCACCCCGAATTTCGGGATTTGGGGCTTTTCCCCTCCTGGATTTGGGTTTTTTTCCCCTAAAGTTGAGAGTTTTCCCATAAATTTCGGGGTTTTCCCAATAAATATGTTTTTTTTCCCCATAAATTTGGGGTTTCTTTACCCCTGGATTTGTTTGGGGTTTTTTTTCCCTGATTTTGGGATTTTTTTGGATATTTTTGTGTGGATTCTCCCCGAGCATCTCCAACTCTCCCCTCTCTCCTCCCTAAAACCACAAATCCCGGAATTCCAGGCACGGATTGGGGAAAATCCGGGAGATTTTGGGGCCAAGGATCCAAACAGGGATGGGGGAAAAATAAATCCAAAATTAAAAAATGAACAGGAACCATCCCACCCCCAAAAACCCGGATTTTCACCCCAATAAATCCATTTTTTATGGCTCCGGCTCCATCCCGAGGCTGAATAAAGGGAATTTTCCCATCCCAATAAATCCCATAAATAAGTAATCCCATAAATAAATATCCATAAATAAATACCCATAAATAAATATCCACAGGTTGCTCTCTCAAGGAGAAATTGGATTTTTTTTTCCCTCTCCTCTGCGCAGTAAAAAATAAATTAAACAGTAATAATTAATTTAAAAAATGGAATAAAACCCCAAACGAGCCCGGGAGGACTCAAATAATTCAAAAACTCGAGGCGTGAGGGCACAAATTGGGAAAAAATTGGGATTTTTTGGGGAAGAATTCCACTTTAGAGCCCAAAATCCCATTTTGGGGCTTCCCTTCCCCCACCCTCGTGGGGCCCCTGGAAAATTCCATCAAAAAACAACAAAGAAAGGGAAAAATTTAAGAAAAAATCAATTTCCCCCTCTTTTTTATCTCTTTTGAACTATTTTTTCCTGGGAATTTCGAGCTGGGGAGTTTGGGTTTTGTTTTAATTTTATTTCTGTCATTTTTCCTTTTTTTTCCTCATTTCTTCCAATTTTCCCTCATTTTTAAACCTTTTTCTCCCCCATTTTCCTCCCTTTTTCTCCCCGTTTTCTTATTTTTTCCCCCTTTTTCTAATTTTCCCCCTTTTTCTTAATTTTCCCCCTCTTCACCCCCCAACCCCCCTCAAAAAGCAGAACCGACCCCAAATTCGCCTTTTTTATCCCAAATCCTTCTCCCCCTCTCCCCATTCCCGGAGGGGCTGAAAAAAGACCCCAAAAATCAGCAAAAAAATCCAAATTATCCCCAAAATTCCGGATTTCCTTGGGCCGGGCGCGGAGGGGGGGGCGGGAGGGTTTTTTTGAGGACAAAAGCGATTTTTTTTCCAAGCCGCGGCTTTGTCTGGGCGGGTTCATTTCCATACTGACCGCGCCGTAACCCGGGATAAAAAAAAAGAAAAAAAAAAAATCAACTTCCAACCCTCCGGGAGGCTCCGATTTCCCGGGAATTGCGGCCAAAAAATCCCTGCTGGGGATGCGCCCTTGGAGCCCCTCAGTTTCCAGCGTTTCTCCCCCAAAAAACCCGCAAAAATAGAAAATAAATTGAATTTTCCAGGTATTTTTTGAACCCCTCGGGGTTTCCCCGCCGCAGGCAGTGACGAGTCATGAAATCATTTATTTTGTCTTTTTTTATTATTTTTTTCTGCCATTTTTGGCCGACTTTTTAAGCTTTATTTTTGTTATTTCCCCCAATTTTGTCCTTTTCCCCAATTTTTGTCCTTTTTTCCCCTTTTTTGGTCCCTTTACCCTTTTTCTCTTTTTTCCCCGTCCCTTCCCCCCTTTATTTTGTGTTTTCCCCTCTTTTTTTTGCCTCTTTCCCCCAATTTTTGTCCCTTTCCCCTATTTTTTATCCCTTCCCCCCATGTTTTGTATTTTCCCCCATTTTTTGGGTTTTTTTTCCCAATTTTTGTCATTTTTCCTCTTTTTTTTGTCCTTTCCCCCTTTTTAAAATAATTTCCCCCATTTTTTATCCTTTTCCCCTTTTTTTATCCCTTCCCCCCCTTTTTAATCGATCTTTCCCCTTTTTTGTCCTTTTTTCGCTTTTTATCAATTTTCTCCCCCTTTTTTATCAATTTCCTCCCCTTTTTTATCAATTTCCTCTCCTTTTTATGTCCTTTCCCCCCTTTTTCTTTATCATTTTCTCCCTTTTCTTTCCTTTTTCCCCTTTTAAAAAATATTTTTCCCGTTTTTTGTCCTTTCCCCCCTTTTTTCTGCCCTTTCCCCCCGCCCTGATGAAAGAGCTCCGCTCTAATTAATTCCGAGCCAAAAATGCAAATTTTTAATTGATTTTTTTCCCCTGTCAGGGAAATGAATCGCCGAAATCCCGATTTTAACCCAACCTCGCCTTTCCTCGCCCTTCAAAACCACCCCAAAATTATCAGTATTTCCCTTTTTCCTGCTTTTTGTTGCGCCAACGCCGCCTGAAAAGAATAAATCGGGAAAAAATCTGAAAAGCGACTAAAAAAACACCAAAATAACACTAAAAATCCCTAAAACCCCACCAAAAAAAATCCCTAAAACACCACTAAAAAACCCTAAAAATCACTTTAAAAAACCCTAAGAAACCCCTAAAAATCACTAAAAAGTCACTTGAAAAGTCACTATAACCCCCTAAAAATTACTAAAAATCCCCAAAAAATCCCTTAGAAAACCACTAAAAAACACTTCAAAAATCGCTAAAGCAGCACTAAAGAAAACAGTAAAAATCACCTAAAAATTACCAGAAACACACTGAAAAAAATCACAGTAAGAATCCCTAAAATACCACTACAGAAAACAGTAAAAATCGCCTAAAAATCACCTAAAAAAATAAAAAACACTAAAATAATTTAAAAACCACTTTAAAACCCCCAAAAGCCACTAAAAAATCACTTAAAAAACCACTGAAGCACCACCGAAGAAAACAGTAAAAAAAACCCTAAAAATCACCAAAACCACAAAGAAAAAGAAAAAAAATTAAAACCCCATGAGGGTGGGGGAAGGGAAGCCCCAAAATGGGATTTTGGGCTCTAAAGTGGAATTCTTCCCCAAAAAATCCCAATTTTTTCCCAATTTGTGCCTTCACGCCTCGAGTTTTTGAATTATTTGAGTCCTCCCGGGCTCGTTTGGGGTTTTATTCCATTTTTTAAATAAATCACTAAAGACGCCTAAAAACCACCAAAAACACGCTAAAAAAATCACTAAAATTCATTTAAAATCCCACTAAAGCACTACTAAAGAAAACAGTAAAAATCACCTAAAAATAACCAAAGCCACAATTAAAAAAAATATCTTTAAAAACCACTAAAGAAAACAGTAAAAATCGCTTTAAAAATCACCTACAAATAGCCCAAAAAAACCCACCATAAAACCACTAAAAATCCACTTTAAAACCCCCAAAAGCCACAAAAAAGCCACTAAAAATCACTTTCAAAACCACTAAAGCACCACTAAAGAAAACAGTAAAAATAGATTTAAAATCACCTAAAAATAGCCAAAAAAACACCCTAAAAATCCCCAAAGCAGCACTGAAGAAAACAGTAAAAATCGTCTAAAAAAATCACCTAAAAATAGCAAAAAAAAAACAACCACTAAAAATGCACTTTAAATGCCCCAAAAGGCGCTAAAAATCACTTTAAAAACCACTAAATCTCCACTAAAGAAAACAGTAAAAATAGGTTTTAAATCACCTAAAAATAGCCCAAAAAAATCACAAAAAAAACCCCTAAAAATCCCTTTAAAAATCCCCAAAGCACCACTAAAGAAAACAGTAAAAATCGCCTAAAAATCACCTAAAAATAGCAAAAAAAAAAAAAACTAAAAAAACCTAAAAATGCACTTTAAAAGCCCCAAAAGGCGCTCAAAATCACTTTAAAAACCACTGAAGGAACCAGTAAAAATCGCTTTAAAATCCCCTCAAAATAATTTTTTCAAACTTTGTAAAAAGCGGCTCCAAACGCCCCGAAAAGGCCCAAAAGGCGCTGAAATCTGCGTTTCTCCCCATCCCCCCGAGGCCGTTCCCAGCTCCGCCTGGGGGAAAAAACGGAAAAAAGCGAATTTCAATGCGGGAGCGCCGACCTGACCCGAGATTCACCCCGGGTCACTGCCAAGGGGTAATTGATGGGCCGCGCATGGAAATTCCCTCCCGCGCCCCAAAAAACACAAAAAACCCAAAAAAACCCCTCATTCTTATTCCCCTCCTTTATTAAAAAATAATATTTTGATTTTTTACGGTTTTTTTGGTGGTTTTTTTGCGGGTTTTTAAGGCAAAATCGGCGAGGGAAAAGGGAATAAATTGATTTTTTTTTGGTTTTGTGGAAAGGTCAAACTCGGGGCGGGGAGGGGCGCGGGGTTTTAATTATTGATTTTTTTTGGTGTGTTGTATTTTTTTTCTTTTTTCTTTTCCCTGGTTCTTTTCTTCCCCTCCCCCATTTTCTCCCCATCTTTAAAAAACAAAATCTTATTTTTCCCCTCTTAATTTTGCTTTTTTAATCTTATTTCTTCTCTTCTCTTCTTCTCCTCCTTTTTTTTTCCTCTCTTATTTATTTTTTCTTCCATTTTTTCCCTTCCTTCTCTTATTTTTCTCCTTTTTATTCTGTTTTCCTTTTTTTTCCTTATTTTTCCCTTTTATTTCCCTTATTTTCCCCTAATTGTCCCTTATTTTTTCCCTAATTGTTTCCTCATTTCTCCATATTTTTTTCTTATTTTTACCTCATTTTTTCCCTATTTTCCCTTATTTTAAAAATATTTTTCCTTCTCTTTTCTTCTTTCTTTTCTTTTCCCCTCTTCCCCTTTTTTTTCTTGAGTTTCCCCCTTTTTTCCCCCTTTTTTTCCCCATTTTTCCTTCATTCCCCCCTTATTTTGTTTGGGGAAAATATCTCTTTTAAAGAAAACCAGTTGGGGGTTTTATTTATTGGGATTTTATTTATTGAAGTTTTATTTATTGGGATTTTATTTATTTATTGAGATTTTATTTATTGGGGTTTTTCGCCCGCTCCCTTCCTTGTCCTTAGGGCGGATTTCCCCCCTTATAAATCCATTTATTTCCCTTTAAAACCCTTTTTATTTTCGCTTTAAACCCCATTTTTAATCTTTAACCCCAATTTTTTTAAAGCTTTTTAAAAACCCCTTTGGATTTTTGGGATTTCACTGGGGCGGCGGCTCGGGAATAATTTTAAATCCCATTTTTTTCCCCAAAAAACTCGGGGATTTCTCCTTGAATTTCCTACACAAAGCCGACCCTGGGGTTAGGCCGGAAAGAAAACATTTGCTTTATTTGGGGCAAAAAAAGCGAATTTTGGAAAAAAAAAACCCGGGAGCCTTTGAAATGATCCGGGAATATTTTAACCCTTGAATGGCTGGGAGAAAAAAACAAAAAAAAATCCTGGAATTAAATTTCCACCTCCGGGGGTGATTAATAATTAAAATTGATCATCAATAATTACAATTAATAATTAATCACTAATAATTAAAATAATATTTCCCCACCTCCGTTTTCGGGTCCAATCCTGGGCATAAAAATCCCAAATTTTGAGAGATTTGGGGAGGGGAAAAAAAGGGGAAAAATTTCTCTGCGGGGTCAAGAGGTGAAAATTCAAGGGGTTTTTGGGCCTAAAATTGAATTTTTAGGGGAATTTTGGCGAGGAGGCTGCAGAATCCCCTTGGCTTGGCACCAAAATGGGATAAATTTGGTGAAATTTTTCATTTTTCTCGGCTTTTCGAGACCAATACCGGTTTTTGAAGAGGAAAAACCCCCAAAACCAGACGGAAAATCCCAAATTTTTTCACCTTCCGGAGCCCCCCCTCCCCGGTTCCCCCCGGGGTTCAACACTAAAATACTTAAAAACCCTTAAAAACCCCCAAAATCCCCTTAAAAACCCCTTTAAAATTCCATTTTAAATTCCTTTAAAATCCCCTTTTAAACCCCCTTTAAACCTCCCCTTAAAAACCCCCTAAAAATCCTTTAAAACCCCCTAAAAACCTCCTTTAAAAACCCCAAATCCTCCCAAAACCCTTTTAAAACCCTTTTAAAAATTCTTTTAAAATCCCCTTAAAAATCCTTTTAAAAACCCCTCAAAAATCCCATTTAAAAACCCATTTAAATCCCCTTTAAAAACCCCCTTGAAAATCCCTTAAAACCAGTTAAAAACCTCTTTAAAAATCCTTTAAAACCCTTAAAAAACACTTTAAAATTCTCTTCGAAAAACCCTTCATAAAACCCTTAAAATTATTTTTAAAAAACCCTTTAAAAATCCCTTTTAAACCCCTTTAAAATAATTTAAAATCCTTTTAAAAACCCTTAAAAATCCCTTAAAAATCCCTAAAAAATCCCTTTAAAGACCATTTTTCCCTCCACCCACCCGGGATTTTGGAATCCTCCTTCTACCCCCCCCCCGATAATTAAAACAGGCCGCGGTATTAATTAATTAACGGTCATTAATTATGGGGTTAATAACGGAAGCCTCGTTAGCATGGGAGAATCCAAGATTTAGGGCGAGGGGAGGCTTTTAATGTTGATTTATATTTTATTTATATTTTTATTTATTTATATATTTTTTTAAATTATATTTTTAAATTATAAAATTATAAAACTATATTAATTTTATTTGAAATTTTATTTTTATTTTTATTTTTTTATTTTTATTTTCCCCTGCTCCCCTTAATCCCGAGATTCCCAAAGAGGATCCCGGAGGCGAATCCATAAAAAATCCTTTTAATAAAAATCCCTTTTCCCGGAGGGAAAAATAACCAAAAAATGAGATTATTGTGGGGTTTTATGGGGTTTGGGGGAATTTTAATGGGGTTTTATGGATTTTATGGGTGTTTTTTTTTGGTTTTATGTTTTTTGGGAGGTTTTATGGGGGTTTTATCTGGGTTTGATGGGGTTTTTTTGGCATTTATGGGGGTTTAAAAAAAACATAAAAGTCCTTATTTATCAATATTTATCCATATAAAAATCCATAAATATTCTTATTTATCAATATTGATCCACATAAACATCCACAAATATAATTAATTATCAATATTTATCCATATAAAAACATATTTATCCATGTTCATCCATATTTACCCATACAAATCCATATAAAAGCCATATTTTCCCATATAAAATCAATATTTATCAATATTTACCCACAAAAATCAATTAAAAATCCATATTTATCCGTACTTGTCAATGTTTACCCATAAAAAATCAATTAAAATCCATATTTATCAATATTTACCCATTTGAATCCATATTTATCCCTATGAAATCCATGGTTGTCCATATTTACCAATATTTACCCATAAAAATCCATATAAAATCCATATAAAATCCGTATTTATCAATATTTACCCATAAAAATCCATTAAAATCCATATAAAATCCATAATTATCAATATTTACCCATAAAAATCCGTATAAAATTCGTATTTATCAATATTTACCCATAAAAATCCATATAAAATCAATATAAAATCTGTATTTGTCCATATAAAATCCATATTTGTCCATATAAAATCCATATTTATCCCCATAAAATCCATATTTATCCATATTTATCCCTATAAAATCCATATAACTCCATATTTATTCGTATTTATCCCCATAAAATCCCAAAACGCTCGGGGGCCCCCCACCCCATCACCCCCCAAAAAACCTCAGAGCCCCCCCAAAAAAACCCCAAAATTTGTGTGAATCCCAAAAAATAAAGGGACCCAAAAAAATAAAATACCCCTCCCCCCAAATACCGGGACCCCCCAAAAATACGGGAACCCCCCAAAATTCGGGGACACCCCTTCCCCCAATTCTGGGGGATTTCCCTTTTTTCCTCTTTTTTTTCCTTATTTTCCCTTTTTTTCCCCATTTTTTTCCCTTTTCCCCCTTCATTTTTCCCCTTTTCCCCCTATTTTTCCCCCTTTTTTCCTAATTTCCCCCCTTTTTACATATTTTCCCCTTTATCACATTTTTTTTCCCATTTCCCCCATTTTTTACAGTTTCCTCCATGTTCCCCCATTCCCCCCATTTTGCATAATTTTCCCCCTTTTTTTCCATTTTCCCTAATTTTTCCCCTATTTTTTCATCATTTTCCCCCATTTCCCCCCATTTTTACCCGTTCTCCCATTTTTTCTCCATTTTTTCCCATCCCCTCCCCCAAACTCAACCAAACCCCTTAAAAAGGGGGGAAAAAAAGGAGGAAAAAAGACAAAAAATCGAAGTTTTGGGGCTGATTTTTTTTTAAAGTTTCTGTGGCTGAGGTCAGCGCGCTCCTGATTTTCCTGATTTTTGGGGTGGGATTGAGGGAAAAAGGAAAAAACCCAAAAAAAATTCCCTTTAAATGGTCCAGAGGCCCGGGAAATTCCCAAATTTGGGGTGAAAAGGCAAAATTTGGGGTTTAAAGGGGATTTTTTGGGGAAAAATGCAAAATTTGGGGCTTAAAGGGGATTTTTTGAGGCTGAGAATGCGAAATTTGGGATTTCCAGTGGATTTTTGGGGGGAAAAAGAGGATAAAAGATGATTTTTTTGGGGGGAAAAGGGGATAGAAATTATTTGGGGTGGGAACAGGATAAAAGAGAATTTTGGGGGATGAAAATGGGATGAAATATGAAGTTTTGGAGGGAAAAATTGAATTTTTTTTGGGTAATAATGGGATAAAATGAGGATTTTTTGAGGGGGGTGGGATAAAAGAGGAATTTTTTGGGAAATGGGATAAAATGGGATTTTTTTGGTGGAAAATGGGATAAAAGGGGATTTTTTTGGGGGGGGAAATGGGATGAAAGGAGGAGGAGGAGGAACTTTTGTCCCTCTCTCGGAAATTGCGGCTCATTTCCCCCGCGGCTCCACGGAAATCCCATAAAATTTTATGGGGTTTTTATTGGGGCCTTTGGTGGCGCCTGGGGAAAAAAAAATCGGGGAAAAAAACCGGGAAAATGGGAAAAATCAATGGGAAAATCAATGGGGAAAATGGATTTTTTTTCCACCATTTTCACCTTATTTTTTCCACATTTTTGAACTATTTTTTTCACCATTTTCCACTTTTTTTTTTTCACAATTTCCCACAATTTTAAAATTATTTTCCCCACCTTTCTTCCATCATTTTCCCACTATTTTTCCAGCATTTTCCCCACATTTTTTCACCATTTTCTCCCATTTCCCCCACCATTTTTTCAACTTTTTCTCCACCTTTCCCTCCCCCACCATCTCTCCACCATTTTCCACATTTTTCCACTTTTTTCACCCATTTATCCACCATTTTCCACCCTTTTTTTACCATTTCCCACTTTTCCCCCCACGATTTCCCACATTTTTTTACCATTTTTACCATTTTTCACCATTTTCCCACATGTTTCACCATTTTTCACCATTTCCCCATCATTTTTTAATCATTTTCCACTATTCTCCCACCATTTTTCACCATTTTCCCCTTTTTGGGGACACTCGGAGTCAAATCTCACAATTTTTTTTTTTCTTTTTTTAATTAACAACTCCCACAACACCCAAAAAATTCACATTTCACCCAAACCTCCAAGACTTTTGGGGCAGTTCCTTGTTTATTCCACAGGACAAAAATCCAATTTTTGGCCCTAAAATGATCCCGCAAAAGGGAGAAAAACACGGAATTTTTTACTCAGCATCGAATTTCCATAAAAAACAACAAATTTGGGGTTTTGCTGCTTTTAATTTTCAGCATTTTCAGCCAATACAGGCAAAGGACGTGATGAAGAAATCCCAAAAAAATCCCCAAAATCCCCAAAAATCCCAAATTCCATCTTTTCCCCCCCTCCCCCGACGCGGAATTTGGGGAGGATTCCCCAAAAACGCCGAGTCCTCCCCTCCCCCATCCTTGGAGCGGCGAATATTAATTAATAATTAATGAAATCCATTAATTAATTCCACTTTTTGGGGTTTCCAAACCCCAATTTTGTCCTTTTTGGGCTGGAGGTGGCGATTGTGGAGCTGAGGATTCCCAAAAATTTAATTTTTTCCACTTTATTTCCCTTTTTCCCAAATTTTTCACCTTTTTTCCAACTTTTCCACCTTTTTTTCTGGGAAATATCGCGATTTTCCAGTGTTTTTTCCTCCATATTTTGGTTTTCAAGGAGGTTTTCCCCCAATATTTTGGTTTATTGAGGCATTTTTTCTCCCAGTATTTTGGTTTTTGAGGCGATTTTCCCCAATATTTGTGTTTCTTTGCTGTTTATTCCTTGTGTATTTTTGTTTTCATGCTTTTTCCCCCAATATTTTGGTTTTTGAGGTTATTTTCCCCCAATATTTGGGGTTGATTTGCTCGTTTTCCCCCTTATATGTTGGTTTTTACACTTTTTTCCCCAATATTTTGGTTTTTTGCTATTTTCCCCCCCAAAACACACAGGGAGAGCAAGACGGTTTTTTTTTTTACATTTTTCTGGATTTTCCCCAGAATTTTACTGGAACTTTTCTGGAACTTTTTTTCCTCCCCCATTTTAATCAGAGATTTCCTTTGAGTGAGGCACGAAAATTTGAATTAAAACCCACGACAATAGCAAAAAACATCATTTAAAATCATCAGAAATAATCCAAATAGTTAAAAATATAAAAAATTAATAACAGCTTAGAGTTTGTCTGAAAAACAGAAAAATAATTACAGGTGGTAATGAATGAAAATTATAAAACTGGTGGTAAAATAATGGGGAAATAATAGAAAAATAACAAAAAAATAATGAAAAACCCTCAAAAACCATTAGGAATAATAATAAAAATGCAATTTTTTAAACAAATGTCAAAAGGTTTTAAAAACGTGCCAAAAAAAAGTTTAAAAGTATTTTAAAATTAAATACTGTAAAAATATTGTAAAAAGTAGTAAAAACGTAAATTTGTAAAAAGAGTAAAAAAATATATAAAAATGTTTAAAAAAAATGGAAAAAATAGAAAAATCTAAAAAATTGAAAATAAAACGGGGAAAATGAGAAAAAATGGGAGGTTTAAGTTGATTTTTATTGGGTTTTTAAAATAAGCGGTTATGGAAATAAAATGGGAAGAGCGAAGGGGAAAAAAAAAATAGAATTTTACCCCCGAAAACTTGAAAATAAAATGGGGGAAATGTAAAAGAATCGGGAGGTTTGAACGTATTTTTATTGAAAAAAATAAATAGAATGTGGTTTTAAATGAGTGGTTATAAAATAAAACGGGAGCAACCAAGGGACAAAACCCGCGAGGTTTAAATTGATTTTTATTGGGTTTTTAAATAAAAACAGCGACAAAAATCGAGCGGGGGCAACGAAGGGAAAAGCAGAAAAAATAAATTAAAAACCGCGAGGTTGAAATTGATTTTTATTGGCATTTTCCCCGAAAAAAGCGGTTACAAATTCGGGTTTTACAGAGGGTTTTTTTGTTTTTATCCCGGGGGGGTTTAGGAGGAGCCTGGAATTCCCATTCCCGAATTTCCCACCCCAGAAAATCCCAAATTCCTCCCCAAAACTCCCACATCAAACAAACGCAGATGAGCCGCGAGAACCCAAATTTCCCTGGGAGGGAAAAAAAGGGAAAAAATCAGATTTTTCTCCCCTAATTTCCCTATTTTCCTTCCTTTTTCTCCCAAAAAAAAAGACACACACAAAAAAAAAAAAAATCAGGTTTTCCCCCCCCCTAATTTCCCCATTTTCCTTCCTTTTCCTCCCAAAAAAACATACACAAAAAAAAAATCAGATTTCCCCCCCCTAATTTTCCCCTTTCCATTCCGTTTTCCCCCCAAAATCCGTTTTTTTTCCTCCTAATTTCCCTTTATTTTTTCCTTCCCCCCTCCCAAAAAAACCCCAAAAAATCAGATTTTCCCCCCATTTTTCTTCCTTTCCCCCCACAATAAAAAACCCCAAAAATCCGATTTTTCCCCCCATTTTTCTTCCTTTCCCCCTCCCCCAAAAAAAACCCCAAAAAATCCGATTTTCCCCCCATTTTTCTTCCTTTCCCCCCACAATAAAAAACCCCAAAAATCCCCGGCGTGGTTTTTATTTTCCCGCTGAATATTCCGCGTTATTTTTAACCCGAATTGCCGGAAAAAAAGGGATTTTCGCCTTTTATCCGCGTTTTGTGCCGCGATCCAATTACGGCGCCATAAATTCGGGATCCTCAGCCCCGGAGCCTTTTCGGGGACGTTTTTACGAGCAATTGATGCGCGCTCGTAAAATTTACGACCTCGGGGGGATTTTTTTTGGTGTTTCTCCTTTTTTTTTTATTATTGTTGTGGTTCGCCCCGTTTGGCCTGGAAAAACGCGTGGAAAAATGGGGAAAAATGGGGGAAATGGGGAAAAAAGGGAGGAAAAAGGGGGGAAGGAGGGAGGGATAAAAGGGTAAAAAAAGGTAAAAAAGGGAGGAAAAGGAGGGAGAAAATGGGGAAAGAATGGGGAAAAGAAACGGGGGAAAGGGGAAAATGGGAGAAATGGGGAGAAAATGGGAGGGAAAATGGGATAAAAATTGAATAAAATGGGAAAAAATGGGGGGAGAAGGAGGGGAAATAGGGGAGAAAAATGGGGAAGGAATGGGGGGAAATAGGGGAGAAAAATGGGGGGAATGGGATAAAAATGGAAGAAAAAATGGGGGAAAATGGGGAGGAGAGGGAGAAGAGGAGGAAAAAAGGGGGGAAAATGGGGAAGAAACGGGGATAAGAAAAGGGGAAAAGGAAAATGGGATAAAAATGGGGAAAATTGGAAAAAGGGGGGGAAAAGGGGGAAATTTTAAGAAAGGGGAAGGGGGAAAAAAGGGGAATAAAGGGGAAAAAGGAGGGAAAAAAGATACAAAGGGAAAAAAGGAGAGGAAAAGGGAATAAAGGGAGGGAAACGGGGGAAAAGAGGAGAAAAGGTGAAATAAAAGGGGAAAAAGGTGAAATAAAGGGGGAATAAAGAGAAAAAGGAGGAATAAAGGAAAAAAGGGAGAATTAGGGGAAGGGGAAAAGGAGGAGGAGAGAAATGGGGCAAAAGGGAAAGAAAGAGGGGGAAGAGGGGGGAAATTGCACCAAAAAAAAATTTAAAATGCAGGAAAATCGCGGGAAAACCGTGGGGAAATGGGAAATTAAGGGGGAAAGGGGAAAATCGAGGGGGGAAAAGGAAAATCAAGGGGGAAAAAGGAAAATCGGAGGGGAAAAAGGAAAATCAAGGGGGGGAAAGTGAAAATCGGGGGTAAAATGGGAAAATCAAGAGGGAAAAGGGAAAATCGGGGAGGGGAGGGAAAATCGGGGAAAAAAAGGAAAATCAAGGGGGAAAGAGGGAAAATCAAGGGGGGCAAAGGAAAAATCGGGGGGGAAGGGAAAATCAAGGGAGAAATGGGAAAATCAAGTGGGAAATGGGAAAATCAAGGGGGAAAAAGGGAAAATCAAGGGGAAGAAAGGGAAAAATCAGGGGTAAAAGGGAAAATCAAGGGGGGAAAAAATGGAAATTCAGGGGGAAAATGAAGTTTCTCGTGCCCCGGGGGCGGGGCGGGAATTTTTACCCGGTTCAGGCGCAGCGGGGGCGTCCCCGGGGCTGCTCCGGGAATTCCGCGCAGCTCCGGGAATTCGGGAATTCCGGGAATTCCGCTCTGCTCCAGGAATTCCGGGAATTCCGGGAATTCCGCGCTCCGGGCCGGGAGCAGCGCGGAGCAGCAGCAGCAGGAGGAAGAGGAAGAGGAGGAAGAGGAGGAAGAGGAGGAGGAGGAGGAGGAGGAGGAGGAGGAGGATGAAGGCCCGGCTCGCGGCGCCTCCGCAATTCCCGAATTTCCATCGTTTTCCATGGAAAAGGCCCGCGGGGTTGCGGGGGGGCGGTTGGTGGGGGGGGAGTGCGCGGAGGGAGGGGAAGGGAGGCAGGGATTGAAAAATTCCGAATTTTAACAAAAATAACAGAGGTGGAGGGGATTTCCTCATTTTTTATCTCTTTTTCCTCATTTTTATCTCTTTTTCCTCTCTTTTATATCTTTTTCCTCTCCTTTATTTATTTTTCCTCCCTTTTTAATCTGTTTTTCCTCTCTTTTATCTCCCTATTCTTTCTCTTTCTTCCCCCTTTATTGGCTCCTTTTCCCCTCATTTTTATCCCCTTTTTCCTCTCTTTTTAATCTCCATTTTCCTTCTTCATAATCCACTTTCCCCCTCTTTTTATCCGCTTTTCCCTTGTCTTTTAATCTCCTTTTTCCTTATTTTCAATCCCCTTCCCCCCCTCTCTTTTTTCTCTCCTTTCCCGCTCTTTTTTCCCCTTTTCCCCTTTTTTCCTCCCCTTTTCCCTTCTTTTACCCCATTTCCCCCTCTTTAATCTCCTTTTCCTCCCCTTTTTTCCCCCTCTCCCATTTTTCCTCCTTTCCCTCTACTTTTCCCCCCTTTTTCCCCAAAAACCTCTTGAATTCCGGGCCGGTTCCTGACTCTTTGAAATTCCGCCTTCACCCGGTGGAGGGATTAAAAAAAAACCTTTTAAAAAGATCAAAAATTTAAAACAAATTCTTTTAAAATGTTTTAAACAGCAAAAACGCAAAATAAATTATTTTTTAAAAAATTTAAATATAAAAATAATTATGAAAAATAGGGAAAAAATCAAAAGTCAATGATTAAAAATGAAAAATAAAAAGAGCGAGAGGGGCCGGGGGTCCCTCCCGAGCCGCGGAAATTCCCGGCGCAGATTCCCGGGATTTTCCGCCCCCCTCCCTTCCCAAATCTGGATTTTTATTTTTTCTGGGGGCGTCACGTGCAGGGGGCGGCGGCCGCTCCTCAAATCCGTGACCCCAGGGTTGGGTTTTTATTTCTTTTTTTTTATTTTTTGGGGTTTTTTTGCGGGGCGAGGCGGCAGCGGCACCTAGCGGGATTTCTTCTTTTTGCCCAATTTTTTCTTCCCTTTTCTCCTCCTTTCTTCCTTTTTTAAGTTCATTTCTTTATTTTTAGAATTACTTTTTACTTTTGCCCTTTATTCCAGGGCGCGTTTCTTGCGCGCCTCTGCACGGGGTTGCTTTAAATAGCAAAATAATTTAAATTGAAATTATCTATTTCCCCCCTTTTCTTTTCCCTTTTTTTTTATTTTCTAAATTTTCCATTTTTTTTTCTTTAATTCCTTTTCTCCTTTTCTTCCCTTTTCCCCCTTTTCTTTCCTTTTCCCCCTTTTCTTCCCATTTTAAATTTTTTAAAATTTTATTTTCTGCTATTCCTTTTCCTTGTTTTAATTTATTTTCATTTTCCCCTTTCCTCTCTTTTTCTTCCCTTTAATCCCCTTTCCCTCCCTTTTAATTTTCTTTTTCTCCCCATTTTCCTCCCTATTTTCCCCTTTTCCTCCTTTTTCCCCCCTTTTTTCTCCTTTTTCCCCTTTTTCCTCCCACTCCCCTTCCAAACCTTCTCCTCCTTTTTTCTCCCTTAAAAAAACCACCCAAATTTTCAAATAAATTAAATAAAATCTCATTTTTCCTTGGCCGTTCCGGGATATTTTTGGGCCACTCCTCCTCCAGCGCTCCAAAGTTTACATTCCTTTTTACATTCCTTGGATTTTTAAAATTTTATTTATTTATATTTTCTCCCTCTCGGTCTTTCCTCGGTGTTTTTTTTTTTTTCCTTTTAAATTTTTTTTTCTCTTTTCCCACAATTTTTTGCTGCCGACTCTTCCTCAAAGGCGTGGGGGGGGGGGAAAGAAAATCCTGAGAAAAATCGGAATTTTCGACCCCCCCAGCCACTCCTGCTGCTCCTTCCCGGCGCTTTTTTTTGGCTTTTTCTTCACTTTTTTGGGGTTTTTTGGTGGTTTTTGTTCTTTTTTTTTTTTTTTCCCCTCATAAATTCCACCCTGGAGAGAGGCAAAGGACGGAAGGGAGAAAAAAACTCCCCGGGCTCCTTTTTATTAGGATTATTTCCCTTTTTTTACGATTATTTTCCTTTATTTTACGATCATTTTCCCTTCTTTTACGATTATTTCCCTTTTTTAACGATTATTTCCATTTTTATGATTATTCCCTTTTAAAAACCAACAATTTCCTCTTTTTTTACAATTATTTCCTCTTTTCGTGCCTTTTTTCCCTGCTTTGAGTCACTTCACCGCCAAATCTTTGCTGTTTCCTTTAAAAAATAAACCTTATTTATTTATTTTTATTTTTTTCCCAGGGATTTCTCACTCCGTGACCTCCGGAATTCCCAGAAAATCTCCCAAATACGACAAAAATCAGCTTTTTATCCATTTTTTCGCCCCGCGTTTCATTTCCCGGTGTTAAATCCACAATTTCCGATCTCCTCGAGGGTGAGGCTCTGGATAAAAAATGCTAAAAAATGCCAAGAAATGCTAAAAAATTACATTTTTTCCCCCTCCCTCATTCCCTGGAGAGCTTTTTATTGGGATGAAATCGAGGGAAAAGGGGTGGGGAAAAGCCTCGGGGCGCAAAACAAACCCCCAAAAAATCATTAATTAATTAATAAAACCCACATCCATCATCAATAAATCACAAATAAATCACCGATAAATCATAAATAATAAAAGAGAAGGCGAACTTTTCACCCCCCGGGGGATAAAAAATAAAAAGGAGGGGAAATAAGGAATCTCCGAACTTCGGAAATACACTTTTTTCTTTTTCTTTTTCTTTTTCTTTTTTTAATCATGGTAATTTCCGCTGGCACCGAACAATTACACGAGACTCGCCCAAGGAGACAAAGCAAAAAATGTCTTTTTTTCCCCTTTTCCTCCTTATTTCCCCGTCTCTCTTTATTTTTTCTCCTTTTTCCCTTTTTTTTTTTTTTTTTTTTGGAAGGCGCAAGAAGAAGGAAAAGACGAGACCAGGGAAGGGGTGGGGGGGAGGCGATTTTTGGGGAGGAAACGCGAAATAAAAAATGAATTTTCCAGCACAAGGTTCCCACTGAAGCTCAGAGGCCGCTGGGGCAACTTTTCAAAAATAATATTCCGATTTTATTTCATTAAATACTCGACAGAAAGTCCAGTCCGGACTGGGGGACTTTATACATGAGAGGGTGTAACACAAGATTTTTCAATTTTATTTATTTTTTAGACGTTTTTCGCCGCGCTTTTTTTTTTTAAATTTTTATTTATTTATTTATTTATCTCTACCTCTATGAACTCCATTCACTTTTTTTTGGGTTTTTTTAATATTTTTTTCCCTTTTTTTCGAACATTACAGCGCTAAACATAAATATAAATACAGGTACCACGAACACAGAGAAAAATATTCACACAGAAACCGTCACAGTTTGTGGATGCGGTGATGAGCCCAGGTAGCTGCTTAAATACGAGGAGGAAAAAAAGGCGATTTCGGGCCGGAAAAGCGCTTTTTTATGGCATTTTCGCGAGGAAAATCTGATTTTTTCTCACCGGGAATCGCTGAGGTTTGGGGGGGACAAGCTGGGGGCGGGGTCGCCCCCATTTCTGCCCGGTTTTGCCCCAATTTTTGCCCAGTTTTTTGCCCGATTTTTGGGGTGGGGGGTGCGGCCGGGATGAGGAGGAGAAGGGGGAGATTTGGGGGGGGGTCGTGAGTTTTTGAGGAGCTCTCTCAGTAATTAATTAATTCATTAATTAATTCCTCCTCGTTCATTCATCCATTGATTTCTTCGCATTAATTAATTAATTTCTCCACATTCATTCCTCCGCATTCATTCCTCCACTTTTTTCAGTTTTTTCCCCCCACTTTTTCTTTTTTTTTCCACACTTTTTCCTTTTTTCCCCCACTTTTTCCTTTTTTTTTCCCACTTTTTCTTTTTTCCCCACTTTTCCTTTTTTTTCCCCACTTTTTCCTTTTTTTCCCACTTTTTCTTTTTCCCCCACTTTTTTTTCCCCACTTTTTCCTTTTTTTCCCCACTTTTTCTTTTTTTTCCCCATTTTTTCAGTTTTTCTTCACTTTTTCTTTTCCCCCCCCACTTTTTCATTTTTTTTCCCTCCACTTTTTCACCCTTCCGCTTTCTCTCCTCTTTTTATCCGCTCCTCACTCACTCCTCCACTTTTCCCCTCTTTCATTCCTCTCTCACTCCGCCCCACCCTTTAATTTATTTTATTTCCCATTTCCCCACACTATTTTCTCCCTCCCCGCCAACATTCCCCCCCACCCCATATAATTATAATTTTTTAATTATTATTATTTTTTCCCCCCCAACGATAAATACCAGGAAGGAGCAAAAAAAAAAAAAAAAAAAAAGGAAAAAAGGAAAAAAATAAAGGAGGAAGAAAAGGGATGAGGAGAGGAGAGGAAGGGGGGGAGAGGCAGGAAAATAAAATCCATCACTCCTTCTTCTCCTCCTCTGTCTCATCGCGCTTCTCCTCCTTGGCCAAGCTGTCGGCGGCCGCCGCTCCCCCTCCTCCTCCTCCTCCTCCTCCTCCTCCTCCTCCTCCTCCCGCGGCTCCGGCCAGCGTGGAGCTGAGGTTTGTCTCTTTTTTCCACTTCATGCGGCGGTTCTGGAACCAGATTTTGATCTGCCGCTCGGTCAGGCAGAGCGCGTTGGCGATCTCGATGCGGCGCCGCCGGGTCAGGTACCGGTTGAAGTGGAATTCCTTCTCCAGCTCCAGCGTCTGGTACCGGGAATAAATCTGTCGGCCCCGCCGGCGGTCGGCCCCGTAACCGACTCCTAAAGAAGCCGAGACAAAACAGACTAAAAATCGTCAGAACGCAGCGCCCTCCGCTCGCCCTGCCCCTCCCCACCCCCACCCGCCGCCCAAAAAACGAATAAAAAATGAAATTACAGCGCTCCCCGTCCCCGCGGGCTCCGCCGGGCTCCAGCGGGGCTGCCGTGGGATTTCGGGGTTCGGGCGGTGAATTCGGGGCGCAGGCCGGGCTTTGGGGGGTTCAGGATGGGGTTTGCGGGGGTTAGGCCGGGCTTTGGCTGTTGTTGTTTGGTCTGGGTTTTGTGGGGGTTTAGGCACGGTTCTGAGAGTTTTTACCTGGGTTTTGCAGGGGTTTAGCCCACATTTTGAGGGGTTTAGCCTGGATTTTGCACTGATTTAGACTAGATTTTAAGGGGTTTAGCCCGGATTTCGCAGTGTTTTAGCCCAGATTCTGAGTGGTTTAGCACGGATTTTGCACTGTTTTAGACTAGATTTTGAGGGGTTTAACCCAGATTTTGAGGGGTTTAGCCCGGATTTCGCAGTATTTTAGCCCAGATTTTTAGGGGTTTAGCCCGGATTTTGCACTGTTTTAGCCCAGATTTTGAGGGGTTTAGCACGGATTTCGCAGTGTTTTAGACTGGATTTTCAGGGGTTTAGCCCGGATTTCGCAGTGTTTTAGCCCAGATTTTCAGGGGTTTAGCCAAGGTTTTGTGGGCATTCAGCCCAGATTTTAGCCCCGATTTTGTGAGGTTTTAGGCCATGTTTTGGTGGGTTTGGCCAAAATTCTGCGGGGGTTCAGCCCAGATTTTGCAGTTTTCAGCCCAGATTTTGGGGGGGTTAGGCCAAATTTTGGGGCTTTAAGCACAGATTTTGGTGGGTTTTAGCCCACATTGCGCAGGGGTTTAGCTCAGACCTTGCAGCTTTAAACCCGAATTTTGAGGGTTCTAGCCCAGATTTTGAGGGTTCTAGCCCGGATTTTGTGGTATTTTAGGGATTTTGCGGGGTTTTATGGCGGATTTTGCGGAGTTTTAGGCCAGATTTTTAAGGGTTTAGCCCAGGTTTTGAGAGTTTGAGCCCTGATTTTGCGGGATTTAAGCCCAGACTTGCCCTGCGTTCCCTGGATTTGGGGGAGCCGGGGACGGCGAGGAAGGGGCGGCTTCCCCCCGGCCCCAGCTCGTGCCACCCCAAAACCTTAAAACCCCTAAAAAAAACCTCCTAAAAACCCTAAAAAACCCTAAAACCCCAACTGCACAAACTTCGCTCCTCACCCTAAACCCCGCTCGTATTTGCTTTCCCCGCTGAACTCGGCGAGCGGAGCCGGCCGCGCCGCTTTAGTTTTATTTCCCTATTTAATCCCACTTTACGATCGCCGATATTTCACCGCCGGGCGAAACCTTTTAATTAAAACCGATCCTAACAAGCCAAACCCGAATAAAAAGCCAGCCGCAAACTGCGCGAAATTATTGTTTTTATGGCGCCATAAAAACCCCATCCTACCGAGGTGCCGAGGAGGGAGGGGAGGGCTGGGGAAGGGGTGGCGGTGGCGGCGGAGAGGAGGGGGGGAAAGGCCATAAAACCCTCCAAGTTTATTTAATTTATCCCCCCGCCACGAGCCATAAAAAACTTACCACTGTGCGAATTCATGCGCTGCATCCAGGGGTAGATCTGGATGCCGGATTTCTGCTCCTGAGCCGCGCCGCGGCTCTGCTCGCTGGGGAAATCCTGCGCGATGGAGTTGGGGGTGCCGTGCGCCCCGACCGAGCTCTGCCGGCAGCTGCTCAGCACCTCCTTGTCCTGGTAGAAGGCGTTGGAGCCGTACTCGTAGGGCGAGCGGCCCGAGCCGAACACCACCGGGTTGTCCTGGGGCGAGTAGAAGGGCGAGGAGTAAATCCGGTTCTGCGCCACGGCCGCGCCGTAGCTGCCGAAATGCCGCACGGGGTCGTAGCTGGAGTTGAGCGCGGCCACGTTGGGCAGCACCTCCTGGCCGCCGCCGAGGTGGCACGACAAGGACGGGTTGGTGAAATAGGAATTCATCGCCGCTCCGCCGTGGTTTCGGGGCTTTTTTATTTTTATTTTTTTGGGGTGAGTTTTTTTTTTTCCTTTTTTTTTTTGCCTTTTTTTTTTTTTTTTTTTTTTTTTTTTTTTTTTTTTTGGGGTGTTCTCCGCGCTCTCGCTGGGGGTTTTGTCCGTCTGGTTTGTAATATTTTTTTTTTTTTTTGCTGCGTTCGCTGGGGTTGTTCTGGGTCTTCTTCTTCTTCTTCTTCTTCAAAATATTTCTTCCTCTATTTTTTGTCTATTTTTCCTCTGTTTTTCCTTTTTTCTCTATTTTTCCTATTTTTTCCCTCTATTTTTCCCTTTCTTCCTCTATCTTTCCTCTGCTTTTCCTTTTTTTCTCTATTTTTCCTATTTTCCCCCTCTATTTTTCCTTCTCTTCCTCTATTTTTCCTCTTTCCCCTCTATTTTCCCTTTTTTCCTCTATAATTCCTTTTCCCCCTCTATTTTTCCTCTTTTCCTCTATTCCCCCTTTTTTTCCTCTATTTCCCCCTTTTCCCTCAGTTTATTCCTCTATATTTCCTCTTTTATCCCCCTATTTTCCTCTTTCATGCCCCTATTTCCCCCTTTTCCTTCCTCTATCTTTCCTCTTTTCTTGCGCTATTTTTCCTCCTTTTTTTTCCTCTTTATCCCTCTGCTTTGCCTCTTTTATTCTTCAGTTTTCTCTCTTTCCTCCCTCTATTCCCGCTCTGTTATTTTTTTTATTATTCCCTCTATATTTCCCCTTTACCTCTTTCCCTTCTATTCCCCCTTTATTTCCCCTCTATATTTTTCTCTATTTCCCCTCTATTTCCCCCTCTAATTTCTTCTATTTCCCCAATTCCCCCTCTATTTCTCCCTCTCTATCCCCGCCTCGCCACAACCACTTAATTCATTAATATCTCTATATATTATTATTTTTTAACCCCCCTCCTGTCTCTCTCCCTGCCCGTCTCTCTCTCTCCTTTTTCCCGGCGCCACCTGGGCCCGTGCGATTTCTTTTAATATTTATTTCAGTCTCCAGTTTGTAGGGAAGTGTAGGATTGTTATAGGGAAGGCTCTGCTCCAGGACAGACAGAATGACACAGTCAGCTGACCCGGCCCGGGCCAATGGCGAGCCGCGTGTCAAAAAGGGGAAAAATGGCTTTTTTCTGCTCGCCAGTCCCTACTTGCAACTAAGTGGGCATGGAAAGTAACTCCGGCACCCCCAAAAAATAAAAAACACCCCCCCACCCTTGCGGGATTTGGGGTGGTGCTCACGGCGACCTAAAATCCTTAAAATTCAAATTTTTTTAACCCAATTTTTATTTTCCTCCCCGCCTCCCTCTTATTTATTTCGCTCAGATTCGCCAAAAAAAAAAAAAAAAAAAAAAAACCCTTTACCTCTCCCTCTTTTTTTAAAAATTTTAATTTCGCTAAATGCTCAATGCTCTTTTTTATTCTCTTTTATTATGATTTTTTAAAAAATGATTATCATAATTATTATTCTTTCCAAGAAAGCTGCGCTTAAATATCTCGTAATAAGCGGCTCCGAATTCCCAGCAATAAATCTCAGGCGAACACAGAATATTAAGCCATAAATTACCCTCTCTCTCCCTCTTTTTTATTTTTTTTAAATCCTTTTATTTCCTTTTATTTTTATTTAATTTATTTATTATTTTTAATTTTTTTAATTATTTTTTCTCCCTTTTCCCCCCCACTTTCTCCTGCTCTGAGTATTCGCATTTAAACAACAAAACGGGGGAAATAATTAAATTTAAAAAGGAAGAAACAAATAAAAAAAGGGGAAAAGGGGGGGGATAAACATGGCGACGTCTCCATGGATAACGCGGGATCGGGAGCGCTCCCAAACTCCTGGAAAAGGGCAAAAATTTTGGGGGAAAAAGGGATTTTTTGTGGAAAAAAACCCCAATCCCAGCCGCGTTGGGAGCTGGGATTTCCCCTCCGCTTTTGGGCCGTTTCTCCAGGTTTTGGGGCATTTCTTGGCTTCCCCAGAAAGGAAAAGTGGCAGAAAAAGGCGGAAAAAAAAAGCGAATTTGGGGTGGGGAGGAGCGGCCCGGGCCGGCGATTCGGAGTTTCCGGCCATTCCCAAAGTTGGATCGGGAATATTTCCAGCCCAAATCCCCCCAAAATCACCCCAAAACCAGCCCCTACCTGCAGCCCCCGCAACACCGCGGCGCTCCCAAAAAAATCCGATTTTTACCGGGGGAACCCTCGGCCTCCTCCTCCTCCTCCTTTTTGTTGTTCAACCACCTCGGCTTTTATTTGTAAAAAATCCCAAAATTCGTCGGGAAAGCGTCGGAAATTCACCCCAATCTTGATTTATATTTTTGATTTTTTTTTTAATTTTTTTTTTAAGATTTTTTTTTTTTTGGCTGACAAAGCAGAGCCCCGGGGGGGTTTTGGGGAATATTTCGCCCCCCAGCTATGACAGGAACCCGGATGCCAGCGGATTTTATGCTCTTTTTCCTCTGGCTAACAAAGCAAAGTCATCAATGGCAGCAATAAAACCATAAACGGGACCGCAACTGGAAAAAAAAAAACAAACCAAACACAAAACACCAAAAAACCCACAAAAAACACCCAAAAAACATCCAAACCCAGGCCAGGAAAGGGAAAAAAAAAATCACAATTTTTGGCCCCAAAAGTGGCGGATTGGGGGGGGGGGTTCCCACCTTGGGGGAGAATTCCGGGCGTTTCCCCCCAAAATTCCCAAATTTCCGCTGCTTTTTTTTTTTCTCACTCTGGTTTTCCAAAATCCCCCCGGAGTGTGGCGGGGGGGGAGAAAAAATCGGAATTTTGGGAGGATTTTGCTGCTTTATTTTGGTTTTCCAACCCCGGGGGGGTTTGGGGGAGTCAGGGAGTCCAAAATTGGGGATTTTGGGGGAATTTTGGGGGAATTTTGGGATACCCCAAAGGCCGGGATGGGGCGGGGGGCGGCAGGGCCAACAACTTTGGAGGAGTTTTCCTCAAAAAAAACTTCTCCTTCCAGAGCCTCCTTTTCCCTTTTATCCCTAATTTTTCATTTTCCTGATTTTTCCTGCTCCTGCTGCTCCTTCCCCTTAATTTTTTCCCTTTATTTCGCTTCCCCCACACTTTTTTTCCCCTTTTTTTCGCTTCTCTTTGCTTTTTTTAAATTTTATTTTAATTTAAACTATTTTTAAATGTAATAATTTTTATTTTTCCTCATTTTTTTCCCTTCCCAAGGTGGGCTGGAGACCTGCGGGATAAGCGTGGGACCGAGCCGGGGAAGTTTAAGTGTTTTATGACTTCTCTAAACAGAGGGCAAGTCCTAAAAGTCCGCTCGATTTATAGACAGCAGAAAGCAGCTGCCGGAAAAAAAAACCAAAACACATCCACTCTCCAAACCTTGATTTTTTAAAGGGCAAAAAACCCCAAAATACCACCAGGAATTAAAAAAAGAAAACAATCCAAACTACCATCAGTGAAACCCCGCGAAAATCTGAATTTTGGTGGAATTTTTGACGGTTCCCACCAGTTTTTGGGCGGATTTTTTTGGCTTTTTACCCCCATTAAAAAAAAAAAAAAAAAAAGATATTTTGATTTTTTTTTTTTTGAGAAAACCACGCGGCGAGGGGAAAGGGGGGGGATTTGTGGGGAGATTTCTGGCGGAATTGGGTCTGCAAACAATTAAGGGAACTCATCAGCAGAAGCAAGAACAGATGTTTTATTAAAAGTGCGACACAGCGCTGGAAATATGGACAAGTCCTGCAGCAGTTGTTCTTTGTTCCCGGGAAAAAAAAACCCCAAAAAACAGCGAAAATCCCAATAATTTCCCCATTCCCATCCTCATATTCCCATTTTTTTAAATAATTGGTTTTTTACCCGCCCCGGCGACGCTCGCGAGGTGAAAAAAGGGGGGAAAAACAAAGATTAAAAGGGGAAAATATCCAAAAAAATTAAAATTTCTTTCCCCCCCCCGCCCGGCTCGCAGTGTTGATGAGCTGATTTAGGGCGGGGGAAATTTGGCTTTAAAAAATCCCAAATTCGTCCCAAATTTGTGAGGTCGGGGCTTGGAAAATCCCAAATCCGCAGGAATTGGGACCAAATCCCGGCCCTGTCCCCCCCTCCCTCCCCGCGGCCGCGCGGAACGGCCCCAAACCCGCCGGTTTTGGGGGTTTTGGGGGTTTTTGGGTTATTTTTTTGGTTTTTGGGGTTTTTTTTTAACCATTTGGGGTCAATCCCGGGGGGAGGGGCTCAGGACGCGCCCCCTCCCCAAAATTCCGATTTTCCGGGAGGGGTGTTGGGGTGAAAATTGGGAATTTTGGGGGTGAAAATTGGGAATTTTGGGGTGAAAATTGGGTTTTTTTGGGAACGGGGAATTTTGGGGGAGCGCCCCCCCCGCGGCCGCGCGGCGGCCATTAAAAGCTTTTATTTATTCCGAATTTTCTTTTTTTTCTCCTTTTTTTTTTCCTCAATCTCCGCTCCTTTCTCTCCTTTTCCCTTTTTCCCTTTTCCCCCTCTATTGTTTTTAATTTTTTCTCCATTTTTCTCGCCTTTATTTTGACGTTTATGGCGCACGTGAGCCCCTAATTTATTTATTTTCCCTTTTTTTTTTTTTTTTTCCTGCTGAAAAACTCCTTTTATTGGGGTGAAAATCTCCTTTTTTGGAGGTGAAAAAAAATCTCATTTTTTATTTTTCCAAAAATCCATCAAATCTGGGGGGACAGCGCCCCCCAAAAAAAGGGGGAAACGGGAAAAAAACCACCAAATTCCGGGAGGAAAATTGAATTTTTTGACCTCCCGCCCAGCCTGGAGGGACCGCGTGGTTTTGGGGTGAAAACCTCGGGGTTTGGGCAGCTGTTAATTAATTAATTCTAATTAATAAATAGCCGGAATTCCCCTTTCCACCCGGAATTTTGGAGTTTGGGGCTTTTTTTTAGGTTTAAAATTAGATTTTAGCACCGCGTGGGGAAGGGTTGGCCTGGTTTTGCTCACTAAAAAAATCCCTTTTTAACCCCAAAATCCCACCCAGAAAATAATTAATTTTACCCCAAAATCACATTCCCCCCCCCCCCCCATTTCTCCAAGCAAAAATCGCAATTCAAACCCTTCTCGCTGATTTAATTTAATTTATTTGGAAGTTAAAGCTCCTAAGTGGATAAAAAAGGGATTTTAGCACCCGGACGAGGCTTTTTTTGGGCCTTTTCCCATTAATTTTTCCCTTTTTTTTTTCCCCGCCTGGAGGAGGAAATTGATTTTATTTCATTTTATTTAATTTCATTTTATTTCATTTTCAGGGTCATTTTGGGGAAGCACAGCAAAAGTTTGGGGCCAGTCCTTGGAGTTTTGGGACAAAAATAGGGAATAATTATTATAATTATAATTATAATTACTGGGGAGAAAAAACAGGGGGAAAAAAATCGCTTTTTTCGCTGCTTAAATCCCTCAGCGGCTGGAAAGTATTCCAGAAAAAAAGGGGGAAAAAAGAAGAAAAAAAAAGGGAATTCTGGCAAATGTCAAAACACGTCCAGGGGAGAGGGAGGAGGGGAAAAAATCCGGAATATTCTCATTTTACCCCCAGGCTCCAAAGCGCTTTTGGGGCGATTTTAAGGACTTTTTTTGGGTTTTATTCCCATTTTTTGAGGGGTTTTTAATCGGTGAATTTTGCTTTTAATTGGGTCAGGGGGAGGGGAATGATTTATTTCGTGATTTTTTGCTCCTGCCCAGATTTACTGGCGAAATCCCCAACAAAAGAGAGACCAAAAAAAAAAGAAAAATAAAACTCCTCACGGAAATTCCCCCCCAAAAAATCAAAGTTCAGCAGCAAAAAAAAAAGTGAAAAAAGCCAAAGGGACCCCCCTTTAAAAATTGTGTGTTTTAATTAATTTATTTTGGTGATTAAATGCAAAAAAAAAAAAAAAAAGAAAGAAAGAAAGAGGAAAAAAATTAATATTTTAATGGGTAAAACCCGCAGATCGGGGGTTTGTCCATAGGGAATGGGGATATTCCTAAAGGGGGTGGATTTGGGATAAATTTGGGGTTTTTTAGTTAAATCTGCTGCAGGAAAATCCCATTTTTTGGGCGGAAAAGCGGCTCAGGCAGGAGGGAGGAATTTCCGGTGGAAATAAATAAAATTAGAGCCAGGCTGGCTGCTTTTTCAGTTATTTTCTTTATTTTTTAGAAAAAGATGTTTTGGGGGGAAAATTCTGGAAAATCCCAAAAATTCCGGAAGGGGGGAATAGGAGAGGGGCGGCCGTGACGTCACGGCCACGGCCGGGAGAGATTTTGGGGCAAAAAATGACAAAAAATACGAATTTTTCCTCCTTTTCCAGAGGTGATCCAGAGGTGCTGCTGATGGGGTGGGAAAAGGGTAAAAAAAACCCCAAAATTCCACGTTTTGGGCAAAATTCCAGGGTGAAAGATCGCCATTATTTAAAAAAAAAAAAAATCCGATTTTTTCTTTATTTTTCACCCAAACCCGGCGGGGATTTAATCACAGGGAGCCGGGCTGGAACAATAATGGCAATAATGATTCAGGAAATAATGATCATAAAAATAAAAATAAAAATAAATCGGTTTAATCACGGTTATTTATTTTTAGGGCCGGGATGAAAGCGTTTATTTGGGGTGGATTTATGCGTTTTAATCGGGCAGAAAATCCCAATATTTCAGGATTTACTTCAATACTTTCATATTTGAAAGGGGGGGGGGAACCGGTTTGGGGCTGTTTCTTATCAATTTTGGAGCCTTATCGCTTTTTATGGCTCGCGGTGATTTAAAAGCTGCGAGGAGGGAACGAAAAAGTCGTAAAAATGTAAAAAAAAAAAAAAAAAGTAAAAAACGTTTAAAAATCTTTTTAAAGTATTAAAAATATGTTTAAAATTTGTTTAAAAATGTTTTAAAAATTAAAATTCCTCCCCAAACCCGCCCGGGAGGAGGAGGACGCGAAATTGAGGAGTTTTTAATGGATTTGGGAATTTCGGGATGGGGAAAGGAGGAAAGGTTGAAAGGGAAAAGCTCTTTATAAATTGAATTTTTTTGGGGTGGAAAAAGGGGATTTTGGGGTCTGTCCAAGCTGCGGGGGGGGGTTTGATCGCCAAATCCCCGAATTGCCGAAAATCCCCTCAATTCCGAGCGCGGAGGGATGAGGAAAAAAGGGGAAAAAGGGGAAAAATCGGAATTGAGGCCCGGGCCGGCCCCAGACCGGCGAGTTTCTGTCACTTGGTGGCACTGTTCAAAAGCGCCCAAAAATCCCAAATTTTCACCGCCCTGAGGCCCCGAAAATCCGGGACAGCCCCGGGTCCCCCCCGTGCCCCGCGGAACGAAATAATTCCATTTATTGACCTTTTTTTGGGCGTTTTAAGCTTTTTGCAGAATTATTTTTGGTTTTTTTGGGGGTGATTTAGAGTTTTTTAGGGATTCTTTTTGTTTTTTCCTCTTTCTGTCTCTCCCATCTCTTTATTTTTGTTGTCGGTTTTTTGGCATTTTAGGTTTGGGGGTTTTATTTTCGGTTTGTTTAGGGTTTTTAGGG
Organism: Taeniopygia guttata; assembly: GCF_048771995.1. NCBI lineage: Eukaryota > Metazoa > Chordata > Aves > Passeriformes > Estrildidae > Taeniopygia > Taeniopygia guttata. The sequence goes on from NC_133054.1 coordinate 4,798,779, forward strand.
TTTTTTAAATGTTTTTGGAGGGTTTTTTTAAGTGGGTTTTATTATTTAGGTTTTTTGCCTCTCTCCGTCTCTCTCATCCCTTTTTGGGGTTTTGGGGATTTTATGAAAGGATTTTTTACAGGATTTTTTTTTTATTTTTAAATGATTTTTAAAGGTTTTTCTGGAGTTCTTTTTTTTAAATAGGGTTTTTTTAGGGACGTTAGATGTTTCTAACTTTGGGTTTTTTGATTTTTTTTTAATTATAAAGGATTTTTTTCGGTCTTTTTTTAAAGTTTTTTTGCCTCTCCATCTCTCTCACCCATTTTTCGGTTTTTGGGGGATTTTTAGAAGGATTTTAAAATAGGTTTTTATGGAAATTTTTAGGTTTTTTTTTTTTTTTAAGGGATGTTTAGGGTTTTTTAAGGCCTTTAGATTTTTTTTTTTAAGACTTTTTTAGCTTTTTAAGGTTTTTTCGGTCATTTTGTAGGGTTTTTTGTTGTTGTGGTTTTTGGGTTTTTTGGTTTGTTTTTTTTTTTCTCTCTTTCCGTCTCTCCCACCCCTTTTTTTTATTTTTTTGGGGTTTTTTTGGGTTTTTTTTTGGGTTTTTCTCCCCGCCCCCATTGACCCGCGGCCCTTTGAGGCTTTGGGGACAAAGGGGATTTACAGCCAGGTGCGTCCCGGGCCCCGAGACTGCGGCCAGACACCACAATTTGGGCCAAATTCGCCTTTTTTATGGTGTTTGTGTCTGGCGAGGCCGCGGGGGGGAGACGGGGCCGCCTTCGCCTCCTCCTCCTTTCTCCCGCTCCATTTTCCCTTTCTTTCCCTTTTTCCCCTTTATTCTCTCCTTTTCCCACCTTTATTTCCCCTTTTCCCCTTTATTTTCCCGTTCTTATTCCCCCTTTTTCCCCCTTTATTTTCCCCTTTTCCTCTTTTTATTTTCCCCTTTTCCTCCCTTTATTTTCCCCTTTTTTCCCTTTTATTTTTCCCTTTATTATCCATTTTCTCCCTTTATTTTCCCTTTTCCCCCTTTATTTTCCCTTTTCCCCCCTTTATTTTCCCCTTTATTTTCCCCTTCCTCCCTTTATTCCCTTTTATTTTTCCCTTTATTTTCCCTTTCCCCTTTATTTTCCCTTTCCCCCCTTTATTTTCCCTTTTCTCTTTTATTTTCCCATTTTTCCCCTTTATTTTCCCTTTTCTCTTTTATTTTCCCATTTTCCCCCATTTCCCCCTTTTTTCTCCTTCTTTTCCCCATTCCCCCCCTTTTTTTCCTTTTTCCCCCCATTTTTGGGCGATTTCCACCCCAATTTTCCCCGTTTTATCCCCAAGTTTCCCATTCCGTCCGAAATATTTTGAGTTTTTGCCTCTGACCACTGAAAAATTCATTTTTCCCACCTTTTTTTCTAATTTTTCCCACGGAAGGAGAAAACCCCACCAGCATCAGCCACAAAATCCCCCAAAATCTCCCCAAAAATTCAAATATTGAGAACAACTCCTCCCCAAAGCCGATTTTGTCTTTCCTGCTGAATTTTTATATTCAGTTTTCCTCCCCTGGACGAATTTTGCAGCTCCTTTCGCCTCTACTCCCCAAAATCCAGACCTGGAGGTCCAAAAAAGGCCAAAAAATAAAATTTTCACCCCAAAACTCCTGGACAAAACCACAACTCCTAAAAAAATCCAAATTCTTGTGGAAAATCACCCCAAAACCACGCTGAAAAAAATCAAAATATTTCCCCCCAAACCCACGATTTCTGGGGAATTCCTCCACGAGAAATGGGGAAATCGCCTCTTTCTAAGAATTTTGGTGTTTCCAGGTTTTTGTTGTTGTTTAATTTGGTTTTTTTCCAGGTTTTTGCGGATGAATTCGGGACCATCGATCGCCCACGCGCTCGGGTTTGGGATAATTTGGATTTTTCCGGTCGGGAATAAATAAATAAATCCCGCAGGGGAAGATCCTATCGCGTTTATTCCGTGTTCGAGCTCCAATAAAAATGTAAATTTTTCCCTCCTCGATTGCACAATTTTAATTCCCGGCGAACTCCTCACCTCGCGGAAAATGGAAATAAATCCTCGAAATCAACTGGAGCGCCAATTCCCGTTCAAATATTTATTTTTTAAACTTTCCATTTAAACCTTTATTTTCCATTGATTTTTCCCATTTAAATCTTTATTTTCCATTGGTTTTTCCCATATCAATCTTTATTTTCTACTGAATTTTCCCATTTAAGTATTTATTTTCCATTGACATTTCCTATTTAAATCTTTGTTTTCCATTTAATTTCCCAATTTAAATTTCTTTCTACTTAATTTTCCAACTTAAATTTCTTTCCATTTAATTCCCTTGCACAATCTCTTTTTCTATTTCATTTTCCCATCTAAACTTTTCCCCCTATTCAATTTCTTCACTTAATTCTTTTATTTTTCCCCTCATTTAATTTTCCCGGCGCCCGATCTCATTTGAGGACGCCGTGATTTAATTCCAAACCTGCCTGATTTAATTTAATTCCATTTTTTCCACGCCGATTAATGGGTGAAAAATCCGCGATTTCCTGCGATTCTGTCAATAACCCGATTCCCAATAAATCCACATTACACCAAATTAATTCCCTCTGCTTTCCAGCGGGATTCAACCCAAAAAAAAAGAGGAGAAAAAGGCAGGAAAAACCCAATTTCCAAGGATATAAATCAAACCCGACATCCTAAAAATGTTCCTCGGCCCCGCCAGCCACCAGAAAACGCCAAAACACACCGAAAAAATCGATTTTTGGGTTTTTTTTTAAATGTTTTTTTTGAGTTTTAAAGATTTTTTTTAGGGAATTCCGGCCGGGCGCGAGGAGGGGGAGGGAGAGGCGAATTTGGGTGAGAAACAGCAAAAAAAAAACCATAAAAAAAGCAACTTTAAAGCTCCCATTTCTGTAATCATGTGGTTCCAATAAACGCTCATTGTTTGCTCATAAAATTCTCTTTACGACTCGGCTCAGGCGGCAACAAAACCCGGGGAAATCGGGGCTTTCCCCCCCTTTATTTTTCCCTATTTTTTGCCTCTTTTCCTCGCATTTTTCACCCCAAAGTTTTGGGGGTTGGAGGGAATTAAAAATAGGAATAAAATGGGGCGTGGGGAGCACAAAAGTCACCGGGGAAATGGGGAAAAATGGGGAAAAATAGGAGGAAAATAGGGGGAAATAGAGGAAAAAATAAGGGCAAAATAGGGAAAGATAGGAAAAATAAGGGAAAATGGGAAATAAAAGGACAAAAATTAAAATAAATGGGAAAAAATAGGGGGGAAAAGGGAATAAGAGGGACGGCGGCGCTGGGCTGGGCCCCGATAATTCCCTGCCCCAAAGTCGGCACGATTTCCCAAAAATCCGATTTTTGGGGCAAATTTTGCCTTTTATTTTGGGGTTTTCCCTCCTCCCCCCTTTCTCTTTTCCCGCCTTGTTTATTTATTTTTTTTTTTAATTCTTGTTTTGTTCAGGATTTCATCCAAATTCGGGCGATGCCAGAATTTCCCTCCCCCACCAAGAATTCCGGGAATATTTGGATTCCCGAGGCCTTTTTTTCGTGGAAAACCACCCAAAACCAACAACAACAACAACATCAACAACGACCACGGCATCCCAAAAAAAACCGGCGAGGCAGAAATTCCCAAAAACCCCAAATCCACTTTTCCCACCCCAAATCCTCTTTCCCACCCCAAATCCTCTCTTTTTTTGCCCCAAAATCCCCCTTTTCCACCCTAATATCCCCTTTTTTCAGCCCAAAATCCCCTTTTTTCAGCCCAACCCCCCCCTTCCACCACCCCCAAAAATTCGGGAATGACCCCAAAATCCCCTCCGCCCCTGGGCCGGGTTGGGTTTTCCAGCCCCGGCGCGAATCCGGGTGGAAAATTCAGATTATTTTTAATTTTTTCCTCCCAGAAACAGGAATAATTCAGGGTACGGAGGGAATGGGAGCGCCCCGGGGTGGGTTTTTCTGGGTTTTGGCGGATTTTGGGGGATTTTTGGGGATTTTCTGGGTTTTGCAGGGAAAGGGGAGGGATCAGGTGATGGATGGGGAAGGTGCTCCAAGGTAGGACGGGAATAAAAAGGGTCAGAGTTTAAACTCGGCCCTCGTTAAACCCGGGTTAAACTCTCGGAGAAAGGCGAGTGAAAAAAAATATATTTAAAAAAAATTAATTAAAAAAAATAAAGTACAAAAGGAACTTAAAAAGTAAATAAAAGAGGGAATTAAAAATAAATTAAATAAAGGAAATAGAAATTAATAAATGGATGTTAAAATAGGAATTAAAACTAGAAAACAGGAATAAAATGAAATATAAAAGTAGAAATAAAGTATAAAAATGAATATATAGAAGTTAATACATAGAAATAAAAATAGGAATACAAATAGGAATAAAATATTGAAATAAAATATAGAAATACATAAAAGACAATAAATATATAGAAATAATAATAATAAATATATAGAGAGAGGAATAAATATATAAAAGTATACAGACATGAATAAAGTGAGAAATAAAAAAGAAATTAAATGTGGAAATAAATATAAGAATTTAAAAATAGGAATTAAAATAAACAAAAATAGAAATAGAAATAGAAAAAGTGCAAAAACAGGAATAAAAAAATAAGAAATTTTTTAAAAATGGAAATAAAGGGAAGGGGAGGGCCCTGCATGTAAATAAACCCCAAAGGTTCTTCCCAGGAAAACCCCAAATCAATTCCCCAAAAGTCCCCAAAATGCCCCAAAACCGCGCGGGACAAAACTCCAGAAAAGGAGAGTTTTACACCAAAAATTCCGCTTTAAAAAAGGCCAGAAAAGCGCCGGGCAGGAGGAGCTTTGGGGCTGAAAGGGTTAATTATTAATGAGCTGCTCTGAATATTAATTAATTTAATTCATTCATTAATCCCGCGTGGGCCGCGGGTGGGATCTGGATTTGGGGGAGGGAAATCCTAAAAATTCCTAAAAATTCCTAAAAACTCCCGAAAATCGCGGCAAAGGGAAGGGGGGGTTGGGAATGGGCCCGGGGCTCTCCCCAATTAACAGCAGCTCATTAATTACCGCCCTGCCGCGCCGCCCCTCCGCGCATGCGCGGCCCCTCCGCGCATTTATTTCATTATTTCCCGGCCAAACTGCGTTTTTAAACATTTATCCTCTTTTTCCACCTCATTTTATTCTCATTTTTTTACCATTTTCTCCCCACTGTTTCACCATTTTCCCCCCACTAAATCCCATTTTTTAAATTTTAATTCCCATTTTCCCTCCGCTGCTCCAAACGATACCAAAGCGAGGGGGGGAAGGGGGAGGAAAAATCGGATTTTTTTCATGTTTTCCGGCAGAAATCACCGATTTTTATGGATTTTTTTGTGGGGTTTTTTTTTTTTTTAGTATTTTGATTTTTTTATTTATTTTTTTCTCTCTCTCCCCGCCTCGCTCCTTCCCCCGCCCGCCGCATCATCATCATCATCCTCGGGTTATGGATCATTAGCTGCACATCTGAACCAATAAGCGAACACTTACCGGGCTCCCGGCTCCCCCTTCCCTCAATCCCGACTTTTTTTCCTCTTTTTTCCTCCTTTTTCCTCTCTTTTCCCTCCTTCCGCTCCTCCGCCGCCGCTCAGCTCCGCGCAGCCACCAAAAAAAATACAAAAAACCGCAAAAAAACCGCAAAAAAACCCCAACAGCAAAAACAACAACAACAAAAAACCGCCCGAAAATTCAAATTAGCGAAAAAAGAACCAGCTGGACCGGCAGGAATGGATTTTTTCTTCCAAAGGGGGTTTTTCGGGCTGGAAAATGGGGTGGAAAATGTTTTTTTTTGGGGGAAAAGGGGATTTTAGCAGCGCCGCGCGCGGAGGAAGCGCTGCGCTCGCCCCGAGGGGAGGGGAAGAGGCGGCGACAGCAGTAAAGTCATTAATGCCAAAATGCCCAAAAAGAATTCCAAGCCCGGGGAGACGAGGGAGGGAAAAGGGGGGCCGGGATGAGGGGAAAAACCGGGAGAAAACACCCAAAAAAAAAAGGGAAAAAAAAATAGGGGGAAAGATTAAAAATACGTGGTTTTAACCCGCCGGAAAAGGAATAATTAAAATAAAACTGAGGGATTATTTAAAAATAAATTAAAATGATGCGTTCAAATTGAAGTAAAACAATTAGGTGAGGAATAAATTTTAAAATGAACTAAAAATGGATGAAAATATATCTCTTAAAATAGATTTTTAAAAATATATTTTTATATATATTTTAAAATATATGTTTAAATACGTTTTAAAATAATTTTTTTTAAAAGATCGATTTTAAGAGAAACGAGAAATAAATTTTAAAATAAATATAAAAATAAATGAAAAATCATTTTAAAATAAACTAATAATAAATTACTTTTAAAATCAATTAATTGCAAAAAAAAATTTAAAAATAAATTAAAAAAAATAATTAAAAAAAAAAACAACAACGCGGCCGAAACGGGCGGAAAACACCCCCCTTAAAAAAAAAAAAAAAAGAAAAAAAAAGAAAAATTCAATATTTTTAATAAAAACCAACCCCCGCGTAGCCCTGGCACCGCTTGGGCTGTTCCAGGCAGCAGAACTGCGAAAGAGTCATAAGAGAAACCACAATAAAAAGTTCACGTTCATGGATGGAGTCCACATGACTTCCTGTGGCCAATCCAACTTGTGATTCAGTCGTAAACTTTTATTGCTCAGCTGTAAATTTTCTGCAAACAACCAGGAATGCGTTGCATTTTTTTGTGACGAGTGCAAATGCTCTGTCGCCATGTTCTGCCCCGATATTCTGATTTTTTCCCCCCTTTTTTTAGCTTATTTTTAGCCTTGTTTTGGGTTTTTTTGGTGGATGCGCAGCGCGTTAAAATGTGAATTTACCAGGTCGGGGTTTAGCGCGGGTTTGGTTCCACTGCGCGCTCAGGCTGGGTGGAAACTCAATTTTTATTTTCATTTTCTGGTGGGGGTTAATGAGGGAAAACAAGGGGGGAAAAAAGGAGAAAATATTAAAAAATGCAGCGCGCAGCGGTGGGGGGATAAATCCGTGAAATAGGGAGATTAAAATGCATTCAATTCGTTGGAAAAGACAAAAAAAGAAAAAGGGGGAAAATGGGAATTTCGGGCCCCCCGCATTTCCCTCCCTGCCCTGGGCGTGTCCAGCGCTCCAAAATTCCCATTTTCCACCTTTTCCACCCCAAAATTTCCCATTTTCCTTCCCCATCCTGAGTGGGGCCAGAAAAACCCCAAATTCTGCCCAAAATCGGGATTTTTCTCCCGGCCTCGCTTTGCCCAAATTCGCCATCCCAAAGCAAAAATCCGATTTTTCCCCCCCCTCTTTTTCCCCCTTTTGTGTTCTCCAAGAGGGGCCCGCGATTTCTGTAAATTGTAATTTTATTTGTAATTTCAATTGTAATTTTAGTTGTAAAGGGCCGAAATTGTAATGTTTTAAAATATTATTTTTATTATTTTTGGCTGTCCTTTTTTCTTTTTTTTCCCCATTTTTTTTTCCCGCCCGGGGGCGTGGAAAGGGCTGGAAAATCTGGATTTTGGGACTGGGAAATGACATTTTTTTGGCCGTGTCGAGGCCTGTTCGGCGGCACCCGCGAACCACAAAAAGCGACCGCAGATCCTCCTCCTCCTTCTCCTCCTCCTCCTCCAAACCCAAATCCGCCTTTTCCCCCTAAAACCCCCCTAAAATCCTCCTAAACCCCCCCAAAACCCTCCTAAACCCCCCAAAAAATCCTCTTTAATCCCCACCTCGAAACCACCAACAATCAGCACCTCCAGCTGCAAAAAATACCCCAAAAATTCAAATTATTCCCATTTTCCCGCTTATTTCCATGCCAGATCCCGCTCTCTTTCCCCCCGCAGGTAATTAATTTAATTTTAATTAATAAAGCAAGCCCGGAGCGGTGGCGGGGAGGGGGGGATTTATTTGTCTTTATTTTATTTTATTTTTTTTCCCCGCATGTCTGGGCCGCCCGAAGGACACAAAGGTTGTAACGCCACCGGATGGACGGGAAATTCCTTTTATTCGCTTTACAAACCACCAATAAATTTTATAACAGGTAATTAAAAGTTACGAGGGGGGAAGCTCCGAGCTCAACAGTTCCCGAGCACAATGGAGATCCCATTTTTTTTTTCTTTTTCCCACCATAATAAATTCCAAAATGGGGAAGAAAAACTAGAAAAAGGGAAAAAAAAATAAAACCACCCAAAAAAAACACCCCCCAAAAAACCAACAACAACACCCCAAAAACCTCCAAAAAAAAACCCCAAACCCCCACAAAAAATACCACAAAAATAAAATTTTGATGCTAAAAGTAACCAGGGAGCGAATTTTTGTGGCCAATTCCATCACCGCCCTCCCCTCCTAAAACTAACGATGGAATCTCAGCAGAGAGAAAATTTTAAAAAGCTTTTTTTTATATGAGGATTTTTAAAAAATCCGAGTTAAACCGAATAAAAGCGGATTTGCGCTTTTTTATCTTTAATTTTAAACCCCCAACCCGCCCGGCTGAGTTTCCCCCCCTCCCTCCGAGCTGGCTTAAAATACAAAAAAATAAAATTACAGCCGGGCAAAAAGGAATTTAACGCTCCAGAAATTCGTTGTCTCGCCGATATTCGGGGGCAGAATAAAAAATAAACGAATTTTCGCCGCTAACGGCCGCATTACGGCGCGATTGGAATCGTAAATTAAAGCGATTTCTCGCAACTCCGGGAAAAGGGGGGGAAGCAGGAAAATGGGATTGCTCCATAAAAAGCCGGCAATGAGCCGATATTTCTTATTCCAGGCGGCGGGGATGGGTTTAATTTCGGTAATTTCGGTAATTCCGGCGCGAGGATCATTCCGGGATAATTTCATTTTAAATCCCCTCATAAAAAAAAAAAAAAATACAGCGGACCAAAAAAAAAAGAAAAATAAAAAAAAACCCTAATTTTTTCTAATTTTTTCGCGGCGCGGATAAGTGGATGTCAGCTCGAGACGACGAGAAAATCAACATTTTTCCCCCTAAAAAAGAAATAAAGAGTAATTCCATCATTTAAAACCGCGGAGATAAATGTCAGGGCGGGATGAAAACGCGGCGGATTTGGGGGTTTAAAGATGACAAATGCCCCACAAAAACGGCTTTTTTCGGGGTTTATTATCATTATTTTTAACCGCTTTGATGAATTCTCCGTCTCTTCCCTAGCGAGCATTGTAAAGATAATTTTAATTTTTTTTCCGAAGCGACAAAGGAGAATATCTTTAATTTCCCCCCATTTTTTGGCGGTTTTAAGTGGTTTTTATGGTTTTCTCCTTTTAACCCTCCTGTAATAAAGGGAGGAAAAATCTCCTTGTAGGAAAAACGGGATAAATATTCCCCAAAAATCCGATTTTTCTTAGCACAAACTGCACATTTATGGCTGATAAACACCTTCTGCCACCCACGGGGGAAAACTCAGAATAATTCGCATTTTTCGTGATTTTTCTGAGGGGAAACTACCTGGACTTGGGGATTTCAGGCAATTCCCGAGCATCCCTCGAAATTCCCATTTTTTGGGGCGTTTTTCCCCTTCCCACCCCCATTCCAGAGGCAACTCGGGCTGAAAATGCCCCAAAATTCGCGTTCCCACGCGAGTCCCGATTTCCTGCACTGGTTTTTCTTTTTTCCCCCTTTTTTCCCCATTTTTTCCCCCTTTCCCCCTTTTTTCCTCTGTTTCCCCCTTTTTTCCCCCTTTTTTCCTTCCCCTTTCCCAGTATCCATCAATTCCGAACCTTTCAGGGAATTCGCTCCATTTATCATTAAAAAACCGAGGTGTAAAATGGGGGAAAATGAGACAAATTTTGCTTGGAAGGACCGAAATTCATGGAAATTTTGGGGAATATTTGAGAATTTTCCTCATTTTGGAGAAAGAGGGGAGAGTTCTTTTGATGGGAATGAAAAAAAATACCGTAGAAATTGAATTAAATTGAATAAAATATAAATGTGCGGCAGTGGGGGAAAAGCGGGGTTAATAATAATTGTTATTATTAATAAGTATATTAATAAAGTGCTTTATGTGGTGTCCATTGGGGAAGAAAGGAGAATAAAAAAAAGAAAATTTTCCCATCTGGGGGGAAAGAAAAGAATCGACGAATGAATAAATGAATAAATTAATGACCAAATTAATTCACAATATTCCCTTTTTATATCCCCACCTCCAAAATCGCCGCGATTCCACCCAAAATTCCGGCAGGAAAAGGCGCCTCCCGCCCCATCCCGGCTTTTTTCCTGAGGGATTTTCCCCCAAAAAATAGAAATTCCCAAATTTCCCTTCCCCAGCCCTCCCAGAGGCGACAAAAAGTCTCTGAAACGCCGAAATTTTGCAATATTTGGATTTTATTGGGATTTTTTCCTCAGCTCCAGGCGGACAATTAACAGCGAATTTAACGAGGTTTTAATAAATTTTATTTATTTTTGTTTTCCCGCCCCCACTCGCCGGGGGAATCCTCCAGAATTGACCCAAATATTGGGATTTTTCCCAAAAAAAGTTGTTTTTTGGCGGCCGGAGGTGATTTGGGGGCGGGGCGGTGGAAGCAGAGACGACACCGCGCTCGCTTGGAACCTTTTTATTCTTTAATTTGAATTAATTTGAATTATTCTCGGTATTCACGACACGTCTCACAACACAAATCCACGCTGGCCAGAGGTTGGCTTTTTCCTTCATTTTATTTCCTTTTTTTCCCCCCTTTTTAAATCAATATTTTTAATATTTTCCCGTCAGGAATCGCAACATCCAGAGGTGGAACACACAGAACGACGAGCTGGCTTTTTAATCATTATTTTATTATTATTATTTTAATTTTTTTTTTGTACATAAAAACAGACGACGATTTTTTTTTCTTTTTTTTTTTTTTCTCCTCCTCAGGAATTTTTTTTCCCTTTTTTTTTTTTTTTAATTTTTTTTAATTTTATTTTTCATTTTCCGAGCATGAACAGATAAAAGTCAAGACAAATAGATAATAACTCTACATTCAGTGCAATTGATTCCTACACTACTTTATAAGCACAATAAAATAATAACAATACTGTGCGTTCTCAACTAGGCAGTTTCAGTTGTTGGGTTGGGTTTTTTTTTATTATTTTTATTTTATTTTTTATTCATCATCATCATCATCATCATCATCATCATTAATTAATTATTTCCAAGAAAATAAGCAGCAACAAACGACAATAAAACCGCATTACAAATACTTCCAAAGCATGACTCCTTCTATAGGTAGTGATAAGTACAATACAAGGTTGTTTTTTTATTTTTTTTACTATTTTTAATTATTATTATTTATTATTATTATTAATTATTATTTTTTAATAATTTTTTGGCTACTTAGTAGCTTGCATCGGGGCCGCTCGCTCTCCTCTGCTATTTTAAATTATATTTTCGGAGCGAATTTGAAGATCTGGAAGGCCCCTGGTTTGCTTAATTAGGGTTGATAATTAAATTATTGCAGGTTTTCCCTTTAGGTAGTACAGGAAGAACTTCGAGTGCTCACGGACAGCGGCAGAAAAACGCGGAAAACGGGGAAAAAAAACACGGGAAAACATGGAAAAAACTGGTTTAAAATATGGAATAACACTGAAAATACATGGGAAAAACACGGGGAAATGGGGAAAAACACGGGAAAACACGGGGGGAAAGTGTGGAAAAATGTGGAAAACCACGGAAAAAAGAGAAAAATTATGGAAAACTGTGGGGAAACATGGAAAAAAAGCCACGAAAAAGGCAAAGGGAGGGATGCGCGGCTTGGCCTGTCCAGGGATTCCCAAAAACTCCTGAAAAAAAAGCGGATTTGGGGCTGAGCCAGGTGAGTCCCAAAACCCCGCAGGGAAAAGGGAGAATTCCAGGCAAAATCTGGGAAAATCTGGGAAAAACCCTCCGGGGTCGTTCGGGAGAGCGAGAGGAGGGAAATAAAACTTAAAAAAGCAAAAATCGCCCCAAAAAAACCCCAATAAAAGCGGGACAAAGTCAAAGGTGTTCAAATAAACCCGAATTTGGGACATTTCCCTCACGTTTCACTCCCACTCCTTGGAATAACTCTTTTCTTTCATTTCTTTTCCCCCCTAAAATTCCATTTTTAATCCTAGAGATTTAAATTAAAAAACGCCCCCAAAATAAAAATTTGGGATGAGCAACGACATTTCCATCCCAGCCTGGATTAATAACTCTGATAATTCCGTTTTTAATCCGATTTCCCACACACACACACACAATTTACAGAACTAAAAAAGAGGGAAAATAGGGGGGAAATGGGAGAAAAAAGCAGGAATTAGGGAATTTTCTCTGGCAGTAAAAACGGGATCCCAAATTCACATTTGGGACGAGCCGTGACTTTTCACTCCCAGCCCCAGTTAATGACCCGGTTCAGCCGCGTAATTTCATTTTTTATCCGATTTTCCCCTCCAATCATGAAAAAAAAAAGGGGAAAAACAGGTTAAAAAACAGGTGAAAAAAAAAAGGGGGAAAAAAGGGGAGAGAGAAGAAAAAAAAGGGAGAAAAAAGGAGAAAAAATTATTTAAAAAGAGGGGGGAAATGATAAAAAGGCAGGGAAGGATATAAAAAGGGGGAAAGGAGGCAAAAAGTGGGAAAACGGAGGAAAAAAGGGGGAAATTATTTCAAAAAGGGGTAAAAAGTATAAAAATAGGGAGAATGGAAAATGAGGATAAAAGGGTCAAATAGAGGGAAAAACGGGGGGGAAGGAGGGAAAAAAAGGGGGGGAAAGGAGGAATAGAGGGGAAAAGGAGAAAAAAGGATGAAAAAACAGAAAAGGGGGAAAAAGGGGGAATAAGGAGGAATAAAGAGGGGAAAAGGAGGAAAAAGGGGGAGAATAGAAAAAAAAAGGAGGGAAATGAGGAAAAAAGGGAGGGAAATATTGAAAATAAAAGGGAAAAAAGAGGGGCAAATTAGAAAAAAAGGGGAGGAAGGAGGAAAAAAGGGGGGAAATAGGCAAAAAAGGGAAAAGAGGAGGAAAAAAGTGGGGGGTTGTTAGAAAAAAGTGGAAAAATAAGGAAAAATGGGAAAAAATTGAAAAAAAAGGGGGGAAGAAGGAAAAAAGTGGGGAAAATTAGAGAAAAGGGGGGAAAGGAGGAGAAAAGGGGAAAAAATAGAGAAAGGGGGGGAAGAGATAAAAAGTGGGGAAAAATTAGAAAAAATGGGGGTAAGGAGGGAAAAAGGGGGGAAAGTAGAAAAAGGGGATAAAAAGTGGGAAAAAATCAGAAAAAATGGGGGGAAGGAGGAAAAAAGTAGGAAAAATCAGAAAAAATGGGGGAAAAGGAGGAAAAAAGGGGGGAAGGTAGAAAAAGGGGATAAAAAGTGGGAAAAAATCAGAAAAAATGGGGGGAACGGAGGAAAAAAGGGGGAAATTATTAGAAAAAATAGGAAAAAATGAGGAACAAAGGGGAAAATTACTAGAAAAAATAGGAAAAAGGAGGAAATAAGTGGGGAAAAATCAGGAAAAAAGGGGGAAAAGGATTAAAAAAGCCCCGAAAAAAAGCAGGAATAAGGGAGCCCTCCCCGCCAATAAAAAGGAAAAAAGCCCCGAGCGCCTGACAGGTAGTTCCTGCTGGGTGAGCCTCTCCATTGGAAACTCCATAAAAGCAAATGACCGTCGTAAAGATCCCGATTCATCATCCGCCATAAAAAACAAAACAAAAACCAAAGAAAAACAAGCGCGGAGCCTTCGGCCTCGCTCAGTCCTTGCTCTCCTCCTTCTCCTCCTCCTCCTTCTCCTCCTCCTCGTGTCCTTCCTCCTCGCCCTTCTCCTCGTCGCGGGCGGCGCCGGGCAGTTTGTCCTTGTTGTTCTCCTTCTTCCACTTCATGCGGCGGTTCTGGAACCAGATTTTCACCTGCCGCTCGCTCAGTCCCAGCGCGTGCGACACCTCGATGCGCCGCTTGCGGGTCAGGTACGGGTTGAAGAGGAATTCCTTCTCCAGCTCCAGCGTCTGGTAGCGGCTGTAGGTCTGCCGGCCGCTGCGCCGCCCCGGGGCTGCGGGAAAAAACGGGAAATTCTATATTTATTTATGTGTATTTTTTATTTTTTTAATAGGAGTTTATTTAATAGGAATTTATTTAAAAAATAATTGCGGTTTGTCGTTAAAAAATTGGAATTTGTTAAAGTAATATATTGGAATTTAGGTAGGAAAGATGGGAGTTTATCTAAAAAAAATTACTGGAATTTATCTAAAAAAATTGGAGGTTATCTAAAAAAAATTACTGGGATTTATCTAAAAAAAAAATCGGAGTTTATCTTTAAAAAATTTGAATTTATTAAAATAATATATTGGAATTTAGCTAGGAAAAATGGGAGTTTATCTAAAAAATTACTGGAATTTATCTAAAAAAAATAATCGGAATTTATCTTTTAAAAAAAATGAATTTATTACAAAAAATACATTGGAATTTATCTAAAAAAAAATACTGGAACTTATCTAAAAAAAATCGGAATTTATCTAAAAAAATTTGAATTTATTAAAACAATATATTGAAATCTATCTAAAAAAATTGGAGTTTATCTATTAAAAAAATTACTGGAATTTATCTTAAAAAATTACTGGAATTTATCTTTAAAAATTACTGGAATTTATCTAAAAATATACTGGAATTTATCTTAAAAAATAATTGGAATTTATCTTTCAAAAATTTGAATTTATGTTTTTAAAAAATTGGAATTTATCTTTAAAAATTTGGGATTCATCCAAAAAAAAAAAGGGATTTATCTAAAAAAAAAAATTGGAATTTATCTTAAAATAATTGGAGTTTATCTTTAAAAATGGGATTTATCTTAAAAATATTGGAATTTATTTTTAAAAATCGGCATTTAAAATGGAATTTTAAAAATTTGGACGTATGAAAAAAATGAATTAAAATGGAATTTTAAAAATTGGAATTAAAAAATGGAATATTTTAAAAACGGAATTAAAAAATTGGAATTAAAAAAATATTGGAATGAAAAAAAAATTGAATTAGAAAACATTGGTATTAAAAAAAAAGGTGATTTTTGGGGCGGGGGAATGGTGAAAATTTGGTTTGGGTTTAGGTGTGAAATGCGCCCTGAAAAGGAGAAATACGCCCCTCTCGACAGAGCAAAAGCAGAACAACAACAACAACAAAAAAAAACACCCAAAAAGAAATAAAAAAGAAAGGGAAAAACCACCCAAAAAACCCATCCCCGAACAAACAAAAAACAAACAAAAGGAAAAAAACCAAAACAACCACAACAAAAAAAAACCTCAATAATGATGAGGGGAAAAGCACTGAAAAACCACAGAAATGCGCCAAAAACTGATAAAAAATAGAACCCAAAAGACCCCCCTCAAAATAACCACCCAATAAAACAAAATACCAAAATAACCCCAAACCCCCGCCCCAAAAAAAAGCCCCAAAAAATCCCCCAAATCCCACTAAAACTCCAAAAAAGAAAACCTCACCCCAAAAAAACCCCCAAAACTTCTCCCTTGCCCCGTTTTGCCCCCACCTTTCTGGGGTAAAAACCCAAATAATTCGATTTTTCGTCTTTTTTCCGCCTGGTGCTCGCCCCTTCTGGCCCTGCCTTAGTCCCTTTTTTACCCCTTTTTTCACCCCATTTTTTACCCCTTTTTCACCCCATTTTTACCCCTTTTTTCACCCCATTTTCCCCCTTTTTGCCCCTTTTCCACCCCTATTTAATTAACCCTTTTCACCCCTTTTTCCAGTCCTTTTCTGCTCCTTTTCTTTCCTCTTTTTTTGCCATTTTCACCCTTTTCTCTCCTCCTTTTCCCTCTTTCCACCCCTTTTTTCCCCTTTTCTCCCTTCTTTTTCACTCAGTTTTTCACCCCTTTTTGCCCCTTTCTCACCCCTTTTTAACGCCATTTCCCCCCCTTTTACCCCTTTTTAACCTCTTTTCCCCCGATTTCCCCTTATTTTGCCTTTCCCCCCCCTTTTCACGCACAAAGACCTTTCCCAAAAGGGGGAAAATCCCTCAAAAATCAGATTTTTCCTAGGAAAGGTGCATTGCTCAGCAGAAAACCCTCAGCAGCCTCTTTAGCCCTTGTTTTATTATTTTATTTTACATTTTTTCTCTTCTTTCTTTTATATTTTCTTTCTTTCTCTCTTTTTTCTCCCTTTTTCTCCTTTTTCCTCTATTTTTACTCATTTTTCTCTCTTTTTCCCTCCCCATTTCCCTCCCCTTTCCCCCTCCTTTTTCCCTTTTCTTTCCCATTTTCCTCTTTTTTCCCATTTCCCCTTCATTCTTCTTCTCTCCCCCCTTTATTCCCTCATTTTCTTTCCCTTTTTGCCCTTTTCCTTCCTTTTTTCCCCCTTTTCTTTTCCTTTCCCCTTTTTCCCCCATTTTCCCTTTTTTTCCCCCATTTCCCCCATCCTTCCTCTCCCCCTTTATTCCCTTCCCCCCCCCCAAAAAAAACCCCAAAATTCCCTTTTCATTTTCCACACATTCACCCCAAAACACACACAAGGGAGGGGGTGGGGAGCTCCTTTTTGCCCAAATTCCTCCAAAATCTCCATTTTTTCTCCTCAAAACAACCCCGGATCCGAGGTCGGGAGGGGCAAACACAGACGGGGGGGGGGTGGAAAAATGACCCAAAAAATCAAAATAAACCGGGAAAAAATGAAAATAAAACCAGCTGAGGCTGCAGCCCCCGCGCTTCCTCCGGCGCTAATGAGAAAATCAATTTATTTTGGGGGAAAAAAACGCAGATCCGGCTGCAGCTCCCTGCGGGTCAAAGCTCGGATAAATAAATAACGAGTTTTCCTCCGGCGCAGCCCCTGGGCCACGTCCTCTCGCCGGCGGCCACAATTCTTCTCTTTTTCCCCCTTTTTTTTCTCTTTTTTTAGGTTATTTTGGATGCTTTGAATTTTTCAGTTTTCGCCCTAAAACCCCTCACATGGTTTGAATTACCCGCAGCTGAAATTTCAGTTATTTCCTTCCTTTTCCCCTCATTTTCCAGGCTTTGTTTTATTCATTTATTTTGAATTTCCCACTCTTTTCATTTATATTTTTAAATATAATTTTTAATCCCAACCCCACACCCCCCGGCTGAGTTTTTTTATTTTTCATTTTTTTTCCCCCTCCTTGCCGCAACTTTTTCCTCCGGAGGCGTGATGAAATAATAACAATATAAACACGAAATAGCAACAAAATAAACACGAAATAACAGCAAAAATAATGAAAATTTAAATATATATCTATATAAATATTAGGAAATCCTCCGGACCAGGTCCCACCTCTACGGCTGCGTCTCCCAGCGGTTAAAAAAGGGCATTTTTGACATTTTTGACATTTTTAAGAGCGCTGCTCTTATCAACATGCAAACAACCTCGTGGGAGCCGTATCTTACTGCCAATCCTCCAGGCAAGCCATAAAAAAAAACATAAAAAAAAAAAATCACAAGTTTTACTTTTTTAGCGCCATTTCAGCTTTTTTTTTTTTTTTTTAATTTTTTTTTCAGGGAATTCCCTCGGTTTGTTTTGGTAAAAAAAAAAAAAAATTAAAATATTCTAGAGAACGGCCGGGTTAGAGCTGAGGTCATTCTCGCTGTTATTTAAAAAATAAATATAAAAATAAATATATTTATTTATAGGTCGGGGTTTTGGGGAGAAGACTGAATTTGGGGAGAAGAGGCCGGGATTTTGGGATAAAAGCTCGGGATTTTGGGACAAGAGGCCAGGATTTCAGGGCACGAGGCCGGAATTTGGGGACAGAAGGGCTGAATTTGGGGGTGAAACTGAGTTTTAGGATAGGAGGCCGGAATTTTGCCATAAAAAGCCCAAATTTTGAGAGAAGAGGCCGGATTTTCGAGATAAAAGGTCGGAATTTCGAGATAAAGGGCTGAAATTTGGGGACTAAAAGTCTGAATTTTGGGATAAGAGGCCTGAATTTTGGGCTAAAAGGTTGGAATTTTGGGCTAAAAGGCCGGAATTCCGGGTAAAAGGTGGGAATTCTGCTCAGCACGCGGCATTCCAACATCTCCACGCACACACAGACACACACCGAGACACAAACAGCCCCAAAATCCCCCAAACCCCACCGAAACCGACCCAAACGACCCCGGAACGACCCAAACGACCCCAGAACGACCCAAACTACCCCAAAACGACCCAAACAACGCAATTCCAGCCCAAACAGCTCCAAAAACCACCCAAAGCCAACCCAAACAACCCAACCTCTTTTCTTTTCTTCTCCTTTCCCCCTCCCCTCCTTTCTCTTCCTTCCCCCTCCCTTTTCCCTTCTTTTCCCTCTCTTTTTCCCTTCTTTCCTCCTCTTTTCCCTCTTTTTTCCTTCTTTTCTCCTCTTTCCCCCCTCTTTTTTCCTTCTTTGCCCCTCTTTTCTCTCTTTTTTCCTTCTTTCCTGCTCTTTCCCCCCAATTTCTCTCCTCTCTGCTCTCTCCCCCCTCCGCCGCCTCTCGCAGCCCCCGAATGACCCAAACCCGACCCAAAAAGCACCAAAAGAGCCCAAATCCCACCCGGCACCAAACCCGACCCCAACGGCACCAAAAGAACCCAAAAGGCACCAAAAGTGACCCAAACCCTGCCCGGCCACCAAAAAACACCAAAACGAGCGAGGCCATTAAAAATAGACCCCAAAAAAAGCCCCAAACCCCCCCCCCAAAAAAAAATTAAAAACAAATCAACCCAAAAGAACAAAAAACAAACAAACAAACAGCTAAAAAATTACTTTAAAAATATTTTAAAATAAATTAACGAAACGTTAAAAAATACGGGGAAAAAAATTACTTAACAACAACAACACGAACAAAAAACGAAGCGAAGGGACGGCAACAAAAATAGAAAAAGAAAAAAACCGGTTAAAACCCCCCCAAAATAAATAAATAAATAAATAAATAAATAAATAAATAAGATAAGATAAAGAATAAGGAATAAGGAATAAGGAAAAGGAATAAGGAATAAAGAATAGAGAATAAAGAATAAGGAATAGAGAATAAGGAATAGAGAAGAAAGAAGAAAGAAGAAAGAATAGAGAATAAAGAATAAAGAATAAAAATAAAAAATAAAAAATGAAAAATAAAAAATGGAAAATAAAAAATAAAAAAATAATGCATAAAACATAAAAAATAAAAAATAAATATAAAAATAAAAAAAAATAAAGAATAAAAATTTTAAAATAAATAAAAAATAAAAATAAAAAATGGAAAATAAATAATAAAAAAGGGAAATAAAAAAGAAAAATAAAAAATTAAAATAAAAATAAAAAATAAAAAAAATAAAAAAAATAGAAATAAAAAAATAAAAAATAAAAAATTATAAATTATAAAAAATAATTTAAAGAACCCGAGGAAATAAAATATCATTTTAAAAATAAAAAAAATAATTAAAAAAAGAGGCAATGCCCGTTTGCGCTCACCGTGCGGCCTCATCCACGGGAACATCAGGCTGGGCGAGGAGCTCTGGCTCAGGTGCCCCCCTTGCCCCTCGGCCCCGCCGCCGCCGCCGCCGCCGCCGCCGCCGGCCGAGGATTTACAGTCCGCGTAGGGCACCGCGGGCGCGTCCTGCTGCGCGCCGTACAGCGCCTGCCGCGGCAGCGCCTCGTAGCCGTAAAACTTGGAGGCATCGCCGTGGCAGGCGAGCGCGCAGGGCGCGTTCTGCTGGTAGCCCGAGGGGCTGGAGATGCCCGAGGCGCCGTGGTGGAAGAACTCCTGGACGTGGTGCGAGGGGTGCTGGAAGGACGGCGCGGCGCCGCCGGGGCCGTACAGAACCGCCGCGGGGCTCCGGCCCACGCTCTGCGGGAAGCGGCAGTCGTAGTAGGTCGGCTCCAGCGACTCGCCGCCTTTGTACTTGGAGAAGAGCGGGTTGACGAAGTAGGAACTCATGACCCTCGCATGCAAGGCGGCGGAGAGGCGGAAAGAGGGGAGCGCGGGGCTGGGGGGAGTTTGGGGTGGTGGGGGAGAGGGGGAGAGGCGAGGGAAGGGTTAAAGGGGGTTGTGGTGGTGGTGCGGGGAAAAAGGGGGGTTGGTGGGGAGAAAATGGGGAAAAAAGGGGTGTTGGTGGGGAGAAAATGGGGTTTAGTGCCCCCGAAATTTTGGGTTAGCGCGGGGGAAAAATCCGCGTAACGCCGGGGGAAAATCGGGGTAACGCCGGGGGAAAATCGGGGTAACGCTGGGGGAAAATCGGGGTAACGCTGGGGGGAAATCAGGGGGAAGGCGGGGGGAAAAAATCGGGGGTAACTCCGGAAAAAAGCAGGGATAACGCCGGGAAAAATCCGCGGTTAACTCCGGAAAAAAGCAGGGATAACGCCGGGAAAAATTCGCAGTTAATTCCAAAAGAAACCAGGGTTAACGCCGGGAAAAATTCGCGGTTAACTCCGGAAAAAAACAGGGTTAACTCCGGGAAAAAATCGCGGTTAACTCCGATAGAAACCAGGCTTAACGCCGGGAAAAATCCGCGGTTAACTTCGAAACAAACCAGGGTTAACGCCGGGAGAAATCCGCGCTTAACTCCGGAAGAAACCAGGGTTAACGCCGGGAAAAAAAATCAGGGTAACGCTGGCAAAAAAATTCGCGGTTAACTCCGGAAGAAACCCGGGTTAACGCTGGAAGAAATCGGGGTTAACGCTGGGGGAAAAAAAAAATAAATTAAAAAAAAAAATCAGCATTAACTCTGCGAAAAAATGCCGGGTTAACTCTCTGCCAACAAAAAATGCGGGTTGACGCTGGTAAAATATCAGGTTGAACTGTGAAAAAAAAAAAAAAATCCGGGTTAACTCTGATAAGGAATCCGGTTTGGTTCTGAAGAGACCCCGCTTTGAGTCTTTAAGGGAAAAAAAAAAAAAAAAAAAAGAGGTTGGTTCTGAAAAAAACGCCGCTCTAGGTATTAAAAAAAAAAAAAAATCCGGGTGAACGCTGAAAAAAATGCTGTTAAATTCTTTGAAAAACCCGCTGTAATCCTCAGGAAAAAAAAAAAAAAAAAAAAAAAAAAAAAGCTTTAATCCTGAAAAAACCACCACTTTAGCCCTGAAAGAAACACTCTTTAATTCTAAAAAGAAAGGGTTTAACTCTCAAAAAAAAAAAAAAAAATCCGCTATAACTCTAAAAATCAAAAAAAAAAAAGCAGCAAAGCGAGGTTTGTCCCTCTGAGTGCTGAAGTCCTGCGCTCTTTTTTTTTTTTTTAAGAGTGGCTATTTTTCTTTCTTTTTTTTTTTTTTTTTAGATTTTTTTTGGAGGGTGGCCGCTGTCGGTAAATTTTTTTGTTGTTGGCTTTTTTTTTTTTTGCTTTTTTTTTTTGGTTTGGTTTTTTTTTTGCCCTTTTTTTTTTTTTTTTTGGTTGTTGTTGTTGTGTTTTTTAAACCGCGCTCTCAAAGGCGTTCCATGGTGGCTCCGCGCTCGGCGCTCGGTGCTCTTGACTCTGCCGCTGTGTCGGTAGGTAGAGCTCTCCTCCCTCCCTCCCTCTCTCTCTCTCTCAATTTCTCTTGGAACTCCGCTCCTTCCCTTTAACACCACAGGCAAATTCCTCAAAATCCCGGCGGTGTGGCTTTTTTTTTTTTTTTTCCCTGCTCCCTTCTTTTTTTTTTTTTCCTTTCCTTTTTTTTTCTTTCCTTTTTTTTTTCTTTCCTTTTTTTCTTTCCTTTTTTTTCCTTCCTTTTTTTTCCCTTTCCTTTTTTCCCCTTTCTTTTTTCCCCTTCCTTTTTTCCCCTTTCTTTCTTTCCCCTTCTTTTTTTCCCCCTTCTTTTTTTCTTTATTTTTTTTCTTCCTTCCCCCCCTTCCTTTTCTTTTTTCCCCTTCCTTTTCATGTTTTCCTTCCTTTTATTTTCCCCCTTCCTTTTCTTTTTCCCCCTTCCTTTTCTTTTCCCCCCTTCCTTTTCTTTTCCCCCTTTTATTTTTTCCCTTCCTTTCCATTTTTCCCTTCCTTTCCATTTTTCTTTATTTTCTTTTTTTCCCCTTCCTTTTCATTTTTTCCTTTTTTTTTCATTTTTCCCTTCCTTTTCTTATTTCCTTCCTTTTTTCACCCCTCTTTTTTCCCCCTTCCTTTCCCCCCCTTTTTTTTCTCTCCTTTTTCCTCCCCTTCTATTTTCCCCTCCTTTTTTCCCCCCTCCTCTTCTTTTTCCTCCTTTTTCCCTCCTTTTCCCCCCTCCTTTTATTTTCTTCTCCTTTCCACCCTCTCTTTTTTCCCATTTCCCCCTCCTTTTTCCCCTTTTTTCCCCTCTTTTCCCCGAATTCCTCTCCCCTCTCCCCTCTCCTCCACCTCACAGCGCCCAAATGACCCCAAAATTCCGCTTTTTTCATGGGGGGCAGCGAATTCCCCACCTGAAAACCCCAAAATCCGCGACCCCGGGGGGAGGGGGCCCCTGCAGACCCCAAACCCCCCAAAAAACCCCAAAAACCCCCAAATCTCAACCCCCCCCCATTTTCCTTCCGGGCAGCGGGGAGGTGACCCCGGGTCACCTGCACAGGTAAATCCCAAATTAGGGACCCCCGCACCCCAAAACCCCAACCCCGGGGGATTTTGGGGTTGTTTTTGCTGTTTTCGCTGTTTTTGTTGTTTTTGTTGTTGCTGGGGGGTCCCACCTGGTCGGGGGTGGGGGGCTAAGGGGGGGATTTCCTCTTTATTTTCCTTATTTTCCCAGATTTCCTAAATTCCTCCCTTATTTTTTGGCCTTTATTCCCCTTTTCCCCCTCTTTCCCCCTTTTTCCTTGTTTGTTTTTGTTTTGTTTTGTTTTTCTCCCTTTTTCCCCCCCACTTTATTTTCCCTTTTCTCTCCTTTTCCCCCTTCTGTTTTCTTCTATTTTCCTCCTATTCCCCCTTCTATTTTCCTTTTATTCCCTTCCCTCCTTTTCTCCCTTTTTCTTCCCTTTTTCCTCTTTCCCTCCTATTTTCCCCCTTATTCCCTTTGCCCCCCAATTTTATCCTTTTCTCCCTCAATTTCCCCCTTTTCCCCCCTATCTTTTCCCATTTTCCCCCCTATTTTTTCCCATTTCCCCCTTTTTTCCCCATTTTTTTTCTCGCTGTCCTGGTGCTGCTGGGAATCAACCAAACAAAAGCCCCCCACAAAAAAAAACCCAAAAAACCCCAAAAAGGAGCGAAAATCCCGGGAATTTTCCCCCCTCTGGATCGGCCGCTCCTCTCTGTCCTGGGGAGCGAATAAATCCACAAAACCGCCGAGGTTTTTTCCCTTTTTTTCCCCTTTTATTCCATTTATTTCCATCCCCCCCCTCCAATTTCCCCCCACCTCCCTCTCCCCCTGTTTAACCCACTCCTCTGGAATTCCCAGGGATGGAATTCCGAGGGAGAAATTGAATTTTTGGCTGTTAAAAAAAAATCCACTTTGGAGGCAAAGTCAGGCTGCCCTTTGTGCGCGCTGCTAAAACACAAAAAAAAAACCAAACAAAAAAACCCCCACCACCACCAAGCCCACCCAGACCCTTTTCCCCCCTTTTCCAGCCCAAAATCACGATTTTTTTTCCCATTTTCCCCCTTTTCCAGCCCATTTCTGAGCCTTTGGGCCTCTTTCTTTTTTCTTTTTTTTTTTCTTTTTTTTTTTTTTTTTTTGTGACCACCCCCTGCAACCTTTCGTGTGGACGGAACTGCTTGAAAACACCAAAATCACCCCAAAATCCGACGGGTTTTGTTCATTTTGGGTTTTTTTCAGGTTTGGGGGAGGAGGAAAGCATTTCCCAAAGGAATTTTTGCTGCGGAGACGCCAAAAATGCCCCAAATCCCCCCCAAAATTCCACCACCCCAACCCCATCAAAGCCCTCCCAAACCTTTCTCCTCCCTAAAGAATAAAACCTAAATTATTTTCAGAATGATTTTAATTCCGATTTCCACAAAACCTCCTCAACCTCGAGGTTTTCCTGCCCTGCAAAATTCACATTTTTGGGTTTATTTTCAGCCTTTGGGGTGGCTCCAGCCTCAGGATGGGTTAAAATTTGAATTTTTTAATAATTTTATTTATTTTTTTTAATTTTCCCACACACCTCCCCGAGTATAGGACGAACCCCCAGCCCACCTTGAGCCGATTTTCCCGTTTTTTCCCCTTTTCACCCCATTTTTTCCCTGGAGAAGGCGGCGCGGGGAGGGGGGGATGTGCGGGCAGACAATGAACTCATTTCCACCCAGCCTCCAAATATTCACATTTTTAACGCGAAATTCCCATTTTCTGCCACGAACCCCCCCCAAACCCTCCCGATTCACACGGAATTCCGCGGCTCCGGCTCCTTTTTCCCCAAATTCCGCCGTTTTCCCCCCAAAATGAAGGGAGGGAAGAGCAGCCAAGGACAAGAGAGGCTCCGCAATTCCCAGTGACCGAATTTCTCCTCCCTAATCAATAATTTCTATTTTTAAACCCCCAGCGCCGATCCAGGGGCGAAAATAAATTGGAATTTTCAGCTCAGGGTGGGGGGAAGAATTTTTGGTGGTTTTTTTTTTTTTTTTTTTTCTGGATAAAAGCACAGATTTCCCCCCAAAATTATCCCATTTTAACTTGGGGACAAACATCGGGATTTTGGTCAAAGGAGCCCCCCCAGCCCCTCCAGGATTTCTGGCAACGCTAAAAACGCGATTCCCGCTGTTTCATTTTTAAGGGAATATCCCGATTTTTGGGGGGCTGCTCTTTGTCTGGGGCGCGGGGTTGGGGTTTTTGGGGGCATTTCTTGGGTTTTGAGGATTTTCTGTCCCCCCCTCCTCCTCCCTTTTGCCCTGACCTTCACTGGAAAATGTCATTTTCTGCTTCCCCACCCCGGAGCGCGGCGGGAGACGTGAGGGGCGTAAATAAAGAGGAGGAAGGGGGGGAAATGAGCAAAAATCAGCGCCGCAGACACTCCAAAAAAATTACTTTTTTTTTTTTTAAACTGCATTCAATTTTTTTTTTTTTTTGTGGGGGGTGGGGGAGATTTTACACCCTCGGATGCACCTCCGAGGAGGAATGAGGGGGGCAAAAAACCCCAAAAAAAACCAAAAAAAAAGAAAATAAAAGAAAAACGCGGATTTAAAATAAAATAATTTATGTAAAAAAAATTAAAAATAGAAAAATAATTAAATAAGGTTAACAAAATAAAGGAAGGACGCGTGACAGGATTTTTTAAGGGCGTTTTTGGGGTTTTGGAGCGGGGGTCGCGGGGTCGCTCCGCGGGTGCGGAATTGGGGGGGGGGGGAGGGGCCCCTGCGCGAACCCCGGTCCGACAGCGCCACCTCGCGGCCGCGCCCGCGCAGCGCCCGGGGGGCCCCGGGGACGATTTGGGTTCAAAAATCCCGTTTTGGACACTTTCCCCTACTCCTTTGGCACCTTATTTCCCCCCACTTTTTCCCTTTTCTCCCCATTTCTCCTTTTCCCCCGATATCCCCTTTTTCCTCCTTTCCCCCATTTTCCCCTTCCATTCTTCCTTTTCTCCTTATTTCCCCTTTTAACCTTTTCTCCTTTTTTCCCTTTCCCCCCCTCTATTCTCCTTTCCCCCCTCATTTCCCTATTTCTCCCTTTTCCCATTTCCCTTAATCCTCCTTTTCCCCCTTTTTCCCCTCTAATTCCCCTTTCTCCCCTATTCTTTTCCCCACTTTTCCTTCTTTTTTTCCTCCTTTATCCCCTTTTCCCCGCTCTTTTCTCCTCTATTATTTTCCCCCCTTGTTCCCCTTCTTTCCCCACCTATTATTTTTTCCACTTCATTTTCCTCTCAATCCCCCTTTTCTCCTCTATTTTTTTTCCTCACTTTTCCCTCTTTTTCCCCCTCAAACCCCTATTTTCTCCCCTTATTCTTGTTTTCGCCTTTCTTCCCCTCAAATCCCTATTTTCTCCCCTATCCTTTTTTCCCCCTTTTCCCTCTTAAATCCCCCTTTTCTCCCCTATCCTTTTCCCTCCATTTTTCTCCTTTTTTCCCCTCAAATCCCCCTTTTCTCCATTATTCTTTCCCTCCATTTTTCTCCTTTTTCCCCCTCAAATCCTCCTTTTCTCCCCTATCATTTCCCCCTCATTTTCTCCTTTTTTCCCCTCAAATCCCTCTTTTCTCCCCTACCATTTCCCCCCCATTTTTCTCCTTTTTTCCCCTCAAATCACCCTTTTCTCCCTTATCTTTTCCCCCCATTTTTCTCCTTTTTTTCCCCTCAAATCCCCCTTTCCCCCCAACCCCTTTTCCCCCCTTTCCCTCCCCAAATCCCCCGTCCCTTCCCACCCATTTTACCTTCGACTCCGGCTCGGATTTTCCCTTTTTTTTTTTTTTTCCCCTTTTTTTCCCCCCTCCCCTCCGGGCCCCGAGGGGGGTCTGTTGTTTGTAGCTTGTAGACAAAACATTCCAAAAATCGGGTTTCAAAGGGCAGAGCGCGCACCTTATTTACCCCATAAAGCAATTAAGGCCAGACGTCTAGCCACGGCCGGCCCGGTTTTGTTCGCCCCTATTCAGCCCCGCATAGCAGGGAGACAAACAGAGCTGTAAAAATCGCATTTTTTTGGGGGCTGCGGAAATGCACCTCTGGCCAGCTGCAGCCTCCCGGGCCCTTTTTGTGTGTCCTTCACAAAAGAAAAAAAAATATATAATACAACCAACAAAAAAAAACCAACAACAAAATAAGACGCACACACGCAACAAAAAAATTTAAAATATACAACTCCGACGCGCACCGAAACCACCCCAAAAAAAACCCTAAAGATTTGTGTTTATAATATTTGGTGTAAAAAAACCCCAAAACTACAAGGCCCAAAACAGACTAAAAAACGCGCTGTCTTTTAAATTTTATATATTTTTTTTGTTGTTATTGGTGGTGGTGGATTTCCCCCCGCCCGTTCTCTCTGCTCCAAAAATAAAAAATCTCACCTCGGGGTTGGGGGGAAATATTGGGGTTTTGTGCCTGCCCCTCCTGGGTTTCACGGGGTGGGGAAAACGCGATTCCCGCTGGTTTTTTCGGGAATTTCGCGACATTTGGGGTCCGGGGGAGGCTGCGGCGCTCACACAAAGGCTGTATCAGTATGCGGCTGCACACACGCGCCATATGTCAGGAAAAAAAACCCAAATCGCCGCTTTTTTTGACGCATTCGCGGCCGCCAGAACCCGGCCCCGCCGGGTGGCGATTTTGAACCATAATTATAATTTATTCCCACCCACTCCAGCGCGGCTCCGTGCAGATTTTGGGTTGGTTTATGGGTTTTTTGTGGGTTTTTTTGTGGGGTTTTTTGGGTGCAGAAATGGAAGGGCCGAGGCCAAAGGGGCCAAAAGGGGATTTGAAGAGCGGAGTCCCGGGCGGGGGGCGCAGAGGGGCGCGCAGAGGGGCGGAGGGGCGCGCAATGGGGCGGAGGGGCGCGCAGGGGGGCGGAGGGGCGCGCAGGGGGGCGGAGGGGCGCGCAATGGGGCGGAGGGGCGCGCAGAGGGGCGCAGAGGGGCGCAATGGGGCGGAGGGGCGCGCAATGGGGCGCGCAGAGGGGCGGAGGGCACCGCGGGCCTTGCCCGTGACCGAACCGCGCGGCCCCACAAAGGGAAGCCCCGAGAGCGGCGCGGACAAAGGGCCCGGAAAAAACAGACCCCGGTGGGGAGGGGAAATGGGAAATGGGGAAATGGGGAAATGGGGAAATGGGGAAATGGGACAGGGGAAATGGGGAAATGGGGACGGGGAAATGGGAAATGGGGAGGGGGGAATGGGAAATGGGACAGGGAAATGGGGAGGGGGAAATGGGGAAATAGGGAAATGGGGAAATGGGACAGGGGGAAATGGGGAGGGGGAAATGGGGAAATGGGGAGGGGGGAAATGGGGAGTGGGAAAATGAGGAGGGGGAAATGGGGAAATGGGGAAATGGGGAGGGGGAAATGGGGAAATGGGGAGGGGGAAATGGGGAAGCGGGGAGGGGGAAAATGGGGAGTGGGAAATGGGGAGGGGGAAATGGGACAGGGGAAATGGGGAGTGGGAAATGGAAAGGGGGAAATGGGGTCAGGGATGGGGAGGGGGAAATGGGGCAGGGGAAATGGGGAGTGGGAAAACGGGGAGTGGGAAAATGGGGAGTGGGAAATGGGGAAATGGGGAGGGGAAAATGGGGAGGGGGAAATAGGGACAGGGCAAAGGGGCAGAGGAAATGGGGACAGGGAAATTGAGAGGGGGAAATGGGACAGGGAAATGGGGATGGGGGAAATGGGAAGGAGGAAATGGGGAATGGGAAATGGGGACAGGGATGGGGACATGGGGACAGGGATGGGGACAGGGACAGAGGATTTGGGGACAGAGATGGGGAGGGGGACAGAGATGGGGAGGGGGACAGGGACAAGAAGGGGGGACAGAACTGGGGACGGGGACAGAGGAAATGGGGACAGGGCTGGGGAGGGGGACAGAAAATGGGGACAGGGATGGGGAGGGGGGACAGGGACGGAGCTGGAGGGGGACAGAGAGAGACGGGGAGGGGGAAAGGGATGGGGAGGGGGACAGAAATTGGGGACAGGGATGGGGAAAAGGGACAGGGATGGGGAAAAGGGACTGGGATGGGGCGGGGGGACAGGGCCGGGATTGGGGTCGGGAATGGGGCCGGGCCCACAGAGAACTCCCCAACCCAAAGCCGCCCCTGCCCCGCGGCCTCCGGGCCGCTCATCCCGGCCTGCGGCTCTTAATTAACCGATTAATTAATTCATTAACGACGCTAAAACGGGCGGGGAGGGCGGCGGTTTTATTCTTTATTCCGGGCGGGGAACGGAAAATAATCATCATAACAATAATCGCAATAATTCTGTAAAATAATCGCCTTTCGGTAGAAAGATTGCGCCCCCCCTCCTTTTTTTTTTTTTTTTTTTTTTTTCCTTTTTCCTCCTGTTTTATTTTATTTATTTTTTCGGCCATAAATCTCCCGCTCGGCTTAAAAAAAAAAAAAAAAAAAAAATCTTTTCCACCCTGAGCGTTTCACGGCGCGCTCGTTAAGGTTTTTGTGGGGTTTTTTTTCCACCCTCTGGGTTTTTTTTTCCCTTCTCCTCTGGCGCAAAACTGGGATCGTAAAAAGGATTTTTGTGCCTCTCTCCCCGCGCTCCTGTTTGGTGACAAAACCCTGGGAAAAAACGACACAAACCGGGGGAGGAGGGAACAGCGAAAAAAAAAACCCCAAAAACCTCAGAAGCAGGGAAATATTAAAGAGCGATATTTTAGCGGATCAGCAGGAATAATCGCTTCCAGATTTTTTTTTCTTTTTTTGGAGTGGGGGGGGGATAAGGCGGGTGGGATTTGGGGGAAAAACGGGACGAGGGCGACGAACGGTCTGGTCCTAATTAGGGGAAGGCAAGGCTCATTTAATTAAAGAAAGGCACCTCGAGAGCCGCGTTTTTCTGATTAAACTCCGCTCGCTGCTCGTTTTTCTGCCCTTCCCGCAGCCGGGGCGGGAGGAGGGGCCGGGACGGACCCGGATTTTCCTCCCCCGGCCTTTTTTTGTCACCTTTCTGAGCCTCCCCCCAATTTAAAAAAAAAAAAAAATCATTTCCCCCACCCGCAGCAAAAAATAAAAGGGGGGGGGGTCGCGGATTTTTTTTTTTTTTTTGGCCTTTCCGCCCCAAAAATTGGCGATTTCTCGATGTCTTTTCCCTCCCCCCCTCTCCTTGTCCTCACCCCGGATATTTAATTTGATTTTTTAATTATTTCCCCCCCTCATTTCCAGCTCTGGATCAGCGGCCGCCTGTGCCAAGCTCCTCCATTCATCCACAGCTTTTTTTTTTTTTTTTTTTCCTTTTTTTTTTCCTCTTTTTTTTTTTTTTCTTTCCCGAGCACATCCTTCGATCGCCCGCGGCCATAAATTAGCACAATTAATTATCGCAATCTCCAAATTGATGGCGCGCAGATCCCTTACCTCAGCGCTTTTTACCGCCGCGTTTGGGGCGCGGAAAATGCAGGGGGGGGAAAGAAAAAAAAATTAAAATTAAAAAAACCTCTCGGGGATGCTCGGGCCGAGCCCCGGGGCTGCTTTTAAAGAAAAAGACACCTCCAAGGCCGATTTTTTTTTTCCGTTTTGTTGTTTTCGGGTGTTTTTTGTTGTTTTGTTTTTTTTTTAAGGTATATTTACAGAGCTGCTCTACAATAGGCAACAGAACAAATATTACAGAACGGGTCTGAGACGAGAATAAAATACACAAAATCGGTACAGCAGAAACGTTCAACACCGTGACAAAACATCAGCATCGGGAGCCACCATTCCCTCCAGTCCTTTTTTTTGTGTTTTTCCTCCTTTTTCCTCCTTTTTCCTCCTTTTTCCTCCTTTTTCCTCCTTTTTTTTAATCCTTTTTTTTTTTTTTTTTTTTTACAAAATATTCACGCGGGATTAAAAAAAAAAATCAGCAAAAAAATCAAAATACTGGATGAAGTCTTAATTTAGGACATAAAATATAATAATAATAAAAAACAGCAAAATAAAAATTCAAGTACTTCTCGTGCCGCTTTTGCTGAGGGCAGAGCAAGGCGGAAGAAAGGAAGAGAAAACCTAAAACCCTCCCCCGGGCACATTTCATTAATTTTTTTCTGGTTTTCGTCGCATTTTAGAAAAGCCTCGAGTCCCCAAACCTCTACCGCTAAACATTCATCTGCACATTCAAAGTCAGAAACATTTCACCCCTTTTTTTTTATTATTATTTCCCCTTTTCCCCCCTTTTATTTTCCCTGTTTTTTCCCCCCTCTGTTTCTTTTTCCCTCTCCACCCTCGTTTCTCTCCGCCAAACTTTTTTTTATTTTTTTAAATTTATTATTTTAATTTTTTTATTATTATTATTATTGCTGATCCTTATCGCTTTTCTCTTTATTCATTTTCTTCATTTTCATTCGCCTGTTCTGAAACCAGATTTTGACCTGGCGTTCCGTGAGGTTCAGCACCCGCGCCACTTCGTACCTCCGGTCCCGCGTGAGGTACATATTGAATAAAAACTCTTTTTCCAGTTCCAGGGTCTGATATTTTGTGTAAGGGCATCGTTTCTTCCTCGTGGAGCGCGCGTGAATCCAATTTGCCACGGGGTTGTCTGAGAAAGAAGATTTATTTTTATATATCTATTTTTTTTTAATTTTTTGAATATTTTAAAATAATTTTTTGTATTTTTTTTTGGTGGGGGGAAATCAATGTACAAAATTGGCCTTTTTTAAAATTATTATTATTAATTTCTCCCTCCCCCCTCCACGCCCTACAGCCAGAACCTGTTTAATTAGCAGCTCTTACCTAAATATTTTAAGTGACCTTCACAAGGGTTTAATCTGTTTATTTTGGAGGGGGTCACTTCCTTTTCTCCTTTCTCTGCCGTTCTCACTTTTTTTTTTTTAAACTTTAATAAAAATAAAAATATCTATAACAATAATACTAATAAAAAATAAAAAATAAAAGCGGCGCGCCGGGTTTAAAATAATAATAATAATAATAATAATAATAATAACGATGCACATGGCTGCTGCTGCTGCTGCTGGCGGTAATCGAGGAACAAGTCATAAAAAGTCAAAATTCCCACCATTTCATAGGCCCATAAACTGTTTTTACAACCTCAGCTCGCCAAGACTTTCCCCAGAAGCTCTCCCGGACCTGCAAAGCCGCCTCGGCTTTTTTAATATCTCCGGCATGACACGCGGGGTGTCGCGAAAATCGCTTTTTTTTTTGTTATTCTCGGGTTATTTTGGGCTTTTTTGCCGTTTTTCATTTGTTTTTTTAAGGGGGTTTTCACGCCGCGGGTGCGGGGCCGCAGCTTTTCCCCCCCGGCCACGTTTTTGGGGTGGTTTGGGGTGTTTTGGGCAGCCCGGGGAGGTTTTTGCAGCCCAAATTTCCCACCCGGGTGGCACCGGCCCGCCTGGCACGGGCAGAGTCAAATGCCCCAAAAGCGCCTCAAATCCCCCAAAAGCGCCCCAAATCCCCCAAAAGCGCCCCAAATCCCCCAAAAGCGCCCCCAGAGCGCCCCAAAAGCGTCCCCGGCTGCCCTCGGCCGGGTTTTTGGGGCGATTCCAGGCGATTTTCGCTCTCTCAGCAGCGGCCGTTACCTGCTCGCTGCCCCTGGGAAAATTCGGGGTTTTGCTGATTCCCGCCTTGGGTTTTGGGTTTTTTTGGGGGGTTTTGGGTTTTTTTTTTTAAGTTCTCCCTCCCTCCTCAGCAGCTCCTGCGCTCGCCGCCTCCTGCCCCTCAGCTGGCCCTAAAATCCCGGTTTTTCTCCTCATTCCTGCCTTGCCCCCCTCGCCAGGCTTCACCTTTCCCTTCATTCCCACGTGGAGGATTCTTTTTTTTTTGGGGGGGGGGGATAATTCAGGAATAACCGCGCCCGGAGCTTTTATTGATTTTTCCAGGAGGTAAAGGGGCGCCTCTGCGTTCACCCCGAGATGTTCCCTTCCCCTCCCTAAAAGAAATGAAAAAACAAACCCCAAAATCCACCCCCACATCCGCACGCTCGCTCCCGGGCATCCCCAAACTCTTCCTTGTTCCTGGAAAGTGGGAATGAATTTTTGGGAGCCAGAGGCGCTTCTCCCTCCGCTTCACTCTCCCCTCTCGCACACGCACGCTCTTCCTCTACAATTATTAATTATTATTATTATTATTATTATTATTATTATTATTATTGTTATTGTTGGTTTAATTTTAAATTGGAGGGGGGATCGAAGCAGCCCCGTCAGCGGAGTAATTAAAAAAAACAGACAAAAAAAAAAAAGAAAAAAAAAAGAAAAAAAAAAGAAAAAAAGGGGAAAATGTAGAAGAATAAAAGGGGGATTAAAAAATTAAAAAAAAAAACTGAAAGAGCCCAAAACAAAGTGGACTCGCCGAAACCCCCAGAACCTTCCTGCGGCTCTGGAGTTTTAGGGTCGCGCTCTGTCCCTCTCCTCTCTCTCTCTCTCTCTCTCTAAGGTAATTTCATTTTATTGAGTGGGTCCTGGAAGCCGTAATGCCTTCCGCGGTCGTAAACAAGAATGACTTGGACTTACTGGGGTCTAATTCGTGCTTTTCTTCTTTGTGTTTGCCGGCGGCGATGGCCTCGGACTCGGGGGAGGACGGGATGTTCTGCGCCGCTCGCTCCCGCAGCTCCCCGGGAGCCGCGTACACGAAATCCGCGTAGGCGCGGCCGTCGGCGGGGCCGCACTCCGCCCTGCGCGGAGCCGCGAACGCGTCCGCCTTGAGGCCGTAGGGCCGAGCCCCGAAGGCGGGGAAGGACACGGCTCCGGCCAGCGGCTCCAGCCAGGTCCGCACGTACCTGGGCTCGGCCTGCGGCGCGTAGGGCCCCGCGGGGTGCGGGTGCGGGTACCCCACCGAGGGCTGCGAGGGCACGGGCGCCCACGAGGTGGTGAACACGGCGGGTTTGGGGGCGAAACTGCACGAGGGGAAGTCGGCGCAGTCCGGCACCAGTCCTGCGGGGCGAGCGGCGCCGGGGCCGGCGAAGCGCGGGGCCAGCAGCTCCTCGTTGTCGGGGCCGATCAGCGAGTCCACGTAGTAGTTGCTGATGGGGCCCGAAGCCGACATGGTTCGCTCGCCCCCTCTTTTACATTCATCGGATTATTGTATGAAGTGTATGTGTACTTTTTATCTGCTCATAGAACAATCAGGGCAGGTAATTATTTTTTCAGCCGTTCCCACCGCGCCATTGGCTGCCGGCCTCACGTGATTGTATTTACCCAAAAATATCGCCCGGATCAATCCGCAGGGCTTTTTTTTTTTTTTTTCTTTTTTTTTTTTTTTCCTTTTCCCCCCCTCTCCTACCCTCTTTTTTTTTTTTTCCCTTTCTCTCTCTCTTTTTTTTTTTTTTTTTTTTTTTTTTTTGGTAATCTAATAACGCCACCCGGCTTTTCCTTAAAAAAAAAAAAAAATTAAAAAAAAGCGGCTGGAAACGGGGGCGGAGATGGGCAGGAGGAGGAGGAGGAGGAGGAGGAGGAGGAGGAGGAGGATGCTCGGCTCGGCGGCCGGGGATGCTCAGCCCCGCGGGCTGGGAGGGGGGAGATTCCGCCCGAGGCTGCGAGCGAGAGGCAGAGAAGGTGGAAGGTAATTGTGGAAGGTGGCCCAGGAACTATTTCTCGACGCAATTTATCTCTGTCCCCTCTCCCCGCGCGGCTCCGGGGGGATTAAAGCGAATTTCGGGGAGGTGGGACCCCCGCCCGCAGCCGCGGAGGGGAGCGCAGAGCGGGGGAAGAGGAGCTCGGAGCCGAAAATGGGGGAAAAAAGCGGCTTTTGTCATCTTTGGCAGCGCTGTCTCCTCGCCAGGGCTGCTCAGGGATCCGCTCCGAGCCAGGAGCTTCTCCAGCAGCCAGAAAATAAAATTATGGATCATTCCGGACGGCTTTACCAAAAAAAAAAAAAAAAATAAAGAGGAAGGGCTATATAATAACAATAACAATATAATAATAAACCCTCTCCTCCACACCCCCTCAAAAAAAAAATTAAAAATAAAAAATCTAAAAAGGGGGAAAGCTGAGTTTTCGCAAGGCAGAGGCTGCGGTGTTGGGCGAGGAGGAGCCGGGGATGTTTTTTATGTCCTTCAATAAAATTTTTACGAGGATCATTTGATTGTTCATAAATGTGTCGTTCATTAAATAAAAGCGCAGGACGGAGTTTGCAGCTCGGGGAGCTCGGGGGGGGACGGAGGAAGCAGCAACGCGTGCTGGGCACATGAGCTTTCTATTTTTATTTTTGCCTTTTTAAATCGTTTTTTTCTTTTTTTTTCTTCCTTTTTTTTTTTTTTTTTATGACGCCTGGGAATTTTTGGGGTTGTTATTTTTTCTTTTGTTTGTTTTATTTTCTTTTTCTGGGTTTTGTGGGTTTTTTTGTTGGGGTTTTTTTTTTTTTTTCCTCTCCACCAGAGGAGTCGGAAGCGTTCAAAAATGCTTGGCTGCGTTTTGAGGGAATAACCTTGCTTTTGTAAGGAAAGACAGGTAGGTGAGGAGCTCCCGCCCAGCGCAGTCTCAAAAAAAAAAAAGGGACTCGGGCAATTTCTTTGGAAGCAAAATAAAATAAAATAAAATCCCTTAAAAATTATATCTCATCATTTTATTAAAAAAAAAAAAGCTCTGATAAAAAAAAAAAAAAAAGAAGAATTTTATGCGTTCTGCATCTCCTCGGGTTTCCTAAAGCTGGGAGGGAAATGGGGAAATTTGGGGAGGAGAGTGAAAAATGAGGAGCGGGGGGGGTGTCCCCAATGTCACTGCTGAGAGCGGCTCCGCTCCAGCCCCACACCCCCAAAACCCCCCGATTTTCACCCATTTTCCCCCAGTCTGGGCTGCGCGAGGGACGCGAGCAGCAGGAGAAGAGGGCTGAGGAAAATCGAGGGGCAGGGACGGGGGGAAAAAAAGCCCAAAATGAGCCCAAAATGAGGAAAATCCGCCCCCCAACCCCTCCAAATCCTCCCCAGCGCAAACCCCACACCTCACCCCGCGGAAAACCCCAAAAAAATAAAGGAATGGATGCCCCAGAGCTGCTGGGGAAAACGGGATTTTCAGCTAAAACCACGAATTTCTGCGGGGAAACTCCGGATTTTCTGCCCCAAAAAATCCTCGCCTCGCTGCCCCCCACCCGAATTTCTCCCCGGCTGCGTTCTGAGGCTGCTGCGAGCCCTAAAAAAGGAAAATATTCCAGAGGGTCCGGGCGTCCTCCTTGGCCTTCCCCGAGCCCGATTTTCCCGTTAATCCCCGGCCTCCACTCGCCGGGATTTTTATCTCGGCGAGGAGTTGAACAAAAATCGAAACATCCTCGTTTTTCTCCTATTTCCCCCGTTTTCCGAGCGGAGAGGAGCGTTGGGGGGCGAAACCCGGCTGGGATTTCCCCATTTCAGGGGGAGATTTTGAGGAGGAATCCTGACAAAAGCGGCTCGGGGAGGGCAGAGAGGGGAGAGGAAGGAGAAGGAGCAGAGGGGGAAGCGAACCCCGGAGCGGGAT
The DNA here is from genome assembly GCF_048771995.1 of Taeniopygia guttata. Taxonomy (NCBI): domain Eukaryota; kingdom Metazoa; phylum Chordata; class Aves; order Passeriformes; family Estrildidae; genus Taeniopygia; species Taeniopygia guttata. Next base: position 4,834,520 of record NC_133054.1, read on the forward strand.
CGGGAGCTGCGGGAGGGAAAAAACGGGAATTCCGCCGGGAAAAGCAGGAATTCCGCCGGGAAAAGCGGGAATTCCGCCGGGAAAAGCGGGGATCCCGCCGGGAAAAGCGGGAATTCCGCCGGGAATAGCGCCGGGGAGGGATCCGAGCCGGGCTCGGGGCGGATTTCGGAGCCCGGCGCGGCCAGGCAAGGTCACGGGATGGAGCCGGTGTCACACAAAGGCGCCGATTCCCGGGATTTCCACGTGGAAAAATCCGGGATTTGTTCACCCCCTCCCTCCCTCCCCCGGAGTGGGGTGGGGAAGGGTTTTTTTTTTAATAAAAATCCCCCCGGAGGTCTCGGCGGAGCGCGGATGCGGAGGAGGGAGCGGCACAAAGCGGGGACGGGGACGCTTCACCTTAAAGCCTGGGCTTGGAGGCTGGGGACGCGGGTTTGGGGCGAAAAACGGCGATTTTGGGGTTAAAAACAGGCGAAAGGCTCGTTTTGGGGCTAAAAAACCGCGTTTTAAGGCAGAGTTTTGCCCCCCAGATCCCACACCACGATGGGGAACCCCATAAAATTCACCGCAGTGGGAACCCCCCCAAGAAAATAAAATCCCTATAAAGTCCTTATAAAATCCCTATAAAATCCTTATAAAATCCCTATAAAATCTATATTAAATCCCTATAAAATCTGGGGGTTTTTTCCCCGAAAGGAGGGGAAAACATCGCCCTGGGAGGGGGCGAAGTTCTGGGGGGAGCCCCAGGAATATTCCGCTTTCCCGGCTGGAATTCCGGCTTTGGGATTCCACGGTTTTGGGGGATATTCCTGGGAATTGAGGGGGAAACTGGCGAATCCCGGATCCTTCCCTGCTCTGGAATCCGCGGGGGGGAGAAAAAGAAAACTCCGACAGCGCCGAGCGAGCTCAGCTCAGGGTTTGGAGATTTATTATTTCCTGGCGGAGATAAAAAATTCGAATATAAAATAATAACAATAAATAATGGTAATAATAATAATAAAAATAAATAGGAAGGAGAGCAGAGGTGCGGTTACGGGAATTTCAGCCTTGGTCTGAGCCCCGTCTTGGCCACTTCTGGCACCTTTTTGGAGCTCAGATCCTGCCCTGGTGCCTCAAAAATTTTTCCCGAGCCGGAATCTTCCCTCTCGCTTCCAAATTTTCTGCCTCTGCTCTGAGAAATGCTGCCCGGATTGGGAGGAACGGGGACAAAAATACAACCCCAAGAAAAATAAATTAAAAATAAATAGAATAAAATTTTAAAAATAATAAAAAAAGGGCAGAAGGTGGAAGACAGGAAAATAAAAGGAATAAACCCGCTCGTGGCCAGCCTGCCGCTGCTTTTGGGGGATTTTTTGCCTTTTTAGCTATTTTTGGGATTTAAAAAAAAATCACCTTTTTTGCAGAGGCAGCCGCAGCCGTCCCGGATTTGGGGAAGGTTCAGAGATTTTCCCTTTTCCCGGGGGGGTCCCCAAACCCCTCGGGATCCCCGGGGGGCTCCGGGGAAGGGGGAACTGCGAGGGGGGGAGGGACAAAATTCCCAAATCCCAAATGCCCAAATTCCCAAATCCCTGCGCGGAGCCGCGGTTCAATTCCCACAGTCAAGGTCGGGTTTTCCCCGAAATCCGGATTTTCCCCCAAATCGGCGCTCGGGGAGGGCGGATCTGCCTGCTCAGCCCCAGGGCCGCCTTGCCAACCTTCACCCCGAATAAAATTCCCTTTTCCTGCCTCTCTTTGTCCCTTTTCCTCCCTTCCTCTCCTCTCCTCCTGCCCAAGTTCTCGCTCGCTCCCTTTTGTTCCTCCTCCTCCTCTCCTTTCCTTAAAAAAAAACCCAAAAAAAAGGGGAAAAATCGCCCGCAATGCACCAGAGGCTGCGGAATATTTGATTATCCCGGGATTGTCTCTTGGAGTGAAGAAATGCGGGTGGAAAAAAATCAATTTCGGGCCATCCGCGGATCTGGCGCTGCCTTTCCCTCCCGGCTTAAAACCCTTCGGAAAAACAAAACGACAAAAATAAAGGGGGAAAAAAAACCAAAACCAAAATCACATTTATTCCACGGAAAAGCTTCCCCGGGACAACAATTCCCCGCTGGAAACCGCCGCGGAAACGCCACGGAGGTACCGAAATCCCCCGTTTTCCCGGGAAAATTCCGCTGCGGGGGTTTTTTACCTGCTCGGGTGCCTCTCCCCCCTCTGGCGTCCCCCCCGTGTCCGAATTCCTCCAGCGCTGGAGCTACCGCGGGCGCGCAATAAATTCCGAGCCGCAATTAAAGCTCCCAACCATCGCTTTAAGCGCGTCCTGCTCTGTTCCCCCCCAAAAAAAAACCCCAAAAACCCCAAATTTCAAATCTCCGCTCTGCTGATATTCCCCAACACCCACCCGCGCTCAGAGGCGGAAAATCCGCGTTTTTCTCCTCAGCGAAGCTGAGGATTTAAATTTTTTTTGTTTTGTTTTGTTTTTGTTTTAGGGGGTGCGGCGCGCGCGGCGGGTCAAGAGAAGGGTTGGGGGGGGAGGAGGAAATAAAAAATAAAATTACAAACCCCACAAAGAGGAAAAAAAAATAAATAAAACAAATAAACGAAAAGACGAGCGGAGAACAAGCCTGAACCCAGAGAGGCGAGGCCAACAGCGCCTGGAGAAACATTTTTGGGCTCTTTCCGCCGCCGCGTTTATTCATTTATTAGGTTTGTGCCAGACAGGCTGTAATTAGCATAGATAACCACGGGCGCGAGTTGTGTCTGCGCCACCCCATTGTCTGCGCCCCCCCGGCCCCAAAGGTGTTGGGGCAGCGCCCGGTGCCCTCGGAGGAGACAAAACAGCCCCAAAAAAAGCGGCGGGGGAGGGCGGGGGAAGGGCGGAGGCGGCGGCTGCTGGATTCCAGCCCGGCAGCTCCGGCCTGCTCCGTGCGCGCCGCTTGCCGCCCCGAAAAATGGGGGTTTAGGGGTTTTTGGGGTTTTTTTGGGGGTGTTTTTAGGGTTTTTTCGGGGTTTTTTTCTGGTTTTTTTTAAAGGGGTTTTAAGGGGTTTCTTTGGGTTGTTTTAGGGATTTAAAATGGGTTTTTTTGGAGGTTGATTTAGGGGTTTTTAAATTTTTTTAAAGGGCTTTTTTTAGGGTTTTATAATGATTTTTCCCTTTTTTTGTTTGTTTGTTTGTGGGTTTTTTTTTGTTTTGCTTTTGGGGTTTTTTTGCGCTTTTGAGGAAAATTTTTTAGGGTTTTTTTAAGGTTTTTTTAAATGGCTTTTTCTCTCCCTACGGGATTTGTCGCATCCCCACAGATTCGTCCCATCCCTCGCCGGTACCTGCGCGGATCCTGCGCGGGTCCCTCCGCCCGCAGCCTTTGGCCGATTCCTGCGTTTTTCCCACCATTCCCCAGCCCCTTTTTCCGCCTCTTTTCCCTCTTTTCCTGCTCCTCTCTCCGCAAAGACCTTGAGGGGCTTTTTCCCACCCCAAATCCCCCCCCTGGATGAACCGGAATTGATTCAATCCCTCCCAAAATAAAGCCCAAAAATCCACAAAATTCACCAGCGCGACCTCTCCGCGTCCAGGCGCCTTTTCAAGCTGTTTTTTTCCTCGTTTTGGGGCTGTTTTTTAGGTATTTCTTCTTTTTTTTATCTCCCTGAAAGGAGAAAATGCAGCCCGGGGCGATGCTCGCCCGCACAGAAATTTGGGATTTGGAATTCCACCTGCCGGGAGCGGAGCGATCCAGGAAAAGCGGCCGGGAAAAATCACCCAAAATCGGAATTATCGCCGAAATTTGACCCTGAGAAAGAGGAATTAACGCGGAGAACGGAGCCAAAATTAAGCAAATACTAGAAAATCCACGGAGAACAGCGTGGGGTCCCTGCGAGCACTCCTGGTTTCCATAAAAAATCGGCGCATCCCAGGAAAATCTCGGAGCCATAAATTCCCCCCGCGCCCCTCCGCCGCTCTAATTTCATAATTAAAAACCAGTGGGGGAGATTTTAACTTTTTATGGCTTTTCTGGGGTCGGGGTTGCTGAGCGTATTTTAAATTTCACTGGTTTGTTTTGTTCTGTTTTGGTTTTAATTTATTTATTTTTTTATTATTCCTCTCTTACTCTCTCTCTCTCCAGGGGTGGCTCGGAAATAAAAAATCAATCTTAATATGCAGAGAATAGAAATTGGTTTGTCTGGTTCACGCTGTTCGGAGGAAAAAGGGGGAGAAATCTGCAGATTGTTAATCCCGAGAAGGCGAAACTCATCATAAATGTAATGAATCCTTTAAATCATTCAATTATCACAGCACTAATATCAAATAATTATGGTTAAACCTACCAGAAATCAACCTTGTTCCTGTTGAGATATTAATTTTAACCAGCGTGAGGTCGTTTTTTTTTTCTTCTTTTTTTCTCTTTTTTTTTTTTTTTCCGCTTCTTTTGCCCTTTCAGCGACTTTTAAATTCCGGTTTTTTGCCCCCAGGATGACGAAAATACCCCAAACCAGCAAAATCAGCGACACTCCGCGCTTTAAACCGAGCATTTTTAACACCAAACAGAGCATAAAAAGCAGATATTCAATAATTCATTCATTTTATTCTCCTTTGGGCCACAGTCCCCAGCCCCAGCCCCCGTTTGAGGGGAAAAAATCGCGATTTTTGCCATCGAAATCAACTCCAGCCGCACCAAGCTCGCCCTCAGGCTCTCGAGTGAGAAACCAAAATTGGGGAAAACACCGAAAAATCACAACCCAGCAGCCAAAACAACAGCAAAAATTCACAATTCCGGCCGAACCTCGACCTGCCCGCAGCGAAAATCCCAAATATTCCGAGTTTTGCCTCAATTCCAACCTGCGCCTCTCAGGCTCACCCCGACTCCGGCACAATCCGCATTTTTGGGATGTCAAGACACACAAATCCCCCAAAACCAGCAGGAAAAGGCTCCCAAAATTCCCAGTTTTCAACTCCGAAATTCACTTTCTCCTCTTGGCGTTTCCAGACCACGCCGATTCCTCTTTCCCCACGATTTTCACCTCGTTTCACTCCCCAAATTTCCTTTTTTTTTTTTTTCTTTTTTTTTTTTTTGGCATTCAAACGCTGGCACAACTTCCCCAACTTTCCCAGCGCGTTTTAAGGGGGAAAAAGGGGGAAATTCACTTTTTTCCCCCTCTGCTCGTGCAATATAAACGCTTGGTTTCCTCCAGCCCCAATTCCTGTGGTTTTTTGGGGTTTTTTTCCCGTGTTTTTATTCCAGAGGATTTAATTCCTGAATTCCCAATCCAGGCTCCACAGAACAGTTGGAAATCCAGATTAAACCATGCAAAAAATGGTAAATTATAAATTTAATCCCTGACTGGAGGCACCGGCAGCAGGAGGAGTTGAAACCCCCAAAATTCTGCTTTTTTCCCCCCTTTTTCACCTGCGGGTTTTGGGCTTTTTTAGGGGATTATCAGCAAAAGGGGGCGCGAGGGGCGCTCTCAGCACAGACCCCCAAAAACCAGCGCTCCCCACACCCCCTCCTCAGCCAAATCCCCCAAAAATTCCCCAAATCGCCTTCTCAGCTCAAAAAATGATTTTTTTTAAATTTAGGATTTCAAAAGCCGCCACGGGGGAGGGAGGAAAAGGGAAGGGAATTTAAATTTTTGATTTTTAAAAAATTATTTCTAGTAATTTCGGTTTTTTCTCTCATTTTTTAAAGGCATCACCCCGCGCTGGGGCTCTGCCAATCATCGCTGATAATTTGGGGTGGAAAAGCGCAAAAAGCGCTACTTTTGTCCTCATCATCCCAGCAACAAAAGGGGGAAAATCGGGGCCAAAAAAAAAACAAATAAAAAGGGGCCAAAAAAAAAAAATAAAGGGGGGGGCCAAAAATCAAAGAAAAAAAGGGGCAAAAAATAAAATAAAAAGAGGACAAAACATCAAAGAAAAAAGGGGCAAAAATCAAAGAAAAAGGGGCAAAAAAATCAAAGAAAAAGGGCAAAAATCCCCGCGAGGGGCGCGCTGGGGGGTCGGCGCAGGTTTGGGTGGCGGTCCCCATCAGGACGGGGAATTTGGGGTGGGATTTTGGGTTTTTTTGTATATATATATATTTTTTAGGGCGCCCGGCGGAGCTGCGGGTGCTGCCCTTGATGAAGACGAACTGACGTAATTAAGGCAGTTTCTTGTTGCCGAGCCTAAAGCCCATCCCAACAACATGAAACTACCTAAACCACAGATCAGCTGCGCTGGCATCCACGCGATTTCTGTCAGAACGGGCGGAAAAGGGCAAAAAAAAAAACAACAAACCCGGCCAGAGGAAGAGGAGGGAGGGGAAACGGGGCTGGGAGGAAGGTGGGGGAAAAAAGGGGAAAAAATGAGAGGAAGGGAGGAAATTCGCCCCCTTTGTTGCTGGTCTCCCTTCGCCCCCCTCGCGCCTCTCTCTGCCCGAAATTCGCAGCTCGGGAAACGCTCGGAAATGCCAAAATGAATAAAAATAAACCCGAAGCGGCATTTTCAATGCGTCAGTCTCCAGCGCAAATGGATTCAGTCGCTGGCGCGGCGGCGATTTTGGGGGGAATCGGCTCGGAAATCGGCTCGGAAATGCGGAATTCTCGCATTGCCGCCTCCCCACCTCCCCCCGCTCAAATCGCGCGGATCCAGCCCAAAACCGCGGCCCGAGAGCCCCCGAGAGCAGCGGGACCCAAACCCGCGCTGGGCTCCGCGCCCCGCGCAGCACCGCGCCTCCAAATCCTCCAAATCCTCCAAATCCTCCAAATCCCGCGGTTCGCCCCGAAATTGCCGCAATTGCCGCAATCCCCGCGCAGCCTCCGCGGCTCCTCCGCGCCGCCAAGTTCGCAGGGAAGGGAGGTTTGGGAAGAAAAACCGGGAATTCCGCGCGGAAATCCCGCTGGCAGGCGCGCAAATCCCCGCCAGGAAAACGCGCGGGGCTGCGGGAAAACCCGAGCGCGGAGGGAGGAAAAAAACCCACAACAACAACAATAATAATAATAACAATAACTGCGATAATAGAAATAAAATCCGCGCAGAGATGGGAATCTCCGCTCTTACCTTGCGGCCGCCATCCCCAATCGCGGTTTTTGGGGTGTAATCCCGGGGCAGCTCCCCCCAAAAATGGAAAAAGCCGCGCGGAGGGAGTTGCGCATCCCAAGGTCGCCGCGCCGGCTCTGCCTCCCTTCCCTCCCGCACCGTCACCTTTAAATGCATCTTTTACTGCTGCGGCACATTATATTTGCAGATCATAAAATCCACCTCCAGCGCTCGCCGAGACTGTCCTGACATTACTGTTTTATGACCTTGACTTATTGTGGTCACCTGGATAATATTTAAATCAACGTTACGGGGCTCGCGCTCGCATTAAAATCCCCCCGCCAGGAGAGGCTCTGGAAGCCTTAAAAGGATGAGTCTTGAGGAGGGGAAATAAAAAAAAAAATCTTATATATAGAGGTGGTGGTGGAGGTGGGGGGGGGAGGTGGGGAAGAAATGGTTCTTCGCCCCCCCCCCGCCAAAAAAAAAAAAAAGGGAAAAATATAAATAAATAAATTTTTTTTTTTTTTTTTACATTTTTAAGGAACCCACTCGTCCACGGTTCTGTGAAATTTATTTTGGCTCCGTAAAGGAAGATACATGCACAGGATAACACATACAGGATATACTTAAATACCACAGCCACGAGAAATTGACTTTTTTCCTCCTTTTCTTTCCCACCCCCCCCAATAATCAGATCACCCAATCCTCTGATTTTTTAATATTTTTTTCCTTTCCTCCCCCCCCCCCCTCCACCCCATTTTTTCCCTTCTCCATTCTCCTTAAATATTTTATTTTATTTTATTTTAAGGATGGCACCGCTTTCCTGGGAGGAGCTGCACAACTGCGGGCGGGAGATGTCCCCACTGCAACTCGAATTTACACACACCCATACGAAATCCGTCTTTTTTCTCCTTTTTTTGTTGCCTTTTTTCGCCGTTTTTATTGTACAATAGCCAAGCTACGCTAGGATTTGGGGGGGAAGGAAAAAAAAAATCCAAAACCAACAAACTTTGGGAGGCATTTATTCCCTCCTAAACATAAAAACCACACCTGGGGAAAAGTCCTTCTGCTTTGTGCTGCGCGGAAATAACTTAAATACTTGATAAGGTCGGGATTTTGTAATTTTTTTTTTTTTTTTTTTTTTTTTTTTTTTTTTGCGACTGTCTTATTTTCCACCTTTTATTTCCCCTCCGAGAAACTGCGGGGTGCAAAATCCCCTCGTGGCGCTCAGAGCGCAAAAACCACTCGAGGTCCTTTTGTTTTATTTGATTTTTTCGCCGTTTCGGCGTGTCGGGTTTTTGCGGGCGCGAGTAAAACGAACCAAAAAAAAAAAAAACCTAACAAAACCACCCCAAAATAAAATAATAAAATAAAATAAAATAGAAACCCAATGAAATAAAAGAACAAAATAAAACAACGAAATGAAATTAAATGAAATAATGAAATGGTGAAGTGAAATAATGCAAGGAAATTATGAAATGAGATGATGAAATGAAATGAGATAATGAAATGAAAAAAATGAAATGAGAAAATGAAATAACATAAAATAATAAAATAAAATAACAAAATGAAATTATAAGATGGAATAATAAAATAAAAGGATAAAGGAAATTATAAAAGAAGAAAATAAAGTAAAATAAGATAAAATAAAATAAAAAGAAGGTAAAAAAAATAAAATAAAGTAAAGTAAAATAAAATAAGATAAAATAAAATATAAAGAAGGTAAATAAAATAAAATAAAATAAAATAAAATAAAATAAAATAAAATAAAATAAAATAAAATAAAATAAAATAAAATAAAATAAAATTAAATGAAATAAAATAAAATAAAATAAAATAAAATAAAATAAAATAAAATGAAATAAAATAAAATAAAATAAAATCATGAAGAAAAATGTAAAATAAAATAATAAAATAAAATAGTAGAATGAAATAATAAAATGAAATAATAAAATAATAAAATAAAACAATAAAATAAAACCAGAAAATAATAACAGAAAATAATAACAAAATAGAATAATAAAATAAAATAATAAAATCAAATAATAAAATAACGAAATAAAAGAATAAAATAAGGAAATAAAAGAATAAAATAAAATAATAAAATAATAAAATAACGAAATAAAAGAATAAAATAACGAAATAAAAGAATAAAATAATGAATTAAAATAATAAAATAAAATAATAAAATAACAATAAAATACGGATTAAACAACCAAAAAAAAACCCCAAAAATTAAAAAAAAAACCAAAAAAACCCAGAAAAGCCCCAAAACGCCCAGAGAGGAGGGGAAGGCCGGCGGTTTCCCACGGCGGCAGCCGGCGCGGCCCGCGGCGCTCAGCTGAAGCTGAAGCCGGCGCTGAGTTCGCGGATCCGGTTCTCCCGGTTCATCTTCTTGAGCTTCATGCGGCGGTTCTGGAACCAGATCTTGACCTGGCGGTCGGTGAGCGCGATGCTGCGGCTGATCTCCAGGCGGCGCTCGCGGGTCAGGTACATGTTGAACAGGAACTCCTTCTCCAGCTCCAGCGTCTGGTGCTTGGTGTAGGGGCAGCGCTTCTTGCGCCCGCTGCGCGCCGTCAGCCACGTCCCCCCCGCGCCCTCCGCCTTGGCCTCGTCTGCCAAAGAAACGGCGCCGCTCAGCCCCGGTCCGACCCGGTCTGTCCCGGTCCGACCCGCTCAGTCAGCCCCGCTCAGCCCCGCTCAGCCCCGGTCAGTCAGCCCCGCTCAGCCCCGGCCAGCCCCGCTCAGCCCCGGTCAGCCCCGGTCCGTCCCGGTCCGCCCCGGTCCGTCCCGGTCCGTCCCGGTCCGACCCGGTCCGTCCCGGTTAGCCCCGGTCTGCCCCGGTCAGTCAGCCCTGGTCAGTCATCCAGCCCCGGTCCGCCCCGGTCAGTCCCGGTCCGCCCCGGTCTGCCCCGGTCCGCCCCGGTCCGTCCCGGTCCGGCCCGGTCCGCCCCGCTCAGTCAGTCCCGCTCAGCCCCGCTCAGCCCCGGTCAGTCATTCAGCCCCGGTCCGTCCCGGTCCGTCCCGCTCAGCCCCGGTCAGCCCCGGTCAGTCATTCAGCCCCGCTCAGCCCCGCTCAGCCCCGCTCAGCCCCGCTCAGTCATTCAGCCCCGGTCCGTCCCGGTCCGCCCCGGTCCGACCCGGTCAGTCAGCCCCGGTCCGTCCCGGTCCGCCCCGCTCAGCCCCGCTCAGCCCCGGTCCGCCCCGGTCAGCCCCGGTCAGCCCCGGTCTGCCCCGGTCAGTCAGTCAGCCCCGGTCAGTCATCCAGCCCCGCTCAGCCCCGCTCAGCCCGGGTCAGCCCCGGTTCGCCCCGCTCAGCCCCGGTCAGTCCCGGTCTGCCCCGGTCAGTCAGCCGCGCTCAGCCCCGCTCAGCCCGGGTCAGCCCCGGTCCGCCCCGGTCCGCCCCGGTCCGCCCCGCTCAGCCCCGGTCCGCCCCGGTCAGCCCGGGTCAGCCCCGGTCCGCCCCGCTCAGCCCGGGTCAGTCATACAGCCCCGCTCAGCCCCGCTCAGCCCGGGTCAGCCCCGGTCCGCCCCGATCAGCCCCGGTCCACCCCGCTCAGCCCCGCTCAGCCCCACTCAGCCCGGGTCAGCCCGCCCGGCCCGGGGCGGCGGGGAGCGCCCGAGGGACAGCACGGGTGAACGGGCGGAAAGTGGGGGTGTGCGGAGGGGAATTGGGGTGTTACTGAGGGAAATTGGGGTTTTCCCCTGAGAGAATGGGGTTGTTGGGGTGTATTCCGAGAGAAAATGGGGTTTTCCTGACAGAAAATGGGGGTGTACGGAGGGAAATTGGGGTGTTACTGAGGGAAATTGGTGTTTTACCGAGGGAAAATGGGGTTTCACTGGCGGAAAATTGGGGTTTGCTGAGAGAAAATGGGGTTGTAGTGAGGGAAATTGGGGTTTTACCGAGGAAAAATGGGGTTTTACTGGCGGAAAATGGGGTTATTGGGGTGTATTCCCAGAGAAAATGGGGTTTTACTGGCGGAAAATGGGGGTTTACGGAGGGAAAATGGGGTGTTACTGACGGAAAATGGGGGTGTATAGAGGGGAATTGGGGTTTTACTGAGGGAAAATGGGGGTGAGCTGAGAGAAAATGGGGGTTTACTGACGGAAAATGGGGTTGTACTGAGGGAAAATGGGGTTTTACTGACAGAAAATGGGGTTTTGTTGACGGAAAATGGGGTTTTACGGAGGGAAATTGGGGTTTTACTGACGGAAAATGGGGGTTTACTGACGGAAAATGGGGTTTTACTGACAGAAAATGGGGTTTTACTGCCAGAAAATGGGGGTTTACTGACGGAAAATGGGGTTGTACTGACGGAAAATGGGGTTGTACTGAGGGAAAATGGGTTTTTTCCCCTGGGAAAATGGATTTTTTTTCCCCTGGGAAAATGGGGTTACTGGGGTGTATTCCGAGAGAAAATGGGGGTTTACTGGCGGAAAATGGGGTTTTCCGAGAGAAAAAAATTATTTTTTCCTGAGAAAATGGGATTTGGGGGCTTTTTCCGAGAGAAAATAGGGTTATATGGGGTTTTACTGACAGAAAATGGGGATTTTCTGAGAGAAAATTGGGGGTTTTCCTGAAAAATGGGGTTTTTTCTTTGAGAAAATTGGGTTATTGGGGTTTCTCCGAGAGAAAATGGTTTTTTTTCCTAGAGAAAATGGGGTTATTGGGTTTTTTTCCCAGAGAAAATGGGGTTATATGAGGGTTATTTTCTGAGAGAAAATGGTGTTATATGGGTTTTTTTTTTTTTTTTTTTTTTTTTTTTTTTTTTTTTCCTGCAGAAAAATCGGGTTTATACAAGGATTTTAATGCATGGAAATAGCGGTTGAATTAAGCCAGAAAATCGGGTTTTAATAAGGGTTTTTTCCCCCAACCAGTGCACCAAAGACAACAGCCGATGTCAGCCCGCCCACCCGGCCCAATCCTTAATTTTTTTTTTTTTTTTTTTTTTCTGAGAGAAAATGGGGTTATTTTTTTATTTTTCCCTGCAGAAAAATCTGGTTGATATAAGGGTTTTGAGACACAGAAATAGGGGTTGAATTAGGCCCGAAGATCGGGTTTAAATAAGGGTTTTTTTTTTTCTGCAAGAAAATCGAGTTTATAGAAGGATTTTAACGCCCGGAAATAGGGGTTGAATAAAGGTCCATTAGGCCCAAAAATCAGGTTTAAACAAGGTTCATTCGGCACGAAAATGGGGTTTCACTAAGGGGTTTCCGGCACGGAAATCGGGGTTAAATAAGGGTTTTTCCGGGCTCAAAAATCAGATTTAAATAAGGTTCACACTGCACGAAAATGGGGTTTAAATAAGATTTTTCCCACATCGATTTTTTCCCGGCTCGGAAGTCGGGGTTAAATAAGGGTTCTTCCCGCCTCGAAAATGGAGTATAAATAAAGGTTTATTCGGCACGAAAATCGGGTTTAAATAATGGCATTTCCGGCTGGAAAGTCGGGTCACAAAAGTGGTTTACTCACCCCCAAAATCGGGTTCAAATAGTGGGTTTTATTCCCTTTGAAAATCGGGTTTAAATAAAGGTTTATTCGGCCCAATAATCGAGTTTAAATAAAGGTTCTCTCGGCCCGAAATCGAGTTTAAATAATGCGTTTTTCCCGGGTCGAAAATCGGGTTTAAATAAGGATTTATTCGGCTCGAAATCGAGTTTAAATAAAGGTTTATTCGGCCCAATAATCGAGTTTAAATAAAGGTTTATTTGGCCCAATAATTGGGGCGGTTCTGGAGGGGTTTTGGGGGAGAAAAATCGGGTTTTGGGGAGATAACACTAGTTTTGGAAACGATAAATCGAGTTTTGGGGAGAAAAATCCGATTTGGAGGATAAAAATCGAGTTTTGGGGAAGATAAGTCCGATTTTTAGTGGAAAAAATGGGTTTTAGAAAGATAAATCGGGTTTGGAGGAGAAAAATGTCAGTTTTGGGAGGGGAATGGGTTTTTGGGGGGAAGAAATGAGTTTGGGGAAGGAAATGGGGTTTTTTGGGGAGGGAAATGGGGTTTTGGGGGAGAAGACGAGTTTGGAGGAGATAAATCAGGGTTTGGGGAGGAAAATGGGGTTTTTGGGGATGCAAATCAGATTTTGGGGGGAAAGAATCGGGTTTAGAGGAGATAAATCAGAGTTTGGGGGAGACAAATCGGGATTTTGGGGAAAAGAATCGCGTTTGGAGCAGATAAATCGGGATTTGGGGGTACATAAATCGGGATTTAGGGGACATAAATCGAATTTTGGGTGCTACAAAAAAAAAAAAAAAGGGGGTTTTTATGGAATAAATCGGTGGCGCCTGCACTGCCCGGACCCCGCAAAGGTCGCGGGGTAAAGATCTCCCGCCTCCCCCGCAGCAATTAAACAAATTAAACAGCGCTAATTAAAATTTCCCTGAGGTCACTGATGAATTTTGGGGTTCCCCAGATCACCCCAAAAAACCCAAATCCTTTCTCGGCGCTTCCTGGGGCACGGGTCTGGGACATTTTTGGGGTGAAATAAATCAATTTTCGCAGCTTTCCCCTTCAGGCTGCGCTTCCAGGGCACAAATTGGGGTAAATCGGGGCAATTTCGGGAAAATGTCGCGGTTCACACGGCCCTAAATAAACACCGGAGGATCCTTGAATTTGGTCATGAGGAGGGAAAATCCGACCGGGAGCTGAGCCCCAATTCTGGGGAAAATCCACGAGAATCGCAGCAAATCCTCGGCCCCGATTTGGGCAAATTCCGTGAAAATTCGGGGTTCGCCCTTCAGGACCTCGAGTGCCCCCAAAGCTTCGGAGTCCCCTCCCCCAACGCTAAAATTCCACCAAAAAAGGGGTTTTTATTTAAAAAAATACAAAAATCGGGGCTCGACAGAACGGAGAATCGCATCTTGGGGAGGTTTGAATGAACTCAAATCGCCCGAATCCGCCCCAAATCGCCTCTGACCGTCCCAAACCGAAATTTCTCAAACAGCGACCCCAAAAAATCTCCAAAATCTGCCCAGCCCGGCGCATCCCCCTCCAATGCAACACTCGGACGGATAAATCCCTTTTTATTTATTTTTTACGTATTTCTTTCCGCCCACAGCGCAAATCCAACCAAAATAAACCTTTTTTTTTTTTTTTTTTTTTTTTTTTTTTTTTGGTTATCTCCCACCAAAACCTCTCCCGGCGCTTTTGTGCAGATTAACTTTGCGGGGTTTTGATAACCTTGACTTTGCTTTTTTCCCCTTTGTTTTGGTGGGGTTTTGTTGGTTTTTTTTTTCCCACCTGTCTGTGTTTTTTTTGTTTTGGTTTGGTTTTTTTTGTGGGGTATAATCGCAGCTCAGCCCTCAAATAAAATAATTTCCCCTCCGGACGCCAAACCAGAAATGCGAATTGTGCAAAATAATGAGGGAGAAAAGAGAATTTTTGGGATTTGCTCCCTCCAAGGCCGATTTGGGTGGGGGAGGAGAGGTTTTTTTGGGGGTCAGGATTTTTTGGGGGGTCCACAGAGCCGAAATTTTGGGATATTTTAATCCCCTCAGCACAGGCAAAGCCAGGCTTAGATCCGAGCGGGATTTTCCTGAGATTTTTTTGGGGTTTTTTCCCCCAGAAAATCCAATCCCATCATTCCCGCTGCCTGAATCCGCCTCTGGATTAGCCCGGTTTGGGGTTAAAAGGGGAATAAACCCCGAATATCCCAAATTTTCAGCCTCTGCAGCGAAAATCCAGCAGCTTTCCGTGCGAGCCTCGCCTCGGGAAAATCCCAAACCCAAAACATCTGCTCGACACAACAGAAACATTTCTCTGCCTCCGCCAACGAGACAAAACAAATCGAAGAAGTTCAATTAAAAAAAGCTTTTTTTCCTCTCCCGGAGCCTCTTCCCAGCCCTGGAAGGAGCCGCAATTCCCGCCTGCAGCTGCCAACTCCGCTCCGCGCTTTTTTATTTTCATTATTTCATTTTAATGCTTTATTATTTTTCCTTTTTTTTTTTTTTGACCGTGAGCCAACGCCAGAGGAAACCAATTCTCGCCCCGCGCGCGGAAATGAAGAATTCCCCTTGAAAAAAGGGCAAAAATCGGGGTTCACCCCCCTGGAAAATCACAACAAGCGCTCCACAAAAGCTCCCCGAGCCCAGGACCCCCCAAATCTCCGCGGTTCCAAAGCAAAGCCCAGAAACTCCGAATTTCCATCCTTTTTCTGCACCAAACACCAAATGTCCATCCATTTTCTGCACCAAACACCAAATTTCCATCCTTTTTCTGCACCGAACACCAAATTTCCATAATTTTTCTGCACCAAACACCAAATTTCCATCCTTTTTCTGCACCAAACACCAGATTTCCATCCTTTTTCTGCACCGAACACCAAATTTCCATCCTTTTTCTGCACCAAACACCAGATTTCCATAATTTTTCTGCACCAAACACCAGATTTCCATCCTTTTTCTGCACCAAACTCAGATTTTCCATCCCTTTTCCACACCCACCGCGCTCTCTGCTCCCCTTTCTCCCTCTAATACCCGAATATACAAATATATATTTTTAAACACCACGATTTGAGGCCGAATATGGAAATTTTTTTTCCCCCATAAAGCATCCTCAATCCGGGATTATTTTAATTTTTAATATTTAATCCAATTTCTGCGGGAGAAGCCGGCGGGGCAGCGAGCGCGTTGCGGGACAAATTTAACTCTTTAATCACCAAAAACTGAGGAAAAAAAACCAAAAAAACGGTGAATGCTCCCCTACCTTTCGCCTCGCTGTCGGAATTATCGGTGCTGGCGGTGTCCGTGCTTTTACTCATCTCCTTTTCCGCCTCGGCCGCGCTCGCTTTGGTTTTTTCCGCTTTGATTTCCCCCTGCGGCTGCTCCGCGCCGGCGTTTTCGGGGCAATTCCGCTGGAATTTGGGGGCAACCCCCTCGGGCGCCTCCAGCCGCTCTCCGCGGCCGCTCCTGCCCTCGAAGGCCGCCTGAAATTCCGGCGGATCGGGGCTTTTCTGCAGCGCGGGGTAGCGGTAGTAGCCGGGCACCGGCACCTCGTGGTCGGCCAGGCAGGGCTCGGCCAGCGGCGCGGGGAACAGCGCGGCCTCGGCCCCGTTTTCGCCGCTTTTCGCCCTTTTTTCCGCCGAGAACATGCAGCAGCCGCCCTCCTCCTTGACGGCGGGGAAGGCGCAGCTCGGCAGCTGCCGCGCAACAGGTTGCTCGATGCGGAAGGCGCCTTTGGGGTCGGCCCAGGTGTCGAGGGGCGCCAGGTACGGGGGGAAGGAGCCCAGGGCGGGCTCGTCGCGCTTCGGGAGCGCCGCGCAGCTCCGCAGCGGAGAGAAATCGCCCGGCTGCGCGAACAGCCCCGCGCCGGCCGCGAAGGGGTCGGGCCGAGGCAGCGGCTCCATCAGGAACGCGTTGGGAGCCGCGCCGTTGGGACATGACATTTTCTCCGGGAGCGCTTGGCGGGAGGAATACTCCAGCCAGGGGCTGACATCTTTTTTTTAGCGAGGGGGGGAAGGAGGAGAGAGAGAGAGAGAGAGAGAGGGAGAGAGAGAGGGGAAAAAAAAATAACAGAGGGAGGGGGGAGGAGAAAAAAAAATTTAAAAATCCTTGCCTTGTAATTACCCACGCATCGCTTTCACCCCCCTCACCACCGCCCCCACCGCCGCGGCCACCCCGCCTCTTTTATTTTTTTTTAATTTTTTTTAAATTTAATTTTTTTTGCTGTTTTTCCCCGTTTTTTTTTTCTCTTTCCATCCTCCCCCCCCTCCACGTGACGCCCAGGCCAATGAGGATTGAAAATGGCCTTGGTGATCCAGACGGCGCGGACGTCACGGGGGTCAAGTTGTCGCCGGCGGCGGCGGCTCCGGTGGAGCAACAGCGACATCTGCCCGTGCCCGCCCGGGCCTCCGCCGGCGCGGAACAAAGCGCGGCCCGCCCGGAGCTCCGCCGGCGCGGAACAAAGCGCGGCCCGCCCGCCCCGCTCCGCGACCCCCGCCCCGCCGGCCGCCCGAAAACCGCGCAAAAATCCTCCATTTCCCACCCATTCCCCAGCCCCGATCCCCCCCTCGGCGCGTTTTTACGGCGGTGATAAACGCGGGGGGATTCGGCGTCAAAAATTAAAATTATTCGTGGGGTTTTTTCCTTTTTTTTGTTGGTTTTGTTTTGGTTTGTCCCCCCCCTCACACACTCCTCTTAATTCTGTCTCGGTGGAAAATCCGCTTTTTGTGAGGGGGGTTTAATGATGGTTTAATGATGGTTTAATTATCGACCCCATCCTCCTCTTCCTCCTTCGCCTTCCTCCCTCGGCCGCTCCTTCCTCCTCCTCCCGATCCCGTTCCGGGTTCGGAGCCGCCGCTCCTCGGCCGAATTTTGGGTTTTATTCCGATTATTTCGGGCTCTGCAGGGGCTGGGGAGGGTTTGGGGGGCGCGCTCGCTTTTGGTCCTTTAGGAAAAAAATCGGGGCGGGGGCTGGGGGAGACAAATTTGGGAACAAAATTCCCGAAAATTCCCAATTTCTCCCGCAGCTCCTTGGAGCAGGTTGGGTTTTTCCCGAGCGGCTTCCCCCGATGGTGGAAAAAAGGGCGAAATCAAAATTTCTTTAATTTGCCTTATTTTCTGTTGTGTATTTTAAATTTTAATTCATTTTTTTCCCCCTTTCCCCTCCGCGCAGCAGCTTCGCCTCCCCTTGCCCTGCCCGAGCAGCTTTTTTTAATTATCCGCTCTCATTCCCGAATGTCTGGAATTTCTGGGATAAAACCGCATCGGGGGGAAGGGGGGGAAAAAATCCCCCCGGAGAGGGGGTAGAAAAGCTCGGATTTGGGAAAAAAAGCCGGAATTTGGAGAGCGTCAAGCGCCGCTGCCTCTTTTGCTCCGGGATTCTCTGGTCCAGCCGAAAACACTCAGAAAAAAACATATTTTTAAAGCAAAACTGTCCGGATTCGGGCGTTTTTTAATTGAATTTAATTTTCATTATTTCCCTGCAGTTTCTAAATTGCGTTTTCATTCTTTTCCCGCAGCGAATTAAGGATTAAAGTTACTTTTTTTTTGTCCCAGATTTTTTCCTTTCTCCTCTTTTTCCGTGGCGAGGTTCCCACCGAGGTCTCCTCAAGTTGGATTTTTTGGGGAATTTTTAATCTCCCAGCGAAAATTTAACATCGAAAACTGCCAGAATTGGAGTTTTTCGCGGTCGCCTCCTACTTTATTTCCTTTATTATTCCGGAATTGGGGTTTTCCAGCGTTGGGGGATTGGGAAAATGTAGAATGAATGGGAAAAAAGTAGGAAATAGGCCGGGAATTTCAAGATCATGATGGGGGATAAAGAGGCGGGTTCAGAGTCACTTTCAAGGGAAACAAAAAGAAAACGCGGCGTTCATTAATAGGAAAAAAGAAAAAAACCAAACCAACAAAAACCAGCAACAATAAAATAGGAAAAATAGGAAAATAAATTGAAATAAAAGAGAAAGACTAAGGAAAAAAAAAAAAAAGAGGGAAAGAAAGAAATCGCGGGGGAAAGGGAGGGAAAAAAAAAAAAAAGTGGAACTTGACCGTTTGGGGCGATTTGTAACGGTTTAGGGCAAAGCCCCAGAGAGACGCTCGGGGACATTCCTGGGAATGTTTTCCCAAGGATTTCCCAGAGATTTCCCAAGGATTTCCCAAAGATTTCCCCGCGCCGGGGCTGTAAAAGCGCCTCGCCTCTCTTCCCGCATGAAATGAGCCAAAATCCCGAGTTTTAGGCCTGAAAGCGCCGCGCGGGCGAAGCTCCCCGAGATTCCGGCGCCATTTGGTTCCTCGGGGAAAAAAAAAAAAAGAAAGAAAAAAAAGAAAAAAAAAAAAAGATAAAATAAAAGGAAAAAAAAAAGGAAAAAAGAAAAGCGAATCGCGACTTTATGGCCTCAATTTGTGGGATCAGCTTTGGGAGGAATCGCTCGTTTTTATGGGGTCCGGGCAAAATTCCGCCTCGTGTTTCTCAAAGTTTCATTTACGGCCGATGAAATTCAAGCCCAGCGCGGGATTTTTATTTCATTCCGCTTTTTTTCCCCCCTCCAATCCCATTTAATTTTATTTTTTCCCGCGGGTTTCATTTTTATTTTCATTTTCCCCCGTTTAATCTTATTTTTTCACACTGATTTATTTTTTACTTCCATTTTTCCCCTTTAATTTTTTCCCCACCACCGGTTTCACTTTTATTTTCATTTTTTCCCGTTTAATTTTAGTTTCTTCTTGCCTCTTTCATTTTTATTTTATTTTTCCTGCTTATTTTTCCCCCCTCTGTTTTCATTTTTATTTTAATTCCCCCCCACCTTTAATTTTCTTTTTTCCCGCCGGTTTCAAATTTATTTTCATTTTTTCCGTGCATGTTTGGGACGCCCGAATTTCACCTCGCGTTGTCAGCCTGGACAATAAACTGATTTTCCTCCCCCTCATTTTTTCCCTCTCTATCCCGGAGTTTTCCCGATTTTTTTCACTTTCTCATCCCGGTTTGAAAGAATTAAATAATTTGAATTTTCTCCTCCACGCAGGAACATCCGGATCGAAACTCCCTCAAAACCGGGTGGGAAAATGGGTGGGGGAAAATTTGAAAAACTAATATTTTAGGGAAATCTGGATTTTCAGTGGATTTTTTAGCATATTTTCCCATTTTTGAAAGGTTTTAAGGCCGTTCCGCGATCCTGGTCAGCACCTTGGGCCCGCGAAGTGGCGGATAAATAATAAAAAAAATCAAATTATTCCTAAATTAATAGCTGGAAATTCTCGTGATTCCTTTTTTTTGGGGGGGAAAAAAAGGGCGTGAAAACTCCGGGAGAGAGAATATTTGTTCCAATCCAAAATAATTAAAAATCAGATTAAAACCGGGCCATTAATGAGGGGAGAGGAATCAAATCCATCAGCCTAAGTGGGACCCCCGTGGGGAAAAATTCCAATTCCGGGGAATAAATCCCCGCAAAACGCAGGAAAAACCCAAAAGGGAAAAAAACCGGGAATATCCCCGATTTCCTGGGAATTCCGGCCCTTTCCGCGCCCGCTCCAACCCGCCCTTTTTGGGGCTTTTTCGGGCCAAAAAAATCCTAAAAAATTGGGGATTTCCCTTCTCCCTCGTCCCCTTTTAGATGCGGGACAATTTTTGGGGCAGTTTAGGGCCAAAAAATGGGGTAAAATTGAGGATTTTTATATTTAAGGGCCAATTTAGGGCAGTTTTTTTTCCCAAAAAAACCCCTAAAAAATTAGAATTTTTCCCTTCCTCGCCCCTTTGGGGTAAGAGGACAGTTTTTAGGGCCAATTCCGTAGTTTTTGTCCAATAAACCCAGAAAAATTTGGGGATTTTTCCTTTCTTCATCTGCTCGGAAATGCAGGACAATTTTTAGGGTAGTTATGGGGTTGTTTTTTGTTATTTTTTTGTCAGACACACAAAATTCGGATTTTTCCCTGCTCATCCTAATTTTGGGTCATTTCAGGACCATTTTTGTCCATTCAACCCTGAAAGAATTAGAATTTTTTCCTTCCTCTCCCTCCTGGGGTCAGGGGACGAATTTTGGTGTCACTTCAGGGTTTTTTTGGTCCAACAAACCCTAAAAAAAAAAGGGAATTTTGCTTTAGATCAGAACCTCATTTTGGGTCACTTCAGGACGACTTTGGGCCAATAAATTAAAAAAAAGTTCAGATTTGGCTTTCCCTGATCCCCCTTTCCCCCTTTTTATTCCCCATCTCATCATTTAACCTGAATTATTTTCCAAGCGCTCCTTGGGGGCTTTCCCCCCCCAAAAATTTCTGCATTTTATTCCGATTTTTAAATGGAAATAATTATTTTTTTTCCCTCTGGGAAGTCTTTTTGTGTCCTAAATAATCACAATAAATTCGAATTTTTTTCCCCCAAATTCCCACATTTTATTCTGATTTTTTTTTCCACCTCAAACATCCCATTCTTGGGAGCCTTTGGGTGCCTTTAATAATCACATTAAATTCGTATTTCCGCCCCGCGCCGAATTTCCCCTATTTTATTTTCACTTTTTCTCCCTGTTTTATTCTGATTTCCCCCCCAAATCCTCTTTATTTTATTATTATTTCCCCCCTATTTTATTCTGATTCCCCTCCCCATTCCTCTGACTTATTCTGATTTCCCCCCAATATTTTAACCTGATTTTTCCCCCAAAATTCCCCGTATTTATTCCAATTTCCCTCCTATT
Organism: Taeniopygia guttata; assembly: GCF_048771995.1. NCBI lineage: Eukaryota > Metazoa > Chordata > Aves > Passeriformes > Estrildidae > Taeniopygia > Taeniopygia guttata. The sequence continues at coordinate 4,855,623 of NC_133054.1, forward strand.
TTATTCCGATTTTTCTACATTTCCCTCCCCTTTCTAGGAACTTGTTCTCGCCTTTAACGATCACCTTAAATTTCTATTTTTTTTTCGCCGGAAATAATTCTGATTTATGGCCCGGGGAGGGGTGGGGGGAGAGAACAAAAAACAGCGACGCCAAAAAATAAAAAGTTAAAAAAAAAAAAAAACTCAACGCCTTTTTTTTTATTTGTTGGCTCAGAAACTGTAAACTCTCAGCACCAGAAATCCATCAAATTTTACAATCGCTCCTTCCTGCGCCGCCGGCAGCCCCAAATCCGCGGAATTATGGAATCATTTTTTAAGGGTTGGATTTTACCCCCCACCCTGCGCCGGGTCCCAGGAAAAAAATCCCAAAAAATCCCAAAAAATCCCCCAAAAAATAAAGCAAAATTAAAAAAAAATCCCCTAAAAAATAAAGCAAACAAACAACCCCCAAAAATTAAACAAACAACAACAACAACAACAAAATCTCCAAAAAAACACCCCACAAAAAAAGTCCCCAAAAAAATAAAATTAAAAATCCTCTAAAATCTCCCCCCGCCAAAAAAAAAAATCCCCAAAAAACCCCATCAAAACAAAATAAAATCCCCCCCAAAATCCCTAAAAAACAAAACAAAAAAATCCCCCCAAAAATTCCCCAATATATCACTAAAACCCCCCCAAAAAAATCCCCCCCACAAAACCCCAAAAATCCCCCCACAAAAACCCAAAAAAACCGATTTTGTTGCGTTTAATTCCGATTTTTAACCTGGGTTTTGGCTTGAATAAATAAATAAAAATTTGGTTTTATTTTGCCGGCGAAGGAGGTGGGGAAATGCGGGCGGGACCTCTGGGAATTGTTGGGAAATTCAGATTATTTTGGCGTTTTATCGCGTTTTATCGAGCCGGGAGGTGATGGCTGTTAAATAAAGTTATAAAATAATAAAAAAACATAAAAATAAAATAAAACTGAAGGCGAGGAGCGACCGCTGAAAGGCCAAACCTGAGAGCAACGAGGAAACCCCCGGAACTGAGGGAAAGCCTCCAAAAATTCAATTTTTTTCCCCATCTAGGAGAGAAAAATGAATTTTTTTCACCTCAAAATCCGATTTTTGGGTTAAATCCGATTTTCACGGGAGCTGCGCGGCGCTGACGCTCCCGAGGCGCCCAAAAATCTGCTGGGAATGGGGAAAAATTCCCAAAAAATGAAATTTTTGCACTTTTAGCCCCGATACTTGATTAATCCGCTGCTGTTCAATGGGAATAAATTGAATTTCGGCCTTTTCAAACTGGATTTGAGGCGAATAATTTATTTTTATTTAACATTTGATGGCGAATATAAAATTTTTGAAGGGTAAAATTGAAATTTTTTCAAGGTTTGAAGGGAATAACTTAAACTTTTAAACTGTTTGAATGAGAAATTGAATTTTTAAGGGGGAAAATGAGTTTGTTTTGACGATTTCATGGGAGGAAATTGAATTTATTTTGACTACTTGAAGGCGAAAATTGAATTTTTGAAGGGGCAAATGGCATTTTTTTCAGATTTGAAGGGGATAACCGATTTTTTTTTGACCTTTGACCGGGACAATGGAACTTTTTAAATAATATATTCAATTTTTATCTTTTTTTCCCCATCTTTCCCATCCCCTCCGAGGATTCTCCCTCCCTTTTCCCCCTCGCAGCCGCTTTTGATCAGGGCACATCTTTGCAGCAGATTTTTTATCAAAAGGCGCCGCGGGGCCCCTTGGGAAGGAGAAAAAAAATCCGAATTTTCCGCGTTTTCCCCATTTTTTCGCACCCCCTCTTTCCCCGCTGCAATTCCAGTTTTTGGGGATTTTTTTCCACCCCAAAATTCGGTTTTTTTGGTGTTTTTTTTTCCTCTTTTGGGGGGTGGAATTCCCGCCGCATTCCCGAGGTTTTTGTGGAATTCTCCCGCTCCAGCTGCGCCGCAGCCGCGGCCTCGCCGCCATTTCGGGGCAGAATCGCAAAAATTCCGGTTTTTGTCTCCATTTTTAACCCGAATTTCCCCCAAAACCCCAAAAATCTCCCCCCGGAATTGCCTCTCCCCAGTTCTTCATTTTTAGGGCTGCAATTCCCGTTTTTGGGGGTGCATATTTATTTTATATCTATTTTTTACGGCGCTATTTTGGTTTTTTTAATTTTTGTATTTTTAATATGCCAAATCCCTTTTTAAGCCGTGTTTATCTGTGGGGTTTATTTACGTATTTATTTCTCTGATATTTTCTTTATTTATCTATTTAATTCTTGATTTCTTTGTTTATTTATTTAATCCCCTAATAATTTATTTATTTCTCAATTTATTTATTCAAATTTTTATTAATCTATACTTATTTATCTATTTTTGATGTTTTATATACTTATTAATTCATTTTGTAACTATATAATATTATGTAATTGTATAATTATGTTCATTGGTATATTTTATTAATATATTCATATATTTTATTTATTGTATTTATAAATGTATTTATTTATTGAATATTTATCTCGAGTTATTTTAGTTAATTTCGCCTCAGGGATCACCGCCCCGAGCCCGGCTGCCAAAAAAAGCGATTTTTTTTTCCCAAAAAAGGAATTCTTTTGGGGGGCAGGAAATAAATGCAGCAGTAAAAAATAGGAATTAAAAATAATAGGGTAAAATAAAAGAAATTCAAAACAGGAATGGAAGAGGAATTAAAAGAAAATCGGAATAAAAAAGAGTTTAGAAAATAGGAATAGAATTAGGAAAAAAAATATTACAAAGGGAATGAAAAGTGGGAATAAAAAATACGAATGTAACAACGGGGCGAAAAAGAGGAATTAAAAATAATAAATAATAATAAATAATTAAAATAGGAATATAATAAAGCAGGAATTAAAAATATTTTAAAATAATTTTAAATAATAAATAAAATAAATGAAAATATTAATAAAAATAATTTTAAAATAAAATTTTAAATAATTAAAAATAGAAAATAAAAGGGAAAAAAAAAAAAATAGGAATAAACTCACCAGGAATTATAAAATCAGACAATAAAACCAGGGAAAAAACACAGGAAAATGCGGAAATTCCCCAAATCCGGCAGCCACAATCGCGGGTTTTTATCCCCGAAGCTCCGCGGGCGCGCAGCCAAGGCCGAGTCCGAGCCCGGGGCGGATTTTGGGTGGAAAAAAGCGAAATTCGGGGCCCCCCGGGCGGGGCGGAGCCGAAGGGGTTAAAGGTGATGGACTTGACTCCCTGAAGTTCAAAGGCACCGAAATTCCCATTTTCCCACCCAAAATCGCGGGGGCTTTTGGAGAAAAATTGGAATATTTTCATTTTTGGGTTTTTTTCCCAGTCTCGCCTCAATTCCTGGCTCGTCCCCATCGCGGTTTGGAGTTCAAAGACACCAAAATTCTCATTTTTCCACCCAGAATCGCGGGAATTTTGGAGAAAAATACAAATATTTTAATTTTTTTTGTTATTTTTTTTACTCTCGCCTCAATTCGTGGCTCGTCCCCATCACGATTTTCAACTCAAAACACCAAAATTCCCATTTTTCCCACCAATAACTGGGAATTTGGGGGAATTTTGGAGAAAATTTTGAATAATTTGATTTTTGGAGTTTTTCTCTACTCTCACCTCAACTCGTGGCTCGTCCCCATAAGACACCAAAATTCGAATTTTCCCACCCAAAATCGCGAAAATTTTGAATAACTTTGGGGAGTTTTGAAGAATTTTGGAGGAAAATCTGAATATTTTGATTTTTCGGTTTTTTTTCCCATTCTCACTTCAATTAACGTCTTGCCCCCATCGCGATTTTCCCTTTTTCCCCCTTTTTTCCCCATTTTTTTCATTTCCCCCCCTTTTTTTTCCTTTTTCCCCCTTTTTTATTCCCAAGGACTATTTAACGAGGATTTTCCTGCGCGCTCCATAAATTCGGTTTTACGGCCGCCAGCGCCTTTTCCTGGGGGAAAAAACCCCAAAAAAATAAAATAAAACAAAGTTTGAACTCGTCCTGGGGCTGAAGTGTGGTGAAAAAAAAAAAAAACACAACAAAATGGGAAAAAAAGGGGGAAAATGAGAAGGGGGAGATATGGAAAATGGGAAATAGAAATAAGAGGGAAATAATGGGAATAGAAGGAGAAGAATGGGTAAAAATTGAAATAAAATGGGAACTAGGATAAAAATTGGAAATTAAAGGGGAAATATGGGGGGAATAATGGAAATAAAAGGGGAAATATGGAGAAAAATGGGAATAAAAGGGGAAATGTGGGATAAAACTGGGGCTAAAAGGGGAAATATGGGGGGAAATGGGAATAAAAGGGGAAATAATGGAAATAAAAGGCAAAAATATAAATAAAAGGGGAATAATGGGACTAAAAGGGTAAAACTGGGACTAAAAGGGGAAATAATGGGACTAAAAGGGTAAAACTGGGACTAAAAGGGGAAATATGGGGCAAAACTGGGACTAAAAGGGGAAATAATGGGACTAAAAGGGGAAATATGGGGTAAAACTGGGACTAAAAGGGGAAATAATGGAAATAAAAGGGGAAATGATGGGACTGAAGGGGGAAATATGGGGTAAAACTGGGGCTAAAAGGGGAAATAATGGGACTAAAAGGGGAAATATGGGGTAAAACTGGGGCTAAAAGGGGAAATAATGGAAATATGGGGAAATAATGGGACTAAAAGGGGAATATGGGGGTAAAGCTGGGACTAAAAGGGAAAATAATGGAACTAAAAGGGGAAATACTGGGACTAAAAGGGGAAATATGAGGGGAGATGTTAATAAGAGGGGAAATATGGGGTAAAACTGAGACTAAAAGGGGAAATAATGGAAATAAAAGGGGAAATGATGTGACTAGAAGGTGAAACTCGGGTAAAGCCGGGCCTAGGGGTAAAACCGGGCCTGGGGTAAAGCCGGGCCTGGGGGTAAAGCCGGGCCTAGGGGTAAACCCGTGCCTGGGGTAAAGCCGGGCCGGTGGCGGTGGCGGTGCCGGCCGCGGTGCCGCGGTAATTGCGGAAGCGGCGCGGTCAGACGCAATTAACGAGCGCGGCTTAATGAGCCCGGCGGGCCCGGCCAGACGGCCTTTGTGCGCCGCACCCAAACAGGCAATCTGCCGGGGCTGTTCACCCTTTCCGTGCCTTTTTAACCTCTTATTTGGGTTTTTCTGGGGCTTTTTAACCTCTTATTTGGGTTTTTCTGGGGCTTTTTAACCTCTTATTTGGGTTTTTCTGGGGCTTTTAACCTCCACTCGGCCTTTTAATTCGATTTCCCCCCTCTCCTTTTTTTTTCTTTCTTTTTTTTTTTTTTTGGCGATTAAATTCTATTTTTCTTCTTTAATTTCTTTTTTTTATATTTTTCCTAGCTTTATTCCTCTCTTATTTTTTGCTCTTTTCCCCCCCGTTATTTCGTCTTTCAAAGACATATTTATTTTGGCTTTTCTCGCCTTTATTTTCTTTTAAATTATTTTTATTTAATTTTTTTTTTAAATCTTTCTGGGCATCTTTTAAACTGTTTTTTTTGTGGGTTTTTTTTTTTTTTTTTAGGTTTTTGGCATCTTTTTTGGGCTTTATTTTGCTTCTTTTGGGGGGAAGTATTTTCCCCAGGCCGCGAAGCCTCGGATCTCCAGCTTGATTTTCATTTGCCCCTCAAAAAAAAAATCGAATTTTTTCAGGTTTTGGGCCCAGCAGAAGAGGCAAAACCAAAGAGAAATAAAGATAAATAAAGCAAAATAAAATAGAAATATCGATAAATAAAGATAAATAAAGGCAAATAAAGTGAAAGAAAGAGAGAAATAAAGAGAAATGAAAATAAATAAAATTCCTTTTCCCCCCGTTTTAATCAGAACCAGCCCAGGCCGATCCCTCGGAGCTCTCGCACGGAGTTAATTTGGATTTAATTTGGATTTAATTACGATTTAATTGCGATTTAATTGCGACGGGCGCGAACCCGCCGCATTTTTGTGGTTTTTTTCTCCAGATTTTCCTCCCATAAAACGCGGCCGCCATCAAAGCGGATTTTTGTGGGGTTTTTGGGCCTTTTTGGGTTTTTTTTTGGTTGTTTTTTCCTCGCTTAACAGCGGCGCGCCTTGAAAGGGAGACGGGAATTTTACAGGAGCGCGCGAATAAACGGAATAAATGGGATTTTTTTTCGGGCTTTCCTCGCTTTTATCCCCCCCAAACTCCATAAAATCCCGGAATTGGCGATTCTGAGCCCAAAGCCGATCCCGCCGCCCTTTGTTCCCCCAGCGCGGGAAAACAACAAAAAACGCCGGAAAAAAAAACCAACAAAAAGTGGGAAAAAAATGGACTTTGTGGCTGTGAACTTGTTGGGATTTCCCGAAAAACTTGACTTTGCATTTGGAGTTTGGTATCCTTGACTGAGGCTCGCGGAATTCCCAATTTCCGCCCCTTCGGGGTCGCTTTTTGGGGTGTTTTGGGGTTTTTTTTTCCAGTAGAGCGAGCTCTGGGCAAGGGAAAAAAATTAAATTAGAAAAAAAAAAAAAAGGGTGAAATTTGAATTATGAGGGGTAAAAATGAAAAAATGGAGGAGGAATGGGAGATTTGGGCTGTAAATAGGAGTAAATATTAATCGTAATAGTAATATTAATAGTAATATTAATAATACTGATAAAAATAAAATGAGAATAAGAATAAAAATAAGAATAAAATAATAAAAATAGGAATAGGAATAAGAATAATAAAATAAGAACAAGAATAAGAATAGCAATAGTAATAAGAACAAGAAAATAATAAGAAATATAGGAATACGAATAAGAAAATAAAAATAATTTAAAAACAAAGAAAAGGAAATAGAAATCAAAATAAAATTAGTTTTTAAATGTAAATAATTTTTAAAAATCAATAAAAATAAAAAATAACTAAAAATAAAAATATAAAATAAAAATAATATTAAAAATAAAATTAGAAATTAAAAATCATATATAAATATATAACATAAATGTATAAATGTAGAAAAAATATAAAAAAATAAATAAAAGGAAGGGAAATCAAATAAAAAGGACACCCAATAAATCCCAAATCTCCCCCGGCCCCGGCGGAACTTCGGGCTGAGCCCGCGGGAGGAAATTCCCGATTTTGGCCGGGGAAGCCCCGGCCCGCGAGGAGCTTTAAAGAGGGAAATTCCAATAAAATGTCAAATAAAACCCTGATGGAGAACAGGCCGTGAACGTCTTTATTCCGCACCATTCCCTCGCTTACACACACACAAATTCCTCTTTTTTTTTTCTGTATTTTTCACCTTTTCCGGGATTTTTTTCCCTCTTCTTCTTCGCCTCCCTTTTCCCGACGACAAAAATTTTAAAAAAATCAAAATACAAAATGAAACCGCGGCGGGGTCGATGCACAAAGCGTTGGAAATTTGATTTTTCCGCCTGGATTTTGCCCCAAAAATGAATTTTCCTGCCCATTCTCCCCTGAAGGTGTGGAAATTTGGGGTTTTTTGGGGGGAAAATTCTCCTTTTTGGCCCCAAATTTGGGGTTTTTGGGGATGGAAACGTCCAGGGCCGCTGCGGCCCCGCGGCTGAGTTGGAATTCCCGTGTGCCTGAAGGAGAATAAAAATTAAAATAATATAATATAATTATAATAATAATAAAATATATATATAAAAAGGAATCACAGACTGTCCGGAGGAGAAAAAAAAAAGGGGGAAAACAATTAAAATTAAATAAAGTCCATGGAGTTCAAGTCCTTGAAACTGGGGGGGTGGGGGGGGAGGATAAACAACAAAAAATCAGGAAAAAAATCAGGAAAGATAAGAAAAATAAGGAAAAAAATAAGGAAAAATTAGGAAAGAAACCCAGGGAAAAAAAAAAACAGGAAAAAATCAGAGAAAATCTGATATAATCAGAAAAAATATCAGAAATTAATCAGGAAAAAATCAGAAAATAATCAGGGGGGAAAAAACCCACAAAAACATAGAAGAAAACAGGAAAAAAAATTAAAGTATCTGAAAATAAACTGAAAAAAAATCAGATAAAACCAGAAAAAATCAGGAAAAATAATTAAAAAATAGGGGGAAAAAAGCAGAAAATAAAACAGGAAAAAATATGAAAAAAAATCAGAAGAAAACTGGAAAAATCAGGGGGGAAAATATCCGAGAAAAAATGCCAGGAAAAAAAAAGTCAGAAAAATTCAGAAAAAAAAAAAATCAGGGAAAAAAATGAGAAAAAATCAGGGAAAAAATCAGAAAAAAAAAAAACAGAAAAAAAAATCTGAACACACAGAAAATCAGAAAAAAAATCTGAAAAGCCAGAAAAAAAAAGAAAAAAAAAAAAACAGAAAAAAAAAATTTACAATCCAGGAAAAAAAAACAGAATAAAGCCAGAAAATATCAGAAAAAAATCAGAAAAAAAATAGCCACGAAGAAACCAGGACAAAACCAGAAAATATCAGGAAAATAAAAATCAGAAAAAAAAAAAAAAGAAGAGAAAACCACGAAAAAACCTTGAAAAATCAGAACAAAATCAGGAAAAAAAAAAAAAAAAGGAAAAAAATCAGAAAAAAAACCCAGAAAAATCAGAAAAAAAAATAATTAAAAATCATTAAAAAACCAGAAAAAAAAACCAGAAAAATCAGAAAAAATTAATTTAAAAATCATTAAAAAACCAGAAAAACCCCAGAAAAATCAGCAAGAACTGAGGGAAAATCGGGACCAAAACGGAAAACCTCTCCAGCCCGAGGCCGCCGCTGTCCCCGGCGCGGCCGCGGCTCGGGGCGGTTTTTGGGGGGAATTTGGGGGATTTCGGGGCTCACAACAGGGGGTTCCCGGAGAAGAACTGGAGGCGGTCCCGGCTGAGCTTTTTCTCCTTCATGCGGCGGTTCTGGAACCAGATCTTCACCTGGCGGTCGCTGAGGTTCAGCAGCCGCGAGAGCTGCAGCCGCTTCTCCTTGTTGATGTAGACGTTGAAGAAGAACTCGCGCTCCAGCTCGCGGATCTGGAACTTGGAGTACGGGCAGCGCTTCTTCCGCGTCCGCGGAGCGCCTGCGGGGAAATCGGGGTGAAAACGGGGAAAACGGGGGTTGGGGGGGTGAGGGGGGGGGGGAGAGGATGGGGGAGGTGGGGGTTAAAAATGGGGGAAAAATGGGGAAATTGAATGGGGAATGTGGGGTTTGAAATGGGATAAAAATGGGGGAGTGTGGGGTTTGAAATGGGATAAAAATGGGATAAAAATGGGGTAAAAATGGGGAAATGTGGGGTTTGAAATGGGGTAAAAATGCGATAAAAATGGGATAAAAGTGGGATAAAAATGGGGGAATGTGGGGTTTGAAATGGGGTAAAAATGGGGAAAATAGAATGGGGAATGTGGGGTTTAAAATGGGATAAAAATGGGGGAATGTGGGGTTTAAAATGGGGTAAAAATGAGGGGATGTGGGGTTTAAAATGGGATAAAAATGGGATAAAAATGGGGGAATGTGGGGTTTAAAATGGGATAAAAGTGGGGGAATGTGGGGTTTAAAATGGGATAAAAATGGGGGAGTGTGGGGTTTAAAATGGGATAAAATGGGATAAAAATGGGGCAATGTGAGGTTTAAACTGGGATAAAATGGGATAAAAATGGGGGAATGTGGGGTTTAAAATGGGGTTAAAATGGGGGAAATAGAATGGGGAATGTGGGATTTAAAATGGGATGGGTGGGATGAAAATGGGGAAAATAGACTGGGGAATGTGGGGTTTAAAATGGGATAAAAATGGGGAAAATAGGATGGGGAATGTGGGGTTTAAAATGGGATAAAAATGGGGGAATGTGGGGTTTAAAATGGGATAAAAACGGGGAAATGGAATGGGGAATGTGGGGTTTAAAATGGGGAAAAATGGGGAAATGGAATGGGGAATGTGGGGTTTAAAATGGGATAAAAACGGGGATTCAGAGTGGGGTGCGTGGGGTGAAAATAGGGAAAATAGAATGGAAAATTCATCATTAAAAGGGGATGGGTGGGCGGAAAATGGGGTAAATAGGCTGGGAAATATGGAATTTAAAAAGGGATTAAAAATGGGGTTTCGGATTGGGGTGAGAATGGGATAAATAGAATAGAGAATATGGAATTTAAAATGGGATAGGTGGGATGAAAATGGGATAAATAGACTGGGAAATAATTAAAAAAGAGATGGGTGGCCCGAAAAAATGATACATTTCCTGAAACAATAGATTATTCTAAAAGGGATTGGTAGCCCAAAAAAGGGAAAATATACTGGAAAAAAACCCATAATTTAAAAAGGGATGGGTGGCCCGAAAAAGGGATAAATAAACTGGGAAAATCAGTAATTTAAAAAGGGATGGGTAACCCCCAAAAAAGGATAAATAGCCTGAGAAAATAAATTATTCTGAAAAGATGGATGCCCGAAAATGGGATAAATAGCCTGAAAAAAAAAAAGTAATTAAAAAATAGATGGGTAGCCTGGAAAAGGGATAAATAGCCTGGAAAATTAAATTATTCTAGAAGGGATGGGTGGCCCAAAAATGGGATGAATATACTGGAAAAAAAGAATGTAATGGGTAGCCCAAAAAAGGGATAAATGATCCCAGAATGATAAATGATCCCAAAAGGGATGGATAGCCCAAAAAGGGATGGATAACCCCAAAAGGAATAAAGAATAATTAACTCCAAAATGAATAAATACCCCACAAGGAATAAATAACCCCAAAAGGGAAAAATACCCCAAAAATTCATAAATACCCCAAAAGGAATAAATATACCCAAAAGGAGTAAATACCCCAAAATGAATAAATAACCCCAAAGGGAATTAATACCTCCAAAATGAATAAATGCCCCATGAAGGAATAAATACCCCAAAAGGAAAAAATACCCCAAAAAAGGAATAAATACCCCAAAAGGAATAAATACCCCAGAAATTAATAAATACTCTGAAAGGAATAAATAACCCCAAAGGGATTTAATACCCTAAAAATGAATAAATACCCTAAAAAGAATAAATACCCCAACAGGAATAAATACCCCAAAAATGAATAAATACCCCAAAAAATGACTAAAAATCCTGAAAGAAGAACAAACCTCAGAATGAAGAATTACCCCAAAAGGAAGAAATCCCCCCAAAAATGAACAAATAACCCCGAAATCCGCGGGGGGAGCGGCAGAAATTTGGGATTCCTGGGAGGGCGCCCGGAGCGCGGTCAGGGCGGATTTCTGGGGAATTTCCCGGCCCGCGCGGGGATTTGGGTGGATTTGGGTGGATTTGGGCAGGTTTGGGGTTTTTGGGGAGCAGAGCCGGTTTGGGGTGGGTTAAACCGGGTTTGGGGTGAGTTAAGCGGGGTTTGAGTGGGTTAAGCGGGGTTTGGGTGGATTAAGCGGAGTTTGGGTGGGTTAAGCGGGTTTGGGGTGGGTTAAAGGGGGTTTGGGTGGGTTAAGCGGGGTTTGGGTGGGTTAAGCGGGGATTGAGTGGGTTAAACCGGGTTTGGGGTGGGTTAAAGGGGGTTTGGGGAGCAGAGCCGGGTTTGGGGTGGGTTAAGCGGGGTTGGGGTGGGTTAAGCGGGGTTGGGGTGGGTTAAGCGGGGTTGGGGTGGGTTAAGCGGGGTTTGGGGTGGGTTAAGCGGGGTTGGGGTGGGTTAAGCGGGTTTGGGGTGGGTTAAAGGGGGTTTGGGGTGGGTTAAAGGGGGTTTGGGGTGGGTTAAACCGGGTTTGGGGTGGGTTAAGCGGGGTTTGGGTGGGTTAAGCGGGGTTTTGGGAGGGAAGGGATCAAAGCAGCGCCGATATCAGCGCGGCCCGATTTAGGTCGGGATTAGGGAGCAGAGCCGCGGTTCCGCACCAGTTTCTGATTAACTCCAGCCCCGCCACACACGCGAGGGACGGGAATCAAAGCCGGGAAATTCGGGATGGGATCCTCGGAGGCGCCGGGGAGGCAGAACATCCCCCCTCCAAAAAAAATCCCACCAAAAAATCCCAGAAGGCAAAGCAACCCCAAAAATAAAATACCGCCCAAAATCCCAAAAGGCAGAACATTCCCCCCAAAAAAATCCCAACAGGCAAAGCAACCCCAAAAATAAAATACCCCCAAAAATCCCAAAAGGCAGAACATTCCCCCAAAAAAATCTCAAAAGGCAAAGCAACCCCAAAAATAAAATACCCCCAAAAATCCCAACAGGCAGAACATTCCCCCAAAAATCCCAAAAGGCAAAGCAACCCCAAAAAAATCCCCCCAAAAAACCCCAAAAGCAGGACAGCCCAAAAAGCCATCCCAAGAGGTTGAACAGACAAAAAAATATCCCAAAAAGCAAAGCATTCCCCCAAAAAAAATCCCAAAAGCAAAAATTCCCCCAAAAAACCCCAAAAAGTAAAACAGCCTCAAAACCCCATCCTAAAAGGCAAAACAGCCCCAAAAAAATCCCCAAAACCGCCCCAAAACAGTCCCGGATTCCTGGAGCGGCGCCGAGGCGAAATAAATAAAATAAGATCAAATAAAATTCCTGAAATGAAATTTGAAATGAAATTTAAAATCCGGTTTCGAGGCGATCCAAAGGGAAATCCTCTCCTGACAAAGCGCGGCTCGGGAGGGGAGGATGCGCCTGGAAAAACGGGGGAAATTCTCCTTTTTGGCCCCAACTGCGGCGGTTCCTCCCTCAGCCCGGCCGCAGAGGGCTCGGCGGCGCGTTTTAATTAGAAATTAATTTAAAAAGCATCCCCAAAGCGCGGGAAGCGGCGGGGGAAGCCCGCGCGTTCTGCCCAATTGCCTCTCACCCTCGGCAACCCCGATCCTTTAAAACGCCCGCCTAAGTTCATGATCAAAGTTAATATTTGTCACCGGCCGCGCTTTTAAAATTTCACAGACTCGCGGAGAGACAGCGCGGGGACGTGGCCGCGCTTAACATCCCCGCTTTACGTTTTATTTTCCTTTTTTTTTTTGTTCTCTCACCGCCTTTTTTTTTTTTATTATTTTCCCTTTTTTTTCTTTTTGGTGGTTTTTTTTTCGCCATCGTAAAAAAAAAAAAAATAAATAAATAAAAGGGGAGAGAGAGAGAGAAAGAAGAAAGCGCTTCGGAGCTTCTCATAAAATCCTGGCCGCGCTTATAAAACTGCACATAAAAAGCTCGGCCGGGCTGGGTCTGCCCCGGCTCAAACGCGGCTCAAACGCGGCTCAAACCCGGCTCAAACCCGGCTCAAACCCGGCTCAAACGCGGCTCAAACGCGGCTCAAACCCGGCTCAAACGCGGCTCAAACGCGGCTCAAACCCGGCTCAAACCCGGCTCAAACCCGGCTCAAACCCGGTTTAAACCTACTCTGCGCGCCGCTCTTGGAGCCCTCCTTGGCCCCCGACGAGGAGGACGCCGAGGCCGAGCCGGGGTTGGCGTTCTCCTCCTCCTCCTCCTCGTCCTCCTCGTCGTGCGCGGAGCCCCCCGCGCCCCCCGCGCCCCTCTCGCCGCCCGCCCGCTCGGGGCTCTCCAGGAAGCGCTCGAAGCTCTGCGGCAGCGCCGAGTTCTTGGCGGCCGCGGGGTAAAACCCGGGCGGCGGCGGCGGCGGCGGGGCGGCCGCGGGGTGCTGCTGGTGCTGCTGGTGGTGCTGGTGGTGGTGGTGGTGGTGGTGGAAATTCTCGCTCTTCAGCAGCACCTCGGCGGGCGGGAGGCACTCCCTGTGCATCAGCTCCTCCGCGGAGTAGCACGCCGCGTAATTCCCGCGCGGGTGCCACTTCCCCGCGGGCTCCAGCGCGTACGGCACCTCGCGGGGCAGGTTGGCGGCGTAGGGGTAGGAGATCTGCCGAGCGGGCCCGAAGGAGGGCACGGACGGGAACTCGGGCACGTAGTAGGTGCAGCTGGGCAGGTACAGGTTCCCCGCGCGGTCCCCGAAGTCGCCGCCGCCGCCGCCGCCGCGCTCCTTGCGCGTCTGCGAGGGGCAGAAGTTGCCCAGGTTCACCGAGTTGAACATCCTGGCCCCGGCGCTGCGGAGGGGCTTTTTTTGGGGGTTTTGTTTTTTTATATATAAGCCGCGCTGCTCGGGGTTGAGAGTTTTTTTTTTTTTTCTCCCTGAGCTTTTTTTTTTTTCCCTGAGCTTTTTTTTTCCCTTTTTTTTTTCCCTTTTTTTTTTTTCCTTTTTTTTTTTTTTTTTGTGTGTGTGTGTGGAAAGAGCGGGGGAGGGAGGGAGGGGGGAAAGCGGCGCGGAGGGTGAAAAAAAAAGGGAATTTTGGGGAGGCGAGGATGACGCGCGCTCCGTCTCAGTCGCTGTTGAGCGCCACGTGATGCCGGAGTAGAAATTGTCATTTATTTGTCATTTATCGGCCGGAGCGCCGCAGGAGGGGCGGCCGCGCTGGGGTAAGAGCCGGGCCCGGCCCCGGCCCCGGGGCGGCGGGAGCGAGAACCGGCCCCGGCCCGGGGCAGCTCCTGCTCCGGGGGCAATTCCTGCCCGGCCCGGGGGCAATTCCTGCCCGGCCCGGGGGGCAATTTCTGCCCGGGATCGGGGGCAATTCCTGCCCGGCCCGGGGGCAATTCCTGCCCGGCCCGGGGGCAATTCCTGCCCGGGATCGGGGGAAATTCCTGCCCGGGATCGGGGGCAATTCCTGCCCGGCCCGGGGCATTTCCAGCCCCGGGGGCAATTCCTGCCCAGACCGTGGGCAATTCCTGTTCCGGGGGCATTTCCAGCCCGGGATCCGGGGCAATTCCTGTTCCGGGGGCATTTCCAGCCCGGGATCCGGGGCAATTCCTGTTCCGGGGGCATTTCCAGCCCGGGATCGGGAGTAATTCCTGCCCGGCCCGGGGGAAATTCCTGCCCGGGATCGGGGGCAATTTCTACCCGGCCCGGGGGCAATTCCTGCCCAGACCGTGGGCAATTCCTGCCCGGCCCGGAGGCATTTCCATCCCGGGGCCAGGGCTAATTCCTGCCCGGGATCGGGGGCAATTCCTGCCCGGGGGCATTTCTTGTCCTGGGGGCATTTCCAGCCCAGCCCCGGGGGCATTTCCAGCCCCCGCCCGGGGAACTTGTTGGGTTTTTTATCCCCTCCTTTCTTGCTCTTTTTTTTTCCCTTTCTCCTCCTATTCTCGCGTTTTGTTTTGTTTTGTTTTGTTGGGTTTTTCTAACCGTGTTTTTCCTCTTTCCCCCTTTCTTCCTCTTTTTCTTACTCTCTCCCTCTCCTCGCTCTTTTTCTTTTCCTTCCAGTTTTATTCTTGTTTTATTCTCCTTCTCCCTTTCTTCCTCTTTCTTTCTGTCTCCTCCTCGTTCTTTTCCTTTTATTTTCAATTTGTTTTTGTTTTTTTCCTCTTTCCCCCTTTCTTGCTCTTTTTCTTAATCTCTTCTTCTCCCTATTTTCTCTTTATTTTCCTTCAATTTTTCTGTTTTTCCCCCTTTCTTCCTCTTTTTCCGTCTCTCTCCCTCTCTTATCACTACTTTTCTTTTTCTTTCAAGCTTTTCTGTTTTTTTTCCCTCTTTTCCCCTAAACCCAAACCCTAACTCCTTTCTTGCTCTTTTTTCTCTTCTTCCCCTTTCTTCCCCTTTTCTTTCCATTCCCCCTTTTTACTCTTTCTTCTTTTTCTCTCTCCCCCTCTTCTCACTCTTTATATTTTTATTTTTCTTCCAATTTTTCCCTTTCCCCCTTTCATCCTCTTTCTTCTCTCTCTCCTCCCTCCCTCTTGTCGCTATTTTTCTTTTTCTTCCAAGTTTTTCTGCTTTTTCCCCGCTTTCCCCGTTTCTTGCTATTTCTTCCCCTTTTATTTCCTTCCCCCTTTTTGCTCTTTTTCCCTCTCATCCTTTTTTGCTGTTTCTCATTTTCTTCCCTTTTCACCCATTTTTCCTCTCCTCCATTTTTTCTCCCTTTTTTCCTTTCTCCCCCTTTTTTATCCTTTCCCTCCCTTCTCGCTCTTTTCCTTTTCTTCCTTTTTCTCAATTTTCTCTTTTTTCTTCCCTTTTTTCTTTTTCTTTCCCCTTCCCTTTCCCCCTTCCCTTTCCCCTTTTTATTCCCTCTCTTTTTCCCTTTTTTCCCTCTTTTCCCCCTCATTTTCCCTTCCCCCCCCCCCTTCTCCCTTAATTTTCTCCCCTTTTTTCCATCTTTTCTCCCTTTTTCCCCATTTTCCTGTCCCGCCGCTTCCAGCGGGGTTTGGCGCTCCAAGGGCTGGAAAATCCCAATTTTATCAAGATTTTAATCACTCTGATTATTCTAATTTATTATTCCCACCCCTGCAAAAGCTTCAGGCAGCTCCATAAAACCTCGGGAGTTGCAGGGGGAACTTTTTCTGCAATAAACGGGAATTCAGCGAAATTACAAATCCCTCTCGGCCGGGCGAATTAGCGCTAATTAACGAGCCCCTAACAAACGCTAATTACTCCTCTGCGCGTGCTTTTGATGGAAAAAATTCCACTCCAGATCGCGCGAAGTTTCCCAACTTTAAACCCGGAGCAGGCCCGGCGATTTAAAATGTATTTTACATGAATTTTAAATCCATTTTAAATGTATTTCAAATGAATTTTAAATGCACTTAAAAAGAATTTTAAATGAAATTTTCAAATGGCATTTTAAATGATATTTTAATGATATTTTTCATTGTTTTAAAATGCTATTTTTAATGAATTTTGATGCGGATTTCGCGGTTTATCCAGGAAAATAAAGGAAATGAAATCTCTGCCTGATCAATATTCCAAAGTCTCCCTTCTCCCTGAAATATTTATCCCGGTATTGAATATTTCATGCGCGGGTTTATTGTCAATCAATGGCGGCGCTTCCCTCGTTTAGTCCCGAATTAAAATGAAAAAAAAAAAAAAAAAAAGAGAATTTTGATTAAAGTCGTTTGTCTCGCGCCTGGAATCCTCTCTGATCCCCGTCCCGCTGGAATTTATCCCGGAAAAAAAATCGAAATATCGGAGCGCGGCTGGATATTGGGTGGGTTCGCCTCGGAATTGTCCAAATTTAATTTAAAAACAGGGATTATAATTTAAAAGAATCGTTCGGGAAAGGGAAAAATCTGAATTTCCTGCGGGATCGGGTTTTCCCGCTTCATTCCCGCAGCTCCGGAGGAACAATTCCCTGGAATAATTGGGGATAAATCGGGTTTTTCACCTGGGTTGGGATTTCTGAGCCTTCCCCGATGGAAAAACTCAGGAAATTCTGGTGTTCCTGAATTTTTTTCTATCAATCCAGCAGGAAAATTTAAGGGGAAAAAAAGAGAAATTTCAGGAGCACGAAAAGTCTTGACGGCCGCCGTGGGGGTTCGCTGAGATAAAAAATCGAGATAAAGTAACAAATCCACCCCAAATAATCGGGATTTCACCCCCAGATCACCAAGATTTTACCCCAAAATTACAAACCCACCTCAAATAATGAGAGTTTCACCTCCAAATAATGGGAATTTCACCCCAAAAGAACAAATCCACTCCAAGTAATGGGAATTTCACCCCAAAATAACAAATCCACCCCAAAATAATATGAATTTCACCCCTAAATAATGGGAATTTCACCCCAAATAGCAAATCCACCCTACAATAAAGGGAATTTCACCCCCAAACAAAGGGAATTTCACCCCAAAAGTGCTCTCCGGGCTGGCTCCTCCTGTTCTCCCCAATTTAATTCCATTTATTTTGGTCCCATCCACCCGCAGTTGGGTTTTTTCCCATGGGGGTCGCCGAATTTCAGGGAAAAAAGTGGTAAAAATGGGAAAAAACCTCCTCGGAGGAGCAGGGCAGCGGCTGAAAATCAAAATATCCCGAAATTCGGCAGCGGTGTGGGGGAAAAAAAGGGGAAATTTTTGATTTTTTTCTGGAGCGAAGAGGAGAAAAATCCCGGGAATTGCGGCAGCGCCTCCCGAACCCCGAAAACCGGGAATTCCGCCCGGAATTTTGGGGATTTGTTGGGAATTCTCGGAGTCCGCGCCCGCCTCGCTCGCGGCTTCCCAGCCCAAATAATTCCCATTAATTTCGGGCTTTCCCCACCCTTTTCCTTTGGCTTTGTGCTCCCCGTTCCCATAAAATCCCTTTTTTTTCCTTTTTATAAGGGATCGGGGCGGGCTGAAAACACAAATAAATATCCCAGGAATTGCGGGACGAGGGTTTTTATCCCAATAAAACTGGAAATAAAAACCGAAATAAAAACAAATAAAAACCCGCCACTCCAAGACGGAATCCAGGAGTTTTTCCCTGTTCCTAATCCCATTTTTTCAATCTTTTTATGGCGTTTTGGGGCAAAACTTTTAATTAAAGTGTCAGCGCGGCTTTAAGCGGGGTTTTTATGGGGCGATATTAATCCCGGACTCCGAACTAACGATCTTCTGGGATTTTTTATGAGCTTAATTATTATTTTTTACCCCCTGCAATTCCCTCCTCTGGAGCATCTCCCTCTAAAATGGGAAAAAAAAGGTTTAAAATTCACTTTTTTTGGGGATTTTTAGACCCCAGGGGAAGCTCTGAGCGCGGGTTTTTAACCAGAGGGGGAATTTGAGCTCGTCCTAAAATCCTGAAACCCCAAACCCCTCCAAAAACACCCCAAAATCGGAGCGGGGAGAATTTGGGGGGTTTGGGAGGGAAAAAGGATTTAAAGCCGAGCCCGGGCGTGGGGCCGGGGTTTAAAGTCACGTTTTGGGGTTTAAAGTCACGTTTTGGGGTTTAAAGGAGGGTTTTGGGGTTTAAAGTCACGTTTTGGGGTTTAAAGGAGGGGTTTGGGGTTTAAAGTCGGGTTTGAGCATTTTTAAGATGGGTTTTGGGGTTTAGAGTTGGATTTAAAGTCCGGATTTGAGGTTTCGAAGCCGGGTTTTGGGGCATAAATGGGCGGTTTTGGGGTTTAAAGGCAAATTCGGGGTTTTAAAGGTGGGTTCGAGGGTTTAAAGGCGGGTTTTGGTGTTTAAAGGGAAATATGGTATTTTAAAGGAAGGTTTGGGGGTTTAAAGGAGGGTTTTGGGGTTTCAAAGCCGGGTTTTGGGGCATAAAAAGGAGGTTTTGGGGTTTAAAGGCAAGATTGAAGATTTGAAGGCGGGTTTGGGGGTTTAAAGGCGAATCTTGGGAGTAAAAATGAGGTGTTTTGGGGGTTTAAATTCCGATTTTGGTGTGTAAAAAGGGTTTTTATGGTGTTTAAATTCGGGTTTTGGGGTGTAAAAAGGGTTTTTATGGTGTTTAAATGCGGGTTTTGTGGTGTAAAAAGGGATTTTTTTTTGGTGTTTAAATGCGGGTTTTGGGGTGTAAAAAGGGATTTTTATGGTGTTTAAATGCGGGTTTTGGGGTGTAAAAGGGGGGTTTTTGGGGTTGAAATGAGGGTTTTGTGGTGTAAAAAGGGATTTTTTGGTGTTTAAATGCGTGTTTTGGGGTGTAAAAATGGGGTTTTTGGGGGTTGAAATGCGGATTTTCGGGTGTAAAAAGAGATTTTTTGGGGTTGAAATGCGGGTTTTGTGGTGTAAAAAGGGATTTTTTTGATGTTTAAAAGCGGGTTTTGGGTGTAAAAAGTGGGGTTTTTGGTGTTTAAATGCGGGTTTTGTGGTGTAAAAAGGGATTTTTTGGTGTCTAAATGCGGGTTTTGGGTGTAAAATGGGACTTTTTGGGGCTGTAATTTGGAGTTTTAAAGCCGCGTTTAGGGTTTGAGGCAGCCCTGAGGCTCTCGGGGCGGTTTTTGGGTTTAAACCGGGCTTAGGGCGGGATTTGCCGCTTCCTGCGGGGCCTCAGCACTTGAATTTGACCACCAGAAGTGACCGCCATAAACCCGAGCGGGGCGGCGGCGGCTCCGATTCCCGGCCAAAAAAACACAAAAAAACGGGCAAAAAACCCAGGAAAGCAGGAAAAAACAAAACCCCAATAAAATTTAAGCACCGGGAGCGGTTTAATCCCGGCCGGGCAGAAAGGGCAGCAAAGCCGCGCTCGTGGGAATGCAGGGAGAGAGGAACTCGGAAAAGCCAAAAAAATCCGATTTTTGGGGGTTTGAAAGCCCCGAGTGCAGAAAATTGAAGTCCCTCAATCGGGAGATTTTTATTTTCCCCTTTTTTAGTGTTTTTTTCTTTTTTTTTTTTTTTTTTTTTTTTCGGATGCCTTTTGCACCATTAAAGGTGGAAATTCACTTTTTTTATTTTTTCTCATTTTCACAACTGTGGGCTGCTCTCCACCACAAAATTCCGCTGGAATTCCCCTTTCCCCCACATTTTCCTACCAAAATTTAATGCAAAATTCACATTTCCCCTCTTTTCCTACCCAAAATTAATGCAAAATTCCCTTTACCCCCCTTTTTCTTCCCAAAATTAATGCAAATTTCCCGATTTCCCCCTGTTCCCACACCCGGGAGCTTCTCCCACCCCAAAATTCCCCCCAGAAATCCCCAAAATCCGCTGGAAAACCCCAAATCCCGGCCCCGCTGTTCCCCAGAAATCGCGGGTGATCCCAGCCCTAAAAAAGCGATTTTAGCCCCAAATATTCAGGATTTTCGGGCATTCTCGGGGCCTTTCCCTTCTCAAAAAAAAACAAAACAAAAAAACTGGAAATGGGCCCAGAAAAATCCGAGTTTTGTTTGGATTTGGCCGAAGCCTGGACTTGAACTTTTCCCAATAAATCTTCTTTATTTTCTTTATTTTCCTCTTTTTTTCCCCCAAGGATATTTGGTTTTTTTAGCCCCAAGCCGGAGTTAAATCAATTTTTTCAGCCCAAAGTTCGCCTCAAGGAGATTTTTGGTGGTGGTGGAGAAAGGATTCTTTGTTCTCGGGGAAAAAACACCGAAAAAAGGACTAAAAAATCAGTTTTTATGGGAGTTTAAAGAGAAAAAAAATTAAATTGTATTTAAGAGAGTAGAAAAGGACAAAAAAAATTTAAAAATTATATTTAAGGGTGTTTGAAGAGAAATAAAATTTAAAATGGTATTTAAGTGCATTTAAAAGGGGGGGGGGATGAAAAATTTGATTTAAGGGAGTTTAAAAGTGAAAAAAAAAGCTTGGATTTAAGGGAGTTAAAAAGAGCAAAAAATTATTAAAAATATATATTTAAGGGAATTAAAAAGGGAAAAATATTTGAAAATATATTGAAAAGGTTTAAAGGGCTAAAAAATGAAAATGTATTTAAAGACGTTTAAAAGTGAAAAAAATATAAAAAGTGGGAGAGGGAGGGACTTTAAAAAACAAACTAAAAGAAAGAAAAGCAAAATAAAAACAAAATTAAAGAGATTTGAGCCCGGCCTGTCCGAGCTCGCAGCTCTGGAAAAATCCGATTTTACCTCGAATTTCGCCGCCGATTTTTTGGGGAAAAAAAAAGCGATTTTTGGGCCCGAAAATCAACGGCCAGAGGGCAAAAAAGCGAATTTTAGCCGCCGGTTTGGTTTTGTTTTTTGGGGTTTTCATGCCCGGATTTCCTGAGCTGGAGTTGCAATAATAAAAAGGGAATGATAATGATAATAAAAAATGAAATAAGTAACGAGAAAAGGAAATAGATAATTTAAAAAATGGAAGTAAATACAGAGAAAAGGAAATAAATGACTTTTAAAAAATGAAATGAGTAATGAGAAAAGGAAATAGATGATTTTAAAATGGAAATAAACAATAAAAGAGTAAAAGATTTTTTTTTTATGACATAAATAATGAATGACATAAGTAATGAACAAAGAAATAAAATAACAAATACGAAGGAAATTGAATATATAATGGAATAAAATAAATTAAATTTAAAACAAAGGAAAGAACAGGAAGAAAAGGAAATTCCCGTCTGCCGCCCCGGCCACAAATTCCCGATTTTTCTCCACTTAGTCCCAGTTTTTCTCCATTTATTCTCCTTTTTTTCCCATTTATCCCCACTTTTCCACCCTTTATTCCCAGTTTTTGTCTATTTATTCTCATTTTTCCACCATTTATTCCATTTTTCACCATCATTTCCAGATTTTCTCCATTTATTTCCCAGTTTTTGTCCGTTTATTCTCATTTTCCACCATTCCTTCCCCCTTTTCCACCACTTTCCCATTTTCCACCACAGTTTATTCCCATTTTTCACCTTTATTTCCATTTCCCCCCATTCATCCTCATTTTCCAATACTTTCCCACCCTTTAATCCCATTTTTCACCATTTTTCCACTATTTTCCCACATTTATTCCCATTTTTCCACCCTTTATTCCCATTTTCCACCCTTTATTCTCGTTTTTTCCCCATTTTTCCACCCTTTATTCCCATATTTTTCCCAATTTTCCCCATTTTTTCCCCATTCTCTTCCAATTATTCCCATTTTTCCCATCCCAATCCCCAATTCCCGCCCATTCCCATTTTTTATTCCCCCCCGCCCGCTCCGAAAGGGGAAATTTGGGGGAATTGGGGTGAAATTCGGGGAATTTGGGCTGGGATGGAAACAAAGCCCAACCCCCGCCCCCCCACCCCCGACCCCAATCCCGCCGCTTTTAACCCCAAAAAAACCCAAAAAACCCTCCAAAATCTCCCCAAAAAAACTCCAAAGAAAACAAAATAAAAGCCAAAAAAAATCTTCCAACCCCTCCCCAAAAAACATCAAAATAAATCCCAAAAAAAACCCCAAAACCAAACAAAAAAAAACCCCAAAAAAGCCCTCAAAAAAGCACAGGAAACCTCAGAAATTCCCATTTTCCTTTATTGTCCAGCGGTTCCTCGGGAAAACTTCGGCAGCACCGCCAAAATGGGGGAAAAAGCGGAAAAATCGGGAATTTGGACAGAAAAAAGCGGAAAAATTGGGAATTTGGACAGAAAAAAGCGGGGAAATCAGAAATTTGGGGTAATAAAGGAAAAACATCGGAAATTTTGGGGGAATAAAGGAAATTAATTGGGAATTTGGAGGGAATAAAGGAAAAAAATCGGGAATTTGGGGGGAATAGAGAAAAAATTCGGGAATATGGGTGGGGGAAATGGAAAATCGGGAATTTGTGGGGGGGAAATTCGATTTTTTTTTAAAGCAGGACCCCAAATCTGGGCGGAGTCGCCCCAAAATGAAGATTTGAGCGAAAATTTGGGATTTTTCCGGCGTCTTTCGCCCCTAAAATCCGCATTTTTCATTCCCAAGGGTTCCGCTCGTGATATTTTGATATTTTGGTTATTTTCCCCTTAATTTTGGACTTTTTCACTGGATTTTTTTGCCGATTTTTTCGGGTTTTTGGGATAAACTCGCGGAATTCGGGATTCCCGTTGGATTAAATGGGAATAAAATCCTTCCCGGGTTTTTTTGCAGTTCTTCGGGGACAAATTTGGGGGAAAAAAGCGGAAAATTCTCATTTTTCCATCCATGCCTGGACCGCCCGGAATTCCCGCGCCCTTTCCCCAATAAAATTCGCATTTTCCACCCCAAATCCCCGGGATTAGGGCCGGAAATCCCCTGAAAATCGGATTTTTTATTGATTTCTTTACTTCTTTATTTATTCCCCCTCAAAATTAAACGTTTATTGGCTTTTCCCCTCTTTCATCTCATTTTAAATGGGGAAAAAAAAAAATCCCCTTTTTCCTCTTTTTTTTTTATTATTTTCTCCCTCTCTCTTTTCCTTCTTTTTCTCCCATTTTTATTAAAAAAAAAAATTTCTACCCCGGGCTCCTCGGGAAAACCCCAAAATTCGTCGATTTTACCCCCCAAAAAATCACATTTTATTCCATGTATCGCTGCTTTATCCCATCCCACTCAAATCCCGGGGGGTTTCGGCACGAATTTCCCTAGAATAATCCGAATTTTGGCAAAATAGCTTTTTTTTTCCCCCTTTTACCCCCTCCGCGGGTTTAATTCGGATTTTTTTAGGTTTTTGAGGCACTCCCAGGGTGAAAATCAGGGGATAATTGGGATTTTGGGGGGGAAATCAGAATTTTCCCCATTTTTTGGTGCCGGCGCCGCTGTTGCAGCTCGGGGTGGGGGCGAGGAGGGAAACAAAGAGCACAAAAAAACCCCAAAAAAATAGGAAAAAATCCCCAAAAATAGAAAAAAATCCAAAAAAGAGGAAAAAAAGTACAATTAAAGAGGGAAAAAATCCTCCAAAAAAGAAAAGAAAGGCAAAAAAAAGGAAAAGAAAGGAAAGAAAGGCAAAAAAAGGCAAAAAAAGCCTGAAAACATAAAACAAAAAAACCCCAAAAATTGGAATTTTCCCATTGTCCGTCCCTGGGGTGCGGCCGCGCTCCAGGAGAGACATTTGGGGCAAAATTTGGGGCAAAATTTGGGGCAAAATTCCCCAGATTCCCGTCCCGGCCGAGCCTTGTCGCGATCCTTTCGTTTTTGGGGAATTTCGGGAATTTTTCCCTTCTTTTTTGGAGCTCAATTTGATTTTTAAATTAATTTTAATTCAATTTTCCGGACTTTGGGATGACATCAGCTCCGGGGAAGAAGGAAGGGAAATAAGGAGAATTTGGGGAGAATTTCTGGGAATTTTTTCCCCCCATTTTTCCCCTGAATTTTCCTTATTTAACCCAAATCCTTTCCCCGCTTTTCCCCACAGCCAAAAATCTGATTAAAATCCGCTTAAAATCCCATTTTTCCCATTCCCTCCCCCCTCCCGCTCCCCCAAAGGTCCCACCCCCCCCCAGAAAAAAATCCCAATTTTTTTTTTAGGATCGGATTTTTCCCGTATTTTTTTTTTTAAGGGAAAAATCCCATTTTTCCTCCCCCACCCCTTTTTTTTCCTCTCTTACCGAGCGAATTTCGCCGATTTCGGGTTTTTTAACCTGAATTGGGATTTTCCTGCTGGTTTTTCATCCCCCCGGCGGCGAAAACGGGGGAAAAAGTGGGGGGAAAAAAGGGAAAAAAGGGAAAAAGAGGGGAAATGGGGGGAAATGGAGGAAAAAAAGGATTTGAAGCCTCGTGGAGGGGGGAAAATAGGGGAAAAAAATCAGAATTTGGAGGGAAAAATCAGAAATTAGAGGGAAATTTTCCCTAAAATCGACCTGGCGGATTCGGGGGTGCAAATGGGGGATGGAAAAGGGTTTTAGTTCAAATAAAGGGGGAAAATGGGGGAAAAGTGGGGAAAAAAGGGGAAAAAAGGGGAAAAAGGAGCGGGCGCAGCTCCGGCCGAGCTTAACTTGACCTTCACTTTGCCCGCCCACCCCGCGGCTCCTCCCGCGGAAATCCCGGGAAAAGGCGGCGGAAAAGGGCCAAAAATCGGCAAAAATCCCATTTTAACCAGCGGAATTTTAAAATAAACCCCGAGAGCCGCGGGCGGGCCCGGCCCCGACCCCAAAATGCCTCAAAATCGCCCCAAAATCGCCTCCGAATCTGATTTTTCACCCCTTTTTTTTTTATGAGCGGGAGGGGGAAGGGAATTTATGGGATAATTGGAATTTGGGTTTTTTTCCGGCCGTTTCTTCCCTTTCCCGCATTTCCCCCAAAATCCGCTCGGATCCCACAGAAAGCAGCGAGGTTTGCCCCAAATTCCTCATTTATCTTTTTTTTCCCCAAAAAAAATCCTCCCTAAAACCCATTTTCCCCTTAAAAAAACCCCACAACTACAACAAAGCCTCGCTGGGAAAAATCGGATTTTTTCCTCCTTTTAGGCACAGAAAAAAAACCCAAAACGCCGATTTTAGGGCGGCGGGGGGTTGGTTGGATTTTGGGGTCGGGACGGGCGGATTTGGGGCGGGAAAAGGGGAAAAGGGGATTTTTTAGGGGCGCGGAGATCCGGGCTTGGGGCGGGGCAGAGGTTTCGTCTCTGCGGCGCCCCACAAAGAGAATCTCGGGGCCATAAAAATCCCAAAGGGACGCGGGGCAGAAATCCCAAAAAATCGGGGTCGGGATGGGCCGGGAAAAGCGGAATTTGGGGTGGGGTGTTGTGGGGTTTTGGGGTTTGGGATTTGGGGTTTTGGGATTTGGGGTTGGGGTTTTGGGGTTGGGGTTTTGGGGTTTTGGGGTTTTGGGGTTTTGGGGTTTGGGGGTTTGGGGGTTTGGGAATTTGGGGTTGGGGTTTTGGGGGTTTGGGGTTTTGGGGTTTTGGGATTTGGGATTTGGGGTTTTGGGATTTGGGGTTTTGGGGTTTGGGGGTTTGGGGATTGGGGTTTTGGGATTTGGGGATTTGGGGTTTTGGGGTTTGGGGTTTGGGGTTTTGGGGTTTTGGGGTTTGGGGTTTTGGGGTTTTGGGGTTTGGGGTTTTGGGATTTGGAGTTTTGGGGTTTTGGGGTTTTGGGGTTTGGGGTTTTGGAGTTTGGGATTTGGAGTTTTGGGATTTGGAGTTTGGGATTTGGGGGATTTGGGGTTGGGATTTGGGGGTTGAGAATTTGGGGGTTTGGGATTTGATTTGGGGGTTTGGGATTTGGGAATTTGGGGGTTGGGGTTTGAAGTTTGGGATATGGGGTTTAGGGTTTGGGTATTGGAGAATTTGGGGATTTGGGGTTTGGAATTTGGGGGATTTGGGGGTTTGGGATTTGGGGGATTTGGGGGTTTGGGATTTGGGGGTTTGGAGATTGGGGGTTTGGGAATTTGGGGATTGAGGATTGGGAATTTGGGGTTTAGGGTTTGGGGGTTTGAGAATTTGGGGATTTGGGGTTTGAAGATTGGAGATGTGGGGTTTAGAGTTTGGAATTTGGGGTTTGGGGATTGGGTTTGGGTATTTGGGGGTTTCAGAATTCGAGGATTGGGGTCCTTCAGGACCCCAAAAACGGCTCCAAGGCCCCTGAGGACCCCAAAAGCACCGCCCGGGTCCCTTCAGGGTCCCAAAAGGCCCCGAACCCTTCACGGGGGGGGAATGGGGAGAAAAAGGGGAAAAAAGGGAAAAAGAGGGAATAAAAAAGTGGGGGGAAAGGGGAAGGGGAATAAAAAAGGGGAAAATTATTTCGGGTTTTCCTCTTTCATTTTGGGTTTTCCCGCGGCCGCGCTTTCATCCATCTCCCCTCAACGAGACTCCTTCATTCCTTCATTAATTAATTAATCCCCGCTAATTAAAACCCCGCCGGGGCCCCTCGCGGCCCAGCCAGCCAGAAAAAAAAAAAAAGCGATTTTTCTCCCTAATTTTTTCCCCGATTTTTCCTCATTTCCGCCGCTCCTCCACGAGGGTTTCCCGCTGGAATTGGTTGTCCGAAAATTTAAATTATTCCCAATTTTTGGGGAGGTTTCAAGTCTGGACAAAAGGATCCCAAATTCTCAAAACGAGCCCTTCGTTCCAGGTTGTTCCCAAAAAAATCCAAATTCCAGCTTTTTATCTCCCAAAAATTCAGAATTCCAGCTTTTTATCTCCCAGAATTTTTGTTTTCCCGGCATTTCCCCCACTTTTTCCCTCAATACTTTGAATTTCTCAGCACATTTCACTTTGGTACCTTTTTAATTCTTGTCGCCCTCAAAAAGTAAAAAAAAAAAAACCGCCAATGATTTGATTTTTTCTTTCGTTTTTTATGAATTTCACGCGCGATTTTTCATTTTGATCACGAATAATAATAATAATAATAATAATGAAAATAAGTAATAAATTTGCAATAAATTAATAATAGAAATAGAAGTAGAAAATAAAACTATGGAACTAAAATAAATAAAATAAAATATAATATAAATATAAATAGGAAAACTACAAAACAAAAAATAAAAATAAAAATAAAAATAAAATAAAATAAAATAAAATAAAATAAAATAAAATAAAATAAAATAAAATAAAATAAAATAAAATAAAATAAAATAAAATAAAATAAAATAAAATAAAATAAAATAAAATAAAATAATAAAAACAATAAGAAATGAGCACGGCGCGGCTTTGGGCTGAGTTTCTTTATTCTCCTCAGAAATGACATCAGCACATTCATTAATTAGTCCACTCATTAATTACTTCCCCGTTAATTACAGCCAGCAGCCGAACCTTTGTACAGACCTTGCATAGAGGGAGCCCCGCGGCCGCGGCTTTCCCGCCAATTACCGCGCTAATTACCGCGCTAATTACCGCGGGAATTCATTAATTCGTTACCGCGGGAATTCCTCCGTTCATTGCCGCGGGCAGCGCGGCCGGAATCGGCCACAAATTCCCATTTTCGGGCATTTTCGGGGCATTTTTTGCGGAGGGAAGGGTCGAGAATAATTTTTTTTTTCCAATTTATTACCTTTTTTTTTTCATTTTCTTTCCATATTCATATTTCCATTTTATTCTCATTTTCTTTCAATTTATTCCCATTTTTTCCATTTTATTTCCATTTTTCCATTTCATTCTCATTTACCATTAAATTTCCAATTTTTTTTTCATTTCATTTTCCTTTCATTTCCATTTCCGTTCCATTTTTAATTTTTATTCCCATTTCCTTTCATTTTTTTTTCACTTTATTCTCATTTCAGTCTTACTTTTCCCTTCCATTTTCATTTTCTTTCCCGTTTTCCATTAAATTCTCGCTTTATTCTCCATGTATTTCCGTTTTATTCCATTTTATTTGGATTTCCCAGAAGGCCGCGGCTCCATTTTGGATTTTTGGGGTAAATCCCACAAAATTACGAAGTCTCATCCTCCTGCCCCCCCGCCAGGAGGTGTTTTGGACCCAAAATTCACCAAAATTTGGGGTTTTCGATGATTTCCTCACCCCAGGACGCGAAACGGCCCCAAAATCTCCTCAGGGAGCACCGAAACCCCAAATTCCCCACAAAAAATTGAATTTTCCCATTGCACGTGGCGGGGCTGGAGCGAAACTGCCCAAAAATTGGATTTTGAGGCGTTTTGGGGATTTATTGCACGGCCCCGAGGTGGCGCGGGGAGGGAGAGGGGAAAAAGAGAGAAAATGGGAAAAAAAGGCGAAAAAAGGGGAAAAAAATGTGGGGAAATGGGGAAAATGGGGGGAGGGAAATGGTAAAAAATTTGAAAAATTGGAAAAGGGGGATCCTGATCCCAAAATTGGGGTTTTGGTTGTTTTTTTTTTTTTCCTGGCCAAAAAAAAATCGGGAAGGGATAAAAATGGGAATAATTGGGGTGGGAATGGGAAAAATAGAAATGAAGGGGAAGGGGTGGGAAAGGGGACAAAATAAGAGGGAAAATTGGGGAAAAAGGGGAGAAAAGAGGAAAATAAGGATGATGGAGGGGAAAAAAGGAGAGGGAAAATGGGAAAAATGGGAAAAAAAAGAAGGAGAAAAAATTTTTTTAAAAGGGGGAAAATGGGGGAAATTAGAAAAAATGGGTGAGAAAAGGAGAAAAGGAGAAGGAGACGCCCGGGATGGAGCGAGGAGCAAAAAGGGCGCAGGAAAAGCGGGAAAAGCTCCTTCCAGCCGCAGTTTTTTGGGATTTTCCCGTTGTTTTTTTTTTCGGGATTCGCCCATAAAAGCGGCGCGGCCGTGACCGTGAACGCGGGGACGGCGGCGCGTGGGAAAATCCCGATTTCCGTGGAATTAGCCCCAAAATCCGCCTACCCCGCCGAAAAATCCCATTTTCCCCGAAAATTTCTCCATTTCCCCGCCCTTTTTTCCCCAAAATCGCAGGAGAAGCTCCTTCCCTACATCCCGAAAATCCCAAAAGTGCCTCGAGCGCGAAATTCAACCGGGAATCATCGAAACCGAGGAGAAAAACTGGGAAAATCCCATTCCTGGTCCCTGAAAAGGCCCCAAATCCGGATTTTTCAGAGGAAAAAAACCCCTAATTTTTACCAAAACCCGTGGGTTTGGTGCGGGTGCGCGGCTGGCTCGGATTTCCTGACAATGAAAGGAATTTTCTCCCATTTTGGGGGATTTTAATCGGTTTGGAGGGAGAAAAAAGCGCCCGGGAATGTTCCGAGTTCTGCCAGGATTTGGGGATTAACTCCCGGAAAATGGGATTTGATTTTCCTGCCCAATTTCCAGCGTTTTCACTCCAAAACCGCATCCCTGCCACGGGAAAAATAAAAAACATTAAAAAAAAAAGAAAAAATTAAAAAAAAAGATTTTTGGGACGAGGGAAGACGGAATTTTGGGACATTTCAAATAAACGCTGGAAAATCGGGGAGAGAGGAAGGGAAAATCTCCAAAAATAGGAAAAAAAGTCCTTTTTTTCTGCCCTGACCAGAGCCGATTCCAGCGAGAAATCCCATTTCCAGACGGGCTTTGTCTCGATTTTCCTCAAATCCCTTAATTCCACCCCCAAAAATACCCATTTTCCACCCAAATTACCGATTATTTAGAGCACACCTCGATTTTCCCTGTTTCCCCCCAAATCCCGTATTCCATGCCCAAAAATTCCCATTTTCTACTCAAATTACAGATCCTTTCGGGCACCACCTCGATTTCCCCCCTGAAATTCTGAATTCCAACTGAAAAAATTCCCATTTTCCACCCAAATCATCGATAATTTAGGATTCCACCTCGATTTTCCCTGCAAATCCCTTTATTCCACCCCCAAAAATTCACATTTTCCACCCAAATTACAGATAATTTAGGGCGCCACCTCGATTTCCCCCCCCCACACACGAAATTCCGAATTTCCGCTGCTTTTTCCCCGCGCTGGGCCCCGAATCCCGGGACGGATTTTGGGGGAAATCCGGGAATTCCCGCGGGCTCCTACCTGAGCTCCCCTTCCTCCTCCTCCTCCTCCTCCTCCTCCGCCGCCTCCGGGAATTTTTCCTTCCCACCGCCGGAATATTCCCGTTATTTACAACAATTTCTGCTTTTCCGCCGCTCGCTTTCCCCTATTTTTAATCTTTTTTTTTTGTTTTTTTCCTTAATTCTCCTTATCCCGACCTCACCAGGCGGGACGGCGTTTAGAGTCTCCGGGGCGGGAATATTTCATATTTTTTCCTCCTTTTCCCTTTAATTTTTTCGCCGTTTCCGCCGATTTTTGCGCCCCGATTTGGCCCGAAATCGCGATTTTTTTTAGATTTTTTTTTGTTTAG
This sequence comes from Taeniopygia guttata, assembly GCF_048771995.1. Taxonomy (NCBI): domain Eukaryota; kingdom Metazoa; phylum Chordata; class Aves; order Passeriformes; family Estrildidae; genus Taeniopygia; species Taeniopygia guttata. The sequence continues at coordinate 4,886,240 of NC_133054.1, forward strand.
AAGAAGGAGAGCGCCTGCTCCCGGAGGAGGAGTCTTTTCTTTTTCATGCGGCGGTTCTGGAACCAGATCTTCACCTGCTGGTCGCTGAGGTTCAGGCGGTCCGAGAGCTCCCGGCGCCGCTGGCGGGTGATGAACTCGTTCACCAGGAATTCCCCCTCCAGCTCCGCCAGCTGCAGCTTCGAGTACGGTTTGCGCTTCTTCCGCGACCTCGTGTGCATCGGGTACCAGGGAGCGCCTGCCAAAAACCGCCGTTATTGCCCCAAAAATCCCCTTTTCCCTTTAAAGCGGCCCCGCGATGCCCTTTCCCCTTTTTCCGCTAAAAAAACCTCCCCGAAATGCCCCTTTTTCCATAAAATACCCCCCGAAATGCTCTTTTCCGCTTTTATCTCCTAAAATAAACATCCCCGAAATGCATTTTTCTAATTTTTCCCTAAAAAAACCTCCCCGAAATGCCCCTTTTTCCATAAAATACCCCCCGAAATGCCCTTTTCCGTTTTTATCTCCTAAAATAAACCTCCAAGAAATGCCTTTTTCTAATTTTTTCCCTAAAAAAACTCCCCGAAATGCCTTTTTCTCTTTTATCCCCTAAAATAGCATCACCAAAATGCCTTTTTCTCCTTTTTTCCCCTAAAAACCTTCCCGAGATGCCCTTTTCTCTTTTATCCCCTGAAAAATCATCACCAAAATGCCTTTTTCTCCTTTTTCGCCCAAAAAGCATCCTCAAAATGCCCTTTTCCCTATTGTCCCCATAAAAAACTCCCCCAAATGTCCTTTTCCCCTTTTTCCTAAAAAAAATCCCCGAAATGCCTTTTTCGTCCTTTTTCCCCCCAAAAAAAAACATCCTCGAAAAGCCCCTTTTCCCTTTTTCCCCTAAAATAACCTCTCCAAAATGTCCCTTTTCCTTTTTTCTCTCCCAAAAAATCGTCCTCAAAACGCCTTTTACCATTTTTCCCCTAAAAACCTCACCCCACAAATCCAATTTCCCTTTTTCCCCTAAACCCCTTTCTCCATGACTTCGCAGTCCCCAAAGCTTTGGGCCCGTGGGGAATTTTGGGATTCTCCCCCCAAAAAAATTGGGGAAAAAAAACCCCAAAATCCGGGCCTGACCCCCGATCCCATCTCTGAACGGCGCGGGTTTGGATTTTTGGGATTTTTTTAAGGATTTCTCATTTTTTCCCCCATTTTCCCACACCCCTCCCGTGACCCCAAACCCGCCCCGGGTTGGTTTTTTTAGGGATTTCCCAATTTCCCCCATTTTCCCATCCCCATGACCCCAACATCGCTTCCCGCGGTTGTTTTTTTTAATTATTATTATTTTCCCGTTTTTCCCATTTTTCCGCCCCTGTGACCGCGCGTCCCCGCTGCCGCCGCCGCTTCCCGGATTTTTTATGGGATATTTACGTGTTTATGGCCTTTTCTCTTAAAAGCGGCGGCACCCCATAAAACATTCGGGATTTCGCTGCTACCCCTAGCGGCCCGGCCCCACATCGGCGCCCGGGGAACCCCGAATTTCCCCAAAAACACCCCAAAATAACCCCAAAATCCCCATGCCGGGGTTCAGGGTGGCCCCAACCCCGCGGGACCCCAAATTCCCCCCGGAAAACCCATCCAGAACCCTTCCAGAACACCCCAAAACCAAAAGAAAACCCAAAAATCTCCTTTCTTGCCGCTGCTGAGGTTCAGGGGTGGCACCAACCCCGCTGAACCCCAAATTTCCCCAAAAAACCCCAAAATTCCGTTTTTTTAGGACCTTGTCGCTGCTGCCGGGGTTCAGGGGTGACAACAGCCCCAGCGAACCCCAAATCCCCCGGGAAAACCCTTCCAAAACATCCCAAACCCTATAAAATACCCCCAAACCCTCCCAAAACATCCCAAACTCCATTAAATATCCCAAAACACTTCCAAAAACACCCCAAACCTTATAAAATAACCCAAACCCCTAAAATACCCCATAACACTTCCAAAACACCCCAAAATCCCTCCAAAACAAACAAAAAATCCACTCCAAACCCCCCAAAAAAACCACCTCCAAAAACCCCCAAAAATACGCTCCAAAAACCCCAAAACCATTCCAAAACACCCCAAAAACCTCCCAAAACCCCCAAAACTCCCCCAAAAACCCCAAACCTCCTTTTTTAGACCCTGACGAGCGCTGTCGGGGTTCAGGGGTGCCACCAACCCCGCCGAGCCCCAAATTCCTGGGGAAAACCCTTTCAATCCCTACAAAACCCCCAAAAACCCAAATCCCCCCTTTTTTAGGACCGGCTCCGTGCGTGCGGGGGCGACACCGACCCCACAAACCCCCAAATTTCCCGGGGAAATCTTTCCAAACGCCACCAAAAAAAACCACATCCAAGCCCCAAAAAACCCTTCAAAACACACACACACAAAAAAACCCAAAAATAACCCCACAAAAAAACCCCAAAAATCCCATTTTCAGAACTTGACCACCACTGCCAAGGTTCAGGGGTGACCCCAACCCCGCCGCGTCCCCTTTATTCCCAGGGACGCACCCTAAAAAATTCCTTCCAAAAACCCCAAAACTCCTCTACCCCCAAAACCACCCAAAAAAAACCCAAAAAAAACCAATTTCCAGTCCCTGCCCCGCCCGGGCTCCGTGTCCTTCACCCCCAGGGAAAACCCTTCCAACACCCCCCAAAAAATCCTCAAAAACTCCTAAAAACACCCAAAAAATCCCAAATCCCCCAAATCCCATTCCCGGGGTCTCACCTGGGCGAGAGGAGAGCTCAGGGGTGACACCAACCCCGGCGAACCCCAAATTCCCGGGAAAACCCTTCCAAAAGCCCTTCAATACCCATCACAAACCCCAAAAAAAACCCAAAACCACCCCAAAAACCCCAAAACCACCCAAAAACCCCAAAACCACCCCAAAAACCCCAAAACCACCCCAAAACCCCATTCTCGTACCCCCGCCCCCCACGTTCAGGGCCGACCCTCTGTGTTCCCTTTTTCCCAGGGAAATCCTTCCAGCGCCCACCCAAAAAATCCCATCTAAATCCCCTAAAAAAACCCCAAAAACCTCTCAAAAGCCCCAAATCCACCCCAAAATCCATCCCCGCTCTCAGCACCGCTCCCCGCCCTCAGGGGTGACCCCAGCCCTGCCACGTTCCCCTCATTCCCAGGGGAAACCCTTCCCAAATCCCACTACCCCCATACCCCCCCAAAAAAAACCAAAAAAGCCAAAACCCTCCAAAACCCTCCAAAAACCCCAAAATCCATTTTCTCACCGCCTCTCCCCGCGCTCAGGGGCGGCACCAGCCCCGCCGCGTCCCCTTCATTGCCGGGGAAAACCCTTCCCAAACCCCTCTAATTCCCGCCACAAATCCCTCTAAAACCGCCCAAATCCCACCCAAAAAACCCAAAAAACCCCAAAATCCATTGAAGGAGCTCCCTCGTCACCTGCGCCGCCGTTCAGGGGCGGCCCCGCCAGACCCCCTCAATTCCCGGGGAAACCCTTCCACCACCCACCAAGGAAACCTTCTAAAACCCCAAAAAACCCCAAAGAGACCCCAAAAAACACATAAAAACAAAAAAACCCATAAAACTAAAAAACCCCATTCCTATTCTCTCACCTCCTCCGCCGGCCGGGGGCGGCAGCGGCCCCGCCGCGTCCCCTTCCTTGCCGGGGAAAGCCCTTCCAGCACCCACCAAGAAAACCCTCTAAAACCCAAAAAAAAGCCCAAAGAAACCCATAAAAACCCAAAAAAAACCCAAAAACCCTATAAAACCCCCAGATTTTTGGGGTTTTCTATTCTCTTACCCCCTCCGCCGCCTTTCAGGGGCGACAGATCCCCTCAATTCCCGGGGAAAACCCTTCCACCATCCACCAAGAAAACCTTCTAAAACCCCAAAAACACCCCAATAACGCCCATAAAACCCCACATAACCAAAAAAAACCCATAAAACCCCCAAAATTTGGGGGTGTCCCATTCTCTTATCCCCTCTGCCGGCGTTCAGGGGCGACAGATCCCCTGAATTCCCGGGGAAAACCCTTCCACCAGCCACCAAGAAAACCCTCTAACCCCCCCCAAAAAAACCTAAAAAACCCCGCAAAATCCAAAAAAAACCATAAAACACCCCAAAAAAACTCATAAAACCCCCAAATTCGGGGCGCCCCATTCTCTTACCCCCTCCGCCGGCGTTCAGGGGCGGCACCAGCCCCGCCAGATGCCCTGAATTCCCGCGTAAAGCCCTTCCACCATCCACCAAGAAAACCCCGGATAACCCCCAAAAAACCCCATAAACCCCCAAAAACCCCAAAAACCCCCCAAATTCGGGGCGCCCCGCTCTCTCACCCCCTCCGCCGGCGTTCAGGGGCGACACCAGCCCCGCCAGATCCCCTGAATTCCCGCGTAAAGCCCTTCCACCATCCACCTCTAAACCCCCGAAAAAATCCCTAAAAACCCCAAAAACCCCATAAAACCCCCCAAAATCCCCCAATTTCGGGGTGCCCCGCTCTCTCACCCCCTCCGCCGGCGTTCAGGGGCGACACGAGCCCCGGCGCGTCGCCTTTGCCGCCCTCGGTGAGCAGCGAGGAGCCCGAGTCCGACTCCAGGGACGGGCAGCTCTGCGCCTCCGCCGCGCCGCCCTCGGGCCCGGCGAACTCGAACTTGCCGAAGCCGCCGCCGAGGTTGCCCAAATTGCCCAAATTGCCCAAATTTCCCCCGAGGTTGCCCAGATTCCCGCCGAGGCTGCCCAGGCTGGCCCCGCCGCCCGCGGCGCCGCCGGCGGGGAGCGGCTCCAGCGGCAGCAGCGGCGCGTCGCGGGCGCCGTCCCGGCCCTTGTCGCCCTCCCGGTAGCAGCACTTGCCCTCCTCGCCGCGGGCGAGCTCGCAGGCGCGGCCGAAGCCCAGGTAGGGCTGCGCGTAGGGCCCGCAGGGCTCGGAGGGCGCCCAGGCGGGCAGCGAGCCGAAGTTGTCGCGCCGGGGGTAACCGGGCAGCGACGGCAGCGCCGGGAGCTGCGCGCCCGAGGCGCGGAAGTTGGGGAAGTAAAACGCGTCCCCCGTGTGGATGTTGAGCAGCGGCCCCACGAAGCCCGGGTTCAGCAGGTTGTGCTCGCCCATCCTTCCCCGGGGCCGCCCGCGGTAACCGGGGGGCTACCGGGGCGACCGCGAGCAACGGGGAATGCGCGGGGACCGGGGGGGAACGGGGGGACCGGGGGGAACGGGGGGACCGGGGGGGAACCGGGAGAACCGGGGGAGAACGGGGAGACCGAGGGGGAAGCGGGAGGACCGGGGGGGAAGCGCGGGGACCGAGGGGGGACCGGGGGGACCGGGGGGACCGGGGGAGAACCGGGGGGAGAACGGGGAGACCGAGGGGGAAGCGGAGGAATCGGGCTAAGCGGGGGGACCGGGGGAGAAGAGCGGGGACCGAGGGGGAACCGGGGGACCGAGGGGGAACCGGGGGGACTGGGGGGGACCGGGAGGACCGGGGGGACCGAGGGGGAAGCGCGGGGACCGAGAGGGAACCGGGGAGACCGGGGGAGAACCGGGGGGACCGGGCTAAGCGGGGGGATCGGGCTAAGCGGGGGGACCAGGGAAGAACCGGGGGGACCGAGGGGGAAGCGGGGGACACGGAGGGGACCGGGGGACACCGGAGGGACCGGGGAAGAATCAACCGGGGGAGAAGCGGGGGAAGCGGAGGAAGCAGGGAAGAGGAGGAAGCCGGGGAAGTGGGGGGCACCGGGGGGAAGCGGGGGGCACCGGGAGGACCGGGGGGAGTCGGGGGAAGCGGGGGGCACCGGGAGGATCGGGAGAAGCGGGGTTCAGCAGCTCCGGAGCGGGGAGAACCGGGGAGAACCGGGGAGGGGGGGAATCGAGGCAGAGCGGGGCGCAGCGGCCCCGGAGCGGGGGGAACCGGGGGGAACCGGGGGGAACCGGGGGGAACCGGGGGGAGCCGGGGCAGAGCGGGGCGCAGCGGCCCCGGAGCGGCGGTTTTGGGGCTGTCGCGGCCGCTGCGGCGCGGCCCCGGCCATGGAGCGCCGTTAAAAGCTCTGCCCGCGCCCATCGGCCCCGGCGCCGCCGTCACGTGGGGCCCGCACGGCGCTGGGGGTCCCTCGGTGTCCCCTCCCCCCCCCCGGTGTCCCCTCCCCCCCCCCCGGTGTCCCCTCCCCCCCCCCCGGTGTCCCCTCCCCCCCCCCCGGTGTCCCCTCCCCCCCCCCGGTGTCCCCTCCCCGTCCCCTCCCCTCCGCAGCCCAGACAAAACAGCGCCGAGTTCCTCCCGTTCTCCTCCTTTTTTTTTTTCTCATTTTTTTCCTTCTTTTTTCCTCCTTTTCCATGATTTTCCCCCTCCTTTCTTCCTCCCCTTTGCCTCCTTCCCTCGTCCCCTTTTCCCTCCTTTTCCCCGTCTTTTTCCTCCTTTTTATTCCCTTTTATTCCCCATTTTCCCCCCTTTTCCCTCATTTTATCCTCCCTTTTATCCTCCCCTTTTCCCTCCCTTCTCTCTCCCTTTTTCTCCATTATTCCTCCCTTTTTCCTCCTTTTATCCTCCATTTCTCTTTTTCCTTCCTTTTTTCCTTCTTTTCCCTCCCTTCTTCCTCCTCTCCCCTCCTTTTCCATCCCTTTTCCCTCCCTTTTCCCTTTTCCCTCCCTTTTCCCTTTTTCCTCCTCTTTTCCCTTTTTTCCTCCCTTTTTCCTCTTTTCCCCCCATTTCCCTCCCCCCCCCCCCCCGCAGACAAAACCAATAATTAAAACCCCCAAATCCTTTGGAATTTAATTAATTTCCCGATGATTCTCAGCCACTCCAGCGCTGCCGAAACCCCCAAAATCCCATTTTTTAGCCGGGAATATTCGGGGTTTTCACCCCCAAACCGCGCCTGGGGGGGAGGGGAGCGCGGCTGGCGCGGGCTCCGCTCATTAATTAATTAATTAATGACCTCCTTGATTAATAAAAGCGCGGCAGCGTCGCCCCAGTAAATCCGCGTCAGATTTTGTGTCACATAAACGTGACGGGCTGGAGGAGCCGGGCGGGCTCGGGAGCCGCTCCCGACCTTTTTTTTGGGATCCTTCTCCGCTTTCTAAAATAATTTTCAATCGTTTTGTGCCTTTAAAAATATTTTTCTGGTCATTTCTCATCACATTCTCATCATTTTCTGTCGTTTCTCCCTCATTTTCTATCAATTTTGGGCCATTTTTAAATCATTGCTTTATCAAATTTTGTATTTCTTGTTAATTTTTATCATTGTTTTATCATCTTACAATAATTCTTATAATTGTTTTATGACTTCTTGTCATCTTTAGGCCATTTCATATAATTTTCGGTCTTTTTATATCATGACTTTTAAGGTTTTGTAATTTTTTGCTCATTTTTACAATTGTTTTACCATTTTTTGCCACATTTAATAATTTTATGGCTATTTCATCCTTTATCATTTTTGGGCCATTTGATATACTTTTTGGTAATTTTTGAGCATTATTTTATTGGTTTTTAGTAATTTTTTGACCGTTTTAACCATTACTTCACCATTTTTTGATCATTATTTCCATTTTTCTGCTCATTTTCGCGGCCCCAGCGGCTCCGGGGAGGATCGAGCCTCTTCCCGGCCTCTCCAGATTTTTTTTTTTTTGGAAAATCCATCGCTTTTATTGTTCCCTTTCCCTTCCTTTATCCCCCAACTCTTCAATTCTGATTTTCTCCCCATTTTTTTCCCGGGGAACACCCCAAAATTCCCATTTTTCCCTCGCCCTGGAAGCGGCGCAGAGGGGATAGAATTCAATTTATTTTTATTTATTCCATTTATTTCTCCTTCCCGCCCTTCCCCTTCTCCCGAAGAAAACCGGGGAAAAAAAATAATAATAAAAAAAAATCGATAGCGGCTCTGTCCAGCGTGAAATAAACTTTAAAAAAACCCCAAAAATAAATCCTGGGATGGGAAATAAACCCTGGAATGGGAAATAAATCCTGGCGGAGAAACTCGGAGCGGAGCGCGGGACCTGCGGCGCCTTTGGGGCGGAATTTCCCTTTTTTGCCATTTTTAATCATTTTGTTTTCCCCCTTTTCCCACTTTTATTTTGCTTTTTCTCTCTCCCCCCCCGGCTGAAATTTCGCGTTTTCCTCCCCAAAATCCTTCCCGGGGAGGAGAAACCGCCCCAGTTCCATTTCCCTCCCTGGCTCCATTTCAGGCATTTCCCCCAAAATAAATTCCTTTTTTTTTTCCTCCTGGAGTCTCCAAAACAAAAAAAATAAACCCAAAAAACCCCAAAAACCCCAAAAAATAAAAAAACCACCCAAAAACCCCCCAAATCACTCAGGTGCGGCTCCTCGGGCGCCTTTCCCTTGGAGGAAGGTGGAAAAACCCGAATTTCCGCTTTTTTCCAGCATTTTTCCAGCCTGGGAAGCTCCGCCCGCCCCTCGCGCACAAAACCCGAGCCAGAAAAATTCCATCACAGCGCCAAAAAGTCCCTTTTTTTGGGTTTTTAAAAATTATTTAACCGGATTTTTTATTTTTTGGGGGGATTAGTTTTTTCTTTTATTTTATTTTTTATTTTTTTCATATTTTTCACGGTCTTTTCCTTACTGTTGGGATTTTTTCCATTTTTAAATAATATTTTTTCCCCTTTTTTGGGCGTTTTTTCAAGCCCTGCCAAGGAATTTTTCCCCCTCCAGGTACGAGGCGGGAATAAAAAGCTGCCGGATGATTTTTAAGGATTTCATCAAATCCCCGCCGAGCCGCCAGAATTGGCTTTGTTCGCTCCCTTTTTTCCACTTTTTTGGGGAAAAAAATAAAAATTCTTCCCCTACGCCCAAAAATTCCTGTCCCGGAGCTCCGTTCCCTGCTGGAAAAATGGAATTTCTGCCCCAAAATCCCGTTTTTAGGGGTTTTCCCCCTCCTGATGATTGACAATTTTGCGGTCAAAAATTCAATTTAAAATCGCGTTTTTTGGGGAGGCGCTGCGGGCGGAGCGGGGGCGGCTCGGGGTGAGAAAAGCAATTTAATTGGGGATTTTTTTTGGTGTTTTTTCCCCTGTTTTCCCTTTTTTTTTCCCCATTTTTTTCCCGGTTTTCCAGGCTGGGAAGTCCCGGAATATCCCAAGCGTGGCCGGGAGCTCTCGGAGCGGATCCGAACCAGGAATAAAAAGCGAAATAAAACCAGAAATGGAAATAAAAACCAACATAAAACCCCCTCAGCGGCGCTCCCGCCTTTCCAGCGGGATTTTTTCCCATTAAAATCCCATTTTCCTGCTCAGGGAATGCTCGAAAAAATTACTTAAAAAACCCCCGGGACGACTTTCCTAACAAAAAAAAAAAGAAAAGAAAAAAAAAAGAAAAAAGTCCAAATTCCCACTTAAATCGCTTGGAAAAACCCCTCGGCTTTGGAATTGCATTTTTTTAAAGTAAAAAAATAAAAAAAGAGGATTAAAAAAAAAAAAAAAAGAAAAGAAACAAACAAAAAAAACACCACCCAAAACTGGGTAAGAAAATAATTAAAAATTAAAGTAATAAATTTTAAAATAAATAAAAAAAATAAGGTGAAAATAAATGGAGAAGAAATTGAAAATAAATTTGAAATAAGTTTAAAATACATTCAAAATAAATGGAGAATAAATAGAAAATAGATGGAAAATAAATGGAAAATAAATGGAAAATAAAGGGAAAATAAATGGAAATAAATGGAAAATAAATGGAAAATAGATGGAAAATAAATTGAAATAGATGGAAAATAGATGGAAAATAAAATAAAAATACAATTAAAATTAATTAAATATAAATTTTAAAGAAATTAATAAAAAATTTAAAATAAATCTAAAATAAATCAAAAATTCACTTTTCCCCACTGCGAAAAACCCCGATTTCGGGGCAAATCCTCTCTGTAAAGACAATTTCTTTTGAATTTGCCCCGATTTTTCGGGGAAAGGCCGGAAATTCCCAAGGTGGTGGAAAAAAGCGGAATAATAACGAGCAGCGGCGGGAGGCGCAGTTCAAGGTCACTGTCCCGGGTCGGCGCCGGATGCAAATGAGGCCGCCCGCGCCAAAACATTCCCGATTTTCCGACAATTCCCGCCTTTTTCCCCTTTTCCCGTTTTTTTTTTTATCCCCGTCTTTTCCCCCTTCTCGTCCCAGCGCTGGAAAATCCCATTTTTGGGTTTTTTCCCCCCTCGCAAATTCAATTTTTTTCCCCCAGCGCTCGGCTCGGCTCGGCTTGGAGTGGGGTTTTTATTGACAGAAATTCGAATTAAACGTGGGATAAGTGAACGGAAATATTCCCAATTTAGTGAATTAAAAATAGGATAAATGGATAGAAATGTCCCGAATTTCACGAGTGGAAAATGGGATACATGGATGGAAATATTCCCAATTTAGTGAATTAAAAATAGGATAAATGGATGGAAATGTCCCGAATTTCGCGAATGAAAAAATGGGATAAATGGATGGAAATGTCCCGAATTAAAAATGGGATAAATGAACAGAAATATTCCCGATTTGGGGAATTAAAAATAGGATAAATTGATGGAAATGTCCCGAATTAAAAATGGGATAAATTAACGGAAATATTCCCAATTTCGGGAATTAAAAATAGGATAAATGAATGGAAATGTCCCGAATCTCGGGAATTAAAAATGGAGTAATTAAATTAAAATATCTCGAATTTCACGAATTAAAAATGGGATAAATGGATGGAAATACCCCGAATTTTCCGGTTCAGGGAAGGACTCGACCCCACTTGGAGTTTTCTTCCCAAAAAACCTGAAATTTAACCCTCCCCAGCCCAAAATAATCCAAATTTTCCTGGCAGGGAGAAAACTTTGTGAGGGAAAAAGGGAATGGAAAGGGATTTGGGTTGGAAAAACAAATCCCAGGTTAAAAAATCGAGGATTTGGGGAAGAAATGGAGAGGTTCGGGCAAATGGCACAGAAATGGGATGGAGCCATAAAATAAAATAAAATAAAATAAAATAAAATAAAATAAAATAAAATAAAATAAAAATAAAATAAAATAAAATAAAATAAAATGAAATAAAATAAAATAAAATAAAATAAAATACAATTTCACGGAATATCGGGACATGGGATTGAGCCCAAAAAAGAAAATAAAGGAAAATTCCATGGAAAAAAGGGAATTTTCTGCAAGTGGATCCGGTTCCAGTCCCAAAGGGGGAAACTAATTGAAAATTCTCTTTTTTCCCAATTTTTCCTCATTTTTTCCCAATTTTCCCTCCTCTTTTGGGAGCGGAGAATCCCCGGACGGGAAATCCCCAAACCCGGCAGGGTCGGGTTTGACTCCAGCGCCGCTTTTGGGGCAGAATTTTGGCTTTTTTCCCCCCAGAATTCCTAAAAAAACCCAAAACCTGGAAAATCCCGCGGGGGTTCCCGAGTCGCGACTGGAGGAGCCCAAAAAAGCGAATTTAGCCCCAAAAAAGTGAATTTATCCCCACAAAAGAGAGAATTTATTCCGAATTTTCTCGGAAAAAGGAGGAAAAAAGGGAATTTCTGGAAGCGGCGCCGAGCCGACAATTCCGGGCTGCAATTCCCAAATATCCAGAAAAAAAATTAATTTTTTCCCCACTTTGAGGCGCAGCAGCCACGGAGGGAAAATAAAAAAACCGCAGGAGACGCCTCGGGAAAAATTCCTTGGCAAAGCCTCTGAAAGTCCCAAAAATAATAAAAAATCCTATTTTTTTCCTTTTTTCTTCCTTTTTTTTTTTTCCTGTTTATTTTATTTTTTTCCCTTTTAGTATATTTTTTAATTTTACCCTTTTAAAAATTTATTCAATTTTTTTTCCTTTTTATTTCCCCCCCCTTTTTTTTTTTTTTTTGGTCTTTCAAGGTCAAGTTTTTGCGGGATTGGGAAAACGGGAGCGGCACTCACCGGACGCTGAGAGGAGAGAAATTCCCGATCCGGGGTGGGATTTGAGCCTTAAAAAAATGGGTTTTTGGGAAAAAAAATAAACTGGGGAATGTCGGGTTGGGACGGGGGTACGGAAGGGGAAAAAAGGAAAAATAAAGGGGGAAATAGGAAAAAATAAAAGGGAGATGAAAGGAAAAATAAAAGGAAAATAAAAGGGAAAATTGGGAAAAGAAAAGGAAAAATCAAGGGAAAATAAAAAGGAAAATGGGAAAAATAGGAACGAGAAAGGAAATAAATAGAAAAGAAAAAATGAAAGGGAAATGTTTGATAAAGGAAAGAAACAATAGGAAAAATAAAGAGATAAAAAAAAGGAAGTAAAATAGGAAAATAGGAGAAATGGAGGTAAATAGGAATGGAAATAATGGGAAAGGGAAAGGAAAAACAGGGGAAAGGAATAATAGGAAAAATAAAGGAAATAAATAGGGAGAAAATGAAAAAATGGGGAAGAGAGAAGAAAAATCGAGAGAAGAAAAAATTGGGGGGGGAAGGAAAAAATAAGGAGGAAAAGGAAAATAAGATGGGAAATAAGGGGAAAATAGGGGAAAATGAGAAAATGGGGGGAAGGAAAAATAGGGTGAAAAAAGGGAAAATAGGGGAGAAATGGGGAAAATAGGGCGAAAAAGGGAAAAAATAGGGGGGGAAAGGAAAAAATAGGGGGTGAAAAAAGGAAAATATCGGGGAAAAGGAAAAATTGGGGGGAAAGGGAAAACAGGTGGAAAAAGGGGAAAATAGAGGGGGGAAGGGGAAATGGGGGAAAGGTAAAAATAGGGGGGAAGGGGAAATAGGGGAAAAAAGGGAAATAGGGGGGAAAAGGGGAAAATATCGGGAAAATAGCGGGGGAAATGAAAAAATGGGGGGGGAAGAGAAAAAATCTGGGGATAAGGGAAAAATAGGAGAAAAAAAAGGAAAATGGGGGGGAAGGGAAAATAGGGGAAAAAAAAGGAAATAGGGAGAAAAAAGGGGAAATAGCAGAAAAAAAGAAAAAATGGGGGGGAAGAGAAAAAATGGGGGGGGACATAGCAGGGAAAAGGGAAAATAGGAGGAAAAAAAGGGAAAATGGGGAAATGGGGAGGGAAAAGGGAAAATAGGGGGGAAAGGAAAAATGGGGGGGAAAAGGGGAAATAGAGGGGAAAAAAGAGGAAATGGGGGGGAAAGGGGGGAAAAGGGACAAAATCGAAATGCCCCAAAAGCGAAGGGAACAAAGGGGAGCACACGCGGTCGGAGGGGGGAAAAAAGAGGAAATGGGGAGGAAAAGGGAAAATGGGGGGGAAAAGGGAAAATAGGGGGGAAAAAAGAGGGAATGGGAGGAAAAGGGAAAAAAGGGACAAAATGGAAATGCCCCAAAAGCGAAGGGAACAAAGAGCGGCAGCCGCGGGCGGCGGGAGCGGAGCGGGACAAAGGCCGCGGGGCCGGAACGGGAATTTCCTGCCGGGTTTGGCCAAACCCGGGACAAACCCGGGCCAAACCCGGGACAAACCCGGCCTAAACCCGACTTAAACCCGGTTTAAACCCGACTTAAACCCGACCTAAACCCGGGACCCCCCCGCGCTGATGTCAAGGTCAAGGGTAACCCCGTGACGTCACCGCCAGTGACGTCACCCCGACAGGATTTGGGGCGGAAAATTCGGGATCGGCCGGGACCGGGCTCGGACCCCACGCGGGATCGGGACGGGGAAAACTTCCCCAAAATTCCGATTTTCTGCCGGGTTTAATTGAGTTTGGCTAATTTCTGTTCATTTTCATTCATTTCAATTCATTTCCATCCATTTTCCATCCATTTAAATTATTTAAAATTTATTTTCATTCATTTCAAGTCATTTCAATCCATTTTCCATCAGTTGAAATTGTTCTAAATTAATTTTCATTCATTTCAAGTCATTTCAATCCATTTTCCATCCGTTGAAATTGTTCTAAATTAATTTTCATTCATTTCAATTCATTTCGATCCATTTTCCATCCACTGAAATTCATTTAAATAATTTCAAACTAATTTTCATTCAATTAATTTAAATCCATTTTCAATCTATTGAAATTCATTTAAATTAACTTTCATTAATTTCATTTCTATTAATTTCAATCCATTCTAATCCATTTCAATTAATTCTATTTAATTTTAAGTTATTTACATTCATTTTCCCCTCTTCCTTCCAGGCGCTGTTGTGACCCTGAAAATTCCAATTTTTGGGTTTTTTTCCCCTCCTGAATTTATTTTTTTTCCCAACATTTAGCTCGGCCCAGATCAGGATTTTCATCTCCAAAATCCGCGGCTCTTCCAGAAATGCAAATTAGAAATTAAAAATATCAATTAAGAAATGAAAAGTTCGATTAAAATCTCCTGGCCGGGATAATTCCCTCCTTGGGAGAGGATTGAAATGGAAATTTCCAAGAGTTGGGGTCGGAAATTCGATTTTTCCGCTTTTTTTCCGGGCAAAAAATGAAGGAAAAAAACCCCAAAAAATTCCCAAAACAGCAGCGGGAGGAAGGATTGGTTAAAAAACACCCAAAAAAAGGAAATCAATGGATGAATTTAGGGATTATTCTGATTTTTCCCACCCAAAATTCGCTTTTTTTCCCATTTGGATTAAAGGGAGGAGGAAGAATCCGTGGATTTGTGAGGGATAAAATGGGAAATTTGGGATTTTTGGGGATCTGGAAAAGCTGAATCCCAAAATTCTGCGATGATCCAGCTCCGAATTCCGGGAGAATCCCAAATTTCCGCTGCTCCCGGAGCGCTGGGGGGAAAAATTCAAATATTTTGGGGAATCCACCTGGAATTCTGTGGCTATTCCCGATTTTCCACCAAAATCCCAAAAAAAGCCGCCCGGAGGAGGAAAAAATAAAAGGAATTGCTCGGGTTTGCTCCTTTTTGGGTTTTCCCCCCATTTTTGGAGTCTCGAGGATGAAATTTTGGCCAAGAGAAGGAAAAGGAGGCACAGGAGGAGGAATCGATCTGAAAGTGACTAAAAAATGAACCCAAAGTGGTTAAAAATGAACCCAAAATGGCCAAAAATGAACCCGAAAATGGCCAAAAATTTAAACCGGAACTGATAAAAAATGAACCTAAACCCGACCGAAAATTTAATCCAAATTGACCAAAAGTTAACCCAAAAATGACTAAAAAATAACCAAAAAGTAACCAAAATTTAACCCAAAAGTGACCAAAATTTAACCCAAAAGTGACCAAAAAACGAACTCAGAAGTGACAAAAATTGAAATCAGATTTCAATTTCCCCCATTTTTCATTGATTTGATATTAATTAATATAAAAAATGAATAATTAAATTAATTTATTTATCTTTTTTTTGCCCCAAATGGGGAAATTCCGCCCGGATTTGGGATTTTTTGGGGATCGGAGCCTTTTTCCCGCCCCAATCCCGAATTTTCCGGGGTGAATTTGGGAATTTTTTCCCCTGGAATTCCCGCACAAAATTGGGATTTTTCCGGGTGGAGCAGCTCCAGAAATGAAGCAAAATCTGAAAAATTCGGGATCCAAATCGCAGAAATTAAAAAAAAAAAAAATCAGGCAGGAAAAGCCCCAGAATCCCAAAAGGGCCTTGGAGGGGATTTTGGGGTTATTTGGGGATTATTGGGGTTTTATTTTGGAATTATTGAGATTTATTTTGGATTTTTGCCATTATTTTGGGGTTTATTTGGGGATTTTGGGGTTATTTGGGGATTAATTTGGTATTTAGGGATTTATTTTGTGGATTATTAAAGTGTATTTTGGGGTACATTTTGGGATTTTGGAATTTATTTTGGGATTCTTGGGGTTTATTTGGGGATTTCGGGGTTTATTGGGGATTTTGGGTGCAGATTCTTCCAAACGCCCTTAAATGGGATTTTCCTCCCTTTTTATATGGAAATATTGGGGATTTCTCCTCCCTGTACTGACAAATCTCAGTATATTTATTTTTGTTATCATCTATTTCTATGAATTAATAAATTTCTCCCCCTTTTCTATAAAAGTCTCTCTTTATCCCAAATATTTCTATAAAATACTGATGGAATTTTTTATTTAGGGCAGAATTAAAAGGAAAAACCCCCAAAAATAAAACCCCCAAATCCCGAATTATTGAAATCCCGTCCCTCCCTCACCCCAAATCTGAGTATTGAGAGCCACAAAATCCAGAAAAAATTGAAATATCCGCCCCGAAATCCTTAAAAAAAGGGAAAATTCGGGGTGATATCCGTGCACCTGGAAGGAATATAGAAACAAATATTAAATCTGTATTAAATAGATATTAAATCTGTATTAAATTGAATATTTTGCCACCCTCACAAGCGTTTTCGCAGCCTTTAAAATTCCCATTCCCCCCCTTTCCATCCCGATTCTCCCCTCGATTTTTGCCGCATTCCGGGCTAATTGAAGCCCGAAAAATCGGAATTTTAAAGTAATTTTTGGCCCCTTTTTCCCTCCACTCGGGCGGGTTTAAGGAGGGAAAAATAGAGAGAGAAAAAATTCCAATAAAATTTAAATGGAGTAAGAATGAAATGGAATAAAAACACAATCAATAAAAACATTAAATAAATTCATATTAAAGATGAATAAATCAAAAAGATATGAAATGAAAATGCGGCTGAACACAAATCCATTGAATTAAAATCGGTTAATTAAATTAAATTCAATTAAATGGAAAAATCTTACCTAGAAAGCGACTCAATAAAAACGGCAATAAAAACAGACCAAATAAAAATAGACCGAACAAAAAATAGACCAAACAAAAATAGACCAAACAAAAATAGACCGGACAAAGATTAAATAAATAAAAAATGAATAAAATCTCCTCAATGAAAATGAAATAAAGAAAAATTAAACGCAATTAAAATCCCATTTTAAAGCGCTCCCTCGCATTTATTTTCTGTCCTTCCCGTCCTTCAATCTTCCCTTTTTTTCCCTTTCTCCTGCTGTTTTTTCCCCCTTTTTCCTGCTGTTTTTTTCCCTTTTTCCTGCTGTTTTTTTCCCTTTTTCCTGCTGTTTTTTTCCATTTTTCCTGCTGTTTTTTTCCCTTTTTCCTGCTGTTTTTTCCCCGATTTTCCCAGGTTTTTTCCCCATTTTTCCAGTTTTTCCCTCATTTTTTTCCCATTTTCCCCCCTTTTTTCCCCATTTTCTTTGGAATTCCGGCGGGGGGGCTGAAAAAGGTGCACAAAGAGAATTTTTTTTGTTGTCCTCCAGGCAGGAGCGGGGCGGGAAAAAAGCGATTTATTTCCAGGGACGGGAACAGGGCGGACACCGCGAGCCGAGACCGGGAGCGCCACCCCAAAACCCCAAATCCGGCCCAAAATACCCCAAAAATCGCCCGGGGGGAGCCCCGAAAGCCCCGGAATCCCGGGCAGGAAATTCCGCTTTTCCCCGCGGGAGAGAATCCCCAAAAATGCCCCGAAATTGCCAAAAAATGTCCCGAAATTCCCAATAATTGCCCCGAAATTCCCAATAAATGTTCCGAAATTCCCAAAAATGCTCCGAAATTCCCCAAATCCCAGCGCGGCTCCGATCCCGACCCCCGCAGGGAATTTCTGGCCCCATTCCCGATTTTTCCAACCTTCAATTTCGGAGCCGGGGCAATTATTATTATTTTTTTTTTTTCCCAATTTCCCCCCGCCCTGGGATAACAGAAAAAAGGAAAATCGGGAATTTCCACCTCCGGCCGCGCTCCCAGCCCCGAATTCCGAATTTTCCCAAATCCCGGGATTTTCTGGCAGGGAATTCCCGGGGAAACCTCAAACCGCGCTGCGATTTCGGCGCTCCGGGCTCGGAATTTTCCTTTTTTTGGAGATTTCTCCTCAAATCAGCAGCGCCGTCGGCTCGGGGATAAATCCGGAATTTTTTACTCTGCTGCCTCCGGGATTTTTGATTTTTTTCAGGATTTTCGTCGCTCCAAAGTCCCGCCGGCACGAGGGTAAAAATGGAATTTTTCTTTTTTGCTTTTGGGGGTTTTTTTGCTTTTTTGCGTGATTTTCACCACACCAAAGTCCCGCCGGCACGAGGATAAATATTGAATTTTTTACACTTTTTCTTTTGCTTTTTTTCCGGGATTTTCTCCACCCCAAAGTCCCGCCGGCACGAGGATAAATATTGAATTTTTCATTTTAATTTTTTTTATTCTTTTCCTTGATTTTGGTCACCTCAAAGTCCTGCCAGCACAAAGATAAATATTGAATTTTTCAGTCTTTTTTTTTTTATTATTTTTTGGCCACTCCAAAGTCCTGCCGGCACGAGGATAAATCTTGAATTTTTCACGCTTTTTTCCCCTTTTTCGGTGATTTTGGCCGCCCCAAAGTCCCACCGGCACAAGGATAAATATCGAATTTTTACATTTCCAGCTTAGGGAATTTTTTTTTGCTTTTTTCAGGGATTTTCTCCTCCCCAAAGTCCAGCCGGCATGAGGATAAACACCGAAACATCAATTTTTTTTCCTTTGGTCCTTGATTTTTTTTAAATTTAATTTTATTTTTTTCCACAATTTTTTTTGTGGGTTTTTTTGGGGTTTTTTTTTGTGGGTTCTCTCCACTCCAAAGTCCCACCAGCATGAGGACAAATACCGCTTCAATTTTCCACTTTTTTTGTTGTTTTTTCGTGGATTTTGGCCAACCAAAAGTCCTGCTGTCACGAGGCTGAACACCGAATTTTCCACGATTTTTTGGGGTTTTTTTTGTTTTGTTTTGTTTTGTTTTTTTGCCACTCCAAAGTCCCGCTGGCACCAGGATAAACATTTAATTTTCCACTGTTTTTTTGGGGTTTTTTTCCTGCTTTTTTGGCCACTCCAAAGTCCCGGTGGCACGAGGATAAACATCGAATTTTCCACTAATTTTTTTTGTTTTTTCGTGGATTTTGGCTGCCCCAAAGTCCCACCAGCACAACGATAAACACCGAATTTTCCACAATTAATTTTTTTCTTTTTTGGCCACTCCAAAGTCCTGGCGGCACGAGGATAAACACCGAATTTTCCATTTCTTTTGGTGGGTTTTTCGTGGATTTTGGCTGCCCCAAAGTCCCGCCAGCACAATTATAAACACCGAATTTTCCACAATTTTTGTTTTTGGTTTTTTGGCCACTCCAAAGTCCTGGTGGCACGAGGATAAACACCGAATTTTCCACAATTTTTGTTTTTGTTTTTGGCCACTCCAAAGTCCTGGCGGCACGAGGATAAACATGGAATTTTTCCACTTATTTTGGTGGGTTTTTCGTGGATTTTGGCCGCCCCACAGTCCCGCCAGCACAATTATAAACACCGAATTTTCCACAATTTTTTTGTTTGCTTTTTTGGCCACTCCAAAGTCCCGGTGGCAGCAGGATAAACATCGAATTTTCCACAATTTTTGTTTTTGTTTTTGGCCACTCCAAAGTCCCGCTGGCACCAGGATAAACATTTAATTTTCCACTGTTTTTTTGGGGTTTTTTTCCTGCTTTTTTGGCCACTCCAAAGTCCCGGCGGCACAACGATAAACACCGAATTTTCCACAATTTTTGTTTTTGGGTTTTTGGCCACTCCAAAGTCCCGGTGGCACGAGGACAAACATCAAATTTTCCATTTCTTTTGGTGGGTTTTTCGTGGATTTTGGCCGCCCCACAGTCCCGCCAGCACAAAGATAAACACCAAATTTTCCACAATTAATTTTTTTTCTTTTTTGGCCACTCCAAAGTCCCGGCGGCACGAGGATAAACATGGAATTTTCCACAATTTTTGTTTTTGTTTTTGGCCACTCCAAAGTCCCGGCGGCATGAGGATAAACATCAAATTTGCCGCAATTTTTGTTTTTGGCTTTTTGGCCACTCCAAAGTCCCGGTGGCACGAGGATAAACATCAAATTTTCCACTTTTTTTGGTGGTTTTTTCGTGGATTTTGGCCGCCCCAAAGTCCCGCCAGCACAACGCTAAACACCGAATTTTCCACAATTTTTTGTTTTTATATTTTGTTTTTGTTTTTTTTTTGTTTTGCGGGCTCGGGGCGGCTCAGGTGGCGTGCAGGTGTCCCGGCTTGGCCTTGGAGACGCCCTTCTTCTCCTTGACGCGGCGGTTCTGGAACCAGATGGTGACCTGGCGCTCGGACAGGCTGGTGGCCGCCGAGATGCGGCGCCGCTTCTCCTTGGTGATGAAGCGGCTGGCGGCGAACTCGCGCTCCAGCTCCTTCAGCTGCGGCTTGGTGTAGGGCACGCGCTTCTTGCGGCCGCGCCGGAACGGGCTGGGCTCGGCCTGCAGCGGCACCACGTCTGGGATGGGAGAAAAATGGTAAAAAATGGGTAAAAATGGGGTTAGAAATGGTTAAACATGGGAATTATGGGGTTAATGAAAGGGTTAAATAAATCTGGTGTAGGGCATGTGCTTGTTGTGGGACGCAGCGGAACAGGCTGGGCTCGGCCTGCAGCGGCACCACGTCTGGAGTGGGGGGAAATGGGGGGAAAATTGTAAAAAATGGGTAAAAATTGGGTTAAAATGGGAATTATGGGGTTAATGAAAGGGTTAATGAAGGGGTTAAATAGATATGGGATAAGGAATATGCTTCCTGGGGCCACAGCACAATGGGTTGGGCTCGGCCTGCAGCGGCACCACGTCTGGGACGGGAGAAATGGGGGAAAAATGGTAAAAAATGGGCAAAAATGGGGTTAAAATGGGAATTATGGGGTTAATGAAAGGGTTAAATAGATTTGGTGTAGGGCACGCGCTTCTTGCGGCCGCGCCGGAACGGGCTGGGCTCGGCCTGCAGCGGCACCACGTCTGGAACGGGGAGAAATGGGGGAAAAATGGTAAAAAATGGGTTAAAATGGGAATTATGGGGTTAATGAAGGGGTTAATGAAAGGGTTAAATGGTCTTGGGGTAAGAAACACAGCCCCAGCAGAATGGGCTGGGCTCGGCCTGCAGCGGCACCACGTCTGGAACGGGAGAAATGGGGGGAAAATGGTAAAAAATGGGTTAAAATTGGGTTAAGATGGGAATTATGGGGTTAATGAAAGGATTAAATAGATTAAATAGATTTGGTGTAGGGAACGCTCTTGTTGTGGGACACAGCAGAACGGGCAGGGCTCAGCCTGCAGCGGCACCACGTCTGGAGTGGGGAGAAATGGGGGAAAAATGGTAAAAAATGGGTAAAAATTGGGTTAAAATGGGAATTATGGGGTTAATGAAAGGGTTAAATAGATTTGGTGTAGGGCACGCACTTCTTGCGGCCGCGCTGGAACGGGCTGGGCTCGGCCTGCAGCGGCACCACGTCTGGGATGGGAGAAAAATGGTAAAAAATGGGTAAAAATGGGGTTAGAAATGGTTAAAAATGGGAATTATGGGGTTAATGAAGGGGTTAATGAAAGGGTTAAATGGTCTTGGGGTAAGAAACACAGCCCCAGCAGAATGGGCTGGGCTCGGCCTGCAGCGGCACCACATCTGGGAGGGGAGAAATGGGGGAAAAATGGTAAAAAATGGTAAAAAATGGTAAAAAATGGTAAAAAATGGTAAAAAATGGTAAAAAATGGGGTTAGAAATGGTTAAAATGGGAATTATGGGGTTAATGAAGCGGTTAATGAAGGGGTTAAATAGATTTGGTGTAGGGCAAATGCTTCTTGCGGCCGCGGCACAACGGGCTGGGCTCGGCCTACAGCAGCACCATGTCTGGAATGGGAGAAATGGGGGAGAAATTGGCAAAAAATGGTAAAAAATGGGGTTATAAATGGGTAAAAATGGGTGAAAATGGGAATGAAAGGGTTAATAATGGGGCTAAAGGGGTTAAAGGGTTTTGGGGTGGGAACGCGCTTTTTGCGGCCCCAGCAGAACGGGCTGGGCTCGACCTGCAGTGGCACCACAACTGCAGCAGGGAGAAATGGGGGAAATTTGGGTAAATTTGGGTAAAAAATGGGTTAAAAATGTGTAAAAATGGGAATTAAGGGGTTAATGATGGGGTTAAAGGGTTTTGGGGTGGGAACGCCCTTTTTGCGGCCCCAGCAGAACGGGGGCTCGGCCTTCAGTGGCATCATGTCTGGAATGGGGAGAAATGGTGGGAAAACGGGTAAAAATGAGTATAAATGGGTAAAAATGAGTATAAATGGGTAAAAATGGGTATAAACAGTTAAAATTGGGAATTATGGGGTTAATCGTGGGGTTAAATAGATTTGGGGTAAGGAACAGCAGAACGGGCTCGGCCTGTAGCGGCACCACGTCTGCGGCAGGAGAAATGGGGAGAAATGGGTAAAAATAGGTAAAAATGGGGTTAGAAATAGTTAAAAGTGGGTAAAAATGGGAATGAAGGGGTTAAAGGGTTTTGGGGTAAGGATCCTGCTTTTTGAGGCAGAACAGAACGAGCTGGGCTTGGCCTGCAGCAGCACCACATCTGGAACAGGGAAATGGGGTTAGAAACGGGGAAATCGGGGAAAAGATGGGGTTAGAAATGGTTAAAAATGGGCCAAAATTGGAATTATGGGCATGAAGGGGTTAAGGAGCAAAGAGAGGTGTAGTAGAAATGGGTAAAAAAATGGGAATTATGGCTATAAAGGGTTAAGAGTAGAGATCGGTGAGGTGAAAATGGGGAAAACGGGGTTAGAATGGGGGAAATGGGTGAAAATGGGATTGGAATGGGGGAATTTGGGGGAAATGGGGTTAGGATGGGGGAAATGGGTAAAAATGGGGTTAGACATGGGGAAATTGGTAAAATTGGGTTGGAATGGGGAAATATGGGGGAAATGGGGTTAGAATGGGGGAAATAGGTAAAAATGGGGTTGGAATGGGGAAATATGGGGAAAATGGGGGTAGAATTGGGGAAAATTAGTAAAAATGGGGTTAGAAAGGATAAAAATGGGTAAAGATGGGGTTGGAACTGGGGGAAATGGGTAAAAAGGGGAATAATGGGGATAAATTGAGTTAAGAGAAGCAAGGTGAATGGAAACGGGTAAAAATGGGAATAATGTGAATAAATTGGGTTAAGAGAAGCGGGGTGAAATGGAAATGGGTGAAAAATCGGGATGTGGGGAAATGAAATGAGAGAAAAGGGGAATTGCACTCGGTGGGGTTGGGGGAGGATTTTGGGGAGGAAGAGGAAAAATGGGGGGAAAAAGGGGTAAAAGAGGGGCAGAAAATAGGGGGAAAGGGGCTGGGAAAAGGGAAAAAAAAACAAATGGAAACGAGGGCGGAAAGGGGAAGAAGGAGAGGAGGAAATGGGGGAAATGGGGAAAAAGTGGGGGGAAAGCTGAGAAAAGGGGGAGAAGGGGAAAAAGAAGGGGAAGAAAAAAGTGGGAAAAGTGGGAAAAGGAGGAAAAGGCGGCCAGAGGAGGGATAATGGCTGATAAAATTGCGGATAATGGGAATGAAAACACACCAGGGATAATTCCCTGTTTTCCTTGGCCGCGGATGAAGGAGCAGCGCCCGCCCGCACAGCCGCCTCAAACCCCACTTTTCTTTTTTTTGGGCAATATTTGGAGTTTTCCTCTTTTCCCTCCTTCCTTTTTCTCCTCCCATCCCCTTTTCCTTTTCCCGCAGCGGAAAATCTGGGATGAGCAGCCCCAAAACCCCGCCCGGAGCGGACACAGGAGCCCCCGAACCCCAAAAATCCCCTCGGAGCGGGCGAAACACCCCAAATTTTCCCCTCCCCAGCGGCTTTTTGGGGGCGCTGGGGAAGGGGAAACGCTCCGGGATGGGGGAACGGGAGCGGGGGGGATTTGGGGACACCCCCACCCGCTTCTGGCGCTGCCGGGAGGGGAATTTTGGGGACCCCCGCGGGGTTTTGGGGGAGCCGAGCCCCGACATCCGCAGGAAGATGGAGGCGAGCGCTGCTCGGAGCGCGGCCCTAATTACGGCCCAGGCGTTAATTGGGGAGGTTCTGGGGGGGCAGCGGCTCCTTTTTGGGGTCACCAAGCGGAGCGGGGTCCCCCAAAAAACAAAACCACAAACCCCAGGCGCTGCCGGCGCCGCGCGGCCGAATTCCCCTTCCTCCAAAGCCCCGAAAAAGCCGATTTTGGGGGTTTTGGGGGCCATGAAGGGGAGATAAAGGGATGCGCCCCCACCCCCGAATTTCGCCACCCCCTCGTTGTCCCCAGGGGTCCCCAGAGGGATTTGGGGTTTTCGGAGCGGGGATTTGGTGGTTCCTGGGCTGCTGCAGAGGGGGAATTTTGGGGCCTTTTCCCTTTTTGGCTGTTCCAGCCCTGCGCCTCCTTCCCCCGCTGTCCCCCGAACAGCCCCGACTGTCACTTGACACCTCTGGCGTTAATTGCGCTAATTGGGAGCTGATTGAGCGCCCATTCCCCGCCGGCCGCAGCCCACCGAGCGCTCCGGGCTTCGTTTTTAGCGGCATTTGCATTTTTTCCCCTTTTTTTTTGAGCTCTCCGCCCGCGGGGGAGCGGCGGGCGGGGAGGGAGAAGGAAGGACAGAATTCGGGAATGAATTGGGAATTTGGGAGATCGGATTGGGCCGGGCTTGGATCGGGAGAAAGGACGGAATTCGGGAATAAGCGCGGGTTGTGGGGCCGGGATTGGCTGCCAAGGAAGGGCAGAATTATGGAATTAACTCCGAGTTTGGGGGCCGGAATTGGCTCCCAGGGAAGGGCAGAATTATGGAATTAACTCCGGGTTCGGGGGCAGTCACTGACTCAGGAGAAAGGGCAGAATTATGGAATTAACTCCGAGTTTGGGGGCCGGAATTGGCTCCCAGGGAAGGGCAGAATTATGGAATTAACTCCGGGTTCGGGGGCAGTCACTGACTCAGGAGAAAGGGCAGAATTATGGAATTAAGTCCGGGTTCGGGGCCGGGATTGGCTCCCGGGGAAGGGCAGAATTATGGAATTAACTCCGGGTTCGGGGGCTGGGATTGACTCAGGAGAAAGGGCAGAATTATGGAATTAACTCCGGGTTTGGGGGCCGGAATTGGCTCCCAGGGAAGGGCAGAATTAAGGAATTAAGTCCGGGTTCGGGGCCGGGATTGGCTCCCGGGGAAGGGCAGAATTATGGAATTAACTCCGGGTTTGGGGCCGGCTTGCCTCGCCCCGCCGAGCGTGCCCGTGCACATTGCCCGCTCCGAGCATTCCTGAGCCGCTTCCCTCTAATTACCGCGCCGAGCCCGCGCGGGCACATGGAATACACGGAACGGGCGGAATTGGTGGGAAACGCGGAATCCGCCCGGATATGTGCGCCACGGGGAGCAAACACGGCCGGATACACGGAATAAACGCGCTCGGATGTGTGGTAGAAATCCCCCTGATGTAGGGAATATAGGGGGGAAATGCGCTCTGATATAGGGGATAAATGCGCTCTGATATATGGGATAAATACACCCTGATATGTGGGATGAATATGCCCTGATAGGTGGGACAAATGCACCTGGATATGTGGAATAAATACCCCCTGATATGTGGGATATATGGGATAAATACACCTTGATATGTGGGATAAATGCACTCGGATATACGGGATAAATACCCCCTGATAAGTGGAATATATGGGATAAATACACCCTGATATATGGAATAAATAAACCTTGATATATATAAAATATATGGGATAAATATACCCTGATATATGGAATAAATAAACCCTGATATATGGGATACATGGAATTAATATACCCGGATATATAGAATAAATATACCTGGAAATCTGGGATATATGGAATAAATATACTCTGATACATGGAATAAATGTATCCGGATATATGGGATAAATATACCCTGATATATGGAATATATGGAAGAACTATACCCGGGTATGTGGAATAAATAAATCCTGATATAGGGAATATATGGAATAAATATACCTGGCTATCTGGGATATATGGAATAAATCTATCTGGATACATGGAATACATGGAATTAATATACCTGGATACCTGGAATTAATATAGTATTGATATAGCTGGCTATATGGAATAGATGGAATTATACATGGAATATATCCGGATCTATGGAATAAATATACCCATAAATATATGGAATACATGGGATATATCCCGAGTGTGTGGGATAAGCATATGTGGATATATGGGACGCACAGAATATATATGGGATGGATGGGATAAATATATCGGGATATATGGAATATATGGGATATATCCCGATAGATGGGGTCGATCTGGATATGTGAGATGGATGGGATAAATACACCCGGATATATGGAAAATGCTGAATATATGGAATATATCCGGACAGATGGGATATACGGAATATATGGGATAGATGGGATACACGGAACATATAGGACAGATGGGATAGATATATCGGGATAGGTGGAATAGATCCAGATATATGGGATCGATGGGATAAACACGGATGGATGGGAGAGATGGAATATATGGGAGAGATGGAATATATGGGAGAGATGGAATATATGGGATAGAGAGGATAAATATATCGGGATATATGGAATACGTCTGGATAGAAGGGATCGATGGGATAAATCAGGATATATGGGATACACGGGATATAGGGGATAGATGGAATATATGGGATAAATATATCGGGGTATATGGAATACATCCGGATAGGTGGGATAAATCCGGATAGATGGAATATATGGGAGAGATGGAATATATGGAATAAATATATCCCGTATAGATATATGGAATATATCTGGATAGATGGAATAAATCCGGATATATGGAATAGACGGGATAAATACATCGGGATATATGGAATACATCCGGATAGATGGAATATATGGAATATATGGGATAAATGTGTCCCATATAGATATAGGAATATATCTGGATAGATGGAATAAATCCGTATATATGGGACAGACGGGATAAATACATCGGGATATATGGAATACACCCGGATATATGGGATGGATGGGACACACGGGGTGGATGGGACACACGGGATGGGACGGATGGGACACACGGGATGGGACGGATGGGACACACGGGATGGGATGGGATGGATGGGACACACGGGATTTTGGGACCCGCGGGCCGGCCGGGCTCCGTCCCCGCGGGCACCGCGCCCGTTGCCGTTCGCGGCGCCGCTCCCTACCTGGGAACGGCGACTTCCAGAGGTGCGCGGGCTGCGGCTGCTCCTTGGAGCAGTAAACCTGCCCGTCCCAGCCGTTGGCCAGCGCCCAGGGCTGGTAGCCTTCCATGGGAAGCAAAGCCTCGTGCCGCGGCTCCGGCACCGGCACCACCGACACGTCCAAGTAGCCCGGCACGGCCTGGTAGGAGCCGGGGAAGCCCGGGTAGAAGGAGAACTCCTTGGCCCGCGCCGGCAGCTCCTCGCCCGCCAGCGGCCCGCCGGCCTCGGCGAACTTGTCGGGCGGGTGGTAGCCGCAGGGCTTCTGCTGCAGGTTGACTCCGGCCAGGCGGCAGCCGTAGTAGCCCGGCGCGAAGGGGTACCCGCCGTAGCCCAGCGAGCCCGAGGGGCACTGCCGCGGCGGCTCCGCGCTCGCCAGCTCCGCGTACGCGGCTCCGTCCGCGGCGGCGGCGGCCGGGGCGGCCAGCCCGGCGTGCGGCAGCATCTCCCGGCAGTGGCCCAGGCTGTCCCGGCAGTGGCCCAGGCTGTCCCGGCAGTGGCCCAGGCTGTCCCGGCACTGGCCCAGGCTGTCCCGGCACTGGCCCAGGCTCTCCATGCGCGGCTTCTCCCGCGGGGCGTCCTCGCAGCGGCAGCCGAGCGCGTCGGGCCAGCGCGGGGGGAGCCCGAGCGGCGCCGTCATGTCATGCCGCGCTGCCGCCGCCTCCCGCCGCCCTTCCTCTGCCTCCTCCTCCCCTCGCCGCCGCCGCTGCTGCTGCTGCTGGCCCCGCCGCCGCCGGGCCCGCCGCTCCTCCCGCTCCGGTGCTGGCGGCGGGGGCAGCTCCGCGCCGCGCCCCGGGACCCCCCCGCCATCGCCGCGCCGAGCGCGCATGCGCCGCGCGCCCGCCGCCGCCGCTCCATTAAGAAATCCGCACAGGCCACGCCCCTTTTACTCCACCGCCGGACACGCCCCCCGCGGCACCGCGCGCTCTGATTGGCTCCCGCGCGCGCGAGGACACGCCCACTCACCCCCCCCCGCCGCCGCCCCCCCCTCCCCTTCCACCCCCCCCCCCCATTCCCGGTTTTCCCGGTGGGATAAAAACATAAAAACCCTCCCCCGCCTTCAGTCTTAATTATTTACAAGCATTTTTAATTGCTACAAAAGGTTTTTAATATTTTACTTGTTAAAAAATTAAAACAACATTTTTTGGAGCTTTTTTTTTGTTTTTTGGGGTTTTTTTGGTTTTTTTTTTCCCCCGTCTCCAGGTGCTCACCCCCTTCCCGAAAATCCATTTCAAAAAAAATCAGGAAAAGTTCATCCCGAGTGCCCCCCGCCACCATTTTCCTGCCGGATTCCCGAGGAATTGTGTTTTCCCCAAAAAAAGATTGGGTTTTGCCAAAAAAAAAAATCGAATTTTCCCCCATTCGGCCCCAATATTTCCGGGGGTTCAACTGCAGGGATGAAGCGGGAGGGGGGAAATGGAAAAAATGTGGGTTTTTTTACAGTTATTTTCCTCAGCGTGCCCCTATTTCAGACCCCCTCCACGCTTCGTATGTCCCTAAAAACTCAAAAATTCCCAAAATTCCCCCAAATTCCCCCAAATTCCCCCCGATTCCACCGGTTTGGGGTCACCCCCTTCTCCTGCTCCCACCTCAGCTCATCCCAAGGGGAGAAAAAAGCTGGAAAAGGGAAAAAAAACTAAAAAACCCCAAATTCCGGGAGAAAATCGGGAATTCGGGGAATGCCAAGTTCAAGGGGAAAGGGAAAATTCCCGGGTTGGGGAAAAAAGGGTGGGAAAGGCAGGAAAAAGGGGATGGGAATGGGGGAAAAGGGGAAAAATGGGGGAAAAGGGGGAAAATGGGAATAAAATGGGATGGAACGGGTGAAAAAGGGATAAAAACGGGAGAAAATGGGGAGAAAAAGTGAATAAAATGGGAAAAGAATGGAATGAAATGGGAAATAAAAATTG
Organism: Taeniopygia guttata; assembly: GCF_048771995.1. Taxonomy (NCBI): domain Eukaryota; kingdom Metazoa; phylum Chordata; class Aves; order Passeriformes; family Estrildidae; genus Taeniopygia; species Taeniopygia guttata. The sequence goes on from NC_133054.1 coordinate 4,914,981, forward strand.
AATGAAATGGGAAATAAAAATTGAATGAAATGGGGGAAAATTAATGGAATGGGGGAAAATGAATTAAATGGGGGGAAAAAAGGAATTAAATGGGAAAAATAAAAGGAATGAAATAGGAATTTTTAAAAGGAATTAAATGGGAAAACCAGGCTTGGAGTGGAATAACAGGAACGGATAAAGGAGATAAAAGCCGTCCCTAAATGAAACAAAAGCTCCCGAAAATCCCAAAAAAGCGCCGGGAAAAGGCGGAATTCTCCTCCTTTGTGCCCGCAGGAAAATTCCCAAATTAAATCCAAACGCGGCCCTCCCCGCGCCCGCGGGGTTGGGTTGTTTTTTATTTTATTTTATTTTATTTTTTAATTTTTATGAAGTGCTGAACATGGGGCAGCACGTCCGGGACGGGACCCTAAAATCGCCGAGATTGATGGGAAAAATCTGGGATGGAGCGGGAAGGGCCGGGCCGGGCGGCGGCCGAAAATGGCCCCAAAAATTGGGATTAAAGCCGAGTTTGGGCGATTTGGGGGCGGCGGCTCCGCTCCGAATTCCTGGGGAATTCCATGGAAAATTGGGGTTGGGAATTTCGGGGGTTCGGGGTTCGGGGAAGGGTGAAAAGAGGGAAAAAAGGGACAAAATGAAGGGGAAAAGGGGAAAAAAAAAGGAGGGGAACAGGGAGAAAAGGAGGGGAAAAAGCGGAGGAAAATGGGAGAAAAAGGAAGGAAAAAGGGAGAAAAATGAAGGAAAAATAGTGAAGGACAGGAAAAGCGGAAAAAGAGGGAAAATCCCATTTTTTGGAGGTAAAGGAGGAGGAAAATCGCATTTGGGGCCGCAATTCCCGGGGGAGCCTCGCGAGCCGAACAAAGGAACCTTCGGGGTGGAAAAACGAGAATTCCCAAAAAAAATCGGCGTCCCAGGAATTTTTGGGCTTTTCGGAGCCCCGAAAGGAGCTGCGGGCTGGGAGGGATCCCAAAAAAAAAAAGAATTAAATTGGGAAAAGGAGATCCCGAAGCAAAAGTGAGAGCGGGAGCGGAGGCTGGGAGGGAATTCCCGAACCTCGGCTGAAATTCCCGAATTTTGGGCAAATTCTGGGATCAATCCCCCAGCCCCGGAGCAATTCCGGGGAAATTCCCTTTTCTGCTCATCCCTCCTGGAAAAGGTTTTTTATTTTTAATGGATTTTCTTCTGCAGCAAGCGAGCAGGAAAAATCGGAATTTTCCTCTCCCGAATCCCGGCTTCCTTCCTTTTTCCCTTTTTTCTGAAGGCAGATCCCGGGGAAAATTCACATTTTTAAAATTCCGTTCCTCGTTTCTTATCCCAGCCAGGAAAAAAAAAAAAACAAAAAAAGGAGAAAAATCAGATTTATCTCCCGATCCACGGGGGAAAATTCCCATTTTTCCTCATGGTTCCCAGCTCTGTTCCCGCTTCTCCCAATATTTTCTCTCCGGCGCTTCACCCGTCGGGATTTAAGGAATTTTCCCATTTCCCCCCATTTATTTCAGGTGTTTAATCCCAGTTTTTCCTTTAAAAAACCCCAAAAATTCAGGTTTGAGCCCAATTTCCGCAGGTGGAGGCGGCCGCGGGTGGGATTTGAGACTTTCCATAAATTCCCGTTGGGAAAAGCGGATTTGGCCGGGAGAAATCCCAGGAAAAACGGCCAAAAAAAGGGAATTTGCCCCAAAATCGCCGGATTCCCGTCCCGGGAAAAGGAATTTCCTGGGAAAAGGCGTTTTTGGGGAAAAAGGATTAAAAACGGCGGCGGGAGAACAAAGGGAAAAAGGGAATTTTCCCTGTCCATGGAACAATTCCCGGGAAATTCCCTGAATCCCTTTTCCCTTTTTTCCCCCTCCTTGAATTTTGCCCTGAAATAAAGGGAAAAACCCCAAAATTCCCTGATTTTCCCGAGGGGAAAATGGGAATTTCTGCCTCTTCCCGCCTCCCATGCCAGGAAAATCGCCGAAACTGGATTTTTTTCGGGAAGGAAAATCGGCTCCAGCGCCGGCGAATTCTCCCCAAATGGGAAAAAAGAAGGATTTTCCATCATTTTCACTTTTTTGGGAATGAGGGAGGGGAACAAAGGCGGGTTTAATTCTGGTTTTGGGGGAAATTCCAGCTCCGGGTTCTCCCCCGAATTCCCAATTTCGGGAATTTCCCGCTGAGCTTTCCCGGCCTTTGTCCCGAATATTGGGAGGGATAAAACCCCAAATAAAACCCCAAATAAAACCCCAAATTCTCCTTTTCCCCCCATTTTTCCTGGGCCGATTTGGAATTTTTCGGGATAAAAAAGCGGCTCCGGCCCCTCCGAGCCGAATTCGCTCCCGGCCTCGCTTCGGCCTCCGAAATTCCAGGGAAACCTGGAAAAGGAGAATAAATCCCATTTTTCCTGCGGCATCCCCAAAACCCACTCAAATCACACAAAAAACCCAATTTCCCCCAATTTCTGCTTTTTCCTATTTCCCCTCCCGTGTTCCCGCAGCCGCTTTGCCCCAGGTCCCCCCAAATCCCCCCTTTTTTTTTTGGCTTTTTCCCGATTTTTTTAGATTTGAATTTCCAGCCCGGTTCAGGGAGGGGTTGATCCCTAAATTTGGGGGATTTTTCGGGGGTTTTCCTTGGATTTTCCCACATTTTTCTGCCTCTAAAGGTGGCAAACCCATGACAATAAATATATAAATATATTTGATATAAATATATATATATTTATATATTTACAGATATATTTATGCCAGAAATAAATACATTTATTCCAGCAGTGCCAGGATTTTACTCAGATAAACTCAGAGTGAACGGAAACATGTAAATATAAATATAAATAGTATTTTATAAATGGGAATAAATAAAATTATCCACGGGAATAAATACATTAAAATAAAAGCATTCCTGTATAAACGGGAATTAGCAAACTCCTCTTTTCCAGCCCTGCACCTTTAATTCCCTTTCCCCCCGATTTTTTCCCTCCCCTTTTATTCCTTTTTTATTCCCATTTTAATTCCCTTTTTATTCCATTTATTCCCCATTTCCCCCCAGTTTTATTCCCTTTTCCCCTTTTTCCCCTATTTTTCCCCATTTCCCCCCATTTTCCTCCTTTTCCCCCTTTATTCCCTTTCCCCTTCCCCTCCTTTTTATTCCTCTTTTATTTTCCTCTTCCCCCCTTTTTATTAAATATTTTTCCCTTTTTTATCCACTTTTTCCCCTTTTTTCCTTTTTTATTCCTTATTTTTTCCATATTTTCCCTTTCCCCCTTATTTTCCCCTTTTTATTCCCTTCCCCCTTTTTTATTCCCTATTTTCCCTTTTTCTCCCTATTTTCCCCTTCTTATTCCCTATTTCCTCCTTTACATTCCTTATTTTCCCTTTCTATTCCTCATTTTCCCTTTCTATTCCTTATTTTCCCTTTTTATTCCCTTTTCCCCTTTTTATTCCCTTTTTATTCAATTCCCTTCCTTTGTTCCCCTTTTAATTCCATTTTCCCCCTTTTAATTCAATTTTTTCCCCTTTTAATTAATTTTTTTACCCTTTTTATTCCATTTTCCCCCTTTTAATTCAATTTTTCCCTATTTTTATCCCATTTTCCCCGTTTTTTTCCCCTTTTTCCCCTCCCCCGGCAGTTACAAAAATCTCCGCAGGGATTTTTTTGCCCTTCCCGGGATTTTCCGGGAGTCGCAGACAAAGAAATTCCGGCGGCGCCTCCCGAGTCCAAGTTCAAATCCAAGGTGAGCGCGGCGGGCGGAGCCGCGCCGGCCTCGGCTTCCCTCAAATTCTGATTATTTCTGCCTTAAATTGGGCTTTTTCTGCTTTAAATTTGGGCTTTTTTTTTTAATTAAATTGAATTTATTTCTGTTTAAAATTGGGGTCTTTTCTTCTTTAAATTGGGGGTTTTATAAAATATAAATTGAATTTATTTCTGCTTTACATTTGGGTTTATTTTTAATTCAAATTGAATTTATTTCTGCTTTACATTGGGGCTTTTTTAAAATTTAAATTGAATCTAACTCTGATTTAAACTGAACTTATTTCTGGTGTAAATTGGATTTTTTTAAATTTTAAATTGAATTTAATTCTTATTTAAATTGAATTTATTCCTAGTTTAAATGGATTTTTTAAATATAAATTGAATTTATTTCTAAACTGTTTTTTTTCTGCTTTAAACTGAATTCCTTTGTGAATTAAATGGGATTTATTCCCTGCTCGGAGCTCTGGATTCCCGCTGATTTTTTGGGATTTTGGGGATGGATCCACCCCGGGAGCGTTTTTTCCTCCCAGGCCCGAAGATTCCCGCCCGGGGCGGATTTTCCCAATTTATTCCCATTTTTAGAGGGAAAACACCGAAAATTGGAATTTCCAGAGGGAGAGACCCGGAGTGATCCCGAATTGCCAAATTTGGGGTTTTTAATATTAAATAAATACAAATTATGAATGGGCAGCAAAATCTGAATTCCCAGGGAATTTTCCCACGGAATTTCCAAGGAAAACCGGGAATTTTTAGGCATTGGCAAGAAAAGAAAGGATTTAAAATAACCCCCAACCAAACCTCAACGTTTATTAAAAAAAAGAAGTTTTTAATCAAAATAAAAATCACAAATTTGTTCCCTGAGCTGGAATTTTAAAGGAATAAAATTCTGGGAATATTTCCACCTCGGCAAAGCGGCAAAAATTGGGAATTTGCCCCAATCGGGGCCGTTTTGGAGGGGTTTTTATGGGAATAAATGGAATTTTCAGGCGGTTTTTGGGCTCTGCCCCACCTCAGGTGGGATTTTTATGGGTTTTGGGGGATTTATGGGGTTTTTTTGGGGTTTGGGGATTTTATGGGGATGTTTTTGGGTTTTGGGGGGTTTATGGGGTTTTTTGGGGGGGATTTTTTGTCCATGGGAATGTGCTGGGAACCAAAAAAAGGGAAAAATGGGATTTGGGCAGGAATTTTGGGATCAGGGGAGGGATTTTGGGATCTGAATGGGGATTTTGGGATCTGAATGGGGATTTTGGGATCTGAATGGGGATTTTGGGATCTGGGGAAGGATTTTGGGATCCGGGCAGGAATTTTGGGATCTGATTTTGGGATCTGATTTTGGGACAGGGTCACCCCCCAGGGCCACTCCCGAAATTTCCCTGGAAAAGCCGCAAATGTCGGGAATTCCCCCCAGAACCGCAGGGGAGCGGAATGAGCTAATTAATTATTGTTTAATTACATAATTCTGTGTTATTAATAATTATGATCCATAGGATGTGTGTTTATATTTACTAATCCGCGTTTATCGATTATATTCTGGAGTTCATTATAGAATTGTTCATTATTATTAATTATTCCCGGGAATTAATGATCCCCGCCAATTAATTAATGATTCCCTGGGGGCCCGCGCGGATTTTTGGGGTGGAATTCGGGAATTCTCCGCTCATTCCCGGATGAAAACTGCGGGAAAATCCGGGAATTGGAGGAAAATCCCGCCCAAAAATCGAATTTTACCCCTCAAAGCAGCAAAATTTGGGGCTGGAAAAGCGCCGGAATAAAACCGAGCAGGAATTCCGCGGAAAAAAGAGATTTTTCCATGAAAAAATAAAAGGGATTTTCCATGGAAAAACCTGGATTTTCCCTGGGTGTCCTCTGGCGTCTTTAATCCCTCCCGAAATGAATTCTTCCCGCAGATAATTCCGCCCTCAGATCCCGTTTTTCCCTCCCTTTCCGCGGGAAAAAGCGGCCAAAATTCCCGGGAAAAGCACATCCCAGATATGAATTTGAATTCTTCCCCGGGGTTCGGAAAGGGAAAAAGGAAATTCCCGCCTTTTCCCCGGGAAAAAAAAAACATGGAAAAGCATCGGGAGGTGGGGAAAAAAACACCAAAAAATAGAAATTCCGCTGGAGAACCCTCGGAAAGCTCCGGAATTTTGGATTTTCCAAAGGCGCCGATTTCACCCCAAATTCCTCCTTCCCTTCCTGCCCCCGAGATTCCTGAATTAAATTAATTCCAGGGATTTCCTTCCCGGCCCGGAGCAGGGACCGCTTATCTGGGAATAATCCAATTTATCTGGGAATAATCCAATTTATTTGGGGATAATCCGATTTATTTGGGCATAATCCAATTTATTTGGGAATAAACCAATTTATTTGGGCATAATCCAATTTATTTGGGAATAAACCAATTTATTTGGGCATAATCCAATTTATTTGGGAATAAACCAATTTATTTAGGGATCATCCAATTTATTTGGGGACAATCCGATTTATTTAGGGACTATCCACTTTATTTAGGGATCGTCCAATTTATCTAGGGAGAACGGAATTTTTTAGGGATATTTTCTCTAGGGATAATTTATTTTAGGGATAATTTAATTTCTTTAGGGACGGTTTCTTTAAGGATGGTTTATTAAGGGATGGTTTATTTAGGGATAATTTCTTTAGGGATAATTTATTCAGGGAAGGGAATTTTCCCTCCAGGTTTTATTCTGATTTTCCATTCCCATTCCCGCTTTTCCCTCTCCTTTTCCCAGACTTTTAAAATCTCCTTTTTTTATTATTATTTTTTGGGAAAAGCTGATCCCGGATCCTCCCGGGGCTTTCCTAGGAGGGGAAAATCAGGATCAGAATTCAAAAATGGTGGGAAAAATCGGGATAAAAGGGCAGGACAGGACCGGGAATGGGAAGAGTTTTCCAGGATAATTCCAGGGAACATTCCCGAGCCCCGAATTTTTCCTTTTTCCCGGAAAACTCCGCCTGTGGCTGCGCCGGGACCGTCCTGAGCCTTCGCTGCCTCCCTCCCCAATTCCCGATTTTCCCTTCCCGAATTTCCATCCCGAATTTCCCATCCCAAATTTCCATCCCGAATTTCCATCCCGAATTTCCCTTCCCGGTTTTCCCATCCCGGTTTTCCCATCCCGGTTTTCCCATCCCAAATTTCCATCCCGGTTTTCCATTCCCGAATTTCCCATCCCGAATTTCCCATCCCGAATTTCCCTTCCTGGTTTTCCCTTCCCGGTTTTTCCATCCCGGTTTTCCCTTCCCGGTTTTCTCTTCCCAGTTTTTCCCTCTTCCCTCCCCACCTGTAGAAATTTTAGGAGGAAGAGAAAATCCCAGGAAAATCCCCAATTCCTCTCTGCGATCGCCGCTCTCGGGGATTTTTGGAGTCTTTTTCCTGTTTCCCGGTCCTTGGAATTTTTGGAACTCCACGATTCCGTTTGATCCGGGTGTGGCTTTTCCCGGGATTTTCCAAAATCCCATCCCCTGCTCCCATTCCCGTTCCCATTCCCATTCCCATCCCCATTCCCATTCCCATGGCAGTTTTGGGATTAACGCATTCCCAGGGGACAATTTTGGGATAAATATTCCCTTTTCCCATTTCCCTTTCCCTTTTTCCTTTTCCCATTTCCCCCCCTTTTTTCCCCTTTCCCATTTTTTCCCTTTCCCATTTTTATCCTTTCCCATTTCCCGTTTTTCCCATTTCCCATTTTTCCCCATTTCCCGTTTTTCCCTTTCCCCTCTCCAATCCCACCCGGGACCCTCCAAGGCCGATTCCCTTTTCCTGTGGGAATTCCAAACTGGGAATCCCAAACTCAGAATTCCAAACTGGGAATTCCAAACTCAGAATTCCAGACTCAGAAATTCCGGGAATGGGCCGTGGGAGCAGGAAAAGGACCTGCAGGACCCGGATCAATCCCCCATTCCCAAATTTCCCCCTCTGGGAAATCCCAAAGCTTCCTGCAGGGAAAATTCCCGTTCCTGCTGTTCCAGGGCTGGGCTTGGGATTTGGGATGAGTTTGGGATAGGGTTGGGATGGATTTGGGATGGATTTGGAGTTTGGGATGGATTTGGGAAGGATTTGGGATGGGTTGGGATGGGTTGGGATGGGGTTGGGATGGGGTTGGGATGGGGTTGGGATGGGGTTGGGATGGATTTGGGATGATTTGGGTTGGGATTTGGGATGGGTTTGAGATGGGGTTGGGATTTGGGATGGGTTTGGGATAGGGTAGGGATAGATTTGGGATGGATTTGGGATGGATTTGGGACAGGTTTGGGATTTAGGATGGGTTTGGAATTGTTTTGGGATGGGGTTGGGATTTGGGATGGGTTTGGAATTGGTTTGGGATGGGGTTGGGATTTGGGATGGGTTTGGGATAGGGTAGGGATAGATTTGGGATGGATTTGGGATGGATTTGGGACAGGTTTGGGATTTAGGATGGGTTTGGGATGGATTTGGGATTTGGGATGGATTTGGGATTTGGGATGGGTTGGGATGGATTTGGGATTTAGGATGGGTTTGGAATTGGTTTGGGATGGATTTGGGATTTGGGATGGATTTGGGATTTGGGATGGGTTTGGGATGGATTTGGGATTTGGGATGGGTTTGGGATGGCTTTGGGATGGGTTTGGGATGGGTTTGGGATTTGGGATGGGTTTGGGATGGATTTGGGATTTGGGATGGGTTTGGGATGGCTTTGGGATGGGTTTGGGATGGATTTGGGATTTGGGACGGGTTTGGGATGGGTTTGGGATGGGTTTGGGATCCGTCCCTCATTCCCAACGTTCCCAGAACCGGTCCGGCCGCTCCCGGGATTTGGGCCACGCTCGGCGTCGGGATTCCCGGAGCCGCCCGCAGCGTCGGCAGCGCCGGAATTCCGGAACGATGAATCCGGGAATTCTCCTCCTCATCCTCCTCATCCACGCTCAGCTCAGCCTGGGGCCAGGACAGGGAGGGAAAATGGGAATTGTGGGCAAAAAATGGGAATTGTGGGCAAAAAATGGGACTTGTGGGAAAAAAATGGGATTTGTGGTCAAAAAATGGGATTTGTGGGCAAAAAATGGGATTTGTGGGAGGAGAAATGGGAATTTTGGGTGGGATTTGGGATTCTTGGATGGGATTTGGGATTCCCAGGTGGGATTTGGGATTCCTGGTTGGAATTTGGGGTTCCTGGGTGGGAATTTGGGGTTCCCGGATGGGAATTTGGGGTTCCCAGGTGGGATTTGGGGTTCCTGGGTGGGAATTTGGGATTCCTGGGTGGGAATTTGGGATTCCTGGATGGGAATTTGGGGTTCCCGGGTGGAATTTGGGATTCCCAGGTGGAATTTGGGGTTCCTGGGAGCTCCAGCAGCCGGGCTGATCCCGAAGTTTCGTGCGGCGCCGCCCCGGCCCCGTGACTCACCGGGATCGGCCCTTCCCCGCTCCCCCTTTTCCCGCTGCCAAATCCCGGGATCGCCCCGAAGGCTCCGGCTGATCCCAAAATCCTGCCCAGATTCCCGGGAATTCCGGAGCCACCGGGCCCTGACGCCTTTTCCAGGGATTTTTCCCTCTCCCTGCCAATCCCAGACCCGGGAGCCGCTGAGGGCCCGGAGACCTCGGAGCTTTTCTGGGAATTTCTCCAGGATTTCCCCCAAATCCGGGTTCCCCAATCCGGGATTCCTGGGCCCATCCCTGGAGTTTAAGGGATTTTGGTTCCCTTTTCCCAGATTTTGGGGTTTTCTCCTGATAAAAAAGAAGGAATCCCAGGATTTGGGAATTCCAGGGGGATTTGGGAATTCCAGGGGATTTGGGAATTCCAGGGGATTTGGGAATTCCAGGGCGATTTGGGAATTCCAGGATTTGGGAATTCCAGGGGGATTTGGGAATTCCGGGGGGATTTGGGAATTCCAGGGGGATTTGGGAATTCCAGGGGGATTTGGGAATTCCAGCCCTCCCCAGCCGGGCCTGGGCCGGTTTTGAACCTCAGAAAAGCAAATCCGGGAATGGGGATTTGGGAATTCCTTGGTCCCACCAGAGTCGGGTGGCTGAAATCCCAAAAAGGATCCCAAGGGGTGACGAGCCTGGATTTTCCCTAAAAATCAGCTTTTTTTCCCCAAAAATCAGGGTGTTTTCCCTATAAAGCATCTTTCTTTTCCCCCTAAAAATCAGGTTTTTTTCCACCTAAAAATCAGCTTTTTTCCCTCAACAAATCAGCTTTTTTCCCTATAAAGCAATGCTTTTCTCCTACAAAACAGGGTTTTGTCCTAAAAATCAGCATTTTCCCCCTAAAAATCAGCTTTCTTTTCCCCTAATAGTCAACTTTTTTCCCCTATAAAACAGGGTTTTTTCCCCTAAAAATCACCTTTTTTTTTTTTTCCTAAAAATCAACTTTTTTCCCCATTGAATCAGGTTTTTCCCCCTAAAAATTAGGTTTTTTTCCCTAAAAATCAAAATTTTTTTTCCCTATAAAACAGGGTTTTTCCCCTATAAAGCCAATTTTTTTTTCCCCACAAAGCAGTTTGGGGTTTTTTTTCCCTATAAAACATTTTTTTCCCTACAAAGCAGTTTTGGGTTTTTTTCCCCTATAAAACACATTTTTCCCTACAAAGCAGTTTTGGGTTTTTTCCCTATAAAACACATTTTTCCCTACAAAGCAGTTTTCCGTGTCTGCGCAGGGTTTCTGGAACGTTCCGGGGACGCGCTCCGGCTGATTACGGGGTGGGTAATTACAGCCGCAGCTCCGCGGGAAAATAAATCCCTTTTTTTTTACCTTGTTGTCGTTTTTCCCGAATTTCTGGAGCCTGTCTGGGAGCGAATCTTAAAACTTTCAACAGGAGAGGGGCGGGAGAGGCCGCGGGGCAGGAATCATTCCCGGGAATCGTAAATCCATAAATCCATAAATCCGTCCCCGGCAGCCCCGGAGCGCCCGGAAAACAGCCCCAAAATCGGGATAAAAACAGGGAAAAGGAGCTCGGAGCTGGCGGGGGGCCAGGGAACGTCGGGGCGGGAATTGGGGAGTTTTGTTCCCAAATCCAGGCCCCGCAGCCCCGAAATTTGGGATTTTGGGGATCCTGGTGGGAGCTGGGAATGTTTGGATTGCTGGGATTTGGGGGAATTTTGTCCCTCAAATCCAGGCCCCGCAGCCCTGAAATTTGGGATTTTGGGGAGCTCAGGGGATCCCGGTGGGAGCCAGGAATATTTGGAATGTTTGGAATGTTGGGATTTGGGAAGGGCCGGGATTTGGGGGAGTTTTGTCCCTCAAATCCAGGCCCTGCAGCCCTGAAATTTTTGGGATTTTTGGGATTTTTGGGAGCTCAGGGGATCCTGGTGGGAACCGGGAATGTTTGGGTTTTTTGGGTTGTTGGGATTTGGGGGAGTTTTGTTCCCCAAATCCTGGCCCTGGAGCCCCAAAATTTGGGATTTTGGGGATCCCGGTGGGAGCCGGGAATGTTTGGAATGTTGGGAATGTTTGGATTGTTGGGATCGATGGGATTTGGGAAGGGCCAGGATTTGGGGGATCCTTGTCCCCTTCCCCCACCCCAAATCCAAATTTGGGATTTGGGATCTGGGGGAGCTCAGGGGAGCCGGGAATTTGGGGTTTGGAATTCTGCGGGGGCGCCCCAATTCCCGCCGGGATTTGGGGTTCTCCCGCCCGGGAGCAGCAGCAGCTCCGGGAGGATTTTAGGGGAAATTCGGGAATTTTTTCAGGGAGGTTTTTAAGAGAAAACCGGGAATTCTCGGGGAGGATTTTGAGGGAAAACCGGGAATTTTTCGGGGCAGTTTTCCATGGCTCCGGCCCCATTCCCAGTGGGAATTGTGGGCCCCAGCCCCCCGCAGGTGCCGCCTCCCCGTGCTCCAAAAGCGCGGCTGGAAAATGGGAAAAAAACAATAAAATAACCCAAAAAAAAGGGGGATCACCAGGATCGGGATAATCCCGGGATTTGGGGTCATCCCGGGGTTTGGGATCATCCCGGGGTTTGGGATCATCCCGGGATTCGCCACTCCAGGCCCAGGCTGCCATGAGGATCCATCCAGGTCCCAGGAAATTCCCTTAAATTCCCTTTTCCTTCCCAGGAACATTCCAGCCCCTCCAGGAACATTCCCCAGCTCCAGGAACATTCCAGCCGGGATCAGATTCCCAGATAAAGGCCGAAATTCCCACAGTAAATTCCGGGATTCCCAGATAAATTCCAGCATTCCCGCAGTAAATTCCAGGATTCCCACAGTAAATTCCGGCATTCCCAGATAAAGGCCGAAATTCCCACAGTAAATTCCGAGATTCCCAGATAAATTCCGGCACTCCCACAGTCAATTCCAGGATTCCCAGATAAATTCTGGGATTCCCAGATAAATCCCGGCCTTCCCGGTCTCCGTTAGGCTCCAGGTGGGTGGGAAGGGAGGGAAGGGAGGGAAGGATCCACCCGCTCCCGCCGGGAATGATTCACCCGCGATCGCTCCCAGATAAGGTCGGGGATCCTCCCCCGCTCGCTCTGGAGACGCTGGAATTGTCCCGGAATTCCTGTGGGATCCCGTTCCTCCTTCACACTTTGGGATTTATTCCTGATCCCTCTTTGCTTTCCCTTTATTCCCCTGATTTTTATTTCCCTTTTCTTTCCATTTATTTCCCTTCTTCTTCCATATATTTCCCTTTCTTCCCCTTCGGTTTCCCCTTCCCCCATTTCATCCCTTTTTATTCCTTTATTTCATTTTTATTTTCCCTTCTTTTCCCTTCGATTTCCCCTTCCTTTCCCTTTTATTTCCCTTCCCTTTTATTCCTTCCTTTCCCTTTTATTTCCCTTCCCTTTTATTCCTTCCTTTCCCTTTTATTTCCCTTCCCTTTTATTCCTTTATTTCCCTTTTATTTCCCTTCCCTTTTATTCCTTTCTTCCCCTTTTATTTCCCATCCCTTTTATTCCTTCCTTTCCCTTTTATTTCCCTTCCTTCCCCTTCTCCTGGTTTTTAATTTCATTTTTAGGTTTCCGTGTCGGGCTCGGGCCGTTCCCACTCGCGGCAGGAGCAGCCCCGGATCCGGCCTGGGATCCCCGGGCTCCCATCCCGGGATTTGGGGTGACTCAGGCGGGAGCTGCCCGAGCACGCCGGGCGGGAGCGGGAGGAGAATTCCCGAATTCCCTCCGGGAATCGCCTCTGGAAGCGCCGGGGACGGGGAGGAGGTTCCCAGGCCGGGATCGTCGGGATCATCGGGATTGTGGGATCGGCACCTCGGGTGTCACCGAGCGTCACCTCGGACAGAGCCACGGCCCCTCCCCGGCTCCTGAGCCCCAAATATCCCGGAAAATCCTGGATCTGCGAGCCCCAAATATCCCAGAAAATCCCGTCTCCGAGAACCCCAAATATCCCAGAAAATCACGGTTCTGAGAGCCCCAAATATCCCGGAAAATCCCAGATCTGAGATCCCTCAGAGAGGCCCAAATATCCCGGAAAATCCCAGCTCCGAGAGCCCCAAATATCCCAGAAAATCACGGCTCCGAGAGCCCCAAATATCCCGGAAAATCCCGGATCTGAGAGCCCCAAATATCCCAGAAAATCCCAGCTCCAAGAGGCCCAAATATCCCAGAAAATCCCGGCTTTGGGATTCCTTGGAGAGCCCCAAATATCCTGGAAAATCTCAGATCTGGGGTTCCTTGGACACCCCACAAATATCCCAGCTGGAATTCTCCTGGGAAGGGGCAGTAGCCCAGGCCCATTCCTGGCTGGAATTCTGGCACGGGGCAGCAGCCCAGGCCCATTCCCGGCTGGAATTCTCCTGGCACAGGGCACCAATCTGGGGCCATTCCCAGCTGGAATTCTCCTGGGAAGGGGCACCAATCTGGGCCCATTCCCGGCTGGAATTCTCCTGGCACGGGGCACCAGCCCAGGCCCATTCCCGGCTGGAATTCTGGCACGGGGCACCGGCTGGGCGGCCCTGCCCTCGCCGCGGGCGAGGCGCGGGCGACGCCGGCCGGGGAAAAGGGGGTAAAAGGAGCCAAAACCCGCCCAAAACCCGCCCGGGACCGGCGGCGGCTCCAAAGCCGGGGCCGGGCGGTGCCGGGCGTGGGGCGGGCACCGAGGGCGTGCCCGGAGCCGCACCGGCAGTGCCGACAGCGCTGGCACGGCAGCAGCGCCCCGAGAGATCCCAGAGAGCTCCCAAAGAGTGCCCAGAGAGTGCCCAAAGAGCTTCCAGAGAGATCCCAGAGAGATCCCAAAGGGCTTCCAGAGAGTGCCCAGAGAGTGCCCAAAGGGCTCCCAGAGAGTGCCCAGAGAGATCCCAAAGAGATCCCAAAGAGATCCCAAAGGGCTCCCAAAGAGATCCCAAAGAACTCCCAAAGAGCTCCTGAAAAGTCCCCAAAGAGCTTCCAGAAAGCTCCCAAAGAACTGCTGAAACGCTCCCAAAAATCTTCTAAAGAGTTCCCAAAAAGCTTCTAGAGAGCTCCCAAAGAGATCCTGAAAAGCTCCAAAGAGCTCCTGAAAAACTCCCAAAGAGTTTCCAGAGAGCTCCCAAAGAACTCCTGAAAACCTCCTGAAAAACTCCCAAAAATGCTCCCAAAGAGCTCCTGAAAAACTCCCAAAGAGCTTCCAGAGAGTTCCCAAAGAGTGCCCAGAGAGATCCCAGAGAGATCCCAAAGGGCTTCCAGAGAGCTTCCAAAGAGCTCCCAAATAGTTCCCAAAGAGCTCCCAAAGAGCTTCCAGAGGGCTCCCAGAGAGCTCCCAAAGAGCTCCTGAAAACCTCCTGAAAACCTCCCAAAAAACTCTCCAAAAACTCCCAAAAGACCTCCCAAAAAACTCCCCAAAAACCTCCCCAAACACTCCCCCAAGCCCCAGCTGGGCCCGAGCCATGAGATCCCCGGGGCGGATTTGGGGCCGCGCCGGGCCCGGGGCGTTCCCGCCCGGAGGAGGAGGAGGAGGATGAAGGGGATGAAGGGCAGGATGAGGATGAGGAGGATGAGGAGGATGAGGATGAGGAGGCGGCAATGGCAGGGTGCAGAGCGTCCCGGGGCGGGCAGCGGCCACGGCGATAATTAACGCTAATTAACGTCCCCGAGCGGCGGCACCAAGCGAGGCCCGGTCCCGTCCAGCCCCAGCCTGCCCGGGCACGGGGCGGGATTTGGGGAGAATTTGCGGGTTTTTGGGGTCGCAAATGGGGGTTTTTGGGGTCACACATGGGGTTTTGGGGTCACACATAGGGATTTTTGGGGTCACAAATGGGGTTTTTTTGGGTTACAAATGGGTTTTTGGGGTCACAAATGGGGTTTTTTTTGGGGTCATAAATGGGTTTTTTTGGGGTCGCAAATGGGGGTTTTTGGGGTCACACATGGGGATTTTTGGGGTCGCAAATGAGTTTTTTTGGGGTCACAAATGGGGTTTTTGGGGTCACAAATGGGTTTTTTGCTCTCCCTGCTCCCGCTCCCCCGAGCTCATTAGGGGCTCCCGCTAATGAACCTCCCTGGCTGTGGCGGGTGCCACTGCCCCCCCCAATTAAAATCTGCAATTAAGCCGCAGCTCATTTGCATCCGGGCTCTTCCCGAGCCGCTCCCATCGCGGTTTTCCCCCGTTATTTCTCCCGCTTTGGGGTTTTTTGGGGTTTTTTGGGATTTTTTGGGGTTTTTTGGGTATTTTTTCGGAGGCGCCTCCCGCTGCTCCCAACGCGGCATTCCCGTTGCCACGGCAACGCGCCGGGATGCGCGGGAACAAAGAGGGGACGGCGGGAAAATCCCCCAATTCCTGAATTCCCTGAATCCCCAAAATCCCAAATCCCCAAATTCCCAAATCTCTGAATTCCCAAATCCCTGAATCCCTGAAATCCCTGAATTCCCGAACCCCCAAATCCCTGCATCCCCAAATCCTTGAAATCCCAAATTCCCAAATCCCCACACACCCAAAATCCCAGAATCCTCAAAATAACGAATTCCGAAATCCCCAAATCCCCGAATTCCTGAACTTTCCGTTCCGAGGCAAGCTCCGAAGAGGATTTTGGGGAGATTTCCCTTCATTTCACCATTTTCACCTCCCTGAGGAGGATTTTTGGGGCGATTTCCCTTCATTTCACCATTTTCACCTCCCTGAGGAGGATTTTTGGGGAATTTCTTTTCCTATTGCCATTTTCACCTCCCTGAGGAGGATTTTTGGGGAATTTCTTTTCCTATTGCCATTTTCACCTCCCTGAGGAGGATTTTTGGGGAATTTCTTTTCCTATTGCCATTTTCACCTCCCTGAGGAGGATTTTTGGGGAGATTTCTTTTCCTATTGCCATTTTCACCTCCCTGAGGAGGATTTTTGGGGAATTTCTTTTCCTATTGCCATTTTCACCTCCCTGAGGAGGATTTTGGGGACGTTTCCCTTCATTTCACCATTTTCACCTCCCTGAGGAGGATTTTGGGGACGTTTCCCTTCATTTCCTCATTTTCACCGTGGTTTACCCCTGGCCCCCCGTTTTTCCACGTTTTCCCATTATCATTCCGCACCTGGGTTTACATGGAGCAGCCGGGGGTCAATTTATTCCCAAATCCCGCTTTTTTTACGGCTCTATTGAACTATTTGCCGCATTATTTATGCGTTAACGCGCCGGGTCCCCGCGGAGAGGCTGCGGCCAATAAATAACGGGACAAATCATTAAGCAGGGCGATAAAATCGAGCCATTTAAAAATACATCAACCTGTGCTCCTCCCGTGTGAGGAGAAGTTCCGGGGGCCCATCAGGAGCAGGGAGAAACACGCGGAAAAAAATGAATAAAATGGGGGAAAACACCTCTTTTGCTGAATTCCCGGGAAAATGAGGGGTGGGGGGTTTGGGGCAGGTGGAAAGGTGAAATTTGGGAGGGTGGGGTGGGATGAGGGCAGGAAAAGGGAATTTATCCCAAATCCCACCAGATCCCAGCCCAGGGATGGAAAAGGGCGAGGCCTCCCTGGCCCCGGGTTTGGGCTGAGATTTGGGATGGGATTCTGGATTTGGGATGAGATTTGGGATGGGATTCCAGGTTTGGGATGAGATTTGGGATGGGATTCCAGGTTTGGGATGAGATTTGGGATGGGATTCTGGATTTGGGATGAGATTTGGGATGGGATTCCAGGTTTGGGATGAGATTTGGGATGGGATTCTGGGTTTGGGCTGGGATTTGGGACAGGATTCTGGATTTGGGCTGGGATTTGGGACAGAATTCCTCTGGGAATGGTCCCCCAGCCCCGCCCAGGCTGGGATTTCCCTGGGATCCCAAATCCTGGGAGCATCCCTGGAGCATGCCCCCAGCCCCAGAAAATCCCCAAAATCCCAAAATTCGGGTCCCAACATCCCCAAAATTCAGGTCCCAAAACCCCCAAAATTCAGGTCCCAAAAATTCCCAAAATTCGGGCCCCAAAAATCCCAAAATTCGGGTCCCAAAAATCCCCAAATTTGGGTCCCAAATTCCCAAAATTCGCCCCTGCCCAGGAGAAATCCCGGCCCTTCCCTCCCGGTGAGGTCACCCCGCTTTATTTTCGTGACAGCAGAGCGGTTATTACAGTCATCAGCTTAATTAGCAGCAGCCAATTACCATAATAACGCCGCGCCGGGCCGGGGGACTTCGGGAAAAACTGGTTTATTTGGGATTTTGGAGAGACAAATGGAAAACGGCGCGGCCAGACGCGGCCCTGGGGAACGCGGAGCTCCAAAAAAACCCCACAACTCATCCCCAAAAAAAAACCCCATCCCAAAAAAAAAACCAAAACAAAAACCCAAAAACAAAACATAAAAAAATCCCACCCCCTCATCCCAAATCCCAAAATCTCTAATCCCGGCCCTGTAGGGCCTGCGGGACACCCCCTAAATCCCAAATCCCTAAATCCCAAAATCTCCAATCCCGGCCCTGTGGGGCCTGTGGGACACCCCCTAAATCCCAAATCCCAAAATCCCAAATCCCAAAATCTGCAATCCCGGCCCTGTGGGGCCTGCGGGACACCCCCTAAATCCCAAATCCCTAAATCCCAAATCCCAAAATCTCCAATCCCGGCCCTGTGGGGCCTGCAGGACACCCCCTAAATCCCAAATCCCAAAATCCCGAAGTCCCAGGCTCGAAATTCCAGGCCCGAAATTCCAGGCCCGAAATTCCCGGCCCATTCCAGTGGCTGCTCCCGAAATTCCAGGCCCGAAATTCCGGGCCCAAAATTCCGGGCCTGTTCTGGGGTCTCCCCCTGAAATTCTGGGCCCGAAAATCCAGGCCCGAAATGCCAGGCCTGAAATTCCAGGCCCAAAATTCCAGGCCCGAAATTCCAGGCCCATTCTGGGGGCTGCTCCTGAAATTCCAGGCCCGAAAATCCAGGCCCGAAATGCCAGGCCTGAAATTCCAGGCCCCATTTTCTTTCTTTATTGTTATTTTTTTTTTTTTAGGGATTCTGGAACAGCAAGGGAGGGGAGGAAGGGTTTCGGATTTTTTTTTTTTTGTATTTTTTAAATTTATTTTTTAAGGGGCGTCTCTGATATTGTTTATTTTAAAATGAGGAAAAGAGGAAACAAAGGGGTTGGAAATTGGGGTTTTCCCACTTTTGGGGTTTTTTTAAAGTTTTTTTTTGTGGTTTCACCCAAAAGCTTCCGAGCTGGAGGCCTGGGCCAAGGGACAGTGCCCAAAGCTCTGAAATTTCCTGGATTCAGAGAAAAAAGGAGGAGAAAAAGGAGAAAAAGGAACAGAAGGACCCAGAGCAAAAGAGGGGCTGCACCCTTCACCCCTTTGGGGTTTTGGGGTTTTGGGATTTTGGGGATTTGGGGGTTTGGGGATTTTGGGGTTTTGGGGTTTTGGGGTTTTGGGATTTTGGGGTTTTTGGGATTTTGGGGATTTGGGGGTTTGGGACTTTGGGGATTTTGGGGTTTTGGGGTTTTGGGATTTCGGCATTCTGGGGGTTTGGGGATTTGGGGTTTTCCCTCCCCAGGCAGCTCCCTTGGCCCGATTCCCGCGGGATTAACCCCAAAGCCGCGTTTGCGTCACCCCGTGACGGGGCTGACAGCGCCGCCAATTAACGCTCACGCGCTGCCAATTAAAGCTTGCGAAAGGCGATGAAATCAAAGCCCAAATCTGGAATTATCCGCGCTAATTGCCCGGCGCGAGGCCGCCCGGCCGGGCCGGGCCGGTGCCTTCGGCCCCCGCTCCCGGGATTTGGGGTTTCCCCTTTTTTGGGGTGTTTTTGAGCCGCACTCCCGGTCCTGCCGGGCCAGAGCTGTGAAAAATGGAATCGTGGAAAATAATGGATTATGGAAAAAAATGGATTATGGAAAATAATGGATTATGGAAAAAAATGGATTATGGAAAATAATCTCTGAGCCGGGATTGATTTAATGCTCCTGGGGATTTGTTATCTCAGCCGGCCCTTATCAATGAGCCTTATCAGGAGCCTTGTCAGTGATCCCTGTAACTGATCCTTAGAATTGATCCTTGTCAGGATCCTTGTCATTGATCCTTATCACTGATCCTTGTCACTGAGCCTTGTCATTGATCCTTATCGGGATCCTTATCAGTGATCCTTATCATTGATCCTTGTCAGGATCCTTGTCATTGATCCTTATCACTGATCCTTATCAGCGAGCCCAGGCTGGGCTTTATCCCCATTTTATCCTTCCAAGGCTCAGTTTTACCTTTCCAAGGCTCGATTTTACCCTTTGGTTCCAGTCCCGAACCCCCTGCACTGCTCGCTCCTGACCCCAAATCTGCCCTCAACCCCTAAATCCTTCCTCAAACCCCAAATCCTTCCTCAAACCCCAAATCCGCCCTCAAACCCCCAAATCCTTCCTCAACCCCAAATCCTTCCTCAAACCCCAAATCCGCCCTCAACCCCAAATCCGCCCTCAACCCCAAATCCGCCCTCAACCTCAAATCCCTTCCTCAAACCCCAAATCCCTCCCGGATCCCTCCGGGGGTCTCTGCTGCGGCCGGGGGTGCCCCGTTTTGGGGGATTTCGAGGTTTTTAGGGGATTTGGGGTTTTTGGGGGGGATTTCGGGGTTTTGGAGGATTTCGGGGTTTTGGGGGGATTTGGGGGATTTGGGGTTTTTGGGGGGGATTTCGGGGTTTTGGAGGATTTCGGGATTTTGGGGGGATTACGGGGATTTGGGGGAATTTCGGGGTTTTTGGGAGATTTGGGGGTTTTTGTGGGATTTGAGATTTTGTGAGATTTCGGGTTTTTTTGGGGGGATTTCGGGGATTTTGGGCCGCAGCCGCTCGGCGCTGCCATCTCCCCCCCTGGCGGCCGCTCCGCGCATTGCAGCGGCCTCGGGTTCGGTTCTCCCGGTTCGGTTCTTCCCGGTTCGGTTCTTCCCGGGTTTGGATTTCCCGGGTTCGGTTTTCCCGGTTCGGTTCTCCCGGTTCGGTTCTTCCCGGTTCGGTTCTCCCGGTTCGGTTTTCCCGAGTTCGGTTTCTTTGGGTTCTCTGAGAATTTTGTGGATTTTTCCCCCAAAGCAGCGGATTTCAGCAGCCAGAAAAGGGGAGAAAATCGGGATTTTTTACCATTTATTTTGAATTTTATGGATTTTCCCCCAAAGCAGCGGATTTCAGCAGCCAGAAAAAGGGAGAAAATCGGGTTTTTTTACCATTTATTTTGAATTTTATGGGTTTTTCCCCAAAGCAGCGGATTTCTGCAGCAGCGGCGGCTCCTCCCGGGAGGAATAAATAAAGCGGGATGGAGCCCGGGGGAAGGAACATTTCCTGACCTTTTCCAGACAATTCAAATCCCGCTGGAAACGGCGATTTTCAGCAGCAGAGCCCGAGCTTCGCATGGGAAAAACGGAGAAAAAATCAGATTTTATAAAAATGATGATTTTTTCCCTTTTTCCAGCTGCAGCACCGCCGCTTTCTGGGGGAATAAATTGGTTTTTTGGGGTGTCTGCACCTGCCGGGGGCGGCAGAATTCTGCCCCGGCGGTTTTGAGGCAATAAAAGGGGATTTTGGGGTGGGGAATTCTGCCCCGGCGGTTTTGAGGCAATAAAAGGGGATTTTGGGGTGGGGAATTCTGCCCCGGCGGTTTTGAGGCAATAAAAGGGGATTTTGGGGTGGGGAATTCTGCCCGGCGGTTTATGGAGCCTCTCTGCGGTGCTCATTACCAGCGCGGCGCTGCTTTTGGGTTGTTTTAACGGGGATTTTTTATTTTATTATTCGCTTTTTATGGCTATATATATTTTTTTTTTCCTTATTTTCTTTCCGAGGTTGAACCGAAAAAAAAAAAAAGAGGAAAAAGGGGGAAAAAAAAAGGGAAAAATGCCATGCGCAGCCCCCGTGCCTGGAGGGATCGGTGTAAAATACGGAACAATTTGTCACTTAGAGCAGGAAATAAAAATGATGGATCGGAGGCCGGGCCGGGCTCGGCGGAGGCTTCACCTCCTGCTCGGGAGAGGGGAAAGCAGGCAGAAAAATCGGGATTTTTGGGGGGAAAAATCGGGATTTCAGGGGCAGAAATTGGAGTTTTGGGGGCGAAAATTGGGATTTTGGGGGAGAAATTGGGATTTTATTGGGGGAAAACGGGATTTGGGGGAGGGAATTGGGATTTTGGGGGGATATTTGGGATTATCCCAAATTTTTTTGGGGAGGAGGGAATTGGGATTTTGGGGGAAAATCGGTATTTTGGGGGGAAATCGGTATTTTGGGGGGAAAACCTGGATTTTGAGGGGGTATTTGGGATTTTGGTGGGGGGAAATTTGGGTTCTGGGGGGATTTTTGGGGTTTGAGGGGTGGGAAGGGAGGAAGGAGGAAAAAGAGGGGGGAAGATGGGGGAAAAATGGGGGGAAAGGGTGAAAAAAGGGGGAGAAAAGGGGAAAATAGGGGAGAAAAGGGGGGAATGGGAAAAGAGGGGGGAAAAAAGGGAAAAATAGGGAAAAAAGAGGGGAAGTGGGAAAAGGGGGAAAATAAGGGGAAAGAAAAGGGGGGAAAGGGGAAAAAATGGAAAAATAGGAGAAAAAAGGGGGGAAACGGGAAAAATGGGAAAAAAAAGGGGGAAAAAAGGGGGGGGGGAAGGGGCAAAAAGGGATTTCTCCCTCCTCGGGCCCGTCCTTCCTCCCGGGGCTGCCTCTCCCTCCTCTTCCTCAGGTTCCCGGTCCCGTCCCGTGCCGAGGAGGGCCCTGGGGAGGGGGAGGGGAGGGGGGGAGGGGATGGGGGGAGGGGAGCCCCTCCCCCTCCCGCCTTTCCGCGGTTCCTTTTTCTCTCCGCAGTGGAAATGGCGCCGCTGCCCCGCGCGGCTGATCGGGGATTTGGGGTGGTTTTGGTGGTTTTTGGTTTGGTTTGTTCTGGTTTTGGGTTTTTTTTTTCATATTAACCCGCCTGTTGCCATGGAAACCTTCCCGCGGCTGCTCTCCCCGTGGGGACAAACGGGACACGGGGACACCTGGGGACACCTTGGGGACACCTGGGGACACCATGAGGACACCTTGAGGACACCTTGGGGACACCTGGGAACATCGGGGGGCACCTGGGGACACCTTAGGGACACCTTGGGGACACTTGAGGACACCTTGGGACACCATGGGAACACCTGGGGACACTTGGGGACACCATGGGAACACCTGGGGACACCTGGGGACACCTTGGGAACACCTTGGGACACCTGGGGACATAGGGGGGCACCTTGGGGACACTTGGGGACACCATGGGAACACCTGGGGACACCTTGGGGACACTTTGGGGACACGGTGCCCCCCCCCCCCAGGTGCGCTCACCTGCGCTGTCCCGCGTTCCCGCCAGAGGGCGCGCGCGGCCCCGCCCCCCGCCCAGGCCCCGCCCCCCGGCCCGCTCCGAGTCCTCCGGTCCGGCAGGGGGCGCCACAGCCCCGGCGGCGCATGCGCACATGGAGCGGCTGAGAGAGGGACCCCCCCCAGGGCTATCCTGGGTCTGTCCCAGGCTGCCCCGTGCCTATCCCGTGCTATCCCGGTCTATCCTGGTCTAACCCGTGCATATCCCGGTCTATTCCGTGCCTATCCCGGTCTATTCCGGGTCTATCCCGGTCTATTCCGTGTCTATTCCGTGCCTATCCCGGTCTGTCCCGTGCCCATCCCGGTCCATCCCTGGCCTATCCCGGCTCTATCCCGGCTCTATCCCTGGCCTGTCCCGGCTCTATCCCGGTCCATCCCGTGCCTGTCCCGTGCCTGTCCCGTGCCTGTCCCGGTCTCGTCCCCGCGGGGCCCCCGGGGCGGGGCCTGTCTCAGACCACGCCCACTCCGCGCGGCAGCCCCGCCCCTCCCGCCGCGGCCCCGCCCCGGGGCCCCCATTGGCCGCGGCGCCGTTAGCTGCGCGCGGCTCTCGCGAGAGCCGGGCGCGCGGGGCGGGGGGGCGGCGGCGGCCCCAGCGCGAGCGGCGGCGGCGGCGGGCCCGGCGCGGCTCCCTCAGGTACCGGCGGCGGCGGGAGCGGCGGGGCGGCCCCGGGCGGGGCGGCGGCGGCAGCGGCGGGGCGGCCCCGGGGGCGGCGGGAGCCCCGGCCGGCCCCTCCCCCCACAACTCTCCCCGAGTTTTCGTGCGGCCCTGGCTCCGCCCGCCCCGCCCCCGCGCTGAGCGACGGCGCTCCTCGGCCAATCGCGGCGCGCGCCGCCCCTGAGCGGCGGGCCCGGCGGCCAATGGCGGGCGAGGGGGGCGCCGCTCGGCGGGAAAGCCCCGCCCACGGGGCGGGCCCGGGAGCGCTGAGGGGCCCGGGCGGGGCGGGGGGGACGGGATGGGGCGGGGGGGAGACAGGAATGGGGCTGAGGGGAGCCGGGAATGGGGCTGGGGGGAGCCGGGAATGGGGCTGGGGGGAGCCGGGAATGGGGCTGGGGGGGACAGGAATGGGGCTGGGGGTGAGACAGGAATGGGGCTGGGGGGGACAGGAATGGGGCTGGGGGTGAGACAGGAATGGGGCTGGGGGCGAGGGGAGCCAGAGATGGGGCTGGGGGGAGACAGGAATGGGGCTGGGGGCGAGGGGAGCCAGAGATGGGGCTGGGGGGAGACAGAGATGGGGCTGGGGGTGAGGGGAGACGGGAATGGGACTGGGGGGAGACAGGAATGGGGCTGGGGGAGTTCAGGTCTGAGGGGAGCGCGGAATGAGGCTGGGGGCTCAGGGGGGCTGAGGGGAGCCCCGAAATGGGGCTGGGGGATGAGGGGACCCCGGTGTGGGGCCGGGGGCTCAGGGGGGCTGAGGAGGTACAGGGTCTCTGTGTTGGGGGTCTCTGTTCTGGGGGTCTCTGTTTTGGGTACAGGGTCTCTGTGCTGGGGAAGGGTCTCTGTGCTGGGGGTCTCTGTGCTGGGGAGGGGTCTCTGTGCTGGGTACAGGGTCTCTGTTTTGGGTACAGGGTCTCTGTGCTGGGGAAGGGTCTCTGTGCTGGGGAAGGGTCTCTGTTCTGGGGAAGGGTCTCTGTGCTGGGGTCTCTGTGCTGGGGAAGGGTCTCTGTGCTGGGGAAGGGTCTCTGTGCCGGGGTCTCTGTGCTGGGGTCTCTGTGCTGGGGAAGGGTCTCTGTGCTGGGGAAGGGTCTCTGTGCTGGGGAAGGGTCTCTGTGCTGGATCTGTGTTCTGGGGGTCTCTCTGGCACCGCTCCCCGCGGGGTTTTGGCCCTGCTGCTGTGCCCGGGTGGGTTTCGGGGCGCAGTCGCTCTCCCACCGGCCTGTCTGCTCTGGGAACCCCAAACCCGGCCTGTTCCTGTGGAAAGTTCCTGGTTTTGGGGTGCTGCTGAGCCGTGGGACACCCGGGGGTTGTTCCAGCGGGAATCTCAGCCTTTTCCCGGGGTTTGTCTGTGTTTTCCTGCATCTCTGGGAGCAGCAGCAGGAGAACTTCCGGGCTTTGCACACAAACTTTGGGAATGCCGAGCCTCCCTGCCCAGATTCCTGTGGCTGGTCTCTGGGTGCGTTCCTGTTTTGTTTCTGCTTTCTCGGGGTTCCCCATTCCCCGGGGCTCTCCCGTTTCCCCGGCAGGGCTGAGCCCACCGGAGCGCCCACCGGAGCCTCCCTGCTCGGGGCAGGCCGGGGGTCCCTGCCGGGAGCGGCCAAAAGGCAATTCCAGCTCCCCATCCCTGCCGCAATTCCCGATTCCTCCCAAACCCCCGTGAGGATTCCAGGGGATGTGGGGTGGGAATCCCCCTCGTGCTGGGAATGGGGAACTCGAGAGAGGAACCGGCTGGGGCTGTGGTGTCCTGCTGAGGAGGGGAACGGCCTGGGGAGTAACCCTGGGAGCTGCTGGTCCTGGGGAAGAGAAGGAATAACCCCAGGAGCTGCTGGAATGTCCTGGGGAATAACCCTGGGAGCTGCTGGTCCTGGGGAGTAACCCTGGGAGCTGCTCAAATGTCCTGGGGAATAACCCTGGGAGCTGCTGGAACGGCCTGGGGAATAACCCTGGGAGCTGCTGGAACGGCCTGGGGAATAACCCTGGGAGCTGCTGGTGATGAGGAGGGGAAAGAGTAACCCTGGGAGCTGCTGGTCCTGGGGAAGAGAAGGAATAACCCTGGGAGCTGCTGGAATGTCCTGGGGGATAACCCTGGGAGCTGCTAGTCCTTAGAAGGAGAGGGAATAACCCTGGGAGCTTCTGGAACGTCCTGGGGAGTAACTCTGGGAGCTGCTGGTGATGAGGAGGGGAAAGAATAACCCTGGGAGCTGCAGGTCCTGGAGAGGGGAAGGAATAATGCTGGGAGCTGCTCAAATGTTCTGGGGAATAACCCTGGGAGCTGCTGGAATGTCCTGGGAATAACGTTGGGAGCTGCAGATCATGGGGAGAAGAAGGAATAACCCTGGGAGCTGCTGGTGATGAGGAGGGGAAGGAAAAACCCTGAGAGCTGCTCAGACATCCTGGGGAATAACCCTGGGAGCTGCTGGTCCTGGGGAAGAGAAGGAATAACCCTGGAAGGGCGGTGGGGCTGGAGCCGTGGTGGGGCCACTCCGGGCCGGGGCTGGAAGGGTCCCCAGGCTGGAAGGGTCCCGGGGCTGGAAGGGTCCCGGGGCTGGAAGGGTCCCGGGGATGGAAGGGTCCCCGGGCTGGAAGGGTCCCGGGGCTGGAAGGGTCCCGGGGATGGAAGGGTCCCCGGAATGGAAGGGTCCCGGGGCTGGAAGGGTCCCGGGGCTGGAAGGGTCCCGGGGCTGGGAGGGTCCCGGGGCTGGAAGGGTCCCTGCCCCGGGCTGGAAGGGTCCCGGGGCTGGAAGGGTCCCGGGGCTGGAAGGGTCCCCGGGCTGGAAGGGTCCCGGGGCTGGAAGGGTCCCGGGGCTGGAAGGGTCCCCGGGCTGGAAGGGTCCCGGGGCTGGAAGGGTCCCGGGGATGGAAGGGTCCCTGCCCCAGGCTGGAAGGGTCCCGGGGCTGGAAGGGTCCCTGGCTGGAAGGGTCCTGGGGCTGGAAGGGTCCCCGTGCCAGGCCCCGTGCCCACGGTGCCGTTCTGTGTGTCAGGGAAGGAGCTCTGCCTTTGCCTTTGCCTTTGGACTCGTTTTCTGCCGCGTCCCACGTGCTGCTGCTGTGCCTCTGCTTGGGTTTATTTATCCTCCGACTTTCTTGGGGCCTTCTTTTTCTTTCTTTTTAGTTTTTCCCCCTTCTTTCTCCCCCCCTTTTTTTTTCTTCCATCTTTTTTTTCCCCCCTTTTTTTCCTCCTTCTTTTTTTTCCCTCCTTTTTTTCCTCCTTCTTTTCCCCCCCCCTTCTTTCTTTTCCCCCTTCTTTTCCTTTCCCCTCTTTTTTTCCCCCCCATTCCTGGCTCTGCAAACCGAGGCCAGATTTCCCAAACTGCAGCCAGGGGGGAAACGCTGGAGGTGCTGAGGAATTCCCAATGGATGCTCCCCCTTCCCTGGGGTTGTCCCTCACCTTTCCTTTGTTTTCTCTTTTCTTTTTTTTTTTTTGGCATCCATTTCTGCACTCCTTTTTCTGCACTCCTTTTTCTACAATCCATTTCTGCACTCCATTTCTGCACTCCTTTTTCTGCACTCCATTTCTGCACTCCATTTCTGCACTCCATTTCTGCACTCCTTTTTCTGCACTCCTTTTTCTGCACTCCATTTCTGCACTCCTTTTTCTGCACTCCATTTCTGCACTCCATTTCTGCACTCCATTTCTGCACTCCATTTCTGCACTCCTTTTTCTGCACTCCATTTCTGCACTCCTTTTTCTGCACTCCATTTCTGCACTCCATTTCTGCACTCCATTTCTTCAGGCCCTCTCTGCAATCCCTTCTGCCCGCAGCATTTCTCTCTCCCCTCAGGTTTTTAGGGCTCGTGCATCAAACAGCAGCACCCTAAACCCCCCCGAGAGCTGAAGGAGGGTGGGCTGGGATAATACCGGGGCCACAGGAGGTTTTTGTGGCACAGGAGGGCGGTGTGGGGCTCCCTGGCCCCGTTATTTGGGTTCACGGGCAGGTTTTGTCGAGGCACTCGTTCTCAGCCCTGGCTCTCCCGCTCCTCGCAGCCCTGACTTTGCTCTTCCCTTCAAACCATCCACACATGTCGGCGGGGAAAATATGTTCCAGCTCAGCTCGGGGCTCTCATGCCTCGTTTGCAGCAGCTTTCATTGAAACAAGGGCTCTGAAGTGGTGAAATAATTTCAGGAAATGGGACTCCAGTTTCTGGGTCACTCAGGCATTTCCGAGGTAAAATACTGCGGCGGCTGCGGGGTAATTACGGGGCGGGCGAGGAGCAGCGGCGCTCCGAGGCCTCCCCTTCCTCCCGTAAAGCTGAGTTATTGCCCTGCGCCGCCGTAGATCTCGGCACGGCCGGGATGGATCGCCCCAGAGCCGCTCCTGCCGCAGCCTCTGCCCTGCCCGCGCCTCCTCGGCTTTTCCTGCACAGCTTTGGGCTTGGGGCTGCGTTTGTGCCGGGGCCAGGCACGGGTCGTGCCCCTGGGGCGGGCAGAGCTCTGCTCTGACAGGGGTCAGGGCTCCTGGAGATAGCCACGAGCTCCCTGGGGCTGCTCAGAGCTCCCTGGGGCTGCTTGGAGCTCCCTGGGGCTGCTTGGAGCTCTGGAGGTTGCCACGAGCTCCTGGAGGTGATTTGGAGCTCTGGAGATGGCCACGAGCTCCTGGAGGTTGCCACGAGTTCCCTGGGGCCACTCAGAACTCCCTGGAGCTGCTTGGAGCTCCCTGGAGATAGCCACGAGCTCCCTGGGGCTGCTCAGAGCTCCCTGGGGCTGCTTAGAACTCTGGAGGTTGTCATGACCTCCTGGAGGTTGCCATGAGCTTGGGAGGTTGCCACGAGCTCCTGGAGTTGATTTGGAGCTCCTGGAGATGGCCATGAGCTCCCTGGAGGTGATTTGGAGCTCTGGAGATGGCCACGAGTTCCTGGAGATGGCTACAAGCTCCTGGAGGTGGCCACAAGCTCCCTAGAGGTAGCCACGAGCTCCCTGGGGCTGCTCGGAGCTCCCTGGGGCTGCTCGGAGCTCTGGAGGTTGCCATGAGCTCATGGAGGTTGCCATGAGCTTGGGAGGTTGCCATGAGCTCCTGGAGGTGATTTGGAGCTCTGGAGATGGCCACGAGCTCCTGGAGGTGGCCACGAGTTCCCTGGAGGTTACCACGAGTTCCCTGGGGCCACTCAGAATTCCCTGGAGCTGCTCGGAGCTCCTGGAGTTTGCCACGAGCTCCTGGAGTTGCCACAAGCTCTGGGAGGTTGCCATGAGCTCTGGAGGCCACTTGGAGCTCCTGGAGGTTGCCACAAGCTCCTGGAGTTTGCCACGAGCTCCTGGAAGTTGCCACGAGCTCCTGGAGGTGATCCCACCAAGGGGCCAGACGCTCCCGAATCCCTGTCTGGGTGCTCTGGCCGAGGTCAGGGCTTTGCCTGGCGGTGACAGAATGGTGACAATGTCCCTGTCCCTGTCTGGGTGCTCTGGCCGAGGTCAGGGCTTTGCTCTGAGGTGACAGGAGGTGACAATGCCCCGTCCCCAGCAGCTGGAGCCTTTTCCCACAGCCCCGGTCCGGGACCCCCGTGGGACCCCCGAGGGGCAGAGGAGAGGCTCTGGCAGGAACGGAGCTGCCCAAGGCTGCTCCAAGGCACTTCCAGCCAGAAATGAGGAGTTTTGCACATCTCCAACACCCCTGAGGCCGTGAAGTTTTGGCTTTTGGGGATCCTCTGGAGCCCCAACAGCCAGAAAGGCCCAGCCCCAGGGAGCTGCTGGGGCTTGGCTGAGGTTTCTGGTTAAACACCCCGTGGCTGGGGGGGATTTGTTTCCAGCGAATTCCCTGCCAATATTCCAGTTTATACAGTTGGGTTTGCTTTGCTTTGTCGAGCCCACGGAGCGTGAGGGAGTTGTGCCTCCGGAGCAGGTTTTAGAGCTGGCTCTTGGCCTCCTTTCTCACACGGCAATTTGAAGCTCTTGCAGCTTTCTGGTTACAAAAGCAAACACTCTCCCTCCTTCCCTCACACCCCAAAATAACCTGAAAATGTGAGTTTAGGCGCAAGAGCCGCCCGGGGGGGCCTCTCCCTGCAAAACTGAAAGTCTTTCGCAATTTCCATGGGTGGATCCGGGTGGGGAGAGGCAGAGGGAGCTGCGGGCACCCCGAGGGGCAGGAGCAGCGCTGGCAGCAGCTCCAGTCTGAGAGTCTGGTGTGTGCAGGGACAGGAGCAGCGCTGGCAGCAGCCCTGGCCTGGTGTGAGCAGCTCCAAACAGCTCTGGGGCACAGGAGGAACCCTCAGCCCAGTGTGAGCAGCTCCAAACAGCTCTGGGGCACAGGAGGAACCCTCAGCCTGGTCTGAACAGCTCCAAACAGCTCTGGGGCACAGGAGGAACCCTCAGCCTGGTCTGAACAGCTCCAAACAGCTCTGGGGCACAGGAGGAGCCCTCAGCCTGGTCTGAACAGCTCCAAACAGCTCTGGGGGACAGGAGGAGCCCTCAGCCTGGTCTGAACAGCTCCAAACAGCTCTGGGGCACAGGAGGAGCCCTCAGCCTGGTCTGAACAGCTCCAAACAGCTCTGGGGGACAGGAGGAGCCCTCAGCCTGGTCTGAACAGCTCCAAACAGCTCTGGGGCACAGGAGGAGCCCTCAGCCTGGTGTGAGCAGCTCCAAACAGCTCTGGGGCACAGGAGGAGCAGCGCTGGCAGCAGCCCTGGCCCGGTTTGTGCAGCTCCGGGCACCCTGAAGGATCGAAGCCGCCCTGGGAGCGGCCCTGAGCCTAAAGTGTGCAGCCCCAGGTCACCCCGAGTCCCACAGCAGCTGGGGTGAGGAGCCAGCCCAGCTCCACAGAGCAGCTGGGACCCCACTCCTGCTGTTCCCTGGGTTTTTTGGAGCAGCTGGGACCCCACTGCTGCTCTTCCCTGGGTTTTTTGGAGCAGGTGGGACCCCACTCCCACTTTCCCCTGGTTTATTTGCAGGAGGAGCTGTAGGTTGCTCCCTCAGGTGAGGATGGCTGGTGGTGCTTGCAGTCACCCGGGCTGGCACGGGCAGGGACAGCCAGCAGCCCTGGCCAGGACAGGGCTCTGTCCCTGCCCTCCTGGGTGGCCCTGCTGGCCCCAGGCTCGGGAAGCTCCACGAGTGGCCTCAGGAAAACCACGGGAGCCTTTCCTGGCCAGGCTCGGAGCGCTCTGCTTCCTTCCTCGCCTTTTCAGGGGAAATCTCGGTTCTTCTGGAGAGCCTGGGGGGCACAGCAGTGCGGGGTCACAGCCCGGGGACAGTGCAGGGACACAGCCTGGGGACAGTGCAGGGACACAGCCTGGGGTCACAGCCCGGGGACAGTGCAGGGACACAGCCTGGGGGGCACAGCAGTGCAGGGACACAGCCTGGGGACACAGCCTGGGGGACACAGCCCGGGGACAGTCCAGGGACACAGCCTGGGGACAGTCCGGGGACACAGCCCGGGGGTCACAGCCTGGAATCACAGCCTGGGGACACAGCCCGGGGACAGTGCAGGGACACAGCCTGGGGGGCACAGCAGTGCAGGGACACAGCCTGGGGACACAGCTTGGGGACAGTGCAGGGACACAGCCTGGGGGGCACAGCAGTGCAGGGACACAGCCTGGGGACACAGCTTGGGGACAGTCCAGGGACACAGCCCGGGGGTCACAGCCTGGAATCACAGCCTGGGGACAGTCCAGGGACACAGCCTGGGGACAGTCCAGGGACACAGCCTGGGGACAGTGCAGGGACACAGCCCGGGGACAGTGCAGGGACACAGCCTGGGGACACAGCCCGGGGGTCACAGCCTGGGGACACAGCCCGGGGACAGTCCAGGGACACAGCCTGGGGACACAGCCTGGGGACACAGCTTGGGGACAGTGCAGGGACACAGCCTGGGGACACAGCCGAGGGGGACGCAGCCCTGCGCTTCCTTCTCCTGGGCTGGAAATGGCAGCGGGCGCTGCCTCCCCTCCCTGTGCTCCCCCAGAGCGATTCGGGGCTGGCACGGGGGGTTTGTGTGTTCTCCTGGAAGCCAGAGGCTGCCCCAGCCCCGATCTGCAGCCATCCATAATAATCTGGTTCCTTGCCGTTTGTGTTTGAATGGGTTTGTTTGTGCTCCTGGCACGGCTCCCGGGCTGGCAGAGCTGCCCAGAGGAGCTGGGCTGGGCTGGCTGAGGGTTAACCCCACAGAGCTGGGCTGGGATGGGCAAGAGTTAACCCCACAGAGCTGGGCTGGCTGAGGGTTAACCCCACAGAGCCGGGCTGGGCTGGCCACTCACTGAGCTCAGAATTAACCCCACAGAGCTGGGCTGGGCTCAGAATTAACCCTGTGGAGCTGGGCTGGCCAGGCCGAGAGTTAACCCCATGGAGCTGGGCTGGGCTGGCCACTGGCTGGGCTCAGAATTAATTAACCCCACAGAGCTGAGCTGGCCACTGTGTGAGCTCTGAATTAGCCCCATGGGGCTCTGCTGGCCGCAGGCTGGACTCAGAATTAACCCCGTGGGGCTGGGCTGGGCTGGCCACTGGCTGGGCACTGATAATCAGCCCCATCCTGGGTTTTTATCCACAACCTGCCCCAAAAAGCGGGCAGCCTTCGTGCCAGCCCCTTCTCTGTCCTGCCTGGCTGCTCTCCTGCTCTGCAGCAGTTCCTGGGGATGGGCTGCGGAGCCTCGGGAGCCGTGCCTGGCTCCTGCCCGGCTCCAGGAGCTGCTGCCCGGCTCCAGGAGCTGCTGCCCGGCCCCAGGAGCTCCTGCCCGGCCCCAGGAGCTGCTGCCCGGCCCCAGGAGCTGCTGCCCGGCTCCAGGGGCTCCTGCCCGGCTCCAGGGGCTCCTGCCCGGCCCCAGGGGCTCCTGCCCGGCCCCAGGAGCTGCTGCCCGGCTCCAGGAGCTCCTGCCTGGCTCCAGGAGCTGCTGCCCGGCCCCAGGAGCTGCTGCCCGGCCTGGCTGGGCCCTGCCTGCCCCTGCCCCTTCCCCGTGCCCCTCTCCCGCAGTCGGGCCCAGCCCAGCCCATGCCAGCAGCCTGGCTCGGTGCCTCCCCAGGCTCAGCCTATTTTAGGAGAGGCTCTCGCAGCCCTGCCGGGTTTGTTCACGCTCGTGCAGCCCTCGGCTTCAGTTTTGTGGTCATGTTAATGTGGAGTTTGTCCTCGTGGTTTGTGGGCATAACCCAGAGCTGTGCGGGTGCTGGTGGGGGAGAGGGTGCTGGAGAGGGATCCCTGCTGGAACAGGGATCCCTGCTGGAAAAGGGATCCCAGCTGGAGAGGGATCCGTGCTGGAGAGGGATTCCAGCTGGAGAGGGATCTGTCCTGGAGAGAGATCCCAGCTGGAGAGGGATCTGTGCTGGAACAGGGATCCCAGCTGGAAAAGGGATCCGTGCTGGAGAGAGATCCCAGCTGGAACAGGGATCCCAGCTGGAGAAGGATCTGTCCTGGAGAGAGATCCCAGCTGGAGAGAGATCTGTGCTGGCACAGAACAGTGTCTGCACACCCCCACCAGTGTTTTTTGTGGCCTGCAGCATTCCCAGTGCAATTCCCAGTGCCGTTCCCAGTGTATTCCCAGTGCAATTCCCAGTACATTCCCAGTGCAATTCCCAGTGCAGTTCCCGGTGTATTCCCAGTGCATTCCCAGTGTATTCCCAGTGTATTCCCAGTGCATTCCCAGTACATTCCCAGTGCAGTTCCCAGTACATTCCCAGTACATTCCCAGTGCCGTTCCCATTACATTCCCAGTACATTCCCAGTACATTCCCAGTACATTCCCAGTACAATTCCCAGTACAATTCCCAGTACATTCCCAGTACAATTCCCAGCGCATCCCAGTGCCCCCTGCCCATCCTGCAGTGCCCCCTGCCCATCCTGCAGTGCCCCCTGCCCACCCTGCAGTGCCCGGTGCAGGTGTCGGGCAGCAGCAGCAGCGTTCCTGCGGCGGGGTCACGCGCCAGGACAACAATAGAACTTTAATTTTAGAGCATTTCCAGCTCCGTGCCCGGCGCCCAGCGGGGCCGAGGTCTGGGCAGTTCCTTCCGCAGAGGGAAAGGTGAATTGCTGTTGTTGTGTGCTGTTCTCACGGGGATTTGTGGCGCAGACAGTCACTCCTGAGTGTGGCCAGCCACGAGAGACCGGGACTGCCAAACCCTGACGCTCCCGGCTCAGCTCCTTCTCTGAGCATCCCGTGGGAGCTTCCCGGTGCCGGGATGTTACTGTACACGAGGTGAACCCAACGGGAAGAGATGACGGTGTCTGACTCGGTTCAGAAGGCTGGATTATTTCTTTATTATAACTATGCTAAAATTCATTAATATACTGTATAAAAGGAGGATACTAAAACTGCATACTACTTTCTCTGACTCTAACTCTCACACAACTCGTGCCCCTCTCTGAGAGCCCAGCCCCAGTGGGGTTGGATTGGATTGGGTTGGATTGGATTGGATTGGATTGGATTGGATTGGATTGGATTGGATTGGATTGGATTGGCCACCAGGCTCAAACAATCCTCACCAGAATCCAACCAAGCAACACCCCAGGGAAATAATTCTCCAAACACATTTTACAGAGGAAAAACAAGGAGCAGAAATAGAAATTGTTTTCTCTTCCATGTCTCTCTGTGCACCTCTGTAAAGAATCCCGAGAGGGAGAGAAATGTGCTTGGCACAGGCCGTGCGAGGCCAGCCCGCACTGGGTGTGCCCCGTGCCACCCCGTCTGGGGAGGTGACAGTGCCAGCCAGCCCCGGTGTCACCGCGGGCACAGGGACGGGGCCAGCCCGGTGTCACTGCCGGTGTCACTGCCGGTGTCACTGCCCGGTGTCACTGCCCGGTGTCACCGCGGGCACAGGGACAGGGCCAGCCCGGTGTCACTGCCGGTGTCACTGCCGGTGTCACTGCCCGGTGTCACTGCCCAGTGTCACTGCCCGGTGTCACTGCCCAGTGTCACTGCCCGGTGTCACTGCCGGTGTCACCGCGGGCACAGGGACAGGGCCAGCCCGGTGTCACTGCCGGTGTCACTGCCCGGTGTCACTGCCCGGTGTCACTGCCTGGTGTCACTGCCCGGTGTCACCGTGGGCACAGGGACAGGGCCAGCTCCCAGTGCCCAATCAGCTCCTGCCTGGGCCCTTCCTAAGGACAGGATTTATGGAGGGAATTTATCCCGGCTAAACGTGACATAAATCTGAGCACACGCGTGTGTGTCCTGCAGCCGGGAGCGGCTGGATCTTGCTTTGGGAACGGGGGGATCCTTCTGGGACAGCCAGGATCAGCTGGATCCTGCTTTGGGAACAGGAGGATCTTCCTGGGGCAGCCTGGAGCAGCTGGATCCTGCTTTGGGAACGGGGGGATCAGTTAAATCCGTCTTTGGGAATGAGAGGATCCTCTTGGGGCAGCCAGGATCAGCTGGATCCTGTTTTGGGAACGGGGGGATCAGTTAAATCCATTTTTGGGAATGAGAGGATCCTCCTGGGGCAGCCAGGAGCAGCTGGATCCTGCTTTGGGAACGAGAGGATCCTCCCGGGGCATCCAGGAGCAGCTGAGTCCCTCCAGAGCTGTGGTGTCACCTCAAGGCTCCCCTGCTCTGCCACCTCCTGTGTCACTTTTGGGATTTCTGGGGCTGTTCCTGATGTTTGGGTGCCCTTGTTCCCCCTGGGCCGGGCAGGGCTTTGGCTGCCAGCCCGTGCCACTGGTGACAGGGACATTTATTCCCGTTCCTGTTGGTGACAGGGACATTTATCCCCATTTCTGTTTGCACAGCCCCCAGAGTTTGGCTCCATAAATCCAAATCCAGCCCAGCGCCGGGGCTCTCTGCCTCTGCTTTGTGGGATCTCAGCTGCTCTCTTTGTTTGTGGGATCCCAGCTCCTCTGTTTGTGGGATCCCAGCTCCTCTGTTTGTGGGATCCCAGCTCCTCTGTTTGTTTGTGGGATCCCAGCTCCTCTCTTTGTGGGATCCCAGCTCCTCTCTTTGTTTGTGGGATCCCAGCTCCTCTCTTTGTGGGATCTCAGCTGCTCTCTTTGTTTGTGGGATCCCAGCTCCTCTCTTTGTGGGATCCCAGCTCCTCTCTTTGTTTGTGGGATCCCAGCTCCTCTATTTCTGGGATCCCAGCTCCTCTCTTTGTGGGATCCCAGCTCCTCTCTTTCTTTGTGGGATCCCAGCTCCTCTCCTGTCAGCCCTGGGGTCTTGCTGCCGTGGCTGTGGGAAGGAATTCACCTCCCACAGCAGAAAATCACCAATTCTGCTCACTCTGAGCAGCTCATCATTCCTGTCCGGGGAGCAGAAGCTCCTGCCGCTCCCCTGCCGCATTCCTGGAGCTCCTAAAAATACCCAGCCCGGGTCCTGCTGGCATTCCAGCCCTGCCGGGGAGCAGGAGGTGCTGGAGCCCCCGAGCAGCCCCCGAGGGCTCAGCACAGCTCTGTGACCCCCTGTGAACACACAAACTCCTGTGCGTGGGGGAACCGCTGCTGCTCGACTTTGAGGCTGTGGGGGGGAGGGTTTTACTTTATTTACTCTTATTTTTTATTAATGAGAGCAGCTTCACTTGTAGCATAATAGGAGTGAGTGTTTTGTTATCCTTGGCTGTAATCCGTGATAAACTGCCCCTGCCATCAGCCTTGTAGTTTACCCACTGGGGAGCCCGATTATTGCCTTGTAAAACGGAGCACCACTCCTATAATCCCTTAATTAATTAAATGACAAATTTTAGTTCTCTCCCATTGAAAATATAACGGTGCAGAGAGAGGCCGTGGATTTATTTGATGGCTGCTCGCTCGCACTTTGTTTCCCGCGGATTGCCACGGTCCCTGCTGGTTTGTTTGTGCGGGGGGGACTCCTGGGCTGCTCCAGGGCCGGCTCTGAGGGTCCCCGCGGGGCTCGGCGTGTTCCCTGACCCCAAACCCTGAGCAGGGATGAGGTGACACCCTGCAGGAGGTGACACCGAGCCGCAGGACACCTCTGGGCGATGCTGGAGCCCAGGGGAGCTCCCACACCTTCCCAGCTGTGAAACCCACCCAGGTCCCTCCCAGACCCTGAACCGGGATAATTCCCATCCCCCGCTGGTGCCTGGGGGGTTTTGGGGCTGTTTAAGGATTTCTCTCCCTTCTCTGCTCCCCAGGCTGCTGCAGGATGGGTGACGACCGGCCCTTCGTGTGCGGCGCCCCGGGCTGCGGACAGGTACGGCCGGCGGGGCTGGGCCTCCCTGGGGCCTGCTGGGGCTTGTTTGGGGTCTGCTGGGGCTGGGGCTTGTTTGGGGTCTGCTGGGGTTGGGGTCTGATGGGGCTGGGGTCTGCTGGGGTTGGGGTCTGATGGGGCAGGGGGTCTGCTGGGGTTTGGGGTCTGCTGGGGTTTGGGGTCTGCTGGGGTTTGGGGTCTGCTGGGCTGGGGTCTGCTGGGATTTGGGGTGTGCTGGGCTTCGGCCTCAGCTCTGCTGGGCTTCAGCTGCTTTGGCTTTGGGGTTAATGGCGTTTTGGCTTTGGGGTTAATGGCATTTTGGCTTTGGGGTTTAATGGGATTTTGGCTGTTTTGGCTTTAGGGTTTAATGGGATTTTGGCTCCTTTGGCTTTGGAGTTAATGGGATTCTGGCTGTTTTGGCTTTGAAGTTAATGGGATTTTGGCTGTTTTGGCTTTGTGGTTACTGGGATTTTGGTGTAACGGGGCTGGGGCCGGTTGATCCCGGAGCCCGAGCGCTCCGAGCCGCCGTTCCAGGGGCTCCTGGGGCAGAGCAGCCCCAGGGGGGAGAGCAGCCCCAGGGGGGAGAGCAGCCCCCGGGCTCTGCAGGGTGCAGACCCTGGCCCTGAGCTCAGCTCCCAGCAGAGCCCCCCAGGCCGGGCTGGGCTGGCTCCTGTGCCCCCGTCCTGTCCCCTCCGGGGCCCGGGGCTCCGAGTTCCCCCTCTGGAGCAGCTGGGAATGTGACAGGTGACGGGAGATGCTCCCCAAAACGCTATTTTGGGATGGGTTCCTTGTGGGAATTCCTCCTCCCTGGAGGCTGCGGAGCTTCCTGGGCTGAGGGAGGGGGATGAGGGGTGCGGGAGGCTCTTCCTCCTCCGGCCTCACCTTCCCGTCTCCTTTTCCTTCCCTTTCCTGGAAAACGCTGCTCCCACCCCTTTTCCTTCCCTTTCCTGGGAAATCGGCGCCGTCCCAAAGCTGAGCTCAGGGGCTCCCTGGCCCTTGGTACTGGGAGGAACTGGGGGATGATGGAATTGCTGCTGGTTTTGTGGGATCTGCTGGACACTGGAGGGTGATGGAATTCCTGCTGATTTAAAAACACCTATTTAGGGTTTTTAATGATGGGTGATGGAATTGCTGCTGGAATTAGTGGGATCTGCTGGACTCTGGGGATGATGGAATTGCTCTGAGTTAAAAACACATATTTAGGGTTTCCCAGCTTTCTGGTCATTGTGACAGGAGCCTTACCCAGACCCTTCCCCTCCCCTCTTGCAGGTGAATTTCCTCCTTGTGCCTTTTCTTTTTTGTCTTTTTTTTTTTTTTGGGAGGCTGCTTTTTATCTGAAACTTCTTTGCCTGTGAAATTGTGCAGGCCATTTATAAAATGTATTAGCTGTGTTTGAGCGCTTAATGGAGTGAGCCCTTCAATCACACAGCCCTAAAATCGGCTTCAAACAAGCAATTAAGGCAAACAACAATGTATTTAAATTTAATCTCCCACAATCTCCCACAAATGACATATAAAGGTGGCTGCTTCCTCCTCTGGCTGTTCCAGCCTGCTGCTTATGGGTAATTCCGACAATTCCTCATGTTAATATGGAAATGCTGGAATCCTGGTAATTCCGAGCGGGTGATTCATGGGGATCCAGCCTGACCTCAGCCTGCTGCTCCCAGAACGTCCTTCAGAGCGGGGCAGGGCTGGGATGGGGATCCAGGGCTGGGATCCGGGATGGGATGGGGTCCTGGGATGGGATCCGGGGTGGGATGGGGTCCTGGGATGGGATGGGATCCAGGGATGGGGATCCAGGGCTGGGATCCGGGATGGGATGGGGTCCTGGGATGGGATGGGATCCAGGGATGGGGATCCAGGGCTGGGATCCGGCCTGGGATGGGGATCCAGGGCTGGGATCCGGGGTGGGATGGGGTCCTGGGATGGGATCCAGGGCAGGGCCAGCAGGGCTGGCACGGGGGAATGTCCTGGGGTGACTTTTTGGTTTGCCCCAGCAGCTGCTTCCTTCCCTCTGTAGCTGACACCAGCCCCATCTTTTATGCCCTAAACCCCTTTTTACTCCTTTCTTCCTCTGTTTTTCCTCTTTCCCCCTCTTCCCTCCCTTTTTCCTCCTTTTTTCCTCCTTCCCCCCCTTTTCCCTTCTTGTTTCCTCCCTTTTTCCTCCTTTCCCCCCATTTTCCCTTCTTTTTTCCTCCCTTTTTCCTCCTTTCCCCCCCATTTTCCCTTCCTTTTTCTTCCTTTTTCCTCCTTTTCTCCCCCCTTTTCCTCCTTTTCTCCTCCTTTTCTCCTCCTTTTTTCCTCCTTTTCCCCACCTTTTCCCTCCTTTTTTCCTGCTTTTCTCCTTTTTCCTCCTTTTTTCCTCATTTCCCCCTTTTCCTCCCTTTTCCCCCTTTTCCTCTA
The DNA here is from genome assembly GCF_048771995.1 of Taeniopygia guttata. Lineage (NCBI taxonomy): Eukaryota > Metazoa > Chordata > Aves > Passeriformes > Estrildidae > Taeniopygia > Taeniopygia guttata. Next base: position 4,953,468 of record NC_133054.1, read on the forward strand.
TTTTTCCTCCTTTTCCCCTCCTTCCCCCCCTTTCCTCCCTTTTTTCCTCCCTTTTTTCCTCCCTTTCCCCCCCTTTTCCTCCTTTTCCCCTCTTTTCCCGTTTCCATGCAGGAAAAGCGGCTGAGGGCAGCGAGGAGGGTGCCCAAAATCTCTCTGGGCAGCTCGGGGGGGGGGGGGCTGTAAACATGTTTGGGGTTGCCAGGGCTGCGGGGGGATATTTTGGGATTCTCCCAGCCCGGGCAGGGTGGCACAGCTGCCTCCCACCCCGAGGGGACAGGTGGAGAATTCCAGAATTCCCTCCCAGCTGGGATTCCATTCTGGGGGCAGCGGGGATGACGGCTGAAATCCATCTGGGAGCTGCTGGTCACCCCAAACCTCTGAATTCCGGGTGCTGGGTGCTGCTGGTCATGTCAAACATCTAAATCTGGGTGCTGGGTGCTGCTGGTCACTGGAAATCTCTCAGTTCTGGGTGCTGGGTGCTGCTGCTCACCCCAAATCTCTGAATTCTGGGTGCTGGGTGCTGCTGGTCACCCCAAATCTGGGAATTCTGGGTGCTGGGAGCTGCTGCTCACCCCAAATCTCTCAGTTCTGGGTGCTGGGTGCTGCTGGTCACCCCAAATCTCTGAATTCTGGGTGCTGGGTGCTGCTGCTCACCCCAAATCTCAGTTCCAGCCATTCTGGGGGCTGGGACTGGGGGTGTTCCCCAGCTTTGGGCAGTGGGGCAGCCCCACCTCGTTCATTAGGGAATTGAACCTTCAGGTTTGGGGAGATTTGGGAATTAAACCTTCACGTTTGGGGAACTGGGGAATTAAACCTTCAGGTTTGGGGGAGTTTGGGAGGATATTGAATATATTTAATACACTGAACATACTGAATATGTTGAATATTCTGAATACATTGAATATCTGGAATATCCTGAACACCCTGAGCAGGGAGCACGGCTTCCCAGCCCTCCCTCTGCAGCGTTTCCCTTTGCAGGGCACACAAATCATCCCTGCGGCCCTAATTCCAGAGCTCCAGTTATCCAGGCCATTTCCTCAGACAATCGTTTGCTTTTTAACCCCCCCTTAATTTCCCAATTTATTCCCCCTGAACCCTTGCTGGGAGCTGCTGCTTTGTGCAGGAAACGCCGAGCCCAGAACTTTTCACGAGGCCAGAAAAGGATTTTTTTCCCCCTCTCTCTCCTCGCTGGTTTATTGTATCCTCTTATCTTGTCATATAATAGAAATAATGTTTATGGCGTGGTGCCTGAGCATCGCTTGGCATTTAACCGGGCTCAGAGCAGTTTATGGCTCTGTGCACTCTGCTGCCGTGGCCATCAGCCCCTAAATCTCTAGTGCAGCAACGGAGCGGCCACGCAGCTCCTGCCGGGCCGAGTGGTTTGGGGTTTGGGGTTTGGGGTTTGGGGTTTGGGGTTTGGGCTGGTTTGGGGTTTGAGCCGGTTTGGGGTTTGAGCTGGTTTGGGGTTTGAGCTGGTTTGGGGTTTGAGCCGGTTTGGGGTTTGAGCTGGTTTAGGACTGAGCCGGTTTGGGACTGAGCCGGTTTGGGGTTTGGGACTGAGCCAGTTTGGAGTTTGAGCCAGTTCGGGGTTTGGGACTGAGCCAGTTTGGGAATGAGCTGGTTTGGGGTTTGAGCCGGTTTGGGGTTTGGGGCTGAGCTGGTTTGTGGTTTGAGCTGGTTTGGGGTTCTCAGTTTGGGTTCCCAGTTTGGGGTTCCCAGTTTGGGGTTCCTGAGCTGTGCCTGCTCCTGGTCTGGCTTCACCTCACGGCAGCAAGGGAGCAGTTCCCCCAGGAGCTGCAGGAGCTGCATGGGTGTCAGCGGCTGCAGGGCCTGCACGGGTGGCAGCAGCTGCAGGGCCTGCAGGGGTGGCAGCAGTTGCAGGAGCTGCAGCATTGCAGGGCCTGCACGGGTGGCAGCAGCTGCAGGAGCTGCATGGGTGGCAGCAGCTGCAGGAGCTGCACGGGTGGCAGCAGCTGCAGGGCCTGCACGGGTGGCAGCAGCTGCAGGAGCTGCACGGGTGGCAGCAGCTGCAGGGCCTGCATGGGTGGCAGCAGCTGCAGGAGCTGCACGAGTGGCAGCAGCTGCAGGGCCTGCAGGGGTGGCAGCAGCTGCAGGACTGCTGGCAGCCAGGCGAGGGACGGTGCATTCGGGCCGCAGCTCCTGCGCTCTCAGCAGCTCCTGCGCTCTCAGCAGCTCCTGCGCTCCCCAGCGCTGCCGCGGCGCGTTCCGAGGTGGGCAGGGGGAAGGCTAATTTTGAATAATAATAAGCTTGAGAAGGCATCTGAAACCAGTAAACGTTTATTTTTTACACTCCTATAACTTAAAAACGGCCAAACCAATTTAAACCAAATTGGATAATAAAAAATATTGCTCCTAGGCTGAGCCCCTGTTTGCCAAGTTCCAGCCTAGAATGAATTTTTATGGCCAAATTATAAACCCCCTAGAAATGAAGGTTTAAAATGGAAATGTTGACAGACCTTTAACTACAAAAGCGCCGTAATAGAACTTCTTTTTTTCCAAAATGGCTGGTTTAAAATATAATTAAGACTTAAATATTATTTAATAGCAGCGTTTCCTGTAAGTTAAAATCTTTATCATTCCTCTGGCCGGGATTCCTTGGCAGTTCTTGGAAGGGCTCAGCGGTGGGAGCACGTGTGGGGCACGGCCCCGGCTGCCCCACGGAGCTGGAGCCGGACAGTGGGGCTGGGCAGGTCCCAAATTCTGGCTGGGCAGTGGGGCTGGGCAGGTCCCAAATTCTGGCTGGGCAGTGGGGCTGGGCAGGTCCCAAATTCTGGCTGGGCAGTGGGGCTGGGCAGGTCCCAAATTCTGGCTGGGCAGGTCCCAAATTCTGTCTGGACAGTGGTGCTGGGCAGTGGGGCTGGGCAGTGGGGCTGGGCAGGTCCCAAATTCTGGCTGGGCAGGTCCCAAATTCTGGCTGGGCAGTGGGGCTGGGCAGTGGGGCTGGGCAGTGGGGCTGGGCAGGTCCCAAATTCTGGCTGGGCAGGTCCCAAATTCTGTCTGGACAGTGGGGCTGGACAGTGGGGCTGGGCAGGTCCCAAATTCTGGCTGGGCAGGTCCCACATTCTGGCTGGGCAGGTCCCACATTCTGGCTAGGCAGCGGGGCCGGGCGGCTGAATTGTCCCAAATTCCAGCCCTGGGGAGAACCAGTGGCTCTGATCATCCCGGGGCACCCCGGGGTGCTCCCAGCCCTGCTGGCTCCTGGGGACACCGGGAGGAGCCGGGAATGAGCCGGGAAAGAGCTGGGAATGAGCTGGGAATGAGCTGGGAATGGGCTGGGATGAGCTGGGAAAGAGCCAGGAATTAACTGGGATGAGCTGGGAATGAACTGGGAATGAGCTGGGAATGAGCTGGGAAAGAGCTGGGAATGAGCCGGGATGAGGCTGGAAGAGCTGGAATGAGCCAGGAATGAGCCAGGAACGAGCTGGGAAGAGCCGGGATGAGCTGGAAGCTCCGTGCCTGCCGCAGTGTCCTTGCAGGGAAGGATTTCTGCTGCACAGCCCTGCTCGGGCTTCTCCCTGCTCCCTTCCCGAGGGGGGCACGGCTCGTCCCGGCCCCGGGCTGGACTCCAGCAGGGTGGCACTGGGTCAGGGTGGCACTGATCTGGGGTGGCTCTGGGTTCAGGGTGGCACTGGGTCAGGGTGGCACGGGGTTCAGGGTGGCACTGGGTCAGGGTGGCACCGGGTCAGGGTGGCTCTGGGTTCAGGGTGGCTCTGGGTTCAGGGTGGCACCGGGTCAGGGTGGCACTATCCCCGAGGTGTCACTCCACAGAGCATCCCAGCCCCTGGACTCCTGGGCATTCCTCAGGGCTTTCCTCAGGGTTTACTACTCCTCCTCGCGCCCCTGGAGCAGGTTTGGAGCTCCTCAGACCCCGCCAGGTTTCTCAGGAGTTGAATTCTGGTTTATTTGGGGCTGTTTTTGTGCTGAGCCTCGGCGCTGCTCTGCACTTTCCACAGCAGCAGCAGCAGCAGGGAATGAATGAGGAGGGAGAGGAGGGAGGGCGCCTCTCTTTTGGGAACACGGTCAGGGAGGGCTCCTCTCTTTTGGGAACACAGTCAGGGAGAGCTCCTCTCTTTTGGGAACACGGTCAGGGAGAGCTCCTCTCTTTTGGGAACACGGTCAGGGAGGGCTCCTCTCTTTTGGGAACACAATCGGGGCTGCAGAAATCCCCTACAGGAGCTGGGCCGTGCCCTCACAGGGGGTGGCTCCTTCTGGTTTGCATTTAGGGACTTTCACACCCACGGAGCTGCTGCTTTGGGCAGAGGGAGCTGAGCCAGGTCCTCACCTGGAGCTCTGCTGTGTCCCAGAAATGTAAACTGTGCTGCCAGGACCTGAGCCGGGCTGGGGCTGAGCCGGGCTGGGGCTGAGCCGGGCTGGGGCTGAGCCGGGCTGGGGCTGAGCTGGGCTGGGGCTAAGCCGGGCTGGGGCTGAGCCGGGCTGGGGCTGAGCCGGGCTGGGGCTGAGCCGGGCTCGGGCTGAGCCGGGCTCGGGCTGAGCCGGGCTGAGCCGGGCCTGGGCTGGTTTCTCTCGGGAGCTGCAAAACCCGCGTGGTTTTTGTCCCTAAACCCCTCGGAAATGGGGCTGGGGCTGTGGGGACTCCCTTGCCAGGGAGGGAGGGGTCTCAGAGCTGCCAAACCTGCGGGCTCTGAGCTGTTCCTCCCCCGCCCTGCAGCTCGGGGTGTTTTCCTGGCAAGTGCAATATTTCCCGGCGTTAAACCCGGCATTTTGCAGTCAAGGCTGTTCGGTTTTGGAGCCTCGCTCGCTCCCTGCCTGCTGCTCTGAGACGACTGTAAATCCTTTTTATTTTACTGTGAGAACAAATCACTTATTGCGGGAGCAGCAGCTCTGACAAAGAGCTCGTTATCGCATCGCGGGTACCCCAGCATCGCTCCGAGCAGGGATGGGGCTGGGGGGAAGGGATTTATCCAGCCCGGGGATACCCCACATCGCTCCGAGCAGGGATGGGGCTGGGGGGAAAGGATTTATCCAGCCCGGGGATACCCCGGCATCGCTCCGAGCAGGGATGGGCTGGGGGGAAAGGATTTATCCAGCCCGGGGATACCCCAGCATCGCTCCGAGCAGGGATGGGCTGGGGGAAAGGATTTATCCAGCCCGCGGGTACCCCAGCATCGCTCCGCAGCAGGGATGGGCTGGGGGAAAGGATTTATCCAGCCCGCGGGTACCCCAGCATCGCTCCGAGCAGGGATGGGCTGGGGGGAAAGGATTTATCCAGCCCGGGGATACCCCAGCATCGCAGGGATGGGCTGGGGGGAAAGGATTTATCCAGCCCGCGGGTACCCCACATCGCTCCGAGCAGGGATGGGCTGGGGGAAAGGATTTATCCAGCCCGGGGATACCCCACATCGCTCCGAGCAGGGATGGGCTGGGGGGAAAGGATTTATCCAGCCCTGCAAAAGGTGCCTGAGTCCGCAGATTTTCTGTAAACTTCTGCCTCAAGCCCAGCCAAGCTGTCACTGCACATTCCCAGCCCGGGCTGGAGGGGGGGAAGGCGCCGGGGTCGGTCCCTCCCCGCAGGGTTGGGGGCACTGGCGGCTTTCCCTGAGCCCCGCATTTATTCCAGCCCCAAATAACCCCAAATAACCGGGGCTCGGCTGCCGAGCGCTCCCGGCCCCAAATCCGCCCTTTTTCTCCCAAGGATGCTTTGTTGGCTGCCGAGCGCTCCCGGCCCCAAATCCGCCCTTTTTCTCCCAAGGATGCTTTGTTGGCTGCCGAGCGCTCCCGGCCCCAAATCCGCCCTTTTTCTCCCAAGGATGCTTTGTTGGCTGCCGAGCGCTCCCGGCCCCAAATCCGCCCTTTTTCTCCCAAGGATGCTTTGTTGGCTGCCGAGCGCTCCCGGCCCCAAATCCGCCCTTTTTCTCCCAAGGATGCTTTGTTGGCTGCCGAGCGCTCCCGGCCCCAAATCCGCCCCTTTTCTCCCAAGGATGCTTTGTTGGCTGCCGAGCGCTCCCGGCCCCAAATCCGCCCTTTTTCTCCCAAGGATGCTTTGTTGGCTGCCGAGGCCGCTCCGCCCCTCTGCGGCAGCCGCGATCCACGCGGCTCTGGCAGCGGGAGCACCGGGAACACCGGGAACACTGGGAACACTGGGAACACTGGGAGCACTGGGAACACTGGGAACACTGGGAGCACTGGGAATACTGGGAGCACTGGGAACACTGGGAGCACTGGGAATACTGGGAATATTGGGAATACTGGGAACACTGGGAATACTGGGAGCACTGGGAACACTGGGAACACTGGGAACACTGGGAATACTGGGAATACTGGGAACACTGGGAACACTGGAGCGTGGGCAAACAGGACACAGCGTGTCCTGAGCGCCAGGGGCCAGAGCTGTTGGGAGCGGGGTGAAACCCACCTTGAATTCCTGCATTTTAGAGAAATACTGCGATTTTCACTCAGGAGGTTTTTTTACTTTTTTTTTTTCTTTTTTTCCCTTCTTTTTTTTTTTCTTCCCTGACATTTCCCCCCTCGGTTTCTCCGTGCTTTGTGTGAGAGCCTTTCTCGGGGTTGGGTTTGGGGTCCATAAAGGGGATTTGGGGTCCATAAAGGGGGTTTTGGGTTGGTAAAGGAGATTTGGGGTCCATAAAGGGGCTTTGGGGTCGGTAAAGGAGGTTTGGGGTCCATAAAGGAGGTTTGGGGTCTGTAAAGGGGGTTCAGGGTCCATAAAGGGGGTTTGGGGTCTGTAAAGGGGGGTCGGGGTCTGTAAAGGGGGTTCAGGGTCCATAAAGGGGGTTTGGGGTCTGTAAAGGGGGTTCAGGGTCCATAAAGGGGGTTCAGGGTCCATAAAGGGGGTTCAGGGTCCATAAAGGGGGGTCGGGGTCCATAAAGGGGGTTCGGGGTCCATAAAGGGGGTTTGGGGTCCATAAAGGGGGTTCGGGGTCCATAAAGGGGGTTCAGGGTCCATAAAGGGGGTTCAGGGTCCGTAAAGGGGGTTTGGGGTCCATAAAGGAGGTTTGGGGTCTGTAAAGGGGGTTCAGGGTCCATAAAGGGGGTTTGGGGTCTGTAAAGGAGGTTCGGGGTCCATAAAGGGGGTTTGGGGTCCATAAAGGGGGTTCAGGGTCCATAAAGGCAGTTTGGGGTCCATAAAGGGGGTTCGGGGTCCATAAAGGGGGGTCGGGGTCCATAAAGGGGGTTTGAGGTCCATAAAGGGGGTTCAGGGTCCATAAAGGGGGTTTGAGGTCCATAAAGGGGGTTCGGGGTCCATAAAGGGGGTTCAGGGTCCATAAAGGAGGTTTGAGGTCCATAAAGGGGGTTCGGGGTCCATAAAGGGGGTTCAGGGTCCATAAAGGGGGTTCGGGGTCTGTAAAGGGGGTTCGGGGTCCATAAAGGGGGGTCGGGGTCCATAAAGGGGGTTCGGGGCACAAAGGGGGCTGGAAGTGCCGGGAGGAGCGGGGTGGGCGCTCCGGGCTGGCTCCGTGTCCTCCTGCACAAAGGGCTGGGGATGGAGGGGCTCAGCAGAGGAGAAAATCCACATTTGGGGTTTTTCCTCAAGACCAGAGCCCGGGCCAAGCTCCAGCGTCCCCGCGGGTCCCGGCGGCGAGCGGGGTCAGCGCTGCCCCGGGTCCCCGGTGGGTTCTAAACGCCGAATCCGGGCTGGGAGAGGCTCCTCCCGCCCCCCAAACCTCCCTAAATCCTAAATCCTAAATCCTAAATCCCAAATCCCAAATCCCGGAGCCGCAGCGCGAGTTTAACACCTGCCTCAGCACCGCGGCTTCCTGCGCTCGGCCCAGCTGCTGCGCTCAAGTGATTCTTTTTTTCTTTTTATAATACGCCGGATTAAAACAATATAAACATTAAAGTCCTAAAATTCCCGCAGGGAATAGAGATGCAGACAATAAAGATTTAAAGATTTGTGCGAGAGGGGCCGGGCTGGGCTGGGCTGGGCTGGGCTGGGGGGGCTTTGCGGCAGCGCAGGAGGAGCTGCGGGCCGGGGGCAGCCACGGAGGGGTTTGGATGTTTGGTGGGAATTTCTGTGGGGCAGGGAGGGTTATGGGGCTGTGCCTTCCTCGGGGATGTTGTAATTGGAATTTCTGTGGGGCAGGGAGGGTTATGGGGCTGTGCCTTCCTCGGGGATGTTGTGATGGGAATTTCTGTGGGGCAGGGAGGGCTTGGTGGCTGTGCTTTCCTTGGGGAGGCTGTGATGGGAATTTCTGTGGGGCAGGGAGGGTTCGGTCACTGTGCCTTCCTTGGGGATGTTGTAATTGGAATTTCTGTGGGGCAGGGAGGGCTCGGTGGCTGTGCTCCCAGTGAGGTTTCCCTGCACATCCCAGTGGGGTTTTCCTGCAGAATCCCAGTGCTCCCAGTCAGGTTTTACTGCAGAATCCCAGTCAGGTTTTCCTGCACAATCCCAGTCAGGTTTTCCTGCACAATCCCAGTCAGGTTTTCCTGCACAGTCCCAGTGCTCCCAGTGGGGTTTTCCTGCACAATCCCAGTGCTCCCAGTGGGGTTTTCCTGCACAATCCCAGTGCTCCCAGTGAGGTTTCCCTGCACAATCCCAGTCAGGTTTTCCTGCACAATCCCAGTGCTCCCAGTCAGATTTCCTGCACAATCCCAGTCAGGTTTCACTGCACAATCCCAGTGCTCCCAGTGGGGTTTTCCTGCACAATCCCAGTCAGGTTTTCCTGCACAATCCCAGTGCTCCCAGTGGGGTTTTCCTGCACAATCCCAGTCAGGTTTTCCTGCACAATCCCAGTGAGGTTTTACTGCACAATCCCAGTGCTCCCAGTGGGGTTTCACTGCACAATCCCAGTCAGGTTTCCCTGCACATCCCAGTCAGGTTTCCCTGCACATCCCAGCACTCCCAGTCAGGTTTTCCTGCACAATCCCAGTCAGATTTCCTGCACAATCCCAGTCAGGTTTTCCTGCACAATCCCAGTGCTCCCAGTCAGATTTCCTGCACAATCCCAGTCAGGTTTCACTGCACATCCCAGTCAGGTGTTCCTGCACAGCCCAGCGCGGGCAGCAGGAGGGCTCAGCCTCCCCCAGGATGGGCTTTGGTGACCTTGGCTTTGTGTTTCCACACGGCTGCACCAGCAGCTCGCCCTGGGCGTGGGGGGAGCTGCTGGGAAGGGTTTTGGGGCACCTCGGGCTGTGTCTGCTCAGGGCTGCGGGTGGGAGGGTTTGGGGCCGCCAGGACGTGATTTGGGAGCCAATTTGGGAATTGTGTCGGGACCGTGTCGGTGTTTGCTCCCCGATCCCCTGGTGGGAAACGGGATAAAGGCAGGGAACATCCACACAAAAACCTGAGCCCTGGCTGGGAAAACCGAGCTGAAACCCGGGCTGCAGGAGATTCTGGGGGGAGAAGGAGGGACTGGGAGCTGCAGGATGGAGTCAGGCAGGGCGGTGTGCTGGGAGAAACCATAAATCTCCGGGGAGAAGAGGGTCACTGAGAACCTCATCAGGGTGGGAGCAGCAGCTCCGCGTTAATGCGCCCATAAATCCCCGTTCGATAAAACAGGTGGCTCTTCCGAGAGGCAAAAAGAGGCAAACGCTGGTTTTTTTCTGCTGCTGCTGCTGCTGCTGCTCTCCTTCTTTAAAAGCTTTAATTACCGCAGTGCCGAGGGCTCAGGCAGGCAGGAGCCGGGAATGCGGCTGGATGTGGGAGCAGGGGCAGGGAAGGAGGGAAGGGAGCTGCAGGTGGGCCAAAACCTCCAGGGAGAGGCACAAAAATGAGGTTTTTATGCAGGAATCGAGGGTGGTGTGGATGGAAAATTCCTGGCGCTCTGGTGCTGGGGATGAGGAAGGTGAAGGGAGCTGCAGGGTGGGAAATGTGCTCTGGGAAAGGACTGGGAGGGTGGGAGGGGGCAGGGACAGGATCCCACCGCCCCAGCCTGGCCTGGGACCCTCGGGGGGAAGAGCCCACGGCTCCCCGGGCAGCTCGTGCCCAAAGTATCCCCAGATCTCAGTTTGCCCCCCCTGTTTTGTCCCTCTCCCACCCCTCAGCAATTCCCTCTGCCCGTTTTTGGGTTGTTTTTAACCCCAGGCACCTCTGGATCCGTGGGTCGCTGCAGCTTTTCCCCTCCATGCCACAATCACAGGGGACAGACCCCAAACCCCAAACCTCAGAGTGACTCGAATTCTCTTTGTGTTTGACCTGCTGCCCTTCCCAGGCAGCTGCTGCTGCTGCTGGAGCTTCCCCAGGAGATAAATCCCCACAAAAACCGCTTTTCCAGGCGATAAAGCCATCACAGAGGCTCCACTCCGTGAATGGGTGGGCACATTCCCAATGCTGCGCTGAATTGAAGGAAATCACCATTGCGGGGCCTTAAAAAGCTGAATGGGGCCGTGGCATCCTCCGGGTGATTGTGCCGAGTTCCAAGGTCAAGGCTGAGCCAGGGCGGCGCTTCCAGCCCGGCACGGGCACGGCGGCTCCCCTGGAGCTGAGTTTGGGCTAGGGCTGGGTTGGGGCTTGTTTTGGGGTCTGGGTTAGGGCTTGTTTTGGGGTCTGGAGCTTAATTTGGGTTAGGGCTGGTTTAGGGCTTGTTTTGGGGTTTGGTCTAGGGCTTGTTTTGGGATATGGAGCTGACATTTGGGTTTGGATTTGGTTTGGGATCTGGAGCTGACTTTTGGGTTAGGGCTTGTTTTGGGGTCATGGCATTTGGGTTAGGGCTTGTTTTGGGGTTGTGGAGCCAATGTTTGGGTTAGGGCTTGCTTGTAGCTGCCCTGGGGAAGGGGCTGTACGTGCCTTTGTTACCGGGCTCGTTCCGTGCGCGGCCCCGGAGCCGCTCGGCCCCGCCGGGGACCGGGGACCGAGCCCCGAGCCCCGCCGAGCCCCGAGCCCCGCCGGGGACCGAGCCCCGCCGGGGACCGAGCCCCGAGCCCCGCCGAGGACCGAGCCCCGAGCCCCGAGCCCCGAGCCCCGCCGAGCCCCGAGCCCCGAGCCCCGCCGAGCCCCGAGCCCCGAGCCCCGCCGAGGACCGGGGACCGAGCCCCGAGCCCGCCGCCCCCGGGGCCGGCCCCGGCCCGGCGGGGATTGGTGTCTCGCCCAAGGTCACCCGGAGGGGCCGTGGCGCTGCCGGGACTCGGCGCTGCGATCGTGATTCACATCCCGAGCGCGATCCCGGGGGATGCGGGGCCGGCTCCGGAGCCGCTCCGCCCCTGCTCACCCCGGTAATTACCGCGGGCTTGCCTCCCGTGGCAGCGGTAATTAACACCCGGCTGTTAATCACCCGCGCTCGGATGGAGAGGAGAGCGGGATTTCAGAACGTTCCGCCGTGCGGGGATCGGGGATGGCGGGGTTCTGGGGTTCCAAAAACCCCATCCCGTGGAGTTTTGGGGTTCAAAAACCCCATCCTGCGGGGTTCTGGGGTTCCAAAAACCCCATCCCGCGGGGTTTTGGGGGTACCAGAACCCCGTCCGCGGGGTTTTGGGGTTCAAAAACCCCATCTCGTGGGGTTTTGGGGGTACAAGAACCCCATCCCGCGGGGTTTGGGGGTTCCAAAAACCCCATCCCGCGGGGTTTTGGGGTTCCAAAAACCCCATCCCGCGGGGTTTTGGGGTTCAAAAACCCCATCCCGCGGGGTTTTGGGGGTACCAGAACCCCGTCCGCGGGGTTTTGGGGTTCAAAAACCCCATCTCGTGGGGTTTTGGGGTTCAAAAACCCCATCCCGCGGGGTTTTGGGGGTACCAGAACCACATCTCGTGGGGTTTTGGGGTTCAAAAATCCCATCCCGCGGGGTTTTGGGGGTACCAGAACCCCATCCCGTGGGGTTTTGGGGCTCCAAAAACCCCATCCTGCGGGGTTTGGGGGTTCAAAAACCCCATCCCGCGGGGTTTTGGGGTTCAAAAACCCCATCCCGCGGGGTTTTGGGGGTACCAGAACCACATCTCGTGGGGTTTTGGGGTTCAAAAACCCCATCCCGCGGGGTTTTGGGGGTACCAGAACCCCATCCCGCGGGGTTTTGGGGGTCCGCTCCGTGTGCCCAGCTGTGCCCAGCTGTGCAAACCACGGCGCTGCTCCCGCCCAGTGCTCCCCATCCCATCTCCGCCATCTGCTCCTTCCCAAAGCCCCGACCTCCTCAGGGAGATTCCCTGGATTTGGCGGTGACATTCCCTGGGTTTGGGGGTGACATTCCCTGGATTTGGCGGTGACATTCCCTGGGTTTGGCGGTGACATTCCCTGGATTTGGCGGTGACATTCCCTGGATTTGGCGGTGACATTCCCTGGGTTTGGCGGTGACATTCCCTGGATTTGGCGGTGACATTCCCTGGATTTGGGGGTGACATTCCCTGGATTTGGGGGTGACATTCCCTGGATTTGGCGATGACATTCCCTGGATTTGGGGGTGACATTCCCTGGATTTGGGGGTGACATTCCCTGGATTTGGCGGTGACATTCCCTGGATTTGGCGGTAGATTCCCTGGATTTGGCGCCCCAAACGCGGGGGAATCCCACGGGACCGCCCCGTGCCTGGCGTTCCTATCCCGGCTCCGCTCCCTGGTGTTCGGCGCTGCCCAGGGAGGTTTCCCTGAAATTTCCACTGGAATTCCGGGGGAAAATGGAAAAAGGGCCGCGGGATGCGGAGCTGGGGGAGGGTTTTGCCCCGATGTCCTTGGCTCCTCACGTTCCGAGCCAGATGCTGCCTCCCCTGCCCGAACACCTGCATTCCGGGAGGGGCCGTGCCTCAGAAGCCCTTTGGGATAAGTGAAGCCATAGAAATGTAAATTAAATTATTTACCTACTCCCAGTTAAACGCTCTGCCCTTCTGGCCAAGGAGGATCGCGGTGGGCTCCAGAACCCGCTTAGCTCTTTGTGTAAAATTGCAGGGAACTTTGGGGAGCATCCTACAAAAGGAAAAAAAATTATCTGAGCGAACAAGGGAAAAAAAATCCCAGTTTTGGTGCTTTGCACAATGTTCCGTGGGGCTGCTGGGCCGGGGATTCCTCACCCAGCGCTGCCCAGAGTTTGATTATTATTCTTATTCGTCCCATTTTTATTTTTTTTTTTTTTTCTCCGCACAAGGAAGGACCCGGAATCAATCACGGGGCAGGAGGGAGCAGCATTTTAAAGGGAAAGGCAGAGACGCAGCGTCCCTGGAGCCGCCAGAGCCAAAAATGCCGTTTCAGGGTTTAAATCTCGCTGCAGTTTTGGCTGGGGGGCTCGGGGTGCGCTCCCGGTGCGGAGCGGCTCCGGCAGGGAAGCGGGGGTCGCCTCTCCCGCTTTTCCTCCCTCCAGCTTTTCCCTGGATTGTGGAGCACGGAGCTCCCCCAGCGCCATTCCCGGGCTGGTGTTTCCTTCCTGAGCTGCTCCTTGCAAACCTTCCTCCCCTCTCCTCCTCCTCCGGCAGCACCGGGATCGGAGCCGCTGCCGTCCCTCCCCCCGAGCTCTCCGGTGTCCCGTGGGTGCTGACCCGGGACAGGCCCGGGACAGCCGCACGGACAGACGGCGCCGAGCGGCGCTGCTCCTGCCGAGCGGCGGCTGCCCCCGCAGCTCCTCCGTGCCGCCCCGGAGCCGTGAATCACCGTGAATCACCGCGGACCGGCACTGCAGCCGCATTAGCGAATTCATCCGGGCGGCGCGGGGGGAATTACCCGGGGCGGCTCAGCGGGGAGATGGGGAGATGGAGCCGGGCCCGAGCCAGCACCGGGGCCACAGCGCTGACCCGGGACAGCCACCGGGTCCCTCTGCCCGTGGGGACACAGCGCTGACCCGGGACACCACCGGGTCCCCCTGCCCGCGGGGCCACAGCGCTCACCCGGGACAGCACCGGGTCCCCTGACGTGGGGACACAGCGCTGACCCGGGACAGCCACCGGGTCCCCCTGACGTGGGGCCACAGCGCTGACCCGGGACAGCCACCGGGTCCCCCTGCCCGCAGGGACACAGCGCTGACCCGGGACAGCCACCGGGTCCCCCTGACGTGGGGCCACAGCGCTCACCCGGGACAGGCACCGGGTCCCCCTGACGTGGGGACACAGCACAGCTTTTACCCGGGACAGGCACCGGGTCCCCCTGACGTGGGGACACAGCACAGCTTTTACCCGGGACAGGCACCGGGTCCCCCTGACGTGTCCCCGCGGGCTCGGTGGCTCCAGCCATGTCCCCGCGGTGGCTCCAGCCCCGTCCCCGCGGTGGCTCCAGCCCCGTCCCCGCGGTGGCTCCGGTGCCGAGTCACGGCCGGAGCGGGGCTCAGCCTCCCCGCGGTGCTGACAGCTCGTTAATTAATTCCGTTAATTCCGCGATCCCGGCTGAGCTCGGCGCTGCCGCAGCCACAGCCCGCGGTTCCCCCGGGAATCCCGGCTCGGTGCCGGGCTCCCAGCGGCACCGGCGGGGTTAAACCCATCCGGAGCTGCCGCGGAGCTCCTGCCCCAGCGTCCCCCATCCCGGGGCGCTCGCCTCACCCACCCGCGCCAAACAGCGGCTCTCCAAAACGCAGGAAAACCCCCGAGCAGCCAAGCGAGCCCTTGTTCCTCGTGTCGTGCTCGTTAAACGGGCGGAGAAATCCCGTCCCGCCCGCCCGGGGCTCGGCCGCAGCCTGGCGGCAGCTGCAGCGTCGTGTGCCGTTACCGAGGGCTGGAAACGAGCGCATTCATCCCCGAGCTGTCACGGCCTGTCGGGAGAGAACGCCCGCGGCCCCGGCGCCTGCAGAGCGCTGCGGCTGCCGCGGGCTCGCCCGGGTCTGTCCGGGTCTGTCCTGGTCTGTTCTGGTCTGTCTGGGTCTGCCCTGGTCTGTCCGGGTCTGTCCAGCCCAGCCTAGCCCGGGTCTGTCCTGGTCTGCCTGGGTCTGCCTGGGTCTGTCTGGATCTGCCTGGGTCTGCCCTGGTCTGTTCTGGTCTGTCCGGGTCTGCCTGGGTCTGTCCGGGTCTGCCTGGGTCTGTCCAGGTCTGTCTGGGTCTGCCCGGGTCTGTCTGGGTCTGTCTGGGTTTGTCCAGCCCAGCCCAGCTCGGGTCTGTCCGGGTCTGCCCGGGTCTGTCCGGATCTGTCTGGGTTTGTCCAGCCCAGCCTGGGTCTGTCCGGGTCTGTCTGGGTTTGTCCAGCCCAGCCTGGGTCTGTCCGGGTCTGTCCTGGTCTGTCTGGGTTTGTCCAGGTCTGTCCTGGTCTGTCCTGGTCTGCCCGGCCCACCCCAGCCACAGCTCCCGGCGCTGCGTGGGGAAAACACCGAATTTCGAATTTGGGGCTGCCTCCTGCAGCCCCAACCTGGGAAAACACCGAATTTCGAATTTGGGGTTGCCTCCTGCAGCCCCAGCCTGGGAAAACACCAAATTTCGAATTTGGGGCTACAGGAGGCAGCCCCAGCCTGGGAAAACACCGAATTTCGAATTTTGCCAGCCCGGGAAAGCCCCGAGGGCCGCTGGCAGCCCTGCTCCTGTCCCTCGCCCCAAAGACTTTACAGCCAACATCTTCTTTTTAATTCCGACACCCGCAAAATAGCAGCTGAAATAACCCTGCTGTATGTCAGCTGCTGATGGAAGGAGATTAAATATTAAAGCCAGCGCTGTGGCTTTAACTCATTCCATTTTTTTCCCTACTCTTCCCCCCTCCTCTCCCCCTCTGCTTCCCCTCTCTGTGTAAAATGACATGATTTAGAGCCCGAGTGCCAGACTCAGCCTCTGGGTTTCGGCGTTTGGAAATGTGTGCAGAAAGATATATTGTGTCTGTGAGCATTTCTGCGCGGGGAAGGAGAGAGCTCCCGAGCTGTGAGCCCACATAAAGATGTTAAATAGAGCTGTAACGCGCGCCCGACGCACCCAAAGTGCCGGGGAAAAAAAAAAAATTAGGGAAAAAAAAAAAATCCGGCAATGAAGGAAAATGAAAGATTAAAATAAACCTGGCGTTGGCGAGGCCGGGCTGGGGCTGGTGGGAGAGACACGACCCCGCTGTGCACCTCCCGCTCTTCCCTCCCTGACCCAAAAATCACATTTATTTAGCACAAAGCGGAGCGGGAGAATTGGGAATTTTCTTCTTTTTCATTTTCCCCCCCACTCCCGTCTCAGGTGCTCAGATTTCCGACGCCGCCCGCCTGCTAAATATTCATCCCAAGCCCGCACAAAAAGCGGGTTTGTTTCTCTCGCTTCACCCCATCCCAGCAGGGTCCCGCCGCGGGCGGCCGAATTCCGTAAAACCCAGGAATTTTGGGGCTCAATTCCATAAAACCCAGGAATTTTGGGGCCCAAAACCGTGGAAAAGTGGGGGTGTCCCTTCCGCTGCAGGGCCCCTCGGCCGGGGTGCTGCGGGACCGAATTCCTGAATAATTCCCGAATAATTCCCGAATAATTCCCGAGTTCCCCCTCGCTCTCTCTCTCGCCGCTCCTTTGTTCAGTTCAGAGCGTTTCGGGGCTCCTCGGACAAAACAAAAAGCGTTTATGGAGGCTGGAGCGGAGCTGCGGGAGGAGAAGAATGCCCAGATCAGGCAGATCGTGGCGAGCTGGCGGGAGGGTTCATTTCGGGTTTATTTAAGGTTTATTTAAGGTTTATTTAAGGTTCGGTTTCGGAGCTGGGGTTCAGTCTGTTCCCGGAGTTCCACAGGCAGGAAAAACCCCCCAAAAATCCCTCTCGGCTCTTCTCCCGCGGCTCTGGTTTCTGTGCAGCCGAGCCCAAAGCACGAGCGAGCGCCGGGCGGGTTTGGGGGACACTCGGGGTGACCCCCGTGTCCTTGAGCCCGGGGAAGGAGGAGCTGGGGGGGACAACCCAGGTTTTGGGGTCCCCTGACACCGAGGGGTTGTCCCCTGCCAGCCGAGGGTGGGAATTGTCCCCTGACACCGAGGGGTTGTCCCTGCCACTGAGAGGAGAGACCGAGGGATTATCCCCTGCCACTGAGGGTAGGAATTGTCCCCTGACACCGAGGGATTGTCCCCACCACCGAGGGATTGTCCCCCAGTGCCACTGAGAGGAGGGATTGTCCCCCAGTGCCACCGAGGGATTGTCCCTACCACCGAGGGATTGTCCCCTCCGTGCTCGGCTGGGAAATGCAGATTTATTGATTTATTTGCTCAAAGAGCGGAGCCATCAGTAAAGCCCCGGCGAGGCCCCAGCCGGGTGCAGCAGCCCCACGGGAGTGGGGGGCTCTGGGTGGGTTCGGGCTGGGACTCTCGGGAGGGGGAGGCGAGGAAGGGAAAGGGGCAGGGATGCGCCGCTGCTGCAGCTCTGCTGCTCTGCTGCTGCTGCAGCTGCAGCGTTTTCCTGCACAGAGCGCTGCGGAGCCCAGAGCCCGGCCCGTTTGTCGCAGTCTATTAGGAGAGACACAATCCATCCTGGGCTTTATGGGGCTGTGCTTTAACCCGTCCCTGCCTCGCTCCCCCTCCCTCCTGCCTTTGTCTGCCTTTCCCGGCCCCACAGCCAGCCCACAGCCCCCCAGCGGGATTCCAGCCTCCCTGAGGGATGGGGTCCGTCCTGCAGGTGGGATTTTGGGGGGGGCAGATGCTCCCCTCCCTCGCTCCATAAAAACTCAGGAGCTGAATCCGGGGCTGGCCCTGCCTCGCTCCACTGAGGCAGGAAAAGTTGCCCCAACTGCACCAAATTCCCCTCTTCCTCAGCCAGCAGTAGAGTGGGAATTTTGGGATCCAGAGTTAATTTCCGTGCATTTCCATCAGCTGCAGCTGCTGCCTCGCTCCATCACCTAAAAACCAGATTATGGAAAATCCTTGGCCCCCACCCTGCAGAATCCTTACAGAGGCTTTTCCCTCTGCCACCTGTGCTCCCACAGCCTGTCCGTGCTCCCAGAGCTCTGTCCCTGTTCCCACATCCCTGCTCCCACATCCCTGTCCCCACATCCCTGTCCCTTCTCCCACATCCCTGTCCATGCTCCCACATCCCTGTCCCTGCTCCCACAGCCTGTCCGTGTTCCCAGAGCTCTGTCCCTGCTCCCAAATCCCTGTTCCTGCTCCCACATCCCTGTTCCTGCTCCCACATCCCCGTCCCTGCTCCCACATCCCTGTTCCCACATCCCTGTCCCCACATCCCTGTCCCTGTTCCCACATCCCCATCCCTGTCCCCACATCCCCATCCCTGTCCCCACATCCCTATCCTTGTTCCCACATCCCTGTCCCTGTCCCCACATCCCTGTCCCTGTTCCCACATCCCTGTCCCTGTCCCCACATCCCTGTCCCTGCTCACCCAGCCCCATTCCCTGCTCCCACATCCCTGTCCCCGCTCCCACATCCCTGTCCCCCTCTCCCACATCCCTTTCCCCCTCTCTCTCCCCCAGCCCCGTCCCCCTCTCCCACCCCACCGATCCCCCCATCCGCCGCCTCCCGCCGCCGCCGGGGCAGGACGGTAAAACACAGGCGCATTTATGCCCCATTTTCTAAACGGTTTCGTTTCAGAGGTTCACAAACGAGGACCACCTGGCGGTCCATAAACACAAGCACGAGATGACATTGAAATTCGGCCCCGCTCGCACCGACTCCGTCATCATCGCAGGTATGTGCCCGGCCAGGCCCGCCAAGATTGATGCCAGGCACCAGATGCACTGCAAAGCCCATAAACCCTCCTGTGATCTGCATTTAATCAGGGCGAGAGGAAAGCCACAGGCTTCCAAGTTTTTTCTTTTTTTTTTTTTTTTTATGGTAGTATCAGGTTTTGTGGGGTTTGGGTGGGTTTTTTTTTTTTAAATTTTTTTTTTAAGCTCTCGCCGTTTTTTATTAAAGGCTGGAGGATTTATGGCCAGAAGGGCTTTCACGTCTCTGCGTGTGCTTTGAGGACGATGAACCCAACCTGACAGAGCAGCTTCCCCTCTCAGCCCAGGTGTCAATTCTCCCGAGCCTTTAGGAAGCTGCAGTTAATAAATTAAAGCCCCAGCGAGGAGCTCCCACAGCGCCGGGGCACTGCAGGACTGGGGGACCCAAACCCCCCAGATGTGAGAGCAGAGAGACCCCCGGAGCCCCTCCTGCCCCTTTTCTGTGTCCCTTTTGTGTCCCCGAGGGCGAGGAGGGGCACACGCTGCCCGGAGGGTTTTTGGGGAGAGCAGAGCTGCAGTGGGACTCTGGCCCCTCTGTCCCGTTTCCTCCAGCCCAAATCCGGGGCCGAGGCGGGACGGGAGCTCCGCTGCCTTCCCGAGGGTTTGGGGGAATTGTGGCTGTGGGACGGGAGCTCCGCTGCCTTCCCGAGGGTTTGGGGGAATTGTGGCTGTGGGACGGGAGCTCCGCTGCCTTCCCGAGGGTTTGGGGGAATCGTGGCTGTGGGACGGGAGCTCCGCTGCCTTCCCGAGGTTTGGGGGAATCGTGGCTGTGGCTGCAGCTGCTCCCGGGGCAGAGCTCATTCCCAGCTCATTCCCAGCGGGGATTTTCCGAATTTCTCCCCCTGGCAAAGCGTGAGGGGATGGAACGCTTCAGGAGCCGAGGAACAAGGTCACCCTGACATTCAGGGGTAAAACACAAAAAAACCCCAAACAAACCCAATTTCTCCATGGCCATTCCAGGACCAGCTAAACCCCCCAAAACCAGCGTGGGCCTGGCGTGCCTGACACAGACGGGGCTGTAAAACCTGCTGGCTTTGAGCAGTGAGATCTGGGCCCTTACTGCCTGAAATGCCATTTATCCCGCGTTTCTCTGAGCCACCATTTTGTCCCTGGGATTTTTTGGGACCATTTTGTCTCTGGGATTTTATTTTACTTTTTTTTTTTTTTTTTTGGATCATTTTGTCTCTGGAACCATTTTGTCTCTGGGATTCTTTTTTTTTAAATCATTTTGTCTCTGGGATTTTTCTGAGCCACCATTTTGTCTCTGGGATTTTTTTGGGGACCATTTTGTCTCTAGGATTTTTTTGGGATCATTTTGTCTCTGGGATTTTTTGGGACCATTTTATCTCTGGGATGCTTTTCGGGACCATTTTTTCTCTGAGGTTTTTTGGGACCGTTCTGTCTCTGGGATTTTTTTGGGACCATTTTATCTCTGGGATTTTTTTGGGACCATTTTGTCTCTGGGATTTTTTTGGGATCATTTTGTCTCTGGGATTTGTTGCTCCCTCCCTCCCTGGGAGGGGAGAATTCCCAGGGAATCGCTGTGGGATTGGGAATTGGCACAGGGAGGGGAGAATTCCCAGGGAATCACTTTGGGATTGGAGCTGGCACAGGGAGGGGAGAATTCCCAGGGAATCACTGTGGGATTGGGAATTGGCACAGGGAGGGGAGAATTCCCAGGGAATCGCTGTGGGATTGGGAATTGGCACAGGGAGGGGAGAATTCCCAGGGAATCAGTTTGGGATTGGAGCTGGCACAGGGAGGGGAGAATTCCCAGGGAATCACTCTGGGATTGGAGCTGGCACAGGGAGGGGAGAATTCCCAGGGAATCACTGTGGGATTGGAGCTGGCACAGGGAGGGGAGAATTCCCAGGGAATCACTCTGGGATTGGAGCTGGCATGGGGAGAGGAGAATTCCCAGGGAATCACTTTGGGATTGGAGCTGGCATGGGGAGAGGAGAATTCCCAGGGAATCACTTTGGGATTGGAGCTGGCATGGGGAGAGGAGAATTCCCAGGGAATCACTGTGGGATTGGGAATTGGCACAGGGAAGGGAGAATTCCCAGGGAATCACTCTGGGATTGGAGCTGGCACAGGGAAGGGAGAATTCCCAGGAATCTCTTTGGGATTGGAGCTGGCACGGGAAGGGAGAATTCCCAGGGAATCACTGTGGGATTGGAGCTGGCACGGGAAGGGGAGAGGCTCTGCCCGGCCCTGGGGCTGCTCTCCCCTCTCATCCCTCCTTTCAGGGAGATCCCACTCCCGGTTTTCCCTCTCCTTGTCCAGCTGAGGACGGGCCGAGCCCGGGGTGGGAGGGACGGGAATCCCACAGCCAGGAATTGGCAGAAATCCTCTCCCTCCGGTGATTATTCCTCTAAACCCCGGAGAAACAAGCCCGGCAGGGAATGGTGGTTCCGAGGTGTCCTGGCTGTCCCCGGGTGACACCCTCGTCCCCAGCGCTCCCCAGTGCAGGACTGGGATGTGAAATGGGGTTTTGGCCTCTCCCTGACCAATTCTCGGTGTTCCCACCCCAAGCAGATCAGACCCCGACCCCGACGCGGTTCCTGAAGAACTGTGAGGAGGTGGGACTCTTCAACGAGCTGGCCAGCTCCTTCGAGCACGAGTTCAAGAAAGCGGCTGAGGATGATGAGAAAAAGGCAAGAGGCGGCACTGGGAGCACTGGGAGCACTGGGAGCACTGGGAGGGGCCGGGGAGCGCTCCCGTGCAAGGCACAGCCCCCGGGGTGGAATTTACTGGCGTGTGGGGTCTTGTTTTGGGAACTCGCGTGGCTCTGGCTGCTTTTCCCCCACCCCGATCCGAGGCCTGAGAGAGCAGATTGAACCGTTCATTATTGCTTTGGCTTTGCACTCGGAAAAAGGGCAGAAAATAGAGAGGGGGAGTACCCCAACACCTGATAGCCGGGGAAGGAGCTGCAGGGATGGCAGCAGAGCCCCCTCGGGGCTGAGAGCCGGCAGGGGCTGGGTGGAAAAGAGCCGCTTTCGGCTAACAAAGAGCTCCCACCCAGCGCCATCCATGCCGGCTGCCCCCGCAGCCCGAGCGCAGGGGCTGAAGGACACGGGGAGCTCATCAGCAAGCAGCTAATTAAGGCCATTTGCAGCCCCCGGCCCCTCCCGCTGGCCGGTGGGAGCGCGGCAGATGCGTGCCGGGCTCAGCCTGGCACATACATTTGCTAAATTGATCGATGTCCGCGCATACGCTCGCAGTCAGCGGCGCTGCTCGGAAATAAACTGCGGGAGCCGAGCCGCGTAAATCTTCCCGAGATGGGGAACGGAGGAATTCAGAATTAAAACTGAAACCTGCCTTCCCAGCCGCTCCCCCCGCCACCCCCCGTCGCCAATAACGGGCTCTTTAAACCGAAATTGATCTCTCTCATTGGTATGCGGCTGCGGCAAAGGCTCCTGCCCTTTGTTCTGAGAGGGGAGCAGGCAGGGAGGGAAAGGGAGAGGGAGGGGAGGGATGGGATGGAAGGGATGGAAGGGATGGGATGGAAGGGATGGAAGGGAATGGAGGCAGGAGCAGCCCCAGATGGGAAGGGAATGGAGGCAGGAGCAGCCCTGGAAAGGGAAGGGAAGGGATGGAAGGGAAGGGAATGGAGGCAGGAGCAGCTGGGAAAGGGAAGGGATGGAAGGGAAGGGAATGGAAGGGATGGAAGGGAATAGAAGGGAAGGGAAGGGATGGAAGGGAAGGGAATGGAGGCAGGAGCAGCTGGGAAAGGGAAGGGATGGAAGGGAAGGGAAGGGAATAGAGGCAGGAGCAGCTGGGAAAGAGGGGAAGGGAAGGGGTGGAAGGGAAGGGAATGGAGGCAGGAGCATCCCCGGATGGGAACGGATGGAAGGGAAGGGAATGGAGGCAGGAGCAGCCCCGAGAAGGGAACAGAGGCAGGAGCAGCCCCAGGAAGGGAAGGGAATGGAGGCAGGAGCAGCCGGGAAAGAAGGGAAGGGAATGGAAGGGAAGGGAACGAGGCAGGAGCAGCTGGGAAAGGGAAGGGAAGAGAAGGGATGGAAGGGAAGGGAATGGAGGCAGGAGCAGCCGGGGATGGGAAGGGAACGGAGGCAGGAGCATCCCCGGATGGGAAGGGAACGGAGGCAGGAGCAGCCCCGGGGAGCCCAGCCAGCCCCGCGGCCCCGGGCTGTGCTGCCGGGACTGGCTTTAGCGTGCCTCGGCCTAAATAGTCCTCGGAAATCATTCTGAAACATTCCTCAGGAATTAATTATTATTCCGAAATATTCCTCAGGAATTATTCCGAAATATTCCTCAGAAATGGATTATTATTCCGAAATACTCCTCGGCCTTTGGGCTGGCCGGAGCTGACTCCCAGAACCAGAGCTGTGTTTGTCCTCCCCTTAGCCGGGGTGGTCTCGCTCCGGCGCCGTTAATTAAAGCCGGGGCGCAGCGGGAGCTTCCCCGGGGGGGCTTTAAGGGCTCACAGCGCTGCTGCTGCTGCTGCTGCTGCTGCTGCTGCTGCTGCTGCTGCTGCCGCTGCTGCTGCTGCTGCCGCTGCTGCTGCTGCTGCTGCTGCCGCTGCTGCTGCTGCTGCTGCTGCTGCTGCTGCTGCTGCTGCCGCTGCTGCTGCTGCTGCTGCTGCTGCTGCTGCTGCTGCTGCTGCTGCTGCTGCTGCTGCTCTGCTGCTGCTGCTGCTGCTGCCTCTGCATGTTAATCCCGCTCTTTGTGATCCCCGGCAGCGGCTCTGAGCGGGCAGGGAAACGGGGAAATGGGGAAACGGGGAAATGGGGAAATGGGGAAAGGGGGAAAGGGGGAAAATGGGGAAATGGGGAAATGGGGAAAGGGGGAAAGGGGAAAACGGGGAAACAGAGATTGCAGAGTCGCCCGGGGAGCCGGCAGCGGCTGGAGCTGCGGCCTCTCCGAAGGAAATCCCCCAAAATGAGGGGCTGGAGCTCCGAAATCCCCCAAATGAGGGGCTGGAGCTCCAAAATACCCAAAACTGAGGGGCTGGAGCTGCATCCACCCCTAAAACACCCCAAAACTGAGGGGCTGGAGCTGTGTCCCCCTTTAAACCATCCACATTCACCTTTTTACTGCTGGGATGGATGGATGGATGGATGGATGGATGGATGGATGGATGGATGGATGGATGAATGGATGGAAAGATGGACGGATGGCACCAGGATGGATGGAGGGATGGATGGATGGATGGAGGGATGGATGGATGAGGGATGGATGGATGAGGGATGGATGGATGGATGGATGGATGGATGGATGGATGGATAGATAAGGGATGGATGGAGGGATGGATGGATGAGGGATGGATGGATGATGGATGGATGGATGGATGCACAGAGGGATGGAAAGATGGACGGATGGCACCAGGATGGATGGAGACCAGCCTGGCCAAGCTGCTGTCGGGGTGGTTTAGGGCCAGTTTCCCCAGCGTGGACTGGAGGAGGGGCGGGTGATTTGCAGGGTCTGGAGCAGCATCCCCGCCCTGCCGCGCCCTCCCCGCAGGTGTGGGACGGGGCCGCTGACCCCTCACTTGAGCTGTCCCCTCCTTGTCCCCCTGCCCTTCCCGTGCCCAGCCTGGTTCCGCCGGGCACGTGGCTGGATCCAGGGTGGTGGCAAGTGGCCAAGTGCAGGCATATGGTTGGGTTTTATTTTAATGGGGCGCTCATAGATGTTTAATAACTTGCATGGCTCTTTGTTTGCTTTTGATAATCGGGCAATAAAATAATTCAGGTTGATTTATACAATGTTTTACAGCTGTGCTGTGAATGCAAGTGCCTCCTGTAACTCGCAGGCATTTGGCTGGGTACCTGTTCTCCGTAGCAGGGCCCTTTTTGTACCCAGAAATCCCAAAAAGAGCCCGTGGAGGAGCCTCAAACTGCTGCTGCCGGGGCTGCTGCTCCTGCCGGGGCTGCAGCCGGGCCTGATGCAGCCTCGGGCTCCCGGTGCTGCTGCAGAGGAAATAACCGGGAATGGTTTGGCACGAGCTGCCAGCCCGAGCTCTGAGCGGGAGCAGCGATTGTTTCACGGGCAGTGCGAGATGGGAGCTCCTCCTGCAGCTGGCTGTGCTTCCAATCTGTCTGTCCTTCCAGTCTGTCCTTCCAGAGCTGTCTGTCCTTCCAGTCTGTCTGTGCTTCCAGTCTGTCTGTCCTTCCAGTCTGTCTGTCCTTCCAGAGCTGTCTGTCCTTCCAGTCTCTGTCCTTCCAGTCTGTCTGTCCTTCCAGAGCTGGCTGTGCTTCCAGTCTGTCTGTGCTTCCAGTCTGTCTGTGCTTCCAGTCTGTCTGTCCTTCCAGTCTGTCTGTCCTTCCAGAGCTGGCTGTGCTTCCAGTCTGTCTGTGCTTCCAGTCTGTCTGTGCTTCCAGTCTGTCTGTCCTTCCACAGCTGTCTGTGCTTCCAGTCTGTCCCCCCAGATCTCTCTGTCCCCCCCAGGTCTCTCTGTCCCCCCCAGGTCTCTCTGTCCCCCCAGATCTCTCTGTCCCCCCCAGATCTCTCTGTCCCCCCCAGATCTCTCTGTCCCCCCAGATCTCTCTGTCCCCCCCAGGTCTCTCTGTCCCCCCAGGTCTGTCTGTCCCCCCCGGTCTGACTGTCCCTCCCGTCCCGCAGAGCCCGGGGGCCCTGGACATGTCTCTGCCCCCCACGCCGGACATGAAGATCAAGGAGGAGGAGCCGGTGGAGGTGGACTCGTCCCCGCCGGACAGTCCCGCGCCACGGCCGCGCTCGCCCCCGCGCAAGGACAAGGTGGGGCAGTGCCCTGTCCCGGGCTGCTGAGGGACACTGCCCGGGGACACCCAGCTGGGCTTTTTGGGGCCCGAGTTGGGCTTTTTGGGGCCAGAGTTGGGCTTTTTGGGGCCCGAGCTGGGCTTTTTGGGGCCTGAGTTGGGGTTTTTGGGGCCTGAGCTGGGCTTTTTGGGGCCTGAGTTGGGCTTTTTGGGGCCCGAGTTGGGCCACTGAAGGGACAGGCAGAGGGGCTGGAGAATCACCCCTTTCTAAAGCACCCCAAATGGAGAGGCTGGAGCTTCCAAAACTTCCTGAATGGAGGGGCTGGAGCTCTAAGATACCCCAAAATGAGGGGCTGGAACTCTAAAACACCCCAAAATGAAGGGCTGCAGCTTCACCCCCCTCTCCAGCACCCTGAGCTGAGGGGCTGGAGCTTCACCTCCCTCTCCAGCACCCCAAAATGAGGGGCTGGAGCTCTAAAACACGCCAAAATGAGGAGCTGGAGCTTCACCCCCCTCTCCAGCACCCCAAAATGAGGGGCTGGAGCTCTAAAACACCCCAAAATGAGGGGCTGGAGCCCGTCCCCTCCTCGCCGCGTGCCCGGGGTGACGCGCTGCCCCGGGTTTCCGTGCCGGATGAATTCCCGTGCCGGATGAACTCCCGTGCCGAGTTCTGGAGCCTGCAGGAGGCAGGGCCGGGCAGCAGCGGTCAGCAGCCCCCGTTGTGTGTTCTGCCCCGCAGGAGAGCCCCTCCAGGCCCGTGATCCTCTCCACGCCCACGCCCACCATCGTGCGGCCGGGCTCGCTGCCGCTGCACCTGGGGGGCTACGAGCCCCTGCACCCCACGCTGCCGTCCCCCACCTCCGTCATCACCCAGGCGCCCCCCTCCAACAGACAGCTGGGGTGAGTAGGGGCTGGAATCCCGGAATTCCGTCCCCAGGGAGTTCCAGCCCAGGGAATTCCCTGGAGGAGCTGCCCCGGCGGGGCCTGGCGCTGTCACGGCTGTCACCGCTGTCACCGCTGTCACCGCTGTCACCGCTGTCACCGCTGTCAGTCACGCTCCGGCTGCCACGGCACGGTGGGAAGCAGGAACTGATTGTCCTGCAGTGAGGAAACGAGGCAGAACTCGATGAAACGAGGCAAAACTCACCGTGGGAGAGATGGAAGAGCCCCCCGAGCTCAGCACGGCGCTGGCTGCTGCTGGGGAATGTGTCGGGGCTGGGATGGCTGGGACTGCTCAGAGCATGGGGCTGGGATGGTGTCTGGGATGGTCTCAGGAGCAGGGAGGGCTCAGGGATTGTGCCAGGGATTGTGCTGGGAGCTGGGATGGCTTGGGATTGTCTCTGGGATTGTCTCAGGGATTGTCTCTGGGTCTGGGATGGCTCAGGGATTGTCTCTGGATCTGGGATGGCTCAGGGATTGTCTCTGGGTCTGGGATGGCTCAGGGATTGTATCTGGGATTGTCTCTGGCTCAGGGATTGTATCTGGGATTGTCTCTGGCTCTGGGATGGCTCAGGGATGTCTCAGGGCTTGTCTCAGGCCATGTTTGGTGCCTCTGGAGCGTGGCCTCCAGGCTGCCAGCCCCGGGCAGGGCTGCAGAGCTGCAGAGTTGGATTTTTGCAGGTCTCCCGGCGGCTCCCTCCCGCTCGTGGTGCAGCTCGCCAACGGGCAGACCGTGCCCGTGCTGCCCGGCCCCGCCGTGCAGATGCCGTCCGTCATCTCGGTGAGAGAAACTTCCAGAGCTGCCTCCCTGCCCTGCCCCATCGCTGCCCCATCGCTGCCCTCCGAGGGCAGCCAAGCGGGAAGGGAAGGGAAGGGAAGGGAAGGGAAGGGAAGGGAAGGGAAGGGAAGGGAAGGGAAGGGAAGGGAAGGGAAGGGAAGGGAAGGGAAGGGAAGGGAAGGGAAGGGAAGGGAAGGGAAGGGAAGGGAAGGGAAGGGAAGGGAAGGGAAGGGAAGGGAAGGGAAGGGAAGGGAAGGGGAGGGAGCTCCTCAGGGCTGCTGCACGTGCCAGCGCTGCTGTCCCCGCTCCCCTCACAGCTGGCCCGGCCCATGGCCATGGTGCCCAACATCCCCGGCATTCCCGGGCCCCCCATCAACAGCAGCGGGTCCCTGTCGCCCTCAGGACTGCCGGTGCACTCCGAGGCCAAAATGGTGAGTGGGGGCACGGGGTCCCTCAGCCTCCAGCAGCTGTGCTGGACACTGCCCGCTGGGCTGGGCTGGGCTGGGCACTGCCCATTGGGCTGGGCTGGACACTGCCCATTGGGCTGGGCTGGGCTGGGCTGGGCTGGTCACTGCCCCCTGGCCTGGCTGGGCACTGTTGGTGGCTGCAGGGCGGCAGGAGCTCCCGGGGGCCCTGGCAGCTCCTCTGATGCCCTTTTGCTCCCCTGGCAGAGGCTGAAGGCCAGCCTGGCCGGTTCCTCCTCGCTGAACGGCGGCGGCCTGGCGGTGGGCTCGGCCAGCAGCATGGTGACCGCGCGGCCGGAGCAGAGCCAGGCCCTGGGCCAGCACCCGGACGCGCCCTCGCCGGCCCAGCCCCAGGTGTGTGTGACTGCTGGGGCTGCCCCGAGGGCAGAACAGCCCCAGAGCCCTCCCCAGCGCAGAACGGGCTAAAACCTGTTCATCCCAGTGCTGCTCCAGCGCTGAGGCGCTGCTGCCCGGAGCTCTGGAGCTGCGAGGAACATTTCCCCTCTCAGCC
This sequence comes from Taeniopygia guttata, assembly GCF_048771995.1. Classification (NCBI taxonomy): domain Eukaryota; kingdom Metazoa; phylum Chordata; class Aves; order Passeriformes; family Estrildidae; genus Taeniopygia; species Taeniopygia guttata. The sequence continues at coordinate 4,981,291 of NC_133054.1, forward strand.
CATCAGCGGGGCTGGCTGCTGGTGCCAGCCAGGTGCCAGCCAGGTGCCAGCCAGGTGCCAGCCAGGTGCCAGCCAGGTGCCAGCCTGCCACCAGCAGGGCTGGCTGCCATCAGCGGGGCTGGCTGCCATCAGCGGGGCTGGCTGCCACCAGCGGCACCGCTCCGGGCTCGGGTGGGCTCGCCCAGTTTAATCTTGGGTGGGTTTGCTGAGTTTAATCTCGGGTGGGTTTGCTGAGTTTAATCTTGGGTGGGTTTGCAGAATTTACTCTCAGATGGGCTCGCCGAGTTTAATCCTGGGTGGGTTTGCTGAGTTTAATCTCAGACTTGTTTGCCAAATTTAATCTCAGATGTGTTTGCCAAGTTTAATCTCAGGTGGGTTTGCAGAGTTTAATCTCGGGTGGGTTTGCTCAATTTAATCTCGGGTGGGTTTGCTGAGTTTAATCTCGGGTGGGTTTGCTGAGTTTAATCCCTGTCTGCTGCCGTGGGGCCGGGCTGGCCCCACAGCCCTGGGGGCTGCAGAACCGGGGCCCTACAAAACCGCCCGTTGCCTGTTGTCTCCACGACCTTGTTCGGCCGGAGGTTTTGAGAGGAAAATTAATTTTTGAAGCAAATCAGCTGTTTAACACCCCGGGCTGTGTCCTGCCTGCCCCAGAGCTGCTGCTGAGCCTGTCCCTGTCCCTGTCCGTGTCCCCAGGTGTCCCCTGCCCAGCCCACGCCCAGCACGGGCGGGCGGCGGCGGCGCGCGGCGGACGAGGACCCGGACGAGCGGCGGCAGCGCTTCCTGGAGCGGAACCGCGCGGCCGCCTCGCGCTGCCGCCAGAAGCGCAAGCTCTGGGTGTCCTCCCTGGAGAAGAAGGCCGAGGAGCTGACCAGCCAGAACATCCAGCTGAGCGTGAGTATGTACTGGGGCTGAGCGCAGCCCTGGCACGGTCACGGCCCTGGCACGGCCCTGGCACAGCCCCAGCACGGCCCTGGCACGGCCCTTTGTGTCCCCTGAGCCCCGGAGCAGCTGATGGTGCACAGTGGGATCTCCTTTTCTCTGCTGCGCTGGGGGTGCAGCACCCTGGGATGCCCAGGAGCACTCCCAGTTCTCTCAGAGCACTCCCAGTTCTCCCAGAGCACTCCCAGTTCTCCCCTGAGCGCTCCCAGTTCTCCCGGAGCGCTCCCAGTTCTCCCCAGAGCGCTCCCAGTTCTCCCTGAGCACTCCCAGTTCTCCCTGAGCACTCCCAGTTCTCCCAGAGCACTCCCAGTTCTTCCTGAGCGCTCCCAGTTCTCCCCAGAGCACTCCCAGTTCTCCCCAGAGCTCTCCCAGTTCTCCCCAGAGCTCTCCCAGTTCTCTCAGAGCGCTCCCAGTTCTTGCTCCCGGTGTCCCTGGGGTGGGTGGCAGTGGCAGGAGGGCTCAGGAGGAGCTCAGCGACCCCAGCCAGGGACAGGGAAGGTCCTTGGTGTCACCCCAAACTGCTGCCGCCCCTGGTGTCACCCCAAACTGCTGCTGCCCCTGGTGTCACCCCAAAGCTGGAGCAGAGCCCGAGGCTGGTGGCACGCGGGCTCTGGGGGTGACACGGCCCCGCGTGTCCCCTCAGAACGAGGTGACGCTGCTCCGGAACGAGGTGGCTCAGCTGAAGCAGCTGCTGCTGGCCCACAAGGACTGTCCCGTCACCGCCCTGCAGAAGAAGAGCCAGGGCTACCTGGGTGAGTGCTGCTGTGCCCCTGCTGTCACCCTGTCACCCCCTGTCACCCCAAGGCCAAAGGGACAATCCGGGGGATCCTCCTGGTCAGGAGATGGGCAGAAAGGGCTTTTTGGGGCATTTCTGGGGGTTTTTGGGGTGTCCTGTGCTGGGCCCTGTGATGTGGCAGCCCTTTTTCATCCCTTTTTCGTCCCAAATTTGCTGCTCCGAGCCCTTTTTCATCCCAAATTTGTTACTCTGAGCCCTTTTTCATCCCTTTTTCGTCCCAAATTTGCTGCTCCGAGCCCTTTTTCATCCTAAATTTGCTACTCTGAGCCTTTTTTCATTCCTTTTTCATCCCAAATTTGCTGCTCCGAGCCCTTTTTCGTCCCAAATTTGCTGCTCTCAGCCCTTTTTCATCCCTTTTTCATCCCAAATTTGCTGCTCCGAGCCCTTTTTCATCCCTTTTTCATCCCAAATTTGCTGCTCTCAGCCCTTTTTCATCCCTTTTTCATCCCAAATTTGCTGCTCCGAGCCCTTTTTCATCCCTTTTTCGTCCCAGATTTGCGGCTCCGCAGCAAAGGCCGAGTCAGGAGAGGCCAGGCTCTCTCCATGACATCACGGAGCTCCATTGCTCATTCTCTGCAATTCCCACCGAGCTGGCTCGGCTTGGGAGTTACAGAAAAAAAAAAAAAAAGAAAAAGGCTCTTTTTTATCTCCTTTTCTTCCCATAATTTTTTTTTAATGCTGCCTGTTCCATTATAACCAGCCAGGAGCTAAACACGCCCTGGGTCCTGCTGCCCTCCCTGCAGCTGCAGTTCCAGGCTGCTGAGAGGCTTCAGAGGACGCTGGAGTCCTCTAGTGTTCCTTGGAAAAACAGGACAGGCTGCGAGCATGGAAACCGCAAAAACCGAGGGAGAAAAAGGGGGAAAAACCCTAAAAAAATGAAAATTGGGCGTCCCTGGGGGCTGTGCCCTGTGCCCGTGTGTGGGTCTGTGGAATTCTGCCCTGCCTGGGGGCACGGGGATTGCTGGAGGGGCTGGTCCTGAACAAAGCCCCGGGTCCTGAACAAAGCCCCAGGTCCTGAACAAAGCCCCGGGTCCTGAACAAAGCCCCGGGTCCTGCCCAGGTCCTGAACAAAGCCCCAGCAAAGCCCCGGGCTCCCCGGGGAGCTGCAGCCCCTCTGGGCGCTCTCCTGGCACTGTGAACCCCCCGGGCTTTGGGGTGCCCAGGCCAAGGTCCACTCCCAGTGCCCAGCAAGGGTGAAACCCCACACCTGCTTTTCCCCCGGGGTTTCCTGTGGCAGAAATACCCCAGAAATACCCCAGAAATATCCCAGAAATATCCCAAAAATACCCCAGCAATATCCCCAGAAATACCCCAGAAATATCCCCAGAAATATCCCAGAAATACCCAGAAATACCCCAGAAATATCTCCAGAAATATCCCCAGAAATATCCCAGAAATACCCCAGCAATATCCCAGAAATATCCCCAGAAATATCCCAGAAATATCCCCAGAAATACCCCAGAAATATCCCCAGAAATACCCCAGAAATATCCCCAGAAATACCCCCAGAAACACCCCAAAAACACCCCAGAAACACCCCAGCAGTACCCCAGCTCTGCCTTTGTTCCCCCCTCCGAGGGGAGGTGGGTTTCGTGCTGGCACGGGTGGCTGCAGAGCTCTGGGTGCCCCCCGAAATTGCGGAAGCCCCTGAACAAAGGGGAGGCGGCTCTGCCTTTGTCTGCCCCTCGCGGAGCAGAGCCTGTGATGGATGGGGCTGTCCTGGGAGCCGTAAGGAGCAAAAGAGGCGATTTCGGTAAAAATCCGGCCCTGCTGAGGCATCCCGCTCCCCCTGGCAGGTGGGGAAGGGGCTGCTCGGCCTCGGCTGCACAACCTGGGGGGAAATTAATTCCTTTAACGAGGAATTCACGGTGGGGTGGGAGGAAGGCTGTGCCAGTGCTGCCCTCCTCGGGAAGCTGCGCTGCTTCCTGCGGAACTCGGGAGGATCCAGCCGCGGATCCTCGGGGTGGGGAGGGTCCTGGTGTCCCGGTCCTGCCCCAGGGAGGGGGTCCCACGTTCCGGGGGGTGGGCACCGCGCTGCTCCAGGCTCGAGTGTCCAGTTGGGCTGGAGTGTCCGGCCGGGCTGGAGTGTCCGGCCGGGCTGGAGAGGTGGCCGGGCTGGAGTGTCCGGCCGGGCTGGAGTGTCCGGCTGGGCTGGAGTGTCCGGCCGGGCTGGAGTGTCCGGCTGGGCTGGAGTGTCCGGCTGGGCTGGAGTGTCCGGCCAGGCTCGAGTGTCCGGCCGGGCTGGAGTGTCCGGCCAGGCTGGAGTGTCCGGCCGGGCTGGAGTGTCTGGCCGGTTCCTGCTGGTCCCTGACCCTCTGGGTCAGCACCATTCCCACCCCAAACCAGTTCTGTGTCCACCCCAAACCAGCAGCTCTCCTACCCCAAACCAGTTCTGTTCCCAGCCCACCCCAGCCCCACTCCCACCCCAGCCCACCCCAGCCCCGGGCCCGGCTCTGACTCTCCCAGCCCACCCCAGCCCCTCTCCCACCCCACCCCAGTCCCGGGCCGGCTCTGACTCCCCCAGCCCCACTCCCACCCCAGCCCACCCCAGCCCCGGGCCCGGCTCTGACTCCCCCAGCCCACCCCAGCCCCGGGCCCGGCTCTGACTCCCCCAGCCCACCCCAGCCCCGGCCCGGCTCTGACTCCCCCGTGCCCTCTCGCCCGCAGGCAGCCCGAAGGAGCGCTCGGAGCCCGCGGGCTCTCCCGCGCCCGTCATCCAGCACAGCTCGGGCCCCAACGGGCTGGGGGGCGCCGCGCGTTCGGCCGCCGAGGCCGTGGCCACCTCGGTGCTGGCGCAGCTGGCCGGGCAAAGGACAGAGCTGGCCGTGCCCGCGGCCTCGCCCGTCATCATGGCCCCACAGTCGCAGTCTGCCGGCAGATGATGGCCCGGAGCGCGCTCGGACTGGCCGCGGGACCCTTCCTCTGCGGTCTGGGGGTTTACTCTTCTCTTGTTCCGTGTTAAGGGCGGCTCCGGCGCTCTCCCACTGCCCGCGGAGCTCTGGGGCAGAGCCCCGGGAGGGGCGGGTTCGGCCATCGTGGGGCAAACACTAAACTGGCCCGGCCCTGGTAGGGGGGCTGTGACACTCCTGCTGTCCCCTGGCAGGGGGCTGTGACACTCCTGTCCCTGCCCAGGACGCTGTGACACTCCTGTCCCTGCCCAGGACGCTGTGACACTCCTGTCCCTGCCCAGGACGCTGTGACACTCCTGCTGTCCCCAGGCAGGACGCTGTGACACTCCTGTCCCCTGGCAGGATGCTGTGACACTCCCGCTGTTCACAGGCAGGACGCTGTGACACTCCTGTCCCCTGGGCGGGGGGCTGTGACACTCCTGCAGGACGCTGTGACCCTCCTGCTGTCCCCTGGCAGGACGCTGTGACACTCCTGTCCCCGGCCGGGGGTCTGTGACACTCCTGTCCCTGGCCGGGGGGCTGTGACACTCCCGCTGTCCCTCGGCAGGACGCTGTGACACTCCTGTCCCCTGGCAGGACTCTGTGACACTCCTGTCCCCTGGCAGGACGCTGTGACACTCCCGCTGTCCCCGTGCTGTCCCAGCCCCGTCCCCGCTCCCCGAACCGTTGCACCTTCACCCGGAGCCCCCCGGAGCTCTGAGCTGCCCCAGCCCCAGCCCCAGCCGTGGATTTTGGGGTCCCTGGGCGCTCGGGGGTCCCGGGCCAGGGCTGCTCCCGCCTCCCCGGGAATTGGGGCTCCGCTGTGGGACGCGGGGACAGCAGCCGGAGCCGCCCCAAACCCTGTCACCTCCCGCCCACGGACCGCGCTGACCGCGGCAATGGTGGCCTTAAATCCCGGATTGTTCCTGATCGAGGGGAGGGAGCGGACAAAGGATTCACCCCCGAGCCGAGCCGGGGCAGGGCCGGATCCCTCCTGCGCGGGGAGGAGCTGCACCGGGTCCTGGTCCTGCCGGGGGCGCTGGGTGTCCCTGTGTCCCTGTGGGGACGGGGGATGGGGCATGGGGCAGGGGGGATGGGGCATGGGAAGGGCTCCGCCGGCTTTTGGGATGTGGAAGGGATCTTGTCCCGCTCCCTGGAACGGCTCCAGCCCTCGGAATTCCGGCCCCTCACAGGTCTCCCCTCAGCCAACCCCCCTCAGGTCAGGTCGCACTCGCCACTTTGGAGCCGGTTGGATTCTCCGGGTGATTCCGGTGGTTTCCCCACACGTGGAAGGTTCCCAGGGACAGCAAACCCCAAAGCCAGGGCTGAGCAGGAGGAGATGGGGATCTGAGCGCTGCTGGGAGAGTCCTGAGCCCCGGGGTCTGCCCAGCGATGGAATCCAAATCTCTCCTCCCTCTTGTGCAGCTCTTCCTCAGCTGGGATTGGGATCGGGATCGGGATCGGGGTCGGGGTCAGGGTCAGGGTGGGTTTGTGTTGCTGCTCCCGCACTCCCCTTTTCCCTCTTGCTCGTCCCAGCTCCTCTCCGTGCTCGGGGTCACATCCAGCCTCGGGAATCTCTTGTTGGGGTCCCGCACATCCCCCAAATGCCTTTTCCCCCTTAAAGCTGTTCCTAAAGCCCAGCCCGGGGCTCCCAACCTTCCCTGTCCCGACCAGGAGGGCCCAGGAGGGCTCGGGGCCGTTCTGGGGGATCCTCGAGGGTTGCAGGAGCTGCAGGATGCAGCAGGTCCTTGCAGGGTTGCAGGATGCAGCAGATCCTCGCAGGGTTGCAGGAGCTGCAGGATGCAGCAGATCCTCGCAGGGTTGCAGGGTTGCAGGATGCAGCAGATCCTCGCAGGGTTGCAGGAGCTGCAGGATGCAGCAGCTCCTCCCGTGCCGGGGGAAGGAAATTGAGCTCTGGGCTGGTCCCACCGCTGCTCCCGTTTGCTGTGGGGGCCTGGCTGGCAGAACCAGGATGAGCAAAGGCTGGAAAATCCAGGAGAGTGTTTGGCTCGAGGGCAGCGGCCCCTCACTGTGCCCTGGGGGCACCGCTGGGTTTTGTCCGGTGCGGTTTTCCTGCCTCGCTGCCCCTCCCGGCAATGCTCGTGGCCCCCTCGGGATGGGGGTGCGGGAGCAGCTTTGTCCCCGTCCCTCCATGGCCTGAAGCTCCCCATTCCCACATTCCCCATCGCCAGTGCCTTGAAAATTCTGCAAATCCCCAAAAAGAAAGCTGGGAAAGCTCCAAAGGTGGTCAGGGACAAGCGGGAGCGAGCCGAATCCGGGTTGGGCTGTACCTGGGGCTGCACTCACAGGGCTGGAGCTTCCCGTGCCCATTCCACGCGTGTTTTACCCCAAAAGCAGTTTTTGTGACCAGTTTTGGGGAAAAACCCCCCTGATTCTGCCCCGTGGTGATTCCTCCCGCTTTTCCGGGGGTGGCAGCCCCCGGCCCCGCTCGGCAGCGCCGGGCACCTGCACTTTGCTCTGCCAGCCCCGGGAATCCCGGGGGACAGAGCCTTCCTCCTGTCCCCTGCTGTCCCCTCCTGTCCCCGCTCCTGTCCCCTTCTGTCACCCCTCCTGTCCCCTCCCTGCCGGGACCTGCAGCCCGGGGTCATCGGGGGCTCCTCGCAGCTCTGCGGGGTCAGAAGGGCCCCGTTAGGGCCGGGATGGGGGGACGGAGAGCGGGATCGGCCGCGGGAATTTGGGATTTATGGATTTTATCGGAATTATTGAACAGGAACGAATGGCCGCAAACCAGGCCCTGGGAACCCTCCCTCCTCTTCCTCCCTTTTCAGCCTTCAAATCCCTCCGGGTCGGGCGGCGTGGGAAGGGTTGGTGCCTGTTCCCCCCCACCCCCACTGGTGTTTTTTCCGGAATTCTCGGCTCAGGTGGGAATTGTGTCATTTTGGGGTTCCTGGACCCGTTCCTGCTCCGTTTGCCCCAGTCCCGCTCACGGGGGGCCCCGAACGAGCCCGGGAGGTGCCGAAGGGACACGGGAGGAGGGTCCTGGGCTGCCCCCACCCCCCCGCTGCTTTGTGCCACGAGCTTTGACGATCAATAATGGAAGAAGCCAAAAAAGGACCCCCGAGTACCTGTGTAGTATCTTATCAGCCCATATCGACGCGTATACGCACCCATATATCGTAGATCGGCCGCCGCGGGTCTGAGCGACCCCCGCAGCCCCCGAGGGACCCCCGCCCCGCCCGGGCTCCTGTGAGCGGGTCCTCACAGCCCCGCGGGGGCCGGGGCCGCGCGGGGACCCGGGGGACACGTCCCAGCGTCCCCAGCCCTCGGCCGTGTCATACCAAACATGTAACGTGCCTTTTATTTATGCTGCAAATATAACATTAAAATATTACCCAGGAGCCGCCGGCTGCTGCCCTTCGTGGGTGAGGAACAGGGACACCCGGTGCCACCTGGTCCCACGGACACCCCCGCGTGGCCCGGGCGTTCCCGGGGCGGGTGGCACCGGCTGGGCCCGGGGGGCGGGGAGCGGCTTGTGGGGACACCGCAGTGTCGCGGGGCGCCCTCGGGTGCGATTTTTGGGGCGGTTTCGGCTGGTTTGGGGTCGGGGGCGGCCGCGGCCGCGCCGTCGGGGCTGCAGGAGCGCGCAGCGGCCACCGGGCGGCGACAGCGACACACGGCCGGGGGGGGGGGACCGGGGGTCCCGGTGTGGGGGGATGGGCGGTTGGGGGTCAGGGGGGGTCCCGGTGTGGGGGGATGGGCTGTTGGGGGAAGGGGGGGTCCCGGTGTGGGGGGATGGGCTGTTGGGGGTCAGGGGAGGGGTCCCGGTGTGGGGGGATGGGCTGGTTGGGGGTCAGGGGAGGGGTCCCGGTGTGGGGGGATGGGCTGTTGGGGGTCCGGTGGGGGTCCCGGTCTCCGGGGATCCCGGCCTCGGTGCAGGACTGGGGTCCCGGGGGTCTCGCTCCGCAGCCCCGGCGCTGCCGGTTGCGGGGCCCGGGCGGGGCGGGAGGTGCGGGGCTCCCCCGTCGGTCCATCCGTCTGTCCGTCCCCGGGGGCGGCTGTCGCGGCTGTCGCGGCTGCTAAATGGTTTTCATTAACGGCGGCGGGGCCGGGGCAGCTCCCGCCGCCCCCCGCTCCCCCGGGACCCCCGGCCCGGCCCGGCCCGGCTATAAGAGGCGGCGGCGGCGGGGCGGCGGCGATGGCGGCGGCGATGGCGGAGCGCCCGGTGCTGCTCCTGCTGCTGCTGCTGCTGCTGGCGGGGACCCCGCGCTCCGCCCGCGCCTGTCCCGGGACCCCCGGCCCGGCCCCGGTGAGCCCCGGCCCGGCGGAGCGGGGGGTCCGGTTTGGGGGGGGTGCTCGGGGTTGGGCTCGGGGGTCGCTCTCCGGTTCCAGGACCGCTGTGAGCCCCGGTGCTCTCCCGCCTCAGGCCGCCGCCGCCGCCCCCCCGGGGCCGCCCCCCGCCGCCGCCGCCGCCGCCGCCGCCCTGGGAGCGCTGCTCCGGTCCCTGCAGCGCCCCGGCCGCGGCCCCGGGAGGTGAGCGGGGACCGGGCCGGGCTGCGGGGTCTGGGGGCACCCAGGGGTGGGGTCGGGGACACAGGAGGTGGGGGGACGTGGGTGCTTCGGGGGGCCGAGAGAAGGGTCAGCGGCGTGGGGATGGGGTCCCACCAAGTGTCCGCGCTCAGCCCGTTCCCGTCCGTCCGTCCGTCCGTCCGTCCCACCCACCCGTGTCCCTCTGTCCGTCCCCCCGCAGGTGGGGCTGGGGGCCGCAGGGGAGGCCCCAGGCCCGGCTCAGCCCCCGCGGCTCGGACCCCCCGGTGGCCCCGTTCTGGACCATGGCGACCCCGCAGCGCTTCGGCCGCCGCCGCTGACCCCGGCCCGAACCGGGCCCGAGCGGAGACCCCGGCCCGAGCGGAGACCCCGGCCCGAGCCCCCAATAAAACGGAGACCCCGGCCCGAGCCCCGCTCTGTTTCCGCGCCTCCCGCCCCTCTTCCGCGCCCCGGCCCAGGCAGACACCGACACCGGGACTACAAAACCCCCCCGGCTTTATTCCGGGGGACCCGGGGGACCCTCCGGAGCGGCTCCAGGCCGGAGGGCGCCCCGGGCCCTCCCTGAGGTCCGTCTGTCCGTCCGCCCGCGGCGGGGGCCGCGAGCGGCGGGGCTCGGTGGCCCCGGGCAGGATTCGGTGCCCCCGGGAAGGGCTCAGTGGCCCCGGGCGGGGCTCGGTGCCCCCGGGAGGGGCTCACTTGCCCCCGGGAGGGGCTCGCTGCCCCCGGGAGCGGCTCGCTGCCCCGGGGCAAGGCTCGCTGCCCCCGGGAGGGGCTCGCTGGCCCCGGGAGCGGCTCGCTGCCCCCGGGAGCGGCTCGCTGCCCCGGGGCAAGGCTCGCTGCCCCCGGGCGGGGCTCGCTGCCCCCGGGCGGGGCTCGCTGCCCCCGGGCGGGGCTCACTTGCCCCCGGCCATGATGCGCAGGTACTGCAGCGCGTTGCGGGCCGCCTGGGCGCGGGCGCCGTCGCGGGACGGGGCGGATCCGTGGCACACCGTGGTCGGCTGCGTGGACAGCTCCACCAGGCACTGGTGCAGCCCGCTGAGGCTCAGCGCGTCTGGGGGCACAGCGCGGTCACCCCGGGCCGGGCGGGGCCGGCCGGGGCCGGGCGGGGCCGGGGCCGCCGGGGCTCACTCACCGATGTCGAGGTAGCTGATGGCGAAGCTCTGCTCCTCCGAGAGCTCCTGCAGGAGGGCGCAGGCTCCCCCCGGCGCGGGGTTGCCGCCCCGGCCCCGCAGCTGGCCCAGCTTCTCGCCCGCCGAGTTGCGCAGCGAGTCCCAAGTGCAGCCGGGGGCGCGGCCCCGCAGCCCCTCCAGCCGCGGGCACGTCTGGGGAGGGGGCACGGGGCGCTCGGCTGCGAACCCCCGGAACGGCCCCGGGACCACCCACAGCCCCTAACCCAGAGGGGGCCCTGGAGCGGGGGACACGCGGGGGGCTCTGGGGGGCTCTGGGGGGCTCTGGGGGACTCTGGGGGCTCTGGGTGACTTTGGGTGGCTCTGGGGGGGCTCTGGGTGACTTTGTGTGACTCTGGGGGGGGTTTGGGTGGCTCTGGGGGCTCTGGGGGACTCTGGGGGCCTCTGGGTGACTTTGGGTTACTCTGGGGGGCTCTGGGGGACTCTGGGGGCCTCTGGGGGGACTTTGGGTGACTCTGGGGGGGCTCTGGGTGACTGGGGGCTCTGGGGTGACTCTGGGGGGGCTCTGGGTGACTTTGGGTTACTCTGGGGGGCTCTGGGGGGCTCTGGGGGCGCTCTGGGTGACTTTGGGTGGCTCTGGGGGGGCTCTGGGGTGACTCTGGGTGACTTTGGGTGACTCTGGTTTTCTCTGGGTGACTCTGGGGTGACTCTGGGTGACTTTAGTTGGCTCTGCATGACTTAGGGTGGCTCTGGGATGTTTCTCGGTGGCTCTGGGTGACTTTGAGCGACTCAGGGGTGGCTCTGGGGTGCCCCTGTCCCTCCCAGTGCCCCCAGTACCATGTTGAACTGGTCCTCCTCGCCCTCGGCCTCGCTGCCGTCGCGCGGCTCCATGGGCACGTTGTGGATGCGCACCAGCATCTTGGCGGCCGCGTTGCGCTTGGCCAGTTTCTTGGAGGTGCCGCTGCCTGGGGAGGGCTGGGGGTCAGCCGGGACCCCCGGGACCCCCCCCGGGACCCCCCGGGACCCCCGGGCCGGCCCCTCACCGATCTCCACGAATCTCTCCACGCGGCACGTCATGGTGAACTCCTTGCGGTGCGCCGGCCCCGACTCCTGCGTCACCGTGTACTCGGGCAGGCGCCAGCCCTTCTGCACCACCAGCTCCTGCGGGGACACGGACACCCGTGGGGACACGGACACCCGTGGGGACACGGCACCCCCGTGGGGACAGCCCTGAGCTGCCATCAGTGGCCCCACAGGGCGGTGACAGGCTCCAAAATGGAGACAGCTGGCCCAAAACAGGGATAACCAGCCCCAAGATGGCCCCAAAATGGGGATAATGGTCCCAAAATGGGGATAACTGTCCCCAAAAGAGGGATAACCAGCCCGAAGCAGGAGTAACTGTCCCTAAACGGGGATAAGCAACCCCAAAATGGGAAGAACTGTCCCCAAACGGGGATAACCAGCTCAAAGCAGGAATAACTCTCCCTAAACAGGGATAAGCAGCGCCAAAAGCGGAATAACTGTCCCTAAATGGGGATAAACAGCCCCAAAATGGGAGTAACTGTCCCTAAATGGGGACAAGCAGCCCCCGAATGGAGGCAGCTGTCCCCAGAACTGTCCCAAAAAGGAGGAAGACCCCCCCCACACAAATGCCATCGTGTTCCCCCCACCCCACAAAGGGCTGAGGTCCCCCCACGGTGGCCAGGCCACCCCCCCCAGCCCGGGGCAGGCAGGGGGATCGATCGGTGTCCCCCGTGTCCCCTCCCCGGTGCCACCCACCTGCAGAGCCCCCACGGGGTTACACTCGGCCTGGGGGGGCGACACCGGCGTCTTCATCTCCAGGGGGGGGCCCCTGTGGGGCACAGGGGTCAGGGGGCGCCCAGGGCCCCTCGGGAGGGGCTCAGAGGGGCCGGGGGGGTTTGGGGGTGGGGACACGGTGGCCCCCCTTACCTGGGCGAGGTGGGGGGCGCGGCGGGGGCCGGGGGGGGCGCGGCGGGGCCAGGCTCTGCCGGGGGCTCCGGGGGGAAAGCAGAGCTGGGGGGAGGGGAGGGGTCAGAGGCGCCCCCCACAAACCCCCCCAGGCCCCCCCCAAACCCCCTCAGGCCCCCCCAGACCCACCGGAGCTCAGCAGAGCCCTCACATCCCACAGGACCCCCCACCCCTCTGGGTACCCCCACCCTCCCTCCCTCCAGAGCCCCCCCAGGCCGGTGCCCCCCACCCCTGGGCGCCCCCCAGTCACCCTCAGTGCCCCCCCCCAGCCCCCACCTTTGCTCCAGGGGCTCCAGCATGGCCCCCCCCCCTCTGAGCAGCCTCAGGGCCACCTCGGCCGCCTTGTGCTTCGCCGCCTTCTTGCTGGGACCCTGCCCTGGGGACAGGGGGACAGCGGGGTCGGGGACAGCGGGGACAGCGGGGACCTCTCCCCACCCCCCCCTGCAGCCCCAGCACTGGGGGCTCCCGGGTTTCCCCCTCGGTGTCCCCGTCCCAAAGCATGGGGACAAAGCGTGGGGACAGACGGGGCTCTGGGGTCTCCTGGCGCAGGGGATGTCCCCAGGGGGGCTTTGGGGTCCCCCCAGTGCCCAAAGGGACACGGGGGTCCCTGAGGGGACACGGTGGGGGCTGGGGAGTTTTGGGGTCCCACCGGTGCAGCTGATGTCCCTGAGGGGACAGGGGGGGCCCAGGGTGCTGTGGGGCTCCCCATGGGGGTCCCTGGGCTCAGGGATGTCCCCGAGGGGACAGGGGGGGCCCAGGCCGCTGTGGGGCTCCCCATGGGGGTCCCTGTGAGTTTTGGGGTCCCAGCAGTGCTGGGTATGTCCCCGAGGGAAAAGGAGGGACAGGGGGGGGCCCAGCCCACTGTGGGGCTCCCCAGGGCGTCCCGGGCAGTTTTGGGGTCCCAGCAGTGCTGGGTATATCCCCAAGGGGACAGGGGGGACAGGGGGGTCAGGGGGGGCCCAGCCCAATGTGGGGCTCCCCATGGGGGTCCCTGGGCTCAGGGATGTCCCCAAGGGGACAGGGGGGATAGGGGGGGCCCAGCCCACTGTGGGGCTCCCCATGGGGGTCCCTGTGAGTTTTGGGGTCCCAGCAGTGCTGAGTATGTCCCTGAGGGGACAGGAGGGACAGGGGGGGCCCAGCCCACTGTGGGGCTCCCCATGGGGGTCCCTGTGAGTTTGGGGGTCCCTGGGCTCAGGGATGTCCCCAAGGGGACAGGAGGGACAGGGGGGCCCAGGGTGCTGTGGGGCTCCCCATGGGGGTCCCTGGGCTCAGGGATGTCCCTGAGGGGACAGGAGGGACGTGGGGGGCCCAGGTCACTGTGGGGCTCCCCAGGGTGCCCCGGGCAGTTTTGGGGTCCCAGCAGTGCTGGGTATGTCCCCGAGGGGACAGGAGGGATGGGGGGGCCCAGCCCACTGTGGGGCTCCCCAGGGCGTCCCGGGCAGTTTTGGGGTCCCAGCAGTGCTGGGTATGTCCCCAAGGGGACAGGAGGGACAGGGGGGGCCCAGCCCATTGTGGGGCTCCCCATGGGGGTCCCTGTGAGTTTTGGGGTCCCAGCAGTGCTGGGTATGTCCCCGAGGGGACAGGAGGGACAGGGGGGGCCCAGCCCACTGTGGGGCTCCCCAGGGTGCCCCGGGCGGTTCTGGGGTCCCACCGGTGCAGCTGATGTCCCCGAGGGTGACGCGGAAGGTGAAGTTGGGCTGGTGGGCCTGGCCCTCGGCCTTGAGCAGGTCGTAGCCGGGGGTCCGTCCTAGGCGCGTGCCATACTCCTGCAGCAGGCTGATGGGCGTCTTCCCGGGGCTGGCGGCCACCATCTGCTCCAGGCTGGCACCGGGGACACGGCTGGCACCGGCACGGGGACGGGGACAGGGACGGGGATGGGGATGGGGACAGGGACAGGGATGGGGACAGGGATGGCAGACAGGGATGGCACTGCCACACATGACAGGGACATGGGGACAGCGATGCCACCGCCACATGGCCACACGAGCGGCACCCCGGGGACACGGGCACAGCGATGGCACTGCCACACATAACAGGGACATGGGGACAGGGATGGCAGACAGGGATGGCACTGCCACACATAACAGGGACACGGACATGGGGATGGCACTGCCACACATGAGAGGGACACGGGGACAGCGATGGCACCGCCCCGTGCCCACACGAGCGGCACCGCGGGGACACGGGCACAGCGGTGCCACCGCCCCGTGCCCACACGAGCGGCCCGGGACCGGCGCTCTGCCCCTCCCCCCGCCCCTCACGGGCCTCCCGGGCCCGCCCCGCGCCCGGCCCGGCCTAGGCCGCCCCTCCCCCGCCCGCCGCCGCCGGGCTGCGGCGCTGCCGGGAGCCCCGGGGAGCCCCGGGGAGCCCCGAGCAGCCCCGAGCAGCCCCGGGCAGCCCCGGGGGCGGCGGGGTGCCGGTACCTGGGGAAGGCGCCGCCGCTCCGCCGGGCCCCGCCCGCCCCCTCCTCGCTCATCCCCGCCGCTCCGGCCGCCGCCCGCGCCGCCAGGGGGCGCGCGGCAGCACGGCCGCGCCGCGCCGCGCCGCGCGGGGGCCGCTGGGAGCTGTAGTTCCGCCCCGCGCGGCCTGCAGCGCGCGCAGCCGCAGGCGCCCCCGCGGCGGACTACACTTCCCATGACCCCCCGCGCCAAGGGGAGGGCGGGAGCGCGGAGGAGGCGGGAAGGGGGTCACGTGGTGCCTGAGGGGCGGGCAGGGGGTCCTGCCTCAGTTTCCCCTGAGGGGACAGTGGGGACAATGGGGACAGTGGGGACAGTGGGGACAATGGGGACAGTGGGGACACTGGGGACAGTGGGGACACTGGGGACAGTGGGGACAATGGGGACAGTGGGGACAGTGGGGACAATGGGGACAATGGGGACAGTGGGGACATTGGGGACAGTGGGGACAGTGGGGACAGTGGGGACAGAGGGGACAATGGGGACAATGGGGACAGTGGGGACAGTGGGGACAGTGGGGACAGTGGGGACAATGGGGACAGTGGGGACAGTGGGGACAATGGGGCAGAGGTGGCACTGGTCAGACTGGGAGCGCTGGAGTCACAGCGGGAGCACTGGGGGCGGAGGGACACCCGTACTGGGAATGCTGGAATAAGACTGGGAGCACTGGGATCAATGGGATGCCCATACTGGGAGCACTGGGAATTAAGGGACACCGGCACTGGGAGCACTGGGATGCCACTGGGAGCACTGGGATCAAAGGGACAACCGTACTGGGAGCACTGGGACGGCTCTGGGAGCACTGGGATCAAAGGGACACCCATACTGGGAGCACTGGGATCACTGTAACAGCCGTACTGGGAGCACTGGGACAGCACTGGGATCACTGGGATCACTGCAACACCCATACTGGGAGTACTTGGACGGCACTGGGAGCACTGGGAATTAAGGGACACCCGTACTGGGAACACTGGGACTGCACTGGGAGCACTGGGATCACTGCAACACCCGTACTGGGAGCACTGGGATCACTGCAACACCCGTACTGGGAGCACTGGGATCGCACTGGTGGCCCGCGTGCTGCCGGTGCCGGTTCCGGTGCCGGTTCCGGTGCCGACGGGGGCACCGGTGGGGCCGGCGCTGGAGTCCCGGTGCCGGTGCCGGTGTCAGAGCGGTCCCGGGGCCCGTGCCGCCCTCTCCGGTACCGGGGGGTGGTCCCGGTGCAGTTCCGGGGTCCCGGTGCGGCACCAGGCGCTCCCGGTGCCTGCGGCCGTCTCTCCCGGTGCCGTATCGGGGTCCCGGTGTCGCAGAGGCCGGGCCGGTGCCGGTGGGGGTCCCGGTGCAGTGTTGGGGTCCCGGTGCAGTGTTGGGGTCCCGGTGCGGTGTCTGGGGGTCCCGGCCCCGGTCTCTCTGGTGCGATATTTGGGTCCCGGTCTCTCCGGTGCGGTATTTTGGTCCCGGTCTCTCCGGTGCGGTATCTCGGTCCCGGTCTCTCCGGTGCGGTATCTCGGTCCCGGTCCCGGTCTCTCCGGTGCGGTATCTCGGTCCCGGTCTCTCCGGTGCGGTATCGCGGTCCCTGTGCCGGTCTCTCCGGTGCGGTATCTCGGTCCCGGTCTCTCCCGGTGCGGCATTTGGGTCCCGGTCTCTCCGGTGCGGTATCGCGGTCCCGGTGCCGGTCTCTCCGGTGCGGTATTTGGGTCCCGGTCTCTCCGGTGCTGTATTTGGGTCCCGGTCTCTCCGGTGCGGTATCGCGGTCCCGGTCCCGGTCTCTCCGGTGCGGTATCGCGGTCCCGGTCTCTCCGGTGCGGTATCGCGGTCCCGGTGCCGGTCTCTCCGGTGCGGCGGTTCCCGGAGCGGTACCGGGGTTCCGGTGCGGAATCGGGGGTGTCGCGGTGCAGCATCGGGGTCCCGGGGCGCTGCCGGGGGGGCTCCCGGTGCCCGTGCCGGTCTCTCCGGTGCGCGGGGCGGGGCCGGGGCGGGGCCGTTCCCGTCGGGCGGGGCCGTTCTCGCCGCTCGCCCCGACCGCGGCCCCGGCCCCGGTACCGGCCCCGCCCGCCGGGCCCAGCCCCGCCAGCACCGGCACCGCCGGGACCCCCCCGGCACCGGGACCCCCCGGGACCCCCCCGGCACCAGCGGCATCCCCGGCGGGCGGCGCGGAGCCCCCCCAGGTACCGGCACCGGCTCGGGGGGGGGGATGCGCCGGGATGGGGGGGGGAGGGGGCAGGACCGGGGATGCGCCGGGATGGGGGAGGGGGCGGCGGGGCCGGGGGGGCTCATGGCCCCCCCCCCATCACCGGGACCCCCCCCCGGGCCCGGGGGGGCCGCGCCCTCCCCTCCCCCCTCGGCCGCGGGGGGACCGGGGGATGGGGGGGGGGATGGAGGGGGGGGAGGGGACGCGCGCGGCCTCGTGCACGCGCGTGACCCCCCCTCCCCCCCCGCCGTGCACGCGCTCGTGACCCCGTACGCGCGTGTCCCTGCGCGTGTCCCTGCGCGTGTCCCTGCGCGTGTCCCTGCGCGTGTCCCTGCGCGTGCCCGCGTGTCCCTGCGCGTGTCCCTGCGCGTGTCCCTGCGCGTGCCCGCGTGTCCCTGCGCGTGCCCGCGTGTCCCTGCGCGTGTCCCTGCGCGTGCCCGCGTGTCCCCCACCCCCCCCTACCGTGGGCGCGCACCCCCCCGCGCCCCCCATCCCCCCCCCGCTCCTCCCCATCCCCCGTCACGCACGTCCCCTCCCCCCCCCCATGTCGCGACAGGGCGCCGTGTCCCGACAGGCCGCGCCGGCGGGGGGCGCTGTGTCGGCCCCGCTCCGCTCCTCCCGCACTGCGCTGTCGCGACACGGGCCCGCCGCTGTCGCCTGTCGCGACTGACGCCCGACACCCCCCCCCCCCCCGGTCGCGTCCCCCCCGCTCCTGCCTCAGTTTCCCCGGGGGGGGGAGGGGGAGGCTCCGTCCCTCACCGGGATGACGTCACCGCGTGACGCGATGTCGCCGCGGGGGGACACTCGCGACACCGGGAGGGGCGGGCGCGCCCCCTCCCCCCGCGGGTCCCTCGGGGTGAGCGCAGCCCCTCCCCCCCCCCAATTTTAGTGATGACATCATCACCGCCGGGCGCGCTGTTGCCATGGCAACCGGCCCCCGGCCCGGGGGACCCCCGTGCCTCAGTTTACCCCGGGCCGCGGTGACCCGGGCCGGGCACGTCTGCAGCGGGGTCCCACGCGAGTCGGGGGGTCCCGGGGGCACGGCAGGGGGGGCAACCCCAATTCCGGGGTGTCCATGACCCACTGACTGCTCACCCCAATTTTGGGGTGTCCGTGACCCTGTTGACCATTCACCCCCCAATTCTGGGTTGTCCATGGCCCCACTTACTGCTTGCCCCCAATTTTGGGGTGTCCGTGTCCCTGTTGAGCACTCGCCCCCAATTCTGGGTTGTCCATGGCCCCACTTACTGCTTGCCCCCAATTTTGGGGTGTCTGTGGTCCCGCTGACCACTCAACCCCAATTCCGGGGTGTCCGTGGTCCTGCTGACTGCTCGCCCCCAATTCCCTGTCCCCGCTGACCGCTTGCCTCCATTCCGGGGTGTCCATGGCCCTGCTTACCGCTCGGCCCCAGTTTGGGGTGTCCCTGACCCCGCTGACCCCTCACCCCCATTCCGGGATGTCCCTGACCCCGCTGACCCCTGCCCCCTGCCCCCTGTTCCTGCTGACCCCTGACCCCTGACCCCTGACCCCTGCCCCCTGCCCCTGCCGCTGCCCCCAGGCCCGGCCATGGCCTGCCTGCACGAGACCCGCACGCCGTCTCCGTCGCTGGCGCTGCCGTCGGACGGGACCCCCGAGCAGGAGCTGACCCCCACGCAGTGCGTGCTGCGGGACGTGCTGCCCGCGCCCCCCGCGCCCCCCGAGGCCTGGCCCCGCCGCGCCGGCCCCCGGGGCCCCGAGCTCGGCCCCGAGGCCGCGGGGCCGCTGGCGGCCGATGGCGCCCACCTGCGCTGCCAGGCCGGGGGCGGCTTCCTGGAGGGGCTCTTCGGCTGCCTCAAGCCCGTGTGGACCATGATCGGCAAAGCCTACGCGGCCGAGCACAAGCACCCCCCCGAGGGTGAGGGGCACGGGGGGCATGGGGGGTGTGGGGGGCATGGGGGGAATGGGGGGTGTGGGGGGTGTGGGGGCCATGGGGTGCATGGGGGAATGGGGGGCACAGGGGGAATGGGGGGTGTGGGGGGAACGGGGGGCATGGGGTGCATGGGGGAAAGAGGACAATGGGGGGCACAGAGGGTGCGGGGGGAACTGGGGGCACGGGGGGAATGGCGGGTGTGGGGGGAATGGGGGACATGGGGGGAATGGGGGAACGGGGGGCACAGGGGGAACAGGGGGCATGGGGGGCATGGGGGGAATGGGGGGCACAGGGAGAATGGGGGGCACAGGGGGTGCAGGGGGCATGGGGGGCATGGGGGGAGTGGGGGGCATGGGGGGCGCGGGGGGAATGGGGGGCACAGGGAGAATTGGGGGCACAGGGGGTGCGGGGGGAATGGGGGGCACAGGGAGAATGGGGGGCACAGGGAGAATGGGGGGCTTGGGGGGAACGGGGAGCCCGAGGGGAACAGGCATGGGGGGCACGGGGGATGCAAGGGGCATGGAGGGCACGGGGTGAATGGGGGGCACAGGGGAAACGGGGGGAACGGGGGGAAGGAGGGAAAGGGTAAAGAATGGGGGGAAGGGGTGAAGGGGGTGAAGGGGTGAAGGAGCTTCAGAGCAGGTCCAAAGCGGGGTCCAGGGGGTGAGGAGGCACAAAGGAGGGTGCGAGGAGGAAAGAGGGGGTGAAGGGGGGCCCATGCCCACGCCTGCCCGCAGACCCCTGGGAGGTGCCCTTCGAGGAGATCCTGGACCTGCAGTGGGTGGGCAGCGGGGCGCAGGGCGCCGTGTTCCTGGGCCGCTTCCACGGCGAGGAGGTGGCCGTGAAGAAGGTGCGGGACCTCAAGGAGACCGACATCAAACACCTGCGCAAGCTCAAGCACCCCAACATCATCACCTTCAAGTGAGCGGGGGCTGCTGGCACCGGGGCACGGGGACAGCATGGGCATGGGGACAGCACAGGCATGGGGACAGCGTGGGCATAGGGACAGCGCGGGCATGGGGACAGCATGGGCACGGGGACAGCGTGGGCATGGGGATCCTGCGGGCACGGGGATACTGTGGGCAGGGGGTATGGGCATGGTATGGGGCATGGAGCATGCTGTAACATGGGCACAGCATGGACATGGCATGGGCATGGCATGGGCACAGCATGGACACAGCATGGACACGGTATGGACACGGTATGGACAGAGCATGGACATGGCATGGGCATGGCATGAACACAGTATGGACTCGGCATTGACATGGCATGGACACAGCATGGACACGGTATGGGCATGGCATGGGCATGGCATGAACACAGCATGGGCATGGCATAAACACAGTATGGACACGGTATGGACATGGTATGGACACAGCATGGACACGGTATGGACATGGCATGGGCACAGCATGGACACGGTATGGACACAGCACGGGCACGGCCACAGAGGTCATGGCCACGCCACGGGCATGGGGCCCCCCGGCACAGCCCGGCCCGGCCCGAGGCGGGCAGGACACAGCGAGCGCTCCGGGCATGGACCCGGCGGGGTGGCCCCGGTGGCCCCGGTGGCCCCGGTGGCCCCGGCGGGCGCTGAGGTGCCGCTGTGCCCGCAGGGGCGTGTGCACCCAGGCCCCCTGCTACTGCATCATCATGGAGTTCTGCGCCCAGGGGCAGCTCTACGAGGTGCTGCGCGCCGGCCGCAAGGTCACCCCGTCCCTGCTGGTCGACTGGTCCATGGGCATCGCCGGCGGCATGAACTACCTGCACCTGCACAAGATCATCCACCGGGACCTCAAGTCGCCCAAGTGAGCGGGGACGGGGCTCGGAGCAGCGCGGGTGCCCCCGGGCACGGGGCCGTGCGTGGGGTGGGTGCATGTCCTCGGTGGTGCCACATCCCTCCTGGTGCCACATCCCTCCTGGTGCCACATCCCTCCTGGTGCTGTGCCCATGGTGGTGCTGTGCCCGTGGTGGTGCTCTGACCCTCCTGGTGCTGTGCCCGTGGTGGTTCTGTGACCCTCCTGGTGCTGTGACCCTCCTGGTGCTGTGCCTGTGGTGCTGTGCCCGTGGTGGTTCTCTGACCCTCCTGGTGCTGTGCCTGTGGTGCCGCGTGTCCGTGAGCTGTGTGACCCTGGCAGTGCCACTCCTGGTCCCTTCGTGCCCGTGGCGGTGCCGTGCTCACGGTGGTGGCCGCGCTGCGCGTGTGGTGGTGGCGTCCCCTCAGCAGCACCACGCTCGGGGCATTGCGTGTCCATGGTGGGACCATGTCCTCGGTGGTGTCCCACGGGGGCCGTGCCATGGCAGCGTTGTGCCCATGGCAGCGCTGCGTCCATTTCGGAATCACGTCCACGCCGGTGCCATGTCCATGGTGGTGGTGTCCCACCCTGGTGCCATGTCCATGGTGGTGCCATGTCCATGGTGGTGATGTCCCACCTGGTGCCATGTCCATGGTGATGTCCCATGGCAGGGCAATGTCCATGTTGGCATTCTCCCATCTAATCCGTGTCCCACCCCGGTGCCATGTCCCTGGTGGTGTCCCACCCTGGTGCCACGTCCATGGTGGTGCCATGTCCATGGTGGTGTCCCACCTTGGTGCCATGTCCACGCTGGTGGTGTCCCACATTGGTGCCATGTCTGTGGTGGTGTCCCATGGCAGGGCAATGTCCATGTTGGCATTCTCCCATCTAATCAATGTCCCACACAGTGCCATGCCCATGTTGGTGTTGTCCTGTTCTGTGTCCATGCCACCGCTGTCCCCTGTCCGTGTCACTGCTGTCCCCTGTCCATGCCGGCCGTCCCTACCGGTGCCAAGCCATGCCGTGCCGTGCCATGCCATGCCATGCCCGTGCCATACCATGCCATGCTGTGCCGTGCCGCCCTGGTGCTCGCAGCGGTTGCGTGCCCGCGGCGCTGCCGTGCCCGTGCCATGCCAAGCCGTGCCCGTGCCGTGCCGTGCCGTGCCGTGCCACCCTGGTGCCCGCGGCGCTGCCGTGCCCGTGCCGCTGGCGTGGCGCTGAGCGCGTGTCCCCAGCATGCTCATCACCTACGACGACGTGGTGAAGATCTCGGACTTCGGCACCTCCAAGGAGCTCATCGACAAGAGCACCAAGATGTCCTTTGCCGGCACCGTGGCCTGGATGGCCCCCGAGGTGATCCGCAACGAGCCCGTCTCCGAGAAGGTGGACATCTGGTGAGGCTCGGGGACAGCGGGGACACTGCCGGCGGTGCTGGCCCGGGGACACAGCGGTGGCAGGCACTGGGGACAGGAGAGACGCCGAGGGCACGGGGGGTGGGAGATGGGGACACTGGGGATACTGGAGCAGCGTGGCAGGGCCAGGGGACATCAGGGAGCACAGCAGCGGGGGACACGGGACACCAGAGCAGCGAGGGGACAGCAGGAGGCCACTGTGGGTGACGGGGGCCGCGGGCACCCGCAGGTCCTTCGGGGTGGTGCTGTGGGAGCTGCTGACGGGCGAGATCCCCTACAAGGACGTGGACTCCTCGGCCATAATCTGGGGCGTGGGCAGCAACAGCCTCCACCTGCCCGTGCCCTCCAGCTGCCCCGACGGCTTCAAGGTGCTGCTGCGCCAGTGCTGGTGAGTGCCCGGGGACACCCGAGGGACACCCTGGGGACGCTCCGTGGGTGCCCGTGGCATGGGGGACCCCCCCACAGACGGGGCCAGCACGAGGGACCTGCCCCCGTGGGCAGGGCAGGGCAGGGGGGACCCCTGGCTGACACCCCCCCTGTGTCCTGTGGACCCTTCTCTGCCCCTCGCCCCCAAAACCTGCAGGACCCCCCAGCACCCCCCGAGACCTTCAGCACCCCCCAGCACCCCCCAAAACCTTCAGGACCCCCCAGCACCCCCCGAGGCCTGCAGGAACCCCCAGCACCCCCCCGAGACCTGCAGGACCCCCCAGCACCCCCCGAGACCTGCAGGACCCCCCCGAGACCTGCAGGACCCCCCAGCACCCCCCCAAAACCTGCAGGACCCCCCAGCCCACGCTCGTGTCCCTCCCGCAGGAACAGCAAGCCGCGGAACCGGCCGTCCTTCCGCCAGATCCTGCTGCACCTCGACATCGCCTCGGCCGACGTCCTCTCCACGCCGCAGGAGACCTACTTCAAATCCCAGGTACCGGCACCGGCCCCGCAGCCCCGGTACCGGCCCCGCCAGCCCCGGCAGCCCCGGACCCCCGTCCTGGGGCCGGGCAGTGCCCGCAGTGCCCGGGACCGCCGGTGCCCCGCACGGGCGCGGTGGCCGGAGCCCACGGTGGCCAGAGCCCGGTGGTGGCCGGAGCCCGGCAGTGGCCAGAGCCCGGTGGTGGCCGGAGCCCGTAGTGGACACAGCCCACGGTGGCCCGAGCCCGGTAGTGGACACAATCCGGTGGTGGCCGCAGCCCACGGTGGCCGGAGCCCGGTGGTGGCCGGAGCCCGTAGTGGCCGGAGCCGGTGGCAGCGGTGGCGCCGTCCCTGTGCCGCAGGCCGAGTGGCGGGAGGAGGTGAAGCTGCACTTCGAGAAGATCAAGTCGGAGGGGACGTGTCTGCACCGGCTGGAGGAGGAGCTGATCAACCGGCGGCGCGAGGAGCTGCGGTGGGGCCGTGCTGGGAGCACTGGGAGCACTGGGAGCACTGGGGAGGGACCGGGGCAGGGCACCGGGAGCACTGGGAGCACTGGGGAGGGACCGGGGCAGGGCACCGGGGGCACTGGGAGCACTGGGGAGGGACCGGGGCAGGGCACCGGGGGCACTGGGGAGGGACCGGGGCAGGGCACCGGGGGCACCGGGGGCACTGGGGAGGGACCGGGGCAGGGCACCGGGGGCACTGGGGAGGGACCGGGGCAGGGCACCGGGAGCACTGGGAGCACTGGGGAGGGACCGGGGCAGGGCACCGGGAGCACTGGGGAGGGACCGGGGCAGGGCACCGGGAGCACTGGGGAGGGACCGGGGCAGGGCACTGGGAGCACTGGGAAGGGACCGGGGCAGGGCACCGGGGCTGGTGGGGCACTGGGAGGGCTGCGGGTCACTGTCCCCGCTGCGGGGCCAGGCGGTCGCTGTCCCTGTGCCCCGGCCGGTGCCGCGGGGTCCCGCGGCTCCGTGTCCTGAGGCCACGCGTGTCCCCAGGCATGCGCTGGACATCCGGGAGCACTACGAGCGGAAACTGGAGCGCGCCAACAACCTCTACATGGAGCTGAGCGCCCTCATGCTGCAGCTGGAGCTGAAGGAGAAGGAGCTGCTCAGGTGGGTGGGCGGCACCCCAACAGGACCCCCCAAAAACAGAACACCCCCACACAGCCCCCCGTCACCCTCTGTGCCCATCCCATGGTCACCCCCCGCCACCCTCTGTGCCCATCCCACGGTCACCCCCCGGCCGTGTCCCTTTGTCCCCACCGCGGTTATCCCCGAGCCCGCGGCCGCTCCCCCCCGGCCGTGGCCCGGCTTGCCGCGGGCGGGGGCGCGGGTGCCCACGCGTGGCCCGTGGCAGGCGGGAGCAGGCGCTGGAGAAGCGCTACCCCGGGCTCTTCAAGCCGCGGGTGCCGCGGGGGCTCCTGCACGGCAACGCCGTCGAGACCCTCATCAAGAAGCGCAACGTGCCCCAGAAGCTCTCGCCCCACGGCAAGCGGTGAGCGGGGGGCGGGGGTCCCCCGGGGGGGCACCCTGGGGAGTTTGGGGCGGGGGGAAAATGGGGGTGCTGGGGATTTGGGCTGGGGGGGCACGGACGTGTGGGTGCAGCGGTTTGGGGGCTCTGGGGACCTGGGTGAGGGGTTCTGTAGGGGACTGGGAGGACGGCGTTCTTTGGGGTGGGGGTGCCGGGGCTCTCTGGGAGGGGGATGCTCTGGGCGTGCAGATGTTGGGGGATCAGGCTCTGGGGTCGTTCAGGGGACTGGGGGTGCCTGGGTTCTCTGGGAGGGGGACGCTCTGGGCGTGCAGGTGTTGGGGGATCAGGCTCTGGGGTCCTTTAGGGGACTGGGGGTGCCTGGGCTCCTGAGGGGAGAGATGCTTGGGGGGCTGGGAGCGGGCTCCGGGGTGCTCGGGGGGTTCGGGGGCTGCAGACCGGTGTCCCGGGGAGGGAGGGCGGTTCTTGGGGCTGTGGCTGTCCCGGTGCCTGGATCCCCACCCACAGCCCCTGCCGTGTCCCTCCCGTGCCCAGCCCCGACATCCTGAAGCCGGAGGTGCTGCTGCCCAAGCTGGACGCGGCCATGGCGCAGGTGGCCCTGCCGGGGTGTCCCAAGGGTCCCCCGTCCCCCGGGCGCAGCCGCCGGGCCAAGGGCCGCCACCGCAAGGCGGGGCCCCGGGGCGGCTGCGGGGAGCCGGGCCCCGAGGCCGGAACCCCCCGGGGTCCCCCCGCCGCCGCCGCCAGCCCCGACATCCTCGGGGGCACCCTGGAGGCCGCGGGGGCACCCCCGGCCGCGGTGCCCGATGCGGGGCCCGAGGGGGCGACAGGCACCCAAGGGTGCCCCCCGCCGCAGCCCCCCACCCCCGGGGAGCCCGAGCGGGAGAGCGGCGCCGGCCGGGGGGGCAAAGGGGGGCCCGGGCAGCACCTCACCCCCGCGGCTCTGCTGTACCGGGCGGCCGTCACCCGCGGGCAGGT
The DNA here is from genome assembly GCF_048771995.1 of Taeniopygia guttata. Classification (NCBI taxonomy): domain Eukaryota; kingdom Metazoa; phylum Chordata; class Aves; order Passeriformes; family Estrildidae; genus Taeniopygia; species Taeniopygia guttata. Next base: position 5,006,678 of record NC_133054.1, read on the forward strand.
GAGACCCCAGACCCACGGCCCTTGGTGGGGCGGGGGGCGAGGGGGAGACCACGGAGCGGGAGGGGGATGGGGTCCTCCCAGGGAGGGGGGGGGCGTCAGGACCCCCGGGTCCCTCCCGGGGAGGGGGGGGCGTCAGCACCCCCGGGTCCCTCCCGGGGCGGGCCAGGACCGAGGGTCCTTCGGAGGAGCCCCCCAGCCCCTCCCTGTGCCCCCAGAAACGGGGGGTCTCGTCGGAGGAGGAGGAGGGCGAAGTGGACAGCGAGGTGGAGCTGCCGCTGCGGCAGAGGTGGGTGCGACCCCCGCGGGTGCCGCGGGACACCGGGAGGGCTCCCGGGGGGCTCCCGGGACCCCCGTGACCCCCCGGCCCTCCCCAGGTGGCCGCCGGGGATGAGCAAGCGCCAGTCGCTGTCGACCTTCAGCTCGGAGAACTTCTCGGACGGGGACGGCGACGAGGGCCACACGAGCGAGCCGTCGCACAGTGCCACCCCCGACGTGGGCAGCACCAACACGGACGAGCGCCCCGATGACCGCTCCGAGGACCTCCTGTCCCAGGGCTCCGAGATCCCGCTGGACGCGGCCCCGCCCGACGGGCCCGGCCGCCGCCTCGGGGGGCTCAGCCCCACCAAGGTGATGCCCCCCGGCCAGGGGCACCCCCAGGGGTGGGCACCGTGGGGTGGGGGGGTCATCCGAGACCCCCAGATGGGGTCAGCAAGTCAAGAGGGTCCAGAGCCCCCCAGATGGGGCCCCCACGGGATTGGGGGGGGGGTCCCTGAGCCCCCCAGATGGGGTCAGCAAGTAGAACATGGTCCCTGAGCCCCCCAGATGGGGTCAGCAAGTGGAACATGGTCTGCAGAGCCCCCCAGATGGGGTCAGCAAGTGGCAGATGGTCCCCTGAGCCCCCCAGATGGGGTCAGCAAGTGGCAGAGGGTCCACTGAGCCCCCCAGATGGGGTCCCCACGGGATGGGGGGGGTCCCGGAGCCCCCCAGATGGGATCAGCAAGTGGAAGAGGGTCCACTGAGCCCCCCAGATGGGGTCCCCACAGGATGGGGGGGTCCCTGAGCCCCAAGATGGGGTCCCCACGGGATGCGGGGGGGTCGTCCCCACGGGATGGGGGGGTCCCCGAGCCCCCAGACAGGGTTGGCCGAGGGAAGGGGGTCCCTTGCCCCCAGGGTCGGCCGAGGGAAGGGGGTCCCTTTCCCCCAGGATGGGGGCCGGGATGTGCCACCCCCGTTGTGTCCCCAGGTCTCCGAGGACTCGGACTGCGACAGCGCGGAGCTGGACCACTCAGGCAGCGGCGAGGGGCCCCCCCGGCCCACAGCCCCCCCGGGCCTGTGACCTGCGTGCCCCCCACCCCCACCCCGCACTGCCCCACTTGTACAGCCCCAAATATTTATATAAATATCTATCGCTCTCTACTGCGCTGCTGCCTTGGGGGGCTCTGGGGGAAACGGGCGGGGGGCTCGGGGGGCCCTCGGTTTGTGCAGAGGGAGCTGCCCCCCAGTTCAGAGAGGGGAAATGGGGGCACAGGGAGGGGATTCTGTCACTCCTGTAGGTGCCGGGGACAGCAGAGAGGGGACAGAACCAACAGCGGGTTCCCATTTCAGACCAGTTTGGAGGGAAAGGGGAAAGATCCCCCAAAAATTCATCTGGAGGGGCAAAGTTCCCTCCCCAGGACTGGTTCATCCCATTCCAGTGGGACTCCAAGACCCAACTGGGCCATACTGGGAGCACTGGGTTGGTCCCAAACACCAGCTGGGGTGGTTTATCCCTCTCCAGAACCAAACTGGACCATACTGGGAGCACTGGGAAGAGCCAGGGGGGTTTCAAATAAAGACTGAGACAGGCAGATCCATTAACCAAAATATCCTGCAGGTTCTATTCACAAGGAAAAGCTCCAGTCCATCTTTTTATTCAGTTTTTTTTTTTGAAAAATTTCCTGACGTTACAGAACTAAACTGAAATGTTTTTTTTTTTTGTGTTTTTTTTTGCTTTTTTTCGTTTTTCTTCCACTCTTACATTTCATGACAAAAACAGAACTTCATGAGCCGAAAAAACTGGGAGAGGAGGGGAGAAGGTGCTGGGAGGGTGAGGAGAGGAGAGAGAGAAGCTTTATAAAACTAAGATTTGGGGTTCAGCAATTTTAAGAGCTGAACGAAGGAATTAAAATGCTTTTAATTTGAGAGGAGGAAAAAAAAAAATATAACCCCGAAAAACAGAACAAAAACGAAAAACAAAATCGAAACAAACTGAACCTGGTGAGTGGCGCGAGGCTGGAGGAACCGAAAATGTACAAACTAGTTTAAAACCTGGGTCGGTGCTAAGGGGCCGCAGATGGATGGCGAGGCGGGGGGGTCCGGGGCCCCCCTAACTGCTGCCCATGCCCCCGGTCTCCGAGGAGAGCCTGCAACGAGAAAAGGGCGTCAGAGAGACCCCCCAGCACCGAGAGGGACGCCCTGGGTCGGGGGGCAGGATGGGGACCCCCCTCAGCAGGTTTGGGGGGGTTCGCACAAGCAGCAGGGAAGGGAGGTGCCCTTCCCCACCTTGGGGGGCTCTGGGGGGTCTGGGCTGAGCGTGGCGGGCTCTGCTCCGAGGTTTGGGGAGGGGGAGATCCACGGGACCCCCAGGTGGGGGGTGGGGGAGGCAGCGGAGGAGGGGAGCGCAGGGAGAGGGGGGCACCTCCAGCAGGACCCCCGGGCACACACAGACACTGCACAGGGTCCCTGGGCCAGCAGGGACCCCCACCCAGGGCAGCCCACCCCCCCGGGCCCGCCCGCTCGGGCTCGGCCCTGGCTGCGGTTTGGGGTGAGGAGACCCCCCCGGGCAGAGGGGACCCCCGGGCCGGGCCCGCTGCGGCACACATCTACCAGAGCAGATTCTCACCGTGGCAACTTTATTACAGGTACAGACAGTTAAGAGAGGACAGGTGAGGCCCCCCAGGGCACCGGGGATGCGGTTCCCCCTCCCCCAGAAAAAAATCACAGAGTCCCTTCCCTCCCTCCACCCCCCTAATCCCACCCCAAACCCCACAGCTGCACCCAAACTACTCAAAAAAAAAAAAAAAAAGGGAAAAGGAGGAGAAATGGAAAAATAAAAATTAAAAAAAAAAAAAACTATAACAAGCAACAACTACAGGCAGGCAGAGAGGGAGTTGTGACCGCTCACAGGACAAAGGGACACAGTCTCTCGGCCGGCAAGAAAAGCTCTGCTGCTGCAACGGCAGCGCGAGCGCGGTACGGAGGAAAAGTTACCAAAAATGATAAAAAAAGAGGAAAAAATATAGAGGAAAAAAAGAAAAAACCCAAAAAATCTGCCGTTCCAAGTCTCCTCTCCGGGGTCCTGGTGCTGCCACCCCTGGAGCAGCCTCAGTACGGGGAAAACCTTTGCTTCTCGGCTTTGAGTTTGTTAGTGACACAGGGCACGGCGGGCGCCGCGGCGCCTTTGGCCGCAGACACGACATTTAGCGCCAGGAGAGGGACAGGTTTCATGCCAAGCAGACTGGAGACACAAGGGGCGGTCGGAAGAGGGTTGGGGAGGCTGGAGGGCGCGTCGGAGGCCCCCGCGGTGGCGAGCGAGGGGGTGGTGGTGGAGGAGGAAGAAGAAGAAGGGGTGGAGGGTTGAGAGAGGTTGATGCTGAGGTGGTCAGGGATCGTGACGGAGGCTGCCTGGGAGGAGGGTTTAGCGCTTTCTAAACTGTAACAGAGGAGAAAAGGAAAACAACAACAAAAAAAAAAAAAAAAAAAGAAAAAAAAGAAAAAAAAATACACGGGTGTGGGTGGGAGGGAAGGAACAGCACAAAATGCGAAAAAAAAGCACAGGACAAACAGCGCAAACGGCGCAGGAGCCGAGCTGGGGGAGGGAAGGAGGGAGGGAAGGAGGGAGGGAGGAAGGGATGGTGCTGCCAGGCCTGGCCCAGCTGCACACGGGACCCCCACACCCCCCAGAGGAGCCCGGCCGGGCCCCAAGGGTCCCCCGAGCGCCAGGAAGGAGCCAAAATCCAGAGAGAACCAGCGGCAGCCGCTGCTCCGCAGCAGCAGGGACACAGCCCGGGCACCCCCCAGCCCCTCTCAGCTCCAGCAGGGATCAGGGACACCAACGGGGCCGTGCCAGGCTCCCCACGGCCCCGGAGCAGAGCCAGGGGCTGCCGGCAGCACCGGCAGCTCACCGGGACGGGGTCCCACCGGGATCCCTGGGACGGGGCTGGGCAGCCCCTCCTGCCACCCCTGAGGGCGGCACAGCAGAGGGGCAGCTCCCCACAGCCCCATCCTCGCCCTGCAGGGACGGCAGCGGGGACAGGGACAGGCAGGGAGGGGACAGGGGACAGCCCTTCCCCTCATGCGGGGCGCGGGAGGGAGGGAGGGAGGGAGGGCGCCGGGCCCGCGGCACTCACCTGACATTGATTAGATACTGGGCCAGGCTGATGCTCGCTGCAGATCCAGTTATGGTCACCTGCCTGTCAGTAGAGCCTTCCACGGGGTTGGCAATCTTGATCTGAGCCCCGGACATCTGGCGGATCTCGTTGATCTTGGCGCCCTGACGCCCGATGATGCAGCCAATCAGCTGGGAAGGGAGAGGAGAGAAAGGGTTAACTCAGATGGGAAGGGAGAGGAGAGAAGGGGTTAACTCAGATGGGAAGGGAGAGGAGAAGGGGTTAACTCGGCTGGGAAGGGAGAGGAGAGAAGGGGTTAACTCAGGTGGGAAGGGAGAGGAGAAGGGGTTAACTCGGCTGGGAAGGGAGAGGAGAAGGGGTTAACTTGGCCCCAGCCTGCCCTGCCACCTCCTGGGGCAATTCCTGCAGGGAAAGAAAGGGCTGTCCCAGCCCCATGGGCTGCCCACCATCCTCGGAGGTGTCCCAAATTACGGTGAGGATGTGGCCCTTGGGGACACGGCTCAGGGCTGGGGACTCGAGCCGGGGACTTGGTGGCCCTGAAGGCCTCCTCCAGCCTCAACAGCTCCACCACCATGGGATTCCCGGGAGTGGGGTGTTTGTTGGAAAGGGGGGTTCAGGGATGGAAACAGGGCGGTTTTGCTTTGAAGATCACTGGAATGGGGACAAGGGACGTGCTGCGGTTTGGGATGCAGCCACGAGCCCACCACAGCCTCAAAGGCCAGGACAGCCACCCCCAGCCCCAGAGCCCCGGGATGGGATACTCACATCGTTTGGAATGGTGAGTTCATGGGAGGTGGTTTGGGCAGAGGCATCCAAACCTGCTCGGAGACAGAGAGAGGGGCAGGTGAGGCGGGGGCAGCCGGGGGGTGCAGCACCCCAAGTGCTGCGGGGCTCAGGCTGCCTGCGAGGGCTGCGAGCACAGGGGAGGGCACAGCAGCCCCAGCCCTGCCTCCCTGCTCCCCCTCAGCCCTGGGGCTCTCCCCTCTGTCCCTCCCCGTGGGGATTCTCCACCAGGGTGGGACAATCCCGGAGCAGGGGCTGGCACCGAGGGGCTCCAGCCGGGCACTGCCTCCACTCCCGCTCCGGCTTTCCAAGGCCAACCTTGCCCTCCTCCTGCTAGGCAGGTGCTGGGAGGCTGCTCACAGCCCACACAGGGCTGAGCTCGTGTGCCTGGGGCGTTTTGAACACTTTTCCACTTTTCTGCCCTTCCCCAGCTCGCTCCCTGCAAGAGGGAGCAGCGGCAGCCTCCAGCCCTGGCAGCGGGGCCGTGGCAGGGGGACACAGCAGGTGACACTCGTGGCAGGGGACACAACAGGTGACACTCGGTGCTGTCCCCGACCCCCGGGGCAGCCCCAGCCCCTCCTCGGCCGGAGGCTGCTCCCCTCTGTGTGTTTTTTGGGGCCTCCAGCCAGCCCTGCTGCTCTCCAGCATCCAGCCGTGCTCCAGGGCCCAGGCAGCCGAGCCGGGCTGCACCTCCAGCCGCTCCGGGGCTCCCCTCAAGCCCTGTTCCCCCCAGCCCGGCAGCATCTATCAGGCAGAATGAGACCCCGGCAGCATCATACACAACAGAGCAACTACAGATCGTGTGTTTGGATCATTACCCCAATAGCCTTTCACCTCGGGAGAGCTGGAGTCAACGCCTGTTAAGATACAAGTCACAATGAGTTTGGCTGTCTCACGTTTAGAGCCCCAAATGGGTAATTTTGATTTTTTTTTTGTTTCTTTCTTTTTTTTTTTTTTTTAAATTTTTTTTTTAGGCGGCTTGTTTTTATTTCAGCCATCTTAGCAAAAGTGCAGCGAATTTGGTACCAGTCAGCAGTGGCCTGCTTTAGGCCTGGAGCAGGCGGAGGGCAGAGAGCGGGTGCTGCGGGCTCCCAGAGCGCTGGCAGAGCTGCGAGGGAGGGGAGCAGCGTGGGTGGGTGCAGGGCCTGTCCCTGCGGCCCCAGACACGCCCCACAAGCGTCCCTGGCTGGGGTGTGTGGGGCTGGGCGTGGGCAGCCCCACGCGGGAGCACCGGCCGGGCGCGAGCGCACGCGGAGAGAAGGAGTTTCCATACCACTGAATCCAGTGTTGCCATGAGACATTGGAAAGTGTGACTGTTGCATTGCCAACTGGTGCAGCTTGGTCAGCTAAAGGAGGGAGAAGGGAAGAGAGGGAGAAACAGAGAGAGAGAGAGAGGCTGGCGTTAGCCATTTCCCGGGGCCGGGGGCAGCACTCGCCGCGCGCACCCGCACGGACACGGCCGCGGCCGCGCCGCCCGCCCCGGCCCTGCCCCGGCGGGCTGGGGGCCGTGCCCACCCCCACCACAGCGGGCTGGGGGCCGTGCCCACCCCCACCGCAGCGGGCTGGGGGCCGTGCCCACCCCCACCACAGCGGGCTGGGGGCCGTGCCCACCCCCTCGTGCAGCAAGGGCTGGAGGAGCGCAGAACAGAAGCAGAGAGGGGCGGGATGAGGAGCGGGCGCGGAGCCGCTCGGCTCTGCCGCGCCCCCCGGCTCCCCTGGAGCCCCCCAGACCCCCCTCGCCGCCCTACAGGTGCCAGGAGCAGAGCAGCCCCTACGGGATGAGGATGGGTGCCAGAGGATGGAGGTGCCTCCGCTGCCGGCCGGGCTGGGCCGGGTCCGACCCCCCTCCCCGACTGCCACCTGCGCCCGCGGCCGGGCCAGCTGTCCCCTGCCCGGGACAGCCACCGTGACAGTGACCGGGCCAGCTGTCCCCTGCCCGGGACAGCCACCGTGACAGTGACAGAGCCACAGTGACAGTGACAGAGCCACCATGTCCCGGCTGGGGGGGCCGTTCTCGTGCCAAATTGAGGGGCGGGCGGGGGGCAAAGGAAAAGCCAGAGCTGGTGTGAAATGCCAAGCCAGGGAGAGGTGGGTTCGGAAAAAAAATATAATAAGGAGGAGGGAAGTGTCAGAGAGGAGGTGGGGGAGGATCCAAGGAGAGATCTGAGGCCAGCTGAAGCTGAAGCTGGCTCCAGCACGGCCAGCTGAGGGGGGGGTGTGAGTGGTTTTTTTGGGGGGAGGATCTGGGGAGCTCAGATCAGATCGAGCATTCAGCCCCCCAAGCTGAGCCAGCTCGAGCGGAGAAAGCACGGAGAAAATTTTTGGAAGGTGAGGGAGGAAAAGGGTGGATTTTCAAGACAAGAAGTTGTAAATAAAAACTTACATCTGGCTGTGGAATGGCATACTGTCCTTGAATGGTATAGGCCTACAAAAGGAGGAAAACAGTCCTATTAACAACCATCGGACAGCCACCCAGGGACAGACAGATTTCAACTAGCCAGGAAGTCAGAGAGCCAAGGTGGAGAGTTCTCCGGGGCGAGGGAAGTGGGGCAGGAGAGGCGGGGACGGATAAATGCTGTCACAAGCAGTTTCTAGGCTGGCGGTTACTCGAATTGGCCTGACGTGGCGGGTATGGGGAGGGGGTGGGCAGAATCGGTGCCGTCCCCCCCCCAAAAAAAAGGTGGCAGACAAAAAAATAAGGAGAAAAAAAAAAAAAAAGAAAAAAGGAAAAAAAGAAAAAAAAAACCAAAACCAACAAGAGAACGGCTGGGATCTTGATGAAGATGTTATGGTGTGGTGAGTCCGACAATGCTGCTATCCCTGCGCCCCTGCGCAGGCAGGGAGGATCCAACGCCCCCGCCGGCCCTGCTGCTGCTCCTGGCCCCTCTCTGCCCCGGCCCGGCAGCTCCCCCGCCTCCCCTCCCACCCCAAAAAAAAGGTTTGCCCCGTTCGAGTCCTCTCGTCACTCCACACGCCTAGGACAACGTCGCCGGGCAAGCTAGAGGTCAGTGCTGGCGCTGGCTACCACTGCTCACACGGCCCAGTGCTCGGAGGGGAACGAGGCGAGGGCCTGACCTGCCACAACTCCGCGTCCCCCACGTTACAGGGGACAGCCACAGACTTCAGATTCCTCCTGAAGCTACCCACAAAGGGCGAGGCACTGGCTGGGGCCTGGCTGGCTAAGGTTTGGGGAGGTCTGGGGGGGCCGGGCAGGTGGGGGCGGGTGGGAGAGGAGGGGGAGAGGGGGGTACACAGCCTCACTTCCAGGTCACCGGAAGAACTGCAGCCCAGGCTGGAATTGGCCCAAGTTCGTTGCCATGCAGTGGCTGCCGGGTGGCCTGCGTGAGGAGAGGTTGGTGGGCTCAGAGTCCAGTTCCCAGTGGACAGGAGTCCACAGCACAAAAAGCCACCGTTGTCGGTTTTGGGGGACGGGGACAGGGATGCCACCCTTGTTGGCAGTCTCAGAGAGGCCAAGGATTGAACGGGCCGTGGAGACTGAACTCCCCTCTCACCTCCTGAGGTGGTCCCTCCAAGTCAGAGTTGAGGCACATGGATGGGGCGGTGTGGGGGTAGCTCGCACTGCCGCTGCTGTACCTGTCCTGTGGATAAATTAGAGGACTTCAGTCTCCAGGGCTGTCAATCCGAAACCTTTCGCTAACACCAAACTCAACATCCACATTAGCTCAGTGCTGATCGAGGGCTCGCCCTGCTCTACGCACGACTCTGAGCTGCGAAGACAGAGAGCGCAAGGCCCACCGGGAGCAGGGCCCGGGGGCTGCTGCGGGCCTGGGCCGGGCACGGGGGCGGAAAGAAGGAAGGGGAGAAGAGGGGCAAGGGGAGGGAAGAGATGCGTGGCTGTGGGAAGCCTGCTCCTCACTGCTCTAACGGGAAGGCGGCCGGCTCCCGCCCCGGGGGCCCGCTGGCCGCGGCCCCGCCGCTGGCCCCGGGTGCAGAGCGGCGGGAGAAGCTGTCGGGGAGGCGGGAGGGCTGACCGGGTTCAGGTGGGGAGGAAGAGGCAAGGAGAGGGGCAGGGGCGGGGAGGAAGGGGACGGCGGCAGGTCCGTCCCCAGAACAAGCGTGGCGGGGCTGGGAGGGAGGAGAGCAGAGTCAGGCCCGGCTCTGGGGGCGGCAGCCACAGCCCTTCCCTGAGCCCCTTCCCTGCCCTGCCTACGGAGGTGGCACTGAGAAGCCAGGCCCTGCCACCCCGAGGGCGTCCCTGGCAGCAGGAGCAGCGGCTGTGCCCTGGTTTGCCCTGGTTTGGTTTGCCCTGGTTTGTTTCTCCGAGCGCTGGGGCAGCCCCGGGGGCGCAGGGCGGGAGCAGCTGAGCGCGCTGGGCCCCGCCAGCCCGGGGCGCGGGCGTTACAGCGGGCAGGACCCCAAGGGACACCCGTCCCCTGTACGGGGCGCAGGGCAGGGCAAGGGCCACTCCCCAGCCCAGCGCAGAGGGACTGAAGCCCTGCCACCTGACACTACTCCTGTCTGACACCCTGCCCTGCCCTCCCCTCCTGAGACACGAAGCCTTTGCGCACCCCAACCCTACCCCCGGCACAGGCTGAGCCGTTGCACCCCGAAAACCAGTGGCAGAGAGCAGAGAACTCCCAACCTCCGGGCCAGCCACCCACGGGAGGTCACAGCGAGTCCTTGGAGCCAGCCCGAGGCAGAGGGGCAGAGCCTGGCTTAGGCAGCTCGGCCCCACTCAAACCCCCAAGCCGCCACCACGCTGGCAGGCAAAAGGGTTTTTTTTTCTGGTCAGGTAATTCCAGGAGCGTTTTCCAGCACCCTCTCCTCCCCAACCGGCCCTCAGCAGGGGGAGGGGGCCGAGGCCCAGCCGAGCCGCTTGGGGCCGAGGGCACGGCGTGGGTGACGGGCGCGTGGGGCGCGCGGGCGGCTCGGTACGACCCCCCTGCCCCACCCCACCCCACCCCGCACCCCAGGAGCAGAGGAGAGGCCTTACCTGGCCGCCTGCAAAGATGACGGGAGAGCTGGATGGCTTGGGTCGGTACGGGATGGTGACACCCTTCGGGGGAGACTGTGACAGGCAGAGAGGACAGGTCAGACACTGAGCACAGACAGCCCTGATACCCACACCCCACGGCTCTGCCCTGCACCTCCAGCTGGCCCTCTGGCCACCCAGGGCACCGTGACTCCTTCCCACCCAGGGCACCCCAGGGCACCGTGACTCCTTCCCACCCAGGGCACCGTGACTCCTTCCCACCCAGGGCACCGTGACTCCTTCCCACCCTGGGCTCGGGGCCGGGGGAGGACAGCCAGGAGCACAGCAGGGCCGTGGGTGACGCCATGAGCTCCATCGAGGCCCCGCTCGACCCCGTTTTAAGCAGCTCCGAGCCTCACCTGGATGAGGCTGTAATCCCCAGCTATCCCTTTATCCCCCAGCAGTTTGCTTCTCCCCCTCAGCACCTCCACCCCTCCGAGGGCAGCGGGATGCCCGCAGCACCAGCCTGCCCGGGGCGGGCCCGAGGAGGGGCCCTACCTCAAGCATGACGACGCAGATCTGTTTGACGCACTCGATGATGGACTGTGGGATCCCAGCGATGGTGATGGCTCGCTCAGTCGAGTTGGGCAGCATGTCTCCTGCCACCTGGACCTGTGCCCCCGTGCTCTGCCAAGTCAGGGGTAAAAATAGCCTGTCAGACCCCGGGCAGGGCTGAGACCTCAGCGACCAACCCCGTGCACGGTTATACATAGCCAAACTGCCCCCCAGCTCCTCCTTTCCCCCAAAATAAAGTCCTTTAATCCCAGCTGGATACAACTCGGTCACCGGGAGCCTGAGGCAGCAGAGGGGACCTGGCCCCAGCCTGTCCCTGTAACCCAAGCCAAGCCAGTCTCCACGGCAGCAGAGTTAACCCAACAGCACCCAGTGCTGAATGGCACGGCCGAGGGCAGCGCTGGCCTGGAGCCCAGCTCCCTCTCCAAAATCTGGGAAAAGGCTGGGGAGAGGGCAGTCAGGAGCCACGGGAAGGGGGCAGCAGGAAGCCAGGCTGTGAGACACAGTACTGGGCAGAGAAGGCTCTGCCCCAAGTCTCTCCGAGTTTGACAAGCACTAAAATACAGGGAGCGCCCAAACCCCCGAGATGCCACATCCCTTGGGCAGGGACAGCACAGGGATTCACCCCTGGGGACACCTGAGCCCCCCCGGGCCGGGCACCACGCACCTCTCGGATCTCCTTGATCTTGCAGCCTCCCTTGCCAATGAGGGACCCGCACTGGCTGGCAGGGACCACAAGCCGGAGGGTGACTGGGGGCCGGCTGGCAGCTGTGCTGTTGGTCATGGAGCTGCTGATGTCCTGCGAGGAAGAGGAGGTGTTGAGGGCTCAGCCCGGCTGGAACGGCACGCGCTGGGGCCGTGCCCGGCACAGGGACAGGGAGGTGACGCTGGCACCAGCGGCACAAGGTGACCTCGGGGCTTTCCCAGGACTTCCTCCGCAGCCCAGAAAAAAAACACGGATGTATTTTGGGGAAGCAGCAGCCAAACTCTGCTGCCTCAGTGGAAATGGGTTTAGGCAGCGGCCCAGGCTGGGTCCCACCTCAGCCAAGCAGGAACCGGCGCTGGAGGGGCACAAGGGACCGGGGGGCTCGGGGACTCCGCGGCTCCAGGGTCAGCACGCAGCCTCGCGCTGCACCAGGGATCAAGGCAGCAGCTCCGGGAAAAACAATCCCGGCGCAGATTACAGCGGTCATGTGCTGGCAGGGGGAGGGGAGGCACAAGGCCAGGGCTCAACTGACCTACTAAAAGCAAAGCTTCAGCTCCAAGGCCGGTGCCCGGAGCGCTGCAGAGCCGAGCAGCCCGTGGAGGACTCTGGCTCCCCGCATTCAGCACAAACAGCTCCAAACCCTGCAGCCTTTAACGCTGCAGTGAGAGCAGGGGGGTCTGGGGACAGGGCTGCCAGCTCAGGCTCGTTTGTCCCTGGGTAGTGTCCCACATCTACAGGGCAATGGAATTTGTACCCCCACAAGCAAGGTGAGGGCCACAGAGCTCTGCCCCACACCAAGTGAGGAGCACTCCCAATTCCTGCTCCCTCCAACGTGGAAATATCGACATCACAGCCCTGAGCAGGCTCTAACACCCGCAAGGTCCACGTTATCCAGCAGCAAAATCCCCCCTGGAAGTCACTGATTTAACAGGACCAGGGACACGATGCAGCTCCTCCAGCCCCACAGGGCTGCAGCCCCATCTCCTCCTTGGCAGGGCTGGGGACAGAACTGAGCCCTGGGTGGGCTGGGGGGGTGGCACAGCACGAGCAGAGCCGGGGGGGTTCCAAAGCTGCGGGCAGAAGTCCCTGCGGGGCTCTGGCTCCAGCAGTGCCTGGACCTTGCCCCAGCGCCGTGCCGGACAAAGATCGGGGCCAGGCAGGGAAGCTGTCCGTGCGGAACAGCGGCCCCGGGCCCCCGGGGCTCGGCTGGGGTCAGCCCTTCCGGAGAGAGAGGCAGAACGGGGCGGCGACTGCAGGACACACCTCTTCCAGTTTGTCAATGATCATCGCAAAAGCTTTGAAGATGGCGTTGGTGGGTCCCGCCAGGGTGATGATCCGCTCGGGGCAGTTCCCTTCCGAGATGTTGATGCGAGCTCCGCTCTGCGGGGAGGCAAAGGCCACCTCAGTGCTGCGGGATTCCTGCGGACCGCCCGCTGGGCAGAGCCCTCCCTCCTCCTCCTCCTCCTCCTCCTCCCCTCCCTCGCTCGGGCAGCCATCTTCTCTCCTGCTCGGCTTCCTGCCGCGCCTGCCCGCAGCTCGCACAGCTCGCACAGCTCCCGGCAGCCCGCGCGCCGCGCTGCCGCCATCGCCCGCAGCCGCGCGGCACTCACCTCCTCTCGCATCTTCTTCACCGACTCGCCTTTCTGCGGGGACAAGAGACAAGGGGGACACGCGTCAGCGTGCACCGGGAGCCACGGAGGGAGGGGAGACGGGGAAAAGGGGAAAGGGAGGGCTAGGAGAGTTTGTTCCTCGCTTACCTTCCCAATGATGCTTCCCACCTCCTGCGATGGAAACAAAAGCACCATTAGTCAGCGTTTTAAAAACTCCTGGAGCCCCAAGCCTAAACTCGGCTCTTTTCACAGTCAAAACAAGCTCCTGAGCACTTGAGATCTGCCCCTCAGGTAACTGGGGTTTATCCCAGTTGTGCGGCTCTCGTTCCCACCGGGTCAATCTGCCAACCCCAATAGTTATTTTCTTCGCTGGCGGCACCCCAGGATCTGCCCGGGCGCCCGCAGCACATTCCCGGCCCTGCAGCAGCTCCGGGAGATCCCACGGACGCGCCCAGCCCACCCGTGCCGGGCCCGGGCTCCCCACAGAGGGGACACGAACCTTTCCGTGCATGAGTAGCCGGATGGTGAGCGTGACATTGAGACCCCCTTCGATGACTCCGGTGTCCATGGTGGGCAGCGCGGGGTCGGCTCAGGCTGTGGCAGCGCTCGGGCCTCGGCTGGGGGGAGAGGGGCTGGATGAGAGAGGGGCTCTGCCAACCCCCCCAAGCCTGTCCGGGCAGGATTCCAGCCTCCCTGGGCTGCCTCTCCCCTCAGATCGCCCCCTCAAGTGCTGGGACGATCCGTGGTGCTTTGGCTCCTCCTCCTACGAATTTCCAGAGCTGAACTGGACCGATCCCGCCTGGACCCAGCAACTGTTGGGGTCATGAGGGTCCTGCGCAGCCCCTGCCTCCCCCCAGCCCTGTTCTGTGCAGGGGCTTCTCTGAGGGACACCTGAATGCTTGAGGGTGACCCCCGGCAGCACTGGGGACACAAACGGTTCCTGGACACGACCAGGGACGCCGAGGGGGCACTGAGGGCTAATCGCGGTCCCTGCAGGTCCGGGGAAGCTGCCGCTCCCCCCGAGCCCCACGCTTTTCCCAGCCCAAGCCTTCCGATGGGCGCGGGCAGCCCGGTCCCGGGGGTTCGGCCCGCCGGGCAGCCGGGATTAGAGAAAAGAAACTCCATGGGCTGCCGGAGCCCGCGCGGGGCCCCTCGGAGCAGGTTCCGAGGCGATTCCCTCAGACCCAGATAAGGCACATGAGCGCACGATCAGGTTTCAAACCACCTGAGTCGGCAGCGCTTGCAAAACAGCCCGGCCGGCCCCGGCCGAGCGTTTCGCGGCAATCCGGTAAATAATCTCCCATTTCGGCTCCGCTTCTGCCCCATCAAAGTTTATCCGCGGCCCAGCCCGGCCCGGGGCCGCGCTGCCTCGCTGGCACCGGAGGGTTCCGCCGCGGCCCCGGGATCCAGCCCCGCAGCGGGCCGAGGGCAGCCCGGGCCCGGCCGGGGACAAAAGGGGCCCGGGCCGGGCTCCCGGCGAGGCCTTTCCGCCAGGAAACTTCCCCGATGGCGCCGCGCCCGGAGCGCCGGCCCGAACCGGGCCCGCGGCCCCCGAGCCAGCTCGGCCCTGCGCGGGGAGAACCGGGCCGGGTCCCGGTCCGGGGGAGCGGGAGGGGAGCGGCTGTCCCGGAGCGACCCCCGGGACAAGGCGGGTGAGGGGATCCCGGGCCGGCGGCTCCGAACGGGACCGGAGCCCAGCGGGGGAACCGGGGGGAGCTGGGGTCGGGGGGGAGAAATGGGGTTCTGCTGCACGGCGGACCGGGCCGGGCGGCTCCGAGCCCGCTCGGGAGCGGGGATCGCCGTTCCGCCGCGGGCAGCCCCGCGGGGACGATCCCGGGGCCGGCGGGGCGGCGGCGGCCCCGCGCGGGCCCGGCCGAGCGCCGCCTCCCCGCTCCGGCGGGGGGAAAACAACAGCGCGGGATGGCGGAAAAACCGGGCCCGGCCGCGAGAAACTCCCGAAATAAAATTAAAAAACCCAAAAGGGAAGAAAAAAATCAAAAAATCCAACTCCAAAAAGACGGAGCGGAAAGAAAGAAAAAAAAAAAAAATGTCCTCCCGCCCCTCGGGCCCCCCCGCCGCCACCGGGCCGGGCGGGGGGCGGCGGCGCCATGTGACGCACGCGGGGCCCGCTCCCCCCGGCCCGGTTCCGGGGGGGTTCGGGGGGATGTTGGCGGCGCGCGGCCCCGGGGCCGTTGCGGGCCCGGCCCGGCGGGCGGCGCGGGCCGCACAGGCCGCACAGGCCGCGCGGGCCGCGGGCGCCGTGAGGGCGCGGCCGGCGGGGGGGGCCCGGCCCGGGGTGGGGGGGGGTGGGAGGGGGAGAGGATCGGACCCGGATGGCGGCCGGGGGGGGCGAGGGGGCCCCGCGGGGAGAACCGGGGGGCGGCGGTGGGGGGGCGGGGGGGGCGATGGGGGGGGCGGGTGGTCGGGCCTACCTGTGTCGGCGCCGGTAACGGCGGTGGGCGAAGGGCGCTCCGGGCGGAGCGGGAGGAGGGAGGGCGGGAGGGAGGGGGGGGGAGGCGGGGAGGGAGCGCGGCGGGCGGGCGCGCGGGATGGCGGCGGCGGCGGCGCGGGCGCGGCTGCTCCGGCTGCGGCGGCCGCGGGTCTGGGAGGGGGCGGCGGGCGCGGCCCGATTTACACCCGCCCCGACCCGGAAACGCACCGCGCGCGCGGGGCGGGCCGGAGCGGCCGCCGCACCGCACTGCGCCCCCCGGCGGCGGGGAGGTCCGGCGGGCACCGGCGGCACCGGCGGCACCGGGGGGCGATGGGGACGGGATGGGGAGGGGATGGGGGGCACCGGGGGGCACAGGGGATAATGATAATGGGGGCACTGGGGGAAATGGGGGTAAAGGGCAGCGGTTAAAGCCGTGGTAGAATTGCGTACGGGGAGCTATGGGGCACTGGGGGGCACTGGGGGGCACTGGGGGGCACTGGGGGGCACTGGGGGGCACAGGGGATAATATAATGGGGACACTGGGGGAAATGGGGGTAAACGGCAGCGGTTAAAGCCGTGGTAGAACTGTGTACGGGGAGCTATGGGGTGCCTGGGGGGCAGAAGGGGCAATGGGGGGCACTGGGGGGCAATAGGGTGGCACAGGGGCAGCCCCCCCTCCCCAGCAGCATTGGGGTTTGTGTGCCCCCCAAGCCCAGCCCCCATCGGCGCGAGGCAGACGCAGACACACATTGGGGTGTCCCAGAGTTTATTGGGGGACAGTGGGGACACCCCGGTCCCCCCCGCCCATGGGAGCAGGGCACGGGGGCCGTGGGGACAGGATGGGGGTCCGGGGCTGTCCCGGTGGTCACAAGGGTCCCACGAGGTCCCGGGTGGCTCCCGGTGGTCCCGGGTGATGCCGCGGGGTCCTGGGGGGTCCCAGGAGCCTCAGTCGGAGCTGCTGGAGGAGGAGGAGGAGGAGGAGGAGGACGAAGAGCGCTGTGGGGGGGGACAGCAGAGCCGTGAGCCCTGAGGGGGGCTGGGGTGACCCCCTGTCCCCCCCCGGGTCCCCCCCACCTTGTGCCTCTTGTGAGCCTTCTTCATCCTCTTCTTCATCTTCTTGGCCGCCTTCTTGTCCAGCCCGGGGGGGAACGAGGGGAGCACCCCGGGGTGGGGGAGCACCCCGGGGTGGGGGAGCACCCCGGGGTGCGGGGGGCCCAAGGGGGGGCCTGAGGGGGCCAGGGGCGGCCCCGGGGGGTACGGGGGGACCCCCGCGGGGTACGGGGGCTGCCCTGGGACCCCCATCGGGTTGGGGGGCGCCGCGGGCGGGGGGTACACGGGGTTGGGGGGTGGGACCTGGGGGGGGTACGTGGGGTTCGGGGGGTACGCGGGGTTGGGGGGGGGCGGCTGTCCTGGGGGGGGAAGGAAAGAGGAATTGAGGAGGGGGTCTGACCCCGGGGGGGGTCAAGGCAGCCCCCCCAGTTTGGGGTGTCCCCCTGTACCTGCACCAGGGTTCCACATGGTGGGAGACTCCAGGACCTGGGGGGGGCACGGGGGGTGAGCGGGGACCCCCCCAAACCCCCCCCGCTGCTGTGGGGACCCGCCGGCACCCAGAGGAAACTGAGTCAGGGCGGATTTGGGGAGCACAGGCGGATTTTGGGGTGCGGGGGGGTCCCGGGACTTCGCTCCCACCTTCGCTCCGGCCGCGGCCCCTCCCGGCAGGAAACGGGGCGGGGCTTGTGGTGGCCCCGCCCACCCGGTTCATTGCCCCGCCCACCCGGTTCCTGGCCCCGCCTACACGGTTCATTGCTCCGCCCACCCGGTTCCTGGCCCCGCCCCTCCGGCCCCGTGCCTCAGTTTCCCCACAAGTTCCCGGTCATTTCCCGGTCCCCAGTGCCCGTCCCGTGCCTCAGTTTCCCCACAAATCCCCGGTGATTTCCCGGTGCCGGCCCCGTGCCTCAGTTTCCCCACAGATCCCCGGTGATTTCCCGGTCCCCGCCCCGTGCCTCAGTTTCCCCACGCACCTCTCGGGGGGCTGTCCCCGGGCCGGGCTCCCCCGGGGCCGGTGCCGGTGCCGGTGCCGGTGCCGGTGCCGGTGCCGGTCCCGCCGCCAGGCGCTGGAGCCGCTGCAGCGCCCGCTCGGCCGAGAGCCGCGCCTCGGGGTCGGGGTCCCAGCAATCCTCCAGCAGCTCCGGCAGGGCCCCCCCGGGCTGCGGGACCCCCAAGGTGGGGATGTCCCCCCGAACATCGCCGGGCAGCGGGGAGGGGACCCCCGGGCAGCGACCCCCCCAAACCCCCCTTGGGTGTCCTGAGCCACCCACACCCCCCAAACCCTCTGGGGACCCGCGGGTTGACACCCCAAAACACGGGCAGGGCACCCCCAGTACCCTCGGCATCCTTGGGCAGATGGGCGGGGACACCGTGGGGGCCCCAAACGCCCCTGGGTGCCCCAAACACCCCTGGGTGTCCCAAACACACCTGACACCCCAAACACCCCTGGGTGCCCCAAACACCCCTGGGTGCCCCAACCACACCCCATGACACCCCAAACACACCCCAGGACACCCCGAACACCCCTGGGCACCCCAAACACATCCCAGGACACTCTGAACACCCCTGGACACCCAGGCAGGGACCCCCCCGGACCCCTGCCCCCCCGGGACCCCCGTGCCCGCCCCTGCCCGGGCTCTGACCTGGGGGGCGCGGTGCCAGGCCGGGGGGATCAGCGGCCGCCGCCTCTCGTGGGCGGCCAAGCGGCGGAGCTGCGCCCCGCTGGGGCTGGAGCCCAGCTCGGCCTCGTAGGCCAGCCGGAACGGCGGCACCGGGGCTCCTGCGGGGCACCGGGGGCTCAGCGGGGCGGGGGCAGCGCGGGGGCACCGGGGGGGCAGCGGGGGCACCGGGGGCA
The DNA here is from genome assembly GCF_048771995.1 of Taeniopygia guttata. NCBI lineage: Eukaryota > Metazoa > Chordata > Aves > Passeriformes > Estrildidae > Taeniopygia > Taeniopygia guttata. The sequence continues at coordinate 5,025,004 of NC_133054.1, forward strand.
GCGGGGCTCACCGGGGCTCAGCGCCTGGCAGCGGGACAGGATCTCCCAGAGCAGCAGCGCCAGCGCGTAGACGTCGGCCTGGCGCAGCGCCCGGCCCCAGGCCCGCAGGTCCAGGCTCTCGTCCAGGATCTCGGGCGCCAGGTACCGCTGGGTGCCCGCCTGCACCCCAGCGGGACGTCAGCTGGGGCGCCGGGGACACCGGGAACACTGGGGACAGCAGGGCCACAAAGGCCACCAGGACCCAGGGCCACCAAGGCCACCAGGGCCACCGGGGTACCAGGATCACCAGAGCCACCAGGACCCCAGGCCGGACTCACGAGGGTGCGTGAGCTCAGCTGGCACCCGCAGCCCGCGCCGCCGGTGACATCTGGGGTGCCATCCCCAACCCGGGGCCGTCCCCTCCCAGTGCCACCCCGTGCCACCCGTGTCACCTTGCGGATGGCCACGGCGTGGCGGCCGTCGCTGCTGTCCTGGGCCCGTGGTGGCAGCGCCAGCGCCAGCCCAAAGTCGCCGATGGCGCAGGTGCCATCGTCCCGCACCAGCACGTTCTGGCTGCTCAGGTCCCGGTGCACCACGCTGGGCTTGTAGAGCCCTGCGGGCACGGCGGGCACGGCGGGTCACGGCGGGCACGGCGGGTCACGGCAGGCACGGCACGGGGCAGGGGACACCGCGTGCCACCCGCGCTCACCGTCACGCCACAGCTCCTGGTGCAGGAAGGCCAGGCCGCGGGCCAGCGACAGCGCCAGGCGCACGCTGCCCGCCCACGTCCCCACGTGCTGCCCCAGGAAGTGCCGCAGGGAGCCCTGGGGACACGCGGGGGACACGCGGGGGACACGCGGGGGACACGGGTGGGACACGGGGCACCCCCCGGGATGTCCCACGCCTCTCCCTCCGTCAGGCTGGCATCGCCACCCCGCTGCTCCCCACTGTCCCACAGCCCCCCGAGCTCCTGAGACCCCTGGCACAGCCCCGAGCCCCCCAAAGCCCCGTTACCCCAAAGATCCCCGAGCCCCCGTTACCCCAAAGATTCCCGAGCCCCCGTTCCTCCGGTACCCCCGAGCCCCCAGACTCCTGTTCCACCCACTCCTGTATCCCTCGAGCCCCCCAAACTCCTGTTCCACCCTCTCCCGTACACCCCGAGCCCCCAAACTCCCGTTCCACCCACTCCCGTACCCCCCAAACTCCCGTCCCACCCCCTCCCGGTCCCCCCCGGTCCCCCCGAGTCCCCCAAACTCCCGGTGCCCCCCGGTGCCCCCGGTGCCTCCTTGCCCGGACCCACGGCGGGGTAGAGCTGCAGCACCAGGAGCCCGGCCCGGCCCCGGTGCCCCGAGCCCCCAAAGTCCCGGTGCCCCCCGGTGCCCCCCGGTGCCCCTTGCCCGGACCCACGGCGGGGTAGAGCTGCAGCACCAGGAGCCCGGCCCGGCCCCGGGGCCCGCCGGTCCGGCTGTGCAGGAGCCGCGCCACGTTCTGGTGCTCCATCAGCGGCAGCGCGTGAACGGCGCGTTCGGCGCGGAACCTCCGCCCGGCCCCGGCCGCGAACGCCTTGATGGCCACGGGCCGCCGGCGGAGCGACCCCCGCCACACGGCCGAGAAACGGCCCGCCTGCAGCACCTGCCGGGACACGGGGACAGCTGGGACAGCGTGTCCCAAACCCACGGGGACACAGCTGGCACCCCGACCCCACGGGGACACGGGGGACAGCTGGGACCGCAACCCGCGGGGACACGGGGGACAGCTGGGACAGCGTGTCCCAAACCCGCGGGGACACAGCTGGGACCGCAACCCCACGGGGGACAGCTGGGACCGCGTGTCCCCAAACCCGCGGGGACACGGGGGACAGCTGGGACCGCGTGTCCCCAACCCCCCGGGGGACACAGCTGGCACCCCAACCTCGCGGGGACACGGGACACAGCTGGCACCGCGTGTCCCCAACCCCACGCCACCCCGACACGGGGACCCCCCTACCCGGGCACCTCTGGGGGTCCCCGGTCACCCTCAGCGCTGCTGTGCCCCCCCCCGCCCCGGACTGATGTCCCCTCTGCCGTGAGTGTCCCCACGTCCCCTCCCCATATGGGGGTCCCCTCCCAGCATCACCGCCTTCCCCGTGCGTGTCCCTCGCCCCACGGCTGTCCCCCGTGGGTGTCCCTCGCCCCGCGGGTGTCCCCCCGTGCGTGTCCCTCGCCCCACGGCTGTCCCCCGTGGGTGTCCCTCGCCCCGCGGGTGTCCCGCACCTGCAGGAAGTGCAGCGCAGGCAGGTCCGGGCTGGGGGGCTCCGGGGGGACCCCGATTCTCCGCCCCCCCCGCGGCAGCTGCCCTGGGCGGGCCCGTGTCCAGCGCAGCCCTGGAGGGGGACACCGGGGACACCCCCATGCGGGGACCCCCCCCCAGAAACCCCCCCAAATCAGGGACACGGGACCTGGGGACACCAGGGACCTACAGCCCCCCTCGCCAGGCAGGGGACACGGGGAATGGGGCACCCCGGGATCCCCGGGACACCGGGACACCCCACCGGGTCACACGGACACCGGGGACACCCCAGGGGGTCACAAGGACACCGGGACACCCCACCCAGGGGTCACAAGGACACCGGGACACGCCACCCCAGGGACAGGGTGACACAAACTTGGGGACCCCCCCTCCATCCACCCGGGAGACCCGCGCTCCGGGAACACCAGAGATGTGGCATTTGGGGACACCCAGGGGGCACCGGGGCGGGGCTGGCTGTGCCCGGGGGTCCCCCCGTCCCCGCCCTGTCCCTGTCCCTGTCCCTACCGAGGCCGCCCAGGCAGACGAGGAGGATGAGGAGGAGGGGGGCGGCCCCCAGCAGCCACAGGGTCCCCGCGGAGCCCCCCTGGCCGGGCACTGGGGACAGAGACTGCGGTGACACGGAGCCCCCCGGGTGTCCGGGGGCTGCTGGGGGACACTTTAGGGGTGCTGTGGCTTCCCCAGACCCCCGCGAGTCCCAGCCCCCCTCAGGGACCCCCCTCCCCGTCCCCCACGGGTCCCCCGTGGGTCCAAGGTCCACCCAGCCTCCCCCCGTGGGTCCCCGGTGTGTCCCCGGTGTGTCCCCGGTGTGTCCCCACGGCCGAGCGCCCCCCGAACGCCCCGGTGGGTGCCGTACCTGGGCCCTGGCGGGACCCCCCCAGCCCCCCGAACGCCCCCGGTCCGTACCTGGGCCCTGGCGGGGCCCCCCCAGCCCCCCGAAGGCCCCGGTGGGTGCCGTACCTGGGCCCTGGCGGGGCCCCCCCAGCCCCCCGAACGCCCACGGTGCCGTACCTGGGCCCTGGCGGGGCCCCCCGAGCCCCCCGGTCCGTACCTGGGCCCTGGCGGGGCCCCCCCGGCCCCCCGAACGCCCCCGGTGCCGTACCTGAGCCCTGGCGGGGCCCCCCCAGCCCCCCGAAGGCCCCGGTCCGTACCTGGGCCCTGGCGGGGCCCCCCCGGCCCCCCGGCCGTGCCGGTGCCGGTGGCGTTGCCGTTGCAGAGGTGGCCGTGGCACAGGCACAGCAGCACGGAGCTGCCGGGGTGTCCCGCGGGGCTGGGGGCGCAGGTGGCCGAGGGACACGCGTCCCCCCGGCCCCCCCAGCAGCCTGGGGACAGCGGCACAGTCACCCCGGGGCCCCAAAATGCCCCCGGGGTAGGAAGAACCCCTCCATTGTACCCCAAAATCCCCCCAGGACAGGACCAACCTCTCCATCCCACCCCAAAATGCCCCCGGGGCAGGACCAAACCCCTCTATCGTACCCCAAAATGCCCCCGGGGCAGGACCAAACCCCTCTATTGTACCCCAAAATGCCCCCGGGGCAGGACCAAACCCCTCCATCCCACCCCAAACTCCCCCCGGGGCAGGACCAACCTCTCCATCCTACTCCAAACTCCCCCCAGGGCAGGAAGAACCCCTCCATCCCACCCCAAAATCCCCCCAGGGCAGGACCAAACCCCTCCATCGTACCCCAAAATCCCCTCGGGGCAGGACCAAACCCCTCTACCGTACCCCAAAACCCCCCCGGGGCAGGAAGAACCCCTCCATCCCACCCCAAAATCCCCCCGGGGTAGGGCCAAACCCCTCCATCCCACCCCAAACTCCCCCCGGGGCAGGCCCAGCCCCTCCCCACGCCCCTCTGCCCCCGCAGCCCCCCACCCCCGAGCCCCGGGGGTCTCACCCTGCACCAGAGCGTGGCTGCGGTTCCAGATGCCCACGCAGCACTGGCCGGGGGGGCAGCGCACGGCCCCGGCCGCTGTGCCCCCCGCGCCCCCCAGCGCGCCCCGCACGCTCGGGTGCTTGTAGGACACGCAGGTCAGGTTGTGGGGGCCTGGGGGGGACACGCTCGTACCGTGAGGGGGCTTGAACCCCCCAAAAAACCCCCCCAGCCCCGGCTGTGCCCCCCAGCACCCACCTGGGTGCCCCATGGGAGCCTCCGGGGGTCCGTGGGAAGAGGAGCGGAGCAGGAGAAGGAGGAGGAGGAGGAGGAAGAAAAGGAGAAGGAGAAGGAGGAGGAGAGGAGGAGGAGGAGGAGGAAGAAAAGGAAAAGGAGAAGGAGGAGGAGGAGGAGGAGGAGGAGGAGGAGGAGGAGGAGGAGGAGGAAGGTGCTGCCCCCGCATCAGGGAGGAGAGAGCCGGGGTGTCGGGGGGGGCAGCCAGGCCTGGCCCGTGCCCCACATCGTCACCCAAGTGCAGCTCAGGGTCCCCTGTCCCCGCTGGTGCCACTCTGGCAGCCACTGCACCCCTGCCAACCCCCCAAAACCGGCCGTGCCACCCCCCCAAAACCGGCTTGTGCCACCCCAAAAAACCGACTGTGCCACCCCCCAAAAACCGCCTGTGCCACCCCCCAAAAACCAGCCCTGCCACCCCCCAAAAACCGCCTGTGCCACCCCCCAAAAACCGGCTGTGCCCCCCCCCAAAAACCGGCCGTGCCCCCCCAAAAACCGGCCGTGCCCCCCCAAAAACCGGCTGTGCCCCCCCAAAAACCGGCCGTGCCCCCCCAAAACCGGCCGTGCCACCCCCCAAAAACCGGCCCTGCCACCCCCCAAAATCCGGCCGTGCCCCCCCAAGGGACCCCCCCGCAGACTTCCAGACAACGCCAGCGACTCGTGTTTATTACAAAAAGAACTCGTCGTTCCCCATTTACAAAGGAGCCCCCCAAAACTAACAGTTTCATCTAAGTCTTTTTGTACAAAAAAATAGCACTTTGGGACCCAGAAAAAAAAAAAATCATCCACCATCCTCCCCCCCCCAAAAAAAACCCAAAATCGCCTCTGGGGGGGGAGGTTTATACATCAGCCACCGGATTTGTAAAAACCAACCCCCCTCCCCTCCCCTTCCCCAAATTAAAACAACAGAGACGGGACGAGATCAAACAGGGAGAGAATTATTGCCAGTTTGGGGGGCCGGACCCCCCAGGACCCCCCCGCTGCATAGAGAACCGGCCCCGGCCCCCCGGAATGAAGGGGTGACAGTGGGTTAAAGCTGGGAGATGGGGCAGCCCCCAGACCCCCCAGAGCCCCCCAGAGCCTCGCTGGGGTGTGGGGGGCAGGAGCGGAGCGGGGGGCTCATCCCCAGCCTGTCCCCCCCTTGTCAAGGCACGTTTGTGTTTTGTGTCCCCCCCGGGCACGGCTGGGGGGGTTTGGGGGGCGCTGGGGGGTTTGGGGTGCCAGGAGCAGGGTGGGGACCCCGGTGCCAACAGAGCCAAAGTGGGGCGGGGGGATCCAGCCGCCCCCCAGCCCCGGCACTGGGAGCAGCGCTGGTGGTGTGGAGCCCCCCAAAATGCTCTGATCCCCCCAAAAAAGCGCAGGGGAGCAGCCCAGGCTCGAGCAGAGACCCCCGGGGGTCCCAGAGGAAAGCCGAGCTCCTTTGGGGACAGTCCATGGGGAAGGGACAGCGGGGACAGCCCCGGGGGGACACAGCGGGGACAGCCCCGGGGGGACACAGCGGGGACACCCCCGGGGGGACACAGCGGGGACACCCCCGGGGGGACACAGCGGGGACACCCCAGGGGGGACACAGCGGGGACACCCCCGGGGGGACACAGCGGGGACACCCCAGGGGGGACACAGCGGGGACAGCCCCGGGGGGACACAGCGGGGACACCCCAGGGGGGACACAGCGGGGACACCCCGGGGGGACACGCCGGGGACAGCCCCGGGGGGGACACAGCGGGGACAGCCCCGGGGGGACACAGCGGGGACACCCCCGGGGGGACACAGCGGGGACAGCCCCGCACCGGGTCGGGATCGGGTTTGGCACTTGATCCCCTCTGGGGACAGAGCTGGGCTCGGGGGGTGTCGGGTGGGGGTAAAATCACCAAATTGAGCATTAAATTAAGAAACCTCCTGTTTTTTGTCCCAATCCTTTGCGGGTTTTGGGCTGGGGGGGGTGGGGGCGGGGGGAGCTCATAGTGCTTCACAGGGTTATTAAAATACAAATGCTTAAAGTTTCCTATATAAAAATATACAAATGCAAAAATAGATATCGAGAGAGAGAGCTGGGGGAGGGTCTGGGGGGGCCGGGCCCTGCGCCCCCTCCCCGGGGAGCTTCTGCTGCCTTTCCTTTGTTGTTTTACAAAATAAAAACCCAAATCAAAACAAGATTCCTGCTGGTTCCCAGAGCTCCGGAGCGGGCAGAGCTCCGGGATGGAGATGGGCAGCGGGGTCAGCTCCTTTCCCGAGGGACTCGGCACCTTCCCGGTGCCCCTGGCTCTGCCGGAGCCTCTCCCGGGAACGGGAGCAGGAGAAGGGCGGGGAGCACGGGCAGGAGCATCACCAGAACGGCCCGGGGCAGGCAGGATGAACTCCTGGGGCAGGTGGAATTAATGCCCCAGGCAGGTGGGATGAACAGCCCAGGGCAGGAGGGATTAATACCCAGGGTAGGTGGGATTAATTCCCGGGGTAGGTGGGAATAATGCCCCAGGACAGGTGGGATTCATGGATCTGCCGTGCCCCCGGGGCTTCTCCCCCTGCACCCCCTGACCCCAGGATGGGAGCGGGGAAGTTCCCACTCAGCTCCCTGCCCTCCTCCTCCTCCTCCTCCTCCTCCTCGGGGTCACTCCAGGGCCCCCAGGCTCACCCCAAAGCTGCTGCTCGGGAACAATCCCAATTTCCCCGTCTGGGGATCCCTTTGTGCCTGGGGCAGGAAGAGGAGGGTGTGGGAGGAAGAGCGGAAAGGACCGAGCCCTCCCACGGTGGGAAGAGCAGGATCCTGCAAAACCCTTTTTGGTTGTTTTTTTAACAAGCTCTCCCTATTTCCAGCACCGTTTTTTCCTTTTTTTCTGTGGGTGCCACAACAAAACCCTCGTGTCCCTGCGGTGCTTCCCCCTCGCTCCAGACCGGCTGAGCTCCGCAGATTCTCCTTTTTCCCAATTATTACTATATTATTATTAATTCCAATGCTGGCTGTAATTTAAAAAATCAACTTTTCCCCCCGAGCAGGCTCCAGTTGTCCCTCCAGGGCTGCGTCCCGGCCCCTCTGTCCGAGACCTTCCCAGGAGCAGCTCCACTCCCACGGGACCGGGAGCCTCGCCAAGAAAACGGCTGGAAAAACCCGAGATCCAGAGAAAGAAAATAAAAACAACACCTGCCGAGGCAGGGGAGGGCAGTGGGAGTCCAAGGGCGAAAAATCCAGCGGGATCTCCCCCGAGAATGCCAAAGGAATGACAGAGTCACCTCAGAGCAAATGTCCGACCGCCCGGGAGGGTGCGGGGCTCTGGGGGGGTCCGGGCGGGGAGGGAGAGCTCGGGCATCGTCCCAGAGGGGCCAACCTGCTCCAGGATAAGGCATCAAAGGGACCACGCCATGGTCACAGCAACATCTCTCCTCTCTCAAACGAACACATTTTATATTTTTATATATATAATAATAATATAGAATCTTTTCTCTTCTTTTTTTTTTTGCTTTTTTGCTTTTTTTTTTTTTGTATTGTTTTGTTGATATTTCTGTTGTCAGGGTTTCTTTTTTGTTGTTGCTTTTCTTTTTTTTGTTTTTTTTTGCCTTTTTTTTTGTTTTTTTTGCTAAAAGGACCGAGGCATGAGGATGCCAAGGGACCTCGGGTGGGGAGGCAGGAGGGGCGGGGGAGGAAAAAAACGGGGAGGGAGGGAGGGGGGGACAAAAAAAAAAAAAAAAAAAAAAAATCAAGCCGAAATTAAAAAATATATATATATATAGCTCTGGCCTTCGAGTGGAGGTGGCAGCGCTCAGAAGCCGTTGCCGCTGATGTTGATGGACTGCAGGTCGGCCACCTGCATGACGTTGATGCCGCTGCTGGCCAGGCGGGCGATGCCCTCGGGGCAGATGGCCTCCATGGCCACCATGTTGGTGGCGATCAGCGCCGAGGGCGTGGCGCCGCCGCCGCCGCCCTCGGCCGCGGCCGCCGAGTCCAGGGGCACGGCCGAGACGTTCATGGCCACGCCGGCGGCGCCTCCCTTCTTGTTCTGGTGGGTCTTGATGTGCTTGGAGAGGTGGTCGCTGCGCATGAAGCGTTTGGGGCACTCCGGGCAGGCGAACTTCTTCTCTCCTGGGGACGGGAGAGGGGCGTGAGGGGCGGCACAACGGGGAAAGGATTGCTGTCGTCAGGCTTTCTTTTTTGTTGTTGGCTTTGTTTTGTTTTTTGTTTTTTGGGTTTTTTTTGCCTTTTTATTGCTAAAAAACCAAAACCTCAAGGGCAGGAAACTCTTCCCTTTTTTTGGGAAGAGGTTCCTACCCTTGAGAGGGTCAGACCCCGCAGCGAAGACCTGAAGGCCAATTCCCCTGATTTTGGTTAAAGGTTCCTCCCCACGCCAACGCTCCGGCTGCGGAGGGGTCCCCCACCCCAAGAGAGGCCAAGGCTGGAGTTTGGGGTGCGGAATTTCGGGGTGGCCGCCCCACAGAGCCCCCCGAGCCCAGCCCCACCTGTGTGCGTGCGCTTGTGCCGCTGCAGCTCGTCGGAGCGGGTGAAGCGCTTCCCGCACAGCACCCAGGTGCAGATGAAGGGCCTCTCCCCCGTGTGCCACCGCAGGTGCGCCCGCAGGTGAGACGTCTTCCCGTACACCTTCCCGCAGCCCGGCACGTGGCAGATGTGCTGCTTCTTCTTCCCTGGGTCCCCAGAGCTCCTGCAACGAGGCAAGGGTTAAAAAACACCCGAGGGAATTTTGGGTGGTGTGGATCTGCTGGGTGAGGACTGGTGGCCCTGTGGGATGGATGGGTTTGGGGTGAGGATCGGCTGGGTCCTGCCCTTGGGTCACTCCAGGCACGGGGAATTGGGGCTGGGAAGCTGGGCAAGGACCCGAGGGTGCCCAGGTGGGGACACGGGTGGCCTTGGCAGGGCTGGGGGAGCAGCTGGATGGTGTGAGGGAGCTTCTCCAGCCCAAACAATTCAGAGAGTGGCACTCCGGGCGTGCCGGGCGCTCCTGGCGCTCACCTGCCCTCTCCTTCCTTGCAGTAGGGGCAGGTGCAGGCTTCCCTCCGCGTTTTCCGGCCCTGCTGGGGCTGGGGGTCCGGGCTGGTCTCCCCCTCCTCCACGGCCGCGCTCTCGTCGCCCAGCCCGTCCCCGCTGCCGCCGTGCAGCCCCAGCTGGGCCCCGTGCTCACCTGCAAGGCAAGGGACAGGGCAGGTCAGGCAGGTGAGGAACGGGGATCTCCTCTGCCTGAATCCCACCCTCCTCCCTCTGCTGCCCTGCCCTCCCCAGCCCCTGGGCCCCCCACACTTCCCAGTTTTGATCCAGGTCTTTAATTTATTTCCGCCTGTTTCACACCGATTTCCTCACGGGAAGGACATGCTGTCACCTGAACCTGGCAGCTTTGAGACAAATTCACCTTTTCCCAGCAATTCCCCCCACGAGGAATCTGATTTCTGTGCCCCGAGTGTGGCAGGTTTGAGACAAGCACACCTGGGGTTTTATCTCATTCCAGAGATGCTCTCCAAAAGCTGGAAAATGAAGCTCCAGGCGGAAATTATTCCCAAAAAACCCATCTGGGGCATTTCCTGGTGCTGTTTGCAGCAGCCCCAGCGAGGATGAGGTGACAGCAAGGTCCGTGGGGGTGTCCTGGGGCTGCTGGTCACTCCCTGCATTCCCAAACCCCCGCCCACCATCCTTCTGGGAAGCCCTGCTGAGACCAGACCTGGCCGAGCAGGGAAATTTCCTTTTACAACCCCAGATCTCCACGCAGGAGCTCCAAGGCAGGAGCTGGGCTGGGCTTGGAGAAGGACAAATTTCAAATCCCCCCGTGAGGCACAGGCCGGGCGCTCCTGGAGGTGCCAGGAGGGAGTTTCACAACCCCCAGACAGCGCTGGGAACGAGGAAGAATTCCTGGCAGGAACAATTCCCCAATCCCTGGTTGTGCCGGTGCCAGCAGGCGTCAGTGGTGCCTGGGCAAAGCCCCACGGAGGGACAGGAGCCACCAGAATGGGTCCCTGGGGCTCAGGAGGCACCAGAACGGGTCCCTGGGGCTCAGGAGGCACCAGAATGGGTCCCTGGGGCTCAGGGGGCACCAGAACGGGTCCCTGGGGCTCAGGAGCCACCAGAACGGGTTCCTGGGGCTCAGGAGCCACCAGAACGGGTCCCTGGGGCTCAGAGGAGGCACCAGAACGGGTCCCTGGGGTTCAGGAGCCACCAGAACGGGTCCCTGGGGTTCAGGAGACACCAGAACGGGTCCCTGGGGCTCAGGAGACACCAGAACGGGTCCCTGGGGCTCAGGGGGCACCAGAACGGGTCCCTGCCAAGCTGAGCATTCCAGGAGCTTCCCAGTCCCTCCTGGGAAGCTCCCCTGACGTGTCTGCAGTCACAGCCCCGCGCAGAGGGAGCCTGGGAGGGGTTTTTAAGCTTCCTAAGCCAGCAGTGACAGCTTTGTGCTCCAGCCATGGATTAGAGATTTCCCCGGATGGGAAGAGCTGCTGGGGAAAAAAAACAAAAAAAAACCCAAGGGAAAAAAATAAAAGCCAAGAGAAAACACAACTCTCCCCCAAAAACCCCAACCACGAGTTCTTTCCCCAAAAATACACCAGGGAGGGGGAGAATCCAAAGCCAGGATGCCTTGGAATGGCTTCAATCCTCCAAGAGGCAAAAGCCCACACGGCGTTTTCTGGACTTTTGGTGCTGGGGAACAAACCCCAATCCTGCTGCTGGAGGTCTGTGGCCGCCTCTCAGCGAGGTACAAGCGCAGGGCAGCAGATCCTGGAGCTGCAGGGCTCATCCCACCCCAAGCAGGAGCTCTGAAATCTCTGGGATAGGGCAGGTTCAGCGGAAAAGTGGGCAGGGAGGATAATTCACGTTTATTATCCCCGCTAACACACATCTCTGCTAAGACTAAAGCTTCCCTGGAGGCTGCACACTCGGGCCAGCAGAGCCCTAGAAAAATATATTATTAACAGAGCAAGAGGAGGTTTAATCCTGGGAGAAAAGAGATTTTGGGAAGGCAGGAGAGGGGAGCTGCCCCTGGCCCGGCTCCACCTCTGAGCCCCCCCGGAACGGGGCAGTTTCTGGTGTCCCACTAAAAACCCCAAACCCGGAATCTTGGCCTGGGCATTCCCTGCAGACAAGGTGCTCCTTGTGCAGGAAAAGCTGGGGTTTGTTTGCTTTATTTAGCAAACTACCAGGAGGTGAGAGCAGCTCTCACACCCACCCTGGCCAGCCTCAGGCAGGGGAACAGACCCCGTGTTCATTTTTAGGGGAAGAGCTGGAAATAAAACCCAAAACCAACAAAGCAGGGCTGATTGTGCAAACTCTGCACCTCTGGCGGCCGTGCCTGGGCAGAGGGTGAGGGGCAGAGCTGGCACCAGCACGACGTGGCTTCCACGCACCAGGAAGTTTTCAGGTGAAGAGAAAGAAATGCAAAACCTGGGGACACGCAGCCCCAGCCTCTCAGGGTGTGTTCCTGAAAATACCTCCAAAATCCACATTTTCAAGCTCACAGCTCGAGTTGTCCCCATTTCCTGCCCGGTTTTTGGGGTCACTGCCCTGCCCAGAACAAACCTCAGCTGCTCCAGACACACCAAAGAGCTGCACAAAGGGACAAAGTGGCTTTGGAATGATGTCCCCTTGGTTTTTTCCCCATCTGATTCCCTCCCTGGTTTGCAAAACGAGTTAATCTGCACCAGGAGCTCATCCATGTAAATGAGCCAAGCTCTGGCTCAGCAATTCCTTGGAGGTCGGGGCCTGGAGAGGGAAGCAGGGGATGGGGCAGGCTGTGAGCCTGCAGCCCAGTGAGTAATGGGGCTTTAGTTGGGACTCTGATGACTCCAGAAGCCACTCCTTGGGCAGCTCCTGTAATTGCTGGAGGTTTCTGTGCATCAGGATGAGCGACACTTCCTTTGGAGAGGGGATTCACCCTCCAAATTCCTGCCTGAATGGTCACAAACCGTGAGGAAGCCTCCGGTCCTGCCCTGGCTTGGCTGGGGTGAGCAGCACGGGCAGGTCCCACCACAGCAGCCCTGCCATCAGGCAGAAATGCCCGTGCCGGGCTGAGGAAGGAGGAAAACGCCTGGCTGAGACAGGGAAGGGCAATTCCCAAGGTGGGGAACCCCAGCAGGCGCCTCCCTCCTCACCCAAAGCTCTCCTGAGCCACAAATCCCAGGTTTTTAACCCCAAGGAGGAGGTGCTGCCTGTATCACCCCCAGGATCGAAGCCAGGCTGGGGAGGGAAGGATCAGGAGCCGTCGGACGCTGCCAAAGGTGGGGGACGCTGCCAAAGGTGGGAGCCGCCGCTCTGGAGAGGAGCCAGGCGGGAACTGCCCCAGACCCGGAGCCAGGAGCGTCTCCTGTGCGGGGTGATAAGGACGGGGCTCCAGCAGGGCTGGGGCTGGCCCAGATAAAGGGAAAGGCAGATTGGGGGTGGCAGACGGTTCTGGAGCCGGGACCTCTCCCGGCAGGAGGCACCGGGTGGGTGCCGGTGGTGCCCGACCCGTCGGACCGGCGCGGCCGCCAGCCCTTCCCAGCCCCGCTGAGCCTGGCCCGGAGCAGCAGCACGGAGAGGAGGAGGAGGAGGAGGAGGAGGAGGAGGAGGAGGAGGAGGAGGAGGAGGAGCAGGGCTGCCCCGGGGAGCCCAGGACCCACCGGCTGTCCCCCACGGGGACTCTGTGTGGGGCACAAGCCCACCGGACAAAGCTGCCAGGACACGGGCTCTGCCGGGACCGCTGCCCTTCTCCCCAAGCCATCCCCGGGCTCTGGGGGACGTGTCAGTCCCCAGGGAAGGACAGGGACGGAGGTCAGCCCAGGAATCCAGAGGGGCCGTGAAGCCCAGCCTGGCTGGGGCTCAGAGCAGGAAGTTTCACAATCCGCTGGACTGATGTCACGGCTGCGTGAGACAAACAAGGGCTCGGGTCCCTTCTCCCCTCCCCATGTGGATGCCTCTTCCAGGCCCTGCCACAAAGCTGCCCTTAAAGCCCAGCAAACGGGACACAATCGGGGCTTTGTGCCACCGGGCAGGGCCCTGCAAGGACCAGAGGGAGCAGGGAGGGCTCTGGGGCACACACTGCCCAGGGCTCCTGCCCCCTGCTCGACTCCCCCACGTCCTCTGTCCAAGGAGCTCGTGCGGCCCAGAAAGCCCCAATGCCACCCAACAGCTCCATCAGCCCTGGAATCAAACATCCCAAACCAGGGACAGCCCCTGAGTGCCCCCAAAACAAACCAGGGATAGCCCTGAGTGCCCCCAAAACAAGGGGGTTTAACTCCAGTGCTGACCTGGCTGGTGGTCACCTGCTTACCCAGCACGTTCCTCAGCCAGGTAGGGCTGGGACACTGGGACAGGGACGTGGGGACAGCAGGGCTCTGCAGGGACAAGGGGACAGAGCCACTGTAAGGACACTGAGCTCAGAACAGTCCCTCCTCCTCCTCCCTACGGCAAAAGAGGAAGAGAAACCCCGATGTCACAAAACCCCCAGGGCCATCCCCCTCACACAGGATGTCCCTGCCCTGTGCAGGCTGGGGTGACACTGAGGTGGCTCTCAGACCCCAGTGCGGAGTCACAGCCCCCAACTGAGCCCCAGACCCTGTCCCTGCCTCACCTGGTGCCCACCCACGTGGGCAGCGCTGGCAGCAGCCCCGGGAGGGTCTTTGGGCACTGCCAGCTGAGGAAATCCCCCCTCCCTGGCTCTGGGGTGCCCTCCCCAGGGGCAGGGCCAGGGGAAGGGTCTGTTTGCCCACATGCCACCTCTGGTGGCCACAGACCTGGCCCTGCCTCTGCTCCTTCCCAGCCTGGCCAGGGAGGAGGAGGAAACAGCCTCTGAGCCGCCCTATGAACAGACTCCAAGTCAGAGCCGGGCTCTGCGTCCCATCCAGAGCAAAAAAATCCCAGTTTTAAAGACCTTTCCAGGTGTTGTTTTCTCCCTGAGGGATTTTTCCCTTGTCAAAACACAGGAGAAAACCTCGTTGGCAACAAACCCGAGGGGCTGGGAGCCACAGCCCCCCGTCCACCTCCGGGGTTCAGGAGGGGACACAGAACACCCGGGAGGCCGAGCTGAGCTCTGGAAGGGGCAGGACACACAGGGCTGCCAGCCCAGGTGGCAGCTGGGGCCACCACAGCCCTGGCTGGGCACCTCCTCCCTCCCCAGCAGCCCGGAACAGCAGCAGCATCCGAGGAAAAGCAGCCACAGTCTCCTCCCCAGCCAGGGCCACTTTCCATCTGCCTCCCCCCCGGAAGCAGAGGAGCTTTTCCTGCTCCAGAATCCCTTCCCAACTCCTTGCCTGGAGCAGAAAGTTCCGGCACACGTGGAGGCCTGGAAAACGCTCAGGGAAGCGTTGGGAACAAACCCCTCCCTCAAATTCCCACTGAGAGCTCGGATCCGGAGGGATGTAGGTCTGGGGGGGCTCAGCACCCCTTGGAGAGGGGCTGGAGGTGGCTGGGGGGACAAAGGGACCCATTGCCACGTCTGAGGGACACGGCCAGAGAAAAACTCCTCCGGCCTGGAGTCCAACCCTGCCCCTGGACAGGCGCCAGGAAGCTCCAAACTTCCCCCATTTCATCCCAGGAGCCTCCCGGACCATCCCTGGGAGCTGGGGCTCCCCAAAAAACCGCTCTGAACCCTGCTCTGGCTTCTCTCTTAAAATGTCCCCGTGCCGCAGTGACAGTGCCAGCGTCACGTCCTCGGGGCTGGGGACAGAGCCAGGAGGCCCCGCTGCTGCTGCTGCTGCTGCTGCTGCTGCTGCTGCTGCTGCTGGCGGGGAATTCTCCACGGCAGATCAAGGGCTGAGAGCTGCTGAGCGAAAAAAAAGGCGAGGAGGAGGAGGAGGAGGAGGAGGAGGAGGAGGAGGAGGAGGAGGCGGTTGCATGGGTGGTCTCTAGAACGTTCCTCCCTGCCCCACCTCCGAGGGCAGAGCCAGGCACGAATACAGGAACTGGGCTCGCCCATGCCTTTCTCCAGCGCCTCCAAAACAAGGAAGGAGCCGGGGAGCAGCCCGGGAAGGAGCCCCAGCCCGGGACCCCACACACCCCGCGGGTCACACCGCGTCCCCCCGGTGCCAGCCCCGCTCGTGGGAGCCCCTGCGGGTCCCGAGCTCGGGGAATCCAAGGATAAGCTAATCCCGAGGCTGGAGTGACCCGTGCCTTGCCTGCGAGCCAAGCTGCTGTAGCAACAGCCCAAAATAATGCTGCAAAACAAGGCCGGGGGAGCAGCCGCAGCCGCCTCTCGCGAGAGGGAACTGGGGCTGGATTGAGCAACATTTTCTGCTGCCTCTCAGCTGTGACTAAATCCAGCAACAGCGCCTTTCAGCCAGAGCCAGAGCACAAAAAAAAAAAATAAACCCGGAAAAAAAGCCCAAGGAAAACAGTGGAAAAGCAAGAGGAGAGCGCTGCCAGAACCGATCCCTTCCGCGGCAGAGCTGAGCAGGCTCCAGCTCAGTTCCCATTCTCGTATCCCGCTTTTCCCAGGCTGGGGGAGATGAGGGATGGATCCCGGGCTCTGAGCGGGGTGCCCGTGCCCACGGGAGCGCCTGGGCCAGGCTGAGCTCACGCTGTCCCACGCCAGCACCCAGACACTCAATGAGCCCTTTCTTCCGCCCCTGTGAGGAAACTCCCCGCGGCTCCGTGGCTGTGTTTGTTTTCGTGGGCTCTCCAGTTAATCCCTGTGTTTCATGGCCATGACTCCTCACAGGCTCGGGTCCTCAGCCCAGCCTGCCCCGAGACTCCTCCAGGGCAGGACAGCGGCACAAAACCAGCTGTCCTCCTTCTTCTCCGCTTTCCCCCCACAGCCACCTCCTCCCTTTCTTCCCAACACTATTAAACTCCCCAAAAACACCTTTGGCAGCACAGTCCGTGCCCAGGGCTGGCACAAGCCCCACCCCGGCCACCAGCACCATTTGGCACAGCCCACGCCCGGCCCAGGGCGTTTCTCCTCCCCGTGCCTGGCTGCCGAAGGGACCGAGCACTCACCGGGGGCGTTGGCGATGGCCAGGGGCAGCCCCTGCAGCTGGTGCACCTGGATCCCGGACGCTCCCAAGGCACTGAGGTTAATAGTCTGGAGGCCCGGCACGGAGGAGAGCTGGGCGGCGTTGACGGTGACGGTGCCGCTGGGCAGGGAGGCGATGGGGGTCAGCGTGGTGCTGGTGCTGCCCGTCTGGCCCAGCGACACTCCCTGCATGGGGGCCAGCGTGATTGTCTGCGCCTGGGGGTTCTGCACCTGCAGGTTCTGCAGCTGGATGGTCTGCCAGCTCACCTGCCCGTTGGGACCCACCGTGGGCGTGCGGATGATGATGGGGCCGGAGTTGGGCACGGCTTGCAGCTGCAGGTTCTGCAAGGTGTCTTGGGAGATGGCTTGAGTGGCAAAGGTCTGCCCAGACAGCGGCGTGGTCTGGAGGGCTTGGATCGTCTGCCCTCCTTGGACCAGCTGTGGCTGGATCAGGATCTGCTGCTGCTGCTGCTGCTGCTGCGACTGCTGACTCTGATCGCCCTCCTTCTGCTGCCCCGGCTGCAGGGCCACCCCGGACACCGGGCTCTGCAGAGAGTCCGAGCTGGGGACACTGCTGGCCCTCTGGGGGGTCTGTGCCTGCACGTTGGTGCCCACCGTGGCGCTGGTGGAGAAATTCATGACGCCCACGTTACTGGTGGTGGTGGTGGTGGAGTAGCTGTTGGCGTTGGTGAAGAAGGCGCCCGAGCTGGCCTGGGACGTGGCCGTGCTGCCCGAGCTGCTGGCAGCCCCCGAGGTGGCCGGCTGGGAGCTGCTGTCCGGCGAGCCCGAGCTGCTGAGGGTGCCCGTCTGGGACGTGGGCGCCAGGCTGGCGGCCACGCTGTTGACCGGCAGCAGGGTGATGTTGCCGTTCAGGGCCACGGGCACGTTGGCCACGTACTGGGTCTGCCCGGAGAGGCTGTTGTTGGCCAGCCCCACGCCCTGGATGGGCACGGCCTGCTGCAGCAGGTTGGGCATGGCGATGAGGTTGCTGCCGCCCGCACGGCTCGTGATGATCTGCTGGTTGGAGCCGGGGATGATCTGCAGCTGCCCCGAGGCATCCTGCTGCACGTTCACCTGCGCCGGGGTGGTGGCAAACTGCAGCTGCTGCCCGTCGATGGTCTGGAACTGGGGGATCACCTGGTACTGGATGTTGGGGATGACGCCCGGCAGGCCGGTCAGCACCTGCTGGTTCTGCAGGCCGGACGCCGAGGTGACCACGTAGGGCCCGGTGCTGACCGGGCGGCTCTTGGAGGCGTCGCCGCCGTTGCTGCCGTTGCTGCCCGGCTCCTTGGAGCCCGTGGGGGTGCTGGAGCCCGCCGAGATGATCTGCCAGCCGTTGGCCGACTGGGTGAGCTGGGCGGCGGCCGCGTTCAGGTCCAGCTCGCCGCTCCCGCCCTGCTGGCCCTGGGAGCTGTTGGAGTTCTCATTGGGAGACTCGATGCGGCTGCAGGTGGCTGCCAGCAGGGCCAGCGGGGACGGCTGTGACTCCTGGGGACGAGAGGAGGAGTTACGGGGGTGGGAGGCGGCCCGAGAGGCAGGCCCGGAGTGAAAAAAAAAAAAACACAACGGGGAAACAAAAAAAAAAAATTAAAAAACCAACTTAAGAAAACAGGGAGGAGCATACTCGGAAAAGATAAACACTCCTTCCTGAACAAACCCACCCACAGCCGGAAAAATACAACTGCCAGGCACAAGGCTGTCAGGCCGGGACAGCCTGAACCCACACGGAAAAGCCTTTTGGGAGGGAGGGAGCCTGCCTGGGAAAGCCAAGCGAGGAGAGGGCTCCTCCACGGCCGAGCCAGGAAATCCCCCCGAGGCACCACGAACCCCCTGGAAGGAGGGTCATTCCTGGGCTCCCCGAGCTGGACACGGGCCAGCGGGGCCGTGGTGTCACCGGGAGCGGGGAACTGCGTGTTTCCGAGGAGAGCCGGGGAGGAGGGGAAGGCACGGGCGCTGCCTGGCAGGGCTCACCCTCCTCTTCCTGCCCGGGCTGAAACGCTCACCCGGGCCCGGCAGACAGCTCAGCCCGGGCCCGGCACAGAGCTCAGCCCGGGCCCGGCAGACAGCTCACCCGGGCCCGGCAGACAGCTCAGCCCGGCCCGGCAGACAGCTCACCCGGGCCCGGCAGACAGCTCAGCCCGGCCCGGCAGACAGCTCACCCGGGCCCGGACTTTGCCACGGGCTGCCCGGGGCCAGCGGGGCCGGGCGGGGGCCGATCCTCCCCCCACTCACCTGCGCCTCCCCACCGCCGCCGCTGCTCGTGCTGCTGGCGTCGCCTTCGCCCTTGTCGGGCTTCACAGCCGACATCTCCTCGGTGCTCTCTTGGTCTGCGCAGGAGGGAAGTGACAGCCCCGGTTAGGGACATTTTGGGGCAGGGCAGCGGCACGAGGCTCGGCAGGGCCCGGAGGGGACACGGCGGGCTGGCTGCGGGGGTCCAGGCGCTGCCGGAGCCGCCGGGAAGGGGCTGCGGAGCGCGGGGAGCTGCCAAAGCGGAGCTGGCAGCGGGACAGCGGGGGAGGACCCGGCCCCGCTCCAGGGCCCGGCTCCTCCCCGGCCGCCCGGGACACTCCCTGGCCCCCGCCGAGGCGCTGCCGGGGCTCCCCTGGCCGGGCCGGCCGGGGCACACACCTCCCGCCCCGGGATCCCCCGGCGTGGGTCCGGCCCGCGGGATCCCGGCCCGGGGCTGCCCGCCCGCGGCCCCGCCAGCGCGGGGGGCTCCTCTCCCACCAAGTCCTCGCTCCGCCAGCGCTCGGCCGCCTCCTCATCCTCCGCCGGGCGCCGGGGCTGCCGCCGTCACCCCCGGCACCCCTCACCGGGGGCTGCACCGGGGAGGGGGCGCGGAACGCCCCCGGCCGCTCGCTCCTTCCCGCGGCCCTCCCGCACGGCCCCCCCGCCCTCGGCTCCCGCATCCGCCCCCGCAGGGCGCCGTGCCCGGCAGCGGGGGAAAGCCCCCCGGCAGCGGGGGAAAGCCCCCCGGCCGCTGCGCCCGCAGCCGCCCACCCCCGCGGCCGCCCCCGCCGTCCCCGCGCCCCCTCCCCCGGGATCCCGGCCGCCCCCCCCCGCCCCCAGCCCCGCTCCCCGGGGCCTCCCCATCACTCCCCGCCGCCCCCTCCTCCGCTCCAGCCCTGCCCGGCGCGGCCGCCGGTCCCTCCCCCGAGGCCTTCCCCCCTCCCCCGGGTCCCTCCCCCGGCAGGTCCCCCCGGCGCGGCGCGGCGAGGCCCGGCCCGGCGGGGCCCGGCCCGGCGGGGCGGGGCCGCCTCTGGCCCCTCCGAGCGGGCGGGCGCCGCCGCCTGTGCGTGTGCCCGGGGCCCCGCGCGGCGCTCGGCCCCGGCCCCGTCCTTACCGCTCATGGTGCCGGGGCCGGGCCGGGCGCGCGGGGCGGGGCGGGGGCGCGGGCGGGCGAGCGGCCGAACCCGCCGGTGCCGCCGAGGGGCTGCCGAGGGAGGGGCCGCGCGCCGCGGCCGCAGCCCCGCGCCCCGCCCCCGCCGCCCCCGCAGCCAATGGGCGCCGCGCGAGCGGCGGAGCGACGGGCAGCGCGGCCAATGGGAAGAGAGGGCGGCGCGGAGCGGGGGGAGAGGAGGGCGGGCGGGCCCCGCCCACGGCGCCCCGCCCCGTGGGGGAGGGGGAGCGCGGCGGGGCGGCGGCCAATGGGGGCGCGGGGGGGAGGGGGCGGGCGGCGGCTCAGCCAATCGGCGCCCGCGCGGGCTCGCAGGGAGACCCCGTATGGGCGCGGCCGCGGCGGCGCGGGCCGCGGCGTGATGAACGTGCGCCGCCGCCAATGGGGCGCGGGAGGCCGGGCGTGGCGGTCACCGGCAGCGCCCCGCGCCAACCGGCTGCGCAGGCCGCGCCGCGGGGCGGGAGAGGAGCCGATAGCGATGGTGGCGGCCGCTAATCCGAGCGCGGAGGCGGCAGCCGTGGCGCGGCTCGCAGCCAATCAGAGCGCCGCTCGGTCTCAAACGGGCCAATGGGCGCCGCGGGGGGGCGGGGCCAGCGGCAGGGCTGCGCCCTTGCGGGGACGGCGCGGCGGATGGCGGCGCCGCCATGTTGTGCTCGGCTCCCTCAGGGCCGGCCGCGCTCCCCGGGCCCGGCCGGGGCTGCGCTCGCCTCGGTACCGCGGGCTGCGTGCGGCTCTTCCCTGCCCGAGTCCCCGCTCCATGCCGCACGACGGCTCGGCCGTGTCGCGACCGCCGCCTGCGGCGCTGTGTGAACCCCAGAGCCCCGTCATGACACCGCCCGGCCCTGTCCCGACGCCGCCCGGCCCTGTCAGCCCGGCCCTGTCCCGACACCGCCCGGCCCTGTCCCGACACCGCCCGGGCCTGTCCCGACACCGCCCGGGCCTGTCCCGACACCGCCCGGCCTGTCCCGACACCGCCCGGCACTGCCCGGGCCTGTCCCGACACCGCCCGGCCCTGTCCCGACACCGCCCGGCCTGTCCCGACACCGCCCGGCACTGCCCGGGCCTGTCCCGACACCGCCCGGCCCTGTCCCGACACCGCGGGCCGCCCGGCCCCCTTGCCGTGGGGACTTTGGGGCCCGGCTCCTCCATTCCCCAGCACAAAGGGCACTTTGGGGGCGCCGGGGGACAGGAGGGACGCGGCCCGGCCGTGGTTTCGTGACCCTCCCGTTTCCCGCTGATTTCGGCCCAATTCCCGCCCCGCAGCCCGGGAAGGCCCCGCGGCCTCGGCCCGCACCCGACGGGGCTTGGGGACAACGTGGCCCTGTCCTGTCCCTGCCTTGTCCCTTCCCTTCCATGTCCCCATCCTGTCCTTGTCTGTCCCCCTCTTGTCCCCCTCCTGTCCCCGTCCTGTCCCTGCCCTGTCCCCCGGACCATGGGGCGGTGGTGGCACCGGGCAGGGACACCGGGGCTGTCCCCGGGGGGCTGCGCTGGGCTGGGGGGTCGGGGACAGGCCCTGCCCCGTCAGACCCCCCCTCACCCCGTTACCCCGGCCGGGTCTGTCCCGGTGCCCCCTCCGGTAACTGCCCCCGTCTGGGGGCACTCATGGCCCCCCAACCCCCAATTAACACCGCCAATTAACGCCTCACTGCCCCCCGGGACCCCTCCCCAGTGTCCCCAGTATAGCATTAACCCCTCCCCAGTGTCCCCAGTACCGCATTAACCCCTCCCTGCCCGGGACCCCTCCCCCGTGTCCCCGCGCGCCCCCCGGTGGTCGCGGCCGGGCGGTGCCGCCCCCGGGCCCGGGGCTTTGCTGCCGCCTGGCGGGGGCGCCACGGGCAGCGACAGTGCCACCGACGGTGTCACCGAGTGTCGCCAACAGTGTCACCGAGTGTCACCAACAGTGTCACCGACTGTCACCCGCCACAGTGGGACCCGGGCACTGACTGTCACTGGTCCTGCCCTGGCACCAACACTGTCACTGACCCTGTCCTGCCCCCAGGAG
The DNA here is from genome assembly GCF_048771995.1 of Taeniopygia guttata. Classification (NCBI taxonomy): domain Eukaryota; kingdom Metazoa; phylum Chordata; class Aves; order Passeriformes; family Estrildidae; genus Taeniopygia; species Taeniopygia guttata. Next base: position 5,046,745 of record NC_133054.1, read on the forward strand.
TGTCCCTAGCAGTGTCCCCATCGTGTCTTGTCCCCAAGGGTGTCCCCAAAGCTGCCCTGTCCTGTCCCCCATCCCTGCCCTGTCCTGTCCCCATCCCTGCCCCGTTCTGTCCCCCATCCCTGCCCTGTCCTGTCCCCAACTCTGTCCTCAGCCCTGTCCTGTCCCCGGGGTTCTCACACCCGGCTGCTGTCCTGTCCCGTGTCCCCACAAGTGTCCCCAACCCTGCCCCTGTCCCTGCGCTCCTCTGCTGTCCCCAGGCCTGTCCTGTCCCCATCGTGTCGCTGTCCCCACCTCCCCCCGGCCGGGGCTCCCGGGGCACGGGGACAGAGGAGCCTCAGCCTTGAACTGGGGCAAACTGGGAGCACTGGGGCGAGCGGGGGGGGCAGCGGGGCCAGCCTGGGGTCCCCACCCCCGCTGCCACCCCCGATTGTCCCTCTGGGTCCCCCCCCGCCCCGGCAGGTCGCGGCCGCGGAGGAATCAGGGCGACGCCGGGCGACTCCCGGCAATTTTGGGTTGGGAACCGCAGAAATGCAGCGCGGCAGAGCCAGGGCGGAGCGGCCCGGGACAGCACGGGCGGGGGCACCGGGGGGGACACGGGGACACAGGGCCGGGGGGGGACACAGGGCCGGGGGGACCGGGGGGGGGACACAGGGACCGGGGGGGGGACACAGGGACCGGGGGGGGACACAGGGCCGGGGGGGGACACAGGTCCGGGGGAACCGGGGGGGGACAGAGGACCGGCGGGCCACAAAAGGCACCGGGGGCTGAGACACCCGGGCCATCCGGGGGGGCTCAGGGCTGGGGAGGGGTCGCTGCAGGCTGGGGGGTGGTCCCAGGGTCAGGGGGTCCCTGGCAGCGTGGAGGGGTCCCGGGATATTGGGGGAGGGGGTGTCCCAGGGGTGGGGGGGGGGGTCCCTGGCAGTTTGGGGGGCAGGTGGGGCACCCCAGATTTCCATGGGGGGGGTCTTTGGCAGCTTGGAGGGGACACGGGGCACGGTGGATCTTGGGGGGCTCCTCTCGGCAAACTGGGGGGGTCGTTCAGCAGCCGGAGGGGGGGGGGGGGGTCAGGGCCCCGGTGCCGCCCCCGCGGCTGCCGCTGCTCCGCTCTGATGTGGCTTCGGCACCGCAGCGCGATGGGAGCCACATGGCGGGGGGGACACGGGGGGAGCGCACGGACCGGGGGCTGCCGTGCTGGGGGCCACCCCTGTCCCCCCGAGGCCACCCCTGTTCCCCCGGGGCCACCCCTGTCCCCCCGGGACCACCCCTGTCCCCCCAGGGCACCCCTGTCCCCCCCGAGGCCACCCCTGTCCCTCCGGGATCCCCCCTGTCCCCCCCGGACCACCCCATCCCCCCCGGGACCACCCCATCCCCCCGGGGCCACCCCTGTCCCCCCCGGGCCACCCCGTCCCCCCGGGGCCACCCCTGTCCCCCCGGGGCCACTCCTGTCCCCCCGGGGCCACCCCTGTCCCCTCGGGGCACCCCTGTCCCCCCGGGGCACCGCTGTCCCCCCGGGGCCACCCCTGTCCCCTCCAGGGCCACCCCTGTCCCCCCCAAGGCCACCCCTGTCCCCCCGGGGTCTGTCCCAGGTCCGTCTGTCCCCCCCGGGGGTCCGTCCGGCTCGGTGCCCGTGTCCCCCCCCGTTCCGTCCCCCGCAGTTATTTCCAGGGATAATTCCGGGATAATTAAAGGGTGGGAGGAAAACACCGGGGCCGTGGGCGCAGCTCAGCCCCGGGGCCACCCTGCGCTGGTTCCCCGCGGGTGGGACCCCCCGGGACCCCCCGGGACCCCCCGGGACCCCCCAGCCCCACTGCGGGTGCCCCTCTGTCCCTGCGGGTCCCTGTCCCCGTCCAGCCCCGTGTCCCCACACGTCCCCCGGCTCCTCCTGCCCCCCAGCCCCTCCCTGTGCCCCTCCCTGTGCCCACTGCTGGGGGCATCTCTGGGGTGCCGGGGGGGCTCCGGACACCGGGGTGCCCCCCGCCCGTGGGTGCTGCTGGGGTGGGGGGAGCTCGGCCAGTCCCGAGCCCTCGGAGCCTCCCGGTCCCCCCGGTCCCCCCCGGTCCCCCCCGGTCCCCCCCGGTCCCCCCCGGTCCCGCGGGGCCGTGGGCGGCCGTGGCGGGCGCGCCCAGCGCGGGGGCTGCGCTATTTCGGGGCCTCCGACCGCAGGGAAACATCCGCGGGGCGGGGAGGGCAGGACCGGGCCGGGGGGACACGGGGGACACCGCCCCAGGTGAGGGGGGGACCGCGGGGATCACCCCGGGCCGGTCCCGCTTCCACCGAGGGGCGCGGTGCCCCCGCCGTGACCGCGGGGATGGGGGGACAGCGCTGCCGGACCCCCGCACCGGGCACCGGGATGGGGACAGGGACAGGGACAGGGACACTCTCCCACGCTGAGACCCCCCAGACTCATCTCAGGGGGCTGAGACCCCCCAAACTCGCGTCATGGTGGGGCTGACACCCCTCAAATGTGGGGCAGAGCGGCTGAGCCCCTCGAAGTGGTGTCGGCTCCGGAGCGGGCGGTAAATGGGGGATGAGGCAGAGGAGGGAGCGAGGGATGGGAGGGAGGGATGGATGGACAGACGGACGGGGCTGGCCGGCTGCCCGGGACGGACCCCCCCCGCCCCGTGTCCCCCCGCCCCGGCGGGTATAAATACCGGCTAATTGCGGGGGCCCGGCGCGGCCGCGGGGCCGTGGGCGGCCGAGCCCGGCGCCGCCCTGTAATCAGCCCCCGCCGCGCTTTGAAGGGTCCCGGGCACACGGGGGGGTCCCCACCGCCCCCAAACCGCGGGGAGACCCCCACCCCAAGTGACACCCCCACACCCCCGGCGCGGCCGCTCGGGTCCCCCCGTGAGCCGGACCCCCCAAAAAAAATCCATGGGGTGCCCCCCCATCCCACGGCGGGCTGGCTGAGGAGGAGGAGGAGGAGGAGGAGGAGGAGGGCTGCAGTGGCCGTCCCAGTTTGCTCCCAGTTCGTGGGCAGTGGAAGCCCCAGCGAGGGGGGGCCGGGGGTTGTGGCCTTCGGCGGCGCCGGCGGCTGCGGAGCGGAAAGCCGAGTCAGGGCTGGGAAAGGGCCCCGCTGGCTCCGGGGGAACGGGGAACGGGCAACGCGGAAAGAAAACGGGAAGGATGGGGGAGTAATAAAGTAAAAAAAAATAAAATAAAGGGGGGGGGGGGGGGAAAGAGCCGTTGGAACAATTCCTTCATGGGGGAAACTGAGGCACGGGGGGTGCCCAGCCGCATCGCCAGAGCCACGTGTGTCCCTGTCACCCTGCACATGTCCCCTGTGCCTGTCCCCAGCCCTGCTCCTTCAGAACCCGGCTCTGTCCCCGCTCCCTGACCCCCAGCCCGGGTCCCTCCAGCCCCATCTCTGCTCCATTCCCAACTCCTGTCCCCATCCCCACACCTCTGATCCTATTCCTGGTACCTGAAGCTCCAGCCCACGTCCCTCCCATCCCCGTGGTTGTCCCCTCCTGTCCCCACGGCAGCCCCTCATCCCCATCTCTGCACCGTCCTGGCACCTCCTGGGGTCAGAGCCTGGGGGTGCCCGGCTGTCCTGTCCTCCTCTGTCCCCCTTCCCTTCCCTTCCCCATCCATCTATTCCTTCTTTCCTTCTCTCCTCTCCAGCACTTTTCCTGTCCATCCATTTCCCCTTCCCAGCCCCTTCCTCGTCCTTTTCCTGCTGTCCATCCCTTTCTGCCCCTTTCCCTCCTTTTCCTTCCACTTTTCCTATTTCCTCTCTCCTCTCCTTTCCTTTTCCCTCCTTTCCCTTCCTTCCCTCTCCCCACTCTTCTCCTTTCCTTTTCCCCGCACTGGTCCCTGTCCCGTCTCCCCTCCTTCCTCCAGCTCACAGCCTCCTCATCTTCCTCCCTTCACACCTTTTTCTTTAATTTCTCTTCCGTTTCCTTGTGTCATTTTTCTTGTCTCTTCCCTGCCTTTTTCACTTCCTTTTTAACTTTCCCCTTCCTTTTTCCTTTCCCCTTTCCTCTCTTTTCCTTTCTTCCTCATCTCTTTTCTTTCTCTCCTTTCCTCACTTCTTTTCCTCTTCCAACTCCTTCTTCTTTTTCCCCTTTCCCTTCTTTCTGCCCCTTTTCTCTTTCTTTCCTCCTCTCTCCTCTTTTCCTTCCTCTTTCCCCTTCCCCTTCCCCTTCCCCTTCCCCTCCCCGCGGTGCGCGGCCCCCCCGGCCGGGGGCGGTTCGGGGCCGGGCTCCGCTCCCGTTCCCGGCCCCGGTCCCGGCCCGGCCCCGCCGCAGCGGCACCGCGGGGCGGGCGGCGGCCGCGGGGCTCCGTCCCTCCCTCTCCCCTCCCTCTGCCCCGTCCCTCCCTCCCCCCGCACCGAGCCCCGGCATCCCGGGACAGGCATCCCGGGACAGCGGCACCGGCGCGACACCGCGACAGCGGCACCGCCGCGGGAGGAGCCACCCCCGGACCCCCGAGCCCGGTAAGGAGCCCCGGGAGCCTTCGGGATGGGGACACCGGCCCGGGAGCGGGACCCCGGAGAGAGGAACACGGGCGGGGGATCCCACTGTGGGGCAGGGACCCCTTGGGATGGGGACACCGGCCCGGGAGCGGGACCCCGGAGAGAGGAGCACGGGCGGGGGATCCCCCCCGGGGGACAGGGACCCTTTGGGGTGGGGGACACCGGCCCGGGAGCGGGACCCCGGGAGAGAGGAGCACGGGCCGGGGATCCCCCTCAGGGGGCAGGGACCCTTTGGGGTGGGGGATCCCCCCTGAAGGGTAGAGACCCTTTGGGGTGGGGGATCCCCCTTGGGGGACAGGGACCCTTTGGGGTGGGGGATCCCCCTTGAAGGGCAGGGACCCTTTGGGGTGGGGGATCCCCCTTGAAGGGTAGAGACCCTTTGGGGTGGGGGATCCCCCTCGGGGGACAGGGACCCTTTGGGGTGGGGGATCCCCCTCGGGGACAGGGACCCTTTGGGATGGGGGATCCCCCTCGGGGGACAGGGACTCTTTGGGGTGGGGGATCCCCCTTGAAGGACAGGGACCCTTTGGGGTGGGGGATCCCCCTTGAAGGGCAGGGACCCTTTGGGGTGGGGGATCCCCCTCGGGGGCAGGGACCCTTTGGGGTGGGGGATCCCCCTTGAAGGGTAGAGACCCTTTGGGGTGGGGGATCCCCCTCGGGGGACAGGGACCCTCGGGATTCACGACCCACGGCACGGTGGACTCGCTGCAGGATGGGGGAGCCCCCTAGGATGTGGGACCCCCAGGGACAGGGAGCTGTGTGGGACCTGAGTGTCCCCTGTGCCGGGGGACTGCCCCGCCATCCCCGGGGGGACACAGGGACAAGTGCTACCGTCCCCCCGAGCTGTCCCTCTGGCTGGGGACAGTGCCACCGCACAGAGCCAGGCCCAGGTGTCCTCGGGCTCAGGGGACACAGGGTGGCACTGGCGGGGTGGGGGAAACTGAGGCAAAGGCTATGGGGACACTTGGAGCCAGGGAGCGGGGACTGGGGACCAGGGATGGGATTTGGGGGCTGCACTGAGGACAGGGACCGGCTTTTGGGACCAAGAAACTGCAGAGTTCGGGGACAAGGGGACAGGGAATAGGGAGCTGCAACAGAGGCTCAAGAGCTGGACACCGGTGGCCAGTGACAAGAGACCGGGAATTTGGGACCCGGAATTTGGGACCCGGAATTTGGGACCCGGAATTTGGGAGCGGAGACCCCCAGAGCGGGGGCCGGACCCCTCCCACACCGGGAGGGGACACGGGAGGGGACAAGGTCCCTGACCCAGTGGGAGCCACCAAGGGACTGTCACCCCGGGCGAGCTCAGCCCGCAGCTCCCGGGGCTCCTTCCCGGCTCCCTCATTTCCCGGCGCGAGCGGAGCTGATTTATGGCACTTTGACACTATTTTAAGCGTGCGCCTCCGTTTGCCGCTCGCCCTGGTTTTAATTACCTCGGCTCTCGCGGCAGGGCAGCGTTCCCGGGGCACAGGCCTGGCCCTTGTTATCCTTGGAAAACCGGGAGCGCGCTTGCGGCCGCGGCCGGGGCCGGCGTAAAAATAGGCGCAAAAACCACGGAAAAAAAAAATAAAAAAAAAAAAAAAGAAAGGGGGGCGAGGGGAGGAACACCCTAAAAAAGAAACAAAACCAACCAAACAAAAAAGCCGAAGGGGAAATGCCCCAAAGCGGGTGAAGAGATGAATTAGAAAAAAATAAATTAAAATAAAGGGAACGCCGGGGTGCTGGGGGTGAGGGACAGCGCGACACCCCGGCCCAGCCTGCGCAGCTGAAAGCCATGAGGGTATAAAAGCAGAGGAAGTCACCCGGGCAGGGGGGAGGCCACAGCATAATTCGATTAAAAGGCCATAAAGGCAGAAGGAGCCGAGATTGGGGGTGGGGGGAGGCGCTGCCACCAGCACAACCCCACGGCAGCCCCTGGAGAAGCCCCTTTGGGGGGGACGCTGGGCTGGGGGTGATGGGGTGGCCTCAGCTCTGCGGGGGGAAACTGAGGCACGGGGCATGGGGAGTGGTGGGGGTGCCGGGACCGGGGGGTGCTGCTGGGTGCCCCAGTGGGCTGACACCCCCATGGGGCTGACACCCCCTTTGGGCTGACACCCCCATGGGGCTGACACCCCCGTTGGGCTGACACCCCCATGGGGCTGACACCCTGGTACAGCCGCCCCCAGTGCTGCCCCCCAGGACGGGTCAGCCCGTGGCACACGGGGCCCCTCGGAGCCTTCAAGTCCCGTTCCCCTTTTCCGCAGGCTGCCGAGCGCCATGGCCGTGAGCCCCCGCTGACATCGACCCCCGCACCTCGGGGTGCCCCCGCTGACATCGCCCCCGCACCTCGGGGTGCCCCCGCTGACATCGCCCCCCACGCCTCGGGGTGCCCCCGCTGCCATCGGGGTGTCCCCGCTGCCATCGCCCCCTGCACCTCGGGGTGCCGCCGCCGCCGCCGCACCCATGGGTGACTCCTACGCCGCCGCCTTCCCCAGCGCCCCGGGGCTGCTGTCGCCGTCCGCCAGCCCCCAGGCCTCCCCCGGCCCCTACGGCCCCGACTACGGCCCCTTCGGCCACCCCTTCCCCGCGCCCTCGGGCGCCCAGGAGGTGCTGGGGGCCCCGGTGGTGGTGGCCACCAAGGGCCACCCCGCGGGCGAGTGCCTGCCGGGCGTGTACCCCTCGCTGGAGATGCCGCACCCCTACGGCTCCTGGTACAAGGGCGGCATCGGCGGGGGGCTGCCGGGGGGCTCCGGGCCCGCCGCGCCGTCCTGGTGGGACGTGCACCCCAACGGGGGCTGGCTGGGGGTGCCGGGGGGCGCCGAGGGGCTGCAGGGCTCTCTGCAGGCCCAGCCCGCCCTCAGCCCCCCTCTGCCGGCCTACGGCTCCGATTTCGGCGCCCTGAACCCCCCTCCTTACAGCGGCGCCCCCGCCGCGCCCCCCGGCACCCCGAAAGGCGCTCCGGGCGAGCCCCCGAAGGGTCCCCGCGGCGGCTCCCTGGGGGCACGCCCGGCCTGCGACTGCCCCAACTGCCAGGAGCTGGAGCGGCTGGGGGGCGCGGGGGCGGCGCGGCGCAAGGCGGTGCACAGCTGCCACATCCCGGGCTGCGGGAAGGTGTACGGCAAAGCCTCGCACCTGAAGGCGCACCTGCGCTGGCACACGGGCGAGAGGCCCTTCGTGTGCAACTGGCTCTTCTGCGGGAAGCGCTTCACCCGCTCCGACGAGCTGGAGCGCCACGTCCGCACCCACACGCGCGAGAAGAAGTTCACCTGCCTGCTCTGCAGCAAGCGCTTCACCCGCAGCGACCACCTCAGCAAGCACCAGAAGACCCACGCCGAGCCCGGGCCCCCCAAGCCGCCCCCCGGCCCCGAGCAGCCCCCCGCGTCCCCCCGGCCGCCGCCCGCCTCGGCCGAGCCCGCCAAGGACGGCGGCAGCCCCGAGGCCGGCACTTTGCTGGAGATTTGAGCCTTCCTTCCTCCTCCTCCTCCTCCTCCGCGCCGCTGGGGATATTTATTGTGGGGTGCTGCTCCCCCCCAAGCCCCTCGCCCTCATTCCCCAGCTCCTCGTTAGCCGTTCTAATTTATGTCTTAAATTTAAATTATGGGGGGGATCTCCGAGCGCTCCGGGGCTCACGGGGGGTGTCAAGGTGAGACCCCCCCCCCGCCCTTTCTGGTTTCCCTCCCACCTCCCCCAAACCCTCTCGCCCCCCGGCCCCGCCTCGCCCCCCGCACTCAGGGACAGGGTTTGCCCCCTCCCCAGCCTGGGTCATGTAACGTGTCCCCCCACTTTTTATAGCTGCCTGCCCCCCCTGCCCCCCGGAAAAAGCAATAAAAGGATGGAGAGTGGAGCCAGGCCCCCCTTCTGCGGCTTCATCACAGGGACATGCTGGGCTTCCACCTCCCTGCAGGGCTGCGAGGGAAACTGAGGCATGGGGGGGACACGGGGGTACACGGGGGGGACACGGGGCTGCTCAGGGTCACTGTGTCCTCCTCTGAGGGGGTGGCAGGAGCTGAGCGAGGTTGGGGACAAGCTGGGCTGTGCCCTTGTCCTCAGCCCCTGGGGTGCCATGTCCTGTGCCTGTCCCCTTTCCCAGGACCCCACATCCCCCAGGATCCTGTCCCCACGGCTCCGTGTCCCCAAACTCTGTCCCCCGTGTCTCCCTGGTGCCACGTCCCTCTGTCCCCATGTCCCTCCTCCTGTCCCCAACCTCAGGGACAGCCAAAGCCCGACTTGGGGCTTGGGGCCCTGACAGGACTGTCCCCTGCCAGCCCCACCCCGCCCACGCGTGTCCCACGCGTGTCCCCGCTCCCAGGGACATCCTGTGCTCGGGAGCACGCGTGTGCACCGCCCCGTGCCTCAGTTTCCCCCGGCCACGTCCCAAGTCCCACGTGGCAGCAGCGGGCACGCGGCGGGGCCACGTGTCCCCGAGGACACCCCAATTTTGGGCGCTGTGGGCTGGCGGGGACCCCGCTGCGCTCGCCTCCCCCTGGCCTGGGCTCCCGCCAGCCCTTTGATGTGCTCAGCCCTGGTTTGGGGCTTTTCCTGAAAAAAAAACCCAAAAAGCCGCGGAAAAAGGCAACAGGAGGCGGAAACGAGATCCAGTGCCAGCACGGAGAGGGGGGGGCAGCTGGCAGGGCCACGGCCCCGCGGGGGGACAGGGACAGGGACATTGGGGACAGGGATGGGGACAGGGACAGGGACAGGGACAGGGATGGGGATGGGGACATTGGGGACAGGGACAGGGACATTGGGGACAGGGACACTGGGGACAGGGATGGGGACAGGGACGGGGATGGGGACAGGGACAGGGATGGGGACAGGGGACAGGGATGGAGATGGGGACATTGGGGACAGGGACAGGGATGGGGACAGGGACAGGGATGGGACAGGGACAGGGACGGGGACAGGGATGGCAGCAGGGCCCGAGCCAGCCCCAGCTGAGCCACGGTGGCCACGACCCCACTGTCCCCAGGGAAAGGGGGACACAGGGTGGGGAAACTGAGGCACAGAGGCTCAATGGAGCGGCCGGAGCTCAGTGCCACCACACAGAGGTGACAGAGCTGTCCCCAGGGTGGCTCCCGGGGGGAATTCAGAGTGGCAGTGCCACCTCTCGGCGCAGCTCGCCCTCCCCGACACAAACTCGCCGATTTCGGGGTTTTTCCCCCAGAACTGCCGCCGCTCGCCGTGGGTGGGCCGGTGCCAAGCAGGGCGAGGAGCCACGTCCCCGAGCCAAACCCCGGCCCGGCGGCCACCGAGGGCTCGACCGCCCGGAGCCTCCCAAACCACAGAGCCCAACCCCATCCAGCGCCCCACCGGGGACCCCCCCGCCTTTTCCCGGCTCGCCGCCCCACCGGCCGGTTGGGGGGTCCGCGGGACGCCACGCCAGCCCTGCGGTGGCTCTGATGTCGGCGCCATCCCAAATCGGCGTCTCCTATCGAGCCCCGCTCGCTCCGTAACGGGTGAGGAATGTGGGCCCCGCCGCAGCTCCCCCCGCCGCCTTTATTTAATATCCCGAGAAAATTCAAATAACTCCTGCGGCCGCTAAGGAAAACACCGAATAAACACGAGAAAAGCGGCAGCCCCGGCAGAGCGGCTGGGGCCGAGCCAAGGGGGGGCAGCGGCGGCACCCGGGGGACGCGGCGACAACGGACACGGGCACCGGCGGGAGGGGACACCGGGGGAGGCGGCACCGGCGGCACCGGAGCGCAGGACACCGGGCGTGCGGGCCCGGGGGTGGCCGCGGGACAGCGGGGTGTGGGACACGGGGGTGCCCCGGGGGTGTTCCGGGGGTCCCGGTGGGGGTCCCGGTGGGGGTCCCGGTCGGGGTCCCGGTGGGGGTCCCGGTCCCGGTCCCAGTCCCGGCCCGCACACGCCCTCACACCGCCCCTCACGGGAGGCTCCGCCTCTCTTAAAGGGGCAACGGCAGCAAAGAGTGGCCCTCACGTTAATCAGTCCTCGTTAAAACCGGAGGGCCGCTAAGTCACCGGCGGAGCGCGTCGGTGCAGGGGACGCTGACACTGGCTCTCCGCCGCGGAGGAACACGGGGGAGCGTGGCGCTGTCCCTCAGTGAGGGCTCCTCGTGTTTCTGCCGCGAGCCGCGGCCCTTTTAATTCCCCTCCCGCGCGCGGCGGCGATTGGCGCGAGCGGGGAGCGGGAACGGTGAGCGCGGCCAAGATGGCGGCGGGGGCGGGGGGCGGCTGAGGGGGAGCGGGGACAGACCGGGGGGCACCGGGGGCTGTGAGGGTGAGGGGGACCCGGGGGGCACCGGGGGGCACCGGGGGCTGTGAGCGGCTCCGGCCTGCAGCCGGCGCATCCCGGGGGCAGCGGAGGTTTCAGCGGTCGCCCCCCGCGCCGGGCTCGCCCTCAGCCCCGGCGCCGCCGGCCATGTGTTCCCTGGGCTTGTTCCCGCCGCCGCCGCCCCCGGGGGATGTCACCCTGTACGAGCTCAACAACGCCCTGGTCTGCGGCCGCCTCAGCGAGCAGCTCCCGCTGCCCTTCCAGAGCCAGGTGAGCCCCACCTAGGCCAGGTGAGCCCCCCCAGAGCCAGGTGAGCCCCCCCAGAGCCAGGTGAGCCCCCAGGCCAGGTGAGCCCCTAGGCCAGGGGGGCTCAGGGGAGTTGAGGAAGGCTCAGGGGAGCTGAGGGAGCTCAAGGGGGTTTAGGGGTGTTGAGGGGAGCTCAGGGGGGTTCAGGGGTCTCAGGGGGGCTGAGGGAGCTCAGGGGGGTTCAGGGGAGCTCAGGGGGGCTGAGGGAGCTCAGGGGAGTCGAAGGAGGCTCAGGGGGGCTGAGGGGTCTCAGGGGGGTTCAGGGGTCTCAGGGGGGCTGAGGGAGCTCAGGGGGGTTCAGGGGAGCTCAGGGGGGTTCAGGGGGGTTCAGGGGTCTCAGGGGGGTTCAGGGGTCTCAGGGGGACTGTGTGTGCTGCAGGTTCCCGAGCTGCCCGTGCTGAGCCTGCCCAAGGAGCCTCTCAAGGCTCACGGCCGCCTGGAGCCCAGCGCCCGCCCGCCCTTCATCCACCACCGCGAGTCCCTCTGGAAGCGCTGCCTCAGCGCCTGGTGAGAGTCCTGCTGTCCCCACACAGCCAGAGCTGTCCCCACACAGCCAAACGTGTCCCCACACAGCCAAAGGTGTCCCCACACTGCCAGACCTGTCCCCACACAGCCAAAGGTGTCCCCACACAGCCAAAGGTGTCCCCACACAGCCAAAGGTGTCCCCACACAGCCAAACGTGTCCCCACGCAGCCAAACGTGTCCCCACACAGCCAGAGCTGTCCCCACGCAGCCAAACGTGTCCCCACACAGCCAAAGGTGTCCCCACGCAGCCAAAGGTGTCCCCACACAGCCAGACCTGTCCCCACACAGCAAAACGTGTCCCCACACAGCCAAAGGTGTGCCCACACAGCCAAACCTGTCCCCAGAGGGGCAGGGCGGGTGCTGACCCCCAGACCTGTCCCTAGAGCGGGCAGTGACCCCAAACCTGTCCCCAGAGGGGCAGGGCGGGTTCTGACCCCCCAAAGCTGTCCCCAGAGCGGGCAGGGCTGGGCAGTGACCCCCAGACCTGTCCCCAGAGCGGGCAGGGCTGGGCAGTGACCCCAAAGCTGTCCCCAGAGGGGCAGGGCGGGCACTGACCGCGCTCTCGCTGCAGGCGCGACGCCGGGCTCTGCGGGCTGCTCAGGGAGCTGGCGGGTGCCGAGGAGGAGGGTGAGTCTGGGCTGCCCCGAGCTCCGGGCGTGGCGGGGGTGCTCCGGCCGGGCCCTGCTGTCCCTGCATGGCTGGGATGCTCTGGCCGGGCCCTGCTGTCCCTGCGTGTCTGGGGTGCTCTGGCCGGGCCCTGCTGTCCCTGCGTGGCGGGGGTGCTCTGGCCGGGCCCTGCTGTCCCTGCGTGTCTGGGGTGCTCTGGCCAGGCCCCGCTGTCCCTGCCCGTGTCCCCGGTGGCCTGGCGGGGACGCTGAGGTCCTTTGCCCGCCAGGGCTGCGGTGGCTGCGGACGGGCTCGAGCCACGCGCTGGCCGTGTGCCGCTGGCTGTCCTCGCTGCACGGATCCCTGTTCCCTCACCTGTCCGTGAGTCCTTCCCGACCCCACTGCCGTGGGAGCCATGGCAAGGGGAGCCGTGATTTGGGGTGGGGGGGGTCCCTTCCCCATGAAAGCACCCCCAAAGTGCCCCGAGAGGGGCCCGAGTGCAGCTGGGGGACGGAGAAGGGGCTGCACACTGGGGGTCCTTGCTGCCAGCCCAGTGTTCTCCTCTCCCTGCAGCTGACCAGTGAGGACATGATCGCAGCCTTCTCCCAGGCCGTGGACTGGTGAGTCCTGGTGTCCCAAAATCACCCTGCCGGGGTCTGGGACCCCCCCCAGTGGGTGTACAAGGACAGGAGGGCCCCGTTTGGGTGGGCTCAGCCATCAAAGGCAAATATTGCCCCACTGACTCTGTGTGCCCTGGTAGGAGGGAGAGCAGGGTTAAAGCAGATCCGAATCAGAATTGGAAAATTCCTTCCAATTCCAACCCCAGGCTGTGGTTACCAGCCCCTCTGCAGAGCCCTGTCAATAATTCCCAGAAACAGGGGATTTCTCAAAGAAAATGGTCCCGTTGAGCAGCAAAAAGGAAGTTTTATTTCTCTGGGGACTCTGGGAGGGGTCTTTGCCAGCCCAGGGGGTGCTGGTGGGGTCTGACCCTGCCCTGTGCCCCCTCCAGGGCCGGCTGCACCATCCGGGCCTTCGCCTGGCACCCCCACACCAACAAATTCGCTGTGGCTCTTCTGGACGATTCCATCCGCGTCTACAACTCCAGCAGGTGGGGCTTTGTCCCGGGGCGGGCACTGCCCTGCTGCCCGTGGCCTCCTCGCCCACCTGGGCACACCTGGGCTCCCGTTCAGCCCGCCCTGCTCCTTCCCCGCTCTCCCCCAAGCCTCAAGCGCTTTGCCTGTCCTTTCCCTGCCAGCCCCGTACCTCTGGGGACATCCTGGGGGTGACGCAGCCCTGGGGGGCGGTGACAGAGCCGGGGGGACACGGGCTGAGTGTCCTCTGTCCCCCAGGTCTCCCTGCTCCCCCAGGGAATGCCAGTCCCTGCTCAGGAGAAGACTCAGCCGGCTGCTCCTGCAGCCCCCCCAGGTGTCCCCAGGCTGGGACTTCTGGCCAGCCAGGGCCCTGTCCGGACCGGGGACACCTCGGCCCAGTCACACCAGGTGTGCCCTGGCTCGCTCCGGTGTCACCTGGCTGCAATTCCTGTCCCCTCCCCGTAAGCGCGCGGCAGGGCCCCCCGCTCCCACCCTGCTGTCCCCGTCTGCAGCCGGGGCTGGCCCGGTGTCACCTGTCCCGGTGTCACCTGTCCCCCCCGGCAGTGCCACCGTGCCCTCGCTGAAGCACCGCCTGCAGCGGAACGTGGCCGCCATGGCCTGGAAGCCGCTCTGCGCCTCCATCCTGGCCGTGGCCTGCCAGAGCTGCGTCCTCGTGTGGCACCTGGACCCCACCTCGCTCTCCACCAGGTGACAGCTCCTGCTGTCCCTTCCCGCCCATGCTCACCCCGCTGGGGCGGCTGTGGGTGGCTGTGGGGTGGCTGTGGGGTGGCTGTGCGGCGGCTGTGGGATGGCTGTGGGGCGGCTGTGGGGCGGCAGTGGGGTGGCCGTGGGGTGGCCGTGGGGCGGCTGTGGGTGGCTGTGGGGCGGCTCTGGGCGGCTCTGGGGTGGCTGTGGGTGGCTGTGGGATGGCTGTGGGGCGGCTGTGGGGCGGCAGTGGGGTGGCCGTGGGGTGGCCGTGGGGCGGCTGTGGGTGGCTGTGGGGCAGCTGTGGGTGGCTGTGGGGTGGCTGTGGGGCGGCAGCGGGGCAGCTGTGGGTGGCTGTGGGCGGCAGTGGGGCGGCAGTGGGGCGGCTGTGGGGCGGCAGCACCATCCCGCCGGTCCCACACCCCGCCGGCCTCTCGCTGCCTTGCGCAGGCCCTCGTCGGGCTGTGCCCAGGTGCTGTCCTACCCCGGGCACGGCTGTGGGGTGGCTGTGGGTGGCTGTGGGGCAGCTGTGGGGTGGCAGCGCCATCCTGCCCGTCCCACACCCCGCCGGCCTGTCCCTGTCCTTGCGCAGGCCCTCGTCGGGCTGTGCCCAGGTGCTGTCCTACCCCGGGCATGGCCCTGTCACCAGCCTGGCCTGGGCGCCCAGCGGGGAGCGGCTGCTCTCGGCGTCACCCGTGGACACGGCCATGCTGGTGAGGACCCGCTGGGGACACCCCCGGGGCCACCCAGGGACGCCCCAGCGCTGCCGCAGAGGCGGCTCTGGATTGCACCCGAAATCTCCGCTCTGGGTTCCCAATCCCGCTGTCACTGTCACCCTCCGTGTCCCCTGCAGGTGTGGGACGTGTCCACCGAGACCTGTGTGCAGCTGCAGTGGTTCGGGGGTGGCGGTGTCACCTACGTGGCCTGGTCCCCTGATGGCAGCAAGGTGCTGGCGGCCACCCCCTCGGCCGTGTTCCGGTGAGCTCCTCATCCCCTCCTCATCCTCACTCCAGAACGTCTGGGTCCCAAATGTCCTCCCTGCCCCGTTCCCGTTGTGGGAATGGGGTTGGACGTGGTGCATTCCCAGAGCAGCAGGACTGGGGCAAATTCCCAGGAATTCTGCCCCTGAACTCCGTCTCCTGCAGGGTGTGGGAGGCCCAGATGTGGACCTGTGAGCGCTGGCCCACCATCAGGGGACGCTGCCAGGTAGGTGGGACATTCCCCTCCCAGGAACCATTTGGGCTGGAAAAGCCGCCTGGGAGCACTCAGGCCAGCCCTGGCACTGCCACGGCCACCACTGACCCATGTCCCCAAGTGCCACCTCCGCAGGGTTTAGAAATCCCTCCAGGGACGGGGACTCCACCCCTGCCTTGGGCAGCCAGCCCAGGAAATTGTGGGTGACATGGGTGACACTGTCCCCCAGACAGGGTGACAGGGGTGACGCTGTCCCATAGACAGGGTGATACGGGTGACACTGTCCCCCAGGCAGGGTGACACTGTCCCCCAGGCAGGATGGCATGGGTGACACGGGTGACACTGTCCCCCAGACAGGGTGACACAGGTGACACGGGTGACACTGTGCCCCAGACAGGGTGACACGGGTGACACTGTCCCCCAGACAGGGTGACACGGGTGACACGGGTGACACTGTCCCCCAGACAGGGTGACAAGGGTGTCCCCCAGACAGGGTGACACTGTCCCACAGACACGGGTGACACTGTCCCCCAGACAGGGTGACACGGGTGACACTGTCCCCCAGACAGGGTGACAAGGGTGTCCCACAGGGTGACAGGGGTGACACTGTCCCCCAGACAGGGTGCTGGAGCCCCGATGGCAGCCGCCTGCTCTTCACGGTGCTGGGCGAGTCCGTCATCTACTCCTTGTCCTTCTCCGAGTACCGGGGTGAGTTTGTCCCCCCTGGAGCTTCCCAAGGGCTGGCAGAGGGTCCCCAAATGCCCCCACAGCTTTGGGGTGAGGAGTGGGACACACAGGGGAGTTCTGGGGTCTCCAAGCACGGAATCGCTGGGATTCAGGTTTTCCATCCTTCACGTTGCTCGTCACTCTCAGTCACAGCTCTTGGGTCTTGTGGGGGTTTCAGGGAGACTCCAGAGAGTCCAGAGCCAGCCTGGGGGTCCTGGAGCTTGCTGTCCCCTGTCCTCCGTCTGTCCTGGGACACCAGCACAGCTGCTGTGAGAAGGAATGGATTAATGATCCCAGGGGATTGATGGGTGGGCAATTCTCTCATTTCAGGGGAGATGCAGGGGCAGGTGGGAGGCTCCAAGACGGCCTCGATTGTAGCAGATCTATCCGAGACCACCTTCGAGACCCTCTATGGGGAGGAGAGGTGGGTCTGGCGGGCACAGGGGGGTCCCTGCCCCTCCTGGCAGCCACCCCTCGCTGCTGGGGACACCCGGGGGGGCTCTGCCCCCCAGTTTTGGGCACGTGTGCTGTTGCAGGATCGGAGGAGAGGTTCATTCCATGGTGTGGGACCCCACCGGGGAGAGGCTGGCGGTGATCATCAGAGGTCAGTCCTGCCCCAGGCTTGGCCTGGGAATCCTGCTGCCTGCAGGGAGGGGGGACACGGGGGACAAGGGAGAGCCTTCGTGTCCCCCGCAGGACACCCCGAGTCCGTGGGCAGCCAGCCGGCCGTCGCCGTGTTCCGCACCCGCAACAGCCCCGTCTTCGAGCTCCTGCCCTGGTGCGTGGGGGCTCGGGGGGTTCGGGTGTGTTAGAGAGGTTTTGGGGAGGTTTGGGTTCATTGCAAGGGGTTTGGGTTTGTTAGAGAGGTTTTGGGGGGGTTTGTGATGGGGAAGCACTGCCCTAATGCTGCTTCACCCTGAAATGTGCTTGGGCCACACTGAACCCTCCCCACCTCACCCCCTTGGCTTTGGCTTGTCCTTTCCCAGTGCATCCCCTCACACCCCAAACACCCCCAATTCCCTGGGAATGTGCTGTTTTCCCCCAAAACCCCCCAGTTCCCTGGGAATGGGCTGTTTCCCCAAACCCCCCAGTTCCCTGGGAATGTGCTGTTTCCCCCTCAGACCCCAAACACCCCCAGTTCCCTGGAATGTGCTGTTTCCCCAAAACCCCCAGTTCCCTGGGAATGTGCTGTTTTCCCCTCAGACCCCAAACACCCCCCAATTCCCTGGGAATGTGCTGTTTGCCCCAAATCCCCAGTTCCCTGGGAATGTGCTGTTTCCCAGGCCATAATCCTGGCTGTTCCCCCACCCCACAGCGGCTTCGTGCGGGGCGAGCGCGGTGCCCGGCCCCAGCTCATCTCCTTCCACCCCTGCTTCCCTCAGGGCGCCCTCCTGACCGTGGTGAGTCCCTCCCCGGGCATCCCCAGTCCCAGGGTGGCACTGGGGAGGGGGCTGGGATCAGGGTGAGCGAGGGGGGCTCCCAGGAGAGGAGGTTTAACCCCCCAAAACCCGGACGTGGCATTTGCCAACAAGGCCGGGGTGACGAGGCGCCGCCAGGCCGCGGGCTGGACTCCATCCCAGAGGGTTTTTGGGGTTTTTTTTCCCATTTCTGTGCTCTTTGGCCACTCAGCCCTGCCCCACCCTGTCCCTGCAGTGCTGGTCCTCGGGGAGGATCTCCCACATCCCCTTTTTCTTCGTCAGCGCCCTGGAGCCGCGCGGCAGCCCCCGGCGCAGCCCCGCGCCCGTGCTGGGCAGTGTCCGGGAGCAGCCGCTCTTCTCCGAGCTCTGAGCAGCACCCCAGGGCCCCCCTCCCTCCAGGAGCCCCCCACGCCTGCTCAGGGGCTGCCACTGCCCATCCTGCCCCCATTAAAGGTGCATTTTCCCTCCCTCTCGTCTTCTTTCCTCAGCCCGATGGGACTGGAAGATTTTTTGGGGTGAATTGGGGAAGTTCTGTGGGTCTGGAGGGGTTCCAGAGTTGGTTTTTGGGGTCAGAAGGAGCTTGGAGTGAACTCACAGACCTGGGCCAGGTTGGGCCCATGGGCCAGAGCTGCTCTTTTGGGATCAAAGAGCCCCGTTTTGGGGAAAGGGGATGGCTGAAGGGGTTCTGGGGGGTTTTTGGCCACACACACAGCCCCTAAACTTTGCTTTGAGGGTGAGCAAAAGTGAACCAAAAGCCCCAAAGTGAACCAAACCCTCTGTGGGTCTCCAGCCCTGGGTCCCCAGGGTGCTGGTGCTGGCCCCAGGTGACCCCCCAGCCCCACAGGGTGGGGGCAGCAGCTGGGCCCCCCCAGAGGGGGATTAGCTCTGTGAAATCCCGATGTTACACAGCCTTAATCCCAGGATTACCCTGCACTGGGAGGGAGGATGGGGGGAGCACAGGGTCCCTGCTCCCCCACCCCAAACACCCCCAGGACCCCCAGAACCCTCCCCAGAGCAAGGGGGAGACTCCCTCTTCCCCCACGCCCACGGCATCCAGCCCGTCCCGAGGCTGGGCAGGAGGATCCAGGGGGGGATCCAGGGTGAGCCAGGAGGATCCAGGGGGGTCTGGGGTGATCCAGGAGGATCCAGGGGGGGATCTGGGGTGATCCAGGAGGATCCAGGGGGATCTGGGGTGATCCAGGGGGATCTGGGAGGATCCAGGGCTGACCGGGGCTCCAAACCCACCGCAGTGCTGAGGAAATCCCGGGGTGGTTTCACCCCTCGGGCCTGCCCGGTTGGCCCCCGGTGCTGAGCGGCTCTTCCTCCTCCTCCTCCTCCTCCCGTGGCCGTGTCTCCCGCCGACTCCGCCGCACGAAGCGGCGCACGGCGAGCAGGACGAGCCCCGACCACCCGCCCAGGGCCACCAGGGCCACCAGGTCGGGGGCCCGCGCTGGCCCTGCGCCCCTGCCCAGTGTCGCGTTCTGGCCACCGGGTGGGACCGGCGGGGCCTCCCCGGGGCACCGGGAACCGGCCCGGGGCTGCGGGGGCAGCAACAGCAGCGACAGCGACAGCAACAGCGGCAGCCCGGCCGCCCGCATGGCCCCGCGCTGCGCCGGGACCCCCCCGCGGGGCTGGTGACACCCCTGGGGACACGCGGTGCTGGTGACAGCGGTGTTGGTGACACCTCTGGTGACACTCGGTGTTGGTGACACGCGGTGTTGGTGACACGCAGTATCGCGGTTGCTGCCCCCGTGTTGTGTGGGGATCACTCCCCGAGTCACAGCGAACCCCCAGTGTCGCACGCAGCCCCCCCCGGACCCCCTCAACAGCAAAGCCACTGGGCCCACACTGGTTTTTACTGGTGCTGGGACAGGGCAGGAACGGGGCCAAACTCTCAGGAAATGGAACCCAAACGCCTCTGGCTGGGCTGGCACCCATCCGGCACGGGGGTGGGTGCTCTGAGACCCCCGGGAGGGGCTGTCCCCCCCAGCACAGCAGATCCCTCGGAGATCCGGGATCCGAGCGGGAACGGTCCCTGCACGTCCCCGGGACCCCTCACTGGGGTCGGGGTTCCCGCTGGGGAGGGGGCTCATGTGCTCCCGGTGCCCCCCCCGAGCTCCAGCGCCCTCCGGGCCATCTGCAGGGCCCCCTCCCGGGTCCGGTGCCCCCCGATGAAGCCGCTGGCGTGGACGAAGACGCAGCCGGGGATCCCAGCCAGCTCGGACAGCGCCTCGTCCCGCAGCCCCCGCCAGGCCTCGGGCAGGGGGAGCCTGTGGGGGACACAGGGCTTGAGAGAGACCCCAGCCCGGGGAGCCTGTGGGGGACACAGGGCTTGAGAGAGACCCCAGCCCGGGGAGCCTGTGGGGGACACAGGGCCTGAGAGCCACCCCAGCGCAGGGCGGGCCGTGGCACGGCCAGGGGAGGGGTCTCACCGGCTCTGGAAGCTGTGGGGGGCTGTGGGGACGCTCTGCACCCGCCACTGCCCGCCCCGGTCCGGGAACAGCACGAGCTGCAGCGGCCGGGGCAGCGCCAGCTCCCGCTCCAGCTGGAAGATGTGCTCCTTCCAGGGACAGCCGCCCTGGGGCAGCTCCAGGACCTGCCCGCCGGCGTCCACCTGCGGGGGGACATGCTGGGGACACGCGGGTGACCCCCGAAACCCCCCCGGGCTCCGTGCCCCGAAAGCTCGGAGTGCCCTCCCACAGGGGTGCAGGGGCCGTGCAGGATGTGGGGTACCAAGGACCCCCCGGGAGGTTTCTACCGAAGGGATTTGACCTCCCCACACCCCAATTCTGCCCCAAATTGCAGATTTGCCCCGGGCCGGCTCGGTGGTACCTCGAGGCGGCGCTGGACGGCCTCTTCCACCAGCGCCCGCGCCGGCAGCCAGGCCCGGTGGTAGAAGTCCAGCCGCTCCAGGAACTCGCTGCCCACCAGCTCCATGGCCCTCCTGAAGCCCGCCTGGGGACACGGGGGTCAGCAGCGACCCCGGGGAGGGCGTCCCCATCCCCCAGCAGGATGTCCCCCAGCAGGGTGTCCCCAAGCCGGGTGTCCCCACCCCCGAGCAGGGTGTCCCTGGGCAGGATGTCCCTGTCCCCCAGCAGGTTGTCCCCAAGCAGGATGTCCCTGTCCCCAAGCAGGATGTCCCTGGGCAGGGTGTCCCTGTCCCCCAGCAGGGTGTCCCTGGGCAGGAGGTCCCCAAGCCGGGTGTCCCCAAGCCGGGTGTCCCCAAGCTGGGTGTCCCCAGCCCCCAGCAGGGTGTCCCTGAGCAGGACGTCCCTGGGCAGGAGGTCCCCAGGAGCCGCGGGGGCTGTCCCCACCTCGGTGTCCTGGTCGGGGTCGTTCCAGCGGGGGTTCAGGTGCCCCACGCGGGCGCTCAGGGTGGTGCTCAGGGCGTAGCGCGGCTCCCCCGCCGCCGGCGCGATCCCGTTGTCCATGGCATCGATCTCCTCCACAAAGTTCTCGTACAGCTGGGGACAGCCGGGGGACAGCCAGGGGACAGCAGGGGGACATGAGCGGCAGGGAGGGGACAGCGAGGGGACAGAGGACAGCCAGGGGACAGGAGGGGACAGCGAGGGGACATGAGGGGGACATGAGCAGCAGGGAGGGGACAGCCAGGGGACAGAGGACAGCGAGGGGACAGCAGAGCAGAGCCTGGCTGGAAGCACAACTGGCCCCAAACTCTTTGCTGCCACAAACTCTCCCCTTTCTCCACTGAAACGTGGATGAAAAATTAAACTTCGTAATTCAAATAGAGATTTGTAGGGAATGGGTATGTTCATTTATAGTGTTGACGGATGTGGGGACTTATTGTTCTTTAATGGACATGCGTGCTTCTGAGAATTTTTGATTTTTTAAAATAATTTTTACCAATTTCTATATGCATAGAATTTTATAATAGGTTCGTGCATATTTATTCTGCTGATTTTGCGTTACATTTATAGTTAGTTACACTTGTAGTTAGTTTTTGTTAGAAAGAACAGAAAGAATTCTTGGGTCACTCTGCCCTGTCTGTTTTAAGGTTTGAGGAGTCTTTTTTAGTTCTTATTTTTTAGTGTGGAAATTTGTATTTTTTTTCTTCAGCTGGGATAGTTTTGTTAGTGTTGTAGTGAGTAGACTAAACAGTATATTTTACTGAGTTAGTAAGTTTAAAGTAGTGTATTTTACTGAAATTTAAACAGATTTTTGCTCTGTTAAATGTTTGCTGTGTCTCAGCACCGAGGCCAAGCCCCGGCAGGTGCCACAGCCCCGGTGGCCGCTGTCACCTTGTCAAAGAGCGCCGTGACCACGGGCCCGTGCTCGGGCTGCCCCAGGAGCGCGGCGAGGATCTGCGGCCCGAAGTGGCCGAACACGAGCCCGGCGCTGCTCAGCTTCGTGCTCCAGGGCTTGTCCGGCCGCAGGCTGCGCATGGACTCCGCGAAGGACCTGCGGGGCCGCGCGGTCACCGGGCACCGGGGCACCGGGCACCGGGCACCGGGGGCACCGGGGGCACCGGGGCACCGCGCTGGGGGGGGTCTCACCTCTGGTGGTGGTCGTAGCGGTGCCGCCCCGGGTCGTACTCGCCCCCCACATCCACCAGCACGTCACAGGCGGCCAAGAGCTGCGGGTCCCGCGTCCGCACGATCTCCGCGTCCTGCGGGACAACCGGGGACCCCCCGGGACCGGCTCCGGGTGACGAGGGACACCGGGAAGGGACACCGCGGAGGGGGGGGGGAGATACGGGTGACCCCCAGGTGGCACCGGGGACCCCGAGGAAGGACTGGGGGCACAAGGGTGACCCCCCGGTGGCACCGGGGACCCCGAGGAAGGACTGGGGACACAAGGGTGACCCCCAGGTGGCACCGGGGACCCCGAGGAAGGACTGGGGACACAAGGGTGACCCCCAGGTGGCACCGGGGACCCCGAGGAAGGACTGGGGACACAAGGGTGACCCCCAGGTGGCACCGGGGACCTCGGGGAAGGACTGGGGACACAAGGGTGACCCCCAGGTGGCACCGGGGACCCCGAAGAAGGACTGGGGACATAAGGGTGACCCCCAGGTGGACCGGGGACCCCGAGTGGGCTCAAGCGTCCCCACATGGGACGGAGAGAGGAGCGACCCGGAGGAAGACCCCGGGAGCCGGCAGCGCACGGTGCCCCCGTCCCGTTGATGGCCCGGACGGGACCCGAGCCGGGCGCGCTGCCGGTGCCGTACCCGGTAGCGGGGCAGGAGGCGCAGCAGGAAACACGCCAGCGCCTCGTCGCAGTGGAAGGTGCCGTCGTGGGTGCCGATGCGGGCGGCGGGCTCGGGGTGCGGCCGCTTGTGCGCGGGGCCGGTGCCGGTGCCGGTTCCGGTGGCGGCCATGGCCCCGAGACGGGCGGCGCGCGCCGCCCCGCGCATGGCGGCACCGGGGCCACGCCCACCCGGGCCACGCCCACCACGGGCCACGCCCCCCGCCGCCAGCGCTTCCCGCCAAATTTGTCCCGCGCCTGCCCGGGCTCGGCCCCGCCCCCCGCGCGGTGCGCACGCGCGGAGCGGGGAGGGGCGGGAGCGGCGCGCGCCCTCTGGCGGCCGGGACCGGGACAGACGGACGGGGACACCCGGGACAGGGACACGGGACAGACACCCGGGACAGGGACACACGGACACCCGGGACAGGGACACGGGACAGGGACACGGACACCCGGGACAGGGACACGGGACAGGGACACGGACACCCGGGACAGGGACACGGGACAGGGACACGGGACACCCGGGACAGGGACATGGGACAGACACCCGGGACAGGGACACACGGACACCCGGGACAGGGACAGAGGGACACCCGGGACAGGGACACGGGACACCCGGGACAGGGACACGGACACCCGGGACAGGGACACGGACACGCGGGACAGGGACGCGGACACCCGGGACAGGGACACGGGACAGGGACACGGACACCCGGGACAGGGACACACGGACACGCGGGACAGGGACACGGACACCCGGGACAGGGACACGGACACCCGGGACAGGGACACGGACACCCGGGACAGGGACACGGGACAGGGACACACGGGACAGACACCCGGGACAGGGACACGGGACAGACACACGGGACAGACACACGGACACCCGGGACAGGGACACGGACACCCGGGACAGGGACACGGGACAGGGACACACGGGACAGACACACGGACACCCGGGACAGACACCCGGGACAGGGACACGGACACCCGGGACAGGGATACGGACATCCGGGACAGGGACACGGGACAGACACCCGGGACAGACACACGGACACCCGGGACAGGGACACGGACACCCGGGACAGGGACACGGGACAGGGACACACGGGACAGACACACGGACACCCGGGACAGACACACGGGACAGGGACACGGACACCCGGGACAGGGACACGGGACAGGGACACGGGACAGACACACGGACACCCGGGACAGGGACACGGGACAGGGACACGGACACCCGGGACAGACACACGGCCCTGCACAGGCCCCGGGGAGCCGGGGGTGGCCAGAGCCCCAGGGATGGACACTCAGGGATGGACGGATGGACACACGAGCCCGGCGCTCGGTTGATTTGCCCAAGCAGGAGTTTATTGGCCCGAGCCGGGGACCCGCCGGACACTGGGGACCCGCCGGACCCTGGGGACCCTCTGACCATTGCTGATGGCTGCGGGGGCTGGGACGGCTCTTCCCAGGGGTCTGGGGCCCCCCAGCTCCCAAATCCCCCTTCCCAGGGCTTGCTCCGGGTGGGAACAAGGACCTGGAGGCACCCCCAGAACGCGGCAGGGGGGGAAGCCAAGCTGGAATTGGGGGTCCTGCCAGGGGGTCTCAGGAGTCATCACCCCACCCCGCGGAGGGGTCCAGCTCCAAAGTGGGGGCGTCTCCTGGGGACTCCCCTGCTCCCCCCTGCCCAGGGAGTGCAAACAAAGCTCGTCCTGCTCTTCCTTTGAGGGGCGAGGACATTTCCCCTCTCGGGCCCTTCTCGGCTGCCTCTGGCTCGCCCCAGTCCGGCGGCAGCAGCACCGGGACGTGCTGGGGCTGCGGGGCCCCACCCGTGGCACCTCCTGGCCGGGGTTCGGCGTGTCTGAGCCCACGGGCGCTGTGGGATTTCGGGGCGGGGGTGGGGGGAGCAGAGCACGGCACCCACAGCCCCATCCCCGGCGTTCCCCTTCCCAGGACAAAGACAGAACGGCCCCGGGGGGATCGCACCCCGGCCCGGGCTCGGCGCTCCCGGAGCGCCTCCTCCGTCCTCCCGCGGCTCTCGCCGCCGCTCAGGCGATGTCGTTACCGAACACCTCGAGCAGCAGCGGCGTGAGCTGCATGCTGTGCTCGGGCTGGAAGGACAGGCAGCGGTACTGCCGCGAGTGCTCCTCGTTCAGGCTGCGCAGGTCCGCCAGCTTCTGGATCATCTTGGCGTAGAGCAGGCGGCCGCCGGGCGCGGCGTGCCGGGCGCGGATGTAGCTCTGCAGCACCTCCGAGAGCCGCTCCTGCAGCGCCTCCACCCGCAGCGGCTCCCGCACGCCCGGCCGGTCTGCGGGCAGCGGCGGGGCTCAGCGGGGCCGCTGCTGCTGCGGGGGGCTGGGGGGTTCCCTCCCTTCTGTGGCTTTTGGGGGTTTGGGGGGTTCCCTCCCCTTGGTGGCTTTTTGGGGTTTGGGGGGATTCCCTCCCCTTGGTGGCTTTTTGGGGTCTGGGGGGATTCCCTCCCCTTGGCGGCTTTTGGAGGTCTGGGGGGATTCCCTCCCCTTGGTGGCTTTTGAGGTCTGGGGAGATTCCCTCCCCTTGGTGGCTTTTGGGGGTTTGGGGGGATTCCCTCCCCTTGGTGGCTTTTTGGGGTTTGGGGGGATTCCCTCACTTTCATCCCTTTTTAGGATCTAGGGTGATTCCCTCCCTTTCGTTCCTTTTTAAAATTTCGGGGGAATTCCCTCCCTTTCAGCCCTTTTTAGCATTTGGGTTGATTCTCTTCCCTTTTGTCCCTTTTAAGAGTTTAGGGTGATTCCCTCCCTTTTGTGGCTTTTTGGGTTCTGGGGGGATTCCCTCCCTTTCACCCCTTTTTAGGGCCAGCTGTACTGTGGGGTTTCAGGGTTTGGGGTGGGTTTGTCCCTACCTGGGGACAGGATGCAGATGGCCATGAGCAGCACGTGCTCCTCCTCGTGCAGGTTCAGCTTCTTCAGCCCCACCTGGAATTTCACCAGCGGCTCCAGCAGGTCCATGCTGTGCCCGGCTGCGGAGAGAGCGGACCCTCAGGGGGGTTCTTTCCCTCTGAAAGGGGATTTTTTCCCTCTGAAAGGGGATTTTTTTTCCTTCTGAAAGGGGATTTTTTTCCCTCCTGGAAGGGGATTTTCTTTCCCCTCTGGAAGGGGATTTTTTCAGACGTGTCGGGGTGGCACTGGGGCCATTGAGGAGGTGGCACTGGAGACACTGAAGTGACACTGCAGACCTTGAAGCACCATTGTCACCCCCCCAAACCCCCAAAATCTGGGGCAGGACCCACCCTCATTCTCAGCACACAGCCAGGTGCAGAGAGAAGGCCCAAGAGGGGAGAGTCAGGGGATTTTGGGGTTCGGGGCTGGCACTCCCTTACCTTGGGTGACATCGCTGACCCTGTACTTGAAGTCGCTGCTGCCACAGGTCCAGGACATGTCCTCGAGGGTGAAGGACTCGTTGGAGCGCAGCATGATCACCTCCATGGCGCTGCACTTGAGCAGCACGATCTGGTCCTCCACTGACAGGTCCCTGCAGGAGGATTTGCCCTCGGGATTTGCCCTCAGGAGGATTTGCCCTCGGGATTTGCCCTCGGGGTGCTCAGGAGGGACAGAGGGACACGGGAGGAGCTGCCACCCCCAGGGTGCTCTCCAGGCCCTCAGCCGGGGCTCCCTCCCCAGGAATTCCCGTCCCAGGGTTCTTTCAGGTACATTTCTGCCCCAAATCTCGGAATGAGCAGAACCTGTGGCCCCTCCCCAGGGGCTCTGGGTGTCTCCCTGGTGGAATCCATGTGTGTTTTCCAGGGAATTGGGAATAGAGGAGAACCCCGGGGAGGGGGAGAGAAAGCAGCAGAGCTGGGAAGGGAGCAGAGCTGAGAAGGGCTGGGAAGGGGAAGAGGGAAGAGCAGGAAGGGCAGCACGGGATCCCCGGGAGCAGGAAACGCAGATTTGGGATCCGAGGGCCCACCTGAAGCCTGGGATCATCTTGGCGAAGCCGATCACCTTCTGGATGCTGTAGCTGACCAGGTCGGCCAGGTGCGGGAGCATGGAGAGCTGCGAGAACTCCGCGTTGACCGAGGAGCTCTCGTCCCGCTCCTCGGGCAGCGCCAGCCCCGGGAACGGCGGCGGCTCCGCGGGCTCTGCCAGGGAAACGCTCTGAGGGCGCCCGCCGGGCTTGGCACCAGCGAGCCCCACGGGAGCTGGGAAAGGGCTCTGGAATGCCGCCTTGGGCTGGGGGGCTGCATTTCTGCTCCTGCGACACTGCAGGGGTGGCAGGAGGGAATGTGGGGGCTCCCGAGGCCGGGCAGCCCACGGGGCGTTGGGATTCGGGGCCGGTTTGGGATCTGGTCTGGGAGTGTGGGAGATGTGGGAATCCAGGAATTCCCTCTTGCTGCCCTGGCAGGTCTGGGACCCTGGCAGGGGTCAGGAACCCCCCTGGACAGAGCCCCCAGAGACACTGGCTGTGATCTCTGTCCATGGAAAAGAGTTTTCAATCTTACAGCATGAATTACCAGCTCTGAGTGTTTGATATCAGTAATAATTAAGTGTGGCACGGGTGCAAAAGTAAAATTTTAGGTTTCTAGATAAGGGGCCCAAAGGGGACAAGATGGAGGAATTTGGTGTGCCTTGTCCTTTTTCTCCTCCTTCATGCCCTCCATGTTTCACTGTGGTGTTGGCATTTTTCTGTTGGTTTAGGCTGGGGACACACTGTTCAACGTAGGTGACAGATATTGGCACGTTATTGTAAATCCAGCACAGGTAGTTTCTGGTATTTAATGTTATATTGGCACGTTATTGTAAATCCAGCACAGGTAGTTTCTGGTATTTAATGTTATATTGGCACGTTATTGTAAATCCAGCACAGGTAGTTTGTGGTATTTAATGTTTGTAACATCCTACTGAGGGCAGAGCCCCACACGCTGCCCTGCAGGACAGAGCTGCGGCAGGGCAGCAGAACATGTTAGAGATAAACAGAATAAACAACCTTGAAACCAGCACAGACCAATTATGGCTTCTGCTTTGGCAGCGGGGCTGAATGACAGAGACTTTCTACAATCTCAGAATCATCAATACCCACAGATTCCAACATGGGATGAGGAGGAAGAGGAGGAAGAAGGGCAGGGCAGACCCTCGTACTGGGGTTAATTTGGGTTCTGGCACAACCCTTCCCCAGCCCTGGAATTTGGGATGGTTTGAGGCATCCCCTCCAGCCCAAGCAGAGTCCTGGGGCCCCTCCCTGGTTCCCAATCCCAGTTTGGGGCCAGAAGGAATTGGGGCACACCTGGGAATGTGCTGAAGGCCTCAGAGCTGAAGAGATCCGAGGAATCCTCCGAGGACAGGTCCTGGGTGAGGAGGGATGAGGATTTTGTGGCCCCTCTGCTGCTGGGGTGGCTCCTCACAGGGGGCTGGCGGAGAAAACAGAGAAAACTCCTTGAGGAATGGGGCAGGCAGAGGGGTTTGTGGATTTTACAGGAAGAATTTGAGAGATAAAAGAGATTTTTGGGGCCAGTACCCGAAATTTGGTGAAGTCAGCATAGGTGGGGTCGTAGGTTTTGCGATGGGCCTCGAGCAGGATGTCGATGACTTTCTGCTGCTCCTCCGAGAGTTTGGGTTTGAGGCTTTCCCTCAGGGCTTCCTCCTCCTTCCTCTTCAGGATCATCTCCCTCTTCCTCTGCACCTCCTCGTCCGTCAGGATGACTGGGAAAGAAAAAGGGGCGGAATTAGGGATTGGAATGACCCCTGGACGCTGCACCCAGCCCCTGCAAAATCGCCTTTGCCACCTGAAAATCGCTTTTTCCCCCTGCAGCACCTCAGCCCTGGTTTCCTGCTGTGCCCAGGAGGTTTCTGGTGCTTTGGGGGCACTGAGGCCGTGCCAGCCGTGCCCGCTCTGCTCCCTCGCTGTTTGCTTGGCACTCCCAAATCCCCAAACCCTCGGGGCTGCTGGGTTCACCCGCTCCTCTCGGCTCCCAGCTGCCACCAGGGGTGTCCAGCGCTGCTCCGGGGCAGCTTTAATCTGATTTTTAAGGTCAAGGCACAGCCAAACCTCCCCCGCCCTCGGGGTTGGGGATTTATGGCTTTTATTGGGGTGGCGGCGCCCGGCAGCGGCCAAAGGTTGGGCTCCACGCGAGGCTGGGCCTGTTTGTTTAGGGAAAAGGAGCAGCCGGGGGCAATTTGGGCTCAAATCTTCACTTTTTTATCAACCACTGCGAGCCCTGAGCGGCCTCAGAGGGGCTGGGAGGGAGCAAAGCTGCGGGAATCTCTGGGTGGGACAGAGCCCCCTCGGAGCAGGAATTCCCTTCCCTCAGCCCCTTTTCCAGCGCTGGACACCCCCGGGAGCTGCTCCTGAATTCCCGGGTAATTCCTGGGTGCAGGGACCCAGTCCTGGGGGAGTCAGGGTGGAATTCAGGGCGGGAGGAGCTCCAGGCAAGGAGGGCCAAGGGCGATTTTCCGTTCTCCATTTTCCATTCTCCATTATTTTCCATTCTCCGGCCTTGCACAACCTCCCAGGGGCCGAAAGGTCGCTCCCACCTCCACCTGCCTGGGGAGGAAAATCAGGATTTTGCCACTTCCCCACCCTTGTTTTTAATACAAAAACATCGGGTGCACACGGGCACCGCCTGCTCTGGGTCGCCCATCCCTGGTGCTGCACGAGGAGCTGTTAAAAAATCAGTGGAAAAGGGTTTTTTTAAGGGTTCTTAGGGGAGGATCCAAGGGAGCCCCAACATCCCTGAGGGATGGACGCCCAGGCAGCTGGAAAAAGGCAGGGAAGGGGTAATTCCACTTTTTCTGGCCAGATTTCCCAGGCAGCGAGGAGGGAACAGTCCTGGCCGAGACCTGCGCTCCCCAGAGCCACCCCAGGAGGGACAACAGAGAATTCCCAAACCCCCAGGGCCTGCAGGGCCTTTTCTCTGCCCTGTTTGTCCCCAGAAAACCACAAATATTTGCCCGAGCCAGCTGGAAACGCCACGTGGTGACCTGGGCTGGCGGCGCCTGGGAGGGTTGGGGGTGACAGGAGCCCTGGGCTGGCCAAACCCAACCCCAAACCGGGGCTGGCAGCAGGGGGGACCCTAAAACCCCAAATTCCACAGGTGGGGAAGGGTCTGCCTGGCTCAGAGCCCGAATTCACCCCGGCACGAGGGTCTGCCCTGCTCCTCTTCCTCTTCTTCCTCCCATCCCACACTCCCAGCCCTGAATCCCAATGCCCTGTGGAAAACAAGGCCTCAAAAACCTTCCTGATTCCCTCCTTCCACCTAAAAATAACCCCAACCCTTCGTCCTCCCTCGTTTTTCAGCGGCAAAGTCCATTTTTAGCTATTTTTAGCCTGTCTGGGTCAGTTTTGGTTAATGCAGCAGGATTTGCTAACGGGGCTGTTTATACGTTAACTCCTCTGGGGAAAACTTGGAGAAAACCTGGAGAAAAGCCTCTGGAATTACTGCCCAGGAACTTGCCAGCCCTTCCTAGGTAATTAATTGGTAATAAATTAAAGCACTTCCTTCATTAGGGGCTCCTCAAAAACCAGGGACAGCTCCCCAAAATCTGGGGACAGCCAGCGTGGGGTGTGGCCTTTTCCTCCCTCAACCTGCCAATCCCAAAGAATAAAATCCAGGGATTCCCATCAGGATCATTGAAGATGCAAGTATTTTTTTTTCCCCAGCAAACACTCCAAATTCTGATTTTCTGGAGGCCCTGGGCTGACATCAGGCTCTGTTTGTGCCCTGTTTAGCACATCAAGAAAAGAGCTCTGCTTCCATATCCTAAATTCCAAATTTCCAGCTCCGTGGACACCCTGGCCACAATCTCCCAGCAGAAAATGTTTGGTTGGAGCTCTCCAGGAGCACCCAGCTCCTCCCCAGCACCTCAAACACGTTTTATTTTTAAAAGCCACTTATCTCTAAATACACCCGGAGAAAACAAACATTTGGGCCACATTTGTGTGTTTGGACTGGGCTTAAAAACCGCTTTAATTCCCTCTGCTGTTGACTTAAGTCCCTGCTTTATCCCCCATGGAAAAAAGGGTCAGGAAAAAAAAAAAACCCAGGGGGAGAAGAGGAAAACCAAACCCGGCTCTGTGGGGATGGGGAAGCTCATCCAGCTCTCCCCATGGAGCGTGGAAAATGCTGGAAAAGAGGATTTTCAGAGCCATTGGGAGACACGGAGCTGATTTTCTTCAAAACAAAAAACAAAACAAAACAAAACAAAAAACCAAAAAAAAAAAACCCAAACAAACAAACAAAACCCAAAAAACCCCCGTAAAACTCAAAAAAACCCCCAAAAAACAAACAAACAAACAAAAAAAACAAACAAAAAAACCCCAAAAAAACCAGGAGAATCCATGAGAATACAAGTTCTGGGTGGGATGGAATCATTAATCCAGCTCCTCTCAATCATTACCCACTGCTTCCTCTGCCCTTTGCATCCCCCGGAGGGGCACCCCTGGCCCCAGGAGGTGGCAGGGACAGGGACGGGGACACTGCCCTGGGGAGGTGGCAGGGACGGGGACATGGGCACGGGAAGGTGGCAGGGACAGGGACACAGGGAGGTGGCAGGGATGGGGACATGCGGAGGTGGCACAGACAGGGACAGGGACACAGGGAGGTGGCACGGACAGGGATGGGAACACAGGGAGGTGGCAGGGACGGGGATGGGGACACAGGGAGGTGGCAGGGACAGGGACACTGCCCTGGGGAGGTGGCAGGGACGGGGACACGGGCACGGGGAGGTGGCAGGGACGGGGACACAGGGAGGTGGCACGGACAAGGACACGGCCCTGGGGAGGTGGCAGGGATGGGGACACGGCCCCGGGGAGGTGACAGGGACGGGGACATGGCCCCGGGGAGGTGACAGGGACACGGCCCCAGGAGTGTCCCCAGCAGCTGGACACTCACACTCCTTCATCATGCCGATGTCCAGGCAGCGCTTGAGCCGGCAGGCCTGGCAGTGCCGCCGGTTGTCCTTGGTGATGTGGCAGTCCCCGCTGAAGGGACAGGTGAACATGGCCTTCCTCTTCATGCTCCTCCTGGAAGAGGGACAAAACCCTTTTTTGGGCTCAATTCCCACTGTTTTGGCTGGTTGGGAGCTCTGGGCGCTGCTGGAAAAGGAAAATTTCCCACAGGGAAACATCCCAGGGGTTCAGCCACAGGTTTATCCTGAAATGCTTCGGGGGAAGTGACCTTGAACCCAGCTTGGTTAAACCAGGCTGCTCTGAGCCCAGCCCAGCCCAGCCTGCTGGCTTTGAGAAGGGTTTTGGGTCTAAAAAGGGATTTTTAAGGGTGGAAGCATTGCAGGATTGCAAAGAACCCCCCCGGCAGCAAAATAAAGCCGAGCTGGGGCCGTGTGGTTTAAACCCAGCTGCCCTAAGCCTGGCTTTGCTGGCAGAACTGGCCCGAGCACATTTTGGGTGTGCAGGGAGAGGAATTCTCCCTGCAGGACACGGAGAAAGGAGCCCGAAAATGACAACCCTGAGCTGCAGCGAAACCAAAACCACAGCGCGGCCCGGGCGGAATGGGAACGTGGAGCCACCGGGAGAAAGAGCCAAAATCATCCAGGGAAAAGGGTCAGAGCCAAAATCACCCAGGGAAAAGGGTCAGGGCCTGCCAGGACAAAGGGTCAGGGCCAAAATCACCCAGGGAAAAGGGTCAGGGCCTGCCAGGACAAAGGGTCAGAGCCAAAATCACACAGGGAAAAGGGTCAGGGCCAAAATCATCCAGGGAAAAGGGTCAGGGCCTGCCAGGACAAAGGGTCAAAGCCAAAATCTTCCTGGGACAAAGGGTCAGAGCCAAAATCATCCAGGGAAAAGGGTCAGGGCCTGCCAGGACAAAGGGTCAAAGCCAAAATCTTCCTGGGACAAAGGGTCAGAGCCAAAATCATCCAGGGAAAAGGGTCAGGGCCTGCCAGGACAAAGGGTCAGAGCCAAAATCACCCAGGGAAAAGGGTCAGGGCCTGCCAGGACAAAAGGTCAGAGCCAAAATCTTCCAAGGAATAATGGCCAGAGCCAGAAATTCCAAGGAAAAAGGGTCAGAACCTTCCAGGACAAAAGGTCAGAGCCAAAATCTTCCTGGGATAAAGGGTCAGAGCCAAAATATTCCAAAGGGGCAAGGCCAGAAACTTCCAAGGAAAAATGATCAGAGTCTTGCCAGCACAAAGGGTCTGAGCCAGAATTTCCCAGGAAAAAGGTGGTAAATGGGATATTGGGAAGAAATTCCTCCCTGTGAGGCCATGGAATAGAATTCCCAGAAAAGCTGTGGCTGCACCATCCCTGGAGGCACCCAAGGCAAATACTCAGATAAAAAATGGGTAAAAAAAAAAATTAAATAGGGGTAAAATAGGGGTTAAAATGTCAAATATGGGTAATAAAATAAAATATTTAGTAAAATATTTAAAAACAGGTAAAAGAATCAAAATCTGGGTAAAAATCTTCAAGATTTCCTCTGGCTGCAGCCCCAGGAATGAAAAGCTGCTTTTAGAAAGGGAGATGTAAACAAAGTGGCTGCACTCTGCCTTTTCCTGCTGGGAATTTGGGATTTTGGGGAATTCATCCCAGAAAAATGGATGGCAGGGCCCTGTTTTATCCCATTCCTCCAAAACCTCTGGAGTTTTGCTGTTCCCAATGGGGAAACACAATCCCAGCACTCGGAATTCAGCCCTGGACACCCCAAAATTCCCAATTCTGGTGCACAAAAAGCTTCTTTTTTCCACAAAAACCCCAAGGAAAGGCCGGGAATGCACAAACAACAAGGCCTTGGAGCGGGGAAAAACATTCTCAGGGCTCAGGACAGGCCAAAATTCCAGGTTTGGAATGAAAATTGCAGCCTGGGTGGCTCCGGAGGCTCCCCGGGTGACACGGGAGCCGGGCTGGGCTGGAATTCCATGGAAACCTTCCCCAGCCACCCATTCCCAGGCGGATTTGGGATCCCAGGGGCTAAAAATAGATAATTCCAAGGCTCATTCCCTGCCTGGGATGAGGGATTTGTGTGCTGGGAGCCGGGGAGGGCTCCAGGGGCGGGTGGGGATGGGGGAATGATTCCAAGGGTGACACAGGATTCCCAGAGGGAACAGCAGAATTCCCTGGAAATATCAGATTTTGGGAAAAGCTGCTCCAGGAGATCCCCTACCCTTCCTCATCCCTCAATCCCAGAGATTTTTGTAGATTTTAGTGCTTTTTGACTTGGGGGAAAAACCCCAATTTGTGACCCATGGAGAGCTTTCCCACACTCCCCCTTTTTCCTGGAGCACTGCAAGGCTCCCAGATCCATTAAAAATCCTGGAAAAATGGGGGGGAAAAACCATCCCACCAAAAAACAACAAAACAAAACAAAACAAATCCATTAATTCCCCCTTTTAAACCACGGGAACGCGGCACCGCCCGGAATTCCGGGCCGGTTTCAGGATCCCGTTGGTTTCCCACTGGGATTCCCGTGTTTATTTTGGTTTTTTGGGGGTTTTTTGGGATGGGGCATTCCCGGAGGTGCCGGCACACCTGAAGAAGCCCTTGCAGCCCTCGCAGGTCATGGCGTTGAAGTGGAAGCCGGTGGCCCGGTCCCCGCAGACCCCGCAGATCCTGGGGACGTTCCGCTCGGGATCCCCGGCGGGATCGGCCACAGAGGTGCTGGAAGCGCCCGGATCCATGGCTGGGAGAGGGAAAAACCGGGATTTGTCACCAAAGATTCTGACTTTTCTTTTAATTCCACCTGATCTGGGGCCAAATCAGCTTTTAGTCCTAAAATTATCCCTAAAATTCAGGATTTTCCCCTTTGATTCCTCCTGATTTGGACAAGGAATTTTTATTCCCGTTGGCTCCGGGCATTAAAACCACACAAAAATTCCAATTTTTGGGATTCTGGAGTGCTGGGAGAGCTCTGGGATTGGGAGAGGCTCAATTAAGGCCTCGCTAATGAGGCAAAACAACCCCAAGGCTCCTTAAAAATTCCCGGTGCCTCTGGAATATTTTCCTTTAAAAAAGGAGAAATAAAACTGCTTTTTTCCCATTCCAACCCACCTATTCCCAAATTCCAGCTGTGCCTTTAAATCCATTAAATCCCATTAAACTCCCAATGGAATGATTCCCTCTGCTTTGGGGCTGTTTTCCAGGGATTGCTGAGGGGGATTTTGGGGTTTTCCCTGGAATTCCCTCAGACAGCATTCCCAGCTCTCCTCTCCCACCGTTCCCAGCCAAGGGCTGGATTTTCACCTTCATTCCTTCAATTCCTTTGGAATTTTGGGGTTTTTTTGGATTTTCCCAGCCGGGCCTCGGGGCTGGAGGATCCCTTCCCATGTTTGCTGAAGATCCCATGGAATTGTGTCCCCAAACCCCCCAGGAGCTGCTGCACTGGGACATTCCAGATAAAGGAAAATCCATGGAAAACCAGGAGAGGGAAGGGGTGAAAGTTTCCCAACGGAATCAGAGCAAAGAGCAGGGACAGATCCAACGCCCTGGGAATTCCAGCTGGGAAAAACGAGCCTGGCAACCCCAGAGCTCCCAGCCCAGGAGGGAACTCTGGGATGAGCCATTTGGAATCCACAGATCCCGCTTTTCTCTCTGTCCCGTAAAAAATCGGGAATATTCCGGGTTAAACCCTCGGATTGCCATTCCCTGGGTTCCAAACACATCCCACTGCTCCTTCTAAATGGGAAAATTCAACTGAGCTGAGATTTTCCTGGGATTTCCCCCCCCAAAAAAAACCCCTCCAGCACCTCTGAGGTCATTCCATGGAGAAGCTTTCCCCCTTTTCCAAGGAAAAACTCAAAGAAATCCAGGAATGGGAATTTTTCCCCACAGAATCTTCCCTGGTGTCCCCTGAACCCTTCCTGGATTTCCTCCTGCTGCCCCAAGTCTTTCCCTTTGCTCCTTTATTTCCTAATCCCTAATTCTATCCCAAACAAAATCCAGGGAAGGCCGGCAGGCAGAAGCTGCCCCTGCTTGTGGGAAATTCCAGAACTCCTCCGGAGCTTCTCCCTGGATTTCGAAATATTCCCAAACAGGTTCGTGCTCCGTCACCCTCCGCAGAGAGAAAACCACGCCGGGAAAACGCAATTCCCAGGAATTTTCAACAGGGATTAGGGTTTTTTTACCATCTCCAGCCTCCCTTGGGGCTTTTTTTGCTGCAGAGGGAGGAAAATTCCAGTCAAATGCTCCCAAAATCTGCCCCAAAAGCAGAGACTGGGAGAGGAAAGGGAATTTTGGGTGGGTCCCAGCCCCCTGTGCTGCTCAGAGACCCCACAAAGGTGTCCCGACACCAGACCAGGTGATGGGGAGGGTGACAAGGACGGGCTGGATCCCAAATCCTGGTTTTGCACACCCGTCTGGGCAAGCCAGGAGGAAAATTCCAACTGATCCCAGCACGTGACGGGGCCTGGCCCTGCCCTGCTCCTTCCCTGGCAATTCTCCTGCTGCTGGAGCTGCTCAGAAATTGAGGGAATTTCTGATTTCCCCTTCCCGGGAGGAGCTGCAGCATTCCCAGTCCAGCTGGAGCAGGAATTGCTCTTCCCAGCTGTTCCTGGGCTGCAAAAACACCCAAAAATGACTTTTTTTTTTTTTTTTTTTTTTTTGTGTGTGCGAGCAAAGCCCTGCCCTGGACCTGCTCCCCCTCCTCCAAAGATCCCAAATCCCCCTGGGATTCAGGAATCAGATCCCTCCTCACCCTTT
The DNA here is from genome assembly GCF_048771995.1 of Taeniopygia guttata. Classification (NCBI taxonomy): domain Eukaryota; kingdom Metazoa; phylum Chordata; class Aves; order Passeriformes; family Estrildidae; genus Taeniopygia; species Taeniopygia guttata. The sequence goes on from NC_133054.1 coordinate 5,082,834, forward strand.
TCCATGGGCACAACCATTCCCAGACATTTTGTGCCCAGCCTCCCTGGTTGGAAACGCCACCCTGGGAGCAGCAGGAAGAGAATTTCTGAGGAATGAAACGGCCCCAAAATCCCAATTTTTGCATCCTGTCCCAGGGGGGAGCAGGGTGGGACGGGGACCACCCTGGGCAGCAGCAGGACACAGATCCAGGGTTTTCCCATGGAATTCTTGGAGCGTCCCAGCCCCTCAGGAAGGGATTGCAGAGCCCAGGACTCCCTCAGGCACAGGAATTGCACCAGATGCCAGGAGGAAATGGGAAAAGACCACAAAATTCCAGAAAAACTGCACTGGGAAGGGCTCTCCCTATAGAAAAATTCCCAGAGCAGAGGTGGGAGGGCAGCACCAGCAGCACACTGTGGAATAAAATCCCTTTTTTGTGCTGGAAACAGCCCTGGGAAGGTGTGGAGCCACACAAGTGATTCCCAGCTGCGGCAATTCCCAGGAAATCTGGGATTTGCTGTCCCCTCCCGGGGCCACCCAGGTGAGCCCAAGCACAGGGGACACGTCCTGGTCGAAAAACAGAGCTGGGCCTGGTCAGGCTGCCGAGCAGGGGATTTATGGAGATATTCCAGGGATATTTGGGAGGAGAAATCGATTTTTGGGAGATCTCTGGGGCAGCAGGGAGCCCAAATCCCCATCCCTTCCCTGGGATGTGCCTGGAGGAAAAAGGAATTTCACAGCATTGGAGCTGGAAAAGGAGCCTCCAGAGGCCTCAGATCCCTGTCCATTCCTTTCCCTGGGATAGCCCCTCTGGAAAAGGGAATTCTCATTCCCCAGAACCTCGACTTGCCCAAGGAGGGAGGAGGAGGAGGAGTGGGAATGATGCAGCAGCCGGAGCTGTTGCAGCCTGGAATTGGGAAATTGGAGCAGCAGCCACGCCTGGGGCATGGAGAAGGTGGGAAAACCCTCAGGAAGCGGCTCAAGCTTTTCCAGAGAATAATTAGGAAGGCTCCATGTGCCAAAAAAATCCCCTTTTTGCACCCAGTTTGGCTCTGGGGAGCAGGAACACGCTCAGGAGCGGCTCCAGGAAAGGAAAATCCCTCCCCAGGAGGAGCCGGAGCAGCTCCTGGGAATGAGGAAACACCTTTGGATGCCGGGATGAAAATTCCAGGTGTTGTTTTCCACCCTTTTCCGTTTATTAGTGGTGGGGGGGAGAAAAAGGGCGAGGGTTGAGCTGATAAGGGCCGAGATAAGAGAAACGGGCCCGAGGAGGAGCTGAGTCAGCAGCGCCGGGGGTGGCACCGGTGACATCCTGGCAGTGCCACCCTCGGCGGGTTTTTGTTCCATTCATACTGTGGTTTAATCTTAATTTCCCTGGATTTTTGCTCCCCTTGCTTTCCTCGCATTTTCCCTGGATTTTTGCTCCTCTCGCCCCTCGCTTTCCCCATAATTTCCCTGAATTTATTTATTTTAATTCCCAGAACCGTTTCCATTCCCATTCCTCTCCTTTTTAGGCTCCTACTTCCATCCCAGCCCACCTCCAATGGGGATTTTCCCCCTCCCAATCCCTGACAATTCCAGAATTTCCCTCAGGGAGCTCAGGCCAGGCTGGCTCTGCTTTGGCCTGGCCTCAAGAAGTTAAAAATTATTCTCTGGAGCAGGATTAGCCATTAAATGGGGGGAAATCTCCCTGGATTTTCCATTTATTCCTCCCTAAACACAGCAGGATTCAGGGAAACAAACCTCAGCCACGACCCCAGGCGCGTTTTTATCTGGGAAAAATCTGATTTTTGGGATTTTTGTTATTTCTAGGACATCTCAGTCCTGATCTGGTCACACCCTGGAGATCTGGGGCAGACATCTCTTCATCATCCTCATCATCATCTGCATCATCATATCCCAGACTTTCCTTGCTCCGGGACTCCAGAGGGAACCCAATCTCACCCTGGCATTTCCCCCCTTTATTTCACCCCATTTCCACCAGGTCCAGCCCAGCACTGGGGCTTTTTAAACTTTATTTAATTTATTCACGCCACTTTTGCTCCCTTTGGTTTCCCCATATTTCCCTGGATTTCTCTCCACTCACCCTTGGGATTAATCTTAATTTCTCCGGATTTTTTCCCCCTCTTTACAGCCCAATTTCCCTGGATTTAATCTTAATATCCTGCGATTCTTGCAGCCCTTGATTTCCCCATCACTTCCCTGGATTTTTCCTCCCTTTTGGCCGGCTTTAAACCCCAATTTCCCCCGGATTTTTGCTCCGCTCACACCTCGCTTTGCCCATTATCTCCCCGGATTTTTGCTCCCTTTGGTTTTTCCGGATTTCTCCCGTTCCCGCCCGGTTTTAGCCGCAATTTCCCGGGATTTTCGCGTCCCGCCGCGGCCGCGGCTCCTGCCCCGGGCCGGAGGAAGATGAGTCACGGGCGGTCCGGGGGAGGAGGAGACGCCGCAAAAAAACCTCACTTCTCCCGAAAACCTTTTTCCGAGAAAAACACTAAACTTTTCTCAAAGCTCAGCTTTGAAAAGGAGACGAAGGAGCGGCTCAAGCGCCTCTGCCAACCCCCAAATCTCTTTTGGGGTGCGCAGCGGAGGGTCCCTCAATTCCTGCTGGATAAAATCCCCCCGTACCTTGATTTTCCTGGGGCAGGAACGGCTCGGGATCCTCCGAAATACGGGAAGGCGCTGAGGAATTAAGAAATAGGGCGATTAGTGCCGCGCCGAGGGGCTCAGCCCCCCAAAAAAACCCCAAAAAACCCGAATTGGGACCTTGAACGTGGGTTTAAATGGGGCGCTCAAGCACGAGAGCAGCCAGAAACCCCAAAATCACCTTACAGGAAACCCCAAAATCACCTTACAGGAAACCCTGAAGTCACATCAGCACCCCCGGGGATTTCCCAGCCCCGAAGGGTCCCCAAAGAGGGGGAGCCCCGGGGGGGAAAGCGGAGCCGTTCCGGGATACCGGGACGCCCCGGAACACCCCAAACCCGGATTTTTGGGGTGCTCGGGGCCGGGACTGGAGAGCCTCGGAGCCCCCTAAAAGCAGGAGGCACCCCCAGCCCTAAGGGGCTCCTCATTGTGGGGGGCACGGGGAGTCTCACGGGGGACCCCCGACCCCTCCCGGGGCACCGGGAGCCCCGAGAGCGCCAACCAGGAAGCACCGGGAGCCTCAGCGCCCGGCCCGGGGGCTCCTGCCGGCGGGGACACCGGCAGGACCGGGAGCAGCCCGTGCTGGGCAGTGCCCCCGAACCCCCGAACCCCCGGAACCCCAACCCCGGAGCCTCCGCCGACAGCCGCCCCCGGTTCGCCCGCAGCGGCCGCCCCCGAGTCCCGCGGAGCGCCGGAGGGAGTCACGGCAGGGGCGGCGGGCGCTGAGAAGGGCCGGGCTTGGCCGGACCCGGTGCTCTCTGTCCGGTACATGAGCCCCGGTACCGGTGCCCCCTGTCCCGGTATCTGAGCCCCGGTCCCGGTGCCCCCTGTCCCGGTGTCCGCGGTCCCGGTACTCGAGTCTCGGTATCCCCTGGCCGGTACCTAAACCCCAGCTCCGGTGTGTCCGGTCCCGGTACCTGAGCCCCGACCCCGCTGTCCCGAACCCCGGTGGCCCCAGACCCGGTGTCCCGAGCCCCGGTACCCCCTGCCCGGTGTCCCGAGCCCCGGTGTCGGTACCTGAGCCCCGACCCCGGTGTCCCGAGCCCCGGTACCCCCTGCCCGGTGTCCCGAGCCCCGGTGTCCCGAGCCCCGGTGTCGGTACCTGGGCCCGGACCCCGCTGTCCCGAGCCCCGGTACCCCCTGCCCGGTGTCCCGAGCCCCGGTGCCGGTACCTGGGCCCGACCCCGCCGCCGCCCCCGCCCCGCCCGCCGCCGCCTTTTGACGGGAACCGGCGGCCCGGCCCCGCCCCGCCAATGCCTGCGCGGCACCGCGCGGCCCCGCCCACTTTTACCATATAAGGGCAGAGAAGGGCGGGGCCACGGCGGAGGGGGCGTGGCGAGGCATTGCACGTGGCCCCGGTAGCGCGGGGGCTTCCCCGGAGGGGCCGCTCGGGGTCCCGGACCCTGCTGACCACCCGGTGCCCACCCGGCTTCCCGCTGACCACCCGGCTTCCCCTTGACCACCCGGGTTCCCGTTGACCACTCGGTGCCCACTCGTGTTCCCGCTGACCGCCCGGTTTACCGCTGACCACTCGCTGCCCCCCCGTTCCCGCTGCCTGCCCGGTGCCCACCCCGTTCCCGCTGACCACTCAGTGCCCACCCGGGTTCCCGCTGACCACCGGGTGCCCCCCGTTCCCGCTGCCCGCCCCACGCCTCTCCCCCAGCCCGGAGCCCCCGGCAGGGCAGGGGACCCTCGGGGTGCCAGCGCCCGGCGCTCTGGGGGCTGCCAGCGCTGCCAGGGGCGCGGTGAGCTCGGGCAGCTCCAGTGAGTGCCCGGTGCTGGAGCGGCACCGAACAAACCCACCAGTACCGGAGTGCCACCCCGGCACTCCCGGCTCCTTGCAGCCTCCGCCTGCTCCCGGTGTCCCCGCAGAGCCCCGAGGCTGATCCGGGCCCGGGGACCCGCAGGACACCGGGATTTCTCTGCTCCTGGAGGATCTGAGAGTATTTGGAGCAAGAACCGACTTTGGCCACCCCAAATCCTGTTATTGGTGACGCGGAATGTGCGATTTGGGGCAGAGCCAGCTCAGCCCAACCCAGCCCAGAGATCGCCTGGGCACGCCGCATCCCCGGTCTAAAAAATGGGGATATTCAGCAATTTTCCCCTTTCCATCATCAATTCCCCAGCCGGGATGCAGCCACATGCAACACGGAATAAAGCACGAGAGGCGCTCCCAGAAAAGCCCTGCAGCGGCTGCCGGGGTTTATCGGGTGTCCCCTAAACCCCAAATCCCGGAGCAAACGAGCCCCGGGCGGAGCTGAGCCCCCGCAGCCGCGGGCACCGGGTTCAGCCGCCGCGCTTTGCGTGGGGAAAACGCTTCCAAATCGCCTTTAAATTGATTTAATGAGGCCGAGGAGGGGAAAACAACGTCTGGGAAGAAATGGGAGCTCATCAGAGGCAATTTCGCGGCGCGGAGGGATTTCGGGAGGGTGGGGAGCGGTGGAAGCCGCTCATCCCCATCCCAAAAGCATCTCCAGGTGCTTTTGGCATCGCAGCTCTTCCCGTGCCAAACCAACGTCCCAAAATCTCCCAGGGCTCTTCCCCCCTGACACGGCCCTGCACCAGAGCAGCGTGACGCATTTTCCATCCCGATTTTTACCTTCTTCCCGCCGGGAATTTGTGCCCCCCGAGCTCTGGGGAAATTCTGTGGCCGAGGAGGGTTTGTTGGAATTCCCTCCCTCTCTCCCGCTTTCCTGCTGCTTTGCTGCCCCCAACCCCCCCGGCACGAGGCTCTGGGGCCAAATCCCGCTCTGCTCCGCACCCCCGGGACCGGCGGCACCGGCGGGACTCGGGAGGGTTTCATCCCGAATTCCATCCCCGCCTGGAATTCCCGGAGCTGTGAGCGGGAATTCCCAGCCTGGAAAAGGGCTCGGCGGGGCGGGAGAGGAGGAGGAGGAGGAGGAGGATGGCCCAGGGGGGTGCAGTGGCACGAACGGGGATCCCCACATCTCCATGGGGCGCTTTGGGCTCGGAAGGGACCTTAAGGACCGTCACCGCCACCCCCGGGATTGTCCCTGCGCGGGGCCCGGAGCCACCCGGGAGGGCGGCAGGGGTGGGATAAACGGGGCTGGGTGAGCTCCGAGGTCCCTCCCAAAAAATCCTGCGGTTCCACGGTCCCCTTGCAGGGCTCAGAAATCCCTGGAAAAGAGGGGAAAGCCCCACTCCGGTATTTCCCGTCCTTGGAGCGGCGTTCCCTCATCCCGGAGCTCCTCCGGGGGTGGCTCCGGACTCGCCCATCCCGGGAGAGCGGAGATTTCCCGGGAAGCGCTTCCACCATCCCGCCCGGTGCCTGGAAAAGCGCCTTTCCCCCCTTCCTCCCTTCCCGCTGGCTTTGGGGGCAGAAAAAAATTGGTAAAAAAAACCGGGATCCAACGCAGGACGCGACAGGAGCCGAGGGGAACTGCGGGAGGAATTTTCCCGTTCCCTTCTCCTTTTCCAGCCCTTCCCGCCCCAGCCCCCGGGAAGGCGCAGGAAGGAGCCGGGGAAGGAAGGAAGGAGAGCCGGGAATTCTCCCCCCGCCTGAAATTTCGCTCCTGGGAAGGACAGAAGAAATGATCCATAAAATTCCCATGGGATACGTGTCCCGCGGCCGGGCAGGCGGTGCCTCTAGAGCTCACAAAATATTTTAGATTTGCCGTGAATTTTATTTTGATGGTTTGGGTGATTGGGAGAGGGAGGGATTTCGTTTTCCATCGGTTTTTCTCTCGGGTGTGGTGGGAAAAATTCCCACGGGAGGGAATTTATTGAAGGAAAATGGAGCGGCCGGGGCTGGGGGGAGGTGGGAGGGAATGGCCCGGGGGCATTTCCCCCCGAAATTCAGAGGTGCTGGAGGGGACGCTGGGCTGGGCCGGGACAGGCGGGCTCGGACTGCTCGGGACCGTTCCGTACCGGGACAGGAGGGCTGAGGCTGCTCGGGACCGTTCCGTACCGGGACAGGAGGGCTCGGACCGCTCCGTACCGGGACAGGAGGGCTCAGGATGCTCGGGACCGCTCCGTACCGGGACAGGAGGGCTCAGGCTGTTCGGGACCGGGACAGGAGGGCTCGGACTGTTCCGTACCGGGACAGGAGGGCTCAGACTGTTCGGGACCGGGACAGGAGGGCTCAGACTGTTCCGTACCGGGACAGGAGGGCTCGGACTGTTCCGTACCGGGACAGGAGGGCTCAGGCTGTTCGGGACCGGGACAGGAGGGCTCGGACTGTTCCGTACCGGGACAGGAGGGCTCGGACTGTTCCGTACCGGGACAGGAGGGCTCGGACCGTTCCGTACCGGGACAGGAGGGCTCAGGCTGTTCCGTACCGGGACAGGTGGGCTCGGACCGCTCCGTACCGGGACAGGCGGGCTCGGACTGTTCCGGACCGGGACAGGAGGGCTCAGGCTGCTCGGGACCGTTCCGGACCGGGACAGGAGGGCTCGGACTGTTCCGTACCGGGACAGGTGGGCTCGGACTGTTCTGTACCGGGACAGGAGGGCTCAGGCTGTTCGGGACCGGGACAGGCGGGCTCGGACCGCTCCGTACCGGGACAGGAGGGCTCGGACTGTTCCGTACCGGGACAGGTGGGCTCGGACCGTTCTGTACCGGGACAGGAGGGCTCAGGCTGTTCGGGACCGGGACAGGCGGGCTCGGACCGCTCCGTACCGGGACAGGAGGGCTCGGACTGTTCCGGACCGGGACAGGTGGGCTCGGACTGTTCCGTACCGGGACAGGAGGGCTCAGGCTGCTCGGGACCGCTCCGGACCGGGACAGGAGGGCTCGGACCGTTTAGTACCGGGACAGGGGGGCTGGGACTGCTCGGGACCGCCCCGTACCGGCGCGGGCCCGCTCCGGGCTGGGAGCGGGGCTCTCACACCGGCGTGGCACGAGTCTGTACTGGTGTGATGGAGCCCAAACTGGGACCGGGATCCCCAAACTGGGACTTGCGAGCCCCGCACTGGTTCCAGCCCCCCCCCCCCGGCGCATGCGCGCTCCGGACGGGACGCCCCCGCTGCGCGCGCACACGCGCGTGATTACGTCACGCCCCGCCCTGCTACGCCCAACCGGAACCACGAGTTGCTTCTGCGCTTGCGCAAATATGACCACGCCCATCGCATGCAAATGAAGGGTGTGGTCACTACGCCCACCCCTGACCATTGGCGCGTGCGCTTTGGGCGAAACGACGGGGGCGTGGCTCGCTAAACCCCGCCCTTCACTGGGATTAATTTGAATAACCCCGCCTATCCTCACGCGACGAGGATGGGCGGGGTCACGGCGAGGCCACGCCCAGCGGCGGCTCGCGCGGTTGCCATAGAGACGGCGGCTGCGCGCGGGGGCGGGGGCGGGGCCGCGGGCGCGGCGGGAACGGGGCGCCCCCTGGCGGAGAGCGCTGAGGGAAGGGGTCCGTGAGGGGCGGCTCTGGGGGACTGAGGGAATGAGGGAATGAGGGACTGAGGGAATGAGGGACTGAGGGACTGAGGGACTGAGGGAATGAGGGACTGAGGGAATGAGGGACTGAGGGAATGAGGGAATGAGGGACTGAGGGAGGGGGTCTGTGAGAGAGGGGGTCTGTGAGTGAGGGAGGGGGTCCGTGAGGGGGCGGCTCTGGGGGACTGAGGGACTGAGGGAATGAGGGAATGAGGGAATGAGGGAGGGGGTCTGTGAGAGAGGGGGTCTGTGAGAGAGGGGGTCTGTGAGGGAGGGGGTCTCTGAGAGAGGGGGTCTTCAAAGGGCATTCTTCAGGAGGGGGACCCTGAGGATGAGGGATTTTCTGAGGTGGGGGTCCATAGCGGGCCCTGTCCCTCTCCTGGGGTCAGGGGCTCTGGGGTGCTCCTGAGGGGACGTGGCCGAGCTCCGGCCCCGTTTCGTGGGCTGGGGGCTGTCCCCCCAAGAGGAGATGCTCTCTCAGGGGAGGAGGGGGTGCCCTGGATGCTCTCTCAGGGGAGGAGGGGGTGCCCTGGCACGCGCTGGGTTTTGGGTGGCTGGAAGTGGAGCCCATCAAGGTGTCCCTTTCTCCCCTTGTGGATGGGGACACTTTGTGGTGGCTTTGGGACCCCTGAGAGGGCTTTAAAACCCTTCCAACAGGCCTGAGCTGCTGCTGCTGCCTCTCACAGGTGACACCGTGCCGCCACCATGGGCTCCGTGCGTTCCCTGCCCGCCGCCAGCGCTGCCCCGAGCCGGAGGAAGGCTGAGCATGAGGAGGATGAGGATGTGTTGGTCGCCCAGGAGCCCGTGGAGGATGTGGCCAAGATTCCCTACATGGAATTCACGGGCCGGGACAGCGTCACCTGTCCCACCTGCCAAGGCACCGGCTGCATCCCCACAGGTGGCTGCTCCTCTGGGGTGTAAACACCCCAAATCCGAGCTCTAAAAAGCAAAAAAAAGTCACTTTTTAATGTGTTATTCGCATTTTGCTTCCCAGAGCAGGTGAATGAGTTGGTGGCTCTGATCCCTTACAGCGACCAAAGGCTTCGTCCTCAGAGAACGTAAGGGAGGAGTTCTTTTAGGGGTTGTTTTCACCCCCAAGAATAGGATTTAAAGTCTGCTTTTAAATATTTCTACCATGGGCACCACGATCCCACTCCCACCTTCCATCCCCTCACTGGAGTTTTGGGAGCAGCTGTAAAAAGACCCCAAAATGCTGCTTGGGTTGTTCAGTACCCAACCCCAAATGTGGAAAGGGAGGATTTTGAGCCATTTTGATATTAAAAATGTGACAGCAGCTTTGGGTGCCTCTTCCAAGGAAACCAAACAAGAGGTGGGGTTTTTTAGGATCTGAATCTAGCAGAGGAGGTGAAGTATTTAATTTTTTTGATTTTTTTTCCCCCCAGGAAACTCTATGTGCTGCTCTCAGTGCTGCTCTGCCTGCTGCTATCCGGCCTGGGGGTTTTCTTCCTGTTCCCCCACTCCGTGCTGGTGGACGATGGTGGCATCAAAGTGGTCCAGGTGTGGTTTGACAGGAAAAACTCCGCTGTCCTCCTGGCCATCACGGTAAAGTTCCTGTGGATTTGGGAAAATAAATCACCAGGGCAACAAGCCAGCAGGGTCAGGGTTGTTTTTGTCCCCCTCCAGGCCACCCTGAGGATCAGGAATTCCAACTTCTACGCGGTGTCGGTGAGCAGCCTGAGCAGCCAGGTGCAGTACATGAACACCGTGGTGGGCAGCCAGCAGCTCACCAACGTCTCCAGCATCCAGCCCCTGAGGGACAAACTGGTACTGAGCAGTGTCCAGGGGCCACAGCTGCTTTTGCTCCGTCCACGCCCTCAGAAATGGGGTTGAAGGGTGATGAAACCGCGCTGAAATCCCATTTTTCCGCTCTGTTGCAGGTGAATTTCACCGTGAAGGCAGAGCTGGGTGGATCCCTGTCCTATGTGTAGTAAGGATTTACTGCTCCTTGGAGATGCCTGGGGAGGGAGAGGGTTGGAGCTGCTTTGATTAAAATTTGGGAAATTAATCTGGAAATCACTCACTTTTCCTGCTCACTTCCTTGGCCAGGAATTTTCTCAAGGAGCTGTGAGATGGTTTGTTAACACCAAAGTGAAAAATACCAGCAGGAGCTGCCAAAAACCCCCAAATTCCTCAAGTTTCTCACTTGCTGACCAATTTCCTTGATCTTTTCCAGTTTTTTCTGCACTTTGCCCAAGGTGAAGGTCCACAACATCGTGATCCTCATGAGGTGGGTGCTGCTCCTGCTTTGGGTTCTTGGAGCTCTTTTCCCACCTTAAAGATTCTGTTCAGTGGTTCCTGAATCCCAGGGGGGTTCCAGCCACAGATTTGGGCTCCGGGGAGAAAATCCTGCTTGGATTTTCCCCAGCTTCCCCCCAAATCCACCTCAGGGTCAGGTTTTAACCCAGCCCAGGGGGGTAAGTGGAGCCTCCCTCCAGAGGCTGCAATTCCCACCTTTTCACCAAAACCCGCAGGAATTTGGGTTGTTTTTTGGTTTTTTGAGGAAAAGAGGAGTTGTGTGATGACTCCAAACGTGCTGCAGTGTCCCTTTGCCCTGCCAGGACCTCGGTGAAGCTGTCCTACATCGGCCGCAGCGCCCAGAGCGCCCTGGAGACCTTCCACTACCTGGACTGCAGCTCCAACTCCACGGCCCCGCTGCCCGCCGCGGCCCGGGCGGCGCCCTGAGGGCACCGGGGCGGCACCGGGACGTGAGTGGCTCTGCGGGGACACACCCGGCGGCTCTGCGGGGACACACCCGGCAGCTCCGGGCCCTTTGGGTGCTCCTTCCCCTCCTCTTTGCTGAGGAATCCGGAACTTTTCCCTCCTCAATTAAGGGCTGAAAATCCCAGAGGTTTTCAGTGCTCTGCACCTGTTCTGGAAGCTTGGTGCCGCCAGGGTGTTTCGGGGTAAATGGGTTTGATTTTTGAGAGTGAATGTATTTATTTTTTTCGGGGGAAATGAGGTTATTTTCCTGCTCAGTGGTGGCAGCACCTCAGGACCCCAAAAAAGGGACAGTTCCCACCTGCAATGAGCCTCTGTTATACCTTGGAAGGAGGCAAAGGAACCCAAATCTTGGGAATGAACATCTTCTTCATTTTTCCCCTGTGGCTCCGACAGCTTTGGCATCCAGAGGCTCTTCCCTGGGGTTTGAAATCCGGGAATTTGCTGCTTTTTGTGCTCCACTTCCCAAAGCAGCGGGGATTGGAGGGGGTTCTGTGGGAGGCTGGGATTCCAAGGCCTCCCTGCCGGGAGCTGGACATTCCTGCCAGCCGCTATCGCGAGCGAAATCCAGCTGCCAGCTCGGCCCCCGCAGCCCTTTGGCATTTTGCCCCTTTTTGGGAGTTTTTTTCTGGAATTTCAGCCCTCGTTTCCCGTGGGATTTGGGATTCAAATACAGCTACATCTGAGGGGATCCTTCCTCAGTGGAAAAATTACTGGATTTTTGGGTGACAGTGGCACAAAATCCACACTTTGCTCCCTTTTCCAGCAGGAGATTCCTGCCCCTGCAGCATTTGTAGGGCTGAATTCTTCATTAAACCTGATCTGGATCTTTCCATGTATTGTCCTTTATTTCTTTTAACGAAAAGCTCTTGATTTGTCCTAAATCCAGTGCTCTGCTGGGATTGCTCCTGTGGTGTTTTTTGCCCAAAAATCCCTGTTTTGCTGAGGGATTTCCATAGAATCCCAGAATGGGTTGAGTGGGATGCTAAAACTCATCCCCAGGGATGGGGAATCCTCTGGGAATTCCATCCTGGGGCCTCCCTGCCCTCACAGGGAGGAATTCCTTCCCAAAATCCCACCCAAACCTCCAGATCCCGGTGGGAAGCCACTCCCCATGTGCTGTCCCTCTGTCCTTTATCCCAAATCTGTCCCCAGCTCTCCTGAGAGGTCACCCTGGAGCCTTTCCTTCTCCAGGCTGGAAAATCCCATTTTTCCCAGGCTTTCCCAGGATTTTTTTTGTGGGGAAAAAACTCAACCAGGTGCCCGTTCCCAGCTGGGACCAGTGCCCAGATCCCAATCCCAACCTCCTTCCCTGGTGACCAATTCCCACTGAGTTTTCCTTTTTTTTTTTTTTTTTTTTTTTTTTTTTTTAAGGAAAAGTAAGAAATCCCAAACTTTGCTATTTCTGCATTTTCTTCCTCCTAGCTGGGTTTAATCCCAGTTTTCTGGGGGTCTCCTCACATTCCCTTTCCCCCTCTTTATCCCCATTCCCACTTTTCCAAGGATCCTGGCGGGTTTTTGGTGGGGCTGCCCGCAGGAGGGACCCCCGAATTTGCTGCTTGGCTGCGCCAGGAGGGGAAAGATTTGACCCCAAACCCTCGGTGCAGAGCCCCCATCATTAGGAGAGCGTCTCAAAGGGCATTTTTGGGTGGAAAATCCTCTTTAATCCCCCAATCCTCCTTAATGAATTTCCCCTGCCAATGTTTTGGTGCTTGGCCACAACTGGCAGCTGCTGCACTTGAAGCTGGGAGGGTTTTTAAAAGTCAAATTCTGCCCAAAAATGGCTTTTTAAAAAATAATCTTTTCAAGTTATAATTTCTCCGAGCAAAGCTTTGCCATCCACAGAGGCAAAAAGAGGAGTTTTGACCCAAAAGAATCGGGATGAAGCTCCGGAATTCCTCACCCAGGAGCTGCCTGGGGCCTCTTGCAGGAGAGATCTGAGCAGGTCTGGGGCTCTTCGGGGTCACTGGGCTGATTTTTGTCAAGATCATTTAAAAAATCCCATTTCTGACCTTTTTTTTTTGCCTGTAATGAACAGCCTGGTGATTAGAGGAATTTCCATGTAGGATTTTTTGTGGCGCAGCAAGAGGGGAGTCTCCTACTTCCAGTGCTGCAAAACAGCCCAAAATTGAGGTTTTTTTGCAGGTAAAAATCAGGATAAAATTCGTGGGGAGGAGGGGATTGCCCATGTCACACTGGGATTGTCCCAGTCCTAATTACGGGACAAGAATTCCACAATTAAACCTCCTGCTTTTCCAAGAGTTTCTACTTCAAAATTTTTCAAATTTTTCCTTTTTTTTTTTTTTTTTTTTTTTTTTGGCTTTTTTGGAGAATTTAGCCCCCTCTTCCCCCTTAGTTTGAAATATCCCAACCCAAAAGATGTGAAATTTTAACCCAAAATGAGGATTTCAATAGGATTTTTTCCCAACCTTAAGAACTATACAGTGGTTGAAACGGGGAGGAAATATTTAAATTAACTGCAAACACACCCAAGAAAAAAGAGACTGAACTCAACTTTTACTTTTGACCAAAAGTTTTTTTTTTTAGATTTTTTTTCATTTTATACCAACAGATGTTAAAAAATACAGACTTGTTTTACAAGAATAGCACCATTTTTTGATTTTTTTTTGTGTGTTTTTAAACTCATATTATACATGAACACTCCTGCTGGGGGGAAAGGGGGAAATTAGGGGTGAGGAGGGGATTTTTGATACCTGGATTGGTGAAATCCCATTTTTTTCAAGGGAAAAAGGGATCACTGACATTCCCACCTCCACCTGACCTCAAAAACAGGTCTTCCAGGAAGAGAATAAATAAATATTAACGGGTTTTTCCTTTGATTCCGGTGTTGGGATGAGGTGGTTGCTCCCTGATTCGGGGTGAGCCCTTTCAGTGCAGAACTTCTCAGCTCCTTTTTGGGGTGGATCCCGTTTTTTGTGGTTTTTTATTTTTTTTCTTTTTTTAAGGAATCGGGCCGGGCTTTTTAAAAAAAAAGCAAAAACCAAACCAACAAACAAAAACCACGACAACCCAAAACAAACAACCACACCAAAAAAAATCCTGTTTTTTTTTTTTACAAGAAGCAGACGGGGCCGAGGTCGACCCCAAACTCCTGCTCGGGTCCCCCAATGTCCATAGGTGCAATGTCCACGATGGGCAGGCGCGAGGTCTTCTGCGAGCGGTACTCGATGACGGTCCTGCCCCACTTCCCCGTGTGTTTCTGAGGGAAAAACGGGCAAAAATGGGGTTATTTCATCTCTTACATCCTCGCCAAACCTTTCAAATCCCAGACTGAGCCCAAATTTATCATCAGGCCCCAGCTCTTGCTGTGTTTCTAAGGGGAAAAATGGGTAAAAATGGGGTTATGTAATCTTCTAGGACCTTCCCAATCTCAGTTTGAGCCCAAATTTACCATTAATATCAGAAAAATGGGGTTATGTAATCCTCTAGAACCTTCCCAATCTGAGTTTGAGGCCAGATTTATCCTAGCATTGGAAAAATGGGGTTAGTTAATCTTCTAGAACCTTCCCAATCTCAGTTGGCACCCAGATTTATGATTGGAATTGGGAAAATGGGGTTAGTTAATCTTCTAGAACCTTCCCAATCTCAGTTGGAGCCCAGTTTTATCATTAGCATTGGAAAAATGGGGTTATTTATTCTTCTCTGGATTTGGACCTTCCAAAACTCAGTTGGAGCCCAGATTTATCATTAGAATTGGAATAATTGAGTAAATTCATCTTCCAGGACCTTCCCAACCTCCATTTGAGCCCCATTTCATGGTCACACCCAGAAGGGCTGCGTTTCCCAGCGCGTTTCTGAGGGGAAAACGGGGAATGGAGTCCCCATCCCTGGAGCGCCGTGGCCACCTGCGGGTGTCACCGGAGCCCGGGCGCGGTGACGGGCGGTGACACCCGCTGAGATCCCAACCTCGTTCACCCCTGGATTTGCAGAGCCTGCCTCGATGTCCCCGTCCCTGCCCGGCACCCACCGTGCAGCCGTCCTCCAGCACGCTGTAGGTGAACCGGCTGTTGCCCTCGGCGCGGATCTCGACGTCGTTGGAGCCCTGGATGAGCAGCGCCTTCCTCAGGCTGCCCGACTCCTCGTCCAGGTAGGCCACGCTGTTGCGGCAGTGGTAGGTGACGTTCTGGGAGCCCTCGGTGGACAGCAGCCTCAGGAAGGTCATCTGGATGTTGGCCGTGTTGGGCGCCAGGTCCTCAGCGCCGTAGCTGAACTGCGGGCAGGAGTGAAGCTTTTTTTGGGGCATTTCGGGGGGATTTCCGGGCTCTGATTTCCCGGAGGGGTGCAGCTGTCACGGCCTGATGCCAAGATTTCCTGAAAGTCTCTAAATCGACCAGTTCTGGTGCAAACCCACCAATTTCACCTCAAGGAAGGACATCACTCCAAGTTTTCCATAAAATCCCTAAATCCACAAATATCTGATCCAAACCCCATCAATTTCAGCCCAAAGAAGGACATCAAGTTTTCCATAATATCCCTAAATCCACCCATATCTGATCCAAACCCCACCAATTTCACCCCAAAGAAGGACACCGCTCCAGGATTTCCGTAAAGTCCTGTGGATCAACCAGTTCTGATCCAAACACCGCCTATTTCACCCCGAGGAGGGACATCAACTCCAAACTTTCAATAAAATCCCTTAAATTAACTATTTCTGATCCAACAACCGCCAGTTCCACCCCTGGAAGGACATCAGCTCCAACTTCTCCATGGACCTCCACGCCCACCCCTTTTCCGTTTGTTCCCCGTGCCCATCCCGGCCGGACACCCACGTGGAAGCCGCCGTTGATGGTCTCGGCGAACCAGACGTGCTTCTTCTCCTTGGCTTTGCTGCTCCACCAGTTCTTCCTGGGGATGCTGCCGGGGCTGGGGTACACGCACGTCTCCCCCGTGGCCATGTTGCAGAAGACCTTGATGGCGTCCAGCGTGCAGCCCTGGTTGGGGTCGATCCAGTAATCGCCTGCGGACGAGGGCGCAGAGTGAGGGACCGGCCGGTGGTGGGTCAGCGAGGAGGTCAGTGAGGGCATCGGTGTCCGGGTGGGTGGTGGAGGGGACGAGGAGGAAGAGGGGGACACGGGGATGGAGGCGGGGATGGATATAGATGGACAGAGGGATGGACAGAGGGATGGACACAGGGATGGACACAGGGATGGACACAGATGGACACAGATGGACACAGGGATGGACACAGGGACGGACACAGATGGACACAGGGATGGACACAGATGGACACGGATGGACACAGATGGACAGAGGGATGGACACAGGGACAGACACAGGGATGGACACAGATGGACACAGATGGACACAGGGCCGGACAAGGGCCGGAGCCCCTCCCTCACCGCTCTTCCAGTCGGGGTGGCAGAGTTTGATGTCTCGGCAGGTCCTGGCTGGGTTCTTGCGGGAGCCCTCGGGGCTGCGGATGTTCTCGATCTGGTTGTTGAGGGCCTTGAGGGTGGCGTCCACCTCGGCGTCGTGCGGCCGCAGCCCCGGGGCCGCCTCGTCCGCCCGCATGTAGCGCCCGGGGTCGGGGCCCTTCTCGGGCTGCCCCAGCCCCGCGAACGCCGACATGTCGATGCCGGTGCCCGGGGGCCCGGGGGGCCCGGGCGGGCCGGGGTTCCCGGGGGGGCCCTGCGGGAGGGAGGAGGTCATGGGGGGATGGCCGGGGCTTGGATCGCCCTGCCCCACTGAGTGCCTCGGTCCCCCGCAGGATCCCTGCCCTGCTGGATCCCCTCTGTCCCCCGCAGGATCCCTCCTCTCCTGGATCTTCTTTCCCTGCAGGATCCCTCCCCTGCTGGATCCGATCCCTCCCCTCCTGGATCCCCTTTTCCCCGCAGGATCTCTCCCCTCCTGGATCCCCTCTCCCCTCCTGGATCCCTCTCCTCCTGGATCCCCTCTCCCCGCAGGATCCCTCCCCTCCTGGATCCCTCCCCTTCCCTGCTGGATCCCCTTTCCCTGCAGATCCCTCCCCTCCTGGATCTCCCTTTCCCCGCAGGATCCCTGCCCTCCTGGATCCCCTCTGTCCCCCACAGGATCTCTCCCCTCCTGGCTCCCCCCTCCCCTCCTGGATCCCCTCTCCCCTCCTGGCTCCCCTCTCCCCTCCCGCTCCCCTCTCCCCTCCCGGCTCCCTCCCCTCCCGCCCTCTCCGCTGTCCCCGCTCACCGCCGGGCCGGGCTCGCCGCTCCTCCCGCGGGGTCCGGGGGGCCCGATGGGTCCGGGCATCCCATTGGAGCCGTCCTTGCCCGAAGGGCCCACGGGGCCGGGGGGACCCTGGAAAACCCCAAAACGGGCTCAGAGCACAGCAGCGATGGGGCTATCACCTCCAGGACTGGCACCGCTCCAGGGGTGCCACTTTTCCCCCCTTTCCCCCCAAAATTCCCGGACTTACCCTTGGCCCGGAGGGACCCGCGGGCCCGGCAGCGCCCTGGTCTCCAGAGGGACCCTGGGAAGGACGGGAGGATGGAGGATTTGGGATCCCATGGGAGATCTGGGATTTGGGGTCTGGGATTTGGAGTGTGGGATGTGGGATTTGGGGTGTGAGATTTGGAGTGTGGGATTTGGGGTGTGGGATTTGGGGTATGGGATTTGGGGTGTGGGATTTGGGATTTGGGGTATGGGATTTTGGGTGTGAGGTGTGGGGTGTGGGATGTGGGATTTGGGGCCGCAGCCCCCCATAGGCCCCAGATCCCGGCACTTACGGGGGGCCCGGGCAGCCCCTGGAGCCCGGTGAAGCCCCGGTGCCCCTTCAGGCCGCGCTCGCCGGCCTCGCCCGCCTCGCCCTTGTCACCGCGCGGCCCCTGGGGACCCTGCGAGGGGGACACAGCGCGTCAGGAGTGGGGGTGGCCCCAAACCAGGCTGCCAAACTGCGATCCCAAACGGGGATCCCAAACGGGGATCCCAAACGGGGATCCTGGGGATTCGGGGTGGGACTCACTCACCGGCATCCCCCGGGCGCCAGCGGGGCCGGAGGGACCCATGGGACCCTGAGCACCCTGCGGGAGACAAGAGGGGAGTCAAACACAGCAGGAGTGGAATTTGGGATGTGGGATTGGGATGTGGGATTTGGTGTTCCCAGCTGCCCTGCGGATATTCCCAGTTTTATGTCCCGGGGTCCCCAGCTCGTTCCCAGTTCCAGCTCCGGGAGCTCCCGGGCGGATCCCAAACCGGGTTCCCTCCGGAGCTGCTCCGGTGCCACTCTCAGATGATCCCAAACAGCTCCATGGCCCGGATTTGGGGCGATTCCCGGGAATTCCCGTCTCCCCCCATCCCGCCGTGTCCCGCTCACCGTCTCTCCTCTGTCTCCCTGTTTTCCCGTGGGTCCCACGGGGCCGGGAGCGCCGGGAGCGCCGGGAGCTCCGGGAGCACCCACGGGGCCGGTCTCGCCACGATCGCCCTGGGAACAGGGAACGGGGTCAGGAATTCCAGCTCCGGGATGGGGGCAAGCGCAGGCATAACGGGAATTCCCGGGAATTCCGGCGCTTGAGAAAGCCGGGATGAGCTCACCTTCACCCCGGCCGCCCCATCCCTGCCCGGGGGTCCGTCAGAGCCGGGATTTCCCTGGGAAAACAGGAGCAATTCAGCGTTTGCCTTTGGGATGAGGAGAAAAACTCCTTTTGCCAGGCAAAATCCTACAGCGAACCCGTGCTGGGATTTTCCAGGATTAACCTTAAATCTCTGCCCAGGATCAGCCAGGGATCCATCCTGGGTATTCCAGACATTCCTGAGTTTCCTACCTCCCTGCCGGGCTCTCCGGCTGGTCCTGTCAGCCCCGGGGGTCCCACAGGCCCGGGGGGGCCCCGGTCACCAGTAGATCCAGGGGCTCCCTGTTTTCCAGGCTCTCCCTAAAAAAGAACAGGAAAACCCCCGTGAGTGAGTGTGGGATGAGGGAAATACCGGACTGAGGCTTTCCCCCTCTTTTCCAGGGATTTCTGAGCCCTGCAAGGGGATGGTGGAACCGCAGGATTTTTTGGGAGGGACCTTGGAGCTCACCCAGCCCCGTTTATCCCACCCCTGCCGCCCTCCCGGGTGGCTCCGGGCCCCGCGCAGGGACAATCCCGGGGGTGGCGGTGACGGTCCTTAAGGTCCCTTCCGAGCCCAAAGCGCCCCATGGAGATGTGGGGATCCCCGTTCGTGCCACTGCACCCCCCTGGGCCATCCTCCTCCTCCTCCTCCTCCTCCTCTCCCGGCCCCGCCGAGCCCTTTTCCAGGCTGGGAATTCCCGCTCACAGCTCTGGGAATTCCAGGCGGGGATGGAATTCGGGATGAAACCCTCCCGAGTCCCGCAGGTGCCGCCGGTCCCGGGGATGCGGAGCAGAGCGGGATTTGGCCCAGAGCCTCGTGCCGGGGGGGTTGGGGGCAGCAAAGCAGCAGGAAAGCGGGAGAGAGGGAGGGAATTCCAACAAACCCTCCTCGGCCACAGAATTTCCCCAGAGCTCGGGGGGCACAAATTCCCGGCGGGAAGAAGGAAAAAATTGGGATGGAAAATGCGTCACGCTGCTCTGGTGCAGGGCCGTGTCAGGGGGGAAAAGCCCTGGGAGATTTTGGGACGTTGGTTTGGCACGGGAAGAGCTGCGATGCCAAAAGCACCTGGAGATGCTTTTGGGATGGGGATGAGCGGCTTCCACCGCTCCCCACCCTCCGCGCCACGAAATTGCCTCTGATGAGCTCCCAGAATTCGGGATTTTTTTGGTTTTTTGGGGTTTTTTTGGTGTTTTTTAGGGTTTGCTCACCGAGGGCCCCGGCAGCCCCGGGAATCCGCGCTCGCCGCGCTGCCCCGGCAGCCCCACGATGCCGCGCTGTCCTGCCAGCCCCTGGGGACCGGGGGGACCGTCCGGGCCCTGCGGGGACACAGAGGGGCTCAGCGCCGCTCGGGGGGTGGCGGAGGGTCCGGGAGTGCCCTCCCCAAATCCCAAATACCGCGGGGCCGTCCTCGCCGGGCTCGCCCTTCTCGCCGGGGGGGCCGGCGGGGCCCTGCAGCCCCGGGTCCCCCGCCCGGCCCGGGGGTCCCGCGTCGCCCCGGGCGCCCTTGGGGCCGTCCTTGCCCGCGGAGCCGGGGGGCCCGGGGGGGCCGGGGTTACCCTGCAGGGGAGATGGGGGTCAGAGCGGGCCCGACTGATCCCGGCTGTCCCGAGCCATCCCAGACCTGCCCGGGCCATCCTGGCTGCTCCGGGTGATCCCAGTTCACCCCCAGTGATCCCAGTTTGCTCCAGTAACCCCAGCTCACCCCAGTGACCCCAGTTCGCCCCAGTGATCCCAGTTCACCCCAGTGATCCCAGTTTTCCCCCAGTGACCCCAGTTCGCCCCCAGTGACCCCAGTTTTCCCCCAGTGATCCCAGTTCACCCCAGTGACCCCAGTTCACCCCAGTGATCCCAGTTCACCCCAGTTTTCCCCCAGTAACCCCAGTTCACCCCAGTGATCCCAGTTCACCCCAGTGACCCCAGTTCACCCCAGTTTTCCCCCAGTAACCCCAGTTGCCCCCAATGACCCCAGCTGCCCCCAGCTCACGTTGGGGCCGGGGGGTCCGACGCGTCCGGCGGCTCCCGGGAATCCGGTGGCTCCCTGGGGATGGAGACAAGGGGGGCTCAGACCCCCGCCCCTCCCCCACTCCCCTCCTCCCTCCCCCACCCCCTCCCCACCCCCACTCACCGGGGGTCCCTGAGCGCCCCGGGCTCCTTTGGGACCGGTGACACCGGTGGGACCCTGGCAAGAGGCAGAAAACCGATCAGGCCAGGACCGGGAGATCCCGGGAATTCCCGGGATGAGCGACCCCCGCAAGGGCTCAGCCCCAATTTGGGGGTCTCGCTGGACCCACCTGCGGTCCGGGGGCTCCGGAGGGCCCCTGAGGCCCGGGGGCTCCGGCGTCGCCCTTCTGGCCGGGCTCGCCCTGCTCGCCCTTGGCTCCGGGCTGGCCGTCGGCGCCCTGGCGGAGAGCCGCGGTCAGCGGGCAGCGGGCACCGGGGGCCGGGGCGGGGGCGGGGGGCGGAACTCACCGGGGGACCGGCGAACCCGGCGGGGCCGGGGGCTCCGGGCTCTCCGCGCTCTCCCTGCGGGGGGAACGGGCTGAAAGTCACGGGGAGGGGGCGAACGCGGCACTGCCACCGCCAGCGGGGCACGGGCGGCACTTACCGGGGCACCGCGGGCACCGGCGGCTCCCGACGGGCCGGGGGGGCCAGACTCGCCCTGGAACGGAACGGGGAGCGGCGGGGGATGGAGGGGGGATGATGTGGGGGCTGTCCCGGGGATGGGGTGGGGGCTGCCCGGGGGTGGGCTGGGGGCTGCCCGGGGATCAGCTGGGATCTGTCCCGGGGATCGGGTGGGATCTGTCCCGGGGGTGGGCTGGGGGCTGCCCGGGGATGGGCTGGGGGCTGCCCGGGGATGGAGGGGGGATGCCCGGAGATCGGGTGGGATCTGTCCCGGGGATCCGGTGGGATCTGTCCCGGGGATGATGTGGGGTCTGTCCCGGGGATGATGTGGGGTCTGTCCCGGGGATGGGCCGGGGGCTGCCCGGGGATCGGGTGGGGTCTGTCCCGGGGATCCGGTGGGATCTGTCCCGGGGATCCGGTGGGATCTGTCCCGGGGGTGGGGTGGGGTCTGTCCCGGGGATCGGGTGGGATCTGTCCCGGGGATCCGGTGGGCTCTGTCTCGGGGATGATGTGGGGTCTGTCCTGGGGATCCGGTGGGATCTGTCCCGGGGATCCGGTGGGATCTGTCCCCGCGGGAGCACCGGCGGGACCACCCCGCTCTCACCTTCTCGCCGTTGGGGCCAGCGGGGCCGGGGGGGCCGATGGGACCGGTCAGACCCTGCGGGGACAGAGGGGACAGTGAGGCCACGGGGGACCGTGGGTGGCCACCGTGGGCATTCCTCACCGACCACCATGAGGAGGAGGCCGCCAGAAGCGTCCCAGGCCGGCCACAATGGGCACCCTTGGGTGGCCCCATGAGTGTCACAGGCCGGCCACAATGGGCACCCTTGGGTGGCCCCATGAGTGTCACAGGCCGGCCACAATGGGCACCCTTGGGTGGCCCCATGTGTGTCCCTGGCCGGCCACAATGGGCACCCTTGGGTGGCCCCATGAGTGTCCCAGGCCGGCCACCAAGGGCACCCCTGGCTGCCACCCCGAGTGTCCCCGCTTGCCCCCTCCCGCCCCACCCGCGCCCCACTCACGCGGGCTCCGTCCTTTCCGGGGGCTCCCTCGGGTCCCTTCTCTCCGACGTCGCCCTGCGGGGTGGGACAGGCCCAGGGTGAGCCCAGCCGAGCGCTGGTGGCGCTGGTGGCGGCCCGTGAGCCCCGTGTCCCCGTCACTCACCCTGTCCCCCTTGGGCCCGGCGATGCCAGCCGCTCCTCTCTCCCCGGGCATCCCCTGCAGCCCCGGGGGTCCCTGGGCTCCGGTGGGGCCGGCGGGGCCGGTGGCGCCCTACAACAGCAAAGGGACGTTACCGCTGTCCCCCCGCGCTGGCACCGCCATCGGCGCTGTCCCCGTGTCACCCACCTTGGGTCCGTCGGTGCCGGGGGTACCGGGCAGCCCGCGGGGCCCCTGCAGGCCCTGGGCACCGGGAGAGCCGCGCTCGCCGGGGAAACCGCGCTCGCCCTGCGGGGACACGGGACACCCGCGTGGGTGGCAGCGGGGACATGGCAGGGCACCGTCCCACGGGGGGACTGGGATGGCCCGGGAGGGACCGGGACAGGGACGGGATGAAGGTGTCCCCAGGCTGGGGGGATGGGCGGCACTGGCACCCCCCAAACCCCCCCAGGGGACACTCTGTGACCCCCCCAGGGGACATTCTGTGACCCCCCCATAGGACACTCTGACCCCCCAGGGGACACTCTGTGACCCCCCAGGGGACAGGTGACACTTACCCTGGGGCCCACCAGCCCGGGGGCTCCGGCTTCTCCAGGAACGCCCTGTGGGAAGGGCACAAACGGGTTTGGGGTCAGACCTGGGGGATTTGGGGGATCCCGATCCCGCCCGGGGGGACTGGGGGGTCTCACCTGATCTCCGGGCTTGCCGCTCTCGCCGGGGGGACCTGGTGGCCCTGGCAGCCCCTGGGAGGGGACAGGAGTCGTGTGAGAACGGTGACAGCGAGACCCTGGGGCTGGGGTGGCGTCACCCCAAACCCCAAACCCCAACCCCAAATCCCCCAAACCCCAAACCCCAAACCCCAACCCCAAATCCCCCAAACCCCAAACCCCAAACCCCAAACCCCAACCCCAAACCCCAAACCCCAACCCCAAACCCCAAACCCCAACCCCAAATCCCCCAAACCCCAACCCCAAACCCCAAACCCCAAACCCCCCGTGCTCACCTGGAAGCCGGAGGGGCCGGGGGCTCCTTGCTCCCCCCTCTCCCCTGCCGGGCCCTGTGGGATGGACGCTGCTCAAGGACCCCAAAACACCTTTGGGATCTCTGTTTCCCCCACCCCAGGATTTTGGGGATGTGACAAGGGCGGGGGATTTGTGGGGTTTGTGATCCCCCAGCGGATCCAGCAGGGATTTAGCCCAAATTTGGGGTTTTTAGCCCCAATTCCAAGCTCCCCGTTGCACTCACGGCGGGCCCGGGGGGTCCGGCGGCTCCGGTCTCTCCGTCCTTGCCGGGAAGTCCCTGCGGAGATGGGAACCCCACTGAGCCCCAGATCCCCCATCCTATTGCCCCCTTCCCACGCCTCAGTTTCCCCCTTTGGGGTTTTAGGGTGCAGTGGCACTGAAGGTGAATTTTTGGGGTTTGTGTGACAGAAAACTCACCCTCAGCCCCGGTGCTCCGGGAAGTCCCTTCTCACCGGCTTTTCCAGGCTCGCCCTAAAACAGGAGGGAGGATTTGGGGTTCAGCCCCAGGGAGAATTCTGGGGTGTTTTAGAGGAAAAAGGGTCCTTACTCACATTGCCACCTTTGGGACCAGGGAACCCCATAACGCCGGGCTGGCCCCGAGCCCCCTGCGGGCCGGGGGGGCCGGGGCGTCCGTCCTCGCCGGGGGCACCCTGGGGGGACAGCGGGGTCAGAGGGGCCAGGAGCCCACCCCAAACCCGACCCCCAAATCCCCCCCAGCCCCAAACCCAACCCCCAGCCCCAAACCACCCCCAAACCATTAACCACACCCACCCCAAACCCAACCCCCAACCCCCCCTAGCCCCAAATCACCCCCAACCCCAAACCAGCCCCAACCCCAAACAACAACAAACCCCAAACAACAACAAACCACCCCCAACCCCAAACCCAACCCCCAAACCCAACCCCCAACCCCAAACAACCCCAAACAACCCCAAACCCCAAACAACCCCAAACCACCCCCAACTGCTAACCACCCCCACCCCAAACCCAACCCCCAACCCCAAACCCAACCCCCAAACCCAACCCCCAACCCCAAACAACCCCAAACAACCCCAACCCCAAACCCAACCCCAACCCCAAACAACCCCCGACCCCAAACCACCCCCAACCCCAAACAGCAACAAACCTCAAACCAGCCCCAACCCCAAACCACCCCAAACCCAAATCCCAAACCACCCCTAACCCCAAACCAGCCCCAAGCCCCCAGTGGGGTCTCACTCACTGTGGGGCCGACTTTGCCTTGGGGCCCGGCGTCCCCGGGGCGACCCGTGAGACCCTGTGGGGACACAAAGGGTTTGTGGTGGGGGGCATGACCCCATGGCCATGGGGTGACCCCAAAGAGCAAGGAACCCCAAGGAGGACTTTTGGGAACCCCAAATGCACCTCGGTAATCCCAAAGGGCATCTCAATTAGCAGAGAGCGTCTTAATTAACCGCAAAGGTTCTTAATTAGCACCAAAGAACGCCAAGAGACCAAAAAAGGTCTTAATGCCAAAGGGCATCTTGGCTAACCCCAAAAGGACCTTAGTGACCCCAAAAGCTCCTTAAACAACCCCAAAAGCACCTTGAATAACTCTGAGCACCTTATCAACCCCCAAAATCTCCTTAAAGCAACCCCAAAATCACCACATTGACCCAAAAACCACCTCGACCACCCCCAAACCACCCTTAGCAACCCTAAAGCGTGTTAGTGACCCCAAAACCACCTTAACCACCCCCAAAATCAGCTAATTGGCCCTAAAAGTGCTTTAACCAACCCGGCCCCCCTCATCCATGCCCCATCCCCCATGGATGTCCCCAGTTTTGGGGTGGCTGCTGTCCCAGTTTGGGGTGGCTGCTGTCCCAGTTTTGAGGTGGCTGCTGTCCCCAGTTTGGGGTGGCTGCTGTCCCAGTTTTGGGGTGGCTGCTGTCCCAGTTTGGGGTGTCTGTCCCAGTTTGGGGTGTCTGTCCCAGTTTGGGGTGGCTGCTGTCCCAGTTTGGGGTGCCTCCCTGTCCCAGTTTGGGGTGTCTGTCCCAGTTTGGGGTGTCTGTCCCAGTTTGGGGTGGCTGCTGTCCCAGTTTTGGGGTGTCTGTCCCAGTTTGGGGTGGCTGCTGTCCCCAGTTTGGGGTGTCTGTCCCAGTTTTCTGGTGTCTGTCCCAGTTTGGGGTGTCTGCTGTCCCAGTTTTGGGGTGTCTGTCCCAGTTTGGGGTGTCTGTCCCAGTTTTGGGGTGGCTGCTGTCCCTCACCCTGGCTCCAGGCAGGCCGGGCTCTCCGGGGCGTCCGGGGTCTCCAGTGGCTCCTTTGGGGCCGGCCAGGCCCGCGGGGCCGCGCTCGCCCGGGGCCCCCTGTGGGGGATTCGGGGTCAGTTTGGGGTTCGGGGTCAGTTTGGGGTTTGGGGTCACTTTGGGGGGTCACCACGATCCCACCTTGGGGCCGGCCAGCCCGTCCTGCCCGGGGAAGCCGCGGTTGCCGGGAGCTCCCTGTGGGGGAAGACGAGGAGTTGTGGGGTCAGGGGAGGATTTTAGGGTCGAGGGAAGGATTTTTGGGGTTGGGGTCAGTTGTTTGGGATCAGGGCGGGTTTTTGGGGTCGGGGGCAGCACAGACCCTCTCTCCAGGCGGCCCCAAAGGTCCGGCAGCTCCGGGTTCTCCGCGGGCTCCTCTCTTGCCTTCCTCCCCCGCCGGTCCGGGGGCGCCCTGGGGTCCCGCGGGGCCCTGGGGGGAGGAGGAGAAGGGTCACAAGGAGCTTCACCCCCCCGGGACAGACCCCACAAATCCCGTCCCGGTCCCGGTCCCGCCGCGGCGCCGGGCTCGGCGGGGCCCCATTGACGGTGCCTAATGAGGCGAGGGGGAATGTCCCCAAGGGGGGGATGTCCCCAAGGGGGGGACACGCCAACACTGCGGCCATTGTCCCCTGTCCCCGGCGGGAGGGGGACGGGCCCTGCGAGGGGCCTCGCTCGGGAACGGCTCCGTGGGACCCGGGGGCACCGGAGGGGAGAGAGGGAACTGGGGGGCACTGGGGGGCACTGGGGGGGCACTGGGGGGCACTGGGGGGCACTGGGGGGGCACTGGAGGGCACTGGGGGGCACTGGGGGGGCACTGGGATGGACACTGGGGGGCACTGGGGGGGCACTGGGGGGGCACTGGGGGGGCACTGGGGGGAACTGGGGGGCACTGGGAGGCACTGGGAGGCACTGGGGGGCACTGGGGGGCACTGGGGGGAACTGGGGGGGCACTGGGGTGGGCACTGGGGTGAGATGGACACTGGGGTGGACACTGGGGTGGGCACTGGGGTGGACACTGGGGGGGGCACTGGGGTGGGCACTGGGGGGAACTGGGGGGCACTGGGAGGCACTGGGAGGCACTGGGGGGCACTGGGGGGCACTGGGGGGAACTGGGGGGGCACTGGGGTGGGCACTGGGGTGAGATGGACACTGGGGTGGACACTGGGGTGGGCACTGGGGTGGACACTGGGGGGGGCACTGGGGTGGGCACTGGGGGGGCACTGGGGGGGCACTGGGTGGGCACTGGGGGGGCACTGGGGGGGCACTGGGTGGGCACTGGGGGGGGCACTGGGGTGGGATGGACACTGGGGTGAGCACTGGGGTGGACATTGGGATGATGGACACTGGGATGGACACTGGGGTGGACACTGGGGTGGGCACTGGGGGGGGCACTGGGGTGGGCACTGGGGGGCACTGGGGTGGACATTGGGATGGAAACTGGGGTGGACACTGGGATGGGCACTGGGATGGGCACTGGGTGGGCACTGGGGGGGCACTGGGGGGGCACTGGGATGAGCAGTGAGGGGTCAGGGCTGGACACTCCCTGCACAGAGGGGTCGGGGATGGACACTCCGTGCACAGCGGGGCCGGCACTGGACACTCCCTGCACAGAGGGGTCAGGGATGGACACTCGTGCACAGAGGGGTCAGGGATGGACACTCGTGCACAGAGGGGTCGGGGTGGACACTCCCTGCACAGAGGGGTCGGGGTGGACACTCCCTGCACAGAGGGGTCGGGGATGGACACTCCCTGCACAGAGGGGTCAGGGTGGACACTCCCTGCACAGAGGGGTCGGGGATGGACACTCCCTGCACAGAGGGGTCGGGCTGTCCCCCTGGCCGGGGGCTCTGCTGTCCCCCAGCCCCACTCACCGTCTCTCCCTTGGGTCCCTGCTCGCCTTTGAATCCCGCGATGCCGGGCTCGCCCTGAGCGGAGACAAGGTCACAGTGTCCCCACAGCTGTCCCCACCCCAGCCCTGCCCTGCCCTGGGCTCCGGGTCCTTGTCCCCACCCCATTGATCCAATCCCATTGATCCCATCCCACCCCATTGATCCCATCCCATTGATCCCATCCCATTGATCCCATCCCACCCCATTGATCCCACCCCATTGATCCCACCCCATTGATCCCATCCCATCCCATCCCACCCCCAGTGTTCCCTTCGGGGTCAGGGCGGGGTGACCCGGGGGTGACCCGGGGGTGACTTTGGGGAGGGGACACCCAAAGGGGGAAGTTGTGAAGGGGGCGTGGCCTGGGTCCGAAGGGGCGTGGTCAGCCGCTGGTGGATGGGCGTGGCCAGTGGGCGTGGCCGGGTCCCCGCGGGGACACCGAGGGGACACCGGGGGGACATCGGGGGACACCGGGGGTCTCTCACCGTCTGTCCCTTGGGGCCCAGCGGGCCGGTGGCTCCCTGGGGTCCGGGTGGGCCGCGGGGGCCGGGGAATCCTGGAGCGCCGGCGATGCCTGGAGCGCCCTGCGGACATCGGGGGACATCAGGGGCCCCGCAGCGGCCCTCAGTGTCCCCAGTGTCACCAGTGCCACCAGTGTCCCCCCCTCTGCGCCAGCTCCTGGCCCCCAGCAGCTCAAATCCCACCCTGTCCCTGCAGCCCCAGTGTCCCCCAATACCCCCCCAGCATCCCCCCAGTGTCCCCACACAGTGTCCCCCAGTGTCCCCCAGTGTCCCCCATCCCTGAGTGCTCCACGACCTTCAGGGGACCCAAATGTCCCAAAATCTCAGCGCGACCCTCGGCAGCTGCTCCTCAGCCCGGGCCAGTCGCTGTCCCCATCGCCAGGGGCTCACTGGGACAGTCCATCCCTGTCCCTGTCCCTGTCCCTGTCCCTGTCCCTGTCCCTGTCCCGTGTCCCTGTCCCTGTCCCGTCCCTGTCCCATCCCTGTCCCATCCCTGTCCCGTCCCTGTCCCATCCCTGTCCCTGTCCCATCCCTGTCCCCGTCCCTGTCCCTGTCCCATCCCTGTCCCATCCCTGTCCCCGTCCCTGTCCCACTCACCGCCGATCCCTTCGCTCCGGGGATGCCGTCCGTCCCTGGGTTCCCCTACGAGCAGACCCCGCTGAGCTCCGTGCCTCAGTTTCCCCGGGTCCGGCCCCGTCCCCGCCGCTCCCGGCTTGGGGGACAGCGCGGGGGCACAAAGCCACCAGGGCGGGGGAACAAAGCCACCAGGGCGAGGGGACAAAGCCACCAAGGCGGGGGCACAAAGCCAGCAGGGCGGGGGGACAAAGCCACCAGGGCGGGGGGACACGGGGACTTACGGGGGCGCCGGCGGGGCCGGGCGAGCCGGGGGTCCCGGACTCCCCGCGGGGGCCCTGGGCACCCTCGGGTCCTCGCGCTCCGGTGGGACCCGCTTCACCCTGGCGGGGAGGTGACAAAGAGCGTCAGGGGTGACACCGGGACCCTCCTGTCCCCACCGGCCCATCCCCGCCCCCTCACCTTGGAGCCGGGGGCGCCGGGGAATCCGGGGGCTCCTGCGGGGCCGACGGGACCCTGGGGGCGAGAGGAGCCTGAGGGTCCCCCCGGGCCCTGGGGGGCCTCGAGGGACCCCGCTGTCCCCTCGGGGGGGTGACACCGGGGCGGGGGACGCGCCAATCCCCCCCGCACTTACGGGGGGTCCGGCCGGGCCCGGGAGGCCGTCGTTGCCACGAGCGCCCTGCGGGGAGACGGTGCCGGGGGTCATCGGGGGGTCCCCGGGGCGGGGACGGGTCCCCCCGCCACCCCCGGTGCCACCGGAGCACTCACCGCAGCGCCCGAGGGGCCGGGGCGTCCTCGTTCTCCGGGCAGCCCGCGGGGACCCTGCGGGGACAGGCGGGGCGGTGAGGCCGTGCCTCAGTTTCCCTCCGCAGCCCGGGGGGTGCCGGTCCATGCAGAACCCCTCCGGCCGTGCCTCAGTTTCCCTCCGCAGCCCGGGGGGTGCCGGTCCATGCAGAACCCCTCCGGCCGTGCCTCAGTTTCCCTTCTCAGCCCGGGGGGTGCCGGTCCCTGCCGAGCCCCCCGGCCGTGCCTCAGTTTCCCTTCTCAGCCCGGGGGTGCCGGTCCATGCCGAGCCCCCCCGGCCGTGCCTCAGTTTCCCTTCTCAGCCCGGGGGGTGCCGGTCCATGCCGAGCCCCCCCGGCCGTGCCTCAGTTTCCCCGGCAGCGCACTCACCATGGGCCCGGGGGAGCCGTTCTCGCCCGGGGAGCCGGACTCGCCCTGCGGGAGGGGACAGAGGTGTCACCGGGTGTCCCCAGTCCCGGGGGGTGTCCCCAGCCCGGGGGTGTCCCCAGTCCCGGGGGTGTCCCCAGCCCGGGGGTGTCCCCAGTCCCGGGGGTGTCCCCAACCCGGGGGTGTCCCCAGCCCGGGGGTGTCCCCAGCCCGGGGGGTGTCCCCAGCCCGGGGGTGTCCCCAGCCCCGGGGGGTGTCCCCAGCTCCGGGGGTGTCCCCAGCTCCGGGGGTGTCCCCAGCCCCGGGGACAGCCACCCCCTCTCACCTTGGCTCCGGGCGCTCCCGCCTCTCCCTTGGCGCCGTCCAGGCCGGGGTAGCCCTGGGGACAGGGAGGGGACAGGGACAGGGACACGGTGGGTGACAAGGGCAGAGCCCTGCGGGGCCGCGGGGACCGGGAGGGGACACGCACTCACCCGGTGGCCTTTGACTCCGGGCAGGCCGGGGGTCCCGGGGAAGCCACGAGCGCCCTGCGGGCAGCGGAGAGGGGGAGTTGGGGACAGGGAGGGGACAGCGGTGGCTCTGTCGCGGGGCCGCCGGTGCCGCGCTCACCTGGGGCCCGGGGGGGCCGCGCTCGCCGGATTTGCCGGGTTTGCCGCTCTCGCCCTGCGGGGAAAATGGGATTTTGGAGGGGTTGGGGACACGAAAATGTCATTTTTTTGTCATTTCTCAGCCCGGCTCGGGCAGCCGGCGCTGCGGCGGAATGTCGCCAGTGTCACTCACGTCGTCACCGGGTTTGCCAGGAGGTCCCGGAGGTCCCCGGGGACCCATCGGACCCTGGAGGGGACAAAGAGGCAGCGGTGAGTGGCACCGGGGGGTGGCAGTGCCCCGCTTCGGGGGGGTTTAGGGACACTTGGGGACACTTGGGAACACTCACAGCAGCGCCTGGCTCGCCGGGTTCACCGGGGTTGCCTTGGAATCCTTGGGGACCCTGCAGGGACGAGGTGACATCAGCGGGGGTGGCAGCAGCCGGCCCGGACACCCCGAAATTTTGGGAGGGGGGCGATACTCACGGGGGAGCCGGAGGGGCCGGGGGGGCCGCGGGGTCCCATGGGGCCCTGGGGGGACACAACGATGTCACTTGGGGGGGGACACCAGCCACCAAAGGCCACCCAAAATTGGGGGTCCTGGGGCGGGGTCCCAAAGGGGATCAGTCTGCACAGGGCTGTGGGGAGGGGGTGAGGCGGATCTGGGGGATTGAGGGAATTAGGGGGAGGTTGATGGGATTTGAGGGCAGTGAGGGGATCTGGGGGGGTTTCATGGATATCTGGGGGAGCCAGGGGGACTTTGGGGTGACCTTACCATGGGGCCCTGCATGACGCCCATCTGAGCCCCTCCCGCCTTCTCGTCGAAGCCCCCGGCCATCTGAGCTGCGAAGTTCTGCCAGGGAAACGGGGCTCAGCACCCCGGAGACCCCCAAAAACACCCCAAATTCCCCTCAGAAAACCCAGTTCCCATCAAACACCCCCAATCCCCATCAAAATCCCTGCTACTGCTCTCAAAACCCACCCAAATCCCCTCAAAACCCACCCAAATTCCCTCGAAACCCACCCAAATTCCCTCGAAACCCACCCAAATCCCCTTGAAACCCACCCAAATCCCCCTCAAAACCTCCCCAAATCTCATCAACCCCCACAAACTCCCCCAAATCCCCCTCAATTCCCACCGGAGTTCCATGAAACCCACCCAAATTCCCCTCAACCCCCCCAAATCTCCTCCATTTCTCCCCGAACCCCCAAATCCCATCTCCCCTCCCCCCAAACACTCACCCCCCCCAGGCCGGGGGGTCCCGGGGGTCCGGGGGGTCCGGGGGGTCCGGGGTTTCCCGGGGTTCCGGGCTCCCCATCCCTGCCCCGGGGGCCGGGGGCGCCCTGGAATGGGGGGGACAAGAAAAAAGAGATTTTTGGGGGGGTTCCGAGTGGATTTGGGGGATTTGAGGGGGTTCCCGGTGGGATTTTGGGGGTCCCTCTCACCTTCTCGCCCTTCTCGCCGCGGTCGCCTCGCTGGCCCTGCTCACCTGCGGGGCCCTGTGGGGGAGGGACAGGATGGGGGAGGGGGGGCAGCAGTCCCCTCCCCCCCTCGCCCCTCCCCCACCTCCAAACGCCCCCAAACCTCCCTTCCCCAAAAATTCCAGAGATTTCCCGGCCTGGAGCTGCTCCCACCTGTGGGCCCGGGGGTCCTCGGGGTCCTACGACCTGGGGACACAAAGGGGGGACATCAGGGCTTGGGGGGGTCCCATCCTCTTTTTGGGCTCCCCCAACCCCGCCCCTCCCACCTCAGCCCCTTTTTGGGGTCTCCCCCCTCACTCACATCTTTGATGTCACCGGGTTCACCTTTTTGTCCCTGCAAAGAGAAGCAAAGGCTGAGACCCCAAAAAAGCCCCAAAATTCCTCTCTCTGTCCCCCCCCGAGGGCCCAAAACTGCCCCAAAATTCCTCTCTCTGTCCCCCCCCCAGGGATGAGCGCAAAATCGCCCCAAAAGCCACCCAAGGATGAACACAGAGACCCCAAAACTGTCCCAAAATTCCCACCAAAGGCCCCCCAAAACCACCCCGAAATTCGGGACAAGTGTCCCCCGGATTTGCTCACCTTGGGGCCAGGCTGCCCTGTAGGAAAACCCAAAAAAAAGGAAAAATGAAGAGAAATTAGTGGGGGGCCGCACGGATTTGGGGTGGGGGCAACAGGAGGTGGCTCAGTCCTGCTTGGGCTGTGGGGCCAAACTGGGGGGCACCGGGGGCTCCCCCAAAGCGGGGCCAGCAGCAAGGGGGTCGAGGGGCTTTCATGGGGGTCTGGGGGCTTTTTGGGGGTGCTCAACCCTTGAATCCCCCCCCAGCTGGGGCAGGGAAGGGTTAAAAAAAGGCAACTTGGAGGGTTTTGGAGGTTTGGGGTTTTCCTTCGTTTTGGTGTGAAATTCCACAAAACCCAAACTGGGAACCCCGGCTGGGGCTTCCTGTGGGGTCTCCATTCATTTTGGGGTGCGCTCCCATCATTTTGGGAGATTTCCCCCAAATCCCTTCTGCTCGAGTGCGAAATCCCCTCCCACCACCCTTTCCAACAATTTTTCTGTCTAAAACTCCCCCAAAACCTCCAAATTTTCAACCAGGGCTAAAAACCTGGATGATTTTTCCCCCTGGGGCCGATTTTCCCCCGTGGATTTGGGGTGAAGTTGCCTTTTCCCCCCGCGCTGCCGCATGGATGGCGCCATCCATGGCCGGGTAATTTATTTATTAACTCGCTAATGAAGGGAAATAAATAAATTACAACCGCTGGGCTGCTCGGTGGGGCAAATGGGGCAGCACTCTCCGAAGGGGATCTCGGGGCTGGGGCAGTCCCGCAGCTCCTCGCACAGGATCTCGTCGCACAGAACTGTCCCCGTGTCGCACACGCAGATCCGGCACGGCTCCGGCTTCCACACGTCCTTGTCGCTGTAGCGGTGCCCGTCCTGCAGGCAGCTGCCGGCCTCGGCTGCGGGGACAGCGCGGGGACAGCGTGGGGACAGCGCGGGGGCAGCGCGGGGACAGGTGGTGGCACTGCCAGCCTGGCTCTGAGCACGGTGGGGACAGCGCGGGGACAGCGTGGGGACAGCCAGGAGGAAGGTGGTGGCACCGCCAGCCTGGCTCTGAGCGCGGCGAGGACAATGCGGGGACAGCCAGGAGGAAGGTGGTGGCACCGCCAGCCTGGCTCTGAGCACGGCGGGGACAGCGTGGGGACAGCCAGGAGGGAGGTGGTGGCACCGCCAGCCCCGTCCTGCAGGCAGCTGCCAGCCTCGGCGGCGGGGACAGCGTGGGGACAATGCGGGGACAGCGCGGGGACAGGCGGACAAGGGGGTGGCACCGCCAGCCGCGTCCTCAGCACCAGGAGGAGGAGGAGGAGGAGGAGGAGGAGGAGGAGGAGGAAGAGGAGGAGGAGGAAGGAGGTGCCGAAGGGACCCGGCGCCCCGCAGTGAGGGGGCAGCGATGGCACAGCGCGGGGACAGCCAGCAGTGGGGTGGTGGCACTGCCAGCCCCGAGCAGCGACATCCCCCCGGGTGTCCCCGCAGCTCTGGTGGCACCAGTGTCCCCACGGGCTCCCCGAGGAGGGGCGGGGATGTCCCCAGGCTGAACTCACGGGTGACCCGGAGGTACCCGGGTGCTCCTGGAGGGTCCCGGGGGTCCCCCAGGGTCCCCAGAAGGTGCCTGGGGGTCCCCCAGGCTGCACCCCGGGGCTCCCAGGTGTCCCCTGGGTCCCCGGAACGTCCCCAGTGTCGCCAGGGATGTCCCCAGGACACAGCCCAGGGCTGGCCCTCAGCGGACCCCCTGTCCCCAGCCGGACCCTGTGACCCCAGCCGGACCTCGCTGTCCCCAGCCTGTCCCTCTGTCCCCTCCCTGTCCCCTGCTGCCCCCATGTCCCACCCGTGCCTCCTCCGGCCACCTCAAACTGTCCCCAAGCTGTCCCTACTGTCCCTAAACTCCGTCCACGCCACACACCTGGATCCCAAACTGTCCCCAGGTGTCCCCACCGTGTCCCCCGCACACCTCGTGCCATCCTCCAGTTTCCCACGCTGTCGCTCCCCGCCCGACCTTGTCCCCGCGCTGTCCCCGAGGCTATCCCTGGTGTCCCCCGCGCTGTCCCTCCCTGTTCCTCTTCCTTTCCCGCTGTCCCCCGATGTCCCCAACTCCCCTTGTGCGGTCCCCCCGTCTCCCTCCCTGTCCCCACCGCCCCTCCGCGCCACCAGGGCTGTCCCACATTTCCCTGACACTTTCCCCGCTGTCCCCCGCTGTCCCCCCTCTCCTCGCGCTGCTGTCCCCGGGACTGCCACCAAACTGTCCCGCTTTGTCCCGTGCCTCGCGCCTCCCTGGCGGTGTCCCCACGCGGTCCTCGGTGTCCCCACGCGCTCCGTGGTGTCCCCACGCTCCGCTCTGCCCCTCCCCGCCACACCGAAACTTTCCCCGTCCGTGTCACGCTGTCCCCGCGCTGTCCCCCATCCCCGTTCCGCTCCGTGTCCCCTCTGTCCCCTTTGTCCCCGCTGTCCCCCCTCCCCTTCTCCAACTTTCTCTCAACGTGTCCCCCTCACCCCCCCCGGCGATGCCCCGAACCTTTCACATCCCTCTGTGTTCCCTCGGTGTCCCCTCTGTGTCCCCGTTCTGTCCCCTCGGTGTCCCCTCGGTGTCCCCTCGGTGTCCCCGTTCTATCCCCGCTCTCTCCCCCCTCTCTCCCCCCTCTCTCCCCTCTCTATCCCCGTTCTATCCCCGTTCTGTCCCCGCTCTATCCCCTCTCTGTCCCCACTCTATCCCCTCTCTCTCCCCTCTCTGTCCCCTCTCTATCCCCTCTCTGTCCCCTCTCTGTCCCCGCTCTCTCCCCACTCTATCCCCGCTCTGTCCCCTCTCTCTCCCCCCTCTCTCCCCTCTCTGTCCCCCCTCTGTCCCCATCCCGCACTCACGGAGGTCTCGGTCCTGCGCGGCGGCGGCGGCGAAGAGGCAGAGGAGGAGGAGGAGGAGGAGCGGGAGCCCGGCCCGGGGGGCGGCTCCGGTGCCCGCGGGCTCCGGGCGGTGTCCGCCGGGGACCGGCCGGTGTCCGGGCATGGCGAGGCGGCTGCGCCCGATCCGCGCCCGGGCCGGCAGTGCCCGCTCGGCCCCGCGGCCCCGTTTAAGTCCCGGCCCCGCCGCCCCCCGGAGCTGTAACCCGAGCCGGGCCGGCCCCGCCGGGCCCCCCGGACCTTCCCCCGGTGCCCCGGACCCTCCCCCGGCCCTCCAGCGGGGCCGGCCCTCCCGAGCCCTCCTCGGGCCCCCCGGGCCCTCCCCCGGGCACCGCCGGGGCCGGAGCGGGCGGAGGGACCCGGGCTGGGGGGGGATGCGGGGTGGGGGGTGTGGGGGGCATGTGGGGTGTGGGGGATGTGGGGTTTGTTCGGGGGATGTGGGATTTGTTTGGGGGATGCGGGGATGTGGGGTGTGGGGGATGTGGGGTGTGGGGGATGTGGGGTGTGGGGGATGTGGGGTTTAGGGGATGTGGGGTTTATTTAGGGGATGTGGGGTTTGTTTGGGGGATGAGGGCTTTGGGGGGATGCGGGGGGTGAGGAGGCGCGGCCCATCCCATCCCATCCCATCCCATCCCATCCCATCCCATCCCATCCCATCCCATCCCATCCCATCCCATCCCATCCCATCCCATCCCATCCCATCCCATCCCATCCCATTTTTACTCCATCCCATCCCCGGCTCCCGGGAAAATCGGGATCCCCCCGACCCCCCCCAGCTCCGTCCTCCCCCACCTCCCTGCGGGGTCCCCAAATCCCGCCCCGCTCCGGGCCCCCTTCGGGCCGACCCCTCCCCTCTTTCCTTGTCCCATTCCCGGCGGAATTCCCGAATTCCCGGCAGCGGTTTTGGGATCAGCGCGGGGGGCACGGGGAACCTCCCCAGCCCCAAACCCAGCTCAGCCCTGCCCCAAATCGCCAACTGGATCGGGCCGGGACCATCCCCGCCCCTAAACCCCTCCCGAATTCTCCCCAGTGCCCCCTAAAACCCCCCCAGAGTTTCGGGAGTCAGGGCTGGATTTGGGGGGGATCGGAGGGGTTTTTGAGGGGAATTTAAGGAGGTTTTGAGGGAATTTTGGGGGAGATTCTGGGGGAGGTTGTGGGGATTTTTTTGGCGGGATTTGGGGGGGTTTGGGAGGAGTTTTGGGGGCGATTTTGGGGATTTGGGTGATCCCAGCCCCGGCAGGTGGAAGCGCGCTCGGCGTGGCCGGATCTGGCCGGGCCCGGGGCCAGCCCTTGGCTCGGGCCGCCGCTTTCCGATGGAACAGAAAAACCGGGAATAAATCAAAGGGGCAGGGAGGGGCTGCCCGACCCCTCCCCAGCTCCGGGGACGGCGACAATTCCCCCATTTCCCAAAATTCCCCAATTCCCCAATCCCCAAATCCCCAATTCCCCAATTCCCCAATCCCCAATTCCCCAATTCCCCAAATTCCCCAATTCCCCAAATTCCCCCAATTCCCCAATTCCCCCAATTCCTCCAATTCCCCAATTCCCCAATTCCCCCAATTCCCCAATTCCCCAATTCCCCAATTCCCCAATTCCCCAATTCCCCCAATTCCCCAAATCCCCAATTCCCCCAATTCCCCAATTCCCCAATTCCCCCAATTCCCCCAATTCCCCCAATTCCCCAATTCCCCCAATTCCCCCAATGCCCCCAATGCCCCCAATTCCCCCAATGCCCCCAATTCCCCCAAATCCCCAAATCCCCATTTCCCCAATTCCCCATTTCCCCAATTCCCCCAATCCCCCCCAATCCCCCCAAATCCCCCAATTTTCCCCAATTTCCCGATTTCTGGGTGACAGTGCCGGGCCAGGACCGGCTCAGGTTCCCCCCCCCCCCCAGAACCCCCGGGACCGGGACCCCCCCGGTGTCCCCCCCCGGTGTCCCCCCCGGTGCCACCACCCGGCCCTGTCCCGCCGGATTTGGGACTCAATTTCCCCCAAATTCCCCAAATCCCCCAGTTTAGGCCCAAAACTGCTCCAGGAGCGGAGGGGGAATTCAGCTTTTCCCATTTTTTCCCATTTCCCCCCATTTTTTATCCCATTTCTCCCCATTTTACCCCAAATTTCACCCATTTTTACCCCGAATTTCCCCACTTTTACCCCAAATTTACCCCATTTTTACTCCGATTTTGCCCTATTTTTTCTCATTTTGGCTCATTTTCCCCTCAATTTCTGCCCCATTTTACCCCATTTTGGTACCGTTTTAACCCAAATTTTCCCCCATTTTCACCTCATTTAAACCTCATTTCTGCCCCATTTTTACCCCCTTTTGCCTTATTTTAATCCAATTTTCCCCTATTTCCCCTCATTTCTGTTCCTTTTTTGCCCCATTTTTACCCAATTTTCCCCCAATTTCTGCCTCATTTCCCCCCATTTTCACCCCGTTTTTGCCCCCAGTTTCTGCCCCTTTTCCCCTCAAATTTCCCCCCACTTTTCCCCCCATTTCCTCCCTTCCCTCTGATTTTTCCCCTTTCCCAATCCCATGGAAACCCCAAACCCGGAGGGGGATTTCTTTCACGGGGGGTTTGAGCCAGGAATTTATTTTATTTTTCCCTTCTAAAAGAGCTTTTTTCCAACACAAAAACTCCCCAAATTCCATTTTTTCCCCTCTGGCACCTTGCAATAACCTCAGATCTGGCCCCAAATATTTCCGAGGTTCCTTTTGGAATTGAGGAGCAGAAAAACGATCTTTGTCCCCCTAAAACCCTCAATTTTTACTTTTTCCTCCTAATTTCGCAGCCATTTCACTCCATATTTTTAATTATCCCATAACATTTCCCATTAAAAAATTAATATTTAATATTATAAAAATAATGTAAATTTTTGAGCCTCTAATTGATTTTTTTTAGGGGATGCAAAACCCCCAAAATCCCCAATTTTGCTGCGGATTTGTGCGAAAAAAGCAATTTTGCAGACCCCTCGCCTCACAGAAAACTCGATTTTGGGGTGAATTTACCCCCTAAAAAATTAATTGTAGAGACACAAAATCTGCTTTTAAAACTTTAAAAAACCCCAAAAAATCCCAAATTCCTTTTTTTTCCATTTAGGGTCTTCCCTTCCCCTCCTTTTCCTGGCGAGAAAATCCCCAAAATTTCCTTTTTCACCCGAATTTTGGGGGTTTTGTCGCACAGAGCCCCTTTGTCCCTTTTCCCCCTGGAAAGGTGGGAAGGGGCCCGAGCTGGGGGAAAAATCCGGGAATTTTTGTGGGATGAGGTCAAAGCCTTTCTCCCCCTCGCGTGGCCTCTTCCTCCTCCTCCTCCTCCTTCTCCTTTCCCTCCTCCCCCTTTTTTGGGATGAAAAGGCGATTTTTTGGGAAAGGTACAAAGGGATCCTTTCAGGGAGCGGGGGGGAGGGCGCCGAGCCCCACCGGGGATTTTTTTGGGGGGCTATTTTGATTTATTTTGGTTTATTTTGATTTATTTTTTATTTATTAATGTTTTTTCTTTTTTTTTTTTTTTTGCAGTTTTTTGTAATTGTTTTTAGATTTTTTTTTGTTATTATTTTCTGTATATTTTTAGGGTATTTCTGTATATTATTTTTATTTTTTCTTGGGGCTTTTGTATTTACTGAATATTTTTTACATTGCATATTTTTCACCTATAGTTTGGCATTTTTTGGCTATTTCGTGAATATTCGTATTTTTGGGGGGGTATTTTTTGTGTATTTTTTATATTTTTGGGGTTGTAAATTTTTTTTAATTTTTTGGTGCATTTTAAAATATATTTGTGTATTTTATAAAATATTTTTAAAATATCTTCGGGGGCATTTTTGATGTGGGTTTTTTTTTGGGTTATTTTAGGGCAAAACGCTGGGAATTTGGGGTGAAACATTGGGAATTTGGGGTGAAACGTTGCCAATTGAATTTAACTGAGGGGTACTTTGGGATTTTTTGCTGTCTCTTAAGGGATTTTTCCCATTCCCAAAATTTTCCCCCCAGAATTCCCAGATTTTTTCACTCTGCGTTACAGGGGAGTCACTTCACCCTTTCAATTTTTAGGATCCCCCCACCAAAACTTGGGATTTTTTTGCCCCCTAAATGTTTGAAATTCAGGATTTTCGTCCAACTCCAAACCTTAAAAATTTCCTTTTTTTTTCCCTGTCTGGAGCGAGGAAGAGGCAGAAAAAACTCCGGGATTTTGGATCCTTTTGATGGTGAATTCTCCCATCCCCCCGTCCCAAAAAAATCCCTATTTGGGGTGGCACCGTGCCAGGGCCCCAAAAGCCACGGGGACAAAGCCGCCCCTGTGTCCCAGAACCGGAAAAATCCCAAAAAATAAATAAATCCAGGGGAAAAAAAATTTAAAAAACCACCAAAAACACCCAAAATCCCAAAAAAACCCCGACCCTAAAAGGGATTTTTTGATGGGGGCTGGGCTGAGGGTCCCAAGGTTTGAAGGGAGATCGGGTTCGGGGATTTTTTGGGGATTTTTTGGGATTTTTTTTTTTTTGCTTTTGGGTAAAACCAATAAAAAAAGCCCAGCGGGGCTGTGGGTTAATTAATTAATTAATGAGGGCTCAGGCCTGTGGGGGATTAATGGGGTCGGGGTCGTTAGGAGGAATTAGGATCAGGAGATTCCTGGAGTGTGAGGACCCTGCTCCTGCTCGGGGTTAAAAACGACCCAAAATTACCCCAAATCATCCCAAAATTGGGGTTTTGAGGGAGCAGCCCCGACCTGGGGGGTTTGGGGTGAAAAATTACCCCAAATTACCCCGGAGTCACCTCCAAAATGACTCCAAAATGACCCCAAAATTGGGGTTTGGAGGGTTAAAATGCCCTGCTTGGGGTTTAAAAATGCCCCAAAATTACCCAAAAATTACCCCAAAATGACCCAAACCGGGGGTTGGGGTGGGGGGTAACTCAGACCTGGCTAGATTTAGGGTTAAAAATGACCTAAATTGACCCAAAATGACCCAAAACGCCCCCAAAATGCCCCTAAATCAGGGGCTTGTAGGGGCAGCTCTGAACTCTGGGGTCCCCCAGCTCAGAATTTGGGGTCCCAACCCTGAATTAGGGGAAATTTCCTGGATTTTGGGGCATTTTTCCTGCATTTGGGGCATTTCTGTCTGATTTTGGGACTGGCATCCCTGTTTTGGGGGCATCTTTTTGTATTTTGGGGCATTTTTGCGGGATTTTGGGACATTTTTGCGGGATTTTGGGGCATTTTCCAGGATTTGGAGCGTTTTCTGGGTATTTTGGGGCATTTTTGCAGGATTTTGGTGCATTTTCCCGGGATTTGGAGCATTCTCTGTATATTTTGGGGCATTTCCCCAGGATTTTGGGGCGTTTTCCCAGGATTTTGGGGCATTTTCTCAGGATTTTGGGGCATTTTCCCAGGATTTTGGGGCATTTTCCCAGGATTTTGGGGTGTTTTCCCTGTTTTTAGGGCGCTGCCGCCTCCCGTGTGTCCCGGAGTTTTTTGGAATTTGGGATTCCCGGGAGGGCCGAGGTCTGCCAGCCCCAAGCGCGGCCCAACAAAGGCGCTTTTATCCCAAATCCCAGTTTTTTTCTGGGAATTTTTTTAAAAATAGCGACGGATCCAGTGGGGGGGGGGGTGTGTGTGAAGGGACCTTTTTGTCACCTGGAGGCGGGGAGGGAATTCCCACCGGGATTTCAGGGGGTTCCCGGGGAATTCGGGGTCATTCCTGATGGATTTTGGGGCATCCACCTCAGATTTGGGGCATCTTCCTTGGATTTTGGGGTGTTCCCCCAGATTTTGGGTGATTTTCCCTGGGTTTGGAATAATTTTCCCTGGATTATGGGGCATTTTTCCCAGATTTTTGGGGCACTTTCCCTGATTTCTGCAGCTGAGGATGAACAACCCCAAACCCTTTTCCCGGGATTCCCACAGAATCTGAGCAGTGTTACGCAGCACATTAGGAGTTGGTAAAAAAATTAAATGTATCACACATTTATAACCTATTCATAATTAAAATGCATCATTACCAAGCACAAAAAGCAGGAAAATTCCACAATTCCTTTTTTTTTTTTTTCCATATCTTTTATTTCAATAAAAGATAAAAAAAGTAGGAAATGAATCTGGTATAAAACAGGGGAGGGAATTTGGGATCCAAAGGGACACAAAGGGCCGGGAAAAAAGGGGGAAAAGGGCTCCAAAAATTTGGGAATTCAGTACAAAACTTCAGCTCCCAGCTCGGGAAAAATAGAAAAAATTCCCAGCTCCTGCAGGAGAGGGAAAATACAAAAAGTTGGGATTTCCCCCCACTTTTCTTCTTAATAATCTTCTGTTCCACCAGGAAGAGAAAATCCAGAGGTTTGGGAAGCTCCAAAAAAATTCATGAGTAAATTAATCCAGGGAAAAGGGTGGGCAAAGCTCCCCAAATAAATCCTGGCTTTTTTTTGGGAAAAACTGTAGGAATTCCAGGCTTTTGGGGCTTTTCCCATGGTTCTGCACAGTTCCTGGGATTTGGGAGGATTTTTTTTTTCCAGGAAAAAGTGGGAAAAGCAACTGGAAAAAGCAACAGGAGCTGCTGGGATGAAGCAGCCTGAAAGGGAAGGGGAAAATTCCTAAAAATTCTCCAAAAATCCGTGATTTTGCTCAGCTTTTGGGATTTATCCCTCAGAAAAGCAAAGTTTGGGAATAAATCCAGAGGAATTCTGGCATTCCAGAGCTTAATCCTGGAAAATACGCCCAAAAGCAGGAATTTGGGAAGAAGAAATGGGATTTAAGCAGGAATTATTCCAGGGATCCCAATCCAGGTTCTCCCACGGATAAAATCCCCAAACTTTGGGAATGAGGTGGAAAAAAAATGGGAATAATCCCCAGAAGTTCCCTCCAGAAACAAACCCTTCCCCTGCTTTTCCCAAATCCGCATTTCTCCAACCCAAATCCACGGAGGCGCCTCCCTTTTCCCAAAAATCCACCTGCAAAAAGCCCCAAAATCCCCAAATTTCCCCATCCCAAAAAGCGGGAAAGTCCATCCTGGAATCTCAAAAAAGAGGGAAAGAAACTCCAAAAAATCCCAACTGTGCTTCCAAACTTTTCTATTCCCCCCAAATCCGAGGGGGGTTTGGGAAGAGCAGGACCCGGAGTTCCTTGGCTGCGTCCCCAGGACAATCCTGGGACTCTTCTGATCCAAATCCGTGGAATTCCAGGATTTTTCTGGCATCAGAGGAGCTTCCTGTGCAGGATTTCCCAGGCCATCCTCTTCCGGAAGTAGGGCATGTGTTGCTTTGGGAATTTTTGGGGAGAGAAATGGGAAAAAAAGGGAATTTTGGTCAGGGTTTGCTCGTCCGGGGGCAGATTCACGCTTTTTCCCCATGGAAAATAATGGAAAAGGGGGAAATTTGGGGCTTTGGGGTTGTGGGAATGGGGAAAAAATTGGGAATTTCTTGGGATTCAGGCAAAAAATAGTGGAATTTATCCCAGATTTTGCTGGGATTTCGGGGAATTTGGGGTTTTCCTGGTGAGACCTGAGGCAATTTGGGAGTATTGGGATCTGGAAATGCTGGAGGAGGGAAGTGGGATATCCCTGGAGGTTGGGAATGGGAATTACCCAGGAATTCCTTGGGATTTTGGGTAGGAATGGGGGGGATTTGTCCCAGATTTTGGGGGGAACGTTTGGGATTTTCCCTGGCACTGGGGCTTGGGAGCTTTTCCCAGGGACTGGGGACAGAGATTTGGGGACAATTCCCCGCGGGGGGCTGGGAATGGGAAACGAGCTGGGAATTCTTTGGGATTGGGTGAGAACCACAGGAATTGCAGGGCTTTTCCTGTTGCTGGGGGTTTGCGAGGCGGGAATTTGGGGACGTGGAGCCCCTGGAATGGGTACCTGGGTGAAGTTGATGGGTTTGTCCTTGGAGATGCACTCGGCGTAGCGGCAGGCGAACATCCCGCAGTCGCTGCCGTTCATCTGCTGCGGGATCTCCTGGGAAAAACGGGAATCAGCATCCCCAGACCTCCACATCCCCCAAAATCCCAGGGAAATCTGGGGGAACGGCCTGCTGCAAAAACCAGGGAGGTCCCAGGATTTTCCAGAATTTCCTCCATTCCCACCTAAACCCTTCCCCCTTGACCCCATCCCTGTGGAAAATTTCCTCTCGCAAGGATTTGTTTGGGATTTGTTCCCTCCTTGTCTTCCCAGGAATCCCTGAGGGGAAACAATAAAGCCCCAAAAGGGTCAGGAATCCAAGGAAATCCTGAATTCTTCGGGAATTCTGGGCTGTCCAAACCTGGCTCTTCTTGCTCAGCAGAGCCCAGCCGTTGGTGTCGAATTCCTTCCTTTTCTTATCCAAACTTTCCTGTTTCAGGTACTGCCTGTGGGAAAAGCAGTGGGAAAAGCTGGGATTCATGGAAAAATGGCAATTCTGAGGTTTTCTCTGTCTGGATGTTCCCCCCCCCAAAAATCTAAAATTGGATTAGGAGAGGCCGAATCTCATGGGGCAAAAAAACAGGGAGAGAATTCCTGGGATTTGTGGGAGGGAATTCCAGGGAAGAGAAGGAATTTTTCACATCCTGAAGGGGAGAATGAGCCTGAAAAAGGGAGGAAAAATGACCCTAAAGGAGCCCAAAAAATGACCCTAAAGGGACCTAAGAATGATCCTAAAAGGGCCCAAAAATGACCCCAAAAGAGCCCAAAAATGGGCAAAGTCAGTGTTTGCAAGGCTGGGGAAGCAGGAGGGGGATTTTTCCAGGGAAGGGATTTTACTCACAGCAGGATCCTGCAGGCCTCACTGTTGATCCCCCCCATGGAATCGTAGTAGGTGATGGTTTTTTTCCTGAAATCCACAACCTGCACAGAGAAAAATTGCTTAAAATGGGCCAAAAAATAAAATAAAATAAAATAAAATAAAATAAAATAAAATAAAATAAAATAAAATAAAATAAAATAAAATAAAATAAAATAAAATAAAATAAAATAAAATAAAATAAAATAAAATAAAATAAAATTCTCCTGTTGCAAAAAAAGAAAAGCAGGATATTTCACATCAGAGAAGGATTCCCCAACAAGAACCCCCATTTCCTGCTGTGTTTGTAATCCCTGAATGTCTAAATTAGCCATTATTTTTTTTGTTATTATTACTATTATTACTATTATTACTATTATTATTATTTCCCCCACAGGTTTACAAAACTTCTGCCCCACCTCTCAAGGCCCTGCTCTGGGTGGTTCTCAGTGTTTTCCCTCCCCATTCCCATGCCATTCGTGCTGGAAATTACCTACTTTCCATGGAATTAATTAACAATTCAAGCAGGAATTAATAAATCGAGGAGGTTTTTGCTAAAGGAGCTGAAAATCCCTGCAGGATCCCAGGGCCAGGGGAGGGGATGGGACAAAGGAAGGGGAAAAGTGAAATATCTGTGGCCTAAATCTCTTTAACAAGATCCTGTGGCACCAGGAGTTGGTGGGAACGGGGAAATCAGATCTTCCCAAGGGAATAAATTCCCTAAAATGACCTCCAGGCTGAATTTAAGGACTAAAAACCCCACAAAAAGCTGCTCCTACCTTTGTATTTCCCTTTAAACTCGGATTTGAGTCACAAACACAAATTTTTCCCTGTCAGCATCACTGAAAACCAAGGGAATTTCAGCCCTAAACCCCAAACTGAATATTTTTTGGGATAATTCAGGCACTCACAGCCAGGCACCAGTGCACTCCCAGGTGGATGGGCACCAGGAGCAGATCCACGGAGAAAATATCCACTTTTTTTGTCCATCTTTTCACAGCTTGGTACCCTGCAGTCTTTAATTTGGTGAAGAAAAAGGTGTTGAAGGCGTGGACTGTGGGCAAGTCCTTGTCCTTGCTCCTCTCCATCAGCAAATTCATGTAGAAATTGATGATCTGGGAAAAGAAAGGGAAAACAAGACAGGATTTTTGATTTTTAAAATAGGTTTTAAATTGTT
The DNA here is from genome assembly GCF_048771995.1 of Taeniopygia guttata. Classification (NCBI taxonomy): domain Eukaryota; kingdom Metazoa; phylum Chordata; class Aves; order Passeriformes; family Estrildidae; genus Taeniopygia; species Taeniopygia guttata. The sequence continues at coordinate 5,127,784 of NC_133054.1, forward strand.
TAATGATGGCATTTGGATTTGTGGTCCTGAGTAAAGTTAGGGAATAAACCCCCTCAAAAGAAAGATTTGCATCAAAACCTTCAAAAAACCCAGGGGGGTTTGCAATAGTAAAACACTGGGGAAAAAAACCCAAGGATTTTTAGGAATTTGCCTTTATTTAAGTTTATATTTAAGATTTACTTGTTGTTTTCCCTGTTCACATCCATCCCATCCTCCTCCTATCATTAATCCCCCACACAAATTAAACAATTTTTATTTTATGGAGCTTCCCCATGGATTTATCACTCCAGGGTGGAATCCCAACCCACAGATCCCCTCCCAGCACCCACCCCGTCCATTTATCCTTTCTAAGCTGCTGGAAACGGGTGGAAAAGGGGAATTTCTGGGTTTGCACCTCGTCGTTGAGCCAGTTGAGGTTGTTGAGGGTCTGGATGTCCTTCCTGGTGATGGTCAGGCGGAAAGCCTCGCTCAGCACCTCGTCCTGGTTCCCTCCTCGGAACAGGCTCTTGATTTCCTTCTCCATCTCCTGCGCAAGGGCAGACACAGCTCCTGGTTTTCCCAATCCCCGAGGGTTTGACACCAAATTCACTCTCACACATGAATCCCTTGATTCCCATCGATTCCCTTACGCCACGAATCCAACGGGAGGAGGGCGCAGGGCTCCATCCCCGTGCCCAAATTTAGACATTCAGGGATGACAAACACAGCAGGAAACGGGGATTCTTGTGGGGGGGAATCATCTCTGGTGTGAAATATCCTGCTTTTTTTTCTTTTTTTTTTTTTTTGGCCGTTTTAAGGATGTTTTCTCCCCGCAGGTTGTGGATTTCAGGAAAAAACCCATCACCTACTGGAGGGAGGGATCAACAGTGAGGAGAATCCCTTCCCTGGGCAAACCCTGCTTCCCCAGCTTTACAAACACCCCGCTGCCAGCCCCACCTCGGTGATCTCCGGGAATTCCTCGTCGGGCTGCGGCCGGGCGCGCTCCGGCCCCTCCGGCCCCACGGCCACCGGGATCTCCTTCTCCAGGGGCACGCGCAGGTGCAGATCCACCAGGTCCTGCCCGGAGCGCTCCCGCTCCTGCAGCCGCTGCGGGGCAACCACAGGGGGGGAAAGGAGGGTTCAGGACCAGGCAAACTGGGAAAAACCTCTGGAACTGTGCAATTAACCCTTCCTGCAGGGCAATCACACCTTTGGCATGGGGAAAAGGAGGGTTCAGGACCAGGCAAACTGGGAAAAAACTCTGGAATTGTGGAATTAACCCTTCCTGCAGCCGCTGCGGGGCAACCACAGGGGGGGAAAGGAGGGCTCAGGATCGGCCAAACTGGGAAAAACCTCTGGAATTGTGCAATTAACCCTTCCTGCAGCCGCTGCGGGGCAACCACAGTGGGGAAAGGAGGGCTCAGGACTGGCCAAACTGGGAAAAACCTCTGGGATTGTGCAATTAACCCTTCCTGCAGCCGCTGCGGGGCAACCACAGGGGGGGAAAGGAGGGCTCAGGACCACCAAACTGGGAAAAACCTCTGGAATTGTGCAATTAACCCTTCCTGCAGCCGCTGCGGGGCAACCACAGTGGGGGAAAGGAGGGCTCAGGACCAGCCAAACTGGGAAAAAACCTCTGGGATTGTGGAATTAACCCTCCCTGCAGGGCAATCACACATTTGGCATGGGGAAAAGGAGGGTTCAGGACCAGCCAAACTGGGAAAAACCTCTGGAATTGTGCAATTAAGCCACCCAACCCTGTCCTCAAGTGCCAACTCTGCATTTTTCCCCGATTTCCATGACTCCTTTCCAAGCCCTGACTGCCCTCCCAGTGCTAAAATTTCCTGTCATTTCCTGCTTTTCCTTGCTGTTTATCCCATGACTGGGAAGAACAAAGTCTTGATTTCTCCTGTTTTTCCAACTTTTTCTCCCCCCACCACGATTGTCCCATTCCAGGGTGTTTTTCCATGTAATTCTCACCTGGCTCTGGAGCTGCAGGGCCAGAGCTTTCTGCTCCTCTATTTGCCTCCACCTCTCTCTGGCTCGGGAATCATAGACACTGGTCCTAGAAAAAACAGAAATTAATGGTCAAATTGATTAAAAAAAAAAAAAAACCAAACGGGATTTTTCAATTTTCCACCCCAAAAATCCCAGGAAAAGCCAGCAGGGAATATTAACTCACAGCTCTTTGATCCATAGCTCAGCCTGGAAAAAGGGGAGGCTGGAAGAGGGAGAAAGGAGGGTTGGAAGTGACTAAAAATCCCAGAATCTCCCCAGAATTCCCTCATTTCCGAAACTCTCACCCTGTCCCTCTTCACTGTCACCTCCCCGTGTCCCTGAAAATCCCCAAAATTCCCTCATTTCCCACCCCTCACCTTGGAGCTGGAGTCCTGGAATCCTTGACCTTGAGCAAAATGACGGAATCTGACCCTAAAAGCGGGAAAAATACCTGGATTTCTGTTCCCTTCAATTCCTACCCCAAATACTTCCCAATCCCGAATAAAAACCCCGGGTTGGGCACGGAATTTAAATCCCTTTCCCATGGTTTGGGATATCTGGGATTTGGTTTTCATTTCATTTGGGATTTGGGGATTTTTGGGGTATATGCTTTGGGACTTTTTTGGGCTTTCTTTTTTTCCTTAATTAATTTCAAATTTTTGGGGGGGGCGTTTATTTGAAATTTTGGTATTTTGGGGGGATTTCTGCCATTTTCCTGGAATATTTTCCTGGAATTCTCAGGACTCTTTACCTTTGCTCTGCGCCTCGGCTCCCGGCTCCTCCTCCCGCTGCTGCGGGGCCGCGGAATTCCGGGGCTGGAACCCCCCAGGAAACCCCGGAGAGGGGCCCAGGGGGGCATTTTGGGAATTCTGGGGTGGCTCCGGGGAATGTGGAACAGGACCTGGAATTTTGTGAATTTCCAGTGCCTCGGGATCATCCCTGGGAGCCTCTGGGGGCAAGGAGGGGCCGGAACGGGGACAGCGGGAGCTGCAAAAAAAAATAAAAAACCCCAGTTAGGGAAATTCCTGGGAAAAATATTGGAGATTTGGGATTTGGGGAGAGATTTCTTTGGGATTAGGAAAGTTTTTGGAGAGGTTTGGGATTTGGACTGGGTCTTTGGTGGTTTTCAAGGATTCGGAGAGGGTTTTTTGGGATCCTTTAGGATTTGAGCAGGGATTTTGATGTTCTGTGGGATTTGGGGCAGGGTTTTCTGTGGTTCTTTGGGATTCGAGCAGGGATTTTGAGGTTCTGTGGGATTTGGGGCAGGGTTTTCTGTGGTTCTTTGGGATTCGAGCAGGGATTTTGATGTTCTGTGGGATTTGGGGCAGGGTTTTCTGTGGTTCTTTGGGATTCGAGCAGGGATTTTGAGGTTCTGTGGGATTTGGGGCAGGGTTTTCTGTGGTTCTTTGGGATTCAAGCAGGGATTTTGAGGTTCTTTAGGATCTGAGCAGGGATTTTGAGGTTCTGTGGGATTTGAGCAGGGATTTTGAGGTTCTGTGGGATTCAAGCAGGGATTTTGAGGTTCTGTGGGATTTGAGGCAGGGTTTTTTGGGATCCTTTAGGATTCGAGCAGGGATTTTGAGGTTCTGTGGGATTTGAGCAGGGATTTTGAGGTTCTGTGGGATTTGGGGCAGGTTTTGGGATTTTTTGGGGCGCTCACAGGTGGAAGGGCAGCAGCGGGGCGGGTTTGCAGCTGGAGAATCTCTTCCCGGTCACCATCTGCAGCAGCTGCCGGTAAATCTCCCGCTCCTCCTCCCGCACCGTCTGCGGGGAGCGAGCACAGAAAAAACTCAAAAACTCCTGTCAGAGCCCCGAGATCCACTGAGCCCGAGGGATCCCCCCAAAATCAGGGAACCGCTGCAATCCCACAAGGCAACACTGAGGAAAACCCCAAGAAATTGGGATTTAGGGCTGGAAACCCTCAGCAATTTCGGGTTTGACCCCTGAGTCCCATCCCACAAAACCCCTGGGATTTCCCTGTTAATTTCCTGGGGCTTCCCTGTTTATTTCCCAGGATTTTCCCCTTAATTTCCTGGAATTTCCCTGGGGTTTTCCTGCTAATTTCCCAGGATTTCCCCATTTATTTCCCAGGATTTCCCTGCTAATTTCCCAGGATTTCCCCGTTAATTCCCCGTTCCCAGCCCCTCACCTCCTCGGCCGCGCTCAGGAAGCGCCGCGGCGCCTTCTTGGGGCTGCGGCGGCTCCAGGAGGGGCTCGGGGCCGGCTTCAGGGGGAAGGAGGCTCCGTGGAGGGCGGATTTTCCCCCAAAAGTGCTGGAATTCCCGCTGGAAGGAGGTAAAAACACCGCAGGTTTGTTGGGAACCTTCACGTTGGTTCAAAACCCCAAATAAAACCACAAAAGCAGAAACGAAACACCCCGAATTCCAAATAAAACCACCCCATAAAAAAATCCCCAACCCCCCCCCATTAAATCCCCCCAAATCCCAACACCCCCCCCAAAAATCCCAAATAAAATTAAAAAAAAAAACCAAGAATCCCAAACCCCACCGAAAAATCTCAAAAACCCCATCCCAAATAACCAAAATCACAAATTACAGCCACCAAAAAATCCCGCCCCCAAAAAAAGAAAATATACCACGCTAAAATCCCAAGATTCTCAAAAAGAAAAAAATAATCCTAAAATTAAAACCCCAAAAATATCGATTAAAACCTGGGAATCCAGGATCTGCCGCACCCACCTGGAATTTTTCCGGGTCTCCAGGAAGGAGCCTCGGCTCCCCCGGGGTTTGGAGCTCCTCCACTGCCCGTTGGCTCCCGGGAATCTTTCAGGAATTTCTAAGGGGAAAACCACCAGGAATTCCCAGAAAAAATCCAAATTTCCCCTTTTCCAGGGGTTGTTTTTAGGGAAAACACCCCCGGATCCCAAATTCCAGAGGGAAAACTCACCTGGGGCGTAGCTGAGGGAGCAGGAGGAGTTCCCAGCGGGGCAGGAGAAGCTGCTGAGTTTGGGGAGGAAAAACTGGGGGGAAAAAAGAACGGGAAAAATTCCGATATTTTGCTTGGAAGTGAGAAAATGTCAGGGAAGAGCCCAGGAAAATTACAGAGAAAAGGGAAGGGTGCTTCCCAAAATTCCCAGTTCCTAAAATCAACAATTCCCCGAGTTCATGATTCCCAAAATTCACAATTCCTAAACCAGTAATTCCCCGAATTTACCATTCCTAAACTTCACAATTCCCAAAATTCCCAATTCCTAAAATCAACACTTCCCCGAATTCACCATTCCTAAAGTTCACGATTCCCAACGATCACAGCTCCCAAAACTCCCACAACTTTCAGCTTTTAAGGGTCTCAATTCCCAGATTTTATGAAGTAGAAAGAACCCCAAAACTGGAGGAAAAATCCCGAATTTCGCAGCTCTGGAGCCGGGGTGGGTCCCACACTTGGGCTCCGCATTCCCGGCAGATTCCAGGCGGAATTCCCACATCGAGAAGCGGGAAAACCCCCAAAAAAGGGCTTGGGATTTGAATTTGGGGTTTTCCGGGTGGGTTTTCCCAAGGAAACCGCGGCTGGAGGAGCACCCCGGGATGGGGGAATTGTCTCAGAGGATCCCAAATTCCGCTTCCCGCGCGGATCCCGCTGGAATTCCGCGAGCGAAGGAACCGGCCCGGTGGGAAAGGGCCCGGAACGCCCCGGTCCCGCTCCTCACCTTGCTGTCGGCCCCGAAGCCCTTGAAGGCCGGGCTGGGCCGGGCCCGCGCCGCCTCCCGGGCCTCCATCCTCATGGGGCGGGCAGCCGGGCAGCGGCGGAACCGGGCGCGGGGAAAGGCGGCGGCGGCGGAACGCGGTGTGAGGGCAGCGGGAGCGCAGCGGGCTCCGGGAGCGCAGCGGGACCCGGGAGCGGAGCGGGGCCCGGAGCCGCCGCCGCCGCCGCTTCGCTCCCCTCAGCCGGCCCGACCGGAAGCGGAAATGGAACCGGAAGCGGCCCGAGCGCGCGCGGTTCTCCCGGGCTCCGCGGCGGCGGCGGGGAGGGGATGGCGGAAGCGGAAGTGAACGCCGGAGGCGAGACGCCGCCGGAAGTGGCGCAACAGGAGGGGAGCGAGCGGCTGGAAGGGGAGAGCGCCGCCTGGCGGCTCGGAGGTGCAGCGCGGCAGCGCGGAGGGGCGGGGTCCTCCTGGGGGGGGGGTGACCCTACAGGGGTCACTGTGGGGGGCTGTGACCCTATAGGGGTCACTCTGTGTAGCTGTGGCCCTATAGGGGTCATTCTGTGCTGGGTGGTCACTCTGTGGGGGGCTGCGGCTCTATAGGAGTCATTCTGTGGGGGCTGTGGCCCTATAGGGGTCACTGTGTTGGGTGGTCACTCTGTGGGGTTGTGACCCCATAGGGGGGTCACTCGGGGGGGGGGTGGTGGTACCCCATAGGGCATCACCCTGTGAGGGTGTCATCTTTTAGGGGGTCACTGTGTGTGAGTATCCCATTCCAGCTGATCCCATTCCAGTTTTCCCTGTGGTCAGTCCCGTTACAGCTTGTCCCTACATCCAAAATTTGCAGCCCATCCCATAACAGCTGATCCCATTAGAACCGATCCCATCACAGCCTATCCCGTTACCCCGATCCCATCACAGCTGATCCCGTTACCCCGATCCCGTTACCCCGATCCCGTTACCCGATCCCGTTACCCCGATCCCATACCCCGATCCCATATCCCGATCCCATCACAGCCGATCCCATTCCCCGATCCCGTTACCCGATCCCGTTACCCGATCCCATACCCCGATCCCGTTACCCGATCCCGTCACCCCGATCCCGTTACCCGATCCCATTCCCCGATCCCGGTACCCCGATCCCATTCCGCCGCTCCTGCGGCCAGTCCCAGGTCCCCCCCCGGTGTCCCCGCGCTGTCCCCGGGCCATGGCGGCGCTCCCGGTGGCCCCGGGGCCGTCCCCGGGGCTGGGCCGGTTCCTGGCCCCGGCCGCGCTCTCCTTGGCCGCGCTGCTCCTCCTCCTCCTCCTGCCGTCCTTCCTCCCGCCCGGGCCGGGCCGGCGGCGCCCCGCAGGTCAGTGCTCCCGGTGGGCAGCGGGGACGCGCCGGAACGGCCCCGGGAGGGACCGGGAGCGCCCGGGCTGGCCCGGTAACAGCCCCGGACTGGCACCAGTAACAGCCCCGGGCTGGCCCCGGTAACAGCCCCGGACTGGCACCGGTAACAGCCCCAGACTGGCCCCGGTAACAGCCCCGGGCTGGCCCCGGTAACAGCCCCGGACTGGCCCCGGTAACAGCCCCGGGCTGGCCCCAGTAACAGCCCCGGGCTGGCCCCGGTAACAGCCCCGGACCGGCACCAGTAACAGCCCCGGGCTGGCCCCGGTAACAGCCCCGGACTGGCCCCGGTAACAGCCCCGGACTGGCCCCGGTAACAGCCCCGGGCTGGCACCGGTAACAGCCCCGGGCTGGCACCGGTAACAGCCCCGGACCGGCACCGGTAACACCCCGGACCGGCACCGGTAACAGCCCCGGACCGGCACCACTAACAGCCCCGGACTGGCCCCGGTAACAGCCCCAGACTGGCCCCGGTAACAGCCCCAGACTGGCCCCGGTAACAGCCCCAGACTGGCCCCGGTAACAGCCCCGGACTGGCCCCAGTAACAGCCCCAGACTGGCCCCGGTAACAGCCCCAGACTGGCACTGGTAACAGCCCCGGGCTGGCCCCGGTAACAGCCCCGGACCGGCCCCGGTAACAGCCCCGGACTGGGGCCACCAGTCAGCCAGAACTGGGATAGGCAGGGAACGGGGACTGGGACCAGTAACAGCCCCGGACTGGCACCAGTAACAGCCCCGGACTGGCACCAGTAATGCCCCTGCACTGGGGCCACCCGCCAGCCAGAACTGGGAGAGGCAGGGAACAGGGACTGGGACCAGTAAGGAAAGAGTCTGGAACCAGTGAGGAGCGCAGAGCAAGTTCCACAGGGAACACGGACAGGGACTGGTAAGGACAGACTGGAACCAGTAAGGAGGATAAACTGGCACCAGTAAGGAAGGCAGACCAGTAACCACAGGGAATGGAGACTGGGATGAACAGGGAATCCAGACTGGAACCAGTAAGGAGAGAGCAGCACCAGTAAGGACAAACTGGCACCAGTAAGGAGAATAAACTGGCACCAGTAAGGAGGGCTGCTCAGTAACCACAGGGAATGCAGCCTGGGACCAGTAAAGACAAACTGGAACCAGTAAGGACACAGCATCTCCTGCTGGGAACAGAGACTGGGACCAGTGAGGACGGACTGGCCCCGGACTGGGACCATTAAGGAGAGCAGGGCAGCTCCCACAGGGAAAACAAACTGGGACCAGTAAAGACAGACTGGGACCACTGAGGACAGACTGCCACCAGTAAGGAACAGAGACTGGGACCAGTAAGAAGGACGGAGCAGCTACAAGAGAGACTATGTACTGGGTCCAGTAAAGACAAACTGGGACCAGTAAGGAGAGAGCGGCGCCAGCAGGGACAGCCTGGCCCCAGCAGGGAATAGAGACTGGGACCAGTAAGGAGGAGTCCCAGTAAGGAGGAGTCCCAGTAAGGAGTCCCCCGGCGCCCCCCCGGGCGGGGCTGTCCCCGTGTCCCCGTCCCCGTCCCCGTGTCCCTCCCCGGCCGTGCCACTCTGCGCTGGCAGCGCCTCCCGGAGGGACAGAGCCGCCCTTCCCGCCTTGGGATTTGCCCGAATTTCCCGGTTTTTTCCAGGCAGGAAAATGCCCCCGAGCCCCGCGGGACCCCAGCACGCCGAGACCCTGGGGGTCGGCAAAGCCATCGCCGTGCTCACCTCCGGGGGGGACGCGCAGGGTAAGAGGACCCCAAAGCCCCCCGGAATCCAAAACCCTGCCCGAAATCCCTACAAATCCCCCCGAATTTCCCCCCTTTCCCCCCAAAACGCTCCAAATCCCCTGAGACCCCGAAATCCCTGGGATCCCAAAACCTCCGTCCCAAATCCCTCCTGAAATTCCCTCCAAATCCCTAAAAAGCCCCCCCCAAGTCCCTAAAACCGCTCCCGTGGAGGTAAAACTCAGGATTTTGATCCCACAGCCGTCGGGGTTTTCCCAGGATTGAGGTTCTGGGAATGACCTTGGATTTTGGGGTGAGGTGGAGCTCGGGGGGAGTTTTGCAATGGCAGGGGGGAACAACAGTGACAAAATTCGGGCAGGGGACTCCAAATGGACACCGGTGACTCTTCGGCATCGAGCCAAAATAATTAGGCTTGCCCCAAAATTCTAAGGATTCATCCCCAAATTTGGGATTTTTCCGGGTGGGGGGGTCTCAAGGATGGTGGGGGGGGGCGGACAGACATGGGGGTGCTCGGCCATGGGCCCCCCCCTCGGAGTGTCCCCTCCCCCCCCCCGTGTTTGTCACCCTGTCAGGCGCTGCCACCAAAGGTCACCGGGGCAAAAATAACCCAGGCGGTGGCAGCTGCGAGGGGGCAGACAGGGGGGCACGGGGGGGACGGACTGGGGGTGTCCGCTGGTGGGTGACAGTGGCAGGGAGGTGACAGGGGCTCGGCTTTGGGGACATCTCCGGGGGGGTGACAGAACGACCGCGCTGTCCCGCAGGGATGAACGCGGCTGTGCGCGCCGTGGTGCGCGTGGGGATCTACACCGGGGCCAAGGTGTTCTTCGTGTGTGAGGTCAGTGTCAGCCCCCATCCCAAAACTCCACGGCCCCGCTCCAAAATTTGGGAAAAGGTGTCATTTAACCACTGTCCACTCTGCTCCCCCCAGGGCTACCAGGGGCTGGTGGACGGCGGTGACCACATCAAGGAGGCCACGTGGGAGAGTGTGTCCATGATGCTGCAGCTGGTGAGGGACAGGACAGGGGACACACAGAGGGGGACACTGGGGGATCCCCTCCTGGGCTAGGGGGGCACTGGGTGTGGTCCTCACTGGTCCCAGTTTGTCCCTCACTGGTTCCAGTCTGAGCCTGGGCTTGGCAGAAAATGACCCAAACCAGAGGTGGGATGGGGAGAGGAAGGGAAGGGTGGACACGGACGGACACAGGGATGGGACGGGCGGATGGACGGACACAGGGACGGACACAGGGAGGGACACAGGGAGGGACAGCCACCCCACGGCCACCCACGCCCCGCCGTCCCCAGGGTGGCACGGTGATCGGCAGCGCGCGCTGCCAGGATTTCCGCGCGCGCGAGGGGCGGCTCCGCGCCGCGCGGAACTTGGTCAAGCGTGGCATCACCAACCTGTGCGTGATCGGCGGCGACGGCAGCCTCACCGGGGCCGACACCTTCCGCGCCGAGTGGGGCGGGCTCCTGGCAGAGCTGCTCAAAACCGGTACGGGAGCCCAAAACCGCCCTGGGGTGAGGGAGGGGGGCAGAGGGAAAGGGTTGGGGTCAAAAGAGAAAGGTTTGGATTCAAAAGCACACCAAAATTTGGGTTTTCGCACACCAACGTGGGGTTCTTCCCCAATTATGGAAGTTTAGCACACCTTTGTTCCCCAGGGGGACATTTTGGAGAAGGGAGACAGAGAGAACGGGGGGTGTGGAAAGGTTTGGTTTCCAATCAGGATGTGAAACTCAAAAATTGGGGTTTTTTTCCCCAATTATGGAGGTTTGGGGCACTGTTGAAGATGTTTTAAGGGGGACACTGAAGGAAAAGAGGGTGTGGTTAAAAAAACCAGGGTGTAGCACTCAGAAATTTGGGGTTTTCCCCCAAAACAGGTATTTGTGGCACTGCTTCCCCCCAAGGGGACATTTTGGGGGGGTCGCACATCAGGAAAGGAGGGTGTGGGAAGGTTTGTGACTCCAAAAGAGTTTTGGTTGCAAGATCAAGGTGTCCTACACAAACCATGGGGTTTTGTCACCCAAAGCTGAGTGTTCTCCCCCCAAACAATCCCTTTGACACCTCTGCCCGCCGAGTGCCCACCTGATGGTGACGTCCCCTTCCTGCCCACCCCCCCCAGGTGGCATCACGGCAGAGGAGGCGCAGCGCTCGAGCCACCTGAACATCGTGGGCATGGTGGGCTCCATCGACAACGACTTCTGCGGCACCGACATGACCATCGGCACCGACTCGGCGCTGCACCGCATCATAGAGATCGTGGACGCCATCACCACCACGGCGCAGAGGTGACAAGGACGCCCCTGTTGTTCCCACCCCCCGGTGGTCCTGTTTCGGGTCAGTGACACTTTCTTGTCCCCGCAGCCACCAGAGGACTTTTGTGCTGGAGGTGATGGGGCGGCACTGCGGGTACGTCCTGGTGGTACCTGGGAGGGGTTCTTGTCACCCCAAAAATTGGGAGAAGTGGCTCAAAAGCAGTTTTTGGCCCCATTTCAGGTACCTGGCGCTGATCACAGCCCTGGCCTGCGGCGCCGATTGGGTTTTCATCCCCGAGTCACCTCCTGAGGATGACTGGGAGGAGCACCTGTGCAGGAGGCTGGCTGAGGTGGGACGGGGGATGGACACGGGGTGGGCGGATGGAGGGATGGATGGGGGATGGATGGGTGAGGGATGGACACAGGGATGGACACAGGGATGGATGGATGATAGATGGATGATGGATGGATGGATGATGGATGGATGGATGGATGGATGGATGGATGGATGGATGGATGGATGGACAATGGATGGATGATGGATGGATGGATGGATGGATGGATGGATGGATGGATGGACAATGGATGGATGATGGATGGATGATGGATGGATGATGGATGGATGATGGATGGATGGATGAACAGAGGGATGGATGGAAGGAAGGATGGAGGGATGGATGGATGGATGGGTGAATGGATGTTGGATGGATGAACAGAGGGATGGATGGATGGATGATGGATGGATGGATGGATGGATGGATGGATGGATGGATGGATGGATGATGGATGGATGATGGATGATGGATGATGGATGATGGATGGATGATGGATGGATGGATGGATGATGGATGGATGGATGAACAGAGGGATGGATGGAAGGAAGGATGGAGGGATGGATGGATGGATGATCTCCCCCCACCTCTGTTGCCACTCCATGATCCCCCCAGACCCGTGACGGCGGCTCCAGGCTCAACATCATCATTGTGGCCGAGGGCGCCATCGACAAGCACGGCAAGGCCATCACCTCAGATGACATCAAATCTGTGAGTGGGGACAGGGGGACATGGGGGACAGCCCCCTTTGACCCCTTCCTTTTTGGGGCCAGTCCCGAAACTCTCCTGTGTCCCCGCAGCTGGTGGTGAAACGTCTGGGGTACGACACCAGGGTGACCATCCTGGGTCACGTCCAGCGTGGGGGGACCCCCTCAGCCTTCGACCGCATCCTGGTGGGCACCTCCTTCCTCACCCCAGTCCCAGATGAGGGGACCTGGAGTGACTGACAGCCCCCCTTGGGAGGTGACACCCCCGTGTCCCCTCAGGCCAGCAGGATGGGCGTGGAGGCCGTGATGGCACTGCTGGAGGGGACACCGGACACACCGGCCTGCGTGGTCAGTCTGTCCGGCAACCAGGCCGTGCGCCTGCCCCTCATGGAGTGTGTCCAGGTGGTGAGTGGGGATGGGGGACACTGGGAGTGGCCCCAGACCCAGTCCAGCGATGGTTCCCACACCTGAGATGTCCCCAAACCCTCCAGGGACCGTCCCCAAGCCTGCCCCAGGGATGGATCCCACCCCAGGACACCCCAAAACCTCCCCAGGACACCCCATTCCACCCTAATCCCATCCAAAACACTCCAACCATACCCAGGACACCCTGATCCCACCCAGGACACACCAAGCCCCCCCCCCCCGTCCCACCCCAGGGACAGATCCCACCCCAATCCCCCTCTGTGCCCCCAGACCAAGGATGTCACCACAGCCATGAACGAGGGACGCTTCGAGGACGCGGTGAAGCTGCGAGGCCGGTGGGTGGCACCTCCATGTCCCTGTTCCTGTAACTTCAATGTCCTCAAAATGTCTCTAAAACCTCAATTTCCCCAATTTTTAGGAGCTTTCAGAACAACTGGAATGTCTACAAGCTGCTGGCTCACATCCGCCCGCCTGCCACCAAGGTAGGGGGCACGGGAGAGGGGCCTGACCTGGGACACCCCAATTCCATCCCAGGACACCCCAGGCATGGATGCCACCCCCATCCCATCCCAATCTAACCCCAATCCCACCTGGGACACTCCAGACACTGATACCACCCCCATCCCATCCCAATCCAACCCCAATCCCACCCGGGACACCCCAATCCCACCCAGGACACCCCAATCCCACCCGGGACACCCCAATCTCACCTGGGACACCCCAGGCACAGATACCACCCCCATCCATCCCAATCCAACCCCAATTCCATCCCAGGACACCCCAGGCATGGATGCCACCCCCATCCCATCCCAATGCAACCCCAATCTCACCTGGGACACCCCAGGCATGGATGCCACCCCCATCCCATCCCATCCCAATCTAACCCCAATCCCGCCCGGGACACCCCAATCCCACCCGGGACACCCCAATCCCGCCCGGGACACCCCAATCCCCACGTCCCTGTCCCCAGAGCGGGTACACGGTGGCCGTGATGAACGTGGGCGCTCCGGCCGCGGGGATGAACGCGGCCGTGCGGGCGACCGTGAGGATCGGCCTCATCCACGGCCACCGGATGCTGGCGGTGCACGACGGCTTCGAGGGGCTGGCCTTTGGGATGGTGAGAGTCCAGAGGGGAACGGGGCGGGGATGGTGAGATTCCTACAGGGAATGGGGCTGGGATGGATTTGAGGGTCCGGCATTTGGGATGGTGAGGGTCCTATGGGGGAAAGGAGCTGGGATGGGGAGATCCCTGTGGGATAAAGGGGTGGCCAGGGCATGATGGGTTTGAAGATGGGGAGAGTCCTATAGGGAAAAGGGGTGGGAAAAGGGGGTGAGAAGTGTGGGATGGGTTTGAGGGACTGGAGACGGTTTTGAAGGGTTGGGTTTTGGAACGGGGAGATCCCAGTGCAAAAAGAGTCTGGGAATAGAGTTTGGGAAGTGCAGGATGGATTTGAGGGGTTGGATTTTGGGATGGGGAGATCCCTGTGGGACAAGAGTGCAAGAAAAGGGCCTGGGCAGGGGCAGCTGTGGCACTGCAGGGATGGAGATTCCTCAGGAATTCCTCAGGATGGGGGTGTTGAACCCCTGCCCAAACCCCAGCCTTGCTGTGAGTCTGAGCTGTTGCTGTCCCCAAGCCAGGGGACATTGTGTGACCCCAATGTCACTCTGATAGGGCCGAGGGGAGCCAGTGTGACCCCAGATCCTTCTCACACCCCTCTAAACCCCCGTTTCATCCCCAGGTGGAGGAGATCAGCTGGAATACTGTGGGCAGCTGGACAGGGCTGGGAGGATCCAAACTGGGCACCAAGAGGTGACTCCCCACTCTGTGTGGGGTCGTTTGGGGTCTCTCTGGGGTCCCCCTCTGGTCAGGCTCATCCAGAGGAGTTTTCCCTTCCCAGGACTCTGCCCAAGAAATATTTTGAGGAGATCAGCGCCAACATCAGCAAATTTGGCATTCACGGTCTTATCATCATCGGTGGCTTTGAGGTCAGCGGGGTGTGGGCAGCAGGGTGTGGTCAGAGCATGGCTGGGGCATGGTCAGGATGGGGTCAGTGTCCCCTTGCGATCCCCCAGGCACTCACAGGCAGCCTGGAGCTGCTGGAGGGACACATCTGGTTAGGCTGTGGTCAGTGTTGCCACTGTTCCTCTCCTCTCTGCATTGTCGCTGATGTCCCCATTGTCCCTCAGGCGTTCACGGGTGGCCTGGAGATGGTGGAGGGCCGGGCACGCTTCGAGGAGCTCTGCATCCCCCTGTGCATCGTGCCCGCCACTGTCTCCAACAACGTGCCCGGCTCCGACTTCAGCATCGGCGCCGACACCGCCCTCAACACCATCACCACCGTGAGAGCCCAGATACCTCCCCAAAATCCCCTCGTCCCCAAATCCCCAACACCATCACCACCGTGAGAGCCCAGATACCTCCCCAAAATCCCCTCGTCCCAGACACCATCTGGTCAGACCCCAAATCCCCAACACCATCACCACAGTCAGACCCCGATCCTATAGCCTCTGATCCCCAACACCATCACCACAGTGAGAGCCCAGATACCTCCCCAAAACGCCCTCGTCCCCAAATCCCCAACACCATCACCACCGTGAGACCCCAGATACCTCCCCAAAATCCCCTCGTCCCAGACACCATCTGGTCAGACCCCAAATCCCCAACACCATCACCACAGTGGGATCCCAAATCCTGTATCCCGTATCCGTCCTGATCCCCAACACCATCACCACAGTGAGGTCCCAGTGGAAGTCCCAAATTCCCCTGATCCCAAAGCACTTCTCCCACTCTGAGACCCTGATGGAAATCCCCCAACTCCCCTGACTTTAAACCACGTTTCCTGACCCCAAATCCCCCATTTCATGTGACCTGATCAAGCAGACTGCAGTGGGCACCCCAAATCCCCTGACCTGAATCACTCCCTCAAATCCCCTGGCCCTAAATCCCCTTTCCTGACCCCAAATCCTGTCCCCATTGCAGACGTGTGACCTCATCAAGCAGTCGGCCGCAGGCACCAAGCGCCGCGTGTTCATCATCGAGACCATGGGCGGCTTCTGTGGCTACCTGGCCACCATGGCCGGGCTGGCGGCCGGCGCCGACGCCGCCTACATCTTTGAGGAGCCCTTCAGCAGCCGTGACCTGCAGGTGGGGACAGCCCTGTCCCGTCCCCAGTGTCACCAGGGGGCTGTGGAATGAGGTTTCCGTTCCTGACCCCACTCCTGACCCCGCAGGCCAACGTGGACCACCTGATAGAGAAGATGAAGACCACGGTGAAGAGGGGGCTCGTGCTCAGGTGGGCCCGGCTTGGGGAGGGACCTCGTGTCACGCCCACGGGGACTGGGTTTGGGATCGGGGGAACTGGGCTCCCACTGTGCTGATGGGTTAGAAATGCAAGATTTGGGGTCTTGTGGTGCTGCTGTTTGGGATCAGTGGAATTGTTTGGGACGGGTGAACTGTGGGATCTGGGCCTGATCCTGTCCCTGCTGTAGGAATGAGCGCTGCAATGAGAACTACACCACAGATTTCATCTACAACCTCTACTCCGAGGAGGGCAAAGGGGTCTTTGACTGCCGGAAAAACGTCCTGGGGCACATGCAGCAGGTGGGAACAGGGTGAGGGTTTGGGAATTCCCCCAGAACGGTGTTCAGGGGATTTCCCTGAGAATGGGATCAGGATCTGGGGGATTTCACTGGCTCATCCTGGATTCTCCTGGGGCAGGGAGGCAGCCCCACCCCCTTTGACCGTAATTTCGGCACCAAGATGGGCGCCAAGGCCGTGGCCTGGATCACCGGGAAGATCAAGGAATGCTCCCGGCATGGTGGGTGCTGCTGGATGGGGGATCCCAAAAGGACCCCAGAGTGACCCTACATTCCCAAACCATTCCCAAAAGGCTCTCCAGCGGATTCTGGGGGGTGTTCCCCACTCCTGGATGATCCCAAACATCCCTAACCTCCTCTCCCATGTTTCTGGAGGTCCAAATATTCTCAACCTACCCTCCCACAGGTTTTTCACCTCCTGGAGCATCCCAAACATTCCCAACCCCTGCTCCAGGAGGATCCCAAACACTCCCAAATCCCCCTCCCAGGTGCTCTCCCATCCCTGAAGATTCCCAGACATTCCCACCCTTCCCCCATGTCCTGGAGGACCCCAGGTATTCCCAACTCGCCTCCAGGAGGTTCCCAAACGTTCCGTGTTCCTGCCAGGGCGGATCTTTGCCAACACGGCTGACTCGGCGTGCCTGCTGGGGATGCGCAAGCGCAGCCTGGTGTTCCAGCCCATCGCCGAGCTGCGCCAGCAGACGGATTTCGAGTGCGTGTCCCTCCTGTCCTCCCTTCCCCGCCCCGGGAAAGCGGGATAGAGCCGGGGATCCCTCCCCAGGGGTGTCCCCAGCCTGGCCCTGTCCCCGCAGGCACCGCATCCCCAAGGAGCAGTGGTGGCTGAGGCTGCGGCCCATCCTCAAAATCCTGGCCAAGTACAACATCGAGCTGGACACGTCGGAGACGGCGCACCTGGAGCACCTGACCCGCAAGGTCCTGGTCCCCGAGGCCACCGTGTGACAGGGACAGCGGCCACTGCCAGCCTGAGGAACCCCAAAAATCCCCTTTTCCCTCAGCGGCCTGCGGCTTTTGGGGCAATTTATGGGATTTTGAGAAGCGGTCCCCAGGCGATGTCATGATAAATTGAGGATGGGTGGTGGAGGTTGAGGTTTTTAGGGTTAAAAGTCACAAAATGGAGATGTTTCAATAAATTCAGTGCTTGTCCAAGTGCTCCAGGTCTCTGTGAATCCATGGGAAGGCAAACCTAGATCCCACTGACACCAAATCCCTCCTGATCCTCAGGATTTCCCTGCGCAGCATAACAGACAGGGATAAAAAAGGTAGAATTTGAGCTTTCATCCCCAGGTTCATCCCACAGAATAACAATAACAGTTTTCAGCTGCTTGGTTTCACCTTGGAGAGCTGCTCTTCTGTTGGATCCTGGAATAGATCCCAAAAAACCCCCCAAACCAACACCAAAGGGTGAATTACTGGTGGGACACCTCAGGAAGATATTGAAGAGATGGGAGGGAAGCCCTCAGCTCCACGTGGAGCTCTGGAGAAGATTTTTTTCACCCACAAGAATTCCAGACCTGCAAAATTTTGGTTTTTGAAGTGGTTTCACTCTTGATGCAACATAAAATTATGGATAAACAGGGAGAACTTCACTTTCCATGCTGGACAAACACCTGGATCTTTGATTTTCAGCCAACACATCCCACAGATTACTCTGCACCCCAACCCACCATTTCTTGCCTTGGGTCCTTCCTCAGAGGAGACTTTTCCCTTAAAACCTTCTTTTTGCAAGGCAAAAAAACCCAAACAAAAAGGGGAAAACCAGATTAATCCAACAGCTGGGATATAATTTGCCATCAGAGGGATATTGTTCATTGCAGGAGAGTGAAAGAGGGGGGACAGGGAGAGAAGAAGAGGGAACAGAGAGGAGGAGATGGAGGGAGTGTGAGAGGATGGGAGGAATGGAGGGGACAGGGGAGGAAAGGGATGCAGTGTGAGGCGCCAGCAGGGTCCGGGGTGGCCGAGGGGAACACAAACCACGGAGAGGAACCTGGGAAGTCACAAAGTGAGCGGGGAACCTCCCCCCGGGGCAGGGCAGGTGTCCCGCCCTCAGGTGAGCAGCAGCAGGTACTCCTTGAGGCAGGCGGGCAGCGGCAGCTGCTGCACGGCCTGGGGCAGGAAGCGCAGGCCGAGCGAGCGGCGCACGGCGTAGCGCGACAGCGCCTGCAGCGTGCCCGGCGCCGAGCACAGCCGCGTCAGCCGCTGGCACAGCTGCGGGTCCCGGGCCACCTCCCAGGGCAGGCTCCCGTTCTTGCGCAGCTCAAAGTGTCCCGTGGCTCTGTGCAGCAAATCCAGGCAGGAATCCTCGCGCTCCGTGCCCAGGCCCCGCACCAGCAGCGCCACCAGGCGCGAGATGGGGCTCTGCCCCTTCAGGTTGACCACGCGCACCTCGGCGCCGAAGTCCAGCAGGACGCTGACGCTCTCCAGGTTGCCCTTCATGGCCGCCCAGCTCAGGGGGGTGTCGTTGTTGTAGTCCAAGGCGTTGACCAGGGCGCCGTTGGCCAGCAGCGCCCGCACGCACTCGGCGTTGTTCTTGAAGGCCGCCCAGTGCAGCGGCGTGTCCTTGTTGCCGTCCAGGGCGTTGGGGTTGGCTCCGTACTCCAACAAAATCTCCACGCAGGTTTCATCTTTTTCTGCTGCGTAGTGAAGGGCTGTACGGTTGTAGCCGTCCAGGGCGTTCACCTGGGGGAGAAAAAAACAGTTTGGGGGTCAGCTGGATCCCGCAGCAAGGGAAGAGTCACAGTCCCAAATCCCAAATGCAAATCCCAAATGCAGGGGAAAATCAGGAAGGGTTTTAGCCCAGCAGCCATGGGAAAGTGGGGTAAAAAAATCCAGCAAATTTTGGGTTTAATTCCTCCTTCCCAGCCTCCTGAAATCTCAGTGCAAACATTTAGGTTTTAATTCTCCTTCCTCGCCCTCCCCAACAGCTCAGCACAAAATTTAGGTTTTAATTCTTCCTCCGCTCCCAAAATCTCAGCCCAAGAACTCCCTCCCTGTTGGGACAAGGAACCTTCCCCTGGCGCCACTTTGTGAGGGGATACAAGCCCATGGAATATCCTGAGCTGGAAAAGACCTACAAAGATCATCAAATCCAAGCCCTGACCCTGCACAGGACACAAAAAAATCCTCCCACTTTGCTGGGAGCCTTGTCCAAACCCCAGTCCCTGGAGCTTCTGCCCCATGACACTCTGCGGGAAGAACTTTTTCCCAAAATCCAACTTAAACACACCAGCTCTAACCCCAGCTGTTTATCAGCTCCTCCTGCCTTCCGTGCTTCTTTTCTTGGCATTTTCCACCTGTTTTCAGTTTTTCCCAAGCTTTACCTCAGCTCCTTTCTGCAGCAGCAGCTCCACGCAGTCGGCATCAGCCACCATGCAGGCGCAGTGCAGGGGTTTGAGGGTGCCGTGCAGGCAGTTCACATCGGCGCCCTGCGGAGCAGAGGAACCCCCGGTCAGGAACTCCCCCCTTTCCATCCCTTCAGAAAGGGTTAAATCACACAGATCCCGGGGTCAGCAAATCCCACCCTTTCCCTGCCCTTCCCATCCCGTCAAGAAAGGTTTAATTAAGAGAAATCCCGTGGGTTCGTTTGTGAGAATGCTCCCGGCCTTAATCCCAGCTCCTGCTTGTGTTTCACCAATTCACCGACACCAAACGGTGCCCGGAGAGCCCCGGGGGTCCCGAGGGTGGAAGGAAAAGCCTAGAGTCCCTAAACCACCCGGAGATGCCCTGATCTTCCCCTCTCGGGGGCCAAAAACCCCTCCAGACTCCCCACGGAGGCTCCGCAGGGAGCGGGACAGGCGGGGACAGCTCGGGTCAGAGGGACCCGGAGTCCTGGGGTGTCACGGACATGATTATCTGCAGGTGCTTTTATTGAGAGCTCTGGGATCAGGGGTACAGACCCAAATCTGACTCCGACACGGCTTTCGAGCTGAACCTATTTTATATTCTATCCTTATATAACTTACATGTTAATTATTAAACTTTTATTGTTCTATTGTATACATTGGCATGAGTTTCTCGTGATCTTTCTTAGGCCCCTGACCATAGTTTCTCATGATTATTCTTACTTTTAAGCAGTAATTCTATTTAATTACTAAACAATCATCACATCTAACAATTATGTCATTTATCTTGTACTAGCTACACAGGTGCAGTTCTAGCAAAGTACAAGGCCTACATGTACCCAGGGTATTTTTTTTTTTTCAGGGCCTACTAAGCTTAATTTTCCTTTTAACCCCAAATCCCTTTTGCTATCAGGGGGACTCCAGCAGGCCGGCCCGGCCGGAAAGGGCTCGGGATGTCCCGGGCACGGGGCCTCACCCGGCCGATGAGATCCTCCACGTTGTCCCGCGGGAAGGAGCGGATGGCGGCGATGGTGCGGATGAGGCGCTCGGACAGCGAGTACTTGCTCTGAATGCTCTGCATGATGTACCACATGGCGCGGGCCGCGCCGCGGCATCCCCGGCCGGGCCCGCCGAGCCCCGCGGCGGGGAGGGAGCGGCCCGGGCCGGACCGAGCCGAGCCGCAGGAGAGTCCGGAGGTGGAGCCGCGGCTGTTCCGGAGGAATCCGGGGCGGTTCCGGGGCGGTTCCGGGGCGGTTCCGGGGCGGTTCGGGGGGCCCGAGCCGCTCCCGGGGCGCTCCGGGATCAGCGGCGGCCCCGGCAGGACGCGGAAACGCCGCGAACCAGAAGTGACGTCACGCCAGGTGCCCCGCCCCGCCGCCCTCGCCGCAAATCCAGCTCCGGCGCCCCCGCTGGCCCCGCCCCCTCTGTTTCGTTCCTCCAATCCCCAGCACCGGCCGCCCTTAAGCCGCGCCCCCTACCGGATTTCCACCAATCCGCGCATTCCTGAGCTCACGAAGGCCCGCCCCCTCCTCCATAGACCCTCTCGTAACCTCCCAAGATTTTCCCCCGTATCCCGCCTTCCCCTAGGCCACGCCCACACCGAGACACCAACCAATAGGAACGCAGCACTGCAACCGCGAACCGTACGGGGGCGGGGCGGCGCTGTGGAGGCCACGCCCCCCTCCCGCCCCCCCCGGCCACACAAACGGACCCAAAATGGCCCCAAAATTGGCATTCTTTTAATTCCTTTTTAGCTTCTTCTGCCTCCAGCCAACTCCAGGGAAGGCCCGGAGCTCCTGTCCAGGAGCCTCGGGTCCCGTCAGAGGTCCGTGTTTGTCCTTTATGGCCGTGGGTTGAGATCCCACTGGGAGCGCCCGCCCCTCGCCAGCCGCAGAGCAGAGCCCTGTGTCAAGGAGAATAGTTCTGGCTACTTAATTTAGGGGTGGCTACCTCATTTTGGGGAGTGGCTACTGAATTCTGGGGGGGCTTGCTTACCGAATTTGGGGGGGGGGTCCTCCCAGTGCTCCCAGTATCACCAAGCCCCCCTCCCAGTAACCCAAACACCCCCTCCCAGTGCTCCCAGGAGCCCAAATTCTCTCCCATTAACCACTTGCCCCTTCCAGTCCTCCCAGTAACCCCCTCCCAGTGCCCCCAAGTCCCTCCTGGGGCTCCCTATATCCCCTCCCAGTTTATCCCAGTCCCTGCAGATTCCCCTCTCCGTGTCTCCCAGTTTATCCCAGTCTCCTGCCAGTTCCTCCCAGTGCCCCCTGTACCTGTCCCTCGCTTGTCCCAGCCAGGGGGGGCACTAGGAGGGAAAAGGGGTGTTAGAGGTTTTTGAGGTCACCCCAAAGATCAGGGTCAGACTGAGGGACTTCTCTGGGAGGCCTTGGGGTCCTGCAGGGGGTTTGGGGAGCTCTGGGCTCCTTCCGTGGGGGTTTGGGGTCCCTATGGGGAGATACCAGGAGATATCAGTGGTTTGGGGTCACACCATGGGGGTTTGAAGCCCTGTAAGAGCTTTTAGGGTCCCTCCTCGGAGATGAGGAAAGGGAGTGGGGCTTGGAGCTGAAGGGCGGGGCTTGGGGCATTATTTTGGGGTAAATCCTGTAGGATTTGGGGTCGCTCACCCATGCCCGAGGCCAGAGGGGTCCCTGAATTTCTGTAGGCTATGCCAACCTGTGGGGGAGAGCAAACCATTATGGGAACCGCCCTGATTTGTGGTGGCCCCCATTTGGGGTGAGGTGTCACCTGCCATCCTAGGGTGCTGCGGGACTGAGGGGGCTCCAGTGGGGGCAAGCGGCTGCAAAAGAGAGGCGGGAGGTTTGGGGGACCCCCCTGTGCAACTGAGGGACCCCCATCCCAATTCAGGATGCCCTCCCCCCCTTACCTGACCACTTGACTGCTGAGCTGCCGGCGGCGGGGCTGGGGGGTCACTGGAAAGGAGATGGAACATTTGGGAGGACCCCTATGAGCAAGGAGACGATGGGGAGGTGTTTTAGGGTGTGGAAGACCCCCTTAAAAATTTGGGGGGCGCTTACCTGACTGTGTAGGGGAGGGACGGGGGGTGCTGGTGCGGCTGCTCCAGTGCCAGGCAGGGGAGAGCTGTGAGGAGATCTGGAGGGCAGTTTTGGGGTGGGGGAAGTTTAGGGGGACAGTTTCGAGGGTGAGCAAAGGGCCAGGGGGGCTTTGGGGACAGTTTGGAGGCCAGGGAAGGGGCAGGGGGATTTTGGGGGCCACCTGCATGCGGCGCAGCTCCTCATTCTCCCGGCGAAGTGACTCCAGCTCCCTGGGAAGGGGGAGGATTTAATGGAGGGTGGGAATTCCCCTCATTTGGGGTGGGGGTCCCTCCATAGGGAAGCTGAGGGGGGCAGAGCAAAGGGATGGAAGCTCACCAAGATGGCAACGAATGGCAGAACATCCTGTCACCAGTGTGGTAGCCAAGGGGGGGTAAACCCTCCCAAAAAAGTGGCCAGAAGGATGAGGACTCTCATCAAGATGTTGACCAAGGGGTGCTGCCTCACCTATATGCTCAGAGGAGCCCAATATGGAGGTGTGAACCCCCTACCATGGCATCCCCCTCACCTCGTCCTCTCCCTCAGCTCCTCTCTGGCCTTGTCCAGCTGTGCCTGCGCCCGCTGAGCTCTGTCCCGGTGCAAGTCCAGCAGAAGCTGCACCTGTGCTGTCTGGAACCGCCACACCTGGGGGATGTGGGTCACCGCGTTGAACCCCCTGAGCGTGTGGGGTTGGGGACAGTGGTGGAAGCTCATCCCTCACCACCTGTGTCCTCCTCACCTGCGTGATCTGGTCAAGGTGCTTGAGGGCGATGGCCGCCGGGTTCTTGAAGAAAACCTTCTCCTGTGGGCGCATCTGTTGGGCATGGGGGCGTCAAAAGGATGGGAAGAAGGTTGGGAAACGGGAAGGGAAAAGGGTGGGAAGGGGATCTGGGGCACAACATGGCAGACACTGGCCTGTTCGGACAGGGGCAGGTAGCGGCAGGCAGCACCACAGACTGGGCAGGGATCTGTAGGAGGGGGAGAAAAAAGTCAGAAAAGTGAGGGAAAAAGATGTCTAAAAGTCTCCAAAATGTTGTTCCTTGAGGGAAATGGACCACTGCCCCTCATTTTAGGGTTTTAAATTTAGGCAGGATCCTCCATTTCCACAATGCTAAGGGTGTACATTGAGGGGAAAATCGTCCTTTTTCCATAATTTGAAAGACAGAAATCGAGGGGAAACCCTCTTTTCCTGATATTTTAGGGGTTTATATTGAGGGCCGAGCCCTCAATTATTTATTTGCTTGAGTTGAGGTGACCCCTCCTTTCCCTCTCATTTTAGGGGCTAAATTGGAGGAAACTTCCCCCTTTCTCAGCATTTTAAGGGTTTAAATTGGGGGTTTGCCTCCATTTTACCTGTGCCCCCACAGCCCTCACACAGGATGTGGCCGCAGTTGGTGATGGCGAACCGGGCGCCATCCTGGCGGAAGCAGCGGCTGCAGTGGAACCAGTCCATGGCGGGGCCGGGGTGAGGAGCTGCCTCCACACGTGAAAGTCTGCGAGGGAATGAGGGGGAAAGGTGAGGGGAAAAAGGTGAAAGGGTGGGAAAAAGAGGTGAGAGAAAAAAGGGATGGAAATGTGAGGGGGAAAGGGTCGGAAATGTGAGGGGGAAGGGGCTGGGAAGCGTGAGGTGAAAAAGGGCGGGAAATGTGAGGGGGAAAGTGAGGGGAAGAAACAGCAGGAAAGATGAGAGAAAAAAGGAACGGAAATGTGAGGGGGGAAAGGTCGGAAATGTGAGGGGGAAAGGGTCGGAAAATTGAGGGGGAAAGGGCCAGAAATTTGAAGGGGAAAGGGTCGGAAATTTGAGGGGGAAAGGGCTGTGAAGTGTGAAGTGAAAAAGGGCGGGAAATGTGAAGGATGAAAGGGCAGGAAAGTTGAGGCAGAGGAAGGGCAGTAAAAGCGAGAAAAGAGCAGGAAATGTGAGGGGGAAAGTGAGGGGAAGAAACAGCAGGAAAGATGAGAGAAAAAAGGGACAGAAATGTGAGGGGGAAAGGGTTGGAAATGTGAGGGGGAAAGGGTCGGAAATGTGAGGGGGAAAGGGTCGAAAATGTGAGGGGGAAAGGGTCAGAAATTGGAAGGGGAAAGGGCTGGGAAGCGTGAGGTGAAAAAGGGCGGGAAATGTGAGGGGGAAAGTGAGGGGAAGAAACAGCAGGAAAGATGAGAGAAAAAAGGAACGGAAATGTGGGGGAAAGGGTTGGAAATGTGAGGTGAAAAAGGGCGGGAAATGTGAAGGATGAAAGGGCAGGAAAGTTGAGGCAGGGGAAGGGCAGTAAAAAAGAAAAAGGGCGGGAAATGTGAGGGGGGAAAACAGCAGGAAAGATGGGAGGAAGAAGGGTGGAAAAAGGGAGGAAAAAAAGGGTGGGAAACATGGGAGAAAAAAGGGTGGGAAACGTGAGGGGGAAAAGGGTGGGAAAGGTGACGGGGAATGGTGGAGGAAAAGGAGAGAAAAAGAGCAAGAAAGGGGAGAGATGAAAAAAGTGGGAAATAATGAGGGGGAAAAGGGCCACTTGGATGGGGACAGGGAAACCAGGATTGGGACATCAGGATGGGGACAGCAACATCTGGACCTATGGGGGCAGATGGGGATAAGGACACCAAGATGGAGATATTGGTGGGATCAGAGTTTTGGGGTGGTGCAGGGGGAGCACCCCAAAGCCCTGATCCTACAATTCCATGCTCCCAGAATCCCTAAATCCTGCTAAATCTTTGGCTGTGTTGCATAATTCCAACAATTTTTAACTGGGGGCTTGGGGGGCAGGAAAAGCACCCCCAGAATATCGGGGGAGGGTCTCGGGGTTTGGAGGATGCAGAAGGCACCCCAGAACCGCAATCCTATCAGTACTCGGTCCCAAAATTCCTCCATGCCACTGTTGAACCCTCTGGCCCCGCTGTGCAATTCCAACCATTTTTAATTCTAGGGATGGGGGGGGGGGGGGGGGGAGAAATGCTTTCCCAGGCCCTTGTGAGGGAGAATCTGGGGGGCACAGGGGCCACCCCAAAACCGTGATCCCGCTACCCCCAATCCCGCTGTCTCGGGATCCTGTGCTCCATCACTGTGTAATTCCAACCATTTTTGATTCCCGGGGGCGGGAGCAGGAAACGCCCCAATAAAACCCTCTGGGGGGGTCATTCAGGGATTTGGGGTGCGCAAGGGACACCCCGAAGCCCCGATCCCGCTGTTCCCGGAATCCCTGGATGCCGCTGCCGAGCCCTCCGCCCTCGTTGCGTAATTCCAACCATTTTTAATTCCCGGGGGGACAGGAAACGCGTCGCTGCCGTTACACAAAGCAGGAAGGGGGGAGGGAGAAGTCTGGGGGGTGCCCTGTCCTTAGTCCCCACAAACCCACCCTGCCCGTCCCCCCCAGATTCATCTCCCGCTTGGAAAATATCCCCCTTCCAAAAATAACAAACCCCCAACAATTCGGGCAATTCGCACAATCCCCCCGCCCCCCACTCAAAACCGGGCGGTTCGGGGGTGTCCCTGCTGGGGCTCGCCCTTTTTTCTTTCCCCCCCTTGGGGCTCCCCTCGCCCAAATTCCCGTTTTTCCAAGGTTTCCTCCCCACTTTTCCCAGCGTTTTTTCCCCGCTTTTTTTCCCAGTGGTGCATCCGGCGGGGAATGGGATGACGGGGCCTTCCTGTTCCCGGCCCCGCGCCCGCCTGGCGCCCGGGGGGCGCCCCCGGCACGAGCCCCCCGCAGCCCCGAGCCCGGCGGGACCCCCGGAGCCACCCCCGGAGCCCTCCGCAACGCCCCCGGCCCCTCCCGCGCCGCGGAGCCGCCGAGGTGAGTCCGGGGGCGCGGCGAGAGCGAAACGCCGTTTTTGGGGGGAAGGTAAGGGGAAAGAGCGGAGACAACCCCCCAAAAATTGGGGAGATCCCCCCCCCGCCCAATTTGAGATACCCCGATGTTGGATTTGGGATGAGGGAGGCAATGGCGGAGCCGTTTTGGGGCTGGGAATGAGGGAAAAAGGAGAGTGGGAACCCTCTCACAAAAAAATTTGGGAGGACACCCCCTTTCCCCCCACAATTGGAGATAAACCCGGGCTTGGATTTGGGATGGGGAGGCGATGGCGGAGGGGTGGCAAAAGATTTGGGGCGGGGGCGATGTGGATGAACGGCGGGTTTCAGGGATGGAAAGGGCAGGGAAGAGAGCGGGGGGACCCCCTCCCAAAAAAATAAATCTGGGAGATCCCCCCCGACGTCCGACTGGAGATTCCAGGGATAAAGGGGAACGATGGATTGTAGCCAGAGGGGGTGGGCGGTGGAAAAGAGGCGCCGTTTGTAGGGTTGGAAAAGATGGAAGAAGGTGAGCGGCGAACACTCCTACCCCCCCCAAATTTAGGAAATTCCTCCCCTATTGGGGATACCCCCGGTCTTGGATTTGGGGAGGGGGAGGTGATGGCAGGGGGCGACAATGGAAGGCGAGGGGGGAGGTGCTGTTTTTAGGTTTGGAATAGAGGGGAGAAGGAGAGTAGGGACCCTCACAAAAATCTGGGAGGTCCCTCCTGCAGTTGTGGATAACCTCCGTCTTGGATTTGGGATGGGAGGGGAGATGGATTTGGGCCTGGGAGGAGGGATCAGGCGCTGGTTTGGGGGCAGAAGGTGGGGAGGAATGAGAGTGGGAAAAATCCCCTCCAAAAAATTTGTGAGACTCCCCCCAAGAATTTCGGTTGCCTCCATGTTGGATTTGAATGGGGGGACGGACTGTGGATAAACCATTCTGGAATGAGGGGCAAGAGAGTGGGGACCCCTCAAAAAAGAACCTGGGAGTCCCCCCCAGTATTCGATTTGGGGTGGGGGATGAATTTTGGAGAAGGTTCCTGGGGCTCCGTTGTTCTTTTGTGCCCCCTTCCCAAAACTAAATGTGGGGGGAGCAAATCTGGGGGGACTGGAAGTAATTTGGGGGCAGCCTGGGTGATTTGGGGGGGTCCCAGGTGATTTTGGGGGGCACTGGGATTTTGGGGGCTGAGTCTGGAGCAGCTGCAGGACCCCCCCGAGACCCTCAAAGAGAGATGAGGGGGAAACTGGGGAGTACAGGGTGATTTGGGGAGACACAGAGGGATTTGGGGTCACACAGAAGGATTTTGAGGGACACAAAGGGATTTTTAGGGGGAACAGGGATATTTGAGGAGGCACAGAGGGATTTGGGGTCACATGGAGGAGTTTGAGGTTACACTGAGGGATTTGAGGGGACATGAAGAGATTTGGGGGAACAGATGGGCTGGGGGGCAGAGAGGTTTTCGGGGGGATGAGACTTAGGAGGGCATGAGGGGATTTGGGATCACCCTGAAGGATTTGGAGGGGTAACACAGAAGGATTTGGGTGGGGTACATGGAAATTGAGGGGGTCACAGGGAGGATTTTAGAGTCACCCTGAGAAATTTGGGGATACAGCAGGAGCCAAGATGCAAACAGTCCTTTGGAATGGGGGGGGCGGCTGTGGGTTTCTGCTGCACAGAGGGGTCCTGGGGTGTTTTGGGGTGCTCAGGGCCCTCCTTGACGCTGCAGTCCCCGCAGGAGCCCCCATGGAGCAGGACGAGCCAGACGTGGTGGAGCTGCAGGACTCGGATGAGGGGGACGTGGTCTTCATTGGTGAGGGGGGACCCCAAAAGTGGATGAGGGGGTTGGGGGGTTCCAGGTAACCCAGAAAGGCGGTACAGGAAATTCTGGGGGGGATCCAGACACACCTAGAAGGGGGTAGAGGCATTTGGGATGGGGTTCAAGGCACTTCTGGGGGTCTCCAGACACCATTGGAGGGGGGTAGAGGCATTTCAGGGGGTCTTAAAACACTGTTGAGGGGGTTCCAGACCCCCCAGGAAGGGGGTATGGGGAATTTTGGGGGCCTTCAGGTACTTTTGGGGAGCTCCAAGACACTCCAGGAGGGGGCACAGCCTCTTTTTGCGGCACAGTGAGCATTTGGGGAGGGGATCCAGTCCCTTTTTGGGTCACAATGACCATTTGGGTCAGGGCTCAATAAATATTTGAGGAGAAGGCCCTGCCCCTTTTTTGGGTCACAACAACCATTTGGGGAGGGGTCCCAGCCCCTTTGGGGTCACAGCAAACATTCTGAGGGGGCTCCAGGCACCCTTTTAGTGCGCAATGAGCATTCGGGGAGGGGGCCCAGCCCGTTTTAGGAATAAAATAAATGTCCAGCCCCTTCTGTGCTCTCACCCCCAGCCGATGGCGGCATCGTGAGCGACGGCGAGGCCGAGGTGCTGCCGCACGAGAGCACCCGCACGGTGATCCCGCACAGCCCCCTGTGCCCCCCGCCGCCCCGCGGGACCCCCGCCCCGGCCCCGGGGGGCTCCGAGGAGGGCGGGGGGCGGCGGGGCGGGGGTCGCCAGCGCCCCTTCATCTGCAATGAGTGCGGCAAGAGCTTCAGCCACTGGTCCAAGCTGCTGCGGCACCAGCGCACGCACACGGGCGAGCGGCCCAGCACCTGCGGCGAGTGCGGCAAGAGCTTCTCCCAGAACTCGCACCTGGTGCAGCACCGCCGCACCCACACCGGGGAGAAGCCCTACAGCTGCGGCCACTGCGGCAAGAGCTTCTCCTGGAGCTCCAACCTCATCCAGCACCAGCGCATTCACACCGGGGAGCGCCCGTACGGCTGCGCCGAGTGCGGCAAGAGCTTCACGCAGAGCAAGAACCTCATCAAGCACGAGCGCACCCACGCCGGGCCGGGGGCAGCGCGGCCGCGCCGCTGCGCCCACCCCGCAGGTGCCCCGAGGGCGCTGAAGGGGCCTCGGGCGGGGGGCGAGGGCGAGGGGCCCGCGGGGGCCTCGGGCGGCTGCGGGCAGGAGCCGCTGATCTGCGTGGAGTGCGGGGACTGCTTCGCCCAGAGCGCCGCGCTCAGGAAGCACCGCCGGGGACACCGCCCGCTCTTCGTGCCCTGGGAGAACGCTGAGGAGAGGGCACAGGGACAGCCGGGCACTGTCCTCGCACCCTTGGGGACAGTGGCACCAGGACATGGGGACATGGGGCACTGCGCGCTCTTCCAGCCCTGAGGGACAGTGGCACCGGGACATGGGGACATGGGGCACTGCCTGCTCTTCCAGCCCTGAGGGACAGTGGCACCAGGACATGGGGACATGGGGCACCACCTGCTCTTTGTGCCCTGAGGGACAGTGGCACCAGGACATGGGGACATGGGGCACTGCCCTCTCTTCCAGCCCTGAGGGACAGTGGCACTGGGACATGGGGACATAGGGCACTGCCTGCTCTTCATGCCGTGAGGGACTGGAGGACATTGGCACCAGGACATGGGGACATGGGGCACCACCTGCTCTTCCAGCCCTGAGGGACAGTGGCACCAGGACATGGGGACATGGGGCACCGCCTGCTCTTCATGCCGTGAGGGACTGGAGGACAGTGGCATCAGGACATGGGGCACCGCCTGCTCTTCATGCCCCGAGGGGACACTGCGGAGAGGGCACAGGGACAGCGGGGCACTGTCCTCGCACCCTGGGGGCACTGCCCGCTCTTCGTGCCCTGAGGGGCAGGAGGACAGGCATGGGGACATGATAGTTGGGGCACTGGCCGCTCTTCATGCCCTGAGGGGACACCACAGTGGGGACACAAGGACAGTGGGACAGTGTTCTGGCAGCGTTCGCTCTTGGTCACCTGCAGGGACACACAGTGGGCCACTCTGGTGGAGGACACAGGGACTGTGCCACAGACAGGAGACACGGTGCCACCATGCGAGGGGACACAGGGATTGTTTGAGGGGCAGGACGTGGTGATAGAGCTGGGGTCACACGAGTCATGCCACAGGTGAGGGGACAGGGTGACACCAAGCTTGGAGACAGTGGGGGGCACCTGGACTGGGACAAAGACAGGATGCGGTGACACTCAGGACACAGTGACACACAGCTCATGTCACCAAGCCCACCCGTGCCCTGTGTCACCGTGTGCCCCTCGCTGGTCCCCATCAGTGCCACATCCCAGAGCTGTAAATAGGGGAAGGGGGGAGGGACGTGAGGGTGGGACCCTGGGGGAGGGGGGAGGTGACACCAGGACCCCCGTGGGGTGGGGTGGGGTGGGGTGGGGGCATGGATGGGGCTGGGCTGTGAATAAAGTTGTGTTTTGGGGGACCTGGGTATTGGTTTTAGGGGGTGACAAAAATGGGGGGGGGACAACCCCGGGAGAGAGGCTAGAAACCCCTGGGGGAGGGCAAAAAGCCCCCATGGGGGGGAGTTTGGGGGCCTCAGAGGTTTGGAGGGTCCCAGGTCAGTCCCTGCAAAGCCTTAAAGGATAGGAGGAGTGACAGGAAATTTGGGGGTCAAAAAAGGGGTCTTAAAACTTGGAAGGGATTGCAAGGAGGTCCCAAATTGGAAGGCGGTCGGGGAGACCCCAAAACTGGGACAGGCTCCCATATAGGTGGGGAGGGGGATTGGGGGACATTAAATTCTGTGGGTGCAGCTGTGGCAGAGCCCTCCCACCACAGACCCCCCATACCCCAAGTTCTTCCTCTCAAGACCCCTCAAAAACCCCCAGATCCCACTCAGAGCTGTCTCTTCTTTATTCCAGGGACTGGTACAGAGCAGGGAAGCGTTGATTTGTGGCCTTATGTGTGATGTGTGCAGCCACCTCCTGGAATTTCGGACGGCGCAGGATGTGTCCCACACCCAGCATTGCCTTTCAGGAGGTGACCACCCACTCAGGACCACAACCACCGGCCCTTTTCCCTGTGAAACAAAACTCGCCAGCCCAGGCTCCTGGTGTCGTTTTGCAGGGTGTGCTTGGGACTGTCAGGGCAGCACAAATTAGAGGTGAGGGCAGTTTGGGTCTGGGACACGTCCTTCGCTGTTCAGAGTTTTTGGAGGCAGCCATCCACTCAGGACCACAGGTGGTCATTGGAATGGCTTTCCCAGAGGATGCCTCATCCCTGGAAGTGCCCAAGGCCAGGTTGGTCGGGGCTTAGAGCAACCTGGGATAGTGGGAGGTGTCCCTGCCATGGCAGGGGCTGGAATGTGATGAGGTTTGAGGTCCCCTCCAACCCAAACCATGATCCCATGACAATTCTCTGACCCTTTAAACACTTCCTGTTTGTGAAACAAGATGAATCTAGACTTCAGTTATAATGGAAATGACCCAAACTTTATTGAAGGTTTTGTCATTAGCAGAACTGTTAAGAAAGCAGAATATTTTACACCTCAAGAATCATTAAGATCTAATTCTCTTGAGAATACAGTACAAATAAAAGCTAATAAAAAAAAAGGGTCTCCTCCTCCCCCCATTCAAGATTTTATTATTTGTAAAAGAAATGAAGTCAAGTTAAAAAAATGTTCTGATCTTCAACACTGGCAATTGGAAATTGTCACTGATTCCAGAGATTTTTGCAATGCAGCATAATTTCACAGCTGTAAGGAAAAGATTTATGGCAGCTTGATAAAAGTAGGATTTCAAAGTGGTCAAAAGGCCTTAAAAATCTTGTCTGCAGTTTAAAATTACGATGAAGAACTCCAAGTAAAAAAAGACAACTGAACAAACAAAAAACGCCACTTCAAATACATGCGAAATGCAGAAGTAATGCCCTGCAGGCTGCTCCAAAGTGTTCATTTGTCTTTTGCAGAGGCCTGGCAGCCAGCACAGCTCCTGGGATAGCACTGAAATACACACGGTCCAGCAACAGGCACCATTCCAGTTGTGCAGGGACTCCTCAACTGATCACAGACAGGTTTGAGAGAAATTCACATTGCACTCAGTGTAGGATGCTTTAGTTGTTGGGCCACTACACACAGAAATGCTTTTATTATTAAGAAAAAAAGCCCAGTTGTGCCCTTTCCATGTATTAAAGTGCATTAAGTGGCCATTTTAAAGCCCTTTGAAGTTGGTCCCTAAGCACTGCAGTAGCAGCTGTAGTGGTACGGGTGGTGTGTTCCAGAGGCCCTGTCCCACACCAGCAGGGCAAGTACAGTGGAATTCCATAAACGGTTAGTGAAATACCTATTGAAGCTCAAAGGGAGAAGACAGACAACAGCTCTGTTCTCATGCTGGGGACAGACACTACCTGCTGAAGCCGTCCCACAGCCAGACACTTGCTCCATGCACCTAAAGAATTTGCAGGCTTCCAGAGTTTTCCAGCTGAGATAATTTGTAGGTAGATTCCCTTAATGCTGATGTGCAGTGCGGCATCACTTCATCCAGGAGAGCTGTTTGTTAAAGCTAAAAATACCCATTTCAAAAGGCCCAGCACCTTGCAGCAAGTTTTCTAGTAAAAGGCCAATTTACTCATCATCATCATCATCTTCATAGCAGCGATTCCTTTTGATCTGTTCTTCCACGGACAGATCTTCCATGTCTTCACCCTCCCAAAAACCAACGTCTTGGGATTTGCGATTCTGGTTTGGAGATGATTCCTTAGCGGTCAGGACATTGGCTAAGCTGGAATGTTTAGGAGAATTTGGTTCCAGGAGTTCTTCCTTTGGGATTTCTGGCTCCTCTGTAGCGTGTTCTTCCTCATCTGTGTCTGCAATCATCTGGCCATTCTCTACAACGTTGTGCTCTGCTGTTTTGATGCCACACAATTCCCGTTCTTCCTCCACATTTTCCTCCCCGGCGCTCTGGATGTTCCTATGCTCAACCTTCTTTTCCTTTTGCTTTTTCTCTACGACGACCTCTCTCTCCAGTTCCTCACTCCTTTTCAGTGTGTCTCTCTCTTCCTTGGGAGGAGATGGTGAATTCTCTGTTTTATGGCCTTTAACAGATATTGTTCTAAATGAGGCTGCCACTGTAAAGGGGCGACTTCGCTCCTTCAGCGAGGAGGATCTTCTTAACTTTTTGAGATCCAGATCCACATCCTCCTGCACCTCGGGCTTGGAAATCTCTTCTTCGGGAGGCCACTTGGGTTTGAGTACTTTGATGCCCTCATCTAAGGCACTTCCTTGGATACTTTGGTCAGATGGAGGTGGCCAGGCAATCCTGAGCTTTTTTGTTTCTGCTGGTCTTTCTTCCCTTTCAGGCACAGCTGAAGCTTTTGCTTCCATACTTGCTGCCAGAACTCCCACTTTTGCAATCGGAGCATCCTCTACTCCCGGGCTCTGCGGAGTTTCTGGTGAATTCACACCTGGGACGGTTTTCTCCGAGGATTCTTCACATTCAGTTTTACCTGCCCACAATTCCTTATGCTGCTTGTGCCCAAAGCCCTCATCGTAGTTGCCCTTGGACTTGAAGAGCTGATTGAAGTGAGGCTTGCAGTAGATGTTGCCACGCAGAGACGCGTACGTCCCGAGGCTGTTCAGGAAACACAGACCAAACATCAGAGCTCAGAGCCACCAACACCAGCGCTTGTTCCAGTTGTCTAACAGAAAATATTCAATTTCAGTCTTCCACATGTTCAGAAAAAAGCTTACAGCCCTCAGGGTTTGCATGGCTCTTTCTAGGAATTCTTCACAAAGCTGGACATTCTATTTTTTCCCACATAAAATTATATTAGGACTTTAAAAATGGCATCAAGTGCACCAGGCAGAAGTAGGCCTGTGTTGCCTCTCCTACACAAATCTCTGGATTATGGTGACTTCCAGCTCAGCTAGGCCTGGCTTCCCTCAGCCGGGACAGGAAAATTCTCTTCCCAGAGGGCAGCCAGGGGAGCAGTGCACATACCTGAGTTTGCTGTTGCAATAGGAACAGCGGAAGCAGCTGATGTGAAACACCTGCTGGTTGGCAAAGAGCCTTTCCATGGGGTACACGGTCTTCTGACACCCAACACAGGTTTCCTTCATTGGCAACTGGAACTTCTACAGGGAGAAGAGAAAGTTTGTTAACTGGCAAGCACATCAGCTGCTGGGGACTTGGCGTGGGCTCACGCAGCGTTTCCTGAACTCTCAAGAGCTGCAGAGGGTTCACTTTCTCTAATTATGGTGCAGCAGGGTCTGGTGGGCAGTAAGGAGCTATG
Source organism: Taeniopygia guttata (assembly GCF_048771995.1). NCBI lineage: Eukaryota > Metazoa > Chordata > Aves > Passeriformes > Estrildidae > Taeniopygia > Taeniopygia guttata. The sequence goes on from NC_133054.1 coordinate 5,162,158, forward strand.
ACAGGCCCACAGGATTGCTGTGGTTTGACAGGAGCCAAGATTTCACCCCAGTGAATCCCAGATGAAGCATCCCACATGCTGAGCGATGGTTGGGAAAGAATAATGAGAGCACTAAAATTGTCCCCCCAAAGCTGTCTCATCCTTTCCTGCAAACTGTTTTTGTTGGTAGGAGAATGATGAAGCAGTCCAGTTGATTGCAATCAGTGTGAGACTTACCAAAATAATAAAAATAGTGCAGAAAAAGAGAATCTTGAGATGGTTTGGGTTGGAAAGGACCTTGAAGATCGTGTAATTCCAATCTCCTGCCACAGTCAGGGAAACTGTCCACCAGAAGAATTGAAATAGCCTCAAAAGGTACAGGGTGGGAGAGGAAAGGAGTGAAACAGGCTGCCCAATGGTTTGAAATGTTCCATTTTTGTTAAATCTTCTCTCAAAGAGGAGGAAATAGCCTCAGTACCATTACAACAGCAGGAAACACTCCTGGCTTCACTCGTAAACAATTCCAGCTCAGGTTTCAGGACTCACAGCCCCCCAAACTTGCTCAAGATTCAAAGTGAGCTGAGCTTTGAGGTTAAACAGCTAAAATCCTTATGTGCTTATTGAATTTCCTGAGGGTTTAGTGCAAGGATAAACTTGAGCACTGAGGAGTTGGGTGTCACTGCTGTGCAGCAATGACCACAGGTTTGTTTCCAGACAGATCGAGGAAACAAGAACATTGTCCATGAGAAAAGGTCAGTGGATGCCATTTACTTCTTGAAATTAACACGGGCCAATGGGGAGGACATTTTACAGGATAAATTAAATAATACAACATTGGCATTTCGAGGCTGCATGTTGATTAAAAATGATTTAGCAGCCCAGCCTCCACTCCAGGGTGTGCTCAGACATAACTTATAAGTGTGGCTTTTCCTTGGCAAAGAATTACCTGCTAAAAATTTACAAAAAGCTTTATGGAAAAATCTGATGGCTAAAGAAAAAGCAGGAAGGGCACAGGAAGACATAATCACAGAAATTTATTTATAACAGTCTAGAAACAATGGTTAGGAATGAAAGTTCCAGCATGTAAGGGCAGATTGCTGAAGATGGAGCCAGCTCAAGTCACTTTGTCACAACCATAAAGTTTGCTGCCAATTTAATTCCGTTTTAATATGTATTTCAGGGTTTCCAGGCATTGCTTGAAGTTACAGTAGATTAAAGTTCTGTGACAATATCTTCACTAACAAAATGCAGAATTCCTTTTGAAAAAAGAATCCGCAGTTTCTAGGTGCTGCCAAAGCTCTGCAGCTTGAGTCACTAAATGAAAAAAAGAGATTTACAAATGCAAACGAAAATCTAATCACCCCTGCTTGCCACATAGAGCAAGGCAGCAAAATTCCCTTGCCCATCGAAAATTTTTTCTCCCTGAAAGCTGAGTTTGGCACAACAGTGACACTTTGGTGACACAACAGTGCTGGCACGTGCTTCTGCAATCACGTCCCCATCCAAGGAGAGGGACTTACTTGCATACAATGAGCCCTATGTCTGTGGAGAGGCGTTTTGGGCTGTGAAGAGACAGAAATTTCTTTCCAGGACACTACAAAGAGGAGCTACAGGAGGAAGATGAGGCCCAATAATTATAAAAAGGACTTGAGAGAAAGCTGAGAGTTGAGCTCACATTAGGAGAGAAGCAGAAGGCAGGAGGAGAGGTTAGGAACCAAGAACAGGAGACAGAAGCTGGAAGAGACAAGTAGGAACCTTGCATGAATAAACAGAAGCTTCTGTCTCACACAGTGCAGCATCTAAGCAGTAAAATGGTTTTGATAATATCAAGAGGAGCAGAGAGCACCAGGACATGCAGGTTTTGTGTCAGACACTGGGATCACACAACTCTCACTGGCAGCTGAAATTTCCCACACTGGCGTTTCTCCCTTGCACACTGGGATCTCCCCAGTGCCTGAGCCCAGGGCTGTTCCTCCCAAAGATGGGGAACACAACAAAAGCCCAGTTGTTTCCCGAGGAGTCAGCCAGGAAGTGTGTGGCAGCCCAGGGAATCAGCATCCCAACCCCAGACTGCACATGTGATGAGCAAGTACAGCCTGGCCAAAATGTCCAGTGCTGCCATTTGTCCCAAAGTTCTCCATCTGCTTTATGGCTCCCTAAAGAGACTGTAACATCACAAACTCATTACTCAGAAAGCCAAACCCGATTTTTATAGAGTCGGGCACCACAGTGCCCTCACTATCAGGTTACTACCAGTTGCAGTTACCTTGGGAACAGCTGGAAGAGGTGCCAAAAAAAGCCAAAAAGCCAAGTCCCAGCTTGCTGAAGCTCTGAAGATCAGCAGCAGGACCTCAGGGCCCATCTCCAGGAGCACAGAGAAGCCCTGAGCCCATCCCCTGCTCAAGCCCCTCTGTCACAGGGGTGCAACACAGACCAGCAGCTCCCACCCAGGCTCTGGAAAAAACCCGACTGCGGCAGTTTTCCACCCTGACTGCAAGTGCCCTCACAGTCACACCCTGAGGAGGATGGGGCAGGTACTGATGCAGTTACTGCCAGACCTTTGTGCTTCAGCACAGTTTGGCTTTTCAGTGTCCAACAGTTGGTTTTACCCTTCAGCAGAGACTGAAGAGCTGCGTTACCTTCACGGCTTTCGGTGGGGAGGCCTCTGTCTGCCCGGCTGCTTTAGCACCAAGGTTCTGCTGCTTTGAGCTGACAGATTTCTGAGCTTCTGCCTCCATCTCTGACTGTCCACCTGAGGCAGCAGGGAGGGAGAAAAGGCAATTACAATGGCTTTAAACCGTGGGCAGCTTATGCTCACCAGACCCCTCAGAATCTCAGTTAAACGGTGAAGGAGCTACACTTAAAAGTGTTCAATCAGGGCAAAAGAAGTTATAAATGCCTTAAAATGAACTTCTAAACATGAAAGAAATTCTTATGAAGTTTGTGTTAGGCACAGGACAGATTTTTAGTACAAGACAGATTTTATTAATTAATCATTTGATAGGGCTCACCGTGGCCATCCTCCAGCAGACCAGAGTGCAAAGACGAGCTGTTCTCACCTACAGAAACCTGCAAGAGAAAAAAATGAGACTGAGAAGCTCTGACCTTCTGAGATCTGAACAGTCACTGCTCCAGGAAGGCACCAGGCAGTTTGAGCAGGGAGACAGGGCTGAGTGGCTCAGGAAAAGAGTTTTTTTTGAGGCACAAAAGGGTCCAGCCGAGTGTCAAGAGATTCCTTCCTACAAGGCAGACACCCTCACAGGCTTCACACATACAAACATCAGATTTCTGTTTCCTTGGACACCTTTATTAACCCTCAGAAATCTTTGTTGATTTACTGAGGTTCCTCCCAGGTTTCCTCACTTACAAATCCCTTGACCCCAAGCAGCACATTTACTGGAAATCTCGTGGCTCCCTCCAACATTTGACCAGTCTCTGACATTCAAACATTCAGCAGAGACTGTGCACTTGGGGAAAAAAAAAAACCAAAATAACAAAATCTGCTACAGATAAAGCTCTTGATGTATAACTCTTTATTAAACTTGGCACTATTGCTATTAAATCAAATAGTTTTAAGTAGCTACACTGAGGAACTAAAGTACTGTAACAAGATTAACTGCAAATCATCACTAATTCACCTTAATGATTGAAAAGTCCGTTGCAAGCAACTGAAATTTGTAAATTAATGAGGTAATGAGGAGGCAAGCTACATGTATTAACATCCTCTGGGCTGCTGAAACCAGAACTGGACCCGTGTCCTGGGCAGAGCACGGACGTGTTCTGAGGCTGCTGAAGCCACACGTGCCTGGCCGCTGAATGTGCCACGGGTGCAGTGTGAAAAATGACAGAGTGAAGTGCCTTTTGTTTCCTTTTTGCCAGAGGATTCCCATTTCTGACACTAACGACCAGCAGTTTTAATTAGGCTCACTTCCCAGCTCACCACGTCCCTCCCAAAGGACAATCCTGGCTCCCCAACAATGCTCCTTTCAGGTTCTCATTGCACCTGGGCACCTCAGTGAGGAGCTCTGCACTTACAGCTGATACAAGAAATTTTATTCAAATCTTCCATTCACAACAGGGAGACATTCTGATTGAACAGGTGCTCTTTTAATTAACTCACCTTGGAGCAGGAAGCAGCCCGGGCCAGTCGGACACGGGGCTGCTCAGCTGTCTCTGAGGAGCAGCTGAGAGCAAAGATTTGGCCCCTTGCCCAAGGAAGGCTGAAAAGCTCTAAAAGCCCTCCTGGCATTAAGCTGCCACGTGTTCAGCCTGGATGGAATACACAGTACCCCAATTATTATTCAGCTACTTTTATCCTGTCTGCTGTCCCCAGCTCAGGGAACAAATGCTCGAGTCCAGTTTACAGAGCCCCAATGTATAGCTGGAGCTCAGAACCAGGAACAAGCCCAAAGTGCCATTCTCAGTTACCCTAAAATTTAGCCACTAAATGCACAAGAAACAGTGACAAACTCCTTTGACTTGGGTCAGACAAAGCTGCTCATGGTTTGTTTTTTTTAATTGATGTGGATTTTTTGCTTATAAAAAACCCACCATAAAAAAAAAAAAACAACCTACCAAGACAGAAAAACTCTCCCAGAAAACTTATCTCTAGACATTCTCTTCCACAGACATTTGTCTTTATAATTCAGAGACAGTCTAAAAAGGACAATTTAAAAACAAACAGGAATTTTGCATCATGTAACTAATCTGCATCAGCTGCTCACGTTCAAGTCCCAGATGGCAGGTGGAACATGGAACCAGAGTATCAGCTGTGCTTCCACAGCCAGTTCCACTTAAAATGAAGCCCTCAATCTCCACCAGCACAGACGTCTTACCTTCTCCCCATCCTGCCAGGAACTGGAGTCCTCAACTGGTGCCACATTCTCCTTCTGCCCAGATTTGTAATTCTTGAGTTCGCTCTCACTGGCTTGAATCTCATTCTGTAGGACAAAGCACTGGAAAGGTGACAGGTTCTTTTCCCCCAAGAAAATACTTGCTTTCTATTTTTCTTGAAATGTTTTAAAAACTGTTTTTCTAGTATGTGGAGTGATCATTGAAGGAAGGGCCATAAGAATGTGCAGCCACTTGTTAAGTGACATATTCTAGTGAGGGAACATGATTGTGCTGTAGAATTTTATTGTGATCTAAGGTGGTACTGTAGAATTTTATTGTGATTAAGGTGGTAATGCCAGTGTTTTCCTGAGCAACCCTTTTCGTCCAAATTCCTGTTTAAAATCTACTCCTAAATATTCAATCCACATCTTAATTTTTGATAAAAGTTAACTTTTCACTTGGAATGACAAATATTTCCAGACAAGCACTGCCTAAAGCACAGTGTAATTGCTAAATATGACATAAAAGCAAATCCCACATTTGCTACAATTCTAATCAAAACCCTGACTCTGTTTTCCCGAGATTTTTGTTCTCGATAGACTGACTGAAGACTTTCACAGAAGGATCTTTCAGACTTTAAAACCAATAAAACCCAGTGAAACCTCGTGTTTCTTTCATTGCCACAGGACACGAGACCACTGGAAGCCTCATGCTTTTCACAAGGCATCTTCTCTGGGACATGAAAGAGGACGAGCCAAATGCCAGCCCCAGCATCTTCCTGCACTTGGAGACAAATCCCCACAAAGCCAACCACATCCAAGAGGTTTGTACCAAACGTTGGAATTTTAATGCTTGGCTCTCTGGATCTGCTCTCCAGCACATTTCCCTCCCCTTCCAACACACAGAACCAATTGTTCCTCATCCCTACTCGAACCAAGAGTCCATCAGGTTTAATCCAGGCCTTATTACACCCCAATGCCCTCAAATAGCTGTTCCCAAGAGAAATTCTGGCTTTCCTTTGTAGCCCAGGTGTGAGAAGGGCGGCACAGGCACCACATTTCCACAGCAAAAACGCCCTGGTTGCTTTGCCAGCAGGGAAGGAGAAGGTCCCAAGGTCAGGGCTGCTGCTGGAACTGCAAGCACTGGCCTCAGGAACCCTGTCTGCTCCACCTCTCGCTGCCCTCATCCACATGCCAGGTCAAAATGGGAAAGGATTGTGCCCAAATGGGGCATCCTGGGAGCACCAGGCTGGGCTGACACTAAACCAGGAGCACTGGGGGGCTGCAAACAGGAGCCTCTGGAGAAATGGCAAATCTCGAATTTCGTTACTCAGCCACCACTCCGAGCCCCAAACTGGAAAAGGCAGCAGGAAACGAGACCAAGCAAGGCACAGGAGGCAGAAATGGGCAATTAGGTTAATCAGATTTGTTGCAGTGGCTGCAAGGACTTTCCATTCATGCAGGGAGGGTTTTAGTGACCCTTCTCCCACAGCTGGGGAATCTGACCCACGTGCAGATGAAATTCAGGGATCTTTTGAGCTCAGAAGAAGCCCTTGGCTCTCCACAGAGACTCCTGGAAAGCAGGCTCTCACTTCCAGGGCAAGTTTCCCAACTTAAAAAGGCCTTTTCTCTTCAAATCTATTACTCTGGTTAATAAAGTAATACTTGAGCAATATAAGTTCCCATCATTCAGCAAAAGTATCAGAAACTTCCAGCAAATGTACCTAAGCAGTTTTTAACAAAAACTGAGATTCCTGAAGCCTCCTTGGCTGTAACACTTCATTAATTGTTCAGCTCCTGGTCAAATATTTGCAAAACAGGCAGAGGTTCATTCACTGCAAGGGTCTAATTGGATGCAGAGAGTGCTGAGAAATCCTGAAAGGAGGTGAGAAGCAAAAGCAAGGAAAATTGACTGGAGATCCAAGTTCTGAGCACTGTGTGACACCAAGCCACTTCACCTAACTGTGCCTCAGTTTCCCACAGCTCAGAGCTGCTGGACAACATGGAATTGAGTTTTCTTTTTTAAACAGAAACAGACATGTAGAGAGCTACAGACACTCAGAAAGAAAAAGAATGTCAGCTATGCTTCAGAAGGACCTTGGTCAGGGTGCCAGCAATTAATTCCTTGGAAAACTTTCAACATTTTTATTCCAGGAAGATGCAAATATACTTATTTCTTCCTGCAGTATGTAAAGGCAACTCTTCATGGGCCGAGAGTTATTTTCCCAAGAGAATGGTATTACCCTCAAGCAACCTGGTTTCCATAAGATCTTTCCAGTCTCAGGCTGGGACAAAAATTCACTTCCACCCAAACCAAGACTTACCATGGGAATGATGCCTGAGGAGCTGCCCTGCTTGGACACAGCTGCCTGGTACTTGGCCAGCCTGTCCTTGATGGATGTCTCTGACAAACGGGGCATGTCCGGGTTCTTCCTGATCTCTGCCTTGTCTGGGCTGAGTCCTGGACTGCTCTCTACAAGGTACCCTGGTAAAAAAAACCCAAAACACAAACATGAATAACAGATAACTCTCAGAACACTCACCAAGATCCTTTCTGGGGAGAATAAACACATTGCCCTTCCCTCCAGGATCATGCCAGCGAGGACACAATGTGCATCACTAAGTAGGGAGACCCAAGGGAACAGCTCCAGCTGTGCCAGCCATTGGTGGAAACCCCAAAAGATTGCAAATGGTTTGCTAGAAAAAGGTCTCCAAACAGATAAAAATACATAGTTTGTTTAAGTCAAAGCTCACAGTAGCTCCCTGTGTCTGGCCAGGACAGGAGGGATGAGGATTGAAGCAAGGAGGCAGAAGGAACATTGACTGTCTGGTCACTGCTTCCTAAATTCCCTTAACTATTAAAACTAATTCCCAAATTGAGACACAGGAAAGAATGGGCTGTATTCCTTAACTTGGTTATTCCCTGTGCCTTGGTTTCCCATGCTGAAGAGTGGAATGGTTTAAAACTCCCAGCAAGGCTTCACTAATTAAACAGGATGCTGATGGACTTTCCTTCCACTTTGGAAAGGCAAAAGTCATTTCACAGATCCCTTGAGGCTGGAAAAGCCCTGCATGACCAGCAAGTCCAGCCTCTGACTGATCCCCACCTTGTCACCCAGACCAGAGCACCGAGTGCTCCTGGGACACCTCCCGGGAAATTTCTCTTGTATAAAGCAGATTCCTCTGTTAAACCAAACCCAAACCAAGCCACCCAGAGCCCAGCCCTGAGGTTTGCTGACCTGCTGAGCTGAGGCTCCTCTCCTGGGCGCTGTCCCAGTCCTCCAAGGAGAGGCTGTGCTCCGAAATCCTCCTGCCCACGGCCGCCCTCCGCGGCTCCCGGGGGCCCTGCTGGGACAGAGCCTCCGGTCAGCTCCTGGCCACGCAGGGATTGCTCTGCCTAATCCCCTGCGAGGCACAGGTGTCACTAGCAAATCTGCTTTATTGCAATAAACAAGTCGAGCAGGGTAACGTCTTATTTAACCACTATAAAGTTTGGTCACAGAGTGCCTGACCCTCTGTCACCTGGGAAACATTTCTTGAAGAGGTCAGTCAATACTCTTTGGAGTTCTCGTGGTTTAAAAGGACCACACAGATGCTCTGGCTGCCTCAATCAGATTTTATTCTTATTTGTTGAGACCAACTCCCCAGAATCCAAATCTCAACAAAAGAAAGCACAAAAATAAATTTCCCCAGCTTTGACAAAAGTTGTTGAGCACAGGGTTGAACTGGACTCCAGCAAGGTGGGATGCATTCGCAGCTGAAAGTCAGCCTGTAAAATCCTAGAAGGTGCTGGACCTTTGTTCTCTCTCTAGGAAGAGTTAAATCACAGTTGGGAATTCAGATTGAGGCCAATGTAGAGAAAAAGGCAGGTTTGGCAAGATGCTCCAACCACACATTCTCCCTCAGTTCCAAAGACTTTCTTATTTGCTGGTCACCAAACTGAAGGAAATTCCACAGTTTTATTTTTTGCAGAACTGCAGGGTAAGATAATCACTGTGAAAAATCAGGCTGCTTTCCATACAAACAGCAACTTCACCAGGAAAGGAAAATGCAGCTGGGAAACAACCTCATTTTCCATTAGCACGGGAAATAGTTTCTATTTCTGTGGTTTAAGACTTTGGTAACTTTTCTTACTGGAAAAGAGCTTTAGCTCTGACAAGTCTTGTGCTGACCAACAGGCTCAGGTCTGGGAGTGCTGCAGACTTGTAGAGACTTGCAGGTCCCTCATTCCACAAAAACTATTCTTAGGGGATTATTCAGGCCATGTCCCTTTCAACAGCACCCCGAGCACACGAGTCTGGGGTTCTTGCAGCTTTGGGGTCCACAGGGTCCATCAGGACAAGTTCAACCAGCAGAAGCATCTGGAGAGCTCCGAGGCGCCCCTGCAGCTCCTCCTCCTGCCCTTTGCCACCTCACACCTGCAGGAAATGCAACTTCACCTGAAGAGCTTCTCCGTGCAGAACACAGAGTGAAAATCCCAGTGACAGCCAGAATGCAAAAGCTTTAGAGGTCAGGGGTACTTCAGTAAACCTACAAATATTCAGTAGATCTACAAATATCCTACAAACACTTGTAGGTTTTATATCAACAGCTTTATCTTGGGGGAAAACAAAAGTAAAAGGAAAAGAAATGTTTAACAGAAGGTGAGGGACTTTCCACATTACAACTGATGGACTGAGCGACTGCAGGGAACCAGCAGGATCACGGGAGGTGACTCCTCTCACATGGAGGAAGCCCCCACAGGGATTTGTCACTCTGGGCCACAATTCCCGGGGCACAGCTGCTGCTGCTTGGGAAGGCAGACAAAATATTCCTCGTGTGTGGAGAGCCCCAGGTTCTGCAAGTGCAGAAGCACCGTGAGCACAGCTAAAGCTTCGCCTGGGGCACAGAGCTGGGCAAAAACCCAAATCGAGGTTACACCTATTCCATTACAAACCACCTGTGCCAGGCATGGCCCTGCCACGAGGTCACCTACACACCACTACGGGTTTTGCCCTAAAGGAAAAACACAAACCAGCCCGGAGACAACTTTTTCAGAAATGCTGCGGCCCTGATCCTCCTCCCCTCTGGGTGTGCTTCCACTATCACTTACAGGAAGAATCCTTTGAACATCAGGTCTTTTATCAGTTCCAGTCTTTGCTTAGTGCTGAACCTATCCAGGCTGCCGTGCCTGCCCCTAATGGGATTAGAGCAGTTTGTTTCCATGAAAATGCAATAAAAGATCTGCCTCCTATCTATTGCAGAAGACTGAGCGAATAAATGAACAAATGACGAGATTTAACTTATAATCCTGAAAATGAGAGTAGGTTTGTTTAAAGGGGGAGATGGAATCAGGAAATCCAGGCTCTGACCTGGATTCCTGCCCCAGACCTGCCCAGCAACCCTGGAAGTTGATTTATCAGCACTGCCACGAGCCTCCAGCCCTGGTGCTGCTTGGTTCACACACAGGTTTTGCCAGCAAAGCTCTGACAGCACCAACACATCAAATCTCCAGTAAAATCCAAGGAAAACTGCCATCTCTCAGCTGAATTTACAGTTGGACTCAGTGATAGAAAGGAATTTTCCACCGAAACGGTTCCATGAAGCCTCGCTCAGGAAAAAGCACAGGAAATAGATGGGAGAGGCAATGGCAGAGCTGCAGTGCTGCCAGGGCTCCCACCTCACTGAGCCACACCTGGGTCACCCCAGCTCCCTTCTCTGCACGGACCCACCCAATCCCCCATCGCAGATCAATTCCCAGAACCAGGCATGGAATTCCAAACACGCTCCCTCTCCCCCACACATCTGAACTTCAGATCACTCCTCTTCCCTTCTACATAGCAGATTAACTTGGAATAGCGATTCTGAACCAAACCCGACCAGTTTTGTGCCTCCTGGATGGTGTTTACTGCGTCTAGTTGGTTTTCGACAGTGTTTGAATTGCTAAACTTGACAAACTATCAGTTTCAGATCCACTCAGCTAGAAAACAATTTATTCCCCAGGCTGAGATAAAGTTACTCGAAGCCCATCTGCAGAATTCCTGGGGAATTCTGAGTGATTAATCCTACAGCAAGAGTTCAGGGAAGGTCAGTCATGGGCAGCTCTCGTATCATGACAAAGACTCCAAAAATTCAAGTTGTGAAATGACTTCACACACCCAAAATCCCCTTTAACAACAAGTTGCTCCTTTGAGCCCTAAATTATTACACATTGAAACAACTTTTATCCAAAATGTGTTTGTGTTAGTCGATACTTCAAGAAAACCAGTCGCAGGAAAACAAAGGCAGGAGGAGAGGAAACTATGAGAAAACTGGAAAATCCACCAGCATCGAGGCCTCGGGACTGTGTTGCAAGTCCCCAGCATATGCAACTCATTTTGGAGTGAAGCAATTCCCCCCGGGACACGCCGGCTGCAGTCCACATGCGGGATCGGATTTCATCAGCAGTTGGAAGAAAAATGCGAGCCCTGAGCATTTGCAAGTCAAAACTAGCGAGGGCAGGAGCTGCTCTGGCCATCTCGGCTTCCTTTCCCTCAGTGAGATTTTTTTTTTTTCGATAGGAAACATTTTGTAAGGCACAAAGATGAGGGAAGAGCGAGGAAAGGATGAGGGTATTTCACGATATGTGTGTGTGAGAGTTTGTGCGACTCATACTGATAGAGATACCAAAAACTCTCACTTCTTAGTGCTTCATCTCGACTGCAGCAGCCCTGATTGCTGAGCTCACTTCAAACTTCCTTTTCATATATTAAAAAACACATAAATACCTACATATGCATTTTATCCAACTGACATTTGCATACCTCATTGTACTCTTCACACGAGACAACAATCCCCACTTACTTTACAAAACTTAATAATTTCCACACTTCTTTTCCCCTCTTCCACTGAACCCTATCAAAAGCAAATTCACTTTATTCCAACGAGCAACTCCGAGCACCCCACAGAGATTTGCACGGCTCGGGAAGGTTCCTACCACCACGATGTTGTGTTTTCACTAAAACAACCAACACAATATTTGCGGAGTCAATAGCCGGAGCCACTCCCTCCCGGGATTTTCCTGATGCCGCGGAGGCAGCAGCTTGGATTTCTCCGGGATTTTGGGAGGAATTCCTCCGGGATTTTGGGATGGATTTCTCCTTACCTTGGGCTGAGGGGCTTCACCCTTCTCGAACATCATCTTCAGCTTGCTCAGGGGCACGTTGTACTTCTCGATCCTGCCCGGGGACTCCGGCCTCTCGCTGCCTTCGGGCTTTTCCGTGCCGCAGTTCTCCATGCTGCCGCGCTGCCGGCAGTGCCCGCGGGGCTCGGCGCTGTCACCTCCGTGTCCCTGCGGCGGGCCAGGGGCAGCTCCAGCCCCCGGGGATGGCCAAGGGCTCCCGGCCACGGGATTCTCCCACTTCTTCCTCAGCAGGCTGAGGCTGCCCCTGCTGAGCGGAGCGGGCAGGGTCTGCAAGGAACAAGGAGCCGGCTGCAGCAGGGAACAAGGAGCCGGCTGCAGCAAGGAACAAGGAGCCGGCTGCAGCTCTGCGCTCCCTTCCCATGCGGGGAGCTCCGCGCCAGCCCCGCTCCCCGCCAGCTGTGACCGCTTCCAGCTGTGCCGCTCGCAGAGAGCGCCCAGGACAGGGCAGGAAGGAGGGGGAGAAGAGAAAAAGTCAGGAGTAAGGCAGGAAGTGAGCAAACAGGAACGGCCTTATAAGGCAAAAGGGAGCCCAAGCCCGGGGGTTAAATGCCACACAAAAGACCCGAATCCACACATGAAGGAAATGGGACTCAAATCCACACTAGGAGGGTCTCGAATTCCAGAACAAGGAAACGGGAGCACAAGCGGCCATAGGAGGTGCCTGGTGTGCCAAATGCTGCGGTGTCTTCAGAAGACAGCAGCTTCCAAAAACTACAAATTAGCTCTCAGAAACCACAAAATCCTCGGAGTTACCTGTTTCTGCAACGCTTCGGCTCCCAGAGACTGCCCAGGATTTCACACCACGCAGCCAAAGCTTAAGCCAAGCACCCACAACAAACATCCCGCCGCTCCAGTTTAAAAAATAACCAGTAACTTGCTAGAATTTTTGTTCTGCTTCACCCAACCCATTGAAAGCACTGCTGGGGAGAGCCACTGGCACTGCCTCCCCCAAGGGAACACCCAAGGGAGCAGCATCACCTCCCATCCAGTTGCTCCCCAGCCCATTCTGAGCCATTCCAAGCCAATACCTGCCACCACTGCATGTCTCCTGTCTCTCCCTCACAGACACCACTCCAAACTCATTGCAAGTGCAGCAGGGCTGCCAGGCTTACAGGAATTAACCAGCATTAGCTGCTATATTGGGATTTAAGTCTCTCACCCTATTACTCTTCTGGTCACATTTTGAACGCTGCTTTGCAAATTGACTCGAATCCACTTACATGTCAAAAAAAACCAAAAAATCAGTGTGTTTGCTGACTGTATTGAAAAGAAAGTATTAAAATTGTAAGGGAAGTGTTGTAATGGAACAGAAATATTGAGAATTTTGTGGCAGGTTTCTGTGTGGGAACACCTCCAGAATCCCAGCACGTTTCCTAACACAAGTCCCTCCTGCTTGAGCCTTGCCTGTTCCCTGATCACAGGAAGATTGACAGACAAGCACAAGCCATGAAGAAAATTTAAGACTGAAAAGGAATTTTTAGAATGCTTATCTTATCCCACCTATGTTCCAAACAGCGGCTCCCCAAGCATTAGAGGAATCAAGGCTGCAACTTTCCTACAGACCCTGAAAATAATGGCAATGCTTTAAAATACAAATTACCCCGAGGACCAGGACAAAGCCCTGCAACCTTTGTCAGCCAGGGTTCCCTGACCCCTGAGTGCCATGGAGGTTACAGGAAGGAATGTGGGTCTGTAACAGAGCCAAAAATGTTGGTGCTGCCTCACCCAGGGGCATTTGCAGCCCTGGAAGTCATTTCAGAGATCCTACAACTCTCAAAGACACATGTTGGATTTCAGGGAGACTTGGAGGCTCCTTTTAAGCACTTTTAAATTTAGCTAAGAAAGGAAGAGGCACCACACAAGTGCCTCCAGCTAAGAACAGGAGGTGGATAACTCATTTTACCTTTTGCTTAGGAGAGAATTGGTCATTCAACACAGCTTTGGGCAAGAAACTTCATTTCCTTTTCTCCACACAGGGAAAAAGCATGGAGCAAAAGCAAAGCCTATATCTAAGCCAGGTTTTCTGTAAGATACGCAGCAGCAATTTTGATATTCCAAAAATCAGCTGTCACAGCAATATTTGTGCAGGTGATCCATCCTGACTGCAGGCTGTGCTTATTCCCAAGGAAACAAACACTTCTACAAAACACTTACACTTCTCTTCTTCTCAGCAGTGGCTTCTTCAGCAGCTTTCTGATACCTTTGAGAGAGCGACAAACAAACAAAACCCGAGTTTTAACCAGAATACTGAATGCTCCTGAAGACAGCTGAGATTTTTCTTCCCCCACCCCCTGGATCAACTAAAACTAGAGGCTGGACAATCAGCAGCAAATAACACAAAGCCAAGTGACAGACACATTTTCAATCATCCAGTTTACAATAATAACACCCATTAATACTTTTCATTCCCTAAGCACTCTGATTCCCAAATAGAGAGAGTTTACCTTGGAATAGCTGTATTGTTTCTGCCACCCAGCTGTCTGCTGTGTCCCCTTGCAGGAATAATTCAGCTCTTTATACAGCAGCTGCTGAACCAGAACAAATTCCAGCTTGGCACATGCCGAAAATCTCCCTAAGTGCCAGAGGATTTTGCTCTGTGGGCTGGGAACTGCCCCCATTCAGCATTTGCCTCCTGGGCAGCTGAGCCATCGCAGCCCTCGGGAGATAAGCCACCCTGGATCATGAATCAAAGTCCTTTAAGGAGCTGGAGGAAGCTCCCAGCAATCTGCCCTGCTCTGGGTGGGAGTCCCTCCACACTCCTCACTGGTAATCACGCTGCACAAGTGATTGCACTGGGCCTTTGAAATATGAAAATCGGTGAAAACGACAAATTTTGCCATTTTAAGGAGAGTTCTGCCTTTCTGAGAGAAGGAACCCAGCGTCTGCTTGGGCAAAGGGTGTTTCTGTTTCCCTTATCTGTGGAATTCTGCTTTTGGCACAGCAGTGAGTGTGTCACAGGCTGTCGCTGCTCTTTAATCTGTGCAAACACACTAACCCACATCTCTGCACTGTAAAGTGTCCAAACTGGAACACAAAGTGATGCTGGAGGAAGAGGGATCAATGCTGCAAGAAGAAACAAAGAGGAACACAGGTGAAAGTCAAGTAGCACCTGGAAAACAGAGGAGGGCTGAGGAGTCCCAGCCCTCACTCGCTCTGTGAGTCAGCCCAGTGTGGGGCACTTCTTGAATCTCTGCTGTTGCCTTTTGTGCCTCTCTGACCTGACAAAACTGATTATGTGGGATGGAGAAAAACATTTTCACATACAAATATTTAATTAACAGCACTTAAATGTCACACTCCTCCCTGTGGGCATCAGGGTGGCAAAGCCAGAGAGCAGGACTGTGTTTTTCCAAGGCACTGACCCCGCCTGTGTAGAGGGACACTATTTGATTAAGGAATAGCAGTTTGGATTACTTCCAGTAAGCCTTTTTCAAGGGATTACCAACATTTAGCAAGATGACCAGGTTCTGTAATCAAGCTTCAGCGAGTGAATAAATTGCCTTAACAAGGTGGTGACAGCAAACAGCTTCTCCCTGGGCCAGAGATCCACAGAGGAACTCTGGAGCTGTGGGTGTGTAATTATTCCTCTCCTACAGATTCCAAAAAGTTTGTCCCACTCGAGATTCAAATACACCAAAACTTTGTTACACTATTAAAGCAAGAGCCTCAGAGCTTCAGTTCCCCAAATGCCACTGAAAACCCCAGATAAAGCCTATATAATTCCTTAAGGAAATAACAGCTTTTCCAGGGAATGCATTGGTTACTACCACTCAGCTTTTTCAGGGTATACAATATTTATGGTTTGAGTTTAGCCTTTTATCCATCTCTCAGATAAAAGGGAAGCTTAACATTCCTTTTCTACCGAAGTCAGGAGAGGTTTAAGCTGGATATCAGGAAAACCTTCTTCCCCCAGGGAGTGGTTGGGCCCTGAAAAGGCTCCTCAGGGAATGGTCCCAAGGGTGCCGGAGCTCCGGGAGCTTTTGGGAACACTCGGAGGCACAGGGTGGGGCTGTCGGGGTGTCTGTGCAGCAGCTGGGAGAGCAGCAGTGCCTGCTCAAGGTGCCAGCTGTCACCTACACACAGCTGGTGCTCCCCAGCCCCACAGCACTCACTTGGAGAACCTCTCTGCCAGGGCCGAGGACTTGCTCCTGTTGACCAGGGAAAGCTCTTTCGCAGTGATCTTCAAAGATTGGGAAGTCCATTGCCTTCTGTTGAAGGGGGAAGGCTCCATCTTATCTCCCCAAATCCCTGCTCAGGAGGAAGGAATAGTGTCAGCAACAGGAACTGTGAGCAGAAAAGAAGTTCCACCAAGTGATTTGCCCCCAGCAGCCCAGTGCCACCAATCCTCACCCACCCCTCAGGATCTCACCCATCAGCTGGCTTTGACAAGGCAGCAGATCACAGCTATAATTTCCTCTGCAGATGTCATTGAGATGGTGCCCTGGTAAAGCCACGGGCACAGTGGGGAGCTGGGGACACAGAGCTGTGAGCAGAGTGGCCAGAGTGACAATCCTGTGTCACACACGCACACGGGAGCTCCGGGAAGCCCCCAAGTGCCCTCACTCGTTCTGGTTTCCAGCCAAACGTGCTGGCATTTATGTAAGAGGGTTTGAGTTACGAAACAAAGAGGATGTAATTACTATACAAACACTTTTCATTCACTCTTGTGCTCACTCTCAGCACAGCAGCGTTTCCTCTGTGAGCTCAGACAAGTCTGGTGTTCATGGAGGCAGCTGTGTCCCTCCTGTCACAGTAGTTACCATAATATTGGTTAAATAGTATTAATTACCTAAAAAACGGCTCCAACTATCCCATCCTCCTGCAAATGGGAAGAGATTTTGCCCAGCTTTTCACCACAGAAGGCAACAAGACTATATCAGATTTATTTTTTACATGGTTTTCTTTCGTGGAGGAGGAAAGGAGGGGAGATTAATTATAGAGTTCTCTGATAAGACAAAAATAAAGCCTGCAGGGCAACGCCTTTCCTTTTTACTTTTTTATTTTATCCCTAGTCCCATGTCACACAATGCCTGTGGCAAGGGCGTGAACTGAGCCTGCAATGCCAGCTCCAGGCAGGCTGAGCTCTTCCTTGTATTTTCCATTAATTCCTTTAAGGGATTTGCACAGTCACGGACCTCTGGATCCAGTGTGAGCCCAGGTCTGGTCACACACAAACAGAAACGCCTTCAGACAAGGTGTAAACAGCCAATTAAAGAGAGGAAAGATGACATTTCTGACATCCTCACAGGTACAGAATGCACCTGCTCAGAAATGGCAGAGATATGGGATTCTGCAACCCAGAATTTGGGGGCACAGGCAGAGTCTGGCAGCTCCCAGAGCTGGAACGGGACCCTGGGAGCAGAAAAGCCTCTCCAGTGCTGCTCCCTGCCTGGAACGGAGGCAGGGGAACACATCTCCGTCCTGGGAGATGCAGTCAGGAAGAATGGGCCTTTCTCTCACATTCCATGATTCCTCTGACGTCCTGGAGAGGACAGCACGCCACGACAGGCCAGGTTTTATCAGAACAGAGCTTTGGTGCAGTTTCCAGACACGCAGGTTGAACTATCGCTGCAAACAAGTGATGCTGGATTTGTGGGGATGGTGAAGCACGCTGAAAGCACTCATCACTGCTGCCTTTCCAGAGCCTCAGCCTCTGAAAGGCACACAGAGCCCCTTCCAACCAGCAAGAGAAACCCAACCCGGGGTTACTTTGTGAAATTCCTGCCTTTTGGAACACTTTCTGCATCACCAAGTCCCCTGTAAACCTCCATCCAGGAGTGCCCTGCATTTGACAACAGCACAACTCACCCTCCACAAAGACAAAGGATCTCATTTCCACCTTCTCCCTTTTTAAAAACCATATTGCATACACAAATAAACCCAGGATTTCTGTGATGCAGAATGCAGCCCCCAGTCTCAATCCCCAGGAGCCTCAGAATACACACAGAGAGACCAGAGACAGAATTTACTGCTGGAAAATCCCACAGGAAGAATTCCATCCGTGCTAAAGACCAACGCTGAATGAGCTGTGTCGTGCCACAGTTTGAACTTTGTTTTATGACTAATCTGGAGCCAAAGGGAGCTCACCTGGGCCCCGCTGCAGTTTGGATGGCCTTTCACAGAGCAGAGTCAGCGGTGGCCAGGAAACAGGAGCGGGGCATTCAGCAGAGCTCCCCTGGCACCAGGAACAGGTGCTCATTGACACACGGAAGAAACAGCTCAGTAAAACACCGAGAAACAAAACCGAATGGAATTGTTCAGAAAATAACCCTGAGCATCCCACTGCATCTCCAACCAGCCTTTTCAGGGCTACATCTTCTGCCTATTGAGGTCTTCTGTTTCCCTGCCATTCTCCATCAAAGCCATTGACTTAATCTGGACTGTTTAGGCAAAAATCTCTTTACAAAGTCAGTACCTGCTGCTGGAACATTCAGCTGGAAAGAGAAACAGCCTATCTGCAATCTCAGTCACTAGAAATGACATGAAACAGAACTCTGACATTCCTTGAAACTTGTGCTCCCACATTTTTATGCCATTCCACATTCTTAGCACTTTCTCACTCATTTAGATTTTTGGCGTGTTAAGTAGCTCTGGGCTTTCTTTACTGCTCCTTCTGAATGGTTTATCAGAGTAATTTCAGAAAACAAATATCAAGGTTTAAACAAGACTGTGAATGTTCTGCCTGCTGCAATGGAAGCAGGTGCTGTGGAAGGTGGCACAGAGCCCAGAGGAGACGGGGATGCCAGAGGTGTGCCAGATGTTGGGGAAGGAAAGGACTGCGCCCGAGCCACAGTCTCGCACAGCACCTCAAACCCGCCTGCGATAACTTCACTCACAAGATTACCAGCAGAATGTAAATCCCCCTGTGTGGAGAGCTCCTGAAAGGAAAACGAACACCGCCCGAAGTGGAAGCGGCCCGTTCATTACGAGTGGCCGCAGGGACGGGGCACCCGCGGGCACGAACCCGCCCAGAGCCGGAGGCTGCCCCGGTGCGCTCTGCCGCTGCCCCAGTGCGCTCTGCCGCTGCCCCCGCCGCTAGGGCCGAGCCCCGGTGCCCCCGGTACGGACCGGGCACGGGGAGCGGTGACCGGAGCGGGGCCCGGACTCCCCCGCAGCCCAGCCGAGCCCCGGTACCCCCGGTACGGACCGGGCACGGGTGACCGGAGCGGGGCCCGGACTCACCCGCAGCCGGGCCGAGCCCCGGTACCCCCGGTACGGACGGGGCACGGGTGACCGGAGCGGGGCCCGGACTCACCCGCAGCCGGGCCGAGCCCCGCGGTGGGTCCAGCCCCGGCCGGTTCTGCTGTCGGGAGGGGGATCCCGGGGGCGCTGCCCCCTGCCCGCGCCTTTATCCCGGCCGAACCGGGTGGGCAGAGCTCCCACCGCACCGATCCCGGCCCGGCCGGCGGCTCCCGGCACACCGATCCCGGCACACCTGTCCCGGCAGACCCACCGCCCCTGTGCGTCGCCTTCCCGGCCCGCCCCGCGTACCTGTCCCGCCGGAACCGGGTGATCCCGGCGCACCTGAAACAACGGCTGCCAACGCACCTGTCCCGGCCGAGCGGCGACTGCCCCTCCGCGCCCGCCGCGGCACCGGGGGCGGCAACGGGGGCGGCCCCGGCCCGGCCCCGCCCCGGCCCGACCGAGCGGCCACCCCCCGGCCACGCCCCGGGCCCGCGGGCCACGCCCCTGGTGTGGCTCTGTCCCCCAGGGCTCGGTTCTGTCACCCCTCGGGCTCGGTTCTGTCCCCATCCCTTGGTTCTGCCCCCCGGGCTCGGTTCTGTCACCCCCGGGCTTGGTTCTGTCTTCCCCGGGCTCGGTTCTGTCCCCCCCCGGGCTTGGTTCTGTCCCCCCGGGCTCGGTTCTGTCCCCCCCCGGGCTTGGTTCTGTCCCCCCGGGCTCGGTTCTGTCCCCCGCCGGGCTCGGTTCTGTCCCCCCAGGCTCGGTTCTGTCACCCCCGGACTCGGTTCTGTCACACCCTGGTTTGGCTCTGTCCCCCTCACCTGGCTCTGTCCCCCTCACCCAGCTCTGTCCATGTCCCCTGGCTCTGTCCATGTTCCCTGGCCCTGTCCCCTCACCCAGCTCTGTCCCCCGAGGGGCTGTGCTGGGGGAAGCTGTGCCCGTGCCGGGTGTTTGGGTCTCTTCATTTGTTTGCAAACCAGAGAAATTGGCTCCAGCAGCCAGAGGAGACAGCCGGCATTCCTGAGCTTTCCAACATCCCTGTGCTCCTTAGCAGGACACCCGTGCTGCTCCTGGCCCGTCCTGCACTTCCTCCAGGGATTTATCTGAACAATTCATTGTGATTCTTTTGGTCTTTCTATTTATTTCCTTGTTAATCTTCCTAATGTGTCAAGTACCAAATTCCTGAGTTAAAAAAAATATTTTGTATGTATTTGGTGCTCCAGCTCCTTCCCCAGCTGCAGGTCTTGGATGTTGATGTTGTCCCAAATTCTGGGCTGTCCCAAATTCCTTGGGAGCTGCTTGCAGAGCAGTGGCCATTAGGACAGGAAGTGACTAATTAAATTAATATGTTGGTGTTACTTCTATGACAGTCGCAGCACTGGCATGTGAAATTTAGTCATTCCAGTAAAAAGTCTGAATTATAGCCCAGAAAATCCACACTGTTTGGATGCTGGTGGGATGAAGGCAGGTCCATCCAACCTGGCCTTGGAGCAGCCTGGGATAGTGGAAGGTGTCCCTGCCTCTGCAGGGCTGGAATGAGATGGGCTTGGAGGTCCTTTCCAACCCAAACCATTCCAGGACTCCATGGATCAGCACACGGCTGGCCAGTACAGCACAGGAACACTTGCACCTTCTGGACTGGCATCCCCCTTTTTCTGGTGACAGGAGCACCACGGGGCACCTCAAACAACACCAGATACCAATGCTCTTTTGGCAAACCATCCCTGCTTTTCCAATGTGCAGCCTCATCTGGAATGCTGCAGTGATGTGCTTTGACTCAGGGTTTTATGGAAAACTTCAGTATTCCAATAGACTTACAGGTTTTCAAAATGAGAAACGGATATAGAGGGAGAAATTTTAGGTTACGTAGGATGGAGTAGTTCTTTGGAATTTTTGGGAATGCAGGATGCACTGCAGCAGCACCTGGAAGTTCAATTATCCAAGCATCAAGGATAAAAGAATGGATCTCGGTGCTTGCATTACAGCAGCCCACAGACTGCTGATTGGAATCAGGGAGGAAGAATAACGTGGATAAAAAAGCATCAAAGCAGTTAAAGCCTCAGCCTCTGTGCCCCTGCTGGCTCCCTGAGAGCTCCGTGTGCCAGAGGGATCTGCCGTGGGATGGGTGCCCAGAACGTGAGGCACCTCACAGAGCCACAGGATGGGCACGAGGAGCAAGAGAGCAGCACTTAGGAGGTGCTGCCTTGCCTTAATTAATTGTGTGTGAGGTTTCCAAGGTTTAATTTAGGGTGTTCAAACATCCGCCTGGGTCAGACCACGACATCTCCAGCACAGGGCCCCACCTCGGGTGGCAGCAGGAGATTCTGTTTGGGCAGGTGTGTGATGAGCAGGGAACGTGTCACAGAATCCTGAGTCTCCTGTGCTGGAAGGGACTCGGCAGCCTTGGCTGCAGAGAACTGGCAGTGGCAGTGCTGTGATCTCATTCCTGAGGGCTCTGAGCTCTGATCTCATTCCCCAGCTGCAGATGAGGGCTCTGAGCTCAGCACTGATCTAAAATGGGGTTTATGGTGCTTTGGTGAGAGGTGGTGAATTGCAGGCTGATGGGTCAATGAGATAGGAACATTCTCCTCTGGGAAACAGCCCCAGGTATAATTATTAATCTGTTGGTGGTGCCTCTTGCTTTCCAGGGATATCTGCAGGCACTCTTGGAGCTGCAGAATGGAATCGCTCTGGTAGGTTTATACCAGAGGGGAGAATCCAAAGAAAGGTTTTCTGTCTTTACCTCTCCCTTTTCTCCCTTTCTGATGTTTCACCTGGGTCTCACTCAGGGCAGTGCAGCATTTCCCGAGGAGCCAGCGCTGACTCTGAGTGTTGGGGCTCCTGAGCTTGCCATAGCCCAGGCCCAGCTCCAGCAGCCAGGGTGAGGCAGCAGCTGAAGAACCCCCAGAAAAACCTGGGACACCCTCATGGCTTTTTTTTTTTTTTGGTTTTGAGGTCCCCACCCAATCTGTAAACTCCAAGTGACCCCTCCCAACAGCACCACTGGTTTGTTTAATCAGTGATTAAACGGGAATTTTATTTCCATTTCCAAACATACTCTGTCAGTCTGTAAATTCCCTTTTTGCTTTGTGATAAAACCTAGGCAACACAAAAAACACCTCCATGGAGCTCCTGTGGCATAGCTTTGCTGGGGCAGGGCTGCACACCTGCGGTTCTGATGGCACAGCTGAGCTCTTCCCTGAGCTCTCCCCTTTCTGTCTGCAGGTAACTCTAGCCAGGAGCTGCTCACTGAGACTCTTTTATTCCTGGACAGTTGGAGCTGCTGCTTCTTCTTGGGTTACAGAATCCTTTCTTCCTCACCCTTGGGGACTGGGAGAGACATTGGATCCACCTGCTGAACACGACTGATTCCTTCCCACCCATGTCAGGTTGTTGCAGAGGCCACGGATGAACAGGATGGAGGGATGGATGGATTCCCTGCAGGAATTGGGGACTGAACAGGATGGAGGGATGGATGGATTCCCTGCAGGAATTGGGGACTGAACAGGATGGATGGATGGATGGATTCCCTGCAGGAATTGGGGACTGAACAGGATGGAAGGATGGATGGATTCCCTGCAGGAATTGGGGACTGAACAGGATGGAAGGATGGATGGATTCCCTGCAGGAACTGGGGACTGAACAGGATGGAGGGAGGGATGGATTCCCTGCAGGAATTGTGTTCCCTGTGGGACAGAGGCAAAACTGCTGAGCCCTTTCCTGGCAGCTCCTGGCTGTCCTTGGCATCCTGGCTGGAGGAGCAGGAAAATCTGAGTTCCTGGTCCTCAGCAAGGGAGCATTTCACAGCCATCTCTCACCCAGTGGTTTTGGACCTTCCTAATTAGCCCTCAGACATGACTCTGGCAGTGCTGGGAATTCAGGAAGCACCATTCCCACTTTACAAGGGTGAAGTGAGGAGCAGGAATCCAAAACTGCTGTTGAGTAACTGAGCTGGGATTGTCGTCCTGGGACCTGCCCTGTCCCCGGGGCAGGATGTGCTCCTTTTTAGCCAAGACTGTCCTGCTTGGATTTAAATGCCCCTGGGAAGAGGAATGAGAGATGGAGGAAGAAGGGAGACCAGGAAGTCCTGCAGCTTTGCCAAGAACCTTGGTAACAACAAATCCAAACAACTCACGACCTTTTCCTTACTGATGGTGTGGGAACCGCCGTGCCTCGGGCAGGGCTGCCCAGATGAACAAATTAATGCCATTAATGTCATTTATCCACCTCTTTTCTGGTGCTTATCGAGACGCTGTGAAGCCCTTTGGACTTTTTTGCCTTTTGACTTAACTGCCTTCGAGACACAAGCGCAGCCCTGAGGGACAGCTCCTGGCCAAGCAGGATGTCCCTGGTGTCTCCAGGGCTTTTTGCTGAGCCGAGGCCTTTGGAGGAGTTAAACTTTAACTCCTGGGCAGCTCCATCTGTCCAAGGTCCAGGAGGAGCCTGCACTTCCCACTCCTGCCCTTCCCTGCTGATTCCCTCCCTCCTCCTCCCTGCCTGGAAGTCTGAGCTGGATGGAGCAGTGAAAAGGTGGGACAGGGACACCTGAGCCCTCCTGAATGTACTCTGGAGATCAGCTCCTGATGGCTGGATGCCCTGCAGGGTTTCCTGCCTGGAATTCAGTGTAGCAAGAAGGGAAAATCCTGGGTACGGAAAGACTCACCTGAGCTACAGAAAAATCCCCCCACACCGTGTAAAGCTGGTGCTCCACAGCAGGTCCCTGCTCCTGGCAGGCAGCTGTGAATCCATGTGAGCCTGTTGTTGTCCTGCTGTCCCCTGCATGGATTTTTTTTTTTTTCCTTTGATCGTGTTAAATAAAAGGGTAAAACCTTTTCCCTGTGGCCATTCAAAGAGTGTGGCCCAGCAGCAGGGCAGGAGGCAGATGGGAAGAGCTGGTTTATTTGAAATTATAGCCCAATTTCTACACTGCAGCCCTGCCAAGGCTTTGGGTGTAGCCAGTCTGCCCCAGGAGATGGATTGCCCAGGGCTGGCTGCCCTGGAGCTCCGTGGGCTTGCCTGGCGTGTTGGGATGGAGCTCAGGATGGCTCTGAGATACCCAGGCACCTCTCCCACAGCAGGACTCAGTTTCTCCTGGAAAAGCCAATCAGTTACTTCAGCACCCATGGGAGTTTGTGAAATACAATGGCACAATCTCTGCTGAGCTCAGGCCCAGAAGCAGAGCCAAGAGCCTCCCTGGCTTTGCATAAAACTTTGCTGTGGTTACCGGTGTCATGGGATCGTGTGGTGGCAGCTGATCTCTCCAAACCTCCAAAGTTCTCACTCCAGGCCCCTTCTGCTGCATAAAAACACCCTGAGTGCTCAAAACATCTTCTCCCTGCTCGGGTAATCATTTATTGATAGCAGAATTATCGGCCAAGTGTTGTTGAGTAAACTGCCGCTGCTGGTGTTTCTGATCCTGCCAAGGCCTTTTCCAGCCCTCTTCCCAGCCACCAGCCTCCACACCCTCACTTGAAGGGATTTCTAAACAGCCACAGTTTCTCCCTCCAGCCCAAGGACATGCTCAGCACAACATGTCACATCCCTTGATTCTTCCAGTTTGCGTTCTCAGCCCAGGGAATTTTGGAATCGGGTCTAAGCTGGATTCTGAGCCCCTTTGAGCCATGGTGATGGAGAAATGTCTGTCTAAAAATGATTTTAAGGACCTCTAGGGAGAGAGAAGAGCAGGAACCTGTCAGCTGGGGGCTGCTGCCCCCTCCAAGATCTCTCCCCTGGATTTTCTGGGACCTTTTTCCTGCAGGAGAACACAGGGTAAGGACAGGCAGAGTCAGCTCTGACAGGGTTGGTCCTCTGGAGAGACGAAAGGGAGGTGGTTTGGTGGCCAAATGAAAGTCGTGGCTTTAAGGAAGAATTAAAGCCAGATGTTTCCAGCAGCTGCTGAGCCCAGCCTTTTGTGTCAGAGCCACCAAGGAGGCCTTGGCAGCGCTGCACAGCCCCGTGGTGGGAACACCCTGTAATCCTGCAGCCTCTGCCACGGCGCTGGAGCTCCCTGGCTGCCTGCGAGATAGCGAAGCCAGCTCAACGTTTATTCTGTGTCTAAAAATATTTATTCCTTGCTGATAGTGGGGATGGCAGCAGAGGTGTGGGAAGCAAATTTAGCACGTCTGGACAAACCACTGGGGCCGAGAGGTGGTTAAGCCGTGTTGGCATCAGCTCTGCAGCACAGGGCAAGATGTGGGGGGCAGGGACAGAACGTCACCCCTGAGCCAGGGACTGGCCTTGGACCCCGCAGGTTGATGCCCAGGTAACCAACAGGTAAATCTGTTGTGCAGGGAGCTCATCAGAGTCGGGGGCAATAAACAATCCCTGCCTTTCTTTTGGTGTTTGCACTCAGCGGGGACAGACGTGAGCACCCATTCCACACAGTGAAACACCAGGAAAAGGGAAGGAGGCTCCTGATTCCAGAACAGTTGTGGAAGGAGCAGCACTTTGCACTGCGAGGGAGAGCCCAGACCTCAGGACTGCCCGTGGGAGGGAGGTCCCAGCTCACACCCAGGAGCCATAAATCTCTCCCAGCACTGCTCCTACTTCTCCTCGTGGTTTTAACATTCGCTCCTGGCTTCCTGAGGCCAAATTCCTGGTGCCCTCTGCTCTCCCCTGAGGTGGAGTTTCCTCTTGCAAAAGCAGCGGTGTCCTTGCTGGCTCTGAGGGCTGGGAAAGGCTCTGCTCGCTGCTCAGGTCTGTGTGTCATGGTCCTCTCCTTCCTCCTGCCTGTCCTGAGTGCTGGGATGCTCCTGCTCTAGAGGAGCAGGGGAGATGCCCTTGGATCCAGCTGGGGAATGAGGAATAAATCCATAAGGTGTGCCTGGAGCGAGGAAAAGTCAATAGAGCAGAGGGAGGTTGGTGACAGGAAATCCCAGTTTTTACTGGCATCGGCTCACATCAGATAATCTGGCTATAACAAGAAAGAAGTGGCTCCATATTCTGATCCCATGGAGCTGGGTGAGGGGCTGCTGTAGGAAAGGAGCTTCTTGCCTTGCCCTTTGCTTGTCCTCAGACTGGGATTTGTCTCATTTGTGTGTCCACCAGCTCACCCTGGAACACCCTGGGCGGGAGGAGCGATTGTTGGTGCCGTGATTCCAAGCCCAGCTGCTGGGAGAAGGCTTTGGGAGCTGCTGGGCTGCCCTGGATGGGGCTCAGGGGGAGCTGCTGACTCACAGCAAAGAACCTGCCCGGGTACAAACAGAGAGCTGGTTGTGTCACCTCCCAGCAGGTGACAGCAGGACCTGGTCGTGTCCTGGCTTGGGTGGTGTCACTGCTGCGTTCCACGCTGCCATCCCTCCCTTGCTTTGGGAGCTCCATTTGGGCACATTCAAAATTAAGGAGCAGCTTTGGGGCTCAGGAGGTTGGTGAGCCAAGGGTGATGCTCACCCTTCCCAGGGCTGTGAGGATGGAGGAGTTAATGGCTGCAAAGTGCTTTGGAGAGGACAAGTGCTCAGGCTGATGGCTTCTTACCAGGGAAGGGGATGAGGAGGAAGTTCTCACTCTCAATGGACCTATGAGGTCTCACTGCATCATGGAATTATGGAATATCCTGAGCTGGAAGGGACCCACAAGGATCCTCAGTCTGGCAGCTGGCCCTGCACAGACACCCCAACAATCCCACCCTGTGCCTGGGAGTGTTGTTGAAACGCTCCTGGAGCTCTGGCAGCCTTGGGGGCTGTGACCATTCCTGGGGAACCTTTTCAATGCCCGACACCCCTCAGGGGGAAGAACCTCTCCTGATACCCAACTAACCCTCCCCTGAGGCAGCTCCAGCTGTCCCCTTGGCTCCTGTCCCTGCTCCCAGGAGCAGAAACCAGTGTCTGATGTGACAAACACAGATCTGACAGGGCTGCTCCCGTGCTGTCCCTGGGGACTGAGGTCAGGCAGCTCTTGACAGCGAGAGGATTCCAAAATACATCCTGCAGCGTGTGAACAGCCCCCTCCCGTTTCTCCTGCTCCAGCTTTATTTATTTGACTTCTGTTTCTTTTTCTTTCACTCCTGCATGTCTTGGAGCTGCTCCCCAGGGAACAGCCGAGGGCCTGGCAGCTGGGCTGTGCTCGCTGGGCAGCTTCTGCTCGTGTTTAATCTCCTCCATGGACCCTGATTATTCCCTGGCTCCCACTTATCCACACGGATCTCCCAGCCCTAATTGCAGGTGATGGCGTTGGTGGCACTAAGTCACAAAAAAGCGTACCTTGTGAACAAAGGAATAACCTTAAAAGCAACAGCCTGTTGCATATTCATATATCTCGTACATGATGCACAAATTCCTTGCAAATTAAGAACTTTTCACAAGATACTGTTTTTTGTGACTTAGTGTCTGAGAGCATCCGGACGTCCGTAATTCTTCGCTTTTTATTGTCTTGTAATTGTCCTAACTCTAAATTTTATTACTCTAATTCTATTACCATTTTTATAACCATTTTATTATTGTTATTAAACTTTTGAAAATTTTAAAAACCATGCGATTGGCGTTTTTCACAGGAAGCATAAAGCATTATGAGCTCTTTAATTAGAAAAAAAAACAAGCAACCAACCAAAACCCCCCAAAAAACCCACAAAAAAAACAAACCCCAAATCGGCGAATTCTCCACAAGGCGGCTCACGGCCCCTTCCACTCCGTTCGCGGGGGACGCCGCTTTTCCCGCGCGCCGCTGCAGCCACGCGCCCTCTGGCGGAGCCACGCGGGGCGGCGGCGCACCCCCCCGCGCCGGAGTGGTGCGCGCCGGCCGTGCCCCGGACGCGCTCGGTGCGCCCGGAAGAGGCGGCGGCGGCGGCGGCGGCGGGCGGGACGGGCCGGAGGCGGAGCCCGCGTGTCCCGATCGCCGCTCCGGCAGCAGCGGGGAGCGCGGGCCCGCCGGTCGCGGCGGCACGATGCTGCTGTTCGTGGAGGTGAGGTGACGGCGCCGCGCCATGTGGCGGGAGGAGGAGGAGGAGGCGGCGGCGGGAGGCCGCGCACGCCGCGCCGGGGGAGGGGACGGGGCTGACACAGCAGATCCGGCGGCGGCGGCCGCGGGCGGGCGGGTGGGTTCTGGGGAGGGTCGGGGGGCGCTCGGGAAGGTTCGGCCGGGGCAGGGGGCGGGGGAGGCGCCGCCGTGACCTTCGGGGGCGGCCGCGGCCCGGCCGTGAAGGTGACGCGGGACACGCGGGGCCTCCCCGAGGCCTCCCAGCAGCGGGCCCGGCCCGGCCTCTGCACACGCGGGGCGGCCCCGAGCGCGGCGCCTCGTTAATTGCGTTAATTAAACGCTGGCGGTGGTTTAGGCGCGGGAAGCGGCGGGGGTTCTGCCGTTCTCCGGCACGCCGGGGCCGGGCGGGACGAGGAGCGCGGCCCGGCCCTGGAGGTCACCGGGGAGGGCAGGCGCCGTGTCCGCTGTGGTCCGGGATGGGCTTTCACCTGCTCACGGCGCTTCACGGGTTCGGTGAAGCGGTTTTAACCTTCGCTGCACGAGCCCGGGTGGCCGCTGTAAACTTTGCACCGAGTTTTGTCCCAAAACGTGCGCGGAGCAAGGAGCGGCCGGGGCCGGGGGGAGTCACGGAGGGAGCCGGGCGGGCGCTGGGCTGTGTCTGCACGGGAGGGTTCGGCTCGGGGGATTCTGCTCTGGGGTTTAGTTCGGGGGGTTCTGCTCTGGGTTTTGTTCCGGGGGTTTTGCTCTGGGCTCAGCTCGGGGGGTTCTGCTCTGGGTTTTGTTCGGGTGACGGGTGAGATGGTGCTGGTGGGCTCGCACACAAACACCAACGCCCCTAAATAAAGCAGTTTGGGAGACACGATCTCTTTTTAACTGAATCACCTCAGTTCTGAGCTGGATGTTCCTTGGCTTCGCGGGGAGGATTAAAAGTTGTTCCGAGCACCGTGACAGGCCTGGGGAATTGGGGGTTGCAGGTTCTGCTGGAAGAGGAACTGCTGGGGCTGCTGGGAGGCAGGAGCAGCTGCCTCATCCCAGAGAGGCCCCGCACACGAGGCGGCTTCTGGAATGCAGGGATGGAGATGGGAGCTGGAGCATATCAGGGAGCACATGGCTGCTGCTGGTGTGGATGGGAGCTGGAGCTCATCGGCATTTTGGGAACTTTAGGGTGGCCTAAAGCACAACTCAACTCTGGTCTTTCTCTGATAGCATTGGGAGTTTCTGTGATCTTCATTCTGGAAGCCTCAATAATACTTAATTTTGAGTTCCCGAGGATCATCTGGACTTTCTGAAGGTTTCTTTTCACTGCCAGGACAGAGAACTGGAGCTCAGAGCTAGGTATCCTGGAATGCTGCAGTTGGATGCTTGGGAGCAGGCAGCAGCTTTATCTGGGGATCTTTGGGGATGCCTGGAAAATAAGGCACAGGATGGGTGGAAGTCCTGAGGTTTTCAGGGGGATTGGCTGAGTTGCTGTAGCTGTCAGTGTTTTAAACTTGGTGATTGTGCCAGGCCCTTCACAGTGTGTGAGGGGGAGTTGGGTTTCTTTCAACATCCTTTAGCTCCAAACCCCTGCAGTGATGGCTGTATAAGGCTTGTGCTGTCTCATACATTTCTGTTTGGGGCAGGGCTTTTTTCTTCCTCTAAGCCAGGACCTGTGTGCCGTTAACAATTGATAATTAGGTGCATTGGGAATATTAATAAATACATTGAGAGAAATGGAATTGATAATGGGCTCCACTCAGATGGCCATGTGCTCCTAATTCCATATATTTGTAATTTATTAAGGAAGTGGGAGTCTGTGTGTTTCAGGTGGGTAAAATGCTGCCCATGATGTTTCCTGGTTAGAAATCCAGGACTGTGAGCGTTGTTGGCCCTCTCGAGCAGGTGAGGCTCCCTGTGAGCCCACATTGCCCCTGTTCACACTCCTCTGACCCAGGTGCCACCTGCAGACAGCACAGCTGTGCCTTGGCTTTTCCAAGGGGTGGCTCCTCAGTGGAAAACCCTGCAGCTCCTGGTGGGAGGGATGTTCCTGTGACCACTGCAGTTATGGTGAGGTTGGGAGTTACCAGAGCACTGAGCTGTTACCTGAAGCCTGCCAGCAGCTCTGAAGGAGCTCTGTGTGTTGCTTTGACACCAACTTCTCCTCATCCAGCCTCTGAGTCTGATTCAGCCCCAGGAGATGGTGGTGACTGCCCTCAGAGAAGGTGCTCTGAGCCCCTCAGGCTCCCTACCTGCCTGTCCCCCAGCCAGCACAAGGCTTTTCTCAGCTGCCTCCCATGGCTTTGCTGACCTTGGGGTTTTTCCATCTGCTTACGTTTCCATTTCTGGAAAAGGGTTAGTTTCTCCCCTCACAAGTTTGGTTAAAATCTCTTCTGGATTTTTTGCTTTGTTTTCTGTTTAAGAGAGTTTGTCTACTCCAGGAAATCTGTCACAAGCTCTGGGTTAGGATTTTGGTTGCAGAACAGTTTGAGTTAATGTTAAAATTGAATGCTTTAAAACTCTTTGAGTGCCTGCATTTTTGTTAGCTTCATTGAATCTGGTTAAGTGTAATTTAGATGTAATTACAATAAGAAAAATACCCTTTGCCATGTTTCAGAATGAGAATTTTCTTCAATAGCCAATTTTTAGGAGTTGCTGGAGGAGAATCTTGGATCCACAGTTGCTAGAAGTAGTGTGAGCGAGCTGTGCTGAGGAGGAGAGCTTTGTCAGCTCGTGGATCCCAGCGAGTGTTCCCAACCTTTGTCACTCTGTAAAGCTTTAACCTCGTCATGAAAGTTCCCGATAGCAGCTGGGAGGATCGTGCTGCAGCCAATCCCACAGGCTCGGCGTTTTAGCCTCAGTTAAATAAGCAAGAATTGATATTTTGGCCTTCTCTTCTGAAGAGCCGCTGGCCAGGACGGAGCGATTTTGCTCGTGGGGCGCAGCATGAATTTCCCAAAAGCTGATGTAAATTAGGGACTTTTTATCCTCTGCAGTCCGTGGGGTTTTGCTGTTCAGATGAGTGAGAGCAGAGCTGCATCCTGCTGGGCTGTTACAGCTCGCTGTTTCTAGCACGAGGGGAAGTGGCCCACGGTCTGTTCCAGGTGTGTGTCCCTGCCATCGTGTCCATCACTTCAGCAGGGTTGCTTTTAGTCCCAATCACCTCCAGAAATGTAGTAACCACAACAAAGTGTTTCAGTTTCACTTTATCACATTTATTCCTGCAAATTGCTTTAGGCCTGAGCTCAGTGCTACCCTTAGAGATGTAGGTAGTGAGGCATAGTTTATTTTTAGAAAAGAGTGAATCATCTCCTGGATATGTCTTGTTTCTTTTTGCTTTGTTGAGAAGTAAGTTCAAGGAGCTGCTGGCTCTGGGTCTGTGAGCAGGAGCCCATGTGGGCAGGTGATGCTGCCCCAGGAGTGACCAGAGCTGAGCAGAACTTAGTTTGGCACTGCTGAACTGCAGTGACAGAGCCTGTGGTTGCAGCAGGTTACTGGGTTTTGCTTTGCAGGTTGTTTTGTTGGGGAATAACTGCTCTGAAATCTGCAAAGGGAAATACACGTGTGCCCTTTCACCCTGAACTATTTCCAGTTTCCAGCTCTGCTCCTGGGCAAAGATTAACGGGAGGGGAAGACTCTGTTGCTATGTGGATTAAATCAGTTGTGCGTGGGGGGTTTGAATCTCAGAGCTTTGCAAAAACCGTGGTCCTTGTTTTGCTTCTTACACTGTCTTGAACTTCTCCAGTTTTTGGAGGCTTCTTGTTACTGAGCTGGGGCTTGTCCTTGCAGCAAACAGCTCTGGCACGAGGTGTGACCTTGGCAGAGGAATTATCTCTAAAGCTATTGCAACTGCTTCCTTATCCTGTGCTGTGTGTTTGAGGCCTGGTAGTGAGCCACTCCTTAACTTCAGAATCCAGGAGCCTGGCCTCCAGCATGTCCAGCTTGCTTATCTGTGTGTTTGTGGATATGAGCTGGATTAATGGCTTTCACCTTTTAAAGTCCAGCAAATTGCAGCAGTGAAGTGGAGCATCGTTCAGTGGCTGGAGGAGCTGTTAGAGCTGCTTGTGGGGTGTTGGGATATCTTGGGGGGAGGATTTTTGCAAAAGGGTACTTTTATTCACTACCCTATAACTACAGTTGTTATTCACTGTGTGAAAGGAGCAGAAGCCATGTTTTTCTCTGTGCTGCTCCTGGATTGTTGGACTCCTCACCCAAAATGCCTTTGAGCAGCTCTGGGAGAGGCACCTTGAAGGACTCGATCTTGTGCTGTGGGAATGAGCGTTTCTCTGTCAGGTGCCAGGCTGGAGTCTTGCAGTTTTTCTTGCCTGTGTCATTTATAACCCTTTGACTCTAATTATGGTCCTTGTTGCCCAGACCCAAAGTGAGAAGATCCTGTTCTCTCCCCAGCAGGCTGGGATGGTGTGTAAGTTTGTCTTGGCAATTCAAAACCTTTAATCTCCTTGGTTACCAGTCTGAGGAAATCGTTAGTGTTTGTTGATGTGTGTAAGATTCCTGGGGGAACGGGGTAAGTTCAGGAGGAATCCTGGCACAGCACAGGTGATGCTTGGTTAGTACAGATGTCACTAATTCCGTTCAGTTATACAGTTTCTTCTCCTTGACATATGTTTTTTTACCTTCCTTTCTAGGAAGGGGTCTGGAGGAGGGAAAATTTCCCTTTCTGGTGAAAGGGGACTGGAGCATTATGACAGTCAAGTCTTTAAAAGCTTATGAGTTCCCAGAGTCCTTGCCGAGTAGCCGCTGCCTCCGCTGATGTTGTCGGATGTCAATAAAGAGAGGTTGAAGGCAACACTTCTAATGGAGGTAGAAACGAAATACTTGGAAAATACCAAGGATTTTCCTGTTTTCATTAATAAAAAAAAAATCACATAGGTGCTTAATAGCTGGGTAGACACTTGAGATGTGGAACTCTAGAGACAATCACTAAATTCGCCTGTATTTTCTGGCTTGACTTCTGAGGCTTCTCTGGGTTGCTCTAACTAACCAAAGTCTTCTGATCCCTTCAGCAGGTAACATCGAAAGGTGCTGGCTTGAACCCCAACGCAAAGGTGTGGCAAGAAGTGCCCCAGGGCAGTGCTGAGGCCGTGCCCCCCACCAATGGCACAGAGCAGACGTGGCAGGAGACCGCGGCAGCCCAGGGGACTCCGGCCGAGGGTGAGGTGTTGGGACAGGGGTCGGGATAGGGGTCGTGACATGGCCCCTCCTGGGGACGCTCGGGGGGCTCAGCTGTGAGGAGCAGCCTCTGGCTCTTGTCCTTGAGGCTGCCAGTGCTGATGGAGCAGTGGGTATGAGGGGGAGGTGAGAAAGCAGCAGGGTTTCTGCAGTGGGCTGTGCTTCAGGAAGGTGCCTGAGCTCTGCTGGACCAGGATTCAGGGCCTGGTGATGACCAAGTAACGCGCTAAGAGGGGAGCAGGGTGCTGAATGTGTAGAAATGGATTCGTGACATTGCTGCACTGGAGCATCCACTGGACCCTGTGAACAGGAAAATGAGATCTGAGGGCCACCTGCAATCCTGGCGAGCTCAGGTGCTGCTGAGAGCTGTCAGGAGCATTTGTTCTCTTCTGTGCAGCACCCATGGTTAACTCCTTTCCATTCAGGCTGTTCCATCCACTGCAGTTCCATTCCCATCCTTATCATCACACAGGCAGTGTCCAGAGCTGAGGATTCAACTGGTTTCACTTGTTTGGCTCAGACTTGATCCAGGGATGTAGCTAAGGTGACTCAAAGCATGGCAGAGGATGCAGAAGATTCCCTACAGAACGGTTTAGTAAAAGTTAGGGATAAAGAAGAGAACATTCAGCTTGTATGGCCTTGTCAAAGGTTTCTGGTAAGTCAGCAGAAGTGAGGAGAGAGCGCTGGGTTTGTGCTTTGCCTGACAGAAACTCATTTGTCTCTTCATAACAAAGTGAAGCAATTGAGGCAGTGTAAGCAATTTTCATCCCTTGTTTTTAGGAACCTCGCTTAAATATTTTAAATTTCATGTGGAAGGACTGGTTTTTAGATTCTCTCGCCACTTTGGGGATCAATTCCAGGATCCTTTATTTACTTTTATTTACTTTTCCCTGAGAGCCTAGTGCAAACCAGATCTTCCTGAAATTGGAGAGGTACAAGTCAAAGAAATACAGGCTAAGGTTAGGCACTCTCAAGTACAGCTTTCTTCAGTATTTAATGTTTGTAGCCAGAATTTTTCAAATGGGAAACATGCTGAAGCTGACAGGAGTTTTCCTGCTGCTGCTGTGTTCCTTTGCCAGGTAACATCGAGATCTCAGAGGACAGCTGCAAGCAGTATGAAGTGATGTATTCCCCGGCCTGTGAAGCCCCAAGGAATGGCACAGGAGTTGATGAGGCGTCAGCAAATGGAATTGTCCTGGCGACTGAAGATCTGGGATACCAAATCTATGAAGTGTCTGGTGAGTGTTAAAGTTCAAATGCTGCTGTCAGTGTCTGTAACCCCCCTGGAGCTGCTCTGAGTGTGGTGTGACCAGATTAGGGCTCTGACATGTCCATGTCTGTCCAAGAGGCTCCAGTGTGGCCTCAACACGTGGCCAAACAGCTGCAAAGTGGGATCAGAGTCATTTTGAGAGTGTAGTCTGGGGGTCTTGAAGCTTTTCCTCTTGGTCCTACCCGGAGGGATTCATTCTTGTATTCTGCAATGAGGTGTGTCCTTGCCTGGTCTTGTTGCCATGAGAGTGGGATTTGATGGTGGATGTGATCCCTTTCAGGTGATGGCAGCTCCGCCGTGTCCACAGAAGACATTAGAGAATGTTTGAGAAAACAGCTTGAATTCTGCTTCTCTCGGTAGGTGCAGTTAACTCAGCCTGGTATAAAGCCTTTATTAAATAATCTTTGGCAAATATCCCTCTTCTTGGCTTGATCTGTCCCATCATGTTGATAAAAACACGAACCAAGCTTTGGTGGTGTGCTGTAGGAGCCCTGTGGCACCTTCCAGCTGTGTCCTTGGATGAGGATGACTCCTGTGCTCCACAGTCATAAGATGTTGAGATCATGTTCTGAGTGGCACCAGAAGTCTTTTTGGCAGATCCTTTTTGCAGACAGACGTGTAGGGCACTGGAATTTCACTAAGTTTTTAAAATTATCTTACTCTGTTATTAAATAAGAATTTTATATCTTTTTAGAGAGAATCTTTCAAAGGATCTCTACTTGATGTCTCAGATGGACAGTGATCAGTTTGTTCCAATATGGACAATTGCCAACATGGAAGGGATTAAGAAGCTGACAACGGACATGGACCTTATTCTTGAAGTTTTGAGATGTAAGTCTGGGACTTTGGTATCTGTATCAGCAGCACAAAGAATCCTTCTGTGCTTCAGAGGGATGTTGCAGTCTCTGAGCTGGTTATGGTTTGTTGTTCTGGTAAATGGTGACAGGAACTTTACTGAGTAGGAGGCTCTTCCAAACTCCTGAATTCTCATTCTTTGTTCCAAGTTCCATGAGAGAGTCTGCCACTGCTGAGATGTCCAAATTTTATACTTTATTTTCAGCTTCTCCTATGGTACAAGTGGATGAAAGGGGAGAGAAAGTCAGACCAAACCACAAACGATGTATTATCATTCTCCGGGAGATCCCTGAAACTACACCAATAGAGGTAAATAAAGAAAAGGAAATAAATAACTGTTACTGGTTTTGGAAGGTGTTTTCAACAGCACCAGGAGAAGTCAGCTGGTGTTTAATTGGATTATACATGGATATTTTTCTTCTAGACCACATCAGTAACTTTTTCTGCCTGGGTGCAGTGTCAAAACAGCCAAAACAAAAAACTATTGTCATTATCCCTTCCCATTGTTCACTGCTGTGTTTAAACCTTCTTAAGTAAACTTCTTTTCCACCGAAGCTGAGCTAGCTGGGCTTTTCTGGAAGGAAGTTTGAACTGGTTTCTTTTCAGATCCAAAAATAAATCAGTCCAGGGCATAGCTTGGAATTCAGGCTAAATTTTTGTCACAGCAATAACTTTACTTGAAGTCAGACAGTTGTTTTGGCAGCAAGAAATGTTGCTAAACATTTCTCATTCATTGAGCCCCAGCGTGAGCTGAGCTCATTATGCCCGAGGAGGGAGGATAATAAAATTCCTCCTGATACTTGGCGAACAGAATGATTTAGTTCTTTGTTTTTTAAAGTTCTAATACATGGTGTTTTTCTACCAGCATTTTTAATGAGTTCTTTTAATGCCAACTCTGAGCAGCTGCCTGTCCCTCTCTTTACAATCTGATTATTGCAAAGCTGTCAGGTTGCCTTGACTTACAAATATTTCATGGAATCATTGTTGCCTCCATGACCCTGCTGATCTAAAGCCACACTGTTCCTACCTGTTTAATATGAAAATATCACCAGGTCTACACAGATCTTGATTTTCTTCTCAGCTGTGGCTGCTGTGTTTTATCTTGGGAGCCCGGGAGGCTGAGCTAGGATTTGTGGGTTCAGCAGGTAGAGGGTGATTTGGTCAGGGGAACAAGAAAACATCCCTGGGCACGGGAGAGCAGCAGCTCAGAACTTGGGTCACTTTAGTGCTCACTGTACAAGAACCCTGAACGTCTCTCCCCAGGAGGTGAAGGCTCTGTTCAAGAACGAGAACTGCCCCAAGGTGATAAGCTGTGAGTTTGCTCACAACAACAACTGGTACGTTACATTCCAGTCCGACACAGACGCGCAACAGGTAAGGCTGCCTTCCTCTGACAGCCAGCTTAGATCCTTCCCCTGCTCAGGGACAGTGCACTCGTGCTTCCTGCAGCTAAAAGAAATACTTATTTACTCATCCCCTTTTTGTTGTTTTAAGAGATTGTTGGTAGATTCTGGTTAATGAGATCAAAGTTGAGAGATTGTGGGGTTATAATTCCCTTGCCTGGCACTAGAATCCTGAATTTGAAGTGTTAATGAATTTAGCTGGGCTCACAGGGAAGCACATGACTGCACATTTGTGTTAAATCATGGAACATCATTTGGGAAGTACAAATTCTAATGCTGATCTTTTTTTTTTTTTTTTTTTATCTGCAGGCATTCAAATACTTAAGGGAAGAAGTGAAAACCTTTCAGGGCAAGCCAGTAATGGTGAGGCTGCTTCAGCTGCTGTTTCTCTTGGGGTTGAATTGTGTTGTTTCTGTTTGGATAATGGTGATTTGGTTTGTGGGGGGTGAACCAAGGACTCAGCAGTGGGATAGTCCAGAACTCTGGCTCTGGAGGCTGGAAACGTGAACCAGGTCATGGGGAGCTCTGACAAATTACAGTTCAGTGGCTGCTGGTTACTCACAGCACTGCTTCCCAGGGGGGGTGAAATACATTCCTCTGCTGGCTTCCCTTCTCCACTTGCCCCAGAATCTGGGTTTGCAGAGCTCAGGAGAGGGATTCCTGCCACTGTGAGCCTTGAGTTGGCTGCTGCACAAAGCAGGCTGGAGCAAAGTGCATGTACTGTGAGAGGAGCTGTCACGATTGGAGTCTGGACATTTCCTGCATTTATCTGCAGTTTTACAGATCACCCAGCTAAAGCAGCACGTGTCCTTCCTCTTATCATGCTGTGGGAATATGAGCTGTGCTGATTTTATCAGTTTTTATTCATAAATAGCAATCAACCTTCACATCCCTCCAGCAGGCAAAAAAGACTCCACATTCTCCTTTTCTGCCAGCTGATGCAGGGTGTGATTTGCTGTCTTGCAGGCCAGGATAAAAGCCATCAACACGTTTTTTGCTAAGAATGGTTACCGGGTGGTGGATTCCAGTGTGTATCCCCAGCCCGTGCAGACCCAAGCCCAGTTTGCCTCGCCCCTGTTTATGCAGCCTGTATATAGCCCTCAGCAGTACTCGATTTACAGCATCGTGCCTCAGACCTGGTCTCCAAATCCTGCACCTTACTTCGAGACTCCACTGGTGAGTACCAGCTGTGAGAAGGGGAGGAGGAGCCCAGCCCATCAGGATGATTTGGTTAATATTCACTAGGGTGAGGGGGTGTTGCAGGTTTCTTGGTCAGAGCCTTCTGTTTTATGACATTTATGTCACAGCCCTGATGAAGCAACACTGTTGGAGGAGCTGCCAGTCTCACCATTGGCTGCTGCCACGTATTTCAAGGAATTTTGGTGTGAAATTCCATTATCCTGCAGCTTGTGTTACTGGAAGAGCCCATAGCTTTTCCAGGAATGCTAAAGCAGATGCAGACTGTGAAGCTGTGGGGATTTGGCTGGAGCAGTGAGTTCCCACCACAGCAGATGCTGTAGGCCAGTGTGAAATTACAGCCATGAGTAGCTGGTGAAGCTGATCATTAATCTGCAAACATTCTCTTTGTAGCTCAACCACTGAGTCTGTTGTGTCTGTTGCAGGCCCCGTTTCCCAACGGTGGATTTGTGAATGGCTTTAATACACCAGGATCATACAAAACAAATGCTGCTTCTCTCAGTATAGGTCGCCCATTCCACAGGAATCGGTAAGAGAGTTCTGCCAGGGGTTTG
Organism: Taeniopygia guttata; assembly: GCF_048771995.1. NCBI lineage: Eukaryota > Metazoa > Chordata > Aves > Passeriformes > Estrildidae > Taeniopygia > Taeniopygia guttata. Next base: position 5,200,668 of record NC_133054.1, read on the forward strand.
CTCCTGCAAAACTGACACTGCTGAGATCCTCAAGTGTTCCTTGCATGTCACATGCAGTGCTTTCTGATGGGACCGCACTATCTATTTTGTTTTATCAATTATATTATGTTTTCCAAGTTTATTTAAAAAATGAAGTAGAAGGCAGCAGCTTAAGATCCTAAAATAATGGACACAGTGCTGGAGAGAGCCAAGGTAACTCTTTTTAAAAGCCTCAGAGGAATTTTTGCAGACAAATAAATAACTTCCTCCTCAGGTCATACTTGTAATTATGTTTGTTATACCCAGATTATAAACTCCTGCAGCACAACATAAGCCTTTCCTGCTGGGATCAGGCTTGTGGAGCTGCTGGTTCCTGCAGTGGGAGTTGCTTGTCCTGACTGCTGTGTCCAACTGCTTGATGCTGGAACTGTTCCTGTAATTTATTTGCTTTATCCCCATCTTTCCTGAGAGCTGTAAGAACGTAGCTCAGATACAAACACCGGGGAGGAGGAAACACTTTGTATTGCTGGAGCAATTGCTCTGTGGACACAATGGAGTTGTAACCTGTGTGTGGGGGTGGGAGTTGTTTGTGTGCAGTGCTGGGCTGGGATCATGGGAATTGCTGTTGGTATTGTTAGAGAAATCAGTCGGCAGCTGCCAGGGCTGTGAGTGGGTTTGTGGTGCAGTTCAGGTCTGGGGCTCTTGGCAGAAGGGGAACTTTGGGCTGTGGTGACTCGGCAGAGTCTTAACCCAGACTGTGGAACTGGGAGCGTGACTGCCTGGAAGATGGAGTAGCTGCTCCAGTTGCAGCTGCTCAGCTCCCAGCTCACATCTTGACAAAGGTGGTTTGGTTTTTAAGTTGTGCACAATATTAAAACCTGTATATGGACCCTCATGGAAGTACAGGTGCTGCAACTGTGCAAGAGCTGTGTGTATCCAAGTGCTAGCACCTTGAAATGCCTCCCTGTTCATCACATCTGCATAACTCTTAAGCTTTTAAAATCCTGCTTGTGTAAAGACTTCAGTTTGTAAGACTTGGGTGCTTGAGGGTGCAGCTTTGGGTCAGGGTGTGCAGGTCCTGCCGGCCCCGTGATGATCCAGTATCGCGCTAAGAGAGAACAGGTCACAGTCGGGGCTGGGCAGCCTGTGCTCCTGCTTGTCCTTCCTCCTGCTCTTCCTTCCTTCCTCCTGCTCTCACATCCTTTCTCCTCCTCTCTGCTCTTTTTTTTCCCCCCTCATTTATCTTTCCTTGTCTTTTCTGCTTTGCTCTTCTGCCCAGACAAGACTGTGGCCTTCTCGATGACGGGTAAGATTATGAGATCTGAGGGCTGAACAGTGACTTGAGAATAACTTGGTAAGATTATGAGATCTGAGGGCTGCACAGTGACTTGAGAATAACTTGGTAAGATTATGAGATCTGAGGGCTGCACAGTGACTTGAGAATAACTTGGTAAGATTATGAGATCTGAGGGCTGAAGAGTGGCTTGACAATATGCCCTTTTGAGAACAACTTGGACAAAATGGAAGAGTTCAGTTGACTTTGCTCCACCTCCTCCCCGTGGTTGTTGCTGATGGGAAACCTAAACTTTATTGGGCCCTTAAAACTGGTTCTTGAAGTTGGGAAGTGTGAATCCATCTCTGTTCAGCAAATCTCCTCTTGACCTGCAGAACAGCTTGTTTGGAGAGTTTGTCCAGCTGCTGCTTTTGGGTTTCTCTCCTGACCCATTAAACCTGATATGTTTTGTGGTACAGACAGTTAATAGTTAACTGCTGGAGTTTTCTCGGTGGCTAAACATTTGTTTAAGCCACTTGTATTTATTTTGTGCTGATTTGTTGCAACATCCTTGTGCAAAAGGGAGATGGAGGAATTGTACTTTGGCTGGCACTAGGAGAGTTTCTTCTGATTTAATGGAATATTATAATGAGATTGTTTAAAAACAGCAAGTGTGCAAAATCCTCCTGCTGCCCTTAAATCATGAGACGTGCAGAGTTTACCAAAGGAGGGAGAATTTAGGATTCTTGTCTTTGATCAGTGCTGGAAAACCAGTGAGGGGCAAAAGTAGAAAATAGTTGAAGACACCTAAATGCTGCTCCAGAAAACTGTTCCATATTGTGCTGGATCTGAGCTTTTCTGGAGAATTCTGCATTTAAGACCCTGAGCCTGAACTTGCAGCAGCACTGAGGGTGCAGAGCTGTGTCTGTGCTCAAAGGAACCACAGCTTTAAAAATGAATGATCGATAACGGGGTGAAACATTTGGGGTTTGGGAACTGCAGAGTCGGTGCTGAGGGTTTGGGAATGGGAGCAGCCAGGCTCAGCCTGGCTGTGCATGGTAGGGCTCAGCTGCCCTGGCCTGGTCTGCCACGTTCAGTCACTCCTGGCCTTGTCTCAGTTCAGTTTGTTTGCCTGTGGCCAGATCAGTCTGTTCCTCGGCCTTGGCTTATTTCTCCAGCTCCATTTCCATTGTCCTGTGCCAGTGCTGTGGGCCCAAAGGAAAAATTCCTCTTTGGGTTCTTCTGGCTCTTCTGCAACCCTAAGGTTTTGGGATTTTTTTTTTTAGTTTGAGGTTTTGGAAGTCTTCCCCTCCTGGGTATCTTTTGGGCAGCAATATCAGACAGGAGTTGTGGTGCTTGCTGAGCTGCTTTTCTGGTCAGCTGTGGATCAGCTGCAGGTGGTGGTGGTTCTGCTGTGGTTCCTTGTTGGAACTCAAAATGTCCCTCAGACAGTTTTGGAGGTTCCAGGCCCTGCTCAGAAGCATTTGAGACCCTGGCAGGCAGCTGGAAACAGCTGTGATTTTGGGTTTGAGCCATGGAACGATTTACCAACTTTGCAGGAAGAACAAGAAGTCACAAAAGTTTAGATATTATAGTAGAAGTAGTTACAAAGTAGAGAGAAGAATTTTTTAGTGCTGTACAGGGGGGTTTTAACACCTGTAGAGGGGGGTTTTTACTTTGTACATGGGGCTCAGAAGTTTTAAGATGGAGGAATGTAGGCCGGTCCTGTTCCTCCTCTTTCTTCTTCCTTACCTCCATGTTCTTGGTGATGTTGGCACTCACAGATTGGTTTAGAGTAGAAAGGCACCATTTAATATAGGTAATAGCATTGGGGAAAAACTTTAAACATGTAACATGTAATGTACCATATAAAAGATAGAAAGGCACCATTTGATATAGGTAATAGGCATTGGGGGAAAACTGTAAACATGTAACACGTAATGTACCATATAAAAGATAGAAAGGCACCATTTGATATAGGTAATAGGCATCGGGGGAAAACTATAAACGTTTAACATGTGATGTACCATATAAAAGACAGCAGCAGTCCTGGGTGGGGGGGAGAAGAAGAAGACACCAGAGAGAGAGGGTGTCAGGGTGTGTGTGTGCCTCTGCCTGGGCTGTGAGCAAACCACAGCAGCCCGAGAAGAAAATCTTTTAGCTAGCTTGCAATAAACTGCCTTAAGACCGAACAGCAGAGACTGCTGAGCCTTTCTTTGGCAGCACGGGTGGGAGGAGAGACTTTTCCAGCACACGGAGCCCCTGAAGCTGCCGGGGTTCCGACGGTTCCTCACATGGAGGGGCCCACACTGCTCTCTGTGCCCGCAGGGTGAAGCCCCATTTCCGCTCCTCCAGCAGCTCCGAGCACCCCGAGGGGCCGCCCGGCGCCGGGGCCCTGCCCATGGGGGACCTGGGCAGAACCAGCTCGAGGAGTTTCGTCATGGAGCGGCACAGCAGCTCCTTAACCGGGCACCCAGAGCAGGGCTATGCCCAGAAGGATTCTCCCACGGCACAGCTGGAGCAGAACGGCGATTTCGGCGTCGGCAGGGGCAGGTAAAGGGCTGTGTCCTGGGTTTGCTGTCACACTGCAGCTGGGGCTTGGCTTGTGTGAGCCACAGATACCAACCATCAGCACAAAATACGTTTCTGTAAGGAGCAGCCATGAGAAAACTGACATTTAGGTAAATCAGGAGCAGTAAATGCTGACCTGGGAGCAGGAATGGTTCCAGTTTCACTCTCCAGCTGGTAGTTACTCTGACAAACAGCTGGCAGTAAGACAGTGAGGTGTCTTCATTTTAAAATATTCGTTCCCAGAATTAAAACAAATGCTGAGGTAAAGTTGTCATCTGTGTTGCTGTAAATAATAAGTAAATCCTCAGTTGGGAATTTGATGCTCCTCAACTGTTTTTATCTCTTTTAACTCAGGGTTTAGATACTTGAAAGGGCAGATCAGTGAGAAATCAGGCCAATAAGTTTATTACTATAAAATAATTGTCCCTGTGCTTGGTCAGATGCTCATGCAGGGAGCTGAGAAAGAGGAGCTGTTTCCGTATTGACTCTTCTCCAACTTCTTCCAAAGTTGGAAGTTTGACCCCTTGTGAGGAGGGAGGACATCCCAGAGCTATGTGTGGGGAAGGCTCAGCAGGCAGCAGTGGGTCCCCTCGTGCAGAGGGGTGGAGGCACTGACTGTCCTTGTCTTTAAAGGAGGAACGTCTTCAGAGGTCGGAGGAGACGGGAGGACGACCGGGTTTCGGTAAGTTCTGCTTCCCTTTTTGCAGGGAGTCACACAAAGGGCAGAGCGTTGGCTTCCCAGTTATTGAGGGATGGCAGAGTCCTTAAATCCTCAGATTATGTTGGGGGTTTACAGTTTTTCCAGGGAGCTCCCTGGCAGCTTGCTCAGGGCTTTCCCTGCTCGGTGTTATGACTTTAGTAACTTGTGTTTTCCCTCTCCAGAGACCTCAACCTTCAGCAGAAACAAAGACTCAGACACCAAAGTTTGACTTGCTTGCATCCAATTTCCCACCTTTGCCTGGCAGCACGGCAAAAATTCTGGGAGAGCCTGTGCTGGAGAGCAGGATGTCCGACATCGTTAAAGGAGTCTGCAAAGAGAAGGTGCCTGGTCTTGTCTCTGTACACACACCGGCATAGCTGGGTGCTGTGACTCCCTTTTCCCTGTTCAGGGCTTGGTTTGTTAGAGCCACCTATTCCAGTGCTTTAATCCCAGACTTCTTCGTGCATTTCCCCAGGTTTTTTGTGGGAATGCAGCTAGGCCTCATGCAGTTATGCTGTTGTAAACTCAGTGATGTTTAGGAATAAAGTGGGCAAAGGGCAAATGTTGGCTGTTGGAGTAGGAGCAGTTTGGTGGAGTGTAGCAAGGGATCTTTCCAGATGAATCCCTTCTTTGAGTTGGTGGGACTAAGCACTGACATTCTGGTTTTGCCCATATAAAGAGGTATTGCTTTAGAAGTGACAGTCCAAAAGAAATAAAACTGCTGTCACCAGGACTTGAGCAGCCTTTGGGACTATCCCACTTCTCAGATGTCTTGCAGTGCCATATTGTGAAGCAATTTGAGTATCGTTGTGTATTTTGCAACGTTTTCCTCCGTGTGCAGGAAAGCAAAGACTCCCTGTGCCCCTGCCCGGCTCCTGCTCCGGAGGAACAGACGCCCAGCGCCGCCCAGCCCGTGCCCAGCGTGAGCTCCCCGAGCCAGGCTGAGCCTGTGCTGCTGAGGTATGCAGAGAACACGGACTTAGCACGGAGCTGTGCAGTGTCCTGAGCTGGAAGGGACCCACAGGGACCATCCAGTGCAACCCCTGGCCGTGCACAGACACCCCAACAATCCCTCCCTCTGCATCCCTGGGAGTGTTGTCCAAATGCTCCGTGGCAGCCCTGGGGCCGTGCCCATTCCCTGGGGAGCCTGGGCAGTGCCTGATCCCCCCTGGGAGAACCTTTTCCTGATGTCCCACCTAACCCTCCCCTGACAGAGCTGCAGTGGTTCCCTCGTGTCCCTGGTCACAGGCAGCAGAGATGGGAGCTGCCCCTCGGGATGAAGCTGCAGCCCCCCATGAGTCTCCCCTCAGTCCCTTCTCCCCTCTTCTCTTCCCCAGAGCCCTCAGCCTCTCCTCCAGACCCTGCCCCATCCCCTTCTCCCTGCTTTGGACCCTCTCCTGCAGCTTCAGGTGTTTTTGATATTGTGGTGCCCAGAGTGCCCCCAGGACTGGGGGTGAGGCCACCCCGGTGCAGCAGAGTGGGACAATCCCCTCCCTCACCTGTCTGGCACCTGATGCCCCCGGAGCCTGGTGACCCTTGGGGTGCCAAGGCGCTGCTGACTCACCTGCGTGTTCTAGCAAGGTCTCTCATCGGTGTCTGCAGTAATGTTGGGTGGTATCTTCTTCTCCAGAGGCCACCAGATGGAAAGGACAGATAAGGGTGGGAATGGCTGTGCTGTTCTGTTCTGCACTTGTGACTTAAAGGAAATCTCTGAAACAGGAGTGTCAGTAGGTTTTAATTTGAATTGTTGTTGGTTTATCAGCGCGGTTCAGCCAGAGAGCAAACCAGAAGTGTCTGCTCCAAAGGACGTGGCCAGCCCGGCTTCTCCACCGGCATCCGTCTGTCCCATCAGTGCTGCCAAGCCAGCGAGGACAAACACCTCCTCACCTTCTGCTCAAGCAAGTGCAGCTCCTGCTCTGTCAGCACAGGTAAGGCCCAGAGCAGGGAGTGGGAATGACGCAGGGAGCTTCTCTGGGATGTTGTGCCTGGGACGGGCTGGGGGGTGGCTGTGCTGCATAAACCTCGCTCTTCTCCTCGCTCCCAAAGGAGCCCCGCAAGCTCAGCTACGCAGAAGTTTGCCAGAAGCCCCCGAAGGAGCCACCTCCAGTGCCCGTCCAGCCTCTGCGGGAGCACCGCACCAACATCGTCCCCCCTGCCAAAAACGAAGACAACGGTACGGCCGAGAAGGCTCCGGAGAAGGCTCCTCACGAGAGGCCCGAAGCTCGAATGAAGGATTTCCCCGGGTTCCGCGGCCCCGGGGCTCCCAGGGGAGCTGCTGGGAAAATCAGGGAACAGAGGCGCCAGTTTGGACGCAGATCTTCGCCTCAGGGAGCGCCGCGCCGCGTGGGCAAGGAGCAGTTCGTGGGCAAGGAGCAGTTCGTGGGCAAGGAGCAGTTCGTGGGCAAGGAGCAGTTCGTGGGCAAGGAGCAGTACGTGGGCAAGGAGCAGTACGTGCCACCCCGGTCACCAAAGTAACGCTGGGCCAGCCAAGGATTCTCTGTTTCACTTCAGCTGTGGACTCAAGAGCAGCAGAGACACTGAGGAGGGAAGGATTCGGGAAGGGGAATACCGAACTTGGAAGCGTGGCTTGGTGTGGAGAAGTTTGGAGGGTCCCAAAATTCATCTCTAAAAAGTGATTTCACAAATGCTGGAGGATTCCAATCACTATAAATATAGAGATTATAATTTTTGTATTTTTGTTTTTAATTTGCAGAGGGTTTCCTGCTTGAAGTCAGCTTTGGGATTGTGAAAGTAGCGTTTTGACAAAGTGAAAGAATACGAGTTGACAAATTAACCTGTCCCTCGGTGTAGGAGGAAAAGGATAAGAGAATATTATTTTTGGAAAATGAGCATTTCTGTAAAATTAGAACTTTTTTTAACCTATTTAACGTTTGGCTTGTGGGCTGGCGTGTCTGCCATGGGTGGCCTGGCATTGCAGAGGCCTCTGCAGCAGCGTGAGCGGAGCGAGTGCAGCCAGAACTGTTGTCATCACTCAGTCACTGATGATGAAAACTGAATGTACTACTGTAGTGTAACCCATGTGTTTCCAGCTTGAAGTAGTCTCTTGACCTTACTAATATTTCATTCAGCAAGCTTTTTAAGGTATAAGTTTTGCAGGATACTGGATTGTAGGTGAGAGTGTGTGGACAGCAGAAATTGTCTCGTAGACGCAGTGGAAGGAGGCAAAGGGAGCATGTGAGAATCTTTATTGTGCCCTTTCTCCTCGCCTCCTTTTGAGGGCAACTCCTTAGGTTTGGGGTTTTGTTTGTTTGCTTTTTCCCTCTCTTGTTCCTTTCTCTAATTTCTTTATTACAGACTTTAGTGCATTTTTCTTGGTGTGTTTTCCTGAGGCAGCCCCAGGGTAGGACGGGCAGGTGGCTACACAGCACCTGTGTTACCTGCACAGGTAAGGAGCCTGGAATTGCAGCTGCAGATGCTGAATTCTGCCTTGCAGGTGGCAGCTCTGGCCCCTCACTGGCATCTCTGCATGGCTGGGTTTTCTCTGTGCTGACTCTGGAATAGGCTGTTGGCTGCTGTCTTGCCAGAAATCAGGGTTTAGACTCCTGGGAACTCGTTGTTTACAGCCCATGTCATAGCAACTGACTCATTTTTAAGTATTTAAAGTGGAACTAAAGACGCAGAGTTAAGGAAATCCCCTCGTGTTCAGAGAAGCTACTGGAGCAGTGGCTCCTTGCCAGCTGTGTGCTGACTGAATTTGCAACACTATTGTGCAGTAAGTGGTTAAGTTTCAGGGTGATTAATGACCGAAATAGGAACATTCAGCGCATTAATCTGCCAAAATCAGCATACCAGGGTTCAAAGTTCTGTATAAAGCGTTAGGGAAAAGTAGCTTCCAGCAGTAAGAATCACATCTTTATTTTTTTCTCTTTTTTTTTTTTTTTTTTTTAGTGAATAGCAAGTGTACAAATTTAAAGTTGTAAGTTGTGAACACTGGAAAATTCAATTGTGATATATTCCGTAACCATCTTAGTAATATATGCTCGTGTTGCCATAGAATGAATGTAAGTGGCAGTTAAAATAACTGTGAAATTTTTCATCTTCTGATTTCTTAGCCAGATAACCCTTGGCAACTTGGGCCTCAGTAGGAATTCTCTATCAACTGCTTGGAGAACACTCATATCTATTTTTATAAATATATATATAAAGCCAGAGTTGTCATTTCTCTAACTTATTATTCAGCTTGGCAATTGCTTTGAGTTGATTCATAACACAATATAATGTATTTATGCAGTTAACTGTTCATTTCTAAGCATGTTACAAAGAGAGAGTCAGAGAATCAGCGATTGGGCTGAGTTGGAGGGACCCATCAGGATCATGGAGTCCAACTCCTGCCCTGCACAGACGCCCCAAAAATCCCAACCTGTGCCTGAGAGCGTTGTCTGAATGCTTCTTGAGATCAGACAGGCTTGGAGCTGTGACCCCCCTCTGGGGAAGGACCTTTTCCTGATCTCCCACCTCAACCTCCCCCACCTCAGCTTCCTGCCATTTCCTCGAGTCCTGAAGTATCTATACATATATATATTTTCATATATATATGTATATATAAACCCCAAAATCACTATTGACTTTGAAACTACCTGTCCTGGGTTTGGGAGGTTTTTTTTAATTTAGTAAAAAAAAAATCGTTGATCACATCCACAGTTTAGAGATTCTTACAAACCCTTCTCCCTTTATTTTGATAATGCTACTCTCGTTGGAACGCTAGGGAAGTTTAAATATTTAGTGTCAAAGTCCTGACATGCAATGAATGCGAAGTTTAATTAGTTTTAAAGGCTCTAAACAATTCCTGCAGCCAAAGTGGAATGAAAGAAGCCTGTGGGATGGTTCAGAGGTGTTCAGGGGAGATGTGTTCTGGGATGTGGAGGGAGCAGTGGGATGCTGACCGCTGTTGGCTCTGGGAGGAGGAACTGAGAGGGAGAAGGAGCTGGTGCAGGTGTGGCTCAGAATTCCTGATCCAGCGGCACTGATCGCTTGTGCTGGGAGGGCCTGAGAGGTGAAATGGGACTTTGTCATGGGTCAGATGTGGGAAAACCCGACCCAGAGTGGCTCCGAGGTGCTGTGGGCTGGTGGAAAGGGGAGCTCTGTGCCTCCTGGGCTTTTCCAGCAGCTCGTGGCTCTGGTGCAGGGGATGTAGGTCAGGCTGGAAGTGTTGGCTTTTCCCAGCACACCCAAACTTCTCAGCTTAAGGCACTTGCAATGATTCATTTCACACCTGTGTGCAAGGATTTCATGTCAGCGTTTTCCTCCCACCGTTTCCAGCTGTGGTTTGGGGTTTGTTTTATTCTTTTGCTTTCTATTCTTTCCTGTGCAGGGGGAAATTCCCAGTTGGATGCAGAGGCTGTGAAATTGGTGGGGTGGGAGTTCTCCTCAGCACTGGGATCTGCCTTTTCCTCTCGTGCTGGGCTGGGGAAGGATCTGGTGGCTGTCCCCACCAGTTTACCTGCTGGGCAGACTGGGGAAACTGGGACAGGGCTGGGACAGCTCCTGGGTTCCCGGGAGCTGCTCCTGTCCCAGCTCCAGCTGCTCTCCGAGTGTCCCCCACGGGATGGAAATCCTCCTGCTCTGCTGATATTAAATACCAGGAGGTGCAAATCACACCTAACCTGCAGCTTTAGGAACTGTGACTTGTTTTCAGAGTTGTTGGCTTCCGTTAGGGACAGAAATCCACTCCCCACTTGGGTTCTTTTCCAATTTACTGTGTGTGGAAAAGATTGGGGCGCTCTGTCGTGCTTCTGCTGGGGAGTACAAAGAAGAAATTCTTTGCGTGTGATAGTAAAATTAAAAGTGCAAAAAGTTTTCTTTTGATTTCTAACATTAAGTTAGTTTTATAGTATCTTACATTCCTGCTCTTGTTGTTTTGTTGGGTTTTTTTTGTTGGTTTTTTTTTTTTTTTTTAATTAGCCTGGCACAGTATGATGGTGCAGTTTTAGCTGTAGGAAAAAAAAAAAAAAGTAACCCACTATTAACCAGAAGAGAAAGATGATACTGTGGCAGATCAGTAGCAAATAAGTGACTTAATCAATGCTTTACTGTAGTTAAATAGCTATGGCCTTACTACTTTGTCAATATCAGCTTAATTGTCTTGAAACTGTCTGCAATTTTTACTGTTCCCAGGTGAGTTTACCTGGGCTGAGATATCTGGTATGTACAGATGATATTTTAAATTTGTAAAATGCACCATTGTATTACAGATGATGCAACAGAAATGCACTTCGGGGGGAAATGGCTTCTGATGAGTTTTTTTGTAAATCCTTGATTACTACAGATATGCAATAGAGTTTTTTGTTTCTAATTTTGATATTTCCTTCTGAAACGTAAGATTGTTGCCATTAATCTGAATGATTTATCATGCTCTTCTTTGCGTGTATATATTCCATATAGTCTGAGCTTCCTTTAGGGTGGTACATAATTTTGGGTTGTTGTAGTATTTTAGTTGGCTCTTCTCTTCAGTGCCTTTAGCGCAGGCACTTCAAGAGGTTCACTGAGTCTGTTTTTAATGTACAGTTGGGAGGACTTGAAATGGAGTTAAAGCAACTTATTTCTGAAAAAAAAATCCATCTGCAAACTTAACCTGTAACAACTTTAAAATTTTATATTTAAGAAACCAGATGTTTATTTTTATGGAACTTCAGTTATGGATACAGTTTCCAAAAAAAAAAAAAAGCAACTTCAAATGTAAACAGACTGTGCATAAATGGGTTTTGTTCTAATTTTTATAGAATACAAAATATTCAGATAATATATTGAGCTCGAGTTACTACAGACATCTTGTTCCTCCCGGATGAATCCAGCTTCCCCTTGGCATTGACGATCTCTCTTCAAAGTGGTAGGAAAGGACAAAAAAAGCAACTTATCTGGCTTTTAGACTGTCTGTTCTGGTTTATTCCTGTTGTCAAAATGTCCAAAACAAAATTTGTGTAAAGTAGGTTCATGCTTTAAGTGTTCAAATGATAATACATGTATTTGTATTTGTTTTTGACATTGCCAAGGTGCTATGGGAAATTGAAATAACAGTTAGAAAAATAAAGCTGATTTAAAAGAGAAAAAACACAAAAAAAAAAAAAGAAAAGAAACTAAAAAAAAAGAAAAAAAAAGAAAAAAACCCTTAAACCACAATTCCTGAGCTCTTCCTTGTGTCTGTGCAGGCTGAAATGTTTTTAGTGCTGCTGGGGGTGAAGGGAGAACCTCGGCTCTGCCGGGGGCTGAGGGTCCCCCTGGGTCCCAATCCCCGGGCCCGGGATTGGCTCCAGAGGGTTCTGGAATATCCCGGGGAGGGAAACGGGAAACAGAACCCCCCAGCCTGGCCCAGGAGCTCCAGGAGCCCGAGTGGGACCCAGCTCTGGAGAGCGATCACCCCGCACGCTGCCCGGGAACGGGGCGGAACCGCGGCTGGGCCCTGGAGCGGGACCGGGAACGGGGAGCGGGAGCAGAACCGGGACCGGGAACAGGAGCAGAATTGGGGAGCTGGAGTAGAACCGGGAACAGGGAGCAGGAGCAGAACCGGGACCGGGAACAGGAACAGAACTGGGACTGGGGAAGGGGCGCGGGGCAGAACCAAGACTGGGGACGGAGATCAGGAGCGGAACTGGGGAGTCGGAGTAGAACCAGGACTGGGGACAGGCCCTGGAGCAGAAGCGGGAACAGGGATCAGGAGCGGAACTGGGGAGTAGGAGTAGAACCAGGAGTGGGAACGGGAATGGAACAGGTCCAGGACCAGGATCGGGAACAGAACCAAGACTGGCGATGGAGCCCGGCAGCAGAACCAGGACCAAGAGCAGGCCAGGGCGTGGAGACGGAACTGTGATTGGGAACAGGACCAGGACTGGGAGTGGGGCCGGGACTGGGCGGAGGGCTGGGAGCAGAACCGGGACTGGGAACAGAACAGAACCAAACTGGGACCGGGATTGGGAGCAGAACAGGTACCTTGCTCCCAGGGCTGGGAGCTGAACCGGGACTGGGAGCAGAACAGAACCAAACTGGGACCGGGATTGCTGCCAGGACCGGGAACCGAACCGGTACCAGGTTAGGGAGCAGAACAGGTACCGGGAACCGAACCGAGACCGGGAGCGGAACAGGGATCGCGATCGCTGCCAGGACCGGGACCGGATTAGGGAGCAGACCAGGGACCGGGAACCGAACCGGGACGGGGTTAGGGAGCAGACCAGGACCGGAACCGGACCGGTACCGGGTTAGGGAGCAGACCAGGACCGGAACCGGACCGGTACCGGGTTAGGGAGCAGACCAGGACCGGAACCGGACCGGTACCGGGTTAGGGAGCAGACCAGGACCGGAACCGGACCGGTACCGGGTTAGGGAGCAGACCAGGGACCGGGATCGCTGCCAGGGACCGGAACCGGACCGGTACCGGGTTAGGGAGCAGACCAGGGACCGGGACCGGGTTAGGGAGCAGACCAGGACCGGAACCGGACCGGTACCGGGTTAGGGAGCAGACCAGGACCGGAACCGGACCGGTACCGGGTTAGGGAGCAGACCGGTACCGGGTTAGGGAGCAGACCGGTACCGTGTTAGGGAGCAGACCAGGACCGGAACCGGACCGGTACTGGATTAGGGAGCAGACCAGGACCGGAACCGGACCGGTACCGGGCGCAGGCGCGGCGGCTGCAGCGCGGGGCGGGGCCGCGCGGGGGCGCCGCGGGGCCCGGAGCGCGCGCCGCGCGGTCACGTGCCGGCGGCGCCGGGCTCAGCCATGGCGGAGGCTGCGGCCGCTGCCGCTCCCCCCGCGCCCCGCGGCCGCTGAGCCCCGCCGCGCCCCGCGCCCGCGCCCGCCATGGCCGAGCCCGCCGCCCTGTCCTCGCTGCCCCGCGAGGTCCGCGAGCAGCTGGCCGAGCTGGAGCTGGAGCTCTCGGAAGGTCAGTGAGTGAGTGAGTGGGTGAGGAGCGCCCCGCAGCCCGGCCCGGCCCTGCCCGCGGGGCGCCGCCGTGTGAGGGGCCGGGGGCGGCGGGGGCCGAGCGGGGCCGGGGGCGGCGGGGCTGCGGGGAGCGGGGCTCCGGCTCCGCGGCCCGTGTGCGTGAGGGGAGCGGCCGAGGACGGAAGGGCCCGGCCGGGCTGGGGCTGGGGCTGAGGGGAGGGAGCGCTGGGAGCATCCTCAGTGCGGGGGACCCCGGGGAGAAGCCCCGGCGAGGCCGTCACCTGTCGGGGGTGGCTGAGCTGACCCCCCCGTCCCTCCCTCGGGAGGGTTTTTATTCCTTGTGGCCTCTTTTCCGTAGCTCCCGAGCCGAGGATGCGGGGTGGGAGTGAGAGCCCCCGGGACAGGCAGCTGTGGGGCGGGGGAGTCGCAGGAACTTCGGGCACAATAATGACGGCAAACCCTGTGTTATTCCCACTTTCTGAATAAGTTCTTGTGCCATAATCGGTTCAGAGCATGCGCTTTTTGCTGGATTTTTTTTTCCTTCTTGTTGTTGTTTCCTTTTTTTGCATGGGTTTGTCTTTGTTCCCCGGCGTTTAAGATGCTGCTCTGGGTGCAGCTTTGTTGTGAATCTCCCTTGCGAAGCCGGAGGGATGGAGCTGAGGCGGAGGGGGAAGGTTGCAGAGCAGGTAGCTCAGATTTGCATAATTTTAATTTTCCTGCCCCCATCATGGTGTGGAACTTGATGCCAAAATCAGGTGGCTTCTCAGGAGGGTTCGCTGCGTGGTTGGAATAACCAGAGAATCAGAATATCCTGAGCTGCAAGGGACCCTACAAGGACCATCCATGTCTCTCTTAGCACTACAAATTAAGAACAATCAAGTTGCAGGCACATCTTGCCCTGTTTATCCCAGAGCTTGCAGTGTATAAAAGAGACTTATTGACTCTTTGGAGATCAGGAATTCACTCCCAGGGTGAGCTGGGGGCTGTCAGCCCCCGCTGCCCACGCTGGCACTCAAGGCTGTGCCAGCAGAAAATGCCATGGCACTGCTTTCCTAACACAGTTAAACCCCTGATGTTGGCTGGCTGGGGCTTTTGTTAACTCTTTTCCAGATAAACTTGCTGCAGACATTTAACTAAAGTGGTAAAACTTTATCGAGTGTTTGCTTTTGGGGACTCCGTGATAACAAAGAATGAGGAATGGTGGTGTTGCTCAAAATGTAACATTAAGTAGGTTTTTAAAAGAATTTGTTACATGTTTCAAGCGTTTGCTTGGATTTTCTGAGGTTTGTTTCTTGTGGCACTGAAAGCCCCTTATGATTTGACCCCGTGATAGATTGTACTGCAAACTTAAAAATAAATGAGCTCTGTTGTGACATCCCACTAATCTTTAACGAGCTGCTCCTATAGCTTCAACTTTGGTGCTACAGAGTGAAGTTTTGTGGGTTATATAAGTAATTCTCCGAATATTAAATCCACTGCCCCTTTGTGAGTTTAATACTTGGATTTCTTAATATGTATGTCAGGGATTTGTTTGTGCAAATCACTTTTTCTGTCAAAAAAACCCACGAGTACAGAGAATTCTGGGTGACTGCGTCCCCAAACTCTTGGGAACATATTTCAGGGGATGTTGTTGCTGAGATAACCGAGCTGTGGGAAGGGGGAGTGAGGTAATGTCATTGTGGAGTTCTTGAAAAATACGCCCTAGTTTGAGGCTTAAGCTGAGGGATTTTGAGGCCTGTGTGTGCATTGTTCAGCTGAATATAACCATGGGCTGTTGACAGTAAACAATATTGAATAGAAGCATTTTATTAAAAATGGCAGCAGGGCTCCATGTGCCACTGCTCAGTTGTTGCTCAGATAAGAACACTTGGTCCTTTTTTTGCCACCCCCTTGTTGCAGCTTCGATTGTCTCTGGCTGTTGTCTGTGTGAATATTTCTGTCAGGTTTTTTGCATAGGAACACCTCGTTTTTGGGAGAGGAGAGGAACTGCAGCTGCTGGGAGTAGCCCAGGCTCCCTGACAACAGGAACTGGAGATGGCTCTGTCCTTGATGGACAGTGTGGGGTGGCTCCAAGGGCTGGGAGCACAAACACTCGGAGTGCTGAGCCTTGCAGTGAATTTCACCCAGGCGTTTGCTACTACTAACCACCACAGAGCAGAGAATTTCTAACAAAACAGGGGGAAATATAGTATTAAAACCTTATCTGGCGTTGTGGTTGTGAAAGGTGCAGCGTCAGCAAGCAGGATGCAAAGTGGAGCAGGATTACTTTAATGTATGCTGGAAATAGAAATCAGAGTTTGCAATGGTGAGCCATGAGAGTTTCTTAAGGAGCAATCTGTGCAGAAGGAGCAACAGGACTAATTATACCTCTGGATTATTCCTCACTGAGCCTTGTGGTCAGTGCAGAAGTAACAGGCATCCCATCCCTGGGTGCAGTGGAAATGTCTGAGCAAAGGAGTGGGACGTGTTTCAGGAAACATTAATTGTTCATTAACCAACAGAAATTGCATCTCGCTCTGCGTCTTGGGCCTTGGTGATGGATTTAAGACCAACTCATTCATTTCTAAGTGTGCATAAGAAATACGAATTCATTGTCTTCTGCCAATGGGAAGGGCATTTAAACCTGAGTCTGAAGTTAGGGAGAGCTTCCACTGCCTCACAGAAGGGATTAATGTGGAAACCTCTGAGGAAGAACGTTCAAGTAACAGTATATCAGCTGAGAATTGGGTCATGGAGCTGTGGGAGATCTAGAACCTGCTCATTACTCATGTTTTCCTTTTTTTTGCACTTTTGGGATATTTTTCTTTCTGGTGCTTTTCTTCATCTGTCAGTAACACCCACATTATGCATCACTAATGATGGGAAGGGCTGTCTTTGTATTTACATCTGTTTCTGTTTGATGAGTGAAAGTGCTGGGGATATTAACTTTATTTAACTTTAACTTTCCCCCCACTTTTACACGTCTGTGAGTGTGGCAGCTCAGTCTCACCTTTGGGTTGAGCTGCAGCACTGAGTGAAGGTGACTTCAGATCCACGACACGATGCTGTTCCTTGGAATGTTCCCAGAATGAGGTGAATGTCTGAATTCATCTCATATTCGGTGAAAAATGTTAATATTAAAGCACTTCACCACTGGGCTCGGGCGTTTTTACACCTTGGGTGAAACATTCCAGCAGCTCCTCTCACATCAACCTCATCCCAGCTGTTAGTGGAGCTGGGAAACTCTGGAATATCCAGACTCAAAGGCTCTAATTAGGCACGTTCAGAGGGTTTGTTCCACACAGGACACGTTTTGTGACTCTTGTACTGCCTGTGTGGGGAAATGTGCTCTCCTGGAGGTGACAGTTCTGGCCGTGGCAGCAGGACAGCCCCAGTGCAGGGCCCAGCCTGGCTCTGCAGGGGTTAAACACCACTTACAGAGCTGATTTGGCTGCTGGGCTTTGTGTCACTGCGGTTTCTGTCTTGCCTGGTGTTCCTAACTAGAAAAGGGGTGCCAGTGGAGAGAACACCAGCCGGAGATACCCAACGGTCCAGGGGAGGGCAGGGAATTCCACCTCGTGGTAAGCAGGAGCTCCTGTGAGCAGCTCAGACCTTGGAGGTCATTTCAGCCTCTTCTGGCTCCTGTGACAGGGTTCCTCCCTCCTGCCTGGTGGGCAGAAGGAGCTGGTTTCTGTTTACTTTGCTAGCTAAACACACGTTTGCTGTCTGGTTTGTGATCCTGGGTGGGTGTTTCTGCGAATGGCTCCGTGCACCTGGGTTTGTTCCTTTTAAAGCTGATTTTCTCTCACTGGAAAGCTGAGGCTCTGTCTGCAGAGCAGAGCTTTGTGTGAGGATTTTCAGAAGCCGAGGAAAACAGAAGGATGGTGGCTTGTATGGAAAAAGGAGTATCAGCAAAACGGTGGAAACTCAGGACTGAAGGCCAGCCAAATAGGATAGAACCTTACTGGAAGAAAACATGTTGACTCAAGCAAGTGGGTAGAGCCTTTATTTTGCTTGGCTTGAAAATTTCTTGGGGAATCAGGGTATTTCTCTGATCTTTGAAAAATTGTGTGTTTCAGGTTGCAATCTTTGATTGCCAGGCGCCTGTCAAAGTAGGTGAGGATCTTTTTTATAGATTAAGCAGCTGAAGCACAGAATTTAAATTACAGAGTCAAAGGAAGTAATTGTCTGAGTAGGGACTGGCTGTATGGATTGTGCTGAGTGAGCAGAAAGCTTTCACTTCAGTTTCTTCCCCCACTCAGGGAACTGTGGGCAAAGCACAGAAAATTTGAAGAAGAGCTTTATAAACATAAGCAAGTTGGATCTGATCAGCCTGTAGCTAACAGGACTTACAGGTGGTTTTTGTGCATTTATGCAGCATCTCACCCACAAGTCTTGCATTAGGCAAAACCAGCACTGGGAAAGCTTTAATGTTGCTTCCTTAATTTACCTGCAGGACTGGCAGCAGATGGGTCCCAGATCTGCTGAGAAATCTGTGCAGGGCTTTGACGCAGTCTCTGTGTGCAGGTAGAGTTTGAGAGCTTTGAAATGCCTGAAACCCTCCTGGAGCTGTCACTGGGAGCTGGCTGTGCTCAGCCAGGGATCATCCAGCCTTGGTTGGCTCTGCAAAGATGCCAAGAAAGATCCCTCATCTGCTTTCACTGTGGATGAAATTGTATTTTCTTTAGCTTCACAGCCCAGGAAAAGTGATGTAAGCATGGAGCACATGGATTCCGTGCAGTGTCTGTGTCACAGGAAAAGGAAATCCAGCTCCAGGCGTGACCAAGAGCAGCAAAGTACCAGATCTATCACCAGTGCAGCAAACAGAAGGTCCACAAGATGATCACAGATTTCTGCTCTGCAGATGGTCAAAGCAGAATGATTTAAGTGATTAATGGTTTGAAGAGAGGGAGTTAAACACAAATACTGGATGAAATATTTTGGCTTCTGCGAGTGGGAGTTGGGTTTACTGTTGCTGCATGATTGAAGCATGTAAACACGGGGAAGGGGAGGAAGGTTTTTGGAGCATCCAGACTGGAATAATAAAAAATAACCAGGAAGGTTAAAGAATGTTCATATTTTTGCATTGTCCCTTTTATACTTAAGGAGAATGAGGAGAGAGTTTAGGGCTCTTTTTCAAAGCTGCAGCTCTGACCCTTTGCCTTGGGGAGAGGAGGAAATTAGAGGCTTTAAAGAGAGTCTTGCACGTCCTCCCTGGTTGCTCCTGTGAAGCTTTGCTGGAGTTAAAACCAGTTTCCTCCTCTGGGTGGAGAGGACATCTGGTAGCAAAGGTTCCCAGGTGGATTTTATGACTGTTAGTGCTTCCAGGATGGTGATGTTTGCCGTTTCAGCTGGGTGCTCAGGCTGGCAGCGTTCACCAGACCTGTTGGCCTGGCACAGCTGCGCCGAAGCCGCATTTGGAGTTTGCTGTGGTGTCCTAGATAACTGATCTCCAGTTTGCTATTTTAAATGCTGTAGCATGAAATATTGAGTAGGAAATGTGATGGGTGGCAGAGGAGCTGCACAGAGCTGCTGCTCTTCCCAGCGTGCAGCAATCCTTGGAGCTCCGCAGGGAAGGGAATGTGGAGCACCCCCCGTGTTTCTGGTTCACTGGTGATGTTGTGGAAAGGGTGATGGCTCCTTCCTGATTCCCTCTCTCTGATGAGTGTTTGTCATGAAGTTTTCTGTTCGTTGGATTTATCATGTTTATTCAGTGGCAAGTTTCAGGAGCCAAAGAGTGAACTCATGGTGAGCATTCCCGAGGGATGGGCAGAAGCTGTAGAGTTCCTGTTTGCATTTCTTTCAAATACAATGTGCAGATAATTCCTTAGGACGGTTTTCTTTAAACCATGTGTCTCGGTTATAAAAAGCATTTCCTGAATCTCTCTGAGTTGCTCAGTTGCTTTTTTGGACATCGATTCATAGAGAGAGGAATTGAAGCATTTCTCTCTGTTGAGGCTGACTCAATCCAAAATTTTTTTGGAGAGCTTGTGAAATCAGGGACAAGTCATCAGACCAGGATGTCTCTTCTATTAATTAGAATGGAAGACTCTTACATTTGCACCCTGTGTGAGGAAACAGTGATTTATAGCTAACGGATGCTCTGCAGGCAGCAGCATTCCATCTGCTACACAAATTTTCCCATTGCATTTCATGAAAAACCTTGGGAGAAGCCTCACACCTGTATTTCTCATCTTGAATCATGTGCTGGGTTGTTACTCTTGCCTGATATTTGGAGTAAAATGCCTGTTTCCATCCGTTTGTGTTCTTTTCAAACTTCAAAGCCGAGAGTTTGTGAAACACCACTTGAAGTAAACATAGGCAGGACGTAAGTTTAAGTTACACTGAGTTTATACCAAAGATAGTAATGTAATAGTAACATAACTTTCCTTGCTGTGAGCAATCACCTTGTTTTATTTAGTGTAACATAAGCTGATAAAAATTAAAAGGAAATTAAAAAAACCCTTAGAAGTTTTAGCACTTCTCTGCCAACATAAACTCTTTCTAATTCTTGTTGACTTGAGAATTGCTGATGCAAACTAGGTCTTCCTGGCCTCTGAATTCCACAGGGATGGGAGCCCACAGAGCCTACAGGGCATCCATTAATACATTTTAAGGACCCAGGATTCCAGTTCCTGCCTGAGTGATCGGTGACGGAGCCTCTCGGAATTGTTCCCCAGCAGTCAGGCAACCTGGCTTTCACCAGCTCCATGTCCCTAGGGAGCAAAAACAACCAGGAGAATTGTATCCCTGCCTGATAAAATTAGGTCTTCTGTAATCTCCCTCAGAACAGCCGGATGGCTGGCTGCCTTGAAAAACATATGTTTTAATGCAGGAATAATGCATTCCATTTAGGATGGCTGTAGCCGTGGGAGCTGGGTGACTGAGTGCATGGAGAGCTCCCATTTTGCCTCTGGGATCAGGACTAATGTCAAACATCAGGTCTAAAGTGCAGCAGTGGAAAAGATTTGTTTGGGATGTTTTTCCTGTCTTTTGCTCTTAGGAGAGATGTTGTTCCTGTAGCTTAGTCCTAAAGGAGTTGGACAAGTGAGCCTTTTGTTGGAGATAAAGCATAAACTGCAAAGATGAGTCAGTGTTTGTATTCCTGGATTTCAGCTCACTGCTGAAATTGGGAAATTTACTTGAGAGCACTGGTATTCCTCTAATAGAGGTTCATAATTCATTTCTCTGAGAGCAGCACAGGTAACTTTTGGAGGAAGTTCTGCTTTATCCCCTTCACAGGGGGGAGCACCCAACACACACCTGATGCTGCGTGTGTAGGACAAGCCAGGGGAGATTTTGGAAGTTCTAGGTTTGGAACATATGAGCAAAGGAAGTTCTGATGGGACACTTGGTTTGCCATAAATTGGAAGGATGTGATCAAAAAGGGAGTGAGACAGCAGAAAAAATCGAGGGCTGGAAGATTTGGTTTCAGGCCCTGTCCCTGTGTGTGATTCCAGAAAGGGCTGTCAGGTGAGGACATGCTTGAAGGAGGTTTGTGTTTCCTTTAATGCATCAGCTCTTCATTTTGGGTGCTAATTAATCTACAAGGAGCCATTTCAGTTGGAAGCACCTTTTCTGGAAAGGCTGTGATTTCCTCCCTGAGAGCAGCAGCAGCAGTAGGGTAGCTCAGGGGTGGCCTGGTACCCCTGCTTGCATCTCTAGCATCGATCTTCCCTGTCATTTTAAGTGTGCACTTCTCTCTGACCCCAGAGAGGAGCTGACCAGCCAAAAGAAGCCCGAGCAGGGGAAGGAGGCTTTGAAGTTTTGTGCTCCCTTTCTAGCAAGAGGTGAGAGCAGCGGTAACAGCTGTCCAAGGTCGCTCTGGGCCATGGTGTGAGGAAGGCTCTGGCCATTCCTGCTCTGACATTCCTGCTCACAATGTGCATTGTCACTGGGGTGAGGACAAGGAGAGTTCCTCCAAGGAGCTGGGAAGTGACATGGCAGATTCCAGGCTGTGATTATTCACCCTGTGATGCAGAGTGGGGTCAGGGAGTCGGGTGATCAGAGCGGGAGATGAAAGTCCCTGATCCTCTGCGGTGCTGGTAGAGAATAAACAGATCTGCAGTTATTAAACTGTGCAGCCTTTTTTTTTCCCTTAATTGAATACAAGTGGAAAATGCCTATTAAAGGTGCTCCATTTCTGGCATTCAGGAAATTGCTGAGAGTCCCATGGGGTGTTGGAGCAAGGTCCTGATGGCATCTGCAGGGCTGCTCGTGGTGTGTGCTGAGGAAAGGGGAGAAGTTCGCTTCAGATGTGCTGCATCTCCAGGCTGGAGAAAAGCACCTCTGTTCTGTTGTGTGTCCTCAGGAGCTGCACCCCAGGTTCCATAACAAAGCCCTTGGCAGCAGCGTTGGCTCAGGCTGCTCTCACCTCTTGCCACCTCACTCTTTCCATTCGTGAAGCTCAGGTGCCGCGGCTCCGCCAAAAGCCGTGAACTTTGGCAAACTGGAGAGGGCACGGGATGAAACCTTTAGGAGTCTAAGCTGTGTTTCTTCAGAAAATACCAAGCTTTTCACTGCGTTTCATTGAAAGAACCAAATTATAAATTATTTTGAGACAGTTTTCTTGGGCTTTTGTGTCAATCCTGGCAAAATACTGAATGTGAGACTGAAGCCCCTTGTGTTACAAAAAGGAGATCTCCAAATGGCCAAGTGCTTGTGCAGAGACTGAGACCTGTGTTTATTTTTAGGGCAGAAACTTTAAGTGATCCCTTGTGGATTAAAAAAAGAACAATTCTTATTGTAATTGGAATGAAAACCTCCATTCTTACGCAATTTGGGGTTGGAAGCTGCCGCAGTGCAATGGGGGAAGTATTGTTATTTTGAATTCCCAAGCAGGAAGAGGGGGAGATGCACAGGGTGAGGTGAGCAGCTCGGACACAGAGTGGGGACATCAGACCCTCTGTGGCTGAGGGATTTGTCACTCACACTGTGACATGTCCAGTCTGATGACCAGGGAGTGGATGTCTCACCGTGCTGCATGTTCAGGAAGCTTTTCCATGATGGTGATGGTCAGGTTTGGTTGACCATAATATAAATCTGCTGTATTTGTGGGATTTCTCCCCTCTGCTTTAAATTTTCCCAGTCCTCCTTGAAGATGTCCTGATTTTAAAAAGATGTGTGGTGCAGAAAGAAGTCAATTACTGAGTCCCAAATAGGGAGAATTGTGGATGAAGGCGAAGCAAATGAGTCAGATACAAATAATCCTATTAATGTCTTGGCTGCAGCCACACCTAGAAACCTTGAGCAAACATTTCTGTGTAGTTATTCCTGTATTTGATACACTTTACTTGTTAAGTCCTGTTTTAAAATTGCAGCATGTAAAAATTGTGTAGGGCCAGTTGCCATTAGTGTTTAGGACTTTGGAGCATTGTTTTAGTCATTTTAACCATCTGCTCCTGGGTTTGGATGCAGGTGCAAAGAAATTCACAGTATTGCAGTGGGATCCTTGACACCATGAGAGGAGCCTGCAAAATAGTCCTAGAAAAGGAGAAGGAAAGGAGCTAGCGAAGTAGAGAAACCCAGGAAATGACAGAGCTGGTTTTTCTGTAATTCTGCTGTCAGGAAGAGCTATTTCAGAATAGTTTTCTGTGGGTGAAGTGTGACAAGAAGTCCCCAAGAGGTAATGTCTCACTGGGGTAAGCTTGCAGCCCTTGGATTGTTTCCACCATTCAAAGGGAGCGTTTGAAGCTGTTTCATGGATTCTTAGTTGAAAGGTGCATTTCTGCTCCTTCAGCACATTCTGCCCCGAGCAGTTGCAGACAGATCTGTGTCTTAACTCACTAAACCAGTTAATGGTGGAGCTCTGAGCACGTTGTCTGCTGTCTCCTGTGCCGTTGTGTTGGGCATGCCAACGAGAAGGACTGTGCTGGCTGTTCAGGGAGTTCCCTGGCCGAGGGGAAAAGCTGACTTGGGTTTCCTGTGCTGTCCTTTACCCTGATTGTGCAGGGTGCGAATTCAAAGCCACCTCTCCTTATCTGTGGATGGAAGCACATCTGAAGAGGAAGAAGGCAGCAATGCCAGGCAATGTGCCAATTGCTCCAAGCCTTTGTTAGAGATTAAATGAAACCTGAGTCCGTTTGGGCACTGCTGCATCCCCAGGGCCTTCCTTGGCCTCTCTGGGAGGGAGGTGAAGGCTTGGAAGTGATCACACACTTCGTGTCAGTGTCCATTAGCTCCCGAGGCCTTGTTGGTGTCTGCATTTGAAGATCTTGTGTTGAATTCTCAGGATTTTCCACCTGTGGGTCTGTCAGGAGAGCACTGACCCCGTCCAGTGAAACCAGACCATGGGGAAGGATCTTCTGCGTGGAATGGGTCCCCTGTGGAACATCTGGGCCCACATGTTCCCTCTGCTCCCAGGGCAGGACATGTCTCCACTGGTCAGGCTGCCTTAGCTGCAGCCTCTGGGATGTACTGCTTCCTCCATGTGATAAATTCCTCATTCTCAGCTTCAGCTTGCTGCACGCCGAAGTAAAAAGGAGAGACGAGCTCAAGTATCCAAATAAACGTCAATTTTAAACAAGTGCAACCAAGCAAATTAAAAATGGGCAAGATTTCATGTTCGGATCTTTACTGTTCCTTTTTCTCTGCATGAAAAGAAGATTTTGGAGTGATTTATGGCTGTCATGCCAGGCTTCTCAGCGCTGTCTGTCAGTTGAGCGGTTGATTTTGACAGCCTGCACTTCTGGGCCAGGACTTTTTTTTTGTTCCTCTTTTAAAGCTTTTAACATGAAATATTCAATCCTGCCCTGTGCATAG
Organism: Taeniopygia guttata; assembly: GCF_048771995.1. Lineage (NCBI taxonomy): Eukaryota > Metazoa > Chordata > Aves > Passeriformes > Estrildidae > Taeniopygia > Taeniopygia guttata. Next base: position 5,224,821 of record NC_133054.1, read on the forward strand.
CACAGCTGATTCAGGTATCACACTTCAGAGAGCCACAGTGTTGGGTCGTGAGCACATCCTGCATTTGTGGCTTCTGTGTGGTTGTGTATTTTCATGGAATTGGAGGCCACCTGCCTGTGACCTGGCAGTCCTAGGAGGAATTTTGTTGTGTCTTCCTCCAGCAGAATTAGGGCTAGAGGAAACAGCTCTCCAGAGTTTCCTGGGTCCACCTGAGGTACTGCAGCCTGCAGGTGTTTTTATGGATGCTCAGACTGGCTGTCACTGCAGGTCAGTGCTGTGTCTGGTAGGAAGATCTCAGCTGGGATTCTCCAATAAACTTATTTTGTTTCTGCGTTTTTTTACAGTTCTGTGTTGTGCTTGTAGAATCCCAGTGCTAAGAAAGAAATAATCCTGTTGTGCAAGCGATGTTGGAGAGAAGTGGTTGTTTTATTTCCCAAACATCATCATTTCTCTTGAGAGACTGTTACGTGGCGTGGCATGAATTTTACTTCTGTGAAACACATGGAGTCAGCAGAGAAGTCTTGGAGAACAAATTGGAGGGCAAGGATCCAACCCGGAGCTGTGTCCACAGTCCTTCTCTTTCAGAGGTTTTTGCTTAATTGCAGATTTTCTATTTGGTTGTTATTCCCTTAGTTTCTCTTTCTTGGCAGAATATTTCATCTTAAATTACTACTGTCAACACATCCTTAGCCCTTCCTGCCCCTCCAGCCCCTAATTGTGAGTGCTGTCTGTGGTGCTTTGCTTTGCTGTAAAAGGTTGTGGTGTTTGCAGCTGAAAGCAAAGCCTGCTGTGAATATCATATTTTATCCAAAAGACACAAGCAGCTCCCCATTAATATTATTACATTGACACCCTGGTTTTATAAACAGTGGAATGTTCTGTGGAATGGTTGTTATCCTGTGATTATGGCTCCATTAGGCACAGAAACAGATGGTTCCTGTCCAAGTACTTTTTATGTTGTCATTTCTAGCAGGAATAAAATGTTGAATTTTCTTCTCTTCGGTGGTGAGGCTGGAAAGGTCACACAGGCTGTGGTGGAGGAACTCCTATTAAAGTGAGGCTGAGAGACCAAGTAGGAAGTGATCTGGAATCATGGAATGGTTTGGGTTGGAAGAGACCTTAAAGCTCATTTCATTCCACCCTGCTGCCATGGACCCCTTCCACTCCCCCTGGTTGCTCCAAGCCCTGTCCAGACTGGCCTTGAACACTTCCAGGGGTGGGAAAGGGTGTGGAATAGACTGGAGCAAGGACAGAGCACACGGATGCTGGAATGGGTTGTAGGTCCGTGGAGCAAGGCTGCAATTGAGATGATCCTCAGGTGGGAAAACCACTGTGTTCTGTAGGGTCTCCAGGTCTGGAAGAGGTGGGGTCCTCAGACAAGCAAACCACCGTGTTCTGTAGGATCTCCAGGGTTGGAAGAGGTGGGGTCCTCAGACAAGCAAACCACCGTGTTCTGTAGGATCTCCAGGTCTGGAAGAAGTGGAGTCCTCAGACAGGCAAACCACCGTGTTTTGTAGGATCTCCAGGGTTAGAAGAGGTGGGATCCTCAGGCAAACCACCGTGTTCTGTAGGATCTCCAGGGTTAGAAGAGGTGGTGCTCCTGCAGTGATGGAGAGGGAAGGGCCTGGAAAGTCTCTGCCTTCCTTAGCAGCCTAAACAGAGCTGGAACTAGACCCCAGATGTCCAGGAGCTCTGCCAGGAGCTGGAGGAGCATCTTTGCCTCGTGCACCATCCGTTTGTCCATCCGTGGCCTCCATCTGCCTTTTTCGTCGGGGTGATGTGGAACTGAACACCTCGGGGTCCCCACAAATGACTGACAAGTCTAATTCCATCTCTGCAGTTCTTACCTTGCTTTTTCAGGTCTTGCATTTGTTAAATGTTCTCATTTTTTGTAGGTTTCGGGTTTTTTCTTGCGTATTTTAGAGCTGTGTATTGAATTCTGCTTTGTCCATGCCTAGGGAATATTTAGCTTGCAGGATTTTTTCCTGTTTTGAGAACCAGAGAGTTCAAAGCTGGGCTTCTGTTTTCAAGGAGTAAGTTGGAGGACTTACCTGTTTTTTTGCATAGTAATAAACCCAAGCTAATTCTGTAGAATTAAGTGCTAATGAGAAATAAGGCAATAAAGTTTAGTTTGTTATTGAAGGTAATTCTGCTTCCACCTTGGAGGGACACTGGCTATTGCTGGGAGAAACTGCACAGTCACCTTTGCTTGGAATTTAATGCAGAATGGAAAATTAAAATATGATCTCACTCTCATTAAAATTAAGTAATTGATGTCATCATTCAATTACATTATTTTTTAGGAGCTTTCAACAAATCTTTTCAGGTATTTTTAAAACCTGACCAAGCAGGGATCCTTAAATTGGAGGAAATGGGGGTAGTTTTCTCTGTTAGGTAACAGAGAGGTAAGGGAGCATCTCAGGAAAATCCCCAAGTGGCAAACTCAGGCCTGAACTCCCAAAGGCAGTGTCCTTCTCCTTCATGGAGATTCCACTCAGCATCACCCATCGCAGGAAATCTTTCATCTCTTGCTCTGAGCTATACAGAGCTGGAGTGGCAAAGGAAATTCAGGGTTTTGTGCTGGCTTCATCGTTTCCAGAGTATGAATATTTAATTTAGGCTTCTTAAGGCTTTTAGCAGATTTATCAGGCTGCTTCCTGTGGTGGTGTATGTGAGGACAACTGGAGAAAACATTTGGATTCGCTTACGGTATGGAAGTAGGGTTTATTTGTTTTGATTTATCACTGAAATACTTTTAAGAAGCTCATCTTTTTTGTGAGTAACTTCCCCATAATCTTAACCAGAAAACAGAACCAGTGGTTCTTACTTTTCCAGTGCCAAGCAGTGTTTTGGTGACAATGTCCAGTTTTACTTGGTTAGGGCTGAAATCTGTTCATACTGCTGTTATGTGGGTAGAAGTTTGTATAAATATTTCATCATTTTGGACCCGTTTTTACAGTAAGATTGATCTTGGAAGGATCGCACCTTGTTCGTGCAAATACACCATGGAATTTTGGCCTGTTATTAGACATAAAGGTCTTTCTTTTCCAAATTCATGATGTTCTGGTCAAATGAACAGTGCAGGACATGAGGATGGGTCTGGTTGCCTTTCAGCACATGAGAGCCCCTTTTGTTTGCATTCTTTTAGTTTTTGTCAAGTTGCTGACTGTGCTCTTAAATAACCCTGCTGATTTCTCCATACTTCCTTCCCTCTACATGTGAGACATTTGAGAAATCGGTTTATTTGAATTGGAAGAGGAGATATTGCACCCTGGGAGAGGCAACAGGAGGAAAATTCTCTGTCAGAAGTAGCTGTGGATTTGGAGATGGCTGGTGAATAAGATCTTTTTTACTTTGAGGTCTGTTTGTTTTGGTTCCACTGATGTCAGTGTGGAAGGGATATATGTCCTCCTAGTTTTGTGAAAATATGTTTTGACAGTGAGGCACAGATAGAATGCAAGAAAATTCCGTGTGTGAGGGTGTTAGTGATTGGAACAACAGAAATATTGGGGTGATATCACAATATCCTGTGTAACAAGGGCAGTAAATTGACTGTTCCTTCTCTTTATGGTAAAAGGATTTTTTTTTAATTTAAAAAGGCCACTTTGCACCAAAAACCAAATGTGATTCATTTTAAAGAACTATTAATGTGCTTTATTAATTAGGAGGAATGGGTGTGCTGGGAGAAGTCTCTTCTGCCCTGAAGCAGCCGAGTTCAGTGACTTTGGGGTGGGTTTGCAAAGTGCAGTTGGGCTGTTGGGTTCTCTTTTCTCTCAAGTTTGGCTCGTTATTTTGATCTTCCACACAGCTCAAAGGCTTTCACATGGGCAGGATCTCACCACATCCTGCTCTGCAGCAGGAACAAAGCCCTGCTGGAGCAGACGTTGACTCTGCCCAAAGAGCCCTGCACAGAAGTCGCCCCTCGCGTGATCCTTCTTGTGAAGAGCGCTGCAGCTGACAGGATAATGGGGTTTTTTAGGCCTGCTGGTGACGTGCCAACAGGGTTTCCTTAGCAGTGCCATTCTTCAAGGAGCCGTGGCTGCTGATGTAAACACAACTGAAAGCTTCACACAGCCCGGACTGAGCGCAGGGCCTGGAATCTGCTGCTCATGCCATGCTGCGCAGGACATTTTTCTTCTGCTCTGTCTATTTAAATCTGCTTTCCCAGGCTCGGAGCCAGCTTGAATGGGTTGTGCTGTTGAGTGCAGCAAAGCTGGCCTGGTGGCTGCGTGGAGGAGCTGTCCTGCTCCGTGGGGCATCCCCCATTCCCGGGATACAGAATCCTGCTTGGGGTGGGGTGTGCAGGGCAGTTTAAGGGTATTGAACAAAGTGTTTTGGCTCCCACTAGTCAGGCTCGAAGGGAATGAAGTGAGCAGGAAAGCTCTGTGCAGCTCCCGGAGCTGCTGCTGCCTCCGTCGGGAGCGCGTTGGGAATTTGGTGGGAGTCTCCGCCAGTCAAATTACAGGTGTCGCACACTAATTGGAGGCTGGTAAAAGTTTAATAATTGTATTGCTTTGCCTTTAAGTAGTGGGATCCTGCTCTGGTGACTAATCCTGTTTAATAGTGACTGTCCTCGAGTGAGCATTTGGGAGTGCAGTGACTCGGGGTTCTGTTCCAGATTTCAGTGCTTTAGGAGAAACAACGTATTTGCTCTCTTGAGCAGCCACCACTTTGTCTGCTGCTTTTTCTATGGAATGGGAGTGACATCCTTATAAATACACCCTTCGCTCCTAGGGAAAACCAGGGCAGGAAGGGCGTGGGATATGTGTCTCACCTCTTGATTTTTGAAAGATTCATTCTTGCAACTGACTGTTCACTGTGTTTGGTTAGTTCTATTTTTTTAGTTGAGTTTTGTTTGAGGAGGAGGGATCTTCTAAGTGCCAGTGCCTCCATCAAGTTCTCTTTCTTTGTTTCATCATGCATAATCATCGACCTCATCGCTGTGACTTGGAATAGCATTATCCCATCTGGAAATACATAATTGCTGTGCCGGGTGAGGTGCCAACTGGGTTAGGTTCTGTGCTGTGTTTAAGGGCAGGTCGGAGTTTGTGAGCAGCTGTTTTGATCACTAGATAGGGCAGTAATTGCTCTTAATTTCTTTCTTCTCTCCTCCTTGCATCTTATTCAAGAATCTAGGATTTATTTAGGAAAAGTAACTTCAGCTCCAGCTGGAGTGAAGTGGGCTGTGTATCCAAACTGCCTTTTGGTATGGTTGGACGAGGTGTTGCTGTGGAGTCAGGATGGGAGGAGAGTTACCAGCAAGGAGTCCCTGTGGCACTTGTATTATGTTAAAAATTGAAGCCAGGAGAATTATTAAATATTGACACCTGAGAGCCAAGAAAGGGTGGCTGATAGGAGTCACTCACAGGGTTAAAACCCACAGTAACTCCTGTTTTAATCTCTTTGGGTGCCAGCATGGTTTTGTCATTGTTTTAATTCCTGGGCTAAAACCAGGTTTGATTTGGAAAATCATCTGTCCACACTTGCCTGTCCCTTGTAGAAAGTGCAGAGTGCCAGAACAGGCAGAGGTTGTGTGTAATCTCTTGTCGTTGGGCTGGACAGACAACTCCTGGGAGAGCGTTATCAGCACTCCCAGCTCACACAATTCAGTGTGTACCTGGAGGGTGACCTGCCTGAATCAAGTGCTGAATCACAGGGCAGTCACAGTTTAGTCATTTCCTGGGAAAATTTGCTTTTCAGTCTGGTGGGAGAGTGCGAGGTCTGCACTTGCACCGGGGATTGAATACTTGGGAATTTCTGCTGGTGTCTGTGAGCAGGAGGTTAGTCAGCAAAAAGAATTATTCAGGGCAGAATCACTTCAGCTGGGTTGTTGAATGCTCTGGGAGTTGTCTTGCTGGTTCTTGAGTGACACTGTCTGTGTCCCCTCCTGCAGATTGTTCTGGTGCAGGGCTGGTGCTAAAACCCTGCAGTGCTCCTGCCTCTCTGCTCACATGGTTCTCACTGACTGCATATTAAAAATAGATTAAAACATTTCTCCTGAACAGATTTTGTAAAATCCTGCTTGTCACAAATTCTTGGGTTTGTTGCATTCAGGAGGGAAAATGCATTTCCTTCCAAAGAGAAGTTGTAGCTATTTACAGGATTTTTACTATTTATCCCTAGGATGGGGTTATATGCAAGATTTTTTTATTTGTATATGGGATTCAACTGTTTATGTGCGTGTGCTGCACATAAATTTTATGGGTAATATAACATTTATATGGATGCACTTCACAACAGACTATCTCATATAAAGTTGACTTTGGTGATTGGATGTTGTAGGTGCTGGTTGGAGGCAGTTGAGCAGAGCCTGTGTTTCAGGTTATCAGGGCTAACACAATTAACTGATGGAGCTGACTAAGAGTTTATCTTGAAGAGTCTTTGGAGCCTTTTAAAAATCATGGTACCTTTTGGAAAGGTAGATGTTAGCTGTGCATTGGCAGCATGATTTGTGTGGCTGATCACAGAATCCCAGACTCACCGAGGCTGGAAAAGCCCTCTGAGGTCATGGAATCCAAGCTGGGACTGATCCCCACCTTGTCCCCAGCCCAGAGCACCACATCCATTCATTTTTTGGATACCTCCAGGGATGGGGACTCCAAACCTCCCTGGGCAGCCCTTTTCAGTGTTTAACTGCCCTTTCCATGAAGAAATTCCTCCTGATGCACAAAGGCATCTTACATCCCGTGGTCCCAGCTGAGGATCTGAAAGGCAAAGTCTTTCTGGCTCTTTAGTTCTTGTTAGAGGTGAAGAAGAGGTTCTTGGACCAATGTACCCGAGGAAGTCCTTTAAATGAACTTTAAATAGAGAGACCAGGACACGGTGATGCTGTGTGAGCCACACATGGTCAGGGTGAGCAGGTTCTCATGTCTGCTGGGAGAGAAGAATCAACCAGAGCACAGTGACACCCACAAGAGGCTCTTTTATTCCCAGTCCTACTCCCAAAGCCCCTGAGAACTCATTTTGCTGACCCTGGATAGTGCTACTTTCAGCAGTAATGCCCGTGATAAATTACCAGATGTGTCTTTGTGTGGGGGAGATGGAGCTGGTGACACCTCCTTGTCACTGATGCCCCCAGCCCAGGTGTGCAGGGGGCACTGAGCCCTGTCCTTAGCTCACCCATTGGTGATGCACCACATATGGCCTCGAAGATTACAGCTGGAAATACACAGCCCAGACGGGTGAAGCGAGGACACTGGATCTGCTGCAACTCGGAAATGCTGCTGGAAGATAAAGAGATTCTTCAGTATAGTTCCAGGAGTTGGATTTACTGCTCAAAGTTAAAACAACAACAAAAAAAAACCCTTAAGGTTTATGGCACCCAGTGAGTGACCTGGGAGAAGATCACCTTGTGACCTGGAATGACCCAGACCTTGAACACAGGGCAGCCATGCCACAGAAACCTCATCTTGAATGGAATCCTTTTTGAAATAATAAATATTGAGATTAAAATAGTTTGAATTTGGTGAAACAACACTCCTAAGCCTTTAGAAAAGGGTTTTGGAAGTGCAGAACAGAGCCCCCACAGTGCTGCGGCCAAGTCGGCTTGTTCTGTGTGTGTAAATTAATCTGGAGCTGATCTGTCTGTGAAACTTTTAACACCAGAGCTGGAGCAGTTTAATGCTTGTGCCCAACAAACACAGCTTTGTGAGCCCTGCTGGGTTTTCAGTGCCCTATTCATGCTGCTGGTGGGAATACAATGGTGCTGTTAAAGGAAACTCCAGAGCCCAGACCTGTGCTGGTTGTTTGGTGACAAGTACAGTGAGGAAGGTGTTATTCCTCTCAAGAAATCAGACTTTTTCTGGAAGACTCTTCGTTCACAGACCTCGCTAATATCTCCAAGAAGGAAACCTGATATACAGCTTCACCCAAAGGAAGGAGGAGGGAATCTTTGAAGCTGCATCATCATTTGGCCTCAGACAGAACAAGGCAGTTGTCTGAACTTGTTTCAAATGTAGTTTTTGTGCTGCAGTTGTAGCTAAGAGTGGTAGGAGGAGTTTAAGGCCATTGCACAGGTACAGTCTATTTGAGCACACAGCCTTAGAAAAAAAGGTTTAAATGTTGTTTTTAGGCTTGCTGAAGCCTGAAATTGAGGATGTCTCAGTTTTAACCCTTGGTAAAACTGCTGGGGAGAGTGTGGGATGTCTCCAAGTTGCCAGTTCTCTAGGAAAATCACAGAAACCCAGACTGGCTTGAGTTGGAAGGGAACTTAAAGCCCATCCAGTGTCACCCTCTGCTATGGGCAGGGACACCTTTCCACTATCCCAGGTGGCTCCAAGCCCTGTACAGCGTGGCTTTGGACACTTCCAGGGATGGAGCTGCCACAGCCCCTCTGGACAGCCTGTGCCAGGCCCTCCCCACCCTCACAGGGAGGAATTCCTTCAAGAAAGGTGAGAAACAGCTCTCAGTACATAAATGAGTGATGACAGCATTCCTTACTAAGTGCTGGCCCCGTGTTGTGCCCATTTTTTGCCCAGGCCACAAGTGCACTTAGTCTTCACTTTGGATTTCTCAAATGTCCTACCTGCCACTCCAATCACACTTGAAAGGCCTTATCTGGAGGTGACGTGCAGCAAAAGAACATTCTGGACTTTCAGCAGCACTTCTGGTCTTCATTGTCTCCATGCTGGTACTCCAGACCCAGACTCTGTTCTGCTCTCTCAGAGCAGGTTTGAGATGATAAAACCACAGGGCCTGGACATCAACAGGGGAGTAGGCAAGAAAGGCCAAGTCATCATGTCATTTCTAGGAGTGAAATCCAGATGAATCAGTGAAAATTGAAAAATGTAATTATTTTTGTTGTGTTTGCCTTTAGTAGAGTAGCTGCCTGTGTTTTAGGCCTAATGGAAGCACCACCAGGATTCTCTGGTAGCACAAACTGTTGGAAACATCAACAAATTTTTTTTTTTTTAAAGTATACAAACATTTTTTAAATACACACAAACTGCTTTCCAATTGGAATCTTTTCCTTGCTGCAGCCCAGTGTTTGGAGGCTTTGTTGGGGAGATGCTGTGCCCTACGTGATCATTTTCCTTAATTTCTCCACTGTAGTAATTATGGTTTTGTTAGACAGTAAATGATTCAGTGTTCTCATTCCATGGGGGAAGGGGAGCGGGATGTTGAAAGAGGAGCATTGTCTGAGCTAGCAGGATTAGCGGGTGTTACCACCTTGCACTGATTGAGCACCACTGGTTAGAACAGATCATCAGCGCTAATTGCTGAAAAGCAGCCTGGCGTCACCCGGGTGGGGAGTGAGGCTCCCGGGGCTTCTTGGGGCGGGATTTGATTTGAATACAGGTGTGCCATCCACCTGATCAGGTGTCCTTCTTGGGGCAGGATTTGATTTGAATACAGGTGTGCCATCCACCTGATCAGGTGTCCTTCTTGGGGCAGGATTTGGTTTGAATACAGGTGTGCCATCCACCTGATCAGGTGTCCTTCTTGGGGCAGGATTTGATTTGAATACAGGTGTGCCATCCACCTGATCAGGTGTCCTTCTGTGGGGCGGGATTTGGTTTGAATACAGGTGTGCCATCCACCTGATCAGGTGTCCTTCTATGGGGCGGGATTTGGTTTGAATACAGGTGTGCCATCCACCTGAGCAGGTGTCCTGCCCTGGGCTTCCCTGGCTGCTGTCATTGTGAGTTCATCCTTTCCCTTGTGCTCCCAATGATCAGAACATTCCAGCTGGATTTGCTCGATGAGGATCGATTCTGTATCTTCTCCCAAGAAATTGGGAGAATCAGATGATGGTTTTAGTGGCGTGGGGGATTTTCACACCTGGTTTGTTCCAGGCCACTGCTTACCTGGGGAGGCTGAAGACGTCGCTGCGCCGGAGCTGTCGCTGCAGCAGAGGTGGCAGGAAGGAAGGAGAGCCTCTTCCTCCAGCCCAGCAGCAGCTCAGCTCACCCTCATCTCTCCTCTAAAGCCCCTAAAGCTGCTTCCCTTTGAGCAGAACCCCATTTCCTGGGCAGGGCCTCAGCCTGGGGAGGCTCAGCCTCAGCTCACTGCGGATATAGATAAATACAGAGTGAACGGAACAGAAATGGGTGGTGGCTGGGAGGGAGCCAGGAAGAGTCTCAACACTGTTTGTGTTTTAATTTCTTCCTTGGGAATGAGCAAACACCATTTTATAGCCAAATTATCAGCTCTCATTTGCTTTGCTGGTGTTTCTTTGTGGTGCCCTGTCTTGCATCTGCCTGGAGAGGGGTTGTGGTTCTCAGGGTGAGTTTTGAGCTCTCTGGGAGAATTTAGCACCCCAAGTGTCACAGAGTGTTTTATTTGTGGAATGAGTGACCAGGTTTATGTCAGAGGAGTGAATGGTTCCAGAGTTTGCAGCCCTATTGTCTTGGTGCACTTCCTGTGGCTGTAATTTATGATGTTCCACGAGAAAATCCACGTTTGTGTCCAGATCTCGCCATTTCCATTTCCTGTAGTTCAGCAGAAAAGGAATATGGTGAAAGAAAACTTCTCCCTTAGCTATTCTTTTGTGTCTGTGTCAGTGGATTGGTTCCAAATTTGGACTCTGCATGACCAGAAAAGAGGTTTTATTCAATAATTTCATTCCACCTGTGCCGTGTATCAAAGGCCGTGGCAATTTGGTAATGACAGTTGTGGTTGCTGTAGTCAGATCATCACGTCCAAGAGGTGACTACACCTGCCACCCAAGCCTGCACATGAGGTCTTTCCCAAGAGGACAATCCCTGTGTCCTGCTGGAGCTTTATTTCAGGTAATTGTGGTTTGGTTCACACCTGCATGGATGGTGCTCCAGAAAGAACTCAGATTTATCTCCTTCCCCAAACCTTGCAGTCCCTGCTGCCCAGTTCCACTTCAGTAGGGCTGGTCTCAAAATTGAGGCTTTGCATTTTCAAATCCTGTGCAGGTGTTTGAGACTGTCAATCTGTTTGTCAGAATAATGTTTGATCTATTTTTTTATGTTGTAACAACATAAAAATTCAGATGGAATTGGAAATTCAGCACTAGGAAGACAGAGCACTGCTGGGGAGACCCAGGAATCTATCAGCTTTTTTATATTTATTACTTGAATATTTCTCCTTGGAACTTCCCTGCTTTTGCCAAGTAGCATTAGGCTTTATTTTTTTATTGGCTTATGCTCAGAGAATCCTTTTTACAACAATAATATCAACAATGTGCACCACATGGCAGTTGAGGTTGCAGGCAGTGTTGTGGCCTGAATTAGCTTCTTGTTTCTCAGAAGCATCTCACCTCGGCTTCAGATTTCCAAATCAAGCCCAGGAACCATTCTGCTTCCATTCCAGTGTGGCTGGGTTTGTTTTATTGGTGGGATATTAATATGGAACAAGTAATTAGAGAGAATTCTCTGCTTCCAGCTTGTGAAACAGAATGGGGTGCTACTACTACATAAAGTTCTGGTATTTGTTCATAATGCACTTACATTATTTGTATGTGTTGTGTTCCTTAGTAACTCCAACAATTTTCTGTGGCAAATGTTTCATTATACGTAGTGTGTAACCACCAATGTGAAGAGTACAATTAAATCGTGTGGAGAAATTAATCACAGAATAACAACCTCTGAACAAACCTGTGGGTTGGCTTATAAGGAGAAATCCCTCCCCTTTCTGTGTTTTCCTTCAGGATTTTCCATCCCCTGGCTCCCAGATGGACATGAGTGTTCTGGCAGCCCAAAGGGTCACCTTGTCCTGGGGGTGCCAGGGCGAGGGAGGGGACGGTCACGCTCTGCTCTGGGCTGGCCTCAGCTCTGTCAAAAACACCTGAAGCTGCTGGAGAGGGTCCAAAGCGGGGAGAAGGGGATGGGGCAGGGTCTGGAGGAGAGGCTGAGGGCTCTGGGGAAGAGAAGAGGGGAGAAGAGACTGAGGGGAGACTCATGGGGGGCTGCAGCTTCATCCCGAGGGGCAGCTCCCATCTCTGCTGCCTGTGACCAGGGACACGAGGCAACCACTGGAGGGATATCAGGAAAAGAAGAATCTTTCTTTTCTTTCCCAGAGGAGTCTGGCACTGCCCAGGCTCCCCAGGGAATGGGCACGGCCCCGAGGCTGCCAGAGCTCCAGGAGTGCTTGGACAGCGCTGCCAGGGATGCCAGGGTGGGATTGTTGGGGGGGTCTGTGCAAGGTCAGGAGCTGCACTGGATGATCCCTGTGGGCCCCTTCCAACTCAGGACATTCCACAATTCTCTGAAAACGGCCTCTGAAGGCCCTGCAGTCACTCAGCACGTGGTGCTTGGGCACGCTGGAGCTCAGCTGGACGTGTCCCCCTCCCTGCAGGTTCCTGTCCTGTCCTGTGAGCAGGGTGAGCATCACCCGAGCTCTGCTCTGCAGCCAGGCACTGCAGTCACTGCTCGGCTTGGCATTTCCCTGCCTTCTGGACGTTCTTCTCTTCAGCTGCTGGATTTGTTTGGGCTTGTTGTGCCCTGACTCAAACGTAGTGTTGGAGGAGTGAGATAAAATTCTGTGTGCAGATGCACACCCTGCCCTGAGCCGCACGAGTAAGAGACGGATGGAATCATGGAATGGTTTGGGTTGGAAGAGACCTTAAAGCTCATCCTGTTCCACCCCTGCTATGGGCAGGGGCACTTCCCACTATCCCAGCTTGCTCCAAGCCCTGCCAGCCTGGCCTTGGGCACTTCCAGAGACTGGGCAGCCCCAGCTTCTTTGGGCAGCCCATGCCAGGGCCTCAGCACCCTCACAGGGAGGAGTTTCTCCCCAGTATCTTACCTAAATCTGTGTCAATCTGAGTCCCACTCCAGCTCTGAAACTCCTGGTATCAGTGCTGAAGTGCCACGGATGTTTGAGTGCCCAGCACTAAGGAGTGGAGTCCATTCCCTTTCCAGGAATTTCACAAATCACCTTGGCAACCAAACTGGGCGCTCAGCTGGGATATTTGAGCAGACATTGGTGGTGTTGGGCGGCTCAGAGCCTGAAGCCTGTAATCCCTTTTGTGGTGTGGAGGGGACTGGCAGGAGGATCCTCTTTGGGGCAAACCCTGTGGCCGGAGCTGCTCCCTCTCCCTCTCGGCAAAGAAAACATCCTGTTTGTGATCACTCACTTCTTGTCATCATGTAACTGTGGCTTGACTTTAGCTTGATACCAAATAATTCTGTTTTCTTCGTGCTGTGTGTTTGATGGCTCCCCATCCCTGGGAGATGGGAGTTGTGAGTGCCAGGCGGGCTGCGAGGAGGCTGGAAATGCTGCAGGGCTGTTTGTTTTAATCCCTCCAAGGTTCCAGTCTTTCTTGTGGTTCTGATGTAATGTGAGAAATTAAAACAAAAGACAGCAGCCAGATGGTGCATCTCCAGGATCAGACAGATTAGTTTTTTAAAAGAGGGAAAAGTTTACAACTGCTTATTCTGGTCTCTAGAGTAATCACTCTAATAATAATCACTCAGAGGGGATTCTCCCCTCTGCTCTGCTCTTGTGACAGCCCACCTGGAGCCTTCTGTCCAGTTCTGGGGGCCCCACCATAAGAAGGATGTGGAGCTGTTGGAGCAAGTCCAGAGGAGGCCACGAGGTTGATGAAAAAGGGACTGGAGCACCTCCCTTGTGGAGACAGGCTGGGAGAGCTGGGAACGTTCAGCACGGAGAAGAGAAGGGGCTGTGGAGATTTCACAGCACCTTCCAGGGTCTGAAAGGGCTACAGGGAAACTGGAGAGGGACAATCCATCAGGAACTGCAGTGACAGGACAGGGGAAATGGGTTCAGACTGAAAGGGGAAGTTTAATTTATATAATTATTATATAATACTTTATATATATGGAAGAAATTCCTCCCTGTGAGGGTGGTGGGGCCCTGGCACCTGGATCATGTCCATCCTTACCTCAATTTCTGGAGATCCCTTAAGCAGCTGCTACTCGCTTTGTTTGCTGTTTGTTTAGTTGAAGATGAGTCTCTGAGTTTCCCCTTCACCCTTTTGGTTGGGAATTATCCCACTTTGTTCACATAAGTTGTTTTGTGGTTACAGAATATTTTCATGCACTCCCAGTTTCCCTTTTTAGTTTTTCACTGTTTTGATATTCCGTTTAGATAGCTGCTGTGATCCAAGTTATTGCATTTAAATAGTGGCTAGTGTAGGTCTCTGATCCCAAGGGAAACTGCACAAGTTCTGTAATATGGAGCTTTGAAATCCTAATGTGCTCAGATTTATTGAGTTTCAGGTTTTTTTCAGCTGTGTTCAGGTGAAACCTTCATGGCACTGAAAAAAAAATCAAGCAGACCTCAAATTGCAAAATTCCAATGTGATTAAATGAGGTTTCTTTGCTTGTTTTTAGGGGACATCACACAGAAGGGGTATGAGAAGAAGAGAGCAAAGCTGCTGGCTCCATATGTTCCACAAACCCAAGGTAGGTCCTTGTTTTGCCTGGAATCATCTCCCACTCCCCTGGCTCTTTGAAACTCAAGGATCAGTCATGAAGGTCCTCAAGAACCATTCTGGAAACATTCTCCAAAATTTCTGTGCTGTGTCCTTCAGCCGTCTTAATGCCTTGTTGGAGAAACATTAGGATTTTTATAATTTGTTGCTTTATTTTGCCAGAGTTGCTGAAGTCACGTCCTTTGGGTACAATTGTTTCCTTTGGTTCAGACATCCAGAGCAGCTCAGCTGGTTGGATGTGGGATAATTATATATAATTGTAAACTGAAGGACGTGGCTGAATGTGTGTCTAATCATTATTTTGGGGCTTACCCAGAATAATTGTTACTGATATGCTGAGATGTTCAGCCACTAAAAACTGATGTGTCTGGTTCTGATTTTGTGCGGTGACTGGATATGACAGGGAGTCCTGAATGGACCTACTGGAATTTACTGAGCCTGGTCTACTGCCAAAAAAAAATTGATAAAGAAGTGAAAGCTCAAAGTGCATTTATTGCCCATCAACAGCACGGGACTGGGGGAAAATGACAGCAGCTCCCTTCAGGCACTTGATGGGGGAAAATAAAGTTGTCATGTGGCAACTTCCTGGCTCTCCCACCCCAAACCACTGCCCAGTTCTGCTCTCCAGCTGGCTCTCAGGTTGGATTTGCTTGTTTATTCATCTCAAGGGGGGCTCTTTGAGATTGGGTTTTATACAGTGTATTTTGTCTGAGCCAGGTGCTGAAGGGAGCAAAGCGAGCAAAAATGTAATTTAGCCTTCAAAATGGAGATTTTGTTGCAAATACTCTCCAAGTGCTGAGGACTCCCTGCAGCAGGATATGATGGGAATCTCAGCGACTTGGTTGTTGCCTATTTATCAAATCTATTTCTGTTTCTTAAAGAAACCAACAACTAATATACACATGCTAATCCCTCTTGATAAGTAGGCATTTGTTGGGCAGGTTTTACAGTCCTCAGGCTAGCATTTGTTCCAGTGGTGATCTCCAGCCTGAGGAGGAAATGGGGAATCCTTGGGTAGTTCAGGAACTCTTGGCAGCCCTGCTTTTATCCCGAGTATTCTGGAGTCTGAAGATGATACAATCCTGGCCCCAACCCTGGCACCGTGCACATGTCTGATTTGTCTCAGAAAATGTTTAATTAGGAGCTGAAAAAAGCGTTTGGCAGGACTGGGCTCTGCTGTGTTAATTGTGGGGCTTTGAGAGCTGCCGGTGGAGCTGAGGTCCGGGCAGAAGCCCGGGAGGATGGAGGTCACCAATTAACCAGAGGTTTGATTGCCCTTCCGGCCCAGCTCTGCAGCTTTTCATCCATCTCACACCCAGTGTCTGGGAACCTCCTGTTGCAAAACCCCAGGGAAGTCATGCGTGAGGGACTCGGAATCAGGTCACCTTGGTAATGAGAAGAAAATTCATTTAGTCCACAACAACAACAACAAAATACTCGGTGCTGGCGTTTCGTGCCATTTCTGGGAGCACTGGACTGGTGCTGGCTGGTGGAGTGTCTCCATTTCATGGCTGTGAAGTGAGAGGAAGGGAGGGAAGGTGGCGTGTCAGGGCATGTCATGATCATTGAGGAGATTCTAACTGCTCCATCTGCCCTCCATTCACATGGCCTCCTTATTCAGGAGTTAGGGCAGCACTGTTCATTACCTAAATATGCATTTTTTTCCTGGTGCAATATCCACTAAATCCATCTAACTGTTAACTTCTGTAAAGTCTCTGCAATCTGCAGATCCCAAAATTTGAAGTCCATAATTCCAGGGAGTTTTCCATTATGGGGTCAGCAGCAAGCACAGCAAATGAAGCCCATAGAGTTGGGCCAGGTGTCCCTGGGTTCTGGGCGTGGGTTCAGGCTGCCCTGGAAACCCTGGAGGCTCAAGTTGCTTATTTCCATGTTTTTATGGCTATGTAGCTTGAAAAAAAAAAAATCTTCAAGGAATAGCTGGTCCAGCCCCAGCACTACTGCTGCATTCTGTTTGCAGGCAGTGGAGTGACAGGTTTGCAGCTGCTTGCAGCATGTGGCACTTGCTCTCCTTGTTATTCATGCAAACATTTATCCTTGTTGATCTTCTACTAGTTCTGAATCTGTAAATCGTTGGCCCTTCACCAAAACACAGGAATCACAAAGCAGTCAATTCTCATTTGAAGCTAAAGACAGTCAGCAAATCCATGGCATCCTTCAAGCCAATCCAACATAATTCATTTTTCATCTCTCTGTCATATTTGTCATGTTTCTGCCAGCAGAAAGTGCAGCTGTAGCAGGATTATTCTGAAGGGAGCTCTAAATAAATCACCTGTCACCTGCCAGGCTCGGCTCACTTGTGCTGCTTTGTTGTGTAACCATCAGTGATTTACACTCCTTCCCCCTCTGTGTCTGAGCGCTTTGTGAGGCCACTGGAACATGTTATTATGTCAGAGCAAAATATTGAAACAAAGAGCTTGTTCTCTGTGTGTCATGTCACTTGGAGCCACCTCTGATCCCTTCCTAACTGGAATGTCATGTTTGCCCTGTGATGCCCCGCAGAGAGATGAGAGGCTTTTACAAGACTTACGAAAGAGAACTGAATATGAATTTAATAATTCATTTAAAATAGTGTTAAATCTGCTGCTGACATCTAGTGGGTGCCTGAATTCATAAATACTCAAGTGATCAGGAAACATGAAGCTTTTCTGTTTGGTCTGTGAAGTCGTGTTGTTTTTGGATCAAAATAAAACCGGGCTGGGTTTGGTGAAGGCAAATAAATGCTGCAAAGATGTTAAGCTGTTATCAATGGAATGTGTTCCAGAGTGACAGGAAGGGCACAAGTTGATGCTCTTGGATGTGGGTGAGCTGAGATTTTGAATTCATGATCTTGTTCTGGAGCCCATGTCCTGCACAGAGATCTCTTTTCCTTTTCCATTCAGCTTTTTGCCACCTGCACATTTGCACAGGGGATGAGTGTGTTTTGATAAGCAAATACAGGACTCTGATATGTGTTACTGTATCCAAAAAACACCAGTGGAAAGGGGGAATAATTGTTTGTCCCCCTAGTGTGGTTTGAGGATTTCTTACTAGCAGATCTCCTCTTTAACTAGAAATAAAGGTTCTCAGTTTTTGGCATGGTAGTTTAAAGAATCATGAACAATCCACAGCTAAGTGGGTTCTTAGTTTGCTCTAGCATTCAATAATATTCCACTAATATTTTGCTCTTTGGGATTTTAAAAGGAGATGAAGGAAGATGAGGAATTTTAAAAATGCCTTTCTACAGGAGAGATGTTGAGGGGCTGGGGTGTGTCCAGAGATGGGAACAGAGCTGGGGAAGGGGCTGGGGAACTCCTGAGGGAGCTGGGGGGGCTCAGCCTGGAGAAAAGGAGGCTCAGGGGGAACCTTTTCACTCCACAACTCCCTGACAGGAGGGTGGAGGAGCCAGCTGGGAGGATTGGGTTGGACATCAGGAGGAATTTCTCCATGCAAAGGATGGTCAGGAATTGGAGCTGCCCAGGGAGGTTTGGATTCCCCATCCTGGAGGTGTCCAAGGAAGGGCTGGAGGTGGCACTTGGTGCTCTCGGCTGGGGACAAGGTGGGGATGGAGCACAGCTTGGACTCAGTGGTTTTGAGGCTTTTCCAGCCTGAAGAATTCTGTGATCTGTGGAGATTCCTGCAGCTAGCTCAGCGTGATTTGCTGTTATTTTGAATCCCTGAGCTCAAGGCACTCCCCCAAAGTTGTTTACCTAAAACCATACACCTCAAGAGTGGTGTAAGTGGACTGGAAGCTCAGAATTTGTGGTTTCCACTCCATTTCTCTGATCCTTTGGTAGTTTGTGAGAATTCTGAAGCAGCACATACAGATTACACGGTTCTCTTGGTTTTGCCTGACTCCAGGTGACAGCCTGGAGGAAATTACAGCTGGGGGACCTCTGGGTTTTAGTTTTCAAAACTTCCCTCTGGCACACAGGTTCATTTTAGCATCCTCCAGTAGCAACAATTCCAAGTTACTCTTGCTGAATTATGTAAAATTATACTCTTTATCAGATTATCTATTTTGCTTCCTGTTTTAATGAGAAAAACAAACTTTTCCTGGATATAAAGCCACACACTGGATGCGCTGAAAGCCAGAACCAGACAGCTGGAGGTCCCTTGAGTTTGTGATTAATGAGAACAGCAAAGGCTCTTGCTGCTGGTTTATTATTGGTTTTGCAGTCAATAACAAGCTGGTCACTGGGACACGAGTGACAAACCAGCTTTGTGACATGCACAGCCCTGCCATGGGAGAAGGGAAGAATGTGGTCCAAAAAAGCTCCTTTTATTTCCCTCTCCCTGTTTTCCAGGGGTTGATCCAGCACTACAGAAGGAATCCAGACCTCAGATGCCCGTTCCATCTGCAGCTCCAGCCTCAGCAGCATCATCCTCCTCATCCTCATCCAAATTCCACCGAGCTCGCTCAGGGGGAGCCAGGGATGAACGTTATCGATCTGGTAAGGGCAGGGACAAGAATCCCCTGGATTCCTCCCTGTGGAACTTCACTTTTGTTCATGTTTTTTGGGCCCTGAAGGTGTCCTTGGATCACAGGCCCAGAGGGATTGTTTTACCTAACTAAAATGTGAAGACACTTCACATGGAGTTCAGAGCTATGCAATAACGTAGTACAGGATTTGAAAAATAGAAAAATGAAAATCTGGAGGCATCGCCTTGGTGCTGTGCTGGTGCTGAGGCACTTCCCTCTCACAGATATCCACACGGAGGCGGTCCAGGCGGCGCTGGCCAAGCACAAGGAGCAGAAGATGGCCCTGCCCATGCCCACCAAGCGCCGCTCTACCTTCGTCCAGTCCCCAGCAGATGCCTGCACTCCCCCAGGTGAGCCTCTGTGGCATAGAGGTAAAAATATTACTTAAAATAAAATTTTCTTCAAAATAAAATTTTAAATTTTATTTATTTATTTATTTATTTATTTATTTAAAAATTATAGTATTTATTAATTTTCATTCATTTAAAAATATTTCTAGTTTTATTTTTAAATAGTTATTAATGATTTTATTTATTTTACTGTTTATTTTTATTTTATTATAAATAAAACAGTTACTAAATAATTATAATAATTATAATTACATTTCTATATAATTATAATATATTTATAAAATCATAACTTAAGCCCACCACTTCAGCTAAGTAAAACTAACAGCTAGGCTGTTAAGTTCCCATGTAAAAAAATTATAAAAAAACAATTTATGTAATGATCTATTCTTGTAAAAAAACAGTTTACACCTATGAAGACAAAAATTTTACCCGTAAAAATCCTTAAAGAAAATATATAAACCTCTGTGGAAAGAAAAAGCCTTAACACATTCACACACAAACACATTCTAAACAATAAACTGAGTAGCAAAAGAGTTACTAGCCAATTAAACCAAATAACTTTTAAAACTATATAAAAATAGACTGTAACATTAAAAAATCAGCTTTTCTGCATTAAAAAACCCTAGAATCCTGTCAGTTTCTATTACACCAAAGCTGTGCTGGCTTCCAAACCAAGGGGCTGCAGGGCTCCCAGTGTTGCAGCTCTTCAGGGAGTCTGTCAGGGCTGGGAAGTAACCTCTGTTCCAGGAGTTCCTAAAGAACCACGTGGTGGGATCCTTGGATGTCCTTGATGTCCTTGGATGGTCCTTGTGGGTCCAACTTTGGACCTTGGATCGTTCTTGTGAGTCCAACTTTGGACCTCAGATAGTCCTTGTGAGCCCAACTTTGGATCTTGGATGGTCCTTTTGGGTCCAACTTTGGACCTTGGATCGTTCTTGTGAGTCCAACTTTGGACCTCAGATAGTCCTTGTGAGCCCAACTTTGGATCTTGGATGGTCCTTTTGGGTCCAACTTTGGACCTTGGATGGTCCTTGTGAATCCAGCTCGGGATGTTCCATGTGGTTCAAACTGGCCAGAGCTGAGCAGGTCTGGACTGAGGCCACTTCTTCCCTCACACCTGTTTCTGATGGATAATTCACATTTTGATTTCATTAATGTTTAATGCTCAGCACACAAGAGGAGGGTTTGCAAGCAATGTTTGTTTGTGGGCAAGGACCTCGGAGGGTTCTGGTGGGATTCCACGACTTGCAGGACTTCTCTCAGCCCTGCCACGTGCTGGCTGCAGCAGAACCCTGGGTGACACGGTGTCTGTCACCATGCATGTGCAGCAGAATCAATAACCCTCTGTTTTCCAGCAGCTGGATGCACTGCTGACAAACGAGTCCGTGTGGTTTTTGGCAGTCACTTCTGTGTTGTGTCTCATTGTGCAGAAGCATCGCAGCCATTTGGATTGACAAAAGTCATCCGAAATGTTATGAATCCACATCTCCTGGTGAATTCATAGCTCTGGAACTGCTCTGCTAGGCCACGTCACTCCTCCTCCTCCTCCTCCTCCTCCCTGTTTCCTGTTTTATCACACTTCCCTTTTCCCTTCCTCTCTCCGGGGGGCTGATGCATGTTCCTGGTGTCTGCTTGGGTCTCAGCTCTGTGCTCACTTGTCCAGGACTGCAGCACACCCTGTGCTGGGGAGTCACACCACGAGCATGGCTGGAGCCGGGCTGTGCCTCAGCTCCTGGCTCCGTCCCACTCTGGCAAGTGGGCAGAACATGATTTAGTACCTTGATTTACCACTCGAGTGTAGGCGGAAAATCACTTTGAAGAACACCTAAATTTTTAGGCCAAAGCCACCTGTGTGTTTGTATTTAGCACTGTACAACTCAGCATCTCAAGAACTGAGTGCTTGCTTCGTGGTAATTAAATAATTCGTTCACAATTTTGGGACAGCTGAGGTATCTGTGCTCTGGGACACACAGGAAGCGGTTCCTTGCTGTAGAATTCTGTTTTGTTTTGGGGTTGGGCTTTTTGTTTGTTTTCTGCAATTGAAAGGGCCCCATTTAGAGCCCAGACAAAAGCATTTTCTGCTGTGGCCTTGGCACAGTTGTTTCCTGCGTTTTCTTTGTTCCCTGGGACTTTGCAGTTTGACAACAACCCTGACCCCTCACTTTCCAGTTCAGAATAACCAGAGTTAGGCAAAACAGCATCTGATATTATGGAATGTGAACAGAAAAGTAATGAGAGTTAAGTTCTAGGCTTGGAGACCCCAGGGGAAGGATGTTGTCTGAGGAGGTGAATCAAACAGGGGTGAGTGTGTTCCCACCAACAATTCTGCTGCTTTAACCTCTGGTTTGGCCGATGTGGCAAACAGATCTTCCTGTGAAAGGCTGTGCTGTTGATATGTGATTGGAAAGAGCATGTTCAGTGCCATGTGCTTTTCCCTAAGCAGCTAGATTTTCTTTCTGCTTCCACACAGACACGTCTTCCGCCTCCGAGGACGAGGGCTCGCTCAGGCGCCAAGCTGCTCTCTCTGCTGCATTGCACCAGAGCTTACAGAATGCTGAGTCTTGGATCAACCGATCTGTTCAGGGGTCATCCACATCCTCATCAGCATCCTCTACACTTTCCCATGGAGAAGGCAAAGGGACCAGTGGGTCACTAGCTGATGTATTTGCCAATACTCGAATAGGTAGGAGCTGGGTACGAACAGAACGATCGCTTCGAGTCCAGACTGTGTTGGTAAAGCTGGAGCTGTCCCTTGCAGAGGGGAAACTCAGAGCAAGAGTTTAGCTGGTGTTGATGGAACTTGCTAGGATTGGTTGGAGCTGCACTGTCACGTTGTTGTTTTCCTGAAGAGTTTCAGAAGATTGAGGTGGTTGTAAAAGGGAGAGTGGGGAGCAGGAGCTTCTGGAAGCAGGGAAGAATCCAGGGACAGTGTGGACAGAGCAGGAGGCACAACTCTCTGTGTCCTGTGTTGCTTTTTGTCTCCAGCTCTTGGGAGCTCCCGTGGGCACAAAGCTGCCCGGTGCAAGTGGCATTTTCATCTGTGTCCTGAGGAATCCCGTAGGGGTGTCTGTGCCTGTGGAGTGGGGAAATGCTGTGTTTAACATCCTCATTTTGCTCTGAGCCCCCGGGGTTTATTGTTTGAGTTAGATCAGGAAAGAAAAAGAACCAAATCCAGCCGTGTGTGTGAACAAATCATTAAAAACTGTCATTAAAAAACAGGGTTAGAGGAGTAAACTTTAGTCCAGCCCTTCCGTGGCTGTCTGAGGAGCAACCAGAGCATTCAGGTACTGAGGAGATGGAGCAAAATCTACAGATCTGGATACCCCAGGCTCAGTTTTCTGAGGCTCTGAGGTGCTCCTTGCTGCTGATGCTTCTGTATGAAATGGCCAAGTTTGTTTTTGCTCTGTGTATGTTTGTCCTTTTTAGCTGCTGGTGAGGAAATTCCTGCACCCTAGGACATTGTCTGTATTTCATGTGCTCTCTGCTTCTGCTTAACTGGGTTGGGGCAAGCAGTGCATAGAAGTGCTGGTGATTTTATCTTTCACTTATTTGTCTTTTTATTGCTGTTATTTTTGTTTGTTTATTGGCTGGGATGCAAATTGTTTCCTGAAATGGAAAACTGAGGAGATTGCCCATAAAATGTAGTCAATATAATTAATGTCTTTGAAGCAGAGAGGCTGTTTTTAATTGGAGCATGCAGAAGGCCACATTACCTTTTGCAATGAATTAAGGTAACACAGCTTTTTACCTCCAGAATGTCTACTATCTAATCTAATTAGTGTCTTATGCAAAATAGAAGCTTTGAATCTTTGTCAGAATTTTATTTGCCACATGCGTCCCGTGTTAACACCTGGTTTAAATGAATAGAACTCTCACATACACAATTCTGTACATTTCTTTCTCTCGAGCAATAAAAAGTCCTGCAGAGGTTTGGATTGTACAAATCCACATCCTTCCCAATGATTTTAGAAGTTCAGTGCATGAGAAATATTCCTTGCCACTGTGTCTCCAAAGGGATGCAGAAATGAGTTCTTTTTTCTCCTTAGAAAAAGGGAAATGAACACAGAATCAATCACAAAACCCTGTCAGTGGGAATTATTTGGGATTTGACTCAGACCATCTGTAAAACCCAACCCATAGTTTCAGATTGTTGGGTTTTTCCTTTGTAAGCAACAGTTGCTGGTGCTGTTAAGCCAGAATAGAATATTCTTGCCCTATCAGATGACTGAACCTGCTGGGTTGTGTAAAGAAACCCCACATGAGCAAAAATCCCTTTTTTGAGACAGTTGACTGGAGAATTCCTGCAGGATGCAGTTGCAGCCTCGGCTGAAAGGCAGGACAGTGTCTTGCAACTTGAAGCAGAAGTAAGAGCCAGCTCCCACTGTTTATTAGATTCATTCTGTAGCTGCTGGACGAGCTCTGTAACCACCCAGCTGGAAGGGATTGAAACCCAACACAATTTTTGCTGATCAAATTCCCGAGTGTTTTGTTTTCAAAAGCCCTCACTCACAAAAAATCTAAATAGTAGAATTCTAGCAAGAGAGATAAGTGCATAGGTGAGAGAGGGATTTGTTCTGGACTTTGGATGTTTCAGAGCTCACGTGAATCTCAAACTTTTAAAAATTTATTTATATTTTTTTTACAGTACTAAATGTCAAGAGATTGAGCTTCAAGGTTAGAAACCAAGAACAGGAATTCTGTTTTGCTGAAGCACTTTCCTGACATGGACAAAACCTTGTGCCTTTGGTGTTTGGTTTCCAGAACAGATGCTGTTCCTCTCCCAGAGCTGCTGAACCTTTAGGAATCAGTTTAGCATTAATGAGGGTTCCCGTACATCCAACCCATTCAATCCTTAGGATTATTGGGAACGGCTGACTGACACTTTGCTCTTTGAGGGGATAATAAAAGGTGTATTTAGCAGCTTTCTTCTTTTTCTAGAAAGTTTCTCAGTCCCTCCAGATGTCACAGCAACTACCTCCACCCCCTCAGCGCGGCCGGCAGCCGTCGACCTCCCTCCCTCTGGGATTGTGAAGGGGATGCACAAGGGATCCAACCGCTCCAGTCTGATGGACACTGCAGATGGTACGGAGCCCTCGGGGCACCCGGAGCCTCAGCAGGCTCCAGAGAGGCCTTAAATCCCACCTTTTGTTCTCCCAAGCCTGGCTGAGCTCAGAATTCACAGAATGTCTGGGTTGGAAGAGAGCTTCAAACCATTGAGTCCAACTCCTCAACTCAACCCTGGCACCCAGTGCCACATCCAGGCTTTTTTAACACATCCAGGGATGGTGACTCCAGAACTTTGTCACTCTTTCTGTAAAGAACTTTTTCATAATATCCAACATATATTTCCCTTGGTGCAGCTTGAGGCTGTGTCCTGTCATTCTGTCAGTGCTGCTTGGAGAAAGAGACCAACCCCACCTTGCAGGGAGTTGTAGAGAGTGATAAGGTCACCTCTGAGTCTCCTTTTCTCCAGGCTGAACAACCCCAGCTCCCTCAGTCATTCCTGAGCCATCATCTCATTTAAGCTCTTCACAAACTCTGGATGGTTTCGGTGTTGGCATTAAGATATTCAGTTGTGGCGTTGGAATTCCGGGGAATTCCTTCATGGGTGGGGTGGTCAGGCTCTGAAGTGCCCAGGGAGGTGGGTGGAGGAGCCCCAGATCCCTGGAGGTGGCCGGGGAAGGGCTGGAGGTGGCTCTCACTGCTCTGGTCTTTCCCTCCAGGTGTTCCTGTGAGCAGCAGAGTCTCCACAAAAATTCAGCAGTTGCTGAACACCCTGAAAAGACCTAAAAGACCACCCCTGAAAGAATTCTTTGTGGATGATTTTGAAGAAATTGTGGAAGGTAATAGCACAAATAATGGTTTGGTGTGCATTTGTTAAAATTGATGTTAAAATTGGGAGCTGAGTTCTCTGTGCTGCTGTTCTCAAGGCTGGCTCAGATTCACTTCCATGAGCAGTCTGACACAAAACCAGTGTTGGAAGAAATTCACTGTTCTGCTGAGCTTTTGGGGACCTCCTCAACACTAAACTTCTTTTAAAAATATATAAAAGAAGACTATTTAAAAATATTTTTTAAATATTTAAATAGATTTTTAATCCCCCTCCTTGTTTGCTTAGGCTTCTTTAATTAATTTCCCAAAGGGGATTGTTGTCACTGGTAATTCCATTCCAGAATTATTTTGTTTTCTTTTCTGCATTCTGGGTTCCTTTCCCTACTGATGTGTTGAACACCTCCTGTGAGAAGCCTCAGTTTGTGATGTCTTGTTCTGTGTGACTTCCCAGGAAATGGGGTGGAATGGGCTGTTGAATGCTTTTCCTTGTTTCCTTTAGCTTTATTTTCAGTTAATTTCAAGCTGAACTGACAGGTGACAAATGGGCAAAGATGAGGAATATATATTAGATTATATTAGAAATAATATATTTGTTATATTTTATTTAATTTCTATATATTAAAATATAAAAAATATATAAACTTATATTTAGTTATTATAGATATGTAATTATTTCACATATATAAGCAAATATATATATAATAGATTATATTAGAAGAAGCAATAGATACTGGAAATAATATTGAATTTCAGATATATAATTATTTTATATATATGTATATGTATACATATATATAGAAATAATATATATAATGGAATATGTTACAAATACCAATAGGCACTGGAAATAACTCTGTCTTTTCTCAGTTCCCCAGCCCGACCCCAACCAGCCCAAGCCCGAGGGCCGGCAGATGACGCCGGTGAAGGGGGAGCCCCTGGGGGTGGTCTGTAACTGGCCTCCTGCCCTGGAGGCAGCCCTGCAGCGCTGGGGCACCACTCAGGCCAAGTGTCCCTGTCTGACGGCGCTGGACGTGACAGGAAAGCCGGTTTATACCCTCACGTACGGTGAGTTCAGCCTCCCCTGCTCAGCTGCCGCCACAGAGCAGCAGGGGAGGCAGCACAGGGTTTGGAGGGGTTGTAAAACCCTCTTGGTCTTTGGCAGGTGGTGGGCAGAGCAGGGAAGTGTGAAAAGGCCAAGGTGTGAGCTGTTCTCCTGTCTGCTTGATCCAGAGCTCTGCAAGTCTCTGTTCCCTGTGTTCCAGGCAAACTGTGGAGCAGAAGTCTCAAGCTGGCCTACACCCTGCTGAATAAACTGGGGACCAAAAACGAGCCCGTGTTAAAGCCTGGAGACAGGGTAAGGACCTTGGGGCTCTGCGGGGTGAAACTGGGGGTTTGGGGGCTGGAACTTTGCACAGACACCATAGTGAGACTCTAACCCCAGGGACAAGCCTGCCTGGGACAGTGGTGTGATTCTGCAGGGTTCTCTGTGAGCAATTCTTTGGCTCTGGGTTTTGAAAACATCTGAGGAGAAGAGCACACACCTCTGAGAGAAGTGCAGGGTTTGATCTCTGTGTCTTGGCTGTGTGTGAACCTTCACGTGCCTGGGCACTCTGTGAGGAGCTCAGGCACATTGCATACATTCTGTGTGAGGAAGAGTGTGAAATAACCCCAAGTTTTCTGAGTTCCGGTCACCCTAGATGTGCATTTTGAAATTTGAAATTTTGTGGGTTGCAGGTAGCCCTTGTGTATCCCAACAACGACCCCGTGATGTTCATGGTGGCATTTTATGGCTGTCTCCTGGCTGAAGTGATCCCAGTGCCTATAGAGGTACCTCTTACCAGAAAGGTAACGTTGATGGAACTTGGAGCAGTGATGTGGGATGGAAACCAAGTCAGGCCATCAGCCTCTGACAGCATTTCACAGCCTCCAGCTGCTGCCTGAGCAGCTCTGGAACAGCAAGGACTTTTGGGAGCTTGGACTGGCATTTAAAAATGGAAAAACATATTGATCAGAGCTGTGCTGAGCAGCTGGAGATGGTCAATTCTCCTAAATGATGCAGTCTTCGCTTCCTTATCACAAATAATTTATACAGAACAGATTAGAGTGTGGATCTGCCCCCTGGCTGATGGGAGGGGGCTCAGTCCAGCCTTGCTGAGCTCTGATTTTGCTGGCCATGGAGGTGCTCAGTGTTCCTGAGGACATTGAGACACTTCTTGTAAATTATTTGCTCAGCAAAGTGTTTCATTTACCCTTATAAGAATTTTTGCACTGTTGCCATGATATTGCTGTGTCAAGAGCTGTGTGAAACTAAGATTTCATAAGAGGAAACAAAAACAATGGGATCATGGCAAACATTCTGGCAGGAGAGGTGGGAACGAGCTGGGAGCTGGTCTGGGAGGTGGCAGCGAACTCAGGGGGCACTCAGGGACTCACAGAGCTTTGATTTCATTCTCTGCACTGTGACAGACTGCTATAGCAACCAAATGCAAAATTAAAACTTCTCCGGTATTTGCCCAATCAGTTTCTGAGTGAGCCTCCTCATTTTATCATTGTGCAACAGAAATTGGCTCCAGGGGATGGAGAGGTCTCGTTATGCCAGTGTAATTACATGTTTTGCTTTTTTTTTTTTGCCTCTCAATTCCTCCTTGCAGCATCTGGGTTTCCATAATGCCAGGAGATGGGGTGAGCTCCATGCCTGGGTGCTGGGCAGGAGCTCTTGTTTCCCCTGGATTTCACATCCAGTGCATTTTAATCTTGCCAGTGCCGTATTTCATGGGGTCACAGCATGCTTTGAGTTGGAAGGGACCTTAGGGAGGATCCAGTTCCATCCTTTGCCATGGCCAGGGACACCTTCCAGCAGCCCGAGTCCCTCCGGTTGTGATTCTGTGATCCTGTGTGGGAATGAGCTGTTTTCTTCTTTTCCTTGCCATCCCTTCCCCCAGTCCCCAAAGCAGGATCAAACCTTGGATTTTGATTAAGGGAAAGCTGACTTTTGTCATCTTTGAGCAGGAGTGACTTTTCCCCTCTTCCCTCAGGATGCTGGTGGGCAGCAGATTGGTTTCCTGCTGGGGAGCTGTGGGATTGCTCTGGCCCTCACCACTGAAGTGTGTCTGAAAGGGCTCCCAAAAACCCAGAATGGAGAAATCGTGCAGTTTAAAGGTGAGCTGGTTACAGACTGGCTTTTGATTGTACTTTTGCTGCAGCTGAACCATCTGAAAGGAGCTGTCAGGACTCTGAAGGCACTTGGGGAGTAAAGGGGCAAACTCCTGATCCCATCAGCAAAATGTTGTAGGATTTGTGTTTGTGGTGTCTGACACAGCTGCTCTGGTGTTCTGGGGGTCACAAGGAACCACCTCCCAAGCCAGGGTGGTGCTCAGGTCCCTTCAGTGACACTTTGGCAGGTTCCAAGGCAGTTTTATTCACAAGCTTTATTTAGGAGTGCTGCAGGGATCTTCCCTGAGGAGAGGAAGTACCTTGTTGCCCACTGAACTCCCTGATGAGAAATGAGATGAACCTTCTGGCTGGTAGCTGGGCTTGGCTTGGAATTTTGCTTGTGTAACTGAACTTGGACAAATGATGGGGTTTAGTGTATTCTTGCAGAATATAAATCCCTCAATAAATAAACTGATATTAATGTACCGTTTAATTTTGGCTCCAGGTTGGCCCAGACTCAAATGGGTTGTGACAGATTCAAAATATCTCTCCAAATCTCCCAAGGACTGGCAGCCCAACATCTCAGCAGCAGGAACTGAGCCAGCATATATTGAGGTAAGTGGTGAATGGGGAATGGAAAATACCTTCCGTGAGCTGAATTTAATGTTCTAACCACCAGAGAGACAATGGTTTCACCTCAGTCCCTTAAACTTCCCACTTTCCTGCCACTGAAACAAGCCTTGCACCGTGGACATCCTGCTGTGAAGCTCAGTTCGGGTTTGAATCCCTTCGTGGCCTTGAGCACTGCTTGGAATAAGCTGGAGAATTGTTTTTGTTCCAAAAAAATGAGGGATGGAGCTCTGAGCTCTGAGGTGGTGCTTGGTAACACCCAATTCTGCCAGTGCCTGAGCCAGCAGCAGTTGGAATTCTCTGTTCCTGCAGCAATGCTGATTTTTGTTCTCTGCCAGGAGGTGACTTGTAGAGATTGTGTTGGTTTTCTCAGCTTTTATTGAGGGGTGTTTTAAAATATTTTATTCTATTATCAGTCTTGATGAATAGTGAGACACAAAAGATGCAAAACTCAATGCTATTCTATCAGAAGCTAACTTATTTTCTGGTTACAATACCTTATAAATTACAATACCTTTTCCAGCTTGTTAGCTACACAATGCTGCAATTACTTCTAACACCGCCTCTGGTTTTTCCTACGTGGTCCTGCTACAATGCATCTTTCACAGTTCTAATTCTCTAAAATTATGTAAGCTTTCTATCAAATTTAAAAATTCTTTACAAATCTATTTCCCAGAGGATTGCAGCGGTTTCAGTGGTGGTTCAGCCATCCTGAAATCACAGATTGGCTTTTCAGTGTGTTACAGGAGCAGGAAGAGATGTGGTGAGCAGCAGTGACAGTGAAATAAACACAAACACCTTCATTTTTTTCTCCCGTCTCCATGGAGATTTTCCATGTGTGCCACCACAATAACCATCTCCTCGGGTCTAAGCTTTCACACAGAGAGAAAACTTAATTTTCACATGGATTCTGTGATTGAACTTCCTTAATTTCTGTCTTCCTTAAGTTCCTTTCACTTCTCTCCTGTGCAGTACAAGACCAGCAAGGAGGGCAGCGTCATGGGTGTCACCGTGTCCCGTGTGGCCATGCTGGCTCACTGCCAAGCCTTGTCTCAGGCCTGCAACTACTCTGAAGGTGGGTGAGGGCACAGAACATCACATCCAGTGGTTTCCTCTCATATCTTCAACAGCTCTCCCTGAGTAACTAATATTTACATCCAAAAAGAAGTAAATTTGAAAGTGCAGATTAATTCTCCCCCCACCCAGAAGTGAAAATTAGCTGTGATTTTTTAATCCAAACTGCATCATTTTCACTGCCATGATGAAGAGGAATAAAAAGGGAGATTTATATAATTTATACGAAGTTACTGAGTCTGTTCTGATGAACCAAAAGAGGAGCAAATGAATGAAAAATGGAACATTTTCCAACAAGCTTGAATCCCCTCTCACTGCACTGATGGCCCATAGAAATGTCTTTCATTGCTGATAGTGTGTAAATCCCAAAATTTCTGGGGCTGGGGCTGTTCTGGTCCTGTGAGGTTTTTTGGGTAACCCAGAAATGGAGATTGGAAGGTGCTGGTGGTTTTCCAGAAGGTTTTGCTGTAGGTTATGGTTTATTCTGGTCTGCCTTGTAAATCAAGCTAATTCCTACATCCATGAGTGAAACCATTTCTAGAGCTGTAGGTCATAGTGCTTTAAAATGCAAAGTTTGCCTTTCAGAATCCATCACTGGAGCTCCCATCAGTGCTGAGAGTCAGGGCTGGGATGATCTCTGGCTCCCCTTCCCTCCCCTGCTCGTGCATAACGAGCGTCAGACCCTCCCTGTCCTACTGATGGACATCTCAGGCTGGAATGGGATTTCCAGCTGGCAGCTGGGTTTCCAAATATCATTTCCTTGCAGCATTCTGGGCATGTTGCTGCTGAGGAATGGACGTGCAGTTGTTATTTTGTGTGACAGGGAGCTGTGATCAGTAACACCTGTAATCAAACAGGGCCCTGGCTGCAGATCGGGGATCTTCATCCATGTGCACATTCCAGCATCAGCGATGGGCACAGCTCTGCTGGCACTTGACAGCTTCCCCTTCTTTCCCCAGGTGAAACCATAGTGAATGTGCTGGATTTTAAGAAGGATGCAGGGCTGTGGCATGGCATTCTAACGGTGAGTTGGTTCCAGAGCTCTCTGTAATGACAGATTAATGATTAGGTGGGATATTAGGAAAAATTTCTTCCCTGTGAGGGTGGAGAGAGGCTGGCAAAGAGTGCCCAGAGAAGCTGTGGGTGCTTTTGAATCCCTGGAAGTGTCCAAGGCCAGGTTGGATGGGGCTTGGAACAACCTGGGATAGTGTCCCTGCTATAGCAGGGGTGGGACTGGATGAGTTTTAAGGTCCCTCCCAACCCATCCCATTCCAGAATTCTGTGATTCTGTGATAACAGTAGCACTGGAGTCCATGGCTGGGAGCATTACCTGTTAAAACAAGCATTTATCTCCCTGCCAGAGCTGCAGTTCTCTGGGGGAGCAGCAGAATCATCCTGACTAAACCTCCGTGAACTCTTGATGATGTGGAAGTTGATGGGCGCTGAGGGTGGTCCTTATTTCTAATAACTCAGTGAAAGGTTTGTGATCCTTTCCTAACAATCTCTTTCCTGTTTTTCAGAATGTAATGAACAAGCTGCACACCATAAGCGTGCCCTATTCTGTGATGAAAACCTGTCCTCTCTCATGGGTGCAGAGGGTTCACGCCCACAAAGGTAACTCGGGGTGATCCACAGCTTCAGCTCGGAGTTCTCAGGGTCCAAGAGTGAGGGGCATTAAAATCTCAAATCCCTTAAACCCTTCTTGCTCTTCATGCCAAATCTCAAGGGCCAGGAGTTTCACTAATGTACAAAGGTAGTTATTTTTATTTTGCAATGTTGATATGATTTTCTAGATCCTCAGGTGGGGCTGGAGCTCGTGTCTGTAAGACTCAGTGGGAGATTTTAAGCCCCCAGTCATGTGGAGACTTGTAAAACTCCTTGCATTGGTAACCTGCCAGAGGTTGGAACAGGAATGTGACAGCTTGGGAGGACAGGGGACTTGGCCATTTACTTCTGTGCACAAAGTCCTAATGCCATGTCAGTGGTGGGGATCTTGTGACTTGGAGCCAGTTTCTTTTACGAAACCAAGAAAAGGGTAGAGTGCAGCAGGAGCTCTTGGTGCCTGCCCCCCCTGAGGGCTTTCAGAGGGGGCTAATGATGTATGGCCTTTGGAGGAGGAGCTGTGATGATGACAGACCCTGGCTCAGGTGGTGGCAGTGCCACAGCAGATGCCATTGTGCGTTGGCTTTGTCAGTTATTTCAGGCTTCCTTGCTTAGGTGAGAATTCTCTCATTTGGGGATCTCAGACCATGCGAGTTCCACAAAAAACAGCTCTTGGAAAGCTTTGATTTGTCCTGAGGTGGTGTTTTTGTGTTGGCTGCAGCAAAAGTTGCTCTGGTGAAGTGTCGAGACTTGCACTGGGCCATGATGGCCCATCGGGACCAAAGAGACGTGAGCCTGAGCTCCCTGCGGATGCTGATCGTCACCGACGGCGCCAACCCCTGTGAGTGCCCCAGCCCTGCCCCAGCCCTCCCTGCAGCCCCTGGCATCGGCATCAGCTCCCACTGAGCTCTCCCCTGGGCCACAGCTCTGGCTCCTGGTGCTGGGGCACAGCACAAGGGTGTTTCAGGGTTTTTGTCTTGCCATCCTTTGGGCTGTGAGAGATCCTGCAAAGCAGGGAAAGGGAGAGTTAGGTGCAGGGCAGTGTTTATAAAATCAGAGAATTGTTCAGGCTGGAAAAGACCTTTAAGATCATTGAATCCAGCCCTTAACCTAGCACCATGTTCACCACTAAACCCTGTCCTCAAATGTCACGTCCACATGTCCTTTAAATCCCTCCAGGGACTGTGATTCCACCACTGCTCTGGGCAGAATCCAATGTCTGAACATCCAGTCTGGGCTTGTTCCATTGCCTGACCATGCTTTGAGTGAGGAGATTTTCCCTAAACCTCCCCAGCACAACCTGAGGCTGCTTCCTCCTGGAGTTTCCCAAATCTTCCTCCTGAGCCTTCCTGTAGATGGGCATGAAATTAATATCTGTGAGGTCCTAGTGGCATCTTTTCTTTCTTCCTAGGGTCTGTTTCCTCCTGTGATGCCTTCCTGAGCTTGTTCCAGAGCCATGGGCTCAAACCAGAGGCGATTTGTCCCTGTGCCACCTCCCCCGAAGCGATGACCGTCGCGATCCGGAGGTAACAGATTGACTCATCCAGCCTGGGCTTTCTTCACACTTGGGTTGGTCAGAGTTGAGTTAAGCCTGTAATAAACTCCTCTGACATTTACTCTGTGTGCTCAGGTACTCAAGCTGCTGAGCTTTAAACCTCCCTCCTGAGACCCAAGTGATTTCTGAGGTGTGTGACAGCTCAGCAGTGCCTGGGCTCTGCTTTTCCTCCTCCTGATTGCCACAGCCTGGGAGGTGTTCTGAGTCTATTTGAGATCATTTGGACATTCTCGTACTCTCTTTCTGACCATTGCTGCCTTCTGTAAGAAGCAGCCCTGCAGTCGTGGCCTGGGAGCTGGGGTTTGCCATGGGGTGAGATAATTAGCTGGCAGTGCCCAGGAACACAATTCCTTGAAAGGGCTTGAAAATTTGGGTGGGGATCCTTAGTGCCATCACAGTTTGAAATGATTATGCAAAGCAGAGACACTGAGACTCTTTCTGTTGCTGGGCCGTCTCCATCTGAGTCTAACATCAAGCCTGGGTGCCCGATTGAGTGTATTTATTCATTTTATGTCCTCCCCAGGCCTGGAGTCCCCGGGGCCCCTTTGCCAGGCAGAGCCATCCTGTCCATGAACGGGCTGAGTTTCGGTGTGATTCGGGTCAACACTGAAGATAAAAACTCTGCTCTCACTGTCCAGGATGTTGGGCACGTGATGCCAGGAGGTAAAAACAGGCAGGAGGCTGATGTGAGATGGTTTTGGGGATGTTTCAGAGCAGAATGGGTCAATATTCTCTCCCATATCAGCCTCGGTGTGGGATAGGTGGGGCAGTGCCAGGCTCAGTCATTTCTGTCACGATTAAACGTGTCAGTTCTCACACAGGGCAAAATCTGGGAGCTGTTTCTAACAAAGCCTGATTTGTCCTAGGCATGATGTGTATAGTGAAACCAGATGGGCCACCCCAGCTCTGTAAAACAGATGAGATTGGTGAAATCTGTGTGAGCTCCAGAGCAGGAGGAATGATGTACTATGGGCTGGCAGGGGTGACAAAGAACACTTTCGAGGTATGTCTAGCAGAATGCATCTTTCCTGCCCCATTTTCTGTGTAAAACTGGTGGTGTTGTAACTGAAGTGTTAATGATGGTTTTTATGAACGTGCGCTGGAAAACTCCTTGCAGTTAGAGACACTCAGAATCCCCTCCAAAAACCCTGGCTGTACCGAGGCTTCCCTGCCCTTCTCCTCTTCCCTTCACTCACTTGATGTGCAGTTATTGGGGTGGTTTTTCTCCACGATTTTGGGGTGGTTTGGGAAGGTTTTTCTCTCCAATGTCCTCCCTTGTGTTGCAGGTGATCCCTGTGAACTCCTCTGGCTCTCCAGTGGGGGAAGTGCCCTTCGTGCGCTCCGGCTTGCTGGGCTTTGTTGGACCTGTACGTGAGGCACTCAGAGCCTGCGCTGCTCTGGCCAGGGAAAAGCTGCTGGGGAGGGAGGATGTGTGAGGAGAGCTCGCTGGGAATTCCTCACAGTTGCCTCCTTGTCTTGCAGGGCAGTTTGGTGTTTGTGGTTGGGAAAATGGACGGGTTGCTGACGGTGAGCGGGAGAAGGCACAACGCCGATGACATCGTGGCCACCGGGCTGGCCGTGGAGTCAATAAAAACAGTTTACAGAGGCAGGTCAGCACAAGAAACACCATCACCTGCTGCATGCAATAAAGCAAAGCACAAGCTGTAGTGTTTCCTTGGATTTCTCTGTGGTAGCTCAGTTCAAATGAACATATTTTTGATTTAGGTAGTAATTGCCTTGATCCTGCCCAACACAGATCTTTTTCCCAGTGCCCAGCCTGGTTTTTCATCAAGTCTGTGCTTTAGGGAGAGCAGTCAAGTAACAAGATAAGTCACATGGAGAAATTAATTCTCTGTCTCTGCAGAGTTGCAGTCGTTAGCTGCTGGCTGGTGCAGCAAGGAAGAGTTTCATTAATGTCCAAAGATATTTGATTTTTATTTATCAGTTGTGGATGTAATTTTCTAGATCTTCAGGCAAGGCTGGAGCTTCTGTCTCTGAGATTTAGTGAGAGATTTTAAACCATCCTGTAGGTGCCTTTAAATCTCCTTTCATTTGGGCTTTGCCAGAAGTTGGAACAAGAATGTGACAGCAGGTTGGGAGAACAGGGGACTGTGCCATATGGAAATTCCATCAGAAAGTGGAATTAACTCCTTAAACACTCTCCAGTCTTTCCTTTTGACTCAACGTTAATTGTCTGATGCTTTTTCTCTTCTTTTTGCCCCATGGTTATTTTAACAAGTGTGAATTCTGTGAACAAACTCTGTCTTTCATCTCTCCTTGGCTTGCTGTTGCTGAGGAGTGGAGCTGGAGTGTGGCTCTGCCCTTTTCCTTAGGATTGCCGTGTTCTCCGTGTCGGTGTTCTACGACGAGAGGATCGTGGTGGTGGCAGAGCAGAGGCCAGATGCATCTGAGGAGGACAGTTTCCAGTGGATGAGTCGGGTGCTGCAGGTACAGCCAGGGGAAATCCTGCTGCTTTTGGGGAGTGGGCAGAGCAGAGGCCACTGATGGCCCCAGGGATGGAGGTGCCACAAGCTTTGCATCCCTCTTGGCACAAAGTGTTGGTGCGGGGTCACAAGCTGTGTCCAAGCTGTTCTGTTGTGTCCTGAGGGAACTGGAGTGACAGGACAAGGGGAATGGCTTCAGAGTGAAAGAGGGGGAATTGAAGTTAAATTTTGGGAAGAAATTCCTCATCCAGTCTGGGATTCCATGAATCCCAGAGAACAGAGGGGCTCTTGCCTCTCAGAGCTGCAAAGCAGATGCATGCTCAAGCGTTGGAGTTCTGCTTTTATTCAGGATCATGTGGAGCTCAGAGTTTGGCTTTAAAGCCACCCTTTTCCTTGGAGGTGCATTTTCAGCAGGGACCAAGTGGGCAGGGAAAGGCCAGAACAGCTGAATGAGTGTGGTCCTAGAAGAATGAGTAGCAAGTCCTTCCTTTGAGAGCTGCCTGCGCAGCGTTTGTGTCGTTCCAGGAATGGCATTCAGGGAGTGAAGTGTGCAAGCTGGGGTGGAAAATCAGGGAAGTACCTGGTGCTCTGAATAATGGATCGGATGCCTGAATGCTGAGGCGGGCAGGAGGGAACAGAGTGTGATGGTTGAGAGCAGACAGATGGATACAATCCCGAGATCAGAATCGTGTGATTCATCAGGCAGCCGTGGGTATTTTGGGATTTTGGTCACGAAAGATTTAAAAATGGATTTGGTGTCTATGAAACGGGCTGTAAAGGCAGGGATGTTCCCAGCACTTCAGGCTCACTGCAGGACTCGCTGGTGGCACGCAGGTCAAATGGGATGCCAGTGATTGACTCACAAGCCCAGGGATTTGTCTTGCAGTGTGTGAGTGCATCAGCAGCCTGTGTCCAGCAGTGCCAGGAATGCCAGTGACCATCTCTCCTTTCTCTAGGCAATTGACAGCATTCACCAAGTGGGTGTTTACTGCCTTGCTCTCGTGCCAGCCAACACATTGCCAAAAACTCCGCTGGGAGGGATCCACATCTCCCAAACCAAACAGCACTTTCTGGAGGGCTCTCTGCACCCCTGCAACATCCTCATGTGCCCACACACTTGTGTGACCAACTTGCCAAAGCCCAGGCAGAAACAGCCAGGTGAGCTGAAGCCCTTTTGTTTGGTGGTGTTGAAGTGGGGCTCAGTGCTCAGCCCCAGG
Organism: Taeniopygia guttata; assembly: GCF_048771995.1. Taxonomy (NCBI): domain Eukaryota; kingdom Metazoa; phylum Chordata; class Aves; order Passeriformes; family Estrildidae; genus Taeniopygia; species Taeniopygia guttata. The sequence goes on from NC_133054.1 coordinate 5,261,523, forward strand.
AACCCGGGTGATGTCCCACTCCCTGTCCTGCTGGGGACCAGGGCCTGGCTTGTGCCCCGTGGCTGGGGCGTGTTCCAGGCCTCTCTTCACATGTGTTAGCCAGGAATTTTAATTCCCACCTTTGAACTCACTGAATTCTCCCTCCTGATGAGCAGAAACCAGCAATGCCTGCTGAACTCCATCAGTGAGGCTCATTCCCAGGAGCGGTGGGATCTGCAGGGACTCCCTGTGCTCTGCCCCTTCCCAAAGTGCTCCTGTCTCTCCACAGGTGTGGGCCCTGCCTCTGTGATGGTGGGGAACCTGGTTGCTGGGAAGAGAATCGCTCAGGCCTCTGGGAGAGATCTGGGTCAAATAGAAGACAATGATTTAGTTAAAAAGGTAAAGCAGAGTTTGTGACTGAGAGTGGGAAAGGAGTTTTCCTTTCCCACTGCAGAGCAGCAGTGGGGAGCACTGAAGGAGAAGCTGGTGTTGAGTTCCTGCCTGTCTCTTCCAGCACCAGTTCCTGACAGAAGTGTTGCAGTGGAGAGCGCAAGCGACTCCTGACCACCCACTCTTCCTTTTACTGAATGCCAAGGTACAGTCAGTGCTGAGTTGTTGGGTTTTAGGGTCCACATGTTATCCAATGCCAGCTGGAGAGTCTTTAAAATCTTTTGCCCTCTGCAGTGCCTCTGTTTAACCTCTGTATCAAATTTTGCCCATAGATTTGTAACTTAAAACTTGACCCTTTGACCCTCTAGGTTCCTTCAGCAAATGACTCTCATGGTTTGACACTTCATTTTAAAACTGAGCGTGTTTGTAGGTCCCACTGGTTCCTGTATCAGTTAATGGTGTATCCCTTGGTGCCACCATCCCTATCAATGGTGTTGAGTATATTCTGGCAAGGTTCTGGTGCAAGAAGACCTGAACTGACTCCCTGGAAGGTAGAATTTTCTAGAGCAGACCTAACTCCATCTCTGTCCTTTGATACTGTAGTGGATGAGTGGCTCACTGGGCGCCAGCAGCCTTTAGGTAGAGATAACTCATAGCTGTAGCCTCCTGCTAGCCAGCAAGCTTGGGTTTACCTCAGAGCAGCCAGTTTGTGTCGTGCCAGCCCCTGTTTAGAGCATTTTTGTCTCCTTTTAAGGGAACCACTGTGTGCACGGCCACCTGCCTTCAGCTGCACAAAAAGGCTGAGAGAATCGCATCAGTGCTGTGTGACAAAGGTCATCTCAATGCAGGAGACAACGTGGTGCTTCTTTATCCTCCTGGTGAGTGAGTCCCCCTGGGGAAACACAGCCTGGCCTTGCTTTGGAATCTCCCTGGGATCTCAGTGCTAGTGAGAGGTGCTCACTGGTGTGTCCTGGCTGACTTTTGAGGTGTTTGATGTTCCTTTCCTCTATGATGGAGATGCTTTGCTCTGTGGTTCCTCTGCCCTATCCCAAGCTGTCCCAGCATCCTCGTGCTGCCCGTGCTGCTGGGCTGCTGCTGTTGCTCACCTGAGCTGTGGAAATCCCAGGGGAGGAGCAGCACTGCCCTGCCGTGCCCTGGGGGACGCTCCCCAGTGTCCCCCAGTGTCCCCAGTGCAGCTGTGGTGTCCTTGCAGGCATTGAGCTCATCACAGCCTTCTACGGCTGCCTGTACTCGGGCTGTGTCCCTGTCACCGTGCGCCCGCCCCACGCCCAGAGCCTGGTGGCAACACTGCCCACAGTGAGGATGATCGTGGAGGTGAGTGACGGGTGGGCTGCAGGGGTGGCACGTGTGGCACAGGGACTGTGCTGGAGTGACACTGACCGCTGCAGGGGTGGCACGTGTGGCACAGGGACTGTGCTGGAGTGACACAGGCCCCAGAGGTGACACAGGAGCCACACTGACCGCTCCAGGGGTGGCACGTGTGGCACAGGGACTGTGGCTGGAGTGACACAGGCCCCAGAGGTGACAAAGGAGTCACACTGAGCGCTCCAGGGGTGGCACATGTGGCACAGGGACTGTGCTGGAGTGACACTGACCGCTGCAGGGGTGGCACGTGTGGCACAGGGACTGTGCTGGAGTGACACTGACCGCTCCAGGGGTGGCACGTGTGGCACAGGGACTGTGGCTGGAGTCATGGGCCCCAGAGGTGACACAGGAGTCACACTGACCGCTCCAGCCTCGTGCTCCAGGGGTGGCACGGTTGACCAAGCTCATGGTGCCTGTGTGAGAGGGATGGAGGCACACCTTGGAGCTGAGGGACAGTGTTGTCCTTCATCAAATGCCAGAGAGAACCCCCTCCTCACAGAGGAGTGCAGGTTCTTGCTGAGAGCACCAACATGCTGTTGCCAGCCAGAATTTTACCTTGAGACTTCTTAATGCTGAGGAAGTCCAAATCCTGCAGTTAAGTGACTTCCCAAGCCCAGTAGCCGGGAGACAGCATGGGGAAGAAAGCTGGATCTTGCTGTGACACCTTCTCACCTGCTCTAGAGGTTCTGACAGGGTCTGTGCAGGCTGGGCTGCACTGGGGGTTTAGTGAAAGGGCAGCAGAGCAGAGTGTGCCAAAGGCAGAGAAAGGAATTCAGGTTTGCTGAAAGAAACTGGGTGTAGATGCTAAAATAGTCACTGCAATCAGCTCTTGCAGGGGCAGTGCTGCTGGGACATGCTCTTGCCTCTGTGTTTCAGTGAGTTTTCATCTTTGCAGGTCAGCAAAGCCGCCTGCATCCTCACAACCCAGACCTTGATGAGGCTGCTCAAGTCCAGAGAGGCAGCTGGGGCTGTGGATGTGAAAACCTGGCCAACCATCATCGACACGGGTGAGCTCCCTGCCAAGAGGCTCCTTGAAGTCCTGGGGAGGGGTGGCTGGTGACTTCCAAAGGGACTGGCCTCCGTTTCATTGTATGGCTCTTGAAAATTTGTTTGAATATGTACAAAGGCTGTCCAAGATGTGCCCTTGTTCACTGAGAACTCTTCAGTATTGAGCTGTGCATGGGAAATGATTGCAGTGATTGCTGGAGACAACCTTAATTGCTTATGACAAGAGAGAGTTGGTCTTTTCTCCCTTTTCCTGAAAATAAATAATTTTCTATGTGGGAGCTTTGGCAAGAGTTTTGCCATACTCTAGCCTGTCTCTTCTGGAAAGAGAATTAATACAAAGCTTTTATCTTCCATCTCTGGTGTTTCAAAAGTTGAGTTCTCCTTTCAAACACCAGTCAAGTAACCAAAATTAACCCCTTTGTTTCTCTCTTGCACAGATGACTTACCCAGGAAGAGGCTGGCTCAGATCTATAAGCCACCCACACCCGAAATGTTGGCATATCTAGATTTTAGTGTTTCCACCACAGGCATGCTCACAGGAGTAAAGGTATAGTAACGGGTTAGGAGGTGGGCATTCGTGTCTTGTATTGCCTGACCCTCTGAACCACCTCCCGTTGACCTCCACCTCCAAGCTGTAGCTTAAACAAAGACTCTGATTTTCTTCTAACAAAGCTGTGGGCTTCAGTTCACCGAGTTCTGCTGAGGAGGGAGACAGGTCTGCGCAGTGGGATCAGGAATTCTGCTCCTGCCTCCCCCTGGAGAGCTGCCTTGGGAGAGCAGCAGAGCTCTGAGCCCCACCAAGAAAAAAGAGGATAAGAAACTAAAAAGGAAAGCCTCGGATTGTTGTTAAGGCTCACGTGTGTTTGGAGTTGGAATCCCAGGATGGTCAGGGTTGGAAGGGACCTCTGGAGATCCCTCAGTCCAAGGCAGGGTCACTCAGAGCAGGTGGCACAGGAGCACGTCCGGGTGGGTTTGGAATGTCTCCAGAGAGGAGAACTCCACAACCACCCGGGGCAGCGGTTCCAGTGCTCTGCCACCTCCGTGGGAAGTTCTTCCTCATGTTGAGGTGCAACTCAAACAACTCAGTTTCAAGTTTAGCTGTTGGTGTCAGAGCTCTGCAGTCTCTGCATCTGCTGTGGAAGCTCAGGAGCCCAACCCCAGCCTTGCCTGCCCACCAGCTCCCCAAGAACTGCCTTTGCTCTCACCTGGGGGATGCCTGGGTGGTGCCCTGGGCCCCTCTCAGGGTCTGCGATGTTGGGATGCCCTAAGATTGTCAAAGTCTTTGTTTCCCATCCCGTGCAGTTAATGAAGGAGTCTGAAATGTGTAAGACATGGAGGACAGGAAGAAGAAGAAGGATATGACACGCGTAAATCTTTCTATCTTGACTCCTTGAATTTTAGTCTAAAAACTCAAGAATTCTACTTTTCCACTTTGTGTTAACACAAAATATCACACCACTCAAGACTTTTGTGGCTTGTAATTCTTCATGCAATCGTGGCAGCTTTTTCTAAGGGGTAAACTCGAAGCTGTCGGTGTTTCTGAGTTTGTGTCAAGGTCTGTGAGCCCCTGCCAGGGTCTGGAGGCAGGCACAGGGGTGTCCTGGGCTCGGCCAGCCCCAGCAGTGTCCCCTGTGTTGCAGATGTCCCACGCTGCTGTCAGTGGCCTGTGCAGGGCCATCAAGCTGCAGTGCGAGCTCTACTCCTCCCGGCAGATTGCCATTTGTCTGGACCCCTACTGCGGCCTGGGATTTGTGCTCTGGTGCCTTTGCAGGTAGGATTTCGTGTGGGGAGAGGGGCAGCTTAACTCTTGGCTGGTTGTAAATGGGAAATGGGTGTAATTACAGAAAAACGTCATTTTCAGTGAGGGGGAAATTTGTCTTGGAGCTGACAACAGCATCTATGTACTCATCTATTAGTCTGGTACACTTGAAATAATTTATCTTATTACTTACACAAAATAAGAACTCATTTACATTCAGTAACCACCTCAGAATTTTAGTCATCTTTATTTTACAGCCTACTCCTGCATGATGTCTGAATTGCCCCATATAAAACGTGGTCTGTGTTCCCTTTTGCTGCAGATTAGCGAGATGTTATCCCATCTTGATTACGTGTGTTTGTGCTGCCAAATCTTCCTGGCTTCAGAATGTTTCTTTTCCCTTTCTTCCTTGATTACGTGTTGCAATAAGGGAGTTTTTGTTCTCTGTGGGGTTGAGCCAGTTCTCTTCCTTCACTGTCAGTGTGTGGATAAATTGTTATTCTTGTACAGTAAGTTGCATTTTTAAAATGTTGCTGCTCCAGTTTGCCTCAGCTGCAGTTCCCCAACCTGCCTTTGGACTAGCATGAATGTAATGAGCAGATACAGTAAATATTAATTTAAAGATAACTACAAGCTTCACTAAAATGTTTTCTTCCTTAATGTTCTTCACAGTGTGTATTCTGGACATCAGTCAATTTTAATTCCTCCTATGGAGCTGGAATCCAATCTTTTTCTCTGGTTATCTACTGTCAGCCAGTATAAAATAAGGGACACTTTCTGTTCCTATTCAGTCATGGAACTGTGTACAAAGGGACTTGGAAACCAAGTTGAAATGTTAAAGGTAAGAAACATTTCCTGAGTGTTACGTTATGTAAATTAAGGAAACTCTGGTAGTAAAGCAAAGTGATATGATTGTTAAATACAAATTTCCCTGTTGCACAAATCTCCAGGCCTCTCCAGAGGTGCTCCAAAAGCAAATTTCCAAAAGCAAATCTCCCTGGGAGAGGAGAGGACTAGGGAGGAGCAGGGAGCACCTGGCAGGGGATGTCAGGGCAGCCCTGAGCAGGAGGATCCCCGTGCTGCTCTGCAGCAGATTCCTTATGTAACAGTCTGCAGCGGAGCTCAGACCAGCACAGGACGGAAAGCACATGTCAGGAGAGCTGCTCAGTGGAGGTGTGTTCTCCTTGGAGATGAGAGAAGGGAAAGAATAGCTCCGTGCCATGCCCGAGGTGGCTTTTTCCCTGGGGTTTCCTGGAACAGTGGCTCTGTGAGATCAAAGCCCTGGCTGGCACTGAGCTCTGCAGGTGCCTGGGCTGTGGCACCAGGTGAGCAGCACGTGGGAGCTCCTGCCTGGTGCTGCTCAGAGCATTCACCACAGAAATAAATAATCATGGATTCAGGTGCCAGGGCTGTTGAAAAGTCAGTGCAATCCCAGTGGATGACTTTATTCTGCCTGGGCTTGGTTTGCATCTGGACAAGCAGTGACTCGGGGGTGTAATCTCAGCTGAGCAGCTGTGCTGAGAGCTGGGGCAGAGCAGGGAGCTCTGTCAGCTCAGTCTTGCTCTGGCTGCATTTCCAGCCTCTGGTCAGACACAATTTACAATTACAAACAGAACCAGAAAGAGGGAAAGTGACTCAGAACCCAAAGCCTGGGTTTGTCCTGCGTTTCCTGAGTCATTCCAAGGGCTTAGAAGCAAAGAGAAGTTGTTGAAGGGGGCAGATGAAGCCCTGCAGCCTTTGCCCCATGTCTGTGTGCAGGCCCGAGGCATTAACCTGTCCTGTGTCCGGACCTGCGTGGTGGTGGCGGAGGAGCGGCCGCGCGTTTCCCTCACCCATTCCTTCTCCAAACTCTTCAAGGACATCGGGCTCTCCTCCCGAGCCGTCAGCACCACCTTTGGCTCACGGGTCAACGTGGCCATCTGCTTACAGGTGAGGCTTCTCCTCGCTGGCGCTGGCACCACGTTCCAGGTGCCAGGCTGGGTTGGGTTCCACATGCCCCATCTATTGTAAGTGCAGGCGAACCCAATGGGAGGAAATGACGATGTCTGACTCAGTTCAGAAGGCTGAATTATTTCTTTATTATAACTATGCTAAAATACATCCATATCCTATATAAAAGGAGGATACTAAAACTACATACTACTTTCTCTGACTCTAACACAACTCGTGACCCTCTCTGAGTCCAGCCCCAGTGGGGCTGGATTGGCCACCAGGCTCAAACAATCCTCACCAGAATCCAACCAAACACTCACCCCAGGTAAACAATTCTCCAGACACATTCTACATAGGAAAAACAAGGAGCAGAAATAGAAAATGTTTTCTCTTTCATTTCTCTCTGTGCACCTCTATGAAAATCCTGAGAGTGAGAGAAACGTGCTTGTCACACCCATCTGCACACATTTCTGAAGCCCAACATCTGCCCTGTAGAGAACAGCTGGCACAAGATTGAAGCAGCTTCTCTCATTTTCAGCTGCCAAATCGTATCACAGATGCTCAAAACAAGTGGAACGTGAATCTTGAGCCGTTTATTCCCACATAAACAGTGCCTGGTTGCTCCAGGCTGGTGGTTGAGAGGCCTTGGGGTGTCTCCCCCCTCCCCAAGGCTCCTTCCCACGCAGGTGTTCCAAAAAGTCACCTGCTTCCTGAAGGGTGCAGCTGCAGTATGAGTTTATTGAGTAATATGAGCATGCTGAATCTGAGTAGGAATTTTGCTGCAAGAAACCCCTGGAAATGTTTCTGGGCTCGGGCAGAAGTTACCCTGACTGCTCTAAACACATCAATTATTATTGATGTATTTTTAAATATTGATGTGTTTTTAAGTATTGATGTATTTTAAATATTGATGTATTTAAAAATATTTTACATATTTTTAAATACATCAATTATTATTGATGGTTTTTAACTATTAACTCCTCAGGGAACATCGGGGCCAGATCCCACCACGGTGTATGTAGACCTGAAATCCTTGAGACATGACAGGTACTGTAAGTTCACTTCAACCAACTCATGAACTGTATAAAGCCCTGCAGTGGTGCTGAGTTTTCACACCACTCCAGACATTTCAGCTCTGTTTTTTTTCCCTGACAATGTTTCTTTTTGACCTTCAGAGTCCGTCTGGTGGAACGAGGAGCTCCGCAGAGCCTGCTGCTCTCTGAGTCTGGAAAGGTAATTCCACGTGTCCCCACTTCCCACTGCCTTTGTAGCTGGGAAGGACAGCCCTGTGCCATGGGAGGGGGTGGCACACTGTCCCTCTGGAAAGTCAGTTGGATTTTTAAGGAATTACCTGTTGATTTAGGAGTGTGTTTTGCTGGAACTGTTGTGGGACTTGGTCCATTTTGCAGTAAATGAACCATATGAGGAATGTGGGCTCTGGTATTCTTGAAATCAGGCTGTATTTGGGATTTACTGTAGCTCTTACTCCCTCACAGCTTAACTGAAAGAGGTTTTCCTGTAGTTTTTTAGCTGAATTCTTCAAAATCAAGGTCAGAATATCTTACCTGTGTGACCCTGGAGCCATGGAATACATCCATACCCTGATCTTGCCTTGCTGTACCTGTCCTGGCCTGTTTTATCCCAGTTTGTGATGTCCACGGGTGAAATCCTGCCCTGATTGACCAGCCTGTGTGTTTTATTCTGCTGAAGATAATCCAACATTTCCTTCTTGTGCTCTTTAGATTCTGCCTGGAGTCAAAGTGGTCATTGTCAACCCAGAGACAAAAGGGCCTCTGGGAGATTCTCACCTTGGGGAGGTAAGTGCAGGTTTTGCTCCTTGGGGACCTTTTCCTGCTGCTCCTTGGGCTTTTCTCTGCTGGGGGACACTTTGGAGTTGTGATACAGGCCTTTGTGAGATGAATTATCGCTGGAGCATTCTCAATTTGGGTATTATTTCACTGTCAAGTTTAAAGAAAACCCACTTGCGAAGAAGCTTGTTCTACCCTAAATCTTGCAAACTGGCTCCCAAAGAGTATAATTTACATTTGGCTTTTCCTACTTTGATTACACACCAGAATATTCATTTGTGTTGATGGATTATTATCCAGTTTTGAACTTGACATGTTAAAAATCCACAATTTATTTACACAGTGAATCCTCAGTTACAGTTACTGCAAGACTACATATCAAAGTGTATTTCTAAGATTCTGCAGAGTATTTGGAAATTCGAGCTGAATTTTTCTGATCTGAAAAATCACAGATAAAACACAGATAAAACCAGAACCTTGTTGTTGCAATTCCTTTACCCCCTCTATTGTAAATGCAGACTAATCCAATGGGAGGAAATGATGATGTCTGACTCAATTCAGAAGGCTGAATTATTTCTTTATTAGAACTATGCTAAAATACATTAATATACTATATAAAAGGAGGATACTAAAACTACATACTACTTTCTCTGACTCTAACACAACTCGTGACCCTCTCTGAGAGTCCAGCCCCAGGTGGGTTGGATTGGATTGGGTTGGGTTGGGTTGGGTTGGGTTGGGTTGGGTTGGATTGACCACCAGGCTCAAACAATCCTCACCAGAATCCAACCAAACACTCACCCCAGGTAAACAATTCTCCAAACACATTCCACATGGGAAAATCAAGGAGCAGAAATAGAAATTGTTTTCTCTTTCATTTCTCTCTGTGCTCCTCTATGGAAAATCCTGAGAGGGAGCGAAATGTGCTGCCACACACCTCCACTGGGCAGATTTCTCCAGGTGGGCAGCGTGGGGGTCTGAGCCTCTTTCCCCTCCCTGCACAGATTTGGGTGAACAGCCCCCACACGGCCAGTGGCTACTACACCATCTACGACAACGAGACCCTGCAGGCCGACCACTTCAACACCCGCCTGAGCTTCGGCGACGCGGCGCAGACGCTCTGGGCCCGCACCGGCTACCTGGGCTTCGTGCGGCGCACCGAGCTGACGGCGGCCAGCGGAGGTGGGGCTGGCACCGGGGCAGGGACACGGGGCATTGCCGTGGGAGGGCACGGCTCACAGGGACATGGACAGCTCACAGGGCATTCCCATGGGAGGGCACAGCTCACAGGAACATGGACAGCTCACAGGGCATTCCCATGGGAGGGCACGGCTCACAGGGACACGGGCAGCCTGGGCATTCCCATGGGAATCTTGTGTGGTTTAGCCAGGGCTTGCACCTGGGCACAGCTCACGAGGACAGGGGCAGCCTGGGCATTCCCATGGGATTCCCATGTGGTTTAACCAGGGCTTGCGCCTGGGCGCAGCTCTCAGGGACATGGACAGCCTGGGCATTCCCGTGGGATTCCCATGTGGTTTAACCAGGGCTTGCAGCTGGGCACAGCTCACATGGACAGCTTGGGCATTCCCATGGGACTCTCGTGTGATTGAACCAAGGGCTGCACCTGGGTTGATCCAGGCTGGGGGTGAGCAGAGGGAGCAGCCCTGGGGAGAAGGGTTTTAGGAGCTGGACATGCTCCAGGAACCCCCTGAACAGGGGAGGAGGGGCTGCCCCTCTGCCCTGCTCAGGTGAGACCTCACCTGCAGAGCTGCCTTCAGGCTGGAGAGGAGAAGCTTTTTTAATCAAAATTCCATTTATTTCCCCTCCTCTGCTCTCTCCCCAGAGCGCCACGATGCCCTGTATGTTGTGGGAGCCCTGGATGAGACCCTGGAGCTGCGGGGGCTGCGGTACCACCCCATCGACATCGAGACCTCGGTGTCCCGGACCCACAGGAGCATTGCTGAATGGTAAAACAGTCCTGGGCAGTGGGGCCATCCTAAACCAGCTGAAATGTAGCAGTTTAGGCAAACATGCAGGGTTTAATCTGAAAAAAAAGTAGGGAAATTCAGGGTTTTTTGTGTTGCCATCAGCACTTCATACACCTGATTTCACTTCTGCAGATGAGAACAGATTCTATGTTTTCTGACAAGCCTTAGTTCAACACAGAGATGGTGATTTCCTTCTCTGGGGTGTAAAGAGCCATTTCTGAGTTGGTGACAGCAGCACTGGGTTCCTGTCTCATACCTGTATTGCTGAGAAAAGTCTGATTTTTGTCACATCAGGACCAAGTCATGTTGCAGTTAGGTTGGAAATACAACCCAAAAAGGAGATGGTATCCATGTAAGGATACAGCACTGGAAACTTTGGATCTTTGTGGCAGTAACTTGGTTTTTGTGTCGTTTTTCCCCTGTCATTTCAGTGCTGTGTTCACCTGGACCAACCTGCTGGTGGTGGTGGTGGAGCTGTGTGGCTGCGAGCAGGAGGCTCTGGATTTGGTTCCTCTGGTCACCAACGTGGTCCTGGAGGAGCATTACCTGATTGTGGGGGTGGTGGTGGTGGTGGACCCTGGAGTCATCCCCATCAATTCCCGAGGCGAGAAGCAGCGGATGCACCTCCGGGACAGTTTCCTGGCGGATCAGCTGGACCCCATCTACGTGGCCTACAACATGTGAGGGGAGCAGAGTGATCAGGGTGCTTGTGCAAGTGAAGCTGGTGAAAATTACTAATACTTGAGCTAAAGTTTGAGGTTGCTGCCACATTCCCTCCCTCCTGTCCTGGGGGTTTCGGTCCTGCTGGGGTGAAGGAAATGGGGGAAGCAACAGCAAACGTTTGTAACAGTTTACTGAACCATGAGCTTTAGAGAACTGCAAAGGGGGAAAGTGTGTGAGCTACCCAATCCCCAAGGCCTTTACAGTAGTGTTACTTTTTCACCCGTTGTACATATTTGTATTTTTATCTAATCCCAGGTTAGGATTCTATAAGGGGTGGGTTTATTTAGTTAAGATAATAAACTATTAAGAAAAAGGGTCATCAGAGTTCTGCAGTTCCCTACTCCATGATCTCATTTGTATCTGGAGCTGTTCATCCCACGGGATCACACAACTTATTGACAATTGTGCCATGACCAAATCAATAACTTACAGAATCAGAGTTACTTATTCATATAGAGATTTCTGGAATTTAAAAAGAATTTTTGCCTATATTTTAAATATGTAAATATTATTATACATAATTCACTTAGATAGCAAATTAACTTGGCTAGTGAGGACAGCTGAAGGTTGATGTTTTTAAGGACAGGTGACTTTTGTGGTCCTCAGCATCCTGGCATTGGCTTAGACACAATGTGAGATGCTCCCGCCTTCCCCGGGTTTCTGATTTCATTTGTGTCTTTATTCTGGCCAGAGCCCTTTGGTTTTGAGGCACATCTTTCTCCAGGAGGCTGAATTCAGCATGGAATTGGGGAGAAATGGCAGGGCAAGGAAGGAGCTGAGGGACAGCCTCATCCTGTGGCTCCAGGTGTGGAAAGGAAATCCCGGTGAATTCCCTGCTTTTGCCATTCCTCTGGGATTCCTTCAGCTCCCTGAACTGCTGTGAAGAGGCTTTAGTGGAAACTGGGAGCAACCAAAAAATGCTCTCCTCAAAGCATTCCCTGAAAGAATTCCAGGTTTAAGCCAAGACACAATTTTTCTTTTACTGGAGGATCCAGTAATTCTGGCAAACACATTTTTAAATAACATTGTGAAAGCTCTTATCCCAGCCTGTGTCAGCTCCAGCATTAGGGAATGGGAAGAAAGAGAAACCTGAAAGCAGCAAGTCCAAGTTCTTCCTGCTGGGAAGCAGGGCTGGGAGAGAGCTGATGGTTGAGCTTTGACTCAAAATTATCTTTTTTTTTTTTTTTTTTTAATTCTTCATCTTTTAACAGCAATTACACTTCTCTGGGTGCTACTGTATGATTTTGGAAGCCTTGGGAGCTGCTACCAGATCCTGCAACAGGGTTTTTTTTTTTTTTTGAGTCAGATGTGGAATACAGTGTAAATAAACTTTTCAAATGTTCCAGATTACCTCACGTGAAGTTTTTAGGCAGTTTTTAAAAGGTTGATGGTGTGGACTTGGAATATCCTGTGGCAGTTACTGGAACAGAGTCCAGTGGGTCCACGAGCAAACCCCAGCTGTGTCCTTGAAAAGCTCCTGCTGCATCCTCGTGGCTCCTCACACAGCAGGAGCTTTAAAACTCAGAAGTTTCAAATGGTATTTTTGAAAAATATTTGGTGGGGGAATAGGAACTGGAAGTTTTGTGGCAGGTCTGGACTTAAGGTTCTTTGCAAACACTTTGGGTTTCAGGGGCACGTTTGGGAACCTTGTCTGTGTTTTCCACAGTATCAGCCAACACTGCAGAACATGCACAAAACCTTCAGTATATTTAGTTTTAACAAATTGAACACAAAGTGGGGACCGTGGCAGGTCAAAGACTAAACCAGTTGGTCCTGCAGCTAATTTTGGGTGTAAAGTGCATTTTCAGCCAGAAAATTCCTGGTTTTCTGTGTTTTGTCACTGTTTTTGTGTTTCCTGCACAGCCCAGGCCTGGCCAAGCAGCTTCACTCCAGTGTGACCTTTCCAGGGAAAACTGGTGGTCTTGAACCTTTTTCTTTACTCAAGCCTTTAGATAAATTGTCTCAACAAACATTTTTTTGTCCACTGAAGTAGATTTTAAGTCCAATTCCAGGATTGTCTTTTATTTTTATTCGTGGTTTTTCACAAATAAAACAACATGTGGATGAATTCCGTCAAATGTGGCAGGTGAAATTCCTGAAATGGCGTTTTTGATAGTGACTGGATTGATCTTTTGTTTTTTTCCCCCTTATTTTTTGGTTTGGATAGGTACTGATAGCTTCCTATGGTTTGAGTTTTTTATCTTGCAAGTTCCCTGTGTGCTCCAAATCTTCCAGCACGTTCTATTCCTGTGTGCTGGAGAAGTGCAGGACACAGCCCATGGGATGAGAGAAAGTTCCAGGGACGCTGCTCAGTTTGGCTTCCCTGAATTCCCCGAGTGCTTTGAGAATTTTCTATAAATCCAGGAAGGATGGAGCTGGGGCTCTGGAATCCCCAAAATTCCAGCTCTGTTCAGGATTTGAGCCTTCCCCAGGTCATTCCTCTCTAGCTGGGGATGAGCTTTCCATATTTTTGGGGAACAAAGCAAAATCCTTCACTCCAGACATTGGCAGGTGAGCAGGGCTGGGTGTTTTGGTGTTTTTCCCAAAAAACAGCCTCTCCCTCCAGTGTGACTGCAGCTGCTGGGGTTGCACAGGGCACATTATTCCCTTTTTTTTGCCCTTGGGTTCCAGCTTAACTGCAGTGAAAGTGAAAAACTGGGAATTCTTCCCACTGGACTGAAGTGTATTGTGTGTGTCTCACTGTTTCTGAATCTTCTCTGAGCAAATGCTGTGGGAACGGGGCAGGTTTGTCCTTTTTTGTTAGAATTTGCACTTCATTTCTGGTTTAAATCAAGTCAGCTGTGTCCTACTAACTGTCCTAAAATAATGTTATAAAAACCAGATCAATTTTAGCCCTAGATGCTTTTTTTTTTTTGCTTTTATTTCTGTCAACCTCTTTCCCATTGTCCAATCCAGACTCCGGCATTCTGTAATTATGTATAAAGGTTTTATTTATTTAAAGTTAGATTAGCTACATTTTTAAATTTAACACCTGGCTGGACAGTGTCCCATTAACGCATTGATTGTGTTTCCTTTGTCTTGTGTTAATAAATATTGATGCCTGGTTGCTTGTTGAGTCCTTCCAGCGCTGTTTCCATGAAGGAATTTTATTTTTAAGGAAGAAAACGTGGGTTAAAATTGATCCTGGGCTTAGGGAGAACTTGTAAGTATCTTGTATTTTTATATTTTGTCAGTTGTGTGGAGAGGTGTTGGAGCTCTGGGGTGTGAAGGAGCTGGGCTGGGCAGTGTCCTGCACCTGTGACTTTGGGAATCTGAATTTTTGGGATCAAAGCAGGGAGTGGAGCTAAGGAAGGGGCTGGAGAATCCTCAGGGAGCTGGGAAAGGGGCTCAGCTGGAGAAAAGGGGGATCAGGGGGAATTTCTGCTTTTGCACGACTCCCTGACAGGAGGGAACAGCTGGGGGGTGAGTTTGGGATTTATCCCAGGGAAATCAGGGGGAATTTCCCCATGGAAATTGGAATTAGAAATTGTTATTAGAGCTGCCCAGGGAGGGTTGGAGTGCCCGTCCCTGCAGGTGCCACTCGGTGCTCTGGGAACAAGGTTGGATTCCGTGGTCTCGGAGGGATTTTTCAAGCTGAGGAATTCCCAGATCCTGTAAAAAATCCCGTTCCTGTCCCTAGAGGTGCTTGGCTGCAGTTGGTGCTTTTCAGGGAACACTGAATTTCCTGAGCTCCCCAGTGATGGCTGAGGAACTGTCCCATGAAGGGAGCCCCCGGCTGGATCCCAAAACCTCACTCTTGTGAAAAACGCCAATTATTTGGGTTTTAAAATTTTAGAAGTTTAATAACAATAAAATGGTTATAATAATAATAATATAATTAGAGTAATAAAGTTTAGAGTTAAGAAAATTACAAGATAATAAAAAGCAAAGAATTACGGAGGTCCGGATGCTCTCGGACACTAAGTCACCAAAAGCATGTCTTGTGAACAAAGGAATCACCTTAAAACAATACACTGTTGCATATTTATATATCCTTTGTGGTTATGCATACATTTTATTTAAAACAAGAACTGTCTGTTGTTTTTCAACTTTCCTTTAATCCCCATGGCTCTTCGAGTCTGAGCAAGGCCTGAAGAAATTAGCTTCTTCTGATAAGAAGCCATAAATTCCTCTGCTTTGGAAGATTTAGGTGTTCCTCGGAGCGAGTACCTCATTCCTAAAAAGAAAACTCTCCCTACATACACAGTCTCTATTTTAATATGTTGTAACCTAAAACTGT
The DNA here is from genome assembly GCF_048771995.1 of Taeniopygia guttata. Classification (NCBI taxonomy): domain Eukaryota; kingdom Metazoa; phylum Chordata; class Aves; order Passeriformes; family Estrildidae; genus Taeniopygia; species Taeniopygia guttata. The sequence continues at coordinate 5,276,736 of NC_133054.1, forward strand.
ATTTAACACACTACTTAAGAGAATTAATACAGCATAACTTTCTGACATGACACATATAATATTGACTGTAATATTTGCGAAAAGCCAATCATAACAGATGCATTTTTCACACTGTGATCCTAAAATCCTCTGTGGAATAAATAACCCCGAGAGGGGCCGAAGCCCTTTAGTGCCACTTCCTTAAAAACCCCGCACTGAGGGGGTGAGAAACGGCCGCTAAAACCCGGCTGCACCGCCCTTTGCCCACGCTTGGGCGCGGGGTGCTGGGAATATCGGGAATTTCGGGGATATCGGGATTTTCGGGAATTTCGGGATTTTCCCGGCGATCCCCAGCCCAGGGCGCGGCGCAGCGCGGCCTCCCGCCGGCGGGGGCGCTGTTGCCGCGCCGTGCCCGCCGGCGGCGCTCCGCCGCTGCTCTCCGTGGCGCGGCCGGGCGGGGCCGGCTCCAGGCGGCCGCTCTAGCCCGGCGCCCGCGCGCTCCGCGCCGCTGGGGCTCTATGGCGGGGGCCCCTGGGCGCGCACTCTATGGTCGCGGCCCGCCCCCGCCGCCGGCGCCGCTTCCCTGAGGCGGGACCGGGCCGGGAGCGGGGCCGGGACCCGGCGGCGGCTCCGGCGCTCCGCACGCGCGGCCCCGCGGGGCTCTGAGGTAAGCTCGGGCTCAGGAGGCCGCCCCGTCCCCCCCCCTGCTCCCGCTCCCTCGGCCCGCCCGCCGCTGCCGCTTCTTCCCCCCCCACCCTCCGCCCCCGCGGGCCGTGAGGGGAGGACGGGCACAGGCCGCGGCCTCGGCCGCTGCGGAAACCGCGGGGAGTTCCCCCGCAGCCGGGCCTGAGGCGCTGCCCTGCGGCCTGGGGCTGCTGCCGGGCCGGGCCGGGGCGGATAAAGCTTCTGGGCGGTGACAAGGGGAGCCCCGGGTCCCGCTCCCCTCGGGAATGGGGGAAAGGGAAAGGTGCTCTGGGGCTGACGAGGGTCCCGCTCCCCTCGGGAATGGGGGAAAGGTGCTCTGGGGCTGCCGAGAGGCTCCGGCCAGCGGGAGCCGCGTCCCCGAGCCCTGCCCGCTGACCAGCTCGGCTTTATCGATAACTAAACCGCCGTCAATGGGCGTCGTTACCTGCCCTCTGTGAATTTTCCCCCAGATCCGTTTCTGAGCCTTGGCTTCCAGCGCTCAGTGAGGATCGGGTGGATCCAGGGCGGTGTAAATAATAGAAATGATGATATAAATGATCTCTGGGGTGTTTTTCTCTCCCGGCCATCAGATCCCTGATGTGGATAGAATATTGACGTTTTTAGGCTGCAGCGTTTATTTCTGAAGCTCCTGTCAGGGGATGTTCCTGTACAGGCTGGGAGTGGGAGAAATCCTGTGAGGAAAATGCTCCTGGAGTTTTAAGGAATAATTTTGTGTGTTTGTGGAACGGAATCTGGAGCACTGACTGGGCACCTTGACTGGAGACTGCTCACTTGCTCTCTGGTCGGATGTGCTGCCCTTTTACTGATTTCTGAGGAAAAAAACAGCATTCAGACCCTTTCTCTACTCAGTTTGCAAAACAGAACTTGGTTTCTTCCTCTGTAGCATTTTAGGCAATTTACAGAATTAGGGAATCAGTGGGAGTTGTGGGAATGGGTTTTTCTTTTTTAATTGATGCTCCTTGAGCACGTCAGGTGTTTCTGGTGGCTTTGCCTGGTGGTTCATGCACACGGAGGGTGTCTGTGAACTCTGAGAAATGAAATGTGTCCCAATGAACTGTGACATTCCTGTTTATGTTTCAGAGGAAGGTGGATTTGAGGCTCAGGTTTGAAGTAGGATGAGTTTTCTTGGCTGGAGGGAGATGAGCCCAGAATTTTAGGAGTTCTTAAAGCAAATTTCCTGAGCTGCTGTTGCAAAATCCTTTCAGTTAAATGACTTTTGGAGGTGGAGCTGCATGGAGACTTTGGGTTTACTGTGAAAATTGTCACCCTTACCTGTCTGGTTACCAAAAAGTGGTGTTTGTACAGATTGGGACGATAAAACCTTGGTGTTGCTCCTCTCGTCAGTGCTCTGTGACAGCAAAATTCTGCCTTCACCCCAAAGAGAGCACCTGCTTTCAGCTAAAAAAATAAAATTCAGCTGTCAGAGCAGTTTTACACAGGGGGTGACTTGGGTATTATTCTTTTTGGTGCTTCTTCTTAGAGCTTCAGACCTGCAGGTTGAGGTTTTTCCCCCATTCCAGGGGGAAATTCCCAGTTTTCCAGCTAAATAAAGTTAAAAGCATGGGAGTCTTGTGTGACACTCGTGTCCCCAGAAGCTGTGAGGTGCAGGATGAATTTCCATCTTGTTGCAATCCTTGCTAAATCTTTTTATTGCCTGATGTTGGATGAATAATTGAATATTCCAGAGCAAGCAGAGACGAACTAAACTCAAAACTCACATTTCTAATGGGAAATACTTTATCTTTTATTCCTGTAAGCAGAACTTCACACCAGTGAGAGAAAGGTCAGCAAAACCCTCTGTGCTTTCCCCCTGGGGTGTTTCTTTGGGGTGATTTATTGGTTTCACTATTTCTTGCAGGCTGTTTTGAGTCTTTCATGGGACAGTAATGTAGAAAAACTAATAGCAGAGAGAGCGGGGAGGGCAGGCTGTGGTTTTGCACTACAGAAATGAACAGAAGTTTCTGCAGCACTGGAAATTTATTGTCATTTTTGCTGCTTCCTGGATTTCGGTTTGAGGGGCCCTGGTTACATGGGACACTTTGCAGGGTGCAAAATGTAGATCTTTCCTTTATAAAAGCTAAAACTCTGTTTGAGGACAGACAAAGTTGTGTCCACTGCAGGTTTGTCATTAATTCTGCTGATAATCTTGAAGTGGTTGATGTTTGCAGCCACGAGGATGTTGGGAAGGCTGGGGAAGGTTTGGGCTGGGCTGGGAAGGACACACGGAACCCTGGATTTGTTTTGGCTGGAAGAGACCTTAAGGAACATCTCATTCCACCTCCTGCCATGGACAGGGCCACCTTGCACCATCCCAGCTTGCCCCAAGCCCCATCCAGCCTGGCCTTGGGCACTGCCAGGGATCCAGGGGCTTCTCTGGGCACCTGTGCCAGGGCCTGCCCACCCTGGCAGGGAGGAATTCCTTCCCAAAATCCCATCCAGCCCTGCCCTCTGGCAGGGGGAAGCCACTCCCCGTGTCCTGGCACCCCAGGCCTTTGTAAATCCTCCCTCTCCATCCTCCCTGCAGCTCCTTCGGGTACTGGAGAGGCACAGTAAGGTCACCCTGAAGCTTCTCCTTTCCAGGCTGAACAATCCCAATTCTCCCAGCAGAGCTGCTCCATCAGTCACAGTCTCTTGTACCAGCCAGCAGTTTTCTCCCTGCAAAGCCCTGCTTTGGTGACATTTTGGGGGTCTGCAGCAGGACCTTCAGAGCAGTGAGGGTGCAGGAGCAGGACTCTGCTCTTGGTGGACTCTTCCCCCCAGGAGCCTTCACTGGGCTGCGTGCTGTGGTTGGGCTCAGCAGGGAAAAATCAATGACTCACATTTCCACAGAAAGAAATGTAATTTCCAGTCTCATAGCAACTGTCCTTTCAACACTTTCAAACCTTCTGTGACAAAATGTTTAACACTCACCCATCAGCTTTTAATGCTCCAGGCTGGTCCGCCCACTCCCCCCAGCTGAAACCTGCATTTGTGCATCCCTGAATCCCCCAGAATCCGAGGGGGGATGCTGGCAAGACGTTGAACAGTTAAATATAAAATCTTAGACATGAGAGAAGTGTTGCTGACTGCATTACATCAAGACAGAGTGACTCTTAAAACTCAAAACTGTGTTCTCTTCACTTAAATGATTTAAGTCCCTGGTTTGTTTTTATACACCTTCAGATAGTTTAAAATAGGTTTGGCTGGTGGCTTGGCTAAAATATTTTTGGAAATTATCTTACTTAGAGAAAGATATTCTTTAAGTATGAAGAATCTTGATTTTCTTCCTGAATCTTCCTTCAAATGGAAAGCAAGCAGGGTTAGATAGGCTATTAGGAATTGGATATTAATGGGATTATAACAGGATGGTGAGGCCCTGGCACAGGGTGCCCAGAGAAGCTGGAGCTGCCCCAAACCTGGAAATGCCCAAGGCTGGGTTGGACAAGGCTTGGAGCAACCTGGGGTGGTGAAAGGTGTCCCTGCCCATGGCAGGGGGTGGCACTGGATGGTCTTTAAGGTCCAAACCCCAAACCCATCTGTGATTCTGTGTCCTTCACAGCACAGACCAAACCTGTTCTATTCCCATGCTGCTGTTCCCAGGCCTCGGGAGGTGCCCCCAGGTGTGTCCTTCACCTGCCCAAACCCCCAGGGACGAGCAGGGCAAGGTCCCACCGTGTCCCCTCACACCGAGGAGGCACAGAAGGGCTCAGGGCATCGATGGGAAGTGACAGAAATCCAGGCTGTGCCTTAATAACAGCAAAAAGGGCAAAGAGCTCATTCAGCACACCCCAGTGAGCCCAGAACCATCAGGCACCGAGGCTGTACAGCACTGCTGGAACTGGGCTCCTGTCTGCTGTCCAAATTACTGACTGGATTTAACTGGTTTTCTCCTAGCTGATGATGGAAGAGGTGCACAAGGGCAGCGGCAGCAGCTCTGTTCCGTCCCAGCCCTCAGCTGTACAAGGTACAACCCTCCAGGCAGCTCAGCTCTCTCATATTGCTCAACAGGTAAAGCCTGGGCTGGATCGCAGCAAACCTTTCAGGGAGTTCAGAGCCACTTTTATGGGCCACGAACTGTAGGTCCATTCTTGGAAGCACACAGAGAAGAAAAAAAACAGAAAGATGCTAAGAAAAATGTGTTTGGTTGATGGTGGGTGACATAAAATTAATTTCAAAGTGGTTAAAAGCTAATTTTTTGTGTTTGTACAATGCAGAAGTGCAGCCCAGGAATAAAATGAGGGCCTGGTTTCATTTTTTCCTTAGAAAAAGCATTTCCAGCTCCTTTTGTAGTAGCAGCAATCCTGGGTACTCAGCACCATGGAAACCCTTGGATTTTAGCCCAACATGAATATATTTAATCTAATAAACCAGATGAACTTGCAAATTTGAGATTTTTCCTCTAAGGTAACATCCCTGTCAGAGCTTTAACCTGAGTCCCTTAGAACTGGTGAAAGAGTGAATCCTTCCAGGAGGGTTTTCCTGGGAAAAAACAATGTTTAGCAGCTCATCCACTGTTTATCCTGTGGAGGCAATTGGGATTTTGATGCAAATTTAGATTTGGGAAAGGAGAGAGTATCAGCTGCTGTCCTGGAGTTTGTTTCCAGGCTGATTTCCTGATCTGTTTTTATATAAAGTTCTGACTGTCCCTTTATATTGTGAGTTATGATACAAAAGTAGCATTAAATGGAAATTCAGCTGTGTGTATTTTAATGATCCCTTCATCTTCTCGTGTATTTCAGATTAACAAAAATACTGAAGGAATTTCATTACAAAAGTGCTTATTTCCTTACAATCTACATTCATAACTTGAATTATTTTTGTTTTGGGAATATATAGAAATATGAACAATATAAACTGAATTAAAGTGTAAAGACTCATGCAAGTTCAACATCAAAACTACAAACTCTCTAAGAAGCTGAAGCATTTTCATGTTTTTAATATGTTGCATAATATCACATATTTGATTATGTGACATAATGCCACATTTGATTTTTTCTCCAAAAAAAAGGAAGTAACGAACTGTTTCAGCCTTTTTCATATGCAAATAATATCTATAAAAATGTGCATCTTTAGAGGTACTTCTGTGATTTAATTAGGATTAAAATAAGCTGCTAATGGTTTTCTTACACGTGTTGCACTTCCTGAGTCCTGTGGCACAAAGGTTTTTACTGCTGGTTTTTGGTCTGTTGTAGATGTCTCTCAGAGGTTCCCTGTGGCACAAAGGTTTTTACTGCTGGTTTTTGGTCTGTTGTAGATGTCTCTCAGAGGTTCTGCTCCCCTCACAGTGGTTCAGCTTCCTGGAGAGCAAGTCCAGGTCCAGGGAGTCATCCAGACAGCTCAGTCCTCCTCTGTCATCCACTCCCCTCAGGTGCAAACTGTGCAGGTAACTCCAGAATGGCTTTGAACACCCCACATCCGCAGTTCTGTAGGTGAGAAGATGTGAAAAGATGTGTGGAGGCTTCTGTGAGGCAGCTGCCTCTGTGCCCTGCTGTGAGAGACGGTGACCAACCCCACGGGATCCCTCATTCGGGCTTGAAATTCTTCCTGCTGGGAAGTACCTGTGGAGTCAAAAAGAAATTTGATGTCACCTCCCTTCATAGAAAAATCCAATCCACATCCACTCCCTTCATAGAAAAATCCAAGCCACATCCATCCATCCAATCCAGTCCTGGTGCCCTGGCAGTCAGCTGGGGTCTGACACCCAAAGGAGGGGAGTGAGGACTAACAGAATCAATCAATAGTTAAAATTAGTAATTAAGACTAAAATCCATTTTAATAATTTTAAAATGGATTAAAAGGAGTGTCTGTGCAAGGTGGAGCTGTGTGAAGGGGGATGAGGTGCTGGGTGCTCTCTCGTGCTGTAACTCCCTTTCAGTGGTACCCAGGTCTCTGCCTGTGTCTCTTACTCCCTTGCCATGTGATTTTTGTGAGATCCCTCGCAGGAGGTACCCAGGGAGTTCAGTGAGTCTGTTCTGCTCCTCTCAGTCCCTGCTGCAGAGCCCCTGGGGACCTGGAGTTCCACTGGGAAACCACTGGCAGCTGGCAAGGGAGGAGCTGCCCTAAAACCAGGGAATTTGTCCCTGATCTTGTGCCATCCTCTCCTCACACCTCACTAAATTGATAAATCATGAGAAGCAAACCCAGCAGGGCCCGTGAGCTGTCACTGCTGTAACATCAGAGCAGGGAGAGCAGAACGTGGCACTGCTGAAAGCACTCAAACATCTGCATTGGCTGCTTGTTGGTGCTCCTGTGTCTGTAAAGTCTCTTTCCTTTTCCCTCCCTCTGAGGGAATAAACAAATAAAAAAGTCCCTGACTGGATTCATTCCTCTTCTGTAATTTATGAACACTGTGGCCTTGATGGGGGCAAAAACAAAGTACAACATGAGCAGGTTTTTTTTCCCTGCTGATCATGGGCTGCTCTGTCTCTGCAGTTCAGTGAGAGGCTTTTCCCAGAGCTCTGCACTCTGTTACTGGCACACAGATAAGAACAAATAAATGTTTTGTTCACTAATAAGGTGCATCAGTGACAAAATAACACTTTGAAATGGATGAGCACACAGTGGAATAATTAAAATTGTGGATAGTACTTAGCATATTTACTCCCTGATATGCCTTTGCCTTAAATATTATTTTCATCAGACTTTAACACTCTCACCAACAAACCCCACAGCTCCTCCTCTACATACAAGATTCCAGGTGCTTTCTGTGTTTGTCCTGTGCATCAGTGGTGTTGCTGTTCCCTTTCTCACCAGGTATCTTCCTTGTCTGAGAGTGAGGATTCTCAGGACTCCTCAGACAGCATCGGCTCCTCGCAGAAGGCTCGGGGCATCTTGGCTCGTCGTCCATCCTACCGGTACGGCTGGGATAAAAACTCTTGGTGTTTTTATTTGAAACCTAAACAACAGCCCCTTCCCGTGGTTTTCAATATTCTGCTGCCCACCAGGTTGTTTCCTTTCCCTTGAAACATGCAGTGAATCTGTTCATGCACTGAACTTCCTGAGCCATCGTTACTGTGAGGAAACTTTGACTCCACGAACTGGAGATTGGCCTCGGCAGGATTTTGTAAAGGGCAGAATGTTCACCAGCTGTAGTTTTACTCACTTGTATCATTTTACTGAAGTGAGGAGTGCAGTCAAATGTCAGACTCCTTTTTTTTTTCACAGAAAAATTTTGAAAGATCTTTCTTCTGAAGACACACGGGATAGAAAAGGAGATGAGGAAAGCCCTGGGGTCTCCACTGTCACCTCCATGTCCGTTCCCACACCCATCTACCAGACAAGCACTGGACAGTACAGTACGTTACCCAAAGTATCCTCATAGTTTTTCTTCTGCTTGCCTCAAAATACAGATTTGAGTAAGATGAAGGACAAAAGTTGGTTATTATCTAGTAGTCACTTAAGTTAGTACATAGAAGTAATTGGTATCTACAGACTTCAGATGAACTCGGTACTCTGTAATTTTAATTTTTGCACATTAGGACATTTAAGAGTGTTGGTATGGAGCACACAGCAGTGTTCTTTGCTGGATTTAACCCAATACATCAGTGAAGACACAAGAGATATATAAATTTTTTTTAATACATATGTATATTATAGGCCACACTAAAAGGCTCCTGATGTATCAGAGAGGTAGAAAAAATTAGGATTTGTTCCTTTGATGTTCCCACTCGGTGTTTGTGGTGCTTCACGCGTCCTGTGAGGGTGGCGAGGCCCTGGCACAGGAGCCCAGAGCAGCTGTGGCTGCCCTGGATCCCTGGCAGTGCCCAGGGCCGGGCTGGACAGGGCTGGGAGCAGCCTGGGCTGGTGGGAGGTGCCCCTGTACGGTCCCTCTAGGACACTGTGATTGCCCTGCATTTGCTACTGTGCAGCTACAAATCCCTTTGTGCATGTGCCTTCCCTCGCAGTTGCCATCGCGGCCAACGGGCTGCAGCTGGCAGGGCCGGGGGCAGACGGGGTGCAGGGGCTGCAGACTCTGACCATGGCCAACGCCGGCGCCTCCCAGCCCGGGACCACCATCCTGCAGTACGCCCAGACCTCGGACGGGCAGCAGATCCTGGTGCCCAGCAACCAGGTGGTGGTGCAGAGTGAGTACCCGCTGTGGGACGTGGTTACACCCCCGGCACTGTGAGTGGCACCTGCTGACCCCCTTTGTGTCCCCTAGCTGCCTCTGGGGACATGCAGACCTACCAGATCCGCACCACGCCCACCACCTCCTCCCTGCCCCAGACCGTGGTGATGACCTCCCCTGTCACGCTGACATCCCAGAGCAGCAAGACAGACGACCCACAGCTGAAACGAGAGATCAGGCTGATGAAGAACAGGTATGTGCCTGCACCTGAGCTGCTGGCTTGCTGAGTTGGGGTTGGAAAACACTTCCAGGGTCATAAAGACCAACCTGTGACAGATCTCCACCAGAGCACTGAGTGACACATCCAAGGATGGGCACTCCAAACCTCTCTGGGCAGCCCCTGCCAATGCCTGACCATCCTTTCCATGAGGAAATTCCTCCTCATGTCCAACCTGAACCTTCCCTGGCACAGCTTGAGGTCATTTCCTCTTGTCCTGTCCCTGTTCCCTGGGAACAGAGCCTGACCCCCCTGCCCCTGGCTGCCCCTCGTGTCAGGGAGTTGTGGAGAGGGAGAAGATTCCCCTGAGCCTCCTTTTCTCCAGGGTGAGCCCCTTTCCTGGTTCCCTCAGGACTTCTCCAGCCCCTTCCCAGCTCTGGATATCCTCCAGCCCATCCGTATTTCCCTTGCACTGGAGGGGTCCCAGCAGTGTCCAGCACAGAGGGGCAATCCCTGCCCTGGTGCTGTGCCACACCACGCCTGGCACAGCCCAGGTGTCCTTGGCCTCCTTCCCCACCTCAGCACACCTGGCCTTGTGGGAGATTGTGACCCAAACATGGGAACTCTGAGCCAGACGTGCTCCCTTGAGTCTCACAGTGTGGCTAAAGCAAAATTGGGATTCCCCTGCAGAGTGCTGCCATGTGTGTTACCAGATCCTGCTGAGTTTCCTGCTCTCCTCAGGCAGTTCTGGCTCGGTTTTGTTCCTCGCTGCAGTTCCAGCTCTCTCTATTGATCAGTGTTGTGATGTTCAGAAAATAGATCTCACAACTAAAATCAAGAATTCTGCTTCTCTCTTGCAGAGAAGCTGCCCGGGAGTGCCGTAGGAAGAAGAAGGAGTATGTGAAATGTTTGGAAAATCGAGTGGCTGTCCTGGAAAATCAGAACAAAACTCTAATTGAAGAGCTAAAAACTTTGAAAGATCTTTACTGTCATAAAAGTGTGTAAGAAGAGAAGGTAAAAACCTTTGGGAACTGGTGAAATATCAGAGGAGATTTTTTTTTTATACTGAATTTTTTTTAACTAGATGAAAGGTCAAAAATGAAACTTTTCTACCTAGATTTCACAGCTCAAAGACTCTATAGATTTTCTTTACAACATGTTGGTGACAAAGTACAAAGAGGAAACAAGAAAACCTCACCAAAATTCCTGCTGGCACAACTGGAAACTGCTAAATTCAAGACTGCAGCTGCAGCAGAAGGACAGTCACGTGTGGCAAGGCAGGTGATGAGAGTTTCTTTGAAAATTCCTATGAATGCCTCTAAAAAGGGAGGCAGAATTTGGTTACAAAAAAAAACCAAAACCATAAATGAAACAGAATCCTTGCCATAGCTGACATTATTAGTAACATTTATAACCAGTGTATGTTTTGTTTTCTTACTCTTTTTCAAGCCTTTTTCCTTCAGTTATTTGTCTGTAAATATTTTTATTTTAACCTGTAAGGTGATATTTACAGGTGCAGATGAGAAAAAAGCTGATACTTTGCTCAAGGTATAAATTATGTTTTTACTCTTTTCTCAGATGACAATTTAAAAAGTTGGGATGATTTTTTTTTTCCCATGTTTGCTGTGTTTATCACATTGGGAAAGGATCAGAAGGCAGCAAGAGGCCTGGTCCTGGAAATGTCAGAGGCACAGAAAATTGTGTTGATTTTCTTAGAGAATTCAACATATCAGTGATTTTAAAGCACAGTGTGAGGGACAAGGACTGGTGACAAAAGTTCTGAAGAATTTCTGAGATTAAACTTCCGAAAGTTTTTCGTTTTGCAAGAGTTTGTTCTTAGTTCTGGGCATGAAAAACATCGATCTTTGAAAATTAAATTGAGCGTATCTACAATTAAACACTCAGTGCTTGTCCTGGCTGGGGATTCTCCTGGGCTTTGGAACATGAAACCAAATAGAAAAAAAATGATGTAGTAAAAATGGAAGATCTATACCAAAGGGTTATGAGGTTCTAATCTCTGATTTATTGCTGGAAGTAGTGCAAAATTACAATTTCCAGCCACATTTTGTAAGGTAGGAGCTATTTTGCAAAGTAATGGTATCTTTGTAAGCAAATACTATATTGCAAACAGGGAGATGGTTGGTATATTTTGTAGCTAAATTGTGATCTTTACAAAACCTGAAATTGAGTTTCTATACGTATTTTGACAGTTTATATCTTTCATTTTAGTAACCAAATGAAATATTTTGTGAACCAGATTTTCAAGGATATATTTTTATGGATAGTACAAAGTCAAATGAGATCCTCTTTGGTGTAGGAGATACTTGAATTAATTTTGTATGTCTTTAGGCAACTTGCAGAAAAAAATGGATCCTAAAGAGTATTGAGGGGGGGGGAAGAGGAAAAAAAAAAAGAAAAATTAAAGAAATAAGGGTTTTTTACTCCCCAGAGTTGACAATATCTGCACATTAGATCTCGTATCGGAGAGTCCAGTTTGTACAATTTGAATTTGTTTCAGGTGAAAATCAAACGCTTGACATGATCAGGGCTCCTTTACCTGGGCAGTCTCCATTCTTGGAGATGCCCAGAGCTCTCTGGCTGTGGTTGTGGTGGCCAGGCCGTGGTTGTGGTGGCCAGGCCGTGGTCCTGGTGGCCAGGCCGTGGTCCTGGGCAGGTGCTGTAGGTGACTGCAGTGCTTCTGGCATGAGTAACAAACCATTTCCATAGGTGGGATTGAATCCTGCTTCCAGTTCTGTCAGCAGGAATTACACCACGGACTGTGCTGTTCCACGGTGTTGGAGCTCCCTGTGTGTCGTGCTAGCTCAGATCTGGAATTCCAAGCTGTGCTCCCTCCCTGGGTGTGTCCTGCTTATCCCATAGTCAGTCAGTATTTTTGATTTTACTCCTTTGGGAATTCTGCAGCAAGCAGAGTTCTTTGCCACGAGGGATCGGCATTCCACAATCTCCTGGTTAGTGGGCTAGGAAGGGATATTTTTCTTTTTCACCCTGGAGTTCCAAAGTATCTGATTGTTGTGGGCACGAGTCCCAGCGTGTTTCCTTTAGGCCAGGCTGGAGTGTGACTCCTGGTTGCCATCATGTCAGGAAAAAAGCTTTGTGACACATCAGAAATGAGGTTGGGAAAAGTCCTAAGCTGAGGGAGCTGCTCCTGGAGAGGTGGCGGTGTTTTCTTGGTGGAATTTCAGGAAAATTGAACAGCCTGGAACTTGCACCTCAGAGAATTGGACCTTTCCTCAGCTGTGTGGGAGAGGGTTTGTTTGAGCTACAGTTCTGAACTGCTCTGGGAACTCTGTGGTAGCTGATCCTCACTGTGTTCTCTTTTTTCATTTTGTAAGATGGAACAAAAATAAACAAAAACTATCACATGTTAACTGTAAAAACCTGGTGGTCAGTTCTTCTCGTATCCAGCACCTGTCCTGCCAGACACACCAGGAGTCAATTTTTATACTCTGAAAATAGTGTGTTGGAAAGAACAGCTGATTTTTCATCTTGGGAATATGAAACAGTAACACAAGTTCGCTCTTTAAGCACTGATCATGAAGTTCTTAGTTTGGATTTACTTTCAAATCTCGATTTTAAAGAGTAAAATCTCATTCCTGAGGGTAAGAGATGCAGCATCTGATGCTGTTCTGCTGGTTGGTTCCAAACAGTTCGTGCTTTCCATGAATTGTAAATATTTGTTGAAACAATTAATGGTTGCAAATTTTGATCTTGGTAAATAAAGTCGCTAAAATATTATCATTCTGCTGGTCCCTATTTATTTTTAATGAAGTCAAGAGCTGCAGTGGTGGTGACCAGGTGTGAAAACCTGTGTGGGATCGAGTCATACGACAGCCAGGAATAAATAACAGTCAATTTTGGTGGATTAAGTGGCACGTGTACACACCTGCCAGTGCCAAAACTCATGAGTGCAGAACAGCTTTTACCTTCCTGCAGGTTTATTTTTACTTTCTTAGTTTTCAGTAAGCTGAGCCACAGTTAAGGTTTGGTTAATTAAATGGTTAATTAAAACCTTCCTGTGCTCTGCTGGTTTTCACCCGGCAGAGGGAGCATCTGCCCTCCCCAAGCCCTGGTCACTGAGTGTATTTACCCTTCTGATGGCTGGAAAAGCACAGAAATAGGGTGGGAAGAAAGTGTTTCCAGTCGATAACACTTCTATATTCAATTTTCCTTATTAGTGCCGAGGCCGGTACTGTTTCCTCTCCTGTCAGTGTGGATATCAGAGGCGGGAAACAAAAAATACAATGGCAAACATGACTCCTGCAAAGTAAGTGCACATCCTTTGGCTCTTGGATTTATTGTCAGGAGGGAGGGAGCCGCTTTCTCCGAGCGTTTCCAGGGAGGCCAGACCTGCAGGAGGAGCACACGGCGGTTTGCCTCTCTACAAAGCCTGCGTGAGCAGCGTGTGGAGCAGAGCCAGGAGGATGGTGAGTGTGGTGCCCCCAGTGGGGCTCTGAGTCTGGTTGGTCAGCAGGACTTTGGCTTTGATCCATGTTCTGTACTGAGACAGGCGCACGTAGATCCCGGGGTACCGGGGGCGGCCGCAGCCCACCCCGAAGCTGGCGATGCCAACCAGGTAGTACTTGTCACTGCCGGGGTGGTAGCACACCAAGGGGCCCCCGCTGTCACCCTGCGAATGAACACCACAAAAACCAGCAGCAGGTAAGGGTTTCCTTCCAGGAAACACTTCAGGCAGCAATCCGTCTGTTTTTTACATTTACTTAAACAGCTCAGTTACAGTCACAGTGACAGCAAGGTGTGGGCAGTAGCACCTGGACAGCTCAAGGTGGGAATGTGCCCCCCAGGTCACCCTTTGTCCCCTTAAAAAGGACAAAAGCCCAGAAGTTTCTCTCCTCAATTTGGTTAAAAGACACCTCATAGGACCTTGGGGGACTTCACCTCAAACTTAAGGATACCCAATTGGACAGGAGCCAAAAAGTCCCACATAAGCAATTCACTAGAAAAAGAAGAGAACAAAAGAAGTTATTCGTTTTGTGAAGTGTTTTAGCAGGAGCAAGAACCTCTTGCCCTGACTGGCTTTTCTCTGTAAAGAGCTTTTTTATCTTGGCCTTTTATTAAAACTTTTGGTTTCCAACACTGTCACAGGAGCCATCCTGCTTCTTTTCTGCCACCTGAGGTAGCTGAGCTATCAGGGGTATAATGCTTATCTCTGAGAGCTTGTAAGGCCAGGCTCGAAAAGAGAAAAAGCATTATTGCTGAAAGACAGGATCAGCATCCTTGAGGCTGGAAAGGCCCTCCAAGACCATCAGGTCTAACCTGATCCTCATCTTGTCACCAGACCTGAGTGCTTCTCACCCACATCCAGCTGTTCCTTGGACACCTCCAGGGATGGGGACTCCAGCACCTTCCAATGCCTGCCCACCCTTTCCATGGAGGAATTCCTCCTGATTCTGGTCAGGACTGCACTGACCACAGCCCCAGACCTGCAGTGCTTCAGTGTCTTTTAACTCAGATTCTCGTTTTCTCTCTGCACCTTTTCATGCCTAAACCTAAACCTTCACTCCTCACTTAACTGGGGAGTTCATCCCCATGGTGTGGGAGCTCCGAGTGAGGAACACACATCCTGTGCCTTGGCCGTGTCACCTGCTCGGGGAAAAGTGCAGAGAGAAGCAGGAAGTGTATCAGACAGAATTTACTGCCACCTTTGTGGCATAAATACATTGCATCCCTCTCACCAGGCAGGAGGCACAGTCCCTCACCTGGCAGGAGGCAGAGCCTTTCACCTGGCAGGTGGCACAGGTGGCACAGTCCCTCACCTGGCAGGTGGCACAGTCCCTCTCACCAGGCAGGAGGCACAGTCCCTCACCTGGCAGGTGGCACAGTCCCTCTCACCAGGCAGGAGGCACAGTCCCTCACCTGGCAGGTGGCACAGTCCCTCTCACCAGGCAGGAGGCACAGTCCCTCACCAGGCAGGTGTGGCACAGTCCCTCACCTGGCAGCTGTCGGTGCCCCCGGCCCAGGCGCCGGCGCAGAGCGCTTTGTCGTTCATCAGCCCCGCGTACCCTTCCGAGCTGTTGCAGAGGTTGGGGGGGAGGATTCGCACGTGGGCTTGTTTCAGCACAGATGAGAGTTTACCTTGAAAGGAGACAGAATTTAGAAAGGTGAAATATGCTGGGTTTGTAGCAGTTTTATTGTGGGTTTTTTGGGTTTCTTTTTTTTTGTTTTGCCAGCCTAGGTGTGTCCCTGGACATGTTTAGACATGGGTGTGACACAGACCCTGCCTGTTGCCAATGGATTGGAATTTGAGTGGCTTAAACGTTGATGTAGATTTTGCAATTCTTCCTCAGAAGAAGCACCAATGATAATACACATGCAATGCTCAAAATGTCAGAGGTGACTTATCAAACAGGCTCATACAATCTCAGCTGTCCCCAAAACCCCCACACACCAACAAGCATTGAATTTGTGCCCAGTGGGAGTAAAGAGAGAATTGGAGGGGCTGTAGTCATTCATAAATCCCACGGGAACCCCTCAGTTCACAACATGCGGCATCAGAATTGTTGCTTTTCAATAAAGTAGCTTTTTCCAGCAGCCCACGTTGACCTGCACCACGAATCTGAAATCAGCTGAGTTTATTTTCCTTTTTTTCATGTTATACTTGGGAGAAAGGCTGGAAAGTCTATTCCTGTGGTTACGGCTGTGTGGGTCTAACCTGCCTGTGATGGAAAACCCCTGAGAGCAGATCCTCACTGCAGAGTTAAATGACATTGTGAGGAGACCATGGCCTGAGCAAATCCAGTCAGAATCAGAGAATGGTTTGGGTTGGGAGGAACCTTAAAGATCATCCAGTTCCAACCCCCTGCCATGGGCAGGGACATCTTGTACTATCAGGTTACTCCAAGCCCTGTCCAACCAATTGATGGGACACTGAGAGGGATCCAGGACAGCCACTGCTGCACTGGGCCATCTGTGCCAAGGCCCTCACCACCCTCACAGCGAGGAATTACCAATATCTATTCTGAACCTGTCTGTGGGAACTCACAATGTCCCTCAGACATTTGGGTTTGAACCATGGAATGATTTACCAACCTTGCAGGAAGAACAAGAAGTCACAAAAGTTTAGATATTATAGTAGAAGTAGTTACAAAGTAGAGGGAAGAATTTTTGAGTGCTGTACAGGGGGGTTTTGGTTTTGTACATGGGGGTCAGAGGGTTTAAGATGGAGGGATTTGGGCCTGTCCTGTCCTCCCTCTTTCTCCTTCCTTACCTCCATGTTCTTGGTGATGTTGGCACTCACAGGTTGGTTTAGAGTAGAAAAGCACCATTTAATATAGGTAATAGGCATTGGGGAAAAACTGTACCCATGGAACACGTAATGTACCATATAAAAGACAGCAGCAGCCCTGGGCAGAGGGGGAGAGAAGAAGCAGTCAGAGTCAGAGAGGATGTCAGGGTGTGTGTGTGCCTCTGCCTGAGCTGTGAGCAAACCACAGCAGGTCAAGGAGAAAATCTTTTAGATAACTTGCAATAAACTGCCTTGAGGCCGGAGAACAGAGACTGCTGAGCCTTTCTTTGGAAGCACGGGCTGGAGGAGAGACTTTTCCAGCACACGGAGCCACCCAGGGCCTAGGGTGAGCTCCGGCACCTGTCCTCTTTCAGTCTGGTGCCGTTCCCCCTTTGAAAGGTGAGGAAAGGCCTCTAAAATCCAAGTGCCAAGTGAGTTTATGAACTGGGGGAGCTGGAGAGGGCGAGGATGGGGACGGGAGGGTTTCAGCAGCGGCCGGAGCCCCGTACCCTTCTCGCTGGTGCGTCCCCAGCCGCTGATGGAGCAGTCGGAGCTGTTCTCCAGGGGTGGCAGCAGGGCCGCGGGCGGCAGGCACGCGGGCTGGATGGAGAGGCTGTAGCGCACGGCCGACCTCAGCTCGAACACCGCCACGTCGTTCTCAAAGGTCTCCCTCTTGAACTCCGAGTGCACCATGATCCTCCTGATCCTCCTCCTCGCTGTCTGGGGGCTGTGCTTCTGCAGGTTGTGCACGCCCAGCACGGCTCGCCAGGAGCACGGGTCCCTAGGAGACAACTCAGGTGGGTTTTAGTTCAGTTGCACCGTTTGTTTTCATCCTGGAACCCAGGAATGGAATGGCTTGGATTGGATTGGATTGGATTGGATTGGATTGGATTGGATTGGATTGGAGGCACCTTAAAGCTCATCTTTTAAGATGAGAATTCAGGTGGGTTTTAAATCAGTTTCACAGTTTGTTTTGATGGTGGAATCCAGGAATAGGTTGGATTGGAGGCACTTTAAAGCTCATCTTTAAGATAAGAATTCAGGTGGGTTTCACACTGGTTTCACTGTTTGTTTTCATGGTGGAATCCAGGATTGGATTGGATTGGAGGCACCTTAAAGCTCATTTCATCCCACCCTGCCATGAGCAGAGACACCTTCCACTATCCCAGGCTGCTCCAAGCCCTGTCCAGCCTTGCCTTGGACACTTCCAGGGATCCCAGCTTCTCTGGGCACCCTATACCAGAGCCTCCCTCACAGGAAGGAATTTCTTCCCTTATCCCATCTATCCCTGTTTTCTGCTCATGCACCTTCAGGAATAGACATTGGAAATCCCATAGTAAATATTTCCTGGAACAAATCTGCCTCATTACCATTCTGCCCATGTGAACATTCCCTTTGCCTCTTGATGTTAAGGAAAATTCAGATTAAAGATTTAAGATGACACCCAGATATTCCCTCCCACCCCATCTCAGCAGAGGCCACCAGGAGATAATAGTCTGAAAAAGCTGAAAATGTGGTTTTATGTTGGATAAAAGGAGGCTTATCCCCCACAATGCTCATAAAGACTCTACTTGTACCTAGACCTGGGAGCTCCATTATCTAGAAGCAAAATAATGACTATCAAATTAATAATAAATTCAGAAATAGGAGTAGAGTCATTCAGACCTAATTTCTAGTCAAGTATGTTGAAAAAATATTAAGTGAGCTTTGAATTTGGCCTGGGATGAGCTATAAAATTCAAATTAGCCTCCAAAATTAAGGTAGAAATTAAATTGATGATTTAAAGAGGCGTTACTTTGAAAATAAATGTTTGCTGAATGCAAACAAGGAGCTGATGTAATAAAGTCCTGATAAAGGACAAAATTCCAAGTTTCAAGGATTTTACTGTTCACTTTCCCCCAGGTCATGGTTGAGTCAACACAGTGGATGCTGACAGATGCAGATTGTGCAACTGTGGTAAAGGTTGGAAAACAGACCCGTGCTGGGAGCTGAAATGCTCCAGAGCTGCTGTAAGTGAGGTTCAAAACCTGTTCTGAGCAGTTATTACCACATTGTCAAAAAAAAAAAAAATCTTAAGTGCCAGATTACTGGTTCTGATCAACAAGAAAAAAGGAAATTGTGTTAAAGCTAATGAGTTGGGGAGTTTGGGGGCTCAGGGCGCTCAGCTGTGGTACCCAGGGGTCAGATGTGGTGCCCAGGGGGTTCAGCCGTGGTACCAAGGGGTCACTTATGGTACCAAGTGTTAGCTGTGATGCCCGGGGAGTTCAGCTGTGGTACCCAGGGGGTTCAGCTGTGATACCAAGGGGTCAGATGTGGTGCCCAGGGTTCAGCCGTGGTACCCAGGGGGTTCAGCTGTGGGGCCCATGGGTCAGCTGTGGTACCAAGGGGTCACTTATGGTGCCCAGGGGTAGCTGTGATGCCCGGGGGGTTCAGCCGTGGTACCCAGGGGGTTCAGCTGTGATGCCCAGGGGGTTCAGCCGTGGCACGCAGGGGTCAGCTGATGCCCAGGGGTCAGCCGATGCCCAGGGGTCAGCCAATGCCCAGGGGTCAGCTGCTGCCCAGGGGTCAGCCAATGCCCAGGGGTCAGATGTGGTACCCAGGGGTCAGCCGATGCCCAGGGGTCAGACAATGCCCAGGGGTCAGCTGATGCCCAGGGCTCAGCCGCTGCCCAGGGCTCAGCCCATACGTACGTCCGTCCGTCCACGCAGTGGCCGGCGGTCAGCACGGCTCTCCGGCCCAGCAGGACGCCGCCGCAGAGGTGCACGAAGCGGACGCCGCCGCGCAGCACCTGCAGGCTCACCACCCACGGCCAGGCGCCCTCCGGGGCCTCGTGGCCCCCCACGATCCAGGACACCACGCTCCGGCCCAGCTGCAGCTGCTGCTGGCACTCTGCAAAACACAGCGGCCTTGTGAGAAATGTCAGAAATGCACATTTGGTTATTGGCTTTTCGCACACGTCACAATGAATGTTGTATGTGTCATGTTAGAAAGTTATGCTGTGTGGGACTCAGATGCAAAGAAAGAAACGGAGAATTTCTAGCCAGGGAAAAGCCTGGGAAAGAGCTGGAGAAGAATGTAAATAATTCTTTATCTCTCTTGTTTTTCACATTGTTTATAGTTAAGTTCTATCACTGTGCATCAAGCACTTTGCACCAATGCTTTGGGTTGTTTTCACTTCAGAACCAATGGATTTGGTCCTCACGAAGCTCTGTATAAAAGAGCAGTGCATTTTGAATAAATTGGAGTTTTACTCTCACAGCCTTCTGATCTGGGTCTCTTCATTCCCATCCTGCCTCAACAGCGACAGTGCTGTATTAATTCTCTTAAGTGTTGTGTTAAATATAGTTTTAGGTTACAACATAATGTTAAAATGGAAACTCTGTGTGAAGGGTTTTTTTTAATACTTGCTTCAAGGAATACCTAAATCTTCCAGAGAAGAGGAATTTACGATTTTTTAACCGAAGAAGCTAATTTCTTCAGGCCTTGCTCAGACTCGAAGAGCCATGGGGATTAAAGGGAACAGTTGACATACAACAGACAGAGTTCTTGTTTTAAACAGAATGTATGCATAACCATGAAGGATATATAAATATGCAACAGGCTGTTGCTTTTAAGGTTGTTCCTTTGTTCACAAGGGATGCTTTTCATGATTTAGTGTACAACAGCATCCGGACATCCGTAATTCTTTGCTTTTTATCGTCTTGTAACTGTCCTAACTCTAAATTTTATTACTCTAATTGTATTGCTATTTTTATAACCATCTTATTATTATTAAACTTTTAAAATTTTAAAAACCAAGTGATTGGCGTTTTTCACAGGAGCCTGGAGGGCAAAGCTCAGCTTTTGGGGCAGCGTTTGTGGGTGCTGCGGGTTTATGGGTTGGTCTTTTTTTTTCTGTTGTCTCGGGATTTTTGTTTGATTGGGTGTTTGGGGGTTTTGGTGGGTGCTTTTTGTTGCTGCTGGGTTTAATTTGGTTTGGTTTTGGGTTTTTAAATCTCCAGCATCACCACAGCACAGGAAGGACATGGACCTGTTGGAGATGAGGCCACTAAGGTGTTGAGAGGGATGGAGCAGCTCTGCTGTGAGGAAAGGCTGGGAGAATTGGGACTGTTCAGCCTGGAGGAAAAACAGCTTTGGGCTGACTTAACTGTGGCCTTGCAGTGCCTGAAGGAGCTGCAGGGGAGATGGAGAGGGAGCACAGAAACGGGCCTGGAGTGCCAGGACAAGGGAGAACTGCCAGAGGGCAGGGCTGGATGGGACATTGGGAAGAAATTCCCAATATAAGTGAGGGTGCTGAGGCCCTGGCACAGAGCAGCTGTGGCTGCCCTGGATCCCTGGCAGTGCCCCAGGCCAGGCTGGGCAGGGTTTGGAGCACTGGGACAGGGGAAGGTGACCCTGCCATGGCAGGGTGGCACTGGGTGGGCTGTAAGGTCCCCTCCTTCCAGCCAAAACCATTCCAGGGATCTCTGCTCCGCAGGACTCGCTCCTCGCACATCCCGGGATGTCAGGGGATCTCGGCGCTTTTCTCAGCCCAGGTGAAACAGGGCGTGTTTATCTGACCCAGGTGTACAGATCTGCGGTTAACCACGCTCACTCACCGCCGCGTTACCGAATTCACCCGATTTCGGTATAAACCAGAGACTTCTCCGCCCCACCTCGCCCCGCTCCCTCCGCCCCGGCCCGGCCCCGCTGGTCCCGGTACCGTCCGCAGGGTCGGTGGGCGCCGCCCGGCCGGGCAGGGGCCCCGCGAGCAGCAGCAGCAGCAGCGGCAGCAGCGCGGGCCGAGCCCGCATGGCCGGCGGGGCCGAGGGGCGGCGGGGCTGAGGGGAGCCCCGCGGGGAACGGCCGGCACCGGTACCGGCCCGGCAGCGGTACCGGCCCGGCAGCGGTACCGGCCCGGCACCGGCCCGGCAGCGGCTCCGGCACCGGCCCGGCAGCGGCTCCGGCAGCGGTACCGGCCCGGCAGCGGCTCCGGCAGCGGGCCCGGGCCGTTGGGTCGGCGGGGACAGCGCGGGAGGGCGGACGGAGGAGCCGGACTGCCCTCAGGGAGCGCTGTCAGGGAGCCTCACCCGGGTAAAGGGTCGGGGGGTTCGTCCTCACCCGGGTAAATGGTCGGGGGGTTCGTCCTCATCTGGGCAGAGGGTCGGGGGGGCTCACCCTCACCTGAACAAAGGATCGGGGGGCTCACCCTCACCTGAACAAAGGATTGGGGGGGCTCACCCTCACCTGAACAAAGGGTCGGGGGTCTCACCCTCACCCGGGCAAAGGGTCAGGGGGCTCAGCTTCACCTGGGCCAAGGTTCAGGGGTCCCACCCTCACCTGAGCTAAGGATCAAGGGTCTCACCCTCAGCTGGGCCAAGGGTCAGGGATCTCACCCTCACTGGAGCAGAGGTTCAGGAGTCTCACCCTCAGTGGAGCAGAGGTTCAGGAGTCTCACCCTCAGCTGGGCCAAGGTTCAGGGGTCTTACTCTCACTGGAGGAGAGGTTCAGGAATCTCACCCTCACCTGGGCCAAGGTTCAGGAGTCTCACCCTCAGCTGGGCCAAGGTTCAGGGATCTCACCCTCAGTGGAGCAGAGGTTCAGGAGTCTCACCCTCAGCTGGGCCAAGGGTCAGGGATCTCACCCTCAGTGGAGCAGAGGTTCAGGAATCTCACTCTCACTGGAGCAGAGGTTCAGGAATCTCCCCCTCAGTGGAGCAGAGGTTCAGGGATCTCACCCTCAGCTGGGCCAAGGGTCAGGGGTCCCACCCTCAGCTGGGCAGAGGGTCAGGTTTGGGGGTTCAGGTTCCATCAGGGCAGCCGTGAGGGAGCGTGGGGAGGGGGCAGCAGGTGCGATGGAGCCCCAGCGGGGAGCACCTGGAGGATCCCTGTTCCAGAGTCAGCCAGGCACAGACAGCAGTCCCCTTCCATTAATACATTTATTTTTTGCTTCCCAGGCTGGTTTTTGTGTCCTGGGATCCTCCCTGGCTGCACTGAGCTCTAGCAAGGCAAGGTCAGCAGTGCCAGGGCTTCAGGAAGGAAACAACCTCAAGGTACACCAGGGGAGGTTTAATTAGATAAGGCAAAGATTTCTTCAGGGAAAGAAAGGGCTGTCAGGCCCTGGCACGGGCTGCCCAGGCAGGGGTGGAGTGACCATCCCTGGAAGTGTTCAAAAACCGTGTGGATGTGGCACTGGGGATGTGGTTTAGTGGTGAACACGCTGCTGGTGCTGTTACCTGCTGGACTCTGCTCCAAAAGGGCTTTTCCAGCTTTGTTGATGGTGCGATTCAGGAAATTGGCCCTCTCTTCTCACCTGACAATTTGGTTTCTGATTCAAGTCCTTCGCTGTGTTACTGATGTAACCCTGTGCCGTGCAGGAATTTTTGGGGGGGAGGGAACACAAAAATTTTGGCAGGACGGGGGTTACTTCACCCCATAGCCCACGATGTGTGGCTCGATGGGCATCCAGGGCATGGCCACGCTGATGTGTTGTACCTTCAGCTCAGAGAACTTGGCCTCTTCCAGATTCTTCCACAGCTCTCTCGTGAGGCAGCAGCCAGCAAAGACAAGTTTCCAAGTTGGGAAACAGACTTGCTGCCAAAAATACGTCCAGCTGGAACGCTCGGCGGCCACGTGCTCCAAGAAATAGAAAACTCCTCCCTGGGAACACAGAGATTTTATAGCTGGCGTGGGGGTCACACCACTTCCCTTTTCCCTTTCCTTTTCCCCTTCCCTCTGTTAGCTGGAATTAATGAAAGGAGGAAACGTCCAAAGATTCAAAATGCCCATTCAAAAAGCACAAAGGACCGGCTTATTTGATCCCTCTTTTACTCCAGCAATAGTTTGTTGTGGTTTTGTTTCAATTAGTTCCTAACGTGACTGTTTTTTTTGGAATTAAATGATCTCTAAGGTCCCTCTGAACCCAAACCATTCCATGGTTCTATGAAAATGCCACTTTAAAGGCTGAAAGTCTGTTTTAAGCTCAAACCAACTCTTTTACACTTGGGGTTTTTTTGTGGGGTTTTTTTTGTGGGTTTTTTTTTGGGGTTTTTTTTTTTTTGGTCTGGGTTTTGAGCTCAAACCAACTCATTTTCACTTGATTTTTAAATTTGTTTTCTTTTGTTTTAGGGGTGTTTTTTATGGGGTTTTTTTGTGGTTTTTTGTGGGTTGTTTTTTTTGTTTGTTTGTTTTTCCCCTTTCCTTGGGCCTGGCACCTCCAGCGCAGGTGTCAGAGTCACTGGCAGGTTTTTTGGCAGGTACTCACCGGCCGCAGCACCCGGAGCACCTCGCTGAGGGTGCCGCTGACGCTGCGCACGGAGCAGAGCACCAGCGTGGAGACCACGGCGTCCACCGAGCCGCTGGGCACCTGGCCCAGGTCCTCGCCCGCGGCCACCAGGAACCGCTCGAAGTGCAGGTGCTGGTTCTTCCTCATGTTCCTGGAGAGCCCCTCCTGGAAGCCGGGGCTGATGTCGGTGCAGGTGACCCTGCAGCCCGCTGGGTAGAACTGGAAGTTGGAGCCGCTGCCGGTGCCGATCTCCAGCAGCCGCAGCTCCCCGGAGGGACCCCTGAAGTCGGGCAGGGTGCGGAACAGCTCCTGCTTGTGCTTCTTGGATTTCTTGTCGTGAACTCCAGAAAGCTTTTCTAAGACGAAAGGGAAAAAGACCTTCCTGCAGAAGGGCTCCCAGATGCCCAGGAAGGAGAGCAGGTAGACGGGCCAGGCGAGCAGGGCCAGGCCAGCACGGAGCAGGAGCACGCTGGCAGCAGCCTCTGGCATTTTCAGCTCCACGCAGACCAGAACTGCTCCTCCTGCGTGGCACAGCTCGGGAGCCCGGTCAGAGCTGCATTCGTGTCCTCTCCGAGTCCAGTCAGCTGCTGGGGTTGCTTTGGTGAACGCTTTTCTCCAGCTGATTTCCCAGTCCGGTCACAGGCGAGGACTGCACAGTGCAGGTGCAGCCAAGCAGCGAGCAGAGCCCAGGGGAGGAGCTGCCAGTTTGTTCCCAAGCCGGAACAAGTTGGACAGCACAACTCGGTGTGAGCCCAGCCAAAGTTCTGCCAGTGCCCTCCTTCAATTCCGGGTACACTCACGTCTCTTAAAGCAGCCTGGGCTGCCCTGGGAAGCTCATCCGGGCTCTGGATCACTGCAGGAATTTTGTCAGGGGTTTGATTAAGGTTTCAGTTCAAGGAGTTGTTAGGGAGTTGATTTTCCAAGGTTTCAGTTCAAGGAGCTGTTAGGGAGTTGATTTTCCAAGGTTTCAGTTCAAGGAGCTGTTAGGGAGTTGATTTTCCAGCCCCTGGGAGCTGCTGGGTTTGCTCAGCAGCGCTGTGCTCTCTCTGAACAGCAGTTTTAAATCTTTGCAGTTCGAGGACACCTTAAATCTTTTGGTGGGTGAGAAGGAGGTGCCGGTGATCTCCCAGGCTGATGGGAATCACGGACAGAGATAAAACAATTAATGAATTAATTAGTTCTGCACGCAGCATGTGGAGTTTGGGTTTTTATTCGGGTCGAATCAACACTGACCACTCCAGGAACGGATTTTGGAAGAATTTGGCAGCTTTGCAGTCGACAGTTTTCCAAAGGATTTGGTGGCAGTGTGGATCAGCCAGGAGGATCCGAGGTCCCCGATAACCTCGGGATGAGTGGTCCCCGATAACTGTGGAACAGTTCTGCTGGGGTGCCTTGGAGTTCTGCTGTCCTGGGAAAGCCACCGGCGTGTCTCCGCCTCCCTCTGCTGGCAATAAAGCCAATTAACCGTGGCAGTAATTAGGTGCTTCATTAAGGATCTCGGCTGTGTCTTCATGCCTCCACC
Organism: Taeniopygia guttata; assembly: GCF_048771995.1. Classification (NCBI taxonomy): domain Eukaryota; kingdom Metazoa; phylum Chordata; class Aves; order Passeriformes; family Estrildidae; genus Taeniopygia; species Taeniopygia guttata. Next base: position 5,301,733 of record NC_133054.1, read on the forward strand.
TTGTGGCAGCTACAGGAGATGGAACAGCGGGAATGACAGAATCCTTTGTGGAAAGGACTCCAGGATGGAGTCCAAGCTTTAATTACCGAGTGCTGCACAGAGCACAGGCGGGAACGGACACGGGGATGAGGATGATGATGATGATGATGGACACAGATGATGACGATGGACACAGGGATGATGACGGTGATGATGGACACGCGGGCCCTGACGATGGTGATGGACACAGAGATGCTGCTGCTGATGGACACAAGGATGATGATGGACACAGGGATGCTGATGATGATGGACACAGGGATGATGATGCTGACGATGATGATGGACACATGGATGCTGCTGATGATGGACACATGGATGCAGCTGCTGACGGACACAGGGATGCTGCTGCTGCTGCTGGACACAGGGATGATGATGCTGATGATGGACACAAGGATGATGATGGACACAAAGATGATGATGGACACATGGATGCTGCTGATGATGGGATGATGGGCACATGGATGCTGCTGATGATGGACACATGGATGCTGCTGATGATGGACACATGGATGCCGATGCTGATGGACACGGGGACGATGCCGATGCCCACGCGGGCCGGGCCGTGCCGTGCCGTGCCGGGGTTTCCCCGCTCCCTCCTCCGCTCCGCTCCGCTCCGTCCGTCGCTGCTCAGCAGCGCCCCCCGGCGGCGCGCGCGGGCCGCGCGGGGGCCGGGCCGCGGGCGGGGGAGCGCCGGGCGCGCGCCAAGATGGCGACACCCGCAGTCCCTCCCGCAGCTCCCCCCGCGCCGCAGTCCGGCAGCGCCGCGCCGGGGCCGCGCTGAGCCCGCCCGACACGGTGAGTGCAGCCCCGGGACCCCCGCCCGCCGCTCCCCGCGCTGCTGGCTGCATCCCCCGGGCCGCCTCGGCGCGGCTCCCCCGGGGGCTCTGCCGCAGAGAGCCCCGCGGGCACCGGAGCCGGTTATAGCGGGGTTATAGCGGGGAGCCCCCAGCCCCAAATCCCTGCCTGAGAAGGGTCCCGGAGCTTTGCCCCTTCTCAGCCATCCCCTCGGTGGATGCTCGGGCACCCCGCAGCCGGGGAAAAGGCTCGGGGGGCCGGGTGGGTGCTCACTCAGCACTGCCCGGCAGCCGCTGCCCCGGCCCGGGAGGGTCCGTCCGCTGCAGCCCGAGACCCCGGGCCCGGCATCAGCGTCCCCCGGCCGGCGAGCTGCCTCTGGGAAGGGGCAACCACCCCCTGCGCCCACCCTCGACCTGGAGCCCCGTCCTTCCATCCTTCCATCCTTCCGTCCGCTCCTGCATCCCTCCCTGCATCCCTCCCTGCATCCCTCCCTGCCTCCATCCCTGCATCCCTACCTCCATCCCTGCCTCCATCCCCCCTCCGCCCCGCAGCCCGGGGGGCCCGCGGGACCCCCCTCCCAGCCCCCAAATTCGGGGCCGTGCTCTGTGCGCTGTAGGAAGGGAGAGCCCGAGTTCTCCTCGCTGTCCCTTCCCCCTCGGCCCTCGCTGCAGCGCTGCTCTGTCCCTCCGCCGCCCCCTGCTCCCACCGCTCGGCTGACACAGCTTCCCCTGCCCGGGCAGGGGGGATTTTGGAGGGCAGAGTTCTTTTTGGAGGGGGCAGGGGGATGCTTGGTGTTCCAGCTGACCCAGATGTTGGGTCAGCATCGTGGTTGTGCTTCTTCCTTCCCTCTTTCCTTCCGCCACAGATTTTTTTTTTGGGGAGGAGGTGGGGGGGATGGTGAGGGCAGATTTGGTTTATATGATTTTTCCCCCTTCCTGCTGGGAGGGAATTGCACATTCACGAGGCTTTTCTATTAAAAAATCTGGGTGCCTTCCTCCCCTCCTCCCCCTGCGTTCTGGTGCAAACCGATGCCCGGCTGATGTGGGGGTGGGGACGCCGGGAGATGCTCCACGGCAGCGGCTGCGGATGATCCGGGGTGAAGTCGGAAAGTCTGGCAAGGGAGTGTGTGCGGGCGAGGGGCAGCAGCCGGGTGCGCACCCCGAGCTGGGTTTGGAGGGGTGCGGGAGGATCGTCCTGGTCCCCCCGAGCCGTGTCGCAGCGGCAGCCGGAGCCCCCCGAGGGGCCGCGCGGTTGGGGCGGATTTGGCGGCTCCGGCTGTGCCGTGCCGGGTGTGAACGCCTAACCCGAGCCTGGCACACTGCAGCATTCCAGCCGCACCGGGAGCCGTGACCGGGACGTCCTCTTTTCACACCGGGAAGCTTGAATTGGGAGCAACGGGGGTGGGGGGTCCCTGTCCCCCTCCTGCCGCTGCTTTTAGAGGTGGGAAGGGAGGAAATCAGGATTTCCCGTTTTCCCGACAGTCCTGCTTTGGAGGAATGGGGCCTGGAAATGCTCCTGTTTTCCTGTGATGGAGGTTCTGGGATGCTCTGGGGTCGGTTCCTCCAGCGGGTGGCCCAGGGCAGAAGGTGTGGGCGAGGCTGGGGGGGCCCATGGGGCACTCCCCGTGCCCGTTTCTGTCCATCACTGCCCTCCCGAGCTCTTGAGGGGCAGCCACATGGAGTTGGTGAAGCTGTTCAGGATCTCTGCATAGCCCTGGGCCTGGGCAGTTGGTGCCTTTAGGAGTAACAAACCCCTGCCCTCCGCTGGGACCTTTCCCTGCTGGCTCTGTCCTAAGGCCTCCAGTGCTGGGCTTTTCCACCCTTTGTGTGTTTAGAAAGTCCCTGTTCTCCTCTTTGGTGTTTTATGTAAAACTAACAGCGTGACCGAAGGTTTCTTGGGTCATTTGAACGAGTTCGGGTGCTTCTGCAGTGTTGTTCACCCAGGGTGGAGAACCTGGAGCCATCACAGATCATTTAATCGTTATATAAGCTTGTATGTATGGCTTAGATGTAGATCATGGTATAGATACTGTGCTGCTCAGTGGAACAAGTATAATCCTGTGGCTATTGGGTAGGAGGAGGTTTCTAATCGGCAGGAGGGCGAAGGATCACGTGCCTCAGGAAATGGAGCATGGCTGTGCCTTGGTTCTGTTAAATAAAGCAGAAACAAAGTCAGCACTGAATGGAAATGAAGTATCTTCCGAACACAAATCACAGAATCATCTTCCTCCCGTTTGGGGCCGTGTCTGTGCTTGCTGGTGGGGCTGCTTGAGTGTGATTTCCATTGAAGTGACCTGGTCTGGGTTTCCATCTCGATGGAGAGCTGCTGTTTTTCAATGGCTGAGTGGTGGCCCCATGGCTCCTGCTGTCACACGCGGGCCCGGGGGCATCGATCGCCTTCCCCAGTGGCTGCGCCTCCATTGACATCCACGGATGCACCGGGATCAATAATTTATTGTTGAGCTCAGAGAATGGGCTGGCTTAGGGCAGGGGCAGTGAAACAACAAAATGAGCTGGGAACAAGCACGGGGGGAGAAGTTTCAGGAGGCACAGGGAGGAAAGGCTGATGGCTCATGTTGGGGATGGTGGGGTGGAGAGCTGCTCCCTGTGGGACGTTGGCTGGAGTCTGGTGGGGTTCAGGAATGCTTGGACTGCCCCTCTTGTGCCTCGTGATCCTATTTCTGTGCAGAGGTGGAGAATACAAGTAGGGAAGAAGTGGCTTCCTGCTGCAGGAGCATATTACAAAACCTCCCTGACATGAGCTCAGGTTCCAGCCTGGCTTTTAGCACTTCCCATGTTCTTCTAGCTTAGGCAAAACTGTCTCCTTTTTAGGAGTAATTAGGTGCTCCTATTAGGAGTAATTAGGTGAGTGGTCCAGAGATCGGTGGAGTCCCCATCCCTGGAGGTGTCCAGAGAATGAGTGGACGTGGCACTGAGTGCTCTGGGTGACCAGGTGGGGGTCGGTCACAGGATGGACTCGAGGGCTTTTCCAGCCTCAGGGATTCTGGGATTCTGTCTTGAAATGCTGTTCCAAATTTAGAGCAACTTCTGAATTCCCTCAGCCTCATCCTGTACCTGTTATTCCCTCCTGATGGAGCACTCCAGAAAATGGGAGATTTTGAGGAGAAAGAGCAGCCAAAGCTGGGGCTTTGCTCCTTCCTGAACAGGGCATTGCCAAATTCAGCGATCTTGCTGCCCTCTGAAAGTCCCACTCCGTGCTCCTTGTACTTCTGCCCCAGCCAGAAAGTGTGAGGAGTTTATCATGAACTCTGCTGAGAGATGATTTGGGGAGGAATGTGTCTTGAAAACTGCACGACACTGCTGAATTGTCCAGGTAGTGGTGTTAAATTACAGGAATAGTTACACAGGTGGTCTTAAGGTTGTGGAAATAAACCCTTCCTTGCTGGAGAAGGGAGCAGAGAGTTGTGGGGAGTGAGAAAGGGAGGCTCAGGGGGGATTTTCTCCAGGCTGAGCCTCCTCAGTGTGAGATCTCTGTCACCCAGGTGGGAAAAGGAGGTTGGATGCAAATGTGGCCATTCCAGTGGAAGAGGAACTTTTTGAGTGAAATCAGTGGCAGGATGGTGGTGTCAAGACAAGCAGGAATAGCTGACATTAGTGGAGGGAGATGTTTGATCAGATATTCAGGGGGTGATGAGGAGGGAAGAAAAGTGTCGCTCCACAGGGAAACCTGGGTTGTGTTCCAGCACACCTCAGAAATTTTTATCTCAGCACTAGAAAAGGGGTTGTTTATTCTCCCCCCTTTCATATTTGTCCCCTTTGTACTCAAACCATCTGAGTGCTCCACAAGAATAAATTAATTCCCCCAAAATTATAGTGTAAAATAACCATTCCCTGACTCCTGTTTTATGGGTCATGGATGGGCTGAATGAATTGAACAAGGAATTAAATTTGGGTTAGTGGCTGAACTCTTGCACAAAAGCTATTTTGAACAGTTCTTTGTTCAGAAGTTTGAATTTAAAAGGGGGAAGTTGAAGCACTTCAGGTTGTTTAATTTGTGAACCTCCCAAGTTCTATGTGAGCTGGGAGATAAACCCAAGTCGGCCTTGAGTAAGGACAGAGTAGGGAAGTAGGGATTAATTAATGAACTGGGATTAACTAGTTGTTGTAACTTACTGGGGGCGTTACTGAAACCACAGAGCTGCTGGGAGGGAGTGAGGACCCTGCAGGAATCAGTCTTTAGTCGGTCTTCGTTAAAGTGTTGTTAATTAATAATGTTTCCTGTGTGGCCAAGTCTTCAAAGCCAGCTTGGAGCAGCCTGAGGTGGCAGAAGGTTCCCCTGGCAGGACCAGAATGAGCTTTAAGGTCCCTTCAAACCCAAACCATTCCACCATCCCACCATCCCATGATTCTAACTTTTCTCTGTTGCTGTTGGTTGCTTCTTCTCTTTCCTCTGTACATTTCTGTTCATTTTTTTTTTTTACCTTTAGAGGTGTGTGTGTCCAAATTTAGGCTGTTTCAAGACCATGAGCACTTCCCTGCCCTGTCCCAAATCTGCCCTTGACCTCTTCCACAAAGGGTGGGGAAGCACCCAGCACCAAGCAATAAATGCTGCTTGGGAGTGGAAATATCTCCTTTTTCTTCCACTTTGCAGCATCAAATGCGCCATGAGAGCTTTCCTTGTTTGTCTATGGTATGTCTACACCATATTTTCCTTCCTCACATTGGAATCAAGAGGCACGTGTGTCCATGTGGGTTATATAAAAATTCACACAGAAAGTCTCAAAGACACAGTGTGAATGACTGGCTGGTGGTAATTAATAAAGGAGGAAGTGTATTAAAGCAAGGAAATTGCCTCAAAAGTGTTTTTTAATTTATTTGGATGATCAACTTGAATAATTTATTGGGAATATTTCATAATGTAGCAGTAAATGGACTGCTGGGAACGTTCAGAAAAAATAATTAAGTCTTAGCAACTGGGCACCTCGGTGCAGCAGTTTCTGGTGGAAAATCTTTGGCATTTGAGCAATGTGGGTGTTGTGTGCACCCAAATCCAAGCTCCCAGGATGAATTCCTGGCTCCCTGGGAGTGTCATTCCCAGTGCAGGTATCCATGGATCCCTCACCCAGTCCCCCTCTTCTGCAGCTCACCTGGATGCTGAGTCTCTGTCCCTGCTGATTTTGGCAGCGTGGTGTTGTTCCCAGTGCACTTTTCCATGGATAAAAATTGGGAAAAGACCCACAATTTTCAGAAGGTTCTTCTTAGTACAGGCTGAAAAACTTGATGTGAAAAAGGGCCAAAATAAATCCTAGGATGTATCCAGCAGGACCATCCCTGGTTGGAAAAGAACATTTCCAAGGTTTTTTAGCTTCCAGAAGCTTTGCCAGGCAGACCAGCTGTGGAAGTTCCTCCTTGATGAAGATGAGGTGGAGACACACATCTTACTTCATCCACTACCTTAATGTGGGATAATTTATTGGGAAAACAAATGAAGTCAGGACAGGCAAAAACATCCCAAGGAGGGTGACCCTCAGGTCACTGGCATGTGTTGACAGGACACAAGAAAAAGCCCTGTAGGTAATTCCAAAATATCAAAACGTGGAGGAGCTGCTGCCATGTGCAGCTGTGAACCAGATTTGGGGAGTGGTGTTGGTTTTGGTTGTGTTTTTTTCTTTTAAATGGGCAGTCAGCTGAGCTGGTGCCTCCAGTTGTGGGTTGTGTAATTTTGCACAAATTCCTCCATGCCTTCATTTTTTTTTTCCTTTTTTATGCTGTGTCCCTGAGCTACTTTGGTTTCTAAATTCAGGCCTTACATATTTATCTGTGCCATTCAATTAGACCACATCCCCAATGCTGCTCTATAGTTTCACAGTATGTGGGAAATTTGGTAATTAAATGCATGCAAATGCTGCAAGAATAGAATAAATTAATTTTCCTTAATATCAGCAGGCCATTTGGTGATGTCTCAGAGATAATGTGACCAAGATCCTGCCCCTTCTCTCTCCTTCTTGCCATCTTTTTTGAGACTTTACTGTTATTACTCCAGAAATACCCAGTCAGGTTTTTAGGAAGAGAGCCCTGGCCCTGCTGTGCTCTGGAATTACATAAGGAGGGAGATCTGTACTCCAGGTTTTTTTGGATCTCCAAATAAAACCTGAGCTGGAAACAGCTTTTGAGCCCTCCGTGCCTGGTGCAGCTTCAGGTTGATGTGAGGCTTGGGGGTGTGAAAGGTTGTGTGACAGCCAGGGATAACCTGAGCTCCCTCAGAATGGTTTGCACTGGGTGTTCCAGCTTTGGAAATGCTCTGTTGAGGGCTGGAATTTCCAGGTATTGGGTTATTTATTGGGTTTTATTTATTCCCACTGCACTCCAGAGAGTTGTGGTTCTCAGTTTCAGCTTCCCTGAACTCCTCCCACGTGAATTCAGCACAATCCTCCTGGCCTGGGCAGGCTGGGGGTGCTTGACCTCGTGCTGAATTAGCTGAATTTTTAACCATTCAACCCCGTGTCATCATTTCCAAGGAATCTGAAAGTCATTCTTTTCTCCAGATCGTTAATATTTATTTGGATGCTGTGTTTGTGTGTTGCCTTAAAAGCTCTGACCTTACAGCTTATCTTTTTCCTTGCTTGAGGGACCTCATCCCAGGCAGCTTTGGGATTCCTTCCGTGCCAAAAACCCTCACGGTTTTTGTGCCTTTCCTCCTGGATTTGATGTTTGGGTCCCTCCCCGAGCAGCGTGGCGGGGCTGGGTTCTCTTCCAGCCTGCAGCACTGCAGTGCTGTTGCATCAGTGCAGGGTTTCTGTCATCCCTCTCTCCTCCCTTGGCCTCTCCTGGAGCGAGAGCAGCAGCTCAGAAATGCGAGGGATTCCTGGCGTGGCTGGTTCTGGAGCAGAGCTGCAGAGCTGAGCTGGTGGGTGGCTGCTTTTGGGGGAACCAACTTCTCAGAGCTCTGCTTCTCCTGAGTGCAGGAGGGCGAGGGGCCCTGTGGCCAGCACCTTTCTCTCCCTCTCAGGATTTTTCACAGAGAGAAATGAAAGAGAAAACAATTTCTATTTCTGCTCCTTGTTTTTCCCATGTGGAATGTGTTTGGAGAATTGTTTACCTGGGGTGTTGCTTGGTTGGATTCTGGTGAGGATTGTTTGAGCCTGGTGGCCAATCCAACCCACTGGGGCTGGACTCTCCAGAGAGGGTCACGAGTTGTGTTGGAGTCAGAGAAAGTAGTATGTAGTTTGAATATCCTCCTTTTATATAGTATATTGATGTATTTTAGCATAGTTATAATAAAGAAATAATTCAGCCTTCTGAATTGAGCCAGACATCGTCATCTCTTCCCATTGGGTTCACCTGCATTTACAGCAGGGCTCCATGCAGGGATGGGACAAACCCTGCCAGAGCGCCTGGAGGCTCTGTGAGTTTATTCTCACCTGTGCCCTGCAGCTCTGCCTTTGCTTTTGTCCTTTGTGGTGCATCTGATGCCAACAAGACCCTGTGTCTAACCCAAATAATCAGGGCAAATTGAACTTTTGGGAATTGCTTTAGTGCTTGATGGATGTGTTTTTAAATGATTTTGTTTTTATGGCCTCAGATTAATAGAAACCCTCATAACTGATAGAATTGTGGAATGGGTTGGGTTGGGAGAGACCTTAAAGCCATTCCAGTGCCACCCCTGCCATGGCAGGGTCACCTTCCCCTGTCCCAAGGTGCTCCAAGCCCTGTCCAGCCTGGCCTTGGGCACTTCCAGGGATCTGGGGGCACCCACAGCTTCCTTGGGCACCTGTGCCAGGGCCTGCCCACCTCACAGGGAGCAGTTTCTTTAAATAAATCTGTAAAACAAAAAGGTGGGGTTTGACTCCTGTCTCAGAGCTGTGATGTGCTCCAGAGCAGGTGAGGCAGGTGAGCCTGTGAGGGCTTGGCCCTGCCAAAAGAGCATCCAGAATTCTCCTTGCACTTGGTGAAGTCCTGAGGGAACTTCTCACAGCTGCAGGAACACCTGACAGGGCAGCAAGGAGCGTTTTTTGGGAATGCTCAGCACACTCATGTTGGTGCTGGTGCAGTTTTAAACCCAGCCCCAAGCTGCTCCTGCGTGTAGCAGGGAGTGCTTTGCTCAACCCCTTGTTAGCACAGTGAGGAACCTGCTGGTACCCTGGCACAACACTGGTCCAACTTGGGCTGGCTTGAAATTTTGTCTAAAAATCAGTTTTGCTGAGAGCAGTGACCGGTCAAGCTGTTTTTGCAGGAAAGTAGTGGCTTTGAGGACAAAGTTGCTTTACAGAATGTTTTTTTCTCCATGCCAGGAGCTCGTTTTGGGAATGAAACCAGCAGCTCTGCTCCTCACTCTGATGCCCTCAGCTTTAGTTTTCATGTTTTCCAGGTTCTGTATTGGTGTAGAGTTCTGGATTTCATATAAAGTGTTTTAGCAAGTTCTCCTCAGAGTTCAGTCAGACAAAAAAATCCTTTTCCAGCCCAGAACCAAGGACACCACTGCAGCCTCAGGCCCAAAAATTGTCAAAAACAACAAATTGAGGGGAGCAATTTGTGAGGATGGGACTGGATCACCTGGAGATGGAATTGCACAATTAACCCCTGATATGTAAATGGACCAAACTTATAATTGTATGAAAAACTCATAACTCAAAGTCCATCTTGGGTGGAGCCATGGCCAGGCTCTTGTACTGCCCAAGGTGCATCCACTGAGGAGATCCTTTTAATAAATCCCTCCTTTATTCTTTAATTCTGTGTAGCTCTGTTCCAGGAGCCTCTCAAGGCATCACCTACAACCTCAGGGCTTCAAAATTGATAATTGTATGAAAAAGTTGTGACCATTGTCCATCTTGGGTGGACAACAAGAGCCACAACTGGGCTGTTGTACTGCCCAAGGTGCATCCACTGAGGAGATCCTGTTAATAAATCCAGGAGCCTGATTTAATAACCCCAGGAGCCTCCCAGGGCGTCACCGTTGTGGGGCTGTGCCCAGCAGGGCTGCCTGTGGCCCTTCTCACCCTGTGCTCTGCTCTCTCCCAGCAGAGCTGACCTGCCCGGGCTGCAGCACCTGGAAAGAAGCTGCTGCAGGATGAAAAGATGGCAGCGCGGCTGCTCGCACCACCGGGCCCCGAGAGTTTCAAGCCCTTCACGCCGGAGTCGCTGGCCAACATCGAGAAGCACATCGCCGAGCTGAAGAAGAAGCAGCGCTCCAAGCAGGACAGCAGTCACCGCGATGACGACGAGGACAGCAAACCCAAACCCAACAGTGACCTCGAGGCGGGCAAGAATTTGCCTTTCATCTACGGGGACATCCCCAAAGGGCTGGTTGCTGTGCCGCTGGAGGACTTTGACCCTTATTATATGACCCAGAAAGTGAGTCTGCAAAGGAAGGAGTTGCTAAAGAGCCTTTTTTTATTTTTTTCCCTTTCCTTTTTATTTTTTTGGGTATGGTTTAAAGAGAAGATAAAAAGAAAGGGAGTCTTGGATGGTTTGGTTGTTTTGCTTTCTTGTGTATTTTTCTGTGAGGTTTAATATTGGTGATGTGATCGCCTCTATCACCTCAGTCTTTAAGGATGGAGTTAGGAGAACAAGCTCTGGAAACTAAAAATAGTCCAAGTTGTGCTAATGTGCCAATTTTAACCATCAGGGCAATAAGAAGAATTTAACGGAGGGGTAACAGTAAGTGTGTGTTTCATCACTTACCTGGAATTCAGTCTGAAGTTGATGGTTATGATGTACTGGGACGCAGAATCATGGCAAAAAAGGAGACTAATTAACTCTCTTTCATCTTAATTTTAATTTGCCTGGGACCAAGGTGATGTGGCAGGAAGCATTTATGGGCTCTGAGGTGTTTGAAGAGATGATGTCGCGAGGGGGTGGTTGGCAAACTCAGCTGGGGATGAAGGGGAGGGATCCACTGGTGATGGAGTGAGGAGCGTGGTCACTGATTTTCTGAGAAGCTGAGGTTCTGCAGCGTTTAATTTCGTCGCTTTCTTTGCCACAATCTGACTGAGCCAGCTGAAACTGTCACATCTCCATGAGGCTCAGCTGTGCCTCTGGGGGAGCTGCAGATTGAGCGTGTGGGTGACAGGAGCTGGGATGTGGCACTTTGAGCTCAGAGCTGCCTGCATGTGAAATCCCTGCCATGGGTGACCAATGTTTGGTGAGTTTTTGTTGGGACACACCTTTGTGCCACGCTCAGAAGTGACTCTGAGACTGCCAGGGCATCGTTCACGTGAAATCAGCTGCATCTGGGGAGGGATGAGTGTACCTGACCCTTCTTTGCTGTGTTCACACTGATTAATTTAATGGTTGGTTGTGGCAATTAATTCTTGTGTCCAGAGTGTGCTGAGGGCAGGTCCTGACTCAGAGCAGGGCTCTGAAATTTGGGGATCTGTGTGTGGCAGCGTGGTGCCCAGCTGATGTGCTCCTTCAGGAGCTGCTGTGGGAGCAAGGCAGCTTGGTTATCCTCAGCAATGCTTCTTTGTTTATTCAACTATTTATTTATTCTTTATTTATTCAACTTTATTCATTCAAATATTTTCTCTTGATTAAACCAGTCTGGTTCTGGTGATGGAATTGCAGGATTTGGGTCGGGAGGGACCTTAAATCATCCAGTGCCACCCCTGCCAGGGACAGGGACACTTCCCACTAATCCCAGGCTGCTCCAAGCCCTGTCCAACCTGGCCTTGGGTGCTTCAGGGACCCAGGGGCACCCACAGCTTCACAGGAGAACCCCGAGGTCTCTTGACCCCTTTTACCCACCAGAGGGGTGTTAGGAGGTGTCTGTGATCCCACTGTGATTTTTGAAGCCTCTCTGTGTCTGTGAGTTGGAGGGGTGGTGTCAGTGGGAGAACTGGGCTGATTCATGGCTTTTTTTGGCTGAAGGGGCAGTGGGCAGAGCTCCATGGTTCTCCACATTCCCCCCAAAGGAGGAGGCACAGGGAACCCCCTTATCCCTCCTGCTGCATCCCTCTCCACGTTTGCCTCCCAACACGAGGCTATTAATAAACCTTTCATTTTTAGAGCGAGGAATGAGCTGCACCCCCCTCTCTGAAGGCATCTGTCACATCTCTGGGAGTGCTCTGTGGAATCCTTGGCAGGCTGAGATGCAGGGAAGGTTCTGGAGATGGGAGCAAACCCCTCCCCAGCCCTGCTGACCTCGAGCAGGGTCTGGCTGTCCCCACCACCCCGGAACCCTCTGCTCCCTTCCTGTTGTGTCCATCCCAGCACGGCCTTGCCTTTGTGCTCCTTCCAACAGGCAGTGACTTTCCACAAAGAAATTTTTTTAAGGCAAATAAAAAAGGCCCTTCTCTGAATCATCAGGAATTGCGAATCTGCTTGAATCATGGGAAGTTTTCCAAGATTTTTTTTTTTCCCCCCCACCTCTCTCCAGAAGGTTTTGCATCACAGGTCTTTGCTTTTGCAGCGTGCACAGGGACGAAGCAGCCGGTTCCTTTTCCCTGCAGCAGGACAGGGTGATCTTGGTTTGTCTAAGGAAACTGAAACTGCATTTTACCAGAGCAGCTGAACTTCCCAGCGCCTGTAAACTGATCTTTAAAGGAGAAACAGCGTGACCTGGAAACAGAACCGTGCCACAGGGAGCCACAAGTCCTGGGTTTGTAGCCCAGCAATGGTTTTGTCCAATGTGCTGCTCTTTTCTCTGCTCAGTTTCATTTTGCAAAATTCCAGAATCCCAGAATCTTTGAATCTGGAAGAGACCTCCAGGATCAAGTTCAGCTTGTTACCAGCTCTGGACACATTCTTGGTGTCCAGAGTGTCCTTGAGGGTCTTGAAGTGAGGGGTAAGTCATGACTCTCAGGAGAGTCTGGAATCCCTTTGCTCACAGGTAGCACATCAGGGAGCTGCTTTAGCTCCTTTTTGTCTCTGTGTAAGGACCAGAAAGAATTTTATCATTCTTTGTTTTTAAACTGATCTTTAAAAGAGAAACAGCGTGACCTGGAAACAGAACCGTGCCACAGGGAGCCACAAGTCCTGGGTTTGTAGCCCAGCAATGGTTTTGTCCAGTGTGCTGCTCTTTCCTCTGCTCAGTTTCATTTTGCAATATGGGAGTCAAGGAATTCCAGAATCCCTTGAAGCCTGTCACAGAATTCCAGTCCTTGAAGCTGGAAAAGACCTCCAGGATCAAGTTCAGCTTGTTCCCAGCTCTGGACATTCTACCCCTGAGTGTCTTGAAGTGAGGGGTAAGTCATGACTCTGAGGAGAGTCTGGAATCCCTTTGCTCACAGGTAGCAGTTTGAGAGCTGCTTTAGCTCCTTTTTGTCTCTGTGTAAGGACCAGAAAGAATTTTTTCATTCTTTGTTTTACAAGTCGTGATGGCCTCCCAGTTCCTGACCTGAAGAACAAGGCAGGAACAATAGTTGCCCATTTTTATTATGGAAACCCAAACCATTTCAATTAATATATCCAAAAGGCAGGTACATGAACTTCCTCGGTCACATGTGCAAACAAAATTCAGGAAAACCAAAATTCAACCCCAGCCATGGGAGCAGAGCATGGCCTTAAATCCTTCAGTGTTTCTTAAGACATCAGGACCATCTTCCTCTTTCATTCCTACACCCTTACCAGGCTTTTCATTTTGAATGCTTTTCCATCTTCTCTCTGCTTCTGATCCATTTGTGGCCCAGCCCATTCCTATAAACACCTCCTCACCCTGTTCTTTCCCTCTGGAGGTGATATTTGCCAGGTTGGGGCCGTTTTCAATTCCCTCAAATTTCCAGTTCCCTCAAATTTCATCCCTGCTGCAGAGCGAGGTGGAGCTCCTGCTTCTGCAAAGGCTGCAGCTGTGAGGCAGCAGAAGGTCCCTGGATATTCTGTGAGCTGAGGCTGTGGATAAGTTGAGGTGGGTGGATTTCAGTGGGAAAGGAACAATCCAGGCACACGTGAGATTTGAGGCTGGGCTGGGATCCTGAGGTCACCTCCGGCTGCCAGGGAAGCACCTGAGGATCTCTCCAGAGCCTTCGTGCCAGGGGAGTGACTTGCAGCTTTGTCAAGTCACATGCCAGCTTTGGAAACGGCCCCGTGGGTCCAGAATGTCACCTTGGCCCAGGAAAATCTCAGGGATGTGAGGGACCAGCTGCGGGAGGCACGTCTGGCTCTGGAATGTGCCTCGGGAGCCGTGGCCGTGCTGGTGACTCTGCAAGGTCACAGCACCATTCCCGGGTTTGCATTTCAGTGAAGTCACCAAAGCAGAGGAAAGAGTCAGAACCATCCCAAAAATCAGCCTTTTATTCTTATTTCCAGCGTCTCATTGCCTTTTCCAGGTCTTGAGTGCTTAATGGTGGTTTTTTTTCTTCCGCTCTGCCTCTCCAGTTGGCTTCAGAGGAGCAGGAGAAGTGGGTGTGGAAGGGAAGGAGTGAAGAGAGGAGGTTGGATTCCCTGGCAGGCGTGTTCTCCATCCCCTCCAGGTGCTGGAGGAAGGCAGAGTGTGATGGAGCTGCTGGCTGAGCGTGGCTGTCGGTGCTGTGGATCCAGGCGTGCAGAGCTGGGATCAGGGAATGCCAAATGTGGGATCTCTGCTCCCATCCCTTAAATAACTGCAGCCCACTCGTGGTTGGGGGACAGCATGGAGAATTATTTCTGCCCAGGAGGCAGAGTAGATTTCTTTGCGCAGAAAACTTAAAAAATCAGGAATTCTCTCCAGCAGCTCCACATCCCCCCAGGGCTGGGGCAGCTCTGCAGGTGCGGGTCTCACCTGAGCAGGGCAGAGGGGCAGACCCCACTCCCCTGCTGGGAGGAGATTGGGGGTCCTGGGGCACCCCAAACCCTTCTCCCCAGGGCTGCTCTCAGTGCTGATCGTGTCTGTAACTCCTCAGCCCACAGGGTGCCCGAATTTGCTGTAAATTCCCTTTCCAGCAATGCCTCGCTCAGGGTGCCACCAGGAAGGCGCCGCTCTCCCCCTGTGTCACTGCTGCAGGAATGTGCTCCCAAATGTTCTGAGGCTGTTCCTGAAGCTGTTTGGTTCAAAATCTCCTGCCCACTCCCCCTCACTCCTCAGCCCTTACAGAACTGCTCAGTGGCAAACCTGCAGGAAGCAGGGATGTTTTAAATCTTGCTGGAGCTGGATGTGATTCTTGCCATCCCCCAGTTGGTTCTGTTGCTCTCCCGAGCACAGTCATCATTTTGCATTGATTGATTTTTATGAAACCTTCTCTTTATGAAACCTTCTTTTTATGAAATCTTCTTTTTATGAAACCTTTTTATGAAACCTGTTTCCAAGGTTTTGGTTGGTCCAGATGAACTTGATGGAAACTAAAGAGGGTGGAGTTTTTTCACAGCTCTAACAACAAACTAAGGCTTTGGGAAGTCCAGCCAGACAAAACCATCTTCTTAAACTGACTGCAAAAATACCTTTTTTCAGGTATCACCTTCCTCTGAGTTTTGAGCTTTGCTTCAGCACATCTTAAAAGCTCTTAAGGGTGTTCTTGGCCCAGATCCAGAAAATGTTTTAAGAGCTTGCAGCCATTTTGAAATGGAGTTTTAATATGTCAGCAGCAGAACAGAAAACTAAGAGGGATTTAAATTGCCAAACACTTCCTGGCTTTTGGGCTTTTCTTGCTATTGATGAGAGCAGGTGGAGGTTTACTCAGGATTTTATAGGGTACCCAGGGGAATGGTGGATCTCGGAACTGTCGTAATCCATGAGCAGACTGGAATTGTGGCACCTCACTGCTGGGAGGGTTGTGCTGAGAGGCCCAGGGATATTGGGATTTACAGGCAGAAATTCAGCAAGTTCTGTGGTCTGAAAGGAGAAACCTGGGCAGAGCACAGGGAGAAAACAAGGAACAAAAAAAAAAAAAAGGGAGAAAACAGGGAGAAAGTCACAGGACAGGCGAGGGACTCAGCAGGAAGGACGTGGAGCTCATGTTTGGTAGGCAGGGGGATGAAAACTTGGATTTCTTGTTGGAAAGGGTGGTCAGGTGTTGCTATTGGACACAAAATGAGTACGCAGAAGTTCAAAAGAGAAAGTTTTAATCAAACATCTGGTATTTATAGAATTCCAAAGGTGACCATGGATTGGAGGATGGAATTACCACCTCTCCAACCACACTGGTCAAACCACCAGTCCATCAATTCTCTCCTGCCACAAAGAAGGTGGCAAAACAATCATTATTTACACGAACAGCACGTGAGAAACTCCAGTAGAAATATGTAAACATTATCAGAAGTTTTATCAGAATTTTAAAACTTTCAAAAGAAAACACTTTTAAAAATCAGGGCAGCAGTCAGGCACGGGAAGGGGCTGCCCAGGGAGGTTTGGAGTGCCCATCCCTGGAGATGTCCAAGGAATGGCTGGACACAAGTTGCACTCAGTGTCTTCTTCCAGCTCCCCGTGTCCCACGAAATGTCCAGCACGGTCCTGCTGGAGGGTTCATTGCTCAAAAGGTGTGGGAGAGTTGGGAGAGCCTTTTTAAAGAGATCTAAAAAGTTTAGTGATCCTTTTCAAAGAGATTTACAAAGTTTAGTGATCCTTTTTAAAGAGATTTACAAAGTTTAGTGATCCTTTTTAGAGAGATTTACAAAGGAAGGGGGTGCGAGTCCTGGGAATTTTGTGGTGTCAGGGAAGGGGGGGAGCTGATTCCTAGAACTGGGTGTCCCCTGAGCTCTCTGTAATGGCAATTTTGCAAAACTTTGTGCCTTTTAGGAGGTTTGTCCATGCCAAGGTGATCTGGTCATTAATTCTTGATGCTACAATTTAAGAGCTGTCCAGGGCTGCCTTTAAAGTGCTTTTGGTGGGGGATGCATTAGTGGTTCTGCTAACAAACCTTCCTCTCTTGGTGCTGAACCTCAATCCGGTTTTGATTTCCTTTGCAAATAATTTACTGCTCGATGGTCTAATTTAACCAAACGAGCTCAAAGCTGTTGTTTCATTGACGAGGAACATGACAAATTTGCTAAGAGTGAGTCTCCAGGGGAAGCCTGTGCTGGCAGAGAGCCCTGGTGGAGTCCCTGGGGCTGGGCTCGGGACTGGGATGAATTTCAGGTTCATTTCTTCCCTAAAAACTGTGGCATGAATTTCAGGTGCATTTCTTCCTTAAAAATCTGTAAAATGAATTTCAGGTTCATGTCATCCTTAAGAACCTGTGGGGCTGGAGACAGGAGAGGGCCCAGCTGTGCTCTGGGGCCATAAAATGGGATAAAAATGGGATAAATGGTGCCAGGGAAAGGGCTTTGTGCACACAAATTGCATTTTTCCCCTCTGGCTGGGATGGTCCTGATGGTTTGCTCCTGGTGCTGCTCTCTTCAAAGAGAGGGACCAGCAAAATTCTGCCCCACGCTCGCATGGATCAGGGTACAGGTTCTTTAGGAAAAAATGAACCTGAAATTCATCCTACAGGTTCTTTAGGAAAACATGAACCTGAAATTTATCCTACAGGTTCTTAGGAAGAAATGAACCTGAAATTTATCCTACAGGTTCTTTAGGAAAAAATGCACCTGAAATTCATCCCACAGGTTCTTTAGGAAGAAACAAACCTGAAATTAATCCCACAGGTTTTTAAGGAAGACATGAACCTGAAATTAATTTTACAGATTTTTAAGGAAGAAATTAAATTCATCCCACAGGTTCTTGAGGAAGAAACGAACCTGAAATTTATCCCACAGGTTTTTAATGAAGAAATGAACCTCACATCTTTGCCAGCTCTGTAGGGAAAGGCATTTCCAGGGGTTTACAGCAGTTTATTTTGTTGTGTTTTTTTGGGATGTGTGATAATTCACCTGTGGGGAGTTTTGGGTAAATTTGAGATTTCCTGGGATTTGCAGCAGCAGATTTGTTGTGGTTTTTTTGGGTGTGTGATAATTCACCTGTGGGGAATTTTGGGTAAGTTTGAGACAAGACCTCTGAGTTGTTTTTAGTGGTGCAGTTTATTTTCTTTTTTTCTGCGTAAGAAGGGCGAGTTCAGCTCATGTTTTTACAGCATAATTCAGAAATTCACAAAACCCTTAATTACAAATCCTTGTAAAGAGTTATTAACCAATTAAACACTGCTGACAAAGATATTTATGTTTTTTGACCCAATCCTTAAAGCGCCTCTGACGCTTAAGTTTAAAGGCCTTTTCCAAGGTCTCAGATCAAATCCCATAATTTAATTTTAATTAGATTATTAAAATTTAGTTTATCTATTTTGTGCAATTCCTGCTGTGATTTTCCTGCATTAGCTCTCTTTTTCATTATATTCATAAAGAAAATATTAAAAAAACCACACATCAAAAATGCTTTTTTTTACCCTGGAATTTTGTCTACTTTGTGCAATTCCTGCTGTGATTTTCCTGCATTAACTCTCTTTTTCATTATAGTCATAAAACAAAATTTAAAAAAAGGCAAAAAATGATTTTTTATCCCGAATTTTATCTAATTTGCGCAATTCTGCTGTGATTTTCCTGCATTAATTCTCTTTTTCTTTCTGTTTTTCTCTGCAGACCTTTGTAGTACTAAACAGAGGGAAAACGCTCTTCCGATTTAGTGCCACACCTGCCTTGTACATTTTAAGTCCTTTTAATCTCTTTAGAAGAATAGCTATTAAAATTTTGATACATTCATATCCTTTTTTTATTACTGAATTTCCTCGGTGGATTCGTTGAAAATCTCTCAGCTCCGTTGTTTTTTCCTGATCTTTTCCGTTTGTTGGAAAAATCTCTTTACCTGCTGGGTATATAATCCAGTGTATATAATCCAGTGCATACAACATATAGTATATATGTTATGTAGGGTAGAAACAGGATAATAATACAGTGTATTAAATATGTATAGTATATAAATATGTGTTGTGTAGGATATAAATAGTGTAATAACACAGCATATTAAAAATATAATAGTACATAGATATTCAATATAAACCAGTACATACAGCACATAGATACTGTATGTAACACAAGACATAAAAAATAGAAATAATCCCATTTTTCCCTCATTTCCCATGATGGGGGGAGGGATCAGCTGGAAGTTTCCCTTTACCCTGAAATCCGAAAGTTCCCGAAATTCCCGAAATTGCTGGAAAAGGCCGAGATTCCTTGACTGGCCGCACAGTGTTCAGCATGATCATCATGTGCACCATCCTCACCAACTGCGTCTTCATGACCTTCAGCAACCCCCCGGAGTGGTCCAAGAACGTGGAGTGAGTGAATTCCCGCCTTAAATCCCAAATTCTGTCTGGGCAAAAACCGCCCGAAATGCTGAGCTTGGTTCCTTCAGGAGCCTCGTCCTCCCTGGGCTGTTTTCTGCAGCGCCCCAGTTTTTAAATTTCTTTGTGGGTTTTTTTTTGGGTTTTTTTTAAGGTGGTTTCTTTTTATTTTTTGGGGTACTTTTGGGGGCTTTTTGTGTTTTTTTTTATTTTTCTTTTGGGTTTTTTGGGGGGTTTTGTTTTGGGGGTTTTTTTTAATTATATGTATATAAATACATATAATATAAATCCAATTACACACATATATATCAATACATATGCACATCTATAAATACATATAATATAAATCCAATTACATATATATCTAAATACATATACTATAAATACAATTACATATATAAATACATATACTATGCAATTACATATATATATACAAATAATGTAAATGCAATTACATATATATACAAATACATATAATATAAATCCAATTACACACGTATAAATATATATTACATAAAACCATATATGTTATATATATATTACATATAAATATATATAAAAATACAATTACATATAAATATATATATAAATACATATGCACACCTATAAATACATATAATATAAATCCAATTACATATATATCTAAATACATATGCTATATATACCATGACAATCCAACCTAATACAATTATACAATTATTATTATTTAATTAATTATACAATTATTATTAATTACAATTATACAATTATTCATATTTTATTTTGTTTATTTTATTTTATGTAATTTTATGTTATGTTATGTTATTTTATTTTACTTTATGTTATGTTATTTTATTTTATTTTATGGTATTTTATTGTATTGTATTGTATTTTATTTTATTTTATTTCATTTCCCGTGCCAGGTACACGTTCACCGGGATTTACACCTTCGAGTCGCTGGTGAAAATCATCGCCCGCGGGTTTTGCATCGACGGCTTCACCTTCCTGAGGGACCCCTGGAACTGGCTGGACTTCAGCGTCATCATGATGGCGTACGTGGGTTTTTCCAAGGATTTTGGGGTGTGGGAGGGGAACACTGAGCCAGGAAAAAAGGAATGGAGGCAGAAAAATGTCAGGGAAAAAAAGAAATTGAGTCAGGAAAAAAAGAAATTGAGTCAGGAAAATGGTCAGGAAAAAGGTCAGGAAAAAAGAAATTCAGTCAGGAAAAAAGGCAGGAAAAAAGAAATTGAGTCAGGAAAAGAGTCAGGAAAAAAGAAATTGAGGAAAACCTCAATGAACCCCCTTGATTTTCCAAGGAAATTTTACCCTGATGGGATTTCAGCTCTGCAACAGCACAGAGTTCGTGGTGCTGCAAAAAACAATTAGGATTTTCTACAAATTGCTTTGATTAATGCAAGGTTTTTGGTGGTTCTTACACCAGAGGAACCAAATATTAAATTTATATTCCAGTCTCTCCCACCCTTTCCTTGGACTGTGATTAATCACCCATTAATGGGGACCAAATATTTTAAATTTCAGCCTTTCCTTGGGCTGTGACTGGAGTTTGGATTGTGATTAATAACCCATTAATAACCAATTAATAACCAATTTTAACCCATTTCCCACCAAGCTGCAGTGTCAGAAAGGAGAAATTTGATTTTCCTTCATGTTTTTTTTCTCTTGTGCTGGATTGGGCTGATACTGAGGGGCATTAAATTCCTGTTTTTTTCCATATTTTCCGTTTTTTTTTAAATTTCTCCATGAAAAGCCAATAACCAGCAGCTCCCAACACCTGAATTTTTACTTTTTTTCTACCTTTTAGTTGTTTATTTAAATTATATGCAAAGAATTGAGCGTTGTCCATGAAAAGCCAATAACCAGCAGCTCCCAACACTTGAATTTTTTGAAGCCCTCGAGGCCTTGCTGCAGCAGGAAAAATCCTGAATACTGAACATTTCTTTGCTTTTTCATAAAGGATTAAAAATGGAGGATGCTAATTAAAATGAAGGATGCTAATTAAGTGAAAGGATGTTAATCAAAGCAGAAGATGATTATGTTTTCTTAAAAAAAAAACATGAAGTGAAGGGAATTTACCTGAAATCTTGATCTGAGGTGCAATCATGGAATCATGGATTGGTTTGGGACCTTAAAGCTCAGGAAATTTCCCATTGGCCCAGGTTGCTCAGTGTTGTTTTGATTTTTAAAAGTGTTAATTTTTTTTTTAAAGTTCTCTCCAACCACCTAACAGTCTGTCAATTCTCTCTTCCTACCAATAATGTAAAACAATCATTATTTACACAGTGTGTGAGAAGTGCTGCAGAAATACCTAAATATTATCAAAAGGCTGAAGAAGTTTTATGAGAGCTTTAAAACTTTTGAAAGAACCATAAAAGAAAACTGAACACTGTTAAAAAATCAGAGCAGCAGCTCAGGGTGGTGTCACCAAATCTCCTCGAGCATTTGGCATTTTTACAATTGTAATTTACTTTAAACCTCACTTTAAAACTCACTTTAAAACTCATTTTACCCTCATTTTGTCTTAAAAAACCTCACTTTAAACCTCATTTTATCTTCATTTTGTCTTAAAAAAACTCACATTACATCTCATTTTAAACCTCATTTTACCCTCATTTTGTCTCTCTCTTTCTCATTTCGATGCCACTTCTGAAGCTTTTGAAATCACGAGCTGCTTTCCTTATGATTTATTAAACAAATATGGATATTGATCTAGTACCGATATCCAGCTGTGAGGGACAAAAACTCTCTAACAGTTTAAAGTTAGAAATTGTGTGTTTATTTATTTATCCCAAATCCACACCGCAGCTTCCAGGTGATTACAGAGCCCTTTTATCCATACCAGTACTGAATACCCAAAACACAAATACATATTCATCATTTTGGTACATCCCATTCCTCGTTTCATATGCTAATAATTTCAAAAGCTATTTTAAGTATTGTATGTGTAGGTTTTTGTTCCTTGAAATGGGTCGGTGTCCCTTCCATGGGGAGGGGTCCCAAAATGAGGAAGTCAATGAAGTCTTCCTCGTTCTGACCTTTCTACCTTTTCAATGCAAATGTGACAAATGAACTCTTGGTAGAACTCCCATTCCTTGTCTTCAGTTGGTTTCAGAACAGAGGGGGCCACAACTGTCTTATGTTCCTAAAAGCAATTTATCAGTTTATATTCTTCGTTATAAACCCAGCTAACTAAACATTGTGCTGACAAGCAATCAATTATTAGTTAACTACTAACTCCCAACTTCATCAAGGCCTGCTCATTTATTTTAATTAACTCTAGGTAAGGCTTATCTCTAACTAAAATCTTAGCTCCCCTAAAATCTCTAAATTCCTTTAAATTTACGTTTCGCTTAAAAGCAGCCGATTGATGGGAAGGAAGGTGACCCCAACGGTGCCATTAACTCTGGTTTAATTCTGCAGGTATATAACAGAGTTTGTAAACCTAGGCAATGTTTCAGCTCTGCGCACTTTCAGGGTTCTGAGAGCTTTGAAAACTATTTCTGTAATTCCAGGTAAGGCGGCCCCGCTCGGTGTTTTTTAGCTGTCGGGTACAGGCCCCTGTGAGTGACGTATTGCTTTGTCTGTAGTGGTTGTTGGATTTTGGTGTGTGGTATTGTCATGGTGTTCTTTTTGTGTGTGACCTCCCTCATTGCAGATATGTCACAGAGTTTGTGGACCTTGGGAATGTCTCAGCATTGAGAACTTTCAGAGTTCTCCGAGCTTTGAAAACTATCTCTGTCATCCCAGGTGAGAAGCATTCAGCATTAAAGGCTGGGCTCGTGTGTGTCTCCCCTCTGTATTTCCCCTCCCCTCCTGCACTGCTCATTCCTCAGAAATTGCACTGGGATTTTTATTTTATTTTATTTTATTTTTTGGATGGGATTTGCAGTCTGTGTAACAAAGCAGTTTGAAATCAAGGCTCCTGGGTTGCCAAATTATGGGATGAACAGGCTGTTACTCCATATTTTCTGTCCCTTTGTGTGCACATTTCATACTGATCTCTGAGACTAAAGCCAGGCTGTAAAGTTTAATTCCAGAGGAAAAGGATCAGGCTTCTCTCAGGCTGAACAGTTTCTGGCTCAGGGACTCGCCCTGTTATTGTCAGTGGTTTTGGAGTTGCTTTAGGAATAACTTTATAAAGCAAGAGAGCAAAACCCAACCAAGATTAAAACCTTTTAGCCTTTTTCCTGTGCCACCCCAGAGCTGGATTTGTCAGGACCACCCTTCCCAAAGCTGTTCTGGGGTGAGCAGTGGCCCTTCCTTTGGGACACCATGGACTGAGAAAATGACAATTTCAGTCTGGTTTGGGCTGGGAAGGACCTTAAAGCTCAGCTTTTTCCACCTCCTGCCATGGGCAGGAACACCTTCCACCAGATAATTTTAATCCCAGCTCTGTCCAGCCTGGCCTGGGACACTTCCTGATCCTGAATTCTTGTACAGAAAAGCTTCATGCACATAATTTCTCAAAAGTAACCCTAATTTTAAGCTCAAGACTCAGGTCTTACAGGCGCTCAGCTTTCTGGTTTGCAGGTGCTCAACTTGTTCCAAAGCAGGCACCTGAAATAAATTCTCATTTAATGAAGAGTTTTGGTCTCAAAACAAAGTTCCTTTGTGGTTTGTCCCCTGATGCATTCCCTGATCCTGCAGTGCTGTTTTTTTCTGCCAGGGACATCCCTTTTATCCCATCCCAGACTGCCAACCCCATCAGCTGCACCTGCCTGTTGTGCATGATGATGATGATGATGATGATGATGATGATGATGATGATGATGATGGTGGTGGTGGTGATGCTTTCCTTCACCCACTGAGAACACCCTGGATGTTCCTACTGAGCCTTCCTTCATCTCTGGTGATATTTAAGAGCCAAAAACACCCTTTGGGAATTGCTGCTGAGGGGTGGTTTGTCTTTCTCTCAGCCTGCTCCAGAGAGCTCTGGCTTGCTCAGAGGAGAAGCATCGGTGTTAAAAACCAGGTTTTTTTGCCTGTGTTTTTGCTTTCTTCATTGGAGCAGCGTGGAGGGGATGCAGCTTTGAGGAGCTGGTGTGACAGCATGCCTTGTGTTCCCCTGGAAGGGAGCAGAACAGCTCCGTTTTGGATTATTCTCTCCATAAAATTCAAAATTTACCGAGTTTTATTTCAAACTGAGCAGAACAGCTCAATTTTGGATTATTCTCTCCGTAAAATTAAAAACGTACAGAGTTTTATTTAAAATAGCAGGGGTTGGGCTGAGCCCTGCTAAGTTCAGCACATTTTTAATGTAATTTTTATTAGAGGGACAATTTGCTGCGTATTTTGATTGAGTAAAAGGGGTGATCTGCCACACACAGCCAAGGGGATCCTTTTTGGGTGTTGGGGACACTGATCCTACCTGAAATGGCAAAACTGAGTTTTTTTTATCTGGTTTTGGGGGGAGGATTGTCCATGTGTGTTTCAGCAGCTCAAATCTTGGCCCCCTCCATTTTGTGACAGCAGGAGGAGTGTAAAGCGTTTGAATAATTGGCTTTTTGGGATATTTAATATGAAGGCATAAAGTGCTCTTTGTGGGCTTTACCACTATCATTTTGCAAGGAAAAGGTGATTTTTAGAATACACTCAATATTAAAATATAAAGGGGCTCCTCTTCTGCTTCAGCGCATGAAATGGGAATTTTAACTCTGTGCTGAGCTACTCAATTTAGTGTTTCAAGTGCCATCTGCACCTTCTGTCAATAACTGGAATAAAGATGTGTTTGAAACAAGATAAAAATGGGAAATACCCCCAGAATTTGGCATGCCACGGACAAAATTCTGTTCTCTCCACAGATCTGTGTGACAGCAGCAAACTGTGACACCCATGAGCTGAACCACCAAAATATCCCTTTGGTCTTTTTTTGGTGGAATACCTGTAGGAAAGCATGATGACCTCAAGAAATTCTCTATGTTGGCACTGATTATATTTTAATTAGCACTTGGGGACACACCTGCATTCCACAGGATCCAGGGAAACCTGGAGCCATGGAACACCGGGGTGGTGGCTGCAGCTGGAAGTTGTTGGAGTTGTGTTTGTTCCCAGTCCTTGGACTGGGATTTCTGCTGCTTCTCCTGCTTCCAAACTTCTCCTGGCACACCTGAATCTTTATGTTCCTGGGATGGGTCTAGTTGCTGTTGGTCTGCAAGGGTTTTGGAGGAGGAGGAGGTTTTGGTCCAGGATTTATTGCAAAATGTTCATGTGGTCTCAGCTGGAACCTTGGATCTGGCTGACCCCAAATCCAGCAGTGATTTATTTTTTTTTTTATCCTCCTTCCTCCCTTCACTGCTCATTTATGAACCACAGAATCGTCCTACTTCACACCAAAAAGGCTGACTAGAGGGGCCTAATTCAGTGTTCAAAATTCTAGCTAGTTCAGACCTGTCACCTAAAAATTAATTCTGAGCTCTCCCCACTCACGAGTTCTGCCTCTCAGGGAGCAGACTGGTGTGGGAAAGCAGCAGGATTCCTTTTGGAATCTCTTCCTTTTGGTCCTGAGCCTGTTAAGGATCCCTGTGGCCTCAGTAAATGCCAAAGCAGCGATGCTGCAGGTGAAACCCTGCCCTGGCTGTAACCAAAACCACCTCTGAAAGGGAAGATTCTGCTCCTGAAAGGGAAAATTCTCCTGGAGGGGAAGATTCTGCTCCTGAAAGGGAAAATTCTCCTGAAAGGGAAAATTCTGCTCCTGAAGGGAAGATTCTGCTCCTGAAAGGGAAAATTCTGCTCCTGAGGGGGAAGATTCTGCTCCTGAAAGGGAAAATTCTGTTCCTGAAGGGGAAGATTCTGTTCCTGAAAGGGAAGATTTTGCTCCTGAGGGGGAAAATTCCTCTCCTGAGGGGGAAAATTCCTCTCCTGAGGGGGAAAATTCCTCTCCTGAGGGGGAAGATTCTGCTCCTGAGGGGGAAGATTCTGCTCCTGAGGGGGAATTGCTGAGACAGTTGAGTTGAGCAGGAGAAACCCAAGATGTGGAGAGTTAAAGGCATTTGATCCCTGCGAGTTGTTGCAGCCTGTGCCAGCGAGCTCAGCCCCAGCAATGTGGCCACGAGGATTTTGGTGGCAGCAAAGCCCAATTTGATCCTCATTTGATAAACCCTGGGTGTGGGGGAGAGCAATTCCCCACGTTCTGCAGTCCTCAGGGACAAAGGTTGGGATTTGGGTTGGTTCTGAGCATCCCTTGCCTCCATCCCAGTGTTGAACTGGCTGGAATTCCACAAGGAGCCTCCACCATTCACAGCCACAACCTTTCCCACCCTAGATTCAGTCTTAGGTAGTGTATTAATCTGGATTTTCAGCATGTTTTCCTTCCACAAGGAACCTCCACCATTCACAGCCACAACCTTTCCCACCCTAGATTCAGTCTTAGGCAGTGCATTAATCTAGATTTTCAGTGTGTTTTCCTTCTGCAGGAGTGATTTCTAGTCTTGTTTCCCTCTCCACAGGCCTGAAGACCATCGTGGGTGCCCTGATCCAGTCTGTGAAGAAGCTGTCGGACGTGATGATCCTGACAGTTTTCTGCCTCAGTGTCTTTGCCCTCATTGGGCTCCAGCTGTTCATGGGCAATTTAAGGAACAAATGTGTGATTTGGCCAATTAATGTCAACGAGACCTTCCTGGATAATGGCTCCAAGGGCTTCGACTGGGAGGAATACACCAACAATATGTGTAGGTATTTCTGCACTGAGGCTCCCGAAAACCTCCTGACTTGGCTTGGTGCAGCTGCCCAGGAGTTCCAACACTGAAAACCCCACGTGCAGAAGTTTGTGTTATTTGGATCTCACCTTGTTGAGATGCTCCTAGTTGAGTTCATCCTTCAGAAGGGTTTGGATGTGCACTTTCAGCTAAATAATTTATCCAAAACATATTTTTACTGATAGATTCCTTAGCAGTGCTTTTGGGGGGCTTTTAAGTGAAGGTTTTAATAGTGTTACAGTCTGTTAAATCCTCTAACTCCATATGTGTGTGAATGTAACCTCTTCTTTCTCATCTTCAGCAAATTTTTACATCATTCCTGGCGCGCCCGACCCTTTGCTGTGTGGTAACAGCTCAGATGCAGGGTGAGTGTTGAGCTTCGGGAACAGTCAGTTCTCCCTGATGTTACCTGAAGCTGGCCAAACCTTTGGAATATTCCCTGTCGCTTCCTCTGTTGCTTCTGGCGTTACTTCACCAGGTTTTCAAATTTCTTAACCTAATTTTGAGCCCATTGCTGATGCAGTGTGAGGAACATTTTCCCTGTCAGGGGGCAGCTGTGGCTGCCACTGAATCCAGTTATTTCAGTGGCATTATTTCCCTCTGAATCCAATCAGAGAAGGGTGGATGGAGGTTCAGGAGTGGGAATTTGCCACGTGCTGTTGGTTTTCCACCCCAGCCTCCAGCTCTGGAGACCTGAGTGGCCCAAGCTGCTGCCTTGGGCTGAGGTTTAGGGCCTCGTTTCCACGGGCCAGGGAGAGCAGGGCTTTCCTAAAATCCTGCCTGCTGTTCCCAAATGGCATGGAAAGAGCTGCTGTTTGTTGGGAGAGCCCTGAACTGGCTGTTGTCCCTCCCCAGCCAATGTCCAGAGGGATACACGTGCATGAAGGCAGGACGGAACCCCAACTACGGCTACACCAGCTTTGACACCTTCAGCTGGGCTTTCCTGGCTTTATTTCGCCTTATGACTCAGGACTTTTGGGAAAACTTGTATCAATTAGTAAGTAAACGCTTCGCTTTGGGGAGAATTTGGGGGCGGAACAGGAAAGGGAAATGTGAGAAGCTTTGTTTTACTCCTTCTCTCCAAAAGAGTGTGAGTAAACCTTCACAGGGAGGTTTTTCAAGGGGAGGAAGGGGACATTACCTGTCAGCAGGTGATGGATTTTAAATTCCAGAAAGGATGGTGGGTCCAGCTAAGCTGGGAATTAATTTGGGAGGAGCCTTAGCACTGGCTGCAGGAGGCTGCGGGCATTCAGCTCCGCTCACAGCGGGTGCTCAGCCTCTTTGGAGGGCAGAGAGATTTCTCCTGACCTGAGGGTGCTTTGGGGACCTTGCTGAAGCAGCTTTTTCTTCACTTGGTTTGTTTTAAGGGAGCCTGAGCGTTGGGTTTCACACTGTGCCTCTGAATTCTTCTGTTTGGATGTTCCCTTAAGGGAGGAAGGTGGATGTCACCTTTTGTGTTCATGGGTCCCTGCAGGGAAAACGCTGAGCTCTGGAATATTCAGGATTTTCTTAGAAACATTCAGGTCAAGAAACCTGGGATCAGCTCTTGCATCTCCTGTCAGGGAAGCCTGAGGTTGCTAATTTTTTCCCTTTTCTAATCCCTCTGCCATTCTTTTCCAGACTTTACGAGCGGCAGGAAAAACCTACATGATCTTCTTTGTGCTGGTGATCTTTGTGGGCTCCTTCTACCTGGTAAATCTGATTTTGGCCGTGGTGGCCATGGCCTACGAGGAGCAGAACCAGGCAACCCTGGAGGAGGCAGAGCAGAAGGAGGCAGAATTCAAGGCCATGTTGGAACAATTGAAAAAGCAGCAGGAAGAAGCACAGGTGAGAATAAAAAAAAAAAGCAGTTCCTCTCTGTAAGAGGCCCAGGTTGCCAGAGAAGCTGATTTTACAGTCTATACAAATTCTAACAAATTCTGGCTTGCAAGTTTCTTCTGAGGAGAGAACAAACCTCTCAGTCCTGCCCCAAAAAGTCGTTTACTCAGGTGCATTAAGCCAAACTGTTTCTTCAAACAGAAAGGTGGAAAGATGTGATTTTTGTGATTTATTTTTCCTTCCCAGGCTGCTGCCATGGTCACCTCGGCGGGGACGGTGTCTGAAGATGCTGTGGAGGATGACGGTGGGGGGAGGATGTCTCGGAGCTCCTCGGAGATCTCCAAACTCAGCTCCAAGAGCGCCAAGGAGCGGCGGAACAGGAGGAAGAAGAGGAAGGACAAGGAGCTGTCGGAGGGAGACGAGAAGTGTGACAACGAGAAGGTTTTCAAGTCAGAGTCTGAGGATGGCATGAGGAGGAAAGCGTTCAGGCTGCCGGATAACAGGCTGGGGAGGAAATTTTCCATCATGAACCAGGTAGGTTTGTGTTCCTCCACTAATGTTTGGGGTTGCTCGAGGTCAGGAAAATATTCTGGTTTAGATTCCCTGTTGGCACTGTGGCTGTAGGACACGTGAAAGCACAACACGAGCCACTGCTGTTTGCAAAATAAAGAAAAAAGTTTATTTTCTGACTCCAACTTTCGCACTTTTCCAAAGGTGACAGTGGGTTGGAGAGTGAATGTGCCACCTCTCCAAAGACATTGGGCAAACTACCAGTACATCAAATTTCTCCACCCCTATGAAAGAATGCAAAACAATAGGTTGTTTATAGAAAATTGTGTGAGAAAGTTTTCTAACAGAATGTAAACTCAGAAGGCTTTAGAAAATCTTAAGAATCAGGGCGACAGTTGGCACCTCAAGGGTTCTGCCCATGTCAGCCTTCAGGAGCACAAATAATCACAGGATATGATTATCTGCAGGTGCTTTTATTGATGAAGAGCTCTGGGAATCAGGGGTACAGGCCCAAATCTGACTCGGACACAGCTTTCGAGCTGAACCTATTTTATATTCTATCCTTATATAACTTACATGTTAATTATTAACTTTTATTGTTCTATTGTATACATTGGCATGAGTTTCTCGTGATCACTCTTCCTCCTCTTCCTCTTCCTCCGCAGTCTCTCCTCAGCATCCCGGGCTCCCCATTCCTCTCCCGCCACAACAGCAAGAGCAGCATCTTCAGCTACAAGGGGCGCTTCCGCGACCCGGCCTCGGAGAACGAGTTTGCGGACGACGAGCACAGCACGGTGGAGGAGAGCGAGGGCAGGAGGGACTCGCTCTTCATCCCCATCCGCGGCCGCGACCGGCGCAGCAGCTACAGCGGCTACAGCGGCTACAGCCAGGGCAGCCGCTCCTCGCGCATCTTCCCCACGCTGCGCCGCAGCATCAAGAGGAACAGCACCGTGGACTGCAACGGCGTCGTGTCCCTCATCGGGGGGCCGCCCTCCAGCATGCCTGGGGGCCGCATCCTGCCTGAGGTAGCAGCTGGGCGTGGAGTGGTCTGAGGGTGTGGTTTGGTCAGTGTGGTCTGGTCAGCGTGCTCTGGTCAGCGTGGTCTGGTCAGCCTTGTCTGGTCTGATGAGTGTGGTCTGGTCAGTATGGTCTGGTCAGTGTGGTTTGGTCAGTGTGGTTTGGTCTGGTCAGTGTGCTCTGGTCAGCGTGGTCTGGTGTGACCAGCGTGGTCTGGTCAGCCTGGTCTGGTCTGATGAGTGTGGTTTGGTCAGCATGGTCTGGTCTGATGAGTGCGGTCTGGTCAGTGTGGTCTGCTCTGACCAGCATGGTCTGGTGTGATGAGCATGGTTTGGTCAGTGTGGTCTGGTGTGGCCAGCATGGTCTGGTCAGTGCAATGCGGTCTGGTGTGGCCAGCATGGTCTGGTCAGCATGGTCAAGTTTCGTCAGCATGGTCTGGTCTGGCCAGTGTGGTCCGCCAAGCATGGTTGGTCTGGCCATCGTGGTCTGGCCAGCATGGTCTGCCGAGCATGCCCATCTGTTTGGTTTTGGTACAGAGAATTAATGACATTGTATGTCATTAGAAATGTTCTCTAAAATACAGTCCTTAATTTGTCTAAAGTTGCAGAGCACTGATCCAACAGAAAAAAGGGCTTGGGTTTTGGTCTGGCCACTTGTAACTTGTAGGAAGGTGGGAAGGACAGAGGGGTACACTGAATATAGAGAATATAGAATATGGAAATGCAGGCTAAGTGGTGCATGTCTGGGCTGAGATGGGTAAGGGAGAAGACTCCAGTCTGTATTAATCATCATCATCTGCATTTCTCAGGGGACCACTGAGATCGAAATCAGGAAGAAGCCTGGCGGGTCTCTCTTGGTCTCAATGGATCAGGTGAACGCCTCCTACGGAAGGAAGGATCGCACCAACAGCGTCATGACTGGCTTGACCAACACCCTTGTGGAGGGTAGGTGTGATAGGGGGGTTAGAGGGACACCCTCGAGCCCCTTCCAGCTCCTAAAGGGGCTCCAAGAGAGTGGTAGACGGATTTTGGACTAAGGGCTGGAGGGACAGGACTCAGGGAATGGTTTCCCCCTGGCAGAGGGCAGATTTGGATGGGATATTGGGAAGGAATTCCTCTCTGTGAGGGTGGGGTTGTGTGGCAAAACATTAATGTGTTACCACAGGGTTGCCCAGAGAAATTGCCCCATTCCTGGAAGTGTCCAATTTCAGGTTGGGCAAGGCTTGGAGCAACCTGGTCCAGTGGAATTCAGCTCCCCCTGCTTTAGAGCAGTACACATTCATGCATGGTTTTGCCTAAATCTGCTTCTTTTGGGTCTTTATTAATAAAGAAATATTGATTAGACTTTATTTTACTTGGTTTTGGCATCTGAATTGCACAGAGATGGAGGCAAAGGCAAGGAAGAGTTGTAAGTTTACGGTGAAGAGAATGCAGTGAGGAGATCAGAAGAGTAAGGCAGTGTCAGGTCCGGGTTTTCTGTCATCTCCAGGCTCTGGAGGGACCTTCCTTTGCTCCAGGCCGTGGGAGAGGATTGGAGCTGCAACGTGCCAGCTGTCAGGAGAGAAAGAATCACAGAATCACAGAATAATGAGGTTGGAAGAGACCTCTGAGATCATCAAGTCCAACCTATGCCCTAACACCACAACCAGACTATAGCCCCGAGTGCCAAGTCCAGTCTTTTTTTAAGCATATCCAGAGATGGTGATTCCACCACCTCCCTAGGAAGACAATTCCAGTATTTTATTATTATTGCAGTGAAAAATTTTTTCCTAATATCCAACCTAAAGGGGCTGTTGCCTGGTGGGAATTCTGGAATGGGCAGCACACAGAAATGAGATTTCCCAATATGTCATGCAGGAGCCATCAAGAATTTGTGAACAGCAGCCACATGCGGTTGATGATCTCAAATTCCTGCTGTCTCCTGCAAGGAAATTGTAGGAAAATGAAATATACTTAGAAACAGAGCAGGGTTTTGCTGCCGCTCCCCTCCTGCGCGAACGCCTACGGGCTCCAGTGCCACGGGCCTCTTTTTAACTTCAGAAATTCCAAGGCAACTCAACACTAAGCAACCAGAGAACCAATGGGAAGGAGAGCACAGTGGTCCTTTCCCTTCCCCTAAAACATTAAAAAGGTGAGACTGCACAGCTGCACGGCCTGACTGGAACCACCAAGTCAACCAGCAACTCCTCGTTTGTGTTTTTTTTCCCTAAGCACTTAAGCCAATGGGAAAAAAAGATGGACACAGAATTTCTGTGTTTGATTTCTGTAATTGGATGTAGTTAGCCTTAATCAGGTTATTCCTGTTGAAAATCCTTCTCAGCATTATGTCACCTCTTTCCTCTTTTAGACAGTGTCTGTGTTCAGCACGGAATTCATCTCAGTTATTTAGAATCTGGCACCAAAGGCAGTTTGGAATCTGTAACTTTGGTTTTAACTGCTTTACCTTGATCAGTTCCCAGTTAAATATAGCCCTTCATTTGGAATATTTTGCATGGAGTCATCCTGGTGGGGCTGAAGCACAGGGTTAGGACCACAGCTGTGGTGACCCGATGCTGGTGTTTGTGTAGGGACAAAGGAGAAGTCATGGAGCTCAGTAAAATCATGAAATCCTGGAATCTGAGATTCTTTGAGGTTGGAAAAGAGCTCCAAGGTCACTGGGTCTGACCTGTGACCAATCCCCATGTTGTCACCCAGTCAGGAGCACTGAGTGCCACATCCTTGGGCACCTCCAGAGATGGGGACTCCAAACCTCCCTGACCAGCCCTTCCAAAGCCTGGCCACCCTTTCCATGAAGAATTTCTTCCTGTTGTCCAGCCTGCCCACAAACTTGACCCAACTCTTATTTTATGTCACCTCCATTGTCACAAAGCTCAGTTTTGTGATTCTTCAGACTCCCACAAAGCCTGAACTCTGTTTTGTTTTGTGCCTGCAGAGCTGGAAGAGTCCCAGAGGAAGTGTCCCCCTTGCTGGTACAAGTTTGCCAACACCTTCCTGATCTGGGAGTGCCACCCGTACTGGATGAAGCTGAAGGAGATTGTGAACTTAATTGTCATGGATCCTTTTGTTGACTTGGCCATCACCATCTGCATCGTGCTGAACACGTTGTTCATGGCCATGGAGCACCACCCCATGACCCCCGAGTTCGAGCACGTGCTCTCCGTAGGAAACCTGGTAAGGAAATCTGCTCAACGCTCCCCACGGATCTGCTCCTGGTGGGATGCCTGGATTGTTGATGTGGGCTTGGACTTTGAGTCAGTTGCATTGTGGAGACTTAGCCTGAAGTTGAGAAAATAAGCCAAAAATGATCCTTTGCCTGTTCTTTGTCTGTCTCTCCTCCCCACTCCAGGTTTTCACTGGGATTTTCACAGCAGAAATGTTCCTGAAGCTCATTGCAATGGATCCATACTATTATTTTCAGGAAGGCTGGAACATCTTTGATGGGTTCATTGTCTCCCTGAGCTTGATGGAGCTGAGTCTGGCAGATGTGGAGGGACTTTCTGTGCTGCGATCTTTCCGATTGGTATCCCAAATTCTGGCTCTTTTGCAAAGTTATTATTGTGGAGCTGCTGCAAAGCTTAGAATCACGGAACCTTAGTTGGAAGGGACCCACGAGGCACATCCAGTGCAGCTCCTGGCCCTGCACCTCAGCAATGCCACCTGTGCATCCCTGGGAGTGTTGTCCGAACATCCTTAGAGCTGTGGCAACCCTGGGGCAGTGACCATTTGCTGCTCAGGGGGAGAAGAACATTTTCCCAATATCCAACCTGTCCCTTCCCTGACACACTCCCAGCTGTTCCCCTCACATAAGGAATTTTTCCCCTTGCAAAAAGGGAAGATTGCTTTTTTTCTGGGTTTGGGGAGGACAGAGATGGAGTGGTGCCATTTTTTTATGGTCTCTTCTTTCTTCGTCACTGCTCTTTACGAGATCTGAGCAACAGCTTGTTGCATTCGGGCAGGGAAGGGTGATTTTTCCTTTGGGAAGGGAGATCAGTGTGTGGGGAATAACTAAGTACAAAACCCACAACCCCAAATTTCCAGAAGGGTTAAGCATTCTCTGCTCCCTGTAACCTCAGTAGCAGAAGGATGGACTTAACCTTTATGTAAAACACAAGATGGTTGTGGTTTAGGAAGTTCTGCTTTATTTTCCTCTTTATTTAATATTTATCTGTTCTGTTTTTTGTTTTTTTTGGTAGCTGAGAGTCTTCAAACTGGCCAAATCCTGGCCCACTCTGAACATGCTGATAAAAATCATTGGTAACTCAGTGGGTGCCTTGGGGAATTTGACCTTGGTGCTGGCCATCATCGTGTTCATCTTCGCCGTGGTGGGGATGCAGCTCTTCGGCAAAAGCTACAAGGAGTGTGTCTGCAAGATCAATCCGGAGTGTGAGCTACCCCGCTGGCACATGCACGATTTCTTCCACTCCTTCCTTATTGTCTTCCGTGTGTTGTGTGGGGAGTGGATTGAGACCATGTGGGATTGTATGGAAGTGGCAGGACAGGCCATGTGCTTGATTGTCTTCATGATGGTCATGGTCATCGGAAATTTGGTGGTCAGTAAATGGTTCCTGATGGGATTTCTTGGTTGCCTCGGGGTGGGGTAGGACTTGGGGAGACCCCCAGGATGAGGGAGTGATGGTTTCTTCCTGTTCCTGCTCTCTGGAGGTCCCTTTTGGTCTGTCAATAGTAGATTTTGGTAACACCACGTTAAAGATGTTTTTTTGCTCGGTGAGGACCTTAAGCAGTTGCCCATAAATGAAACAGTTTGCAAGAAAAGCTGAAGTTATGGAAGCCTAAGTCAAAGTGCACAGATCCACCTGAAGGGAAAAAAGAAACTAAAAGAAGCAAAACCTGGCATTTTAATTGCCAGAAAACTAAATAATTTGATGCACAGGGGAAGGGGAAAAAGAAGGTCAAACAAGCAAAACCTGGCATTTTAATTGCCAGAAAATGCAATAATTTGGTGCACAGGGGAAGGTCCTGAAGTGTTAAAATGAGGAATGGAGGTTTCCTCTAAAACCTGCCCACTGGCTCAGTCATGAGGTGCAGGAATGGGCTGTGAAACTGCACGGCCCGCTGTGTGGGAGGTTGGACGTGATGCTTCCTTCTGGCCTTAAATTTCATGAAGAAAAGTCTGTGGAGGAAAACAATGTGAGCAAGAATGAAGTCACATGAGCGGTGGCGATTCTTGAGAGCAGGTGTGAGCTCTCTCTGAGAGCTCCTGTCTTGCCAAAAGGTTTGGATAAAATAAATTTTGGGGGTGGGTGCTAAATGTAGGGTGAGGGAATAGAGCTGGGAGTGATCACTCAAAAAATGCCAAGATTTTCCCCGTTTTCTTTGAGGCAGAGATGGGATTAAATCAGTAAGGCTGAGTTTAAATCCTGTGGGGATTAAATCTCTGACATCTGCAGCCCAGATCCTGCAAGGGGCTCGATCCAGAGACCCCTGGGACTCCTCAGAGGGCACCAGGGCTCCCGTTAAGGGAACTTTTGGCAGCATCAGTATTGTAAATGCAGGTGAACACAATGGGAAGAAATGATGATGTCTGACTCAATTCAGAAGGCTGAATTATTTCTTTGTTATAACTATGCTAAAATACATTAATATACTATATAAAAGGAGGATACTAAAATTACATACTACTTTCTCTAACTCTAACACAACTCATGACCCTCTCTTGAGAGTCCAGACACAGGTGGGTTGGATTGGATTGGATTGGATTGGATTGGATTGGATTGGATTGGATTGGATTGGATTGGATTGGCCACCGGGCTCAAACAATCCTCACCAGAATCCAACCAAGCACTCACCCCAGGTAAACAATTCTCCAAACACATTCCACATGGGAAAAACAAGGAGCAGAAATAGAAATTGTTTTCTCTTTCATTTCTCTCTGTGCACCTCTATGAAAAATCCTGAGAGGGAGAGAAATGTGCTGCCACACATCAGGGGGTCACACCTTGAACCTGGGCACCAGGATGAGTTTGTGGGACAGCAGAGCCGGTTTTGGAGACGCCATCAGCAGGGTTTGAGAGCTTTGGGAATTGCCCCTCGTGTGTCAGCCCAGCATCAGCTCTTCCCTTCCAGGTGCTGAACCTGTTCTTGGCTTTGCTGCTGAGCTCCTTCAGCGCCGACAACCTGGCGGCCACAGACGACGACGGTGAGATGAACAACCTGCAGATCTCAGTGATCCGCATCAAGAAGGGCATTGCCTGGACCAAGGCCAAGGTCCGGGAGTTCATGCAGGCCCACTTCAAGCAGAGAGAGGCCGACGAGGTGAAGCCCTTGGACGAGCTCTACGACAAGAAGGTGAACTGCATCGCCAACCACACCGGCGCCGACATCAACCGCGACGTCGACTTCCTGAAGAACGGCAACGGCACCACCAGCGGCATCGGGAGCAGCGTGGAGAAGTACATCATCGACGAGGACCACATGTCCTTCATCAACAACCCCAACCTGACCGTGCGCGTCCCCATCGCCGTGGGCGAGTCCGACTTCGAGAACCTCAACACGGAGGATTTCAGCAGCGACACCGACCCCGACGGCAGCAAGGAGGTGGGGCCGGGGGCTGGGAGTCAATTAAATTAATTTAATTAAATTAATTAACTCCTGGAAACTTCTTGTCAGGGGGAGCTGGGTGGTTCCAGCGTTAAATTTTGGTTTGGGTTGGGATGTTGTGTTTGCGCTCAAAGTGGAATTTCTTGTGCTCTGTAGAAAGCCACAAATGCTTATATAATAAAAATATGCATTAAATAAAGATATGTAATCATAGAATGATTAGATACATATAGATACTATAATAAAATAAAGATATATAATCAAAGAATTATTAGATAAATATAGATACTATAATAAAATATAAGTAATAATATAATATATAATAAAGATATATAATCGTAGAATGATGAGATACATATAGATACTATAATAAAAATACATAATCAGAGAATACAATATATAAAATTAAATATAGTCATAGAACATAATATATAATAAAATAAAGATATATAATCGTAGAATGATTGTAGAAATATAGGTACTATAATAAAATAAAGATATATCATCATAGAATATAATATATAATAAAATAAATATATATAATTATAGAATTATATGAATATAGATACTATAATAAAATAAAGATATATAATCATAGAATGACTATGTAAATATACTATATATTTATGGTACTATGTATTTATATATACTCTATATATATACTAAATATGTTTATCTTTAATTTTGTATTTAGTATATCTTGATATATTCGAAATATATATACTATATATATGTACTATAGTTATAGTAAAATAAATGTAATCATAGTAAAATAAAATATAAAAGAAATAAAACAGATATAATAATAAAATATAAATTATAAGTATGTTAAAATATAAAATATGTATAAAATATATATAAATGTGAAAATGAATAAATAATTAAGTAAACACACACACACACACACACACACACACATATATATATATATATAAACTAAAAATATATAATCATAGTAAATATAAATAATCATAGAATGGCCTGGGTTGAAAGGATCTTAAAGATCATCTAGTTGCAAGCCCCTCCATGGACAGGGCCACCTTTCATAATTAAAATATTTAATTTAATATTTAATCCTGCCTGTCCTGTTAATGTGAGACATCAGCTGGGTCAGGATCTCAGTGATTAAAGTCAGGAAACAACTTCCACGACAACTGAAGTTTGGTATTTATTTTGGTTTTGGTATTTATTCATCGTGAATTTGGTATTTTTTAGCTTTGGTATTTGATATTAATTGGGTCGGAAACAACTTCGATGACATCTGAAGTTGGATATTTTGGTATTAATTTTGTTTTTGGTATTTTTTCATCGTGAATTTGGTATTTTTTGGGGTTTGATATTTGATATTTGGTGTTGATGGGGGTTTTTGTGCTGCAGAAACTGGACGAGACCAGCTCCTCCGAGGGCAGCACCATCGACATCAAGCCTGAGGTGGAAGAGGTGCCCGTGGAGGCCCCGGAGGAGTACCTGGACCCCGATGCCTGTTTCACAGAAGGTGAGAAGGGGGTGGAGGAAGAGATTTTTGGGGTGTTGTGGTCCCCAAAAATGTCACCCAAAATGTCCCCAAGATGTGTGGCTCACTTCCAGGGATCCAGGGCCAGCCAGGACTTCTCTGGGCTACCCATGCCAGGGCCTCCCGAGCCCCACGGGGGGAATTTCTAAAGAATCAGAGGTAAAAACAAGAGGATTTTCTGTGGTAAAACAAGAGGATTTTCTGTGGTAAAACAAGAGGATTTTTTGTGGTAAAACGAGGATTTTTTGTGCAGCTGATGCCTTAAGTCCTCGGGAGCAGAGTAATTTTCCTTCCCTGCAGCTGGCCTCGATGTCTTGCTGGTGCTGATCAATCACAGGAATTTCCAAGGCAAAGATGCATTAAATGGTTCAAGGTTTTTTATTTTATTCTATTTTATCAGCAAGTTTTCCATTTGTCTCCTCAAGAGCGTGGACCTCACCAAACAGAACGAGCTGAGCTGTTCCCAAATTGATGTTAATCCTGGACAGAAGTGGCAAAACAACCCCAAAATCGTCAAGAACGCAAAAATTTGATCTCATTCATCATGGTTCACCTTGGTGACCTCAAAACTTCTTCTAGACAGTGAGAATTTAATGTTTTTTTAGCTTAAATCTGTGTTTCCTGAGTGGAGCTGTCCCTGTTGCAGGTTGCATGCAGCGCTGCAAGTGCTGCCAGGTGAACATCGAGGAGGGGCTGGGGAAGTCGTGGTGGACCTTGAGGAAAACGTGTTTCCTCATCGTGGAGCACAACTGGTTCGAGACCTTCATCATCTTCATGATCCTGCTGAGCAGCGGGGCTCTGGTGAGTAAAATACGTGGAGTTCAGGGGCGGAGTAAAATATGTGTTGTTCAGGGGATATTTGATGGTATACAGGAAATTTTGGGAAAAAGTTAAACTGAGGGAATTCCTACCTGGAAATTACAAAGTAATTTGTAAGTACAAAAGCACAAAAGCTTATATTGTATTGTGTTGTGTTATGTTATGTTATGTTATGTTATGTTATGTTATGTTATGTTATGTTATGTTATATTATGTTACATTATGTATGTTATATTATGTTATAGTATAGTATATTATAGTATAGTATATTATATCATAGTATATAATATATCATATATTATATACTATATCTTATATCTATTATATATTATATAATAGATATAATATACATAATAGAATATATTAAAATACAAATAAATTAATAAAAATTAAGGTTATAATAAACAAACAAATAAAAATAACTCCTATATCAGCTATATATAAATAAATCCCATATGTTGACACTTTCACCTGGTGTTTCCCCAGGCTTTTGAGGACATTTACATCGAGCAGAGGAAAACCATCAGGACCATCCTGGAGTACGCGGACAAAGTCTTCACCTACATCTTCATCCTGGAGATGCTGCTCAAGTGGTGCGCCTACGGCTTCGTCAAGTTCTTCACCAACGCCTGGTGCTGGCTGGATTTCCTCATCGTGGCTGTATGTATCCTCTGCTTTTCTGCTGGGATTCCTGCTCTGATCACCCTGGGGCAAAACTTAACACTCCTGATAGCTGGGAGTTCCCAAACCCAGGAAAAATCCGGGATAAAGCCTTCAGCCCTTGGGGTTTCCTGCTCTGGTCCCACTGGGGCACAATCCCAAATATCTGTGAGTTCCCAAATCCAGGAGAAATCCAGGATAAAGCCTTCAGCCCTTGGGGGTTTCCTGCTCTGGTCCCACTGGGGCACAATCCCAAATATCTGTGAGTTCCCAAATCCAGGAGAAATCCAGGATAAAACCTTCAGCCCTTGGGGGTTCCCTGTGCAGCTCTGGGATTTTGCTCTTTTGTCCAGCTGAAAATTGAATTTTTAGGACATCTGGCTATGCTTGGAGGTGTTCCCATGGGAAATCTGGGTTTATTTCCAGTTTTGTTCCAGTTCAATTCCAGTTCAATTCCAGTTTTATTCCAGTCTCATTCTAGTTTAATTCCAGTTTAATTCCAGTTTCATTTCACCTTCATTCCGGTTCAATTCCAGTTCAATTCCAGTTCAATTCCAGTTTCATTCCAGTTTCATTCCAGCTCCATTCCAGTTCAATTCCAGTTCAATTCCAGTTTAATTCTAGTTTAATTCTCATTTTGTTCCAGTTTCGTTTCAGTTTCGTTCCAGTTTAATTCCAGTTTTATTCCAGTTCAGTTCCAGTTTTCACTGGGTGTTAATTCAGAATTTTGATTTTCAGGAATCTGGAATTTGGAGATTTCACTGGGTGATAATTCAGGATTTTGATTTTCAGGAATCCGGAATTTGGAGATTTCACTGGTGATAATTCAGAATTTTGATTTTCAGCAATTTGGGATTCCCTTTGCTGACCCAGGCACCTGCCTTGTCTTTTCTTGGAAATCCTCAGGGATAATCCTCAAAAATTATTTATTATTTCGTTATTTTTCACTTATTTATTGTTTGGTTATTGAAAAAATTATTTATTATTTGGTTGTTTTTATGTCATTATTTATTATTTTGTTATTTATTATTTGGTTATTTCTTATTTGGATACTTAATCTTTGATCCTTTATTAAAGGCTCAAACAGCCTTTTCATTTATTTGATTATTTATTTGATTATTTATTAAAGGCTCAATCGGCCTTTTTATTTATTTGCTTATTTATTATTTGAATATTTATTAACGTCCTGAGTCCTGCTCTAAAAATGAGAATTCTTTGATCATTTTCCCCCACATTTATTCATTTAAAATCTGGGTCTGATATTTCTCAGAAAAACCTGTGGAATAAAAATCATCCTTCTAATAAATTCTATTAATTCTGATTATTATTATTCTAATATTGTTTTTATATTAAAAATATAGAAGATATTTTTATATTAAAATATATTTTTATATCTATTTTATACAAAAATAATGTTATATTAAAATATTCTTTATATATTTATTTTTATATATTTTTACTATTATATTTATTTTTATTTATATATACTTATTTATTTATATCATAATTATATTTGTACTGTTTTATTTATTATAAAATATTTTAATTTTTTATATTTTAATATTTATTTTATAATTTTTCTATTAAAAATATAGAAGACATTTTTATTTCTTGATTATAGAAAATATTTTTATCTATTGAATAAGATATTGAATAATATATTGAATATGGATTATATATTGAATAAGATATTGAATATAGAAGATACTTTTAATAACATAAAAGAATTATTTCTTGAATTCAGTTGTGAGAATTTAACCCCACCTGTTTTAGGAGTGTTTTTGTTGCTGTACATGGATTTATTTTCTTTTTTTTTTCCTTAAAAAGGGTTCATGTCTCTTTCTGATCTGTCTGAAGTGTGATGGTAGAGAAAAATTGGAAAAATGGTAGCAAAAAATGGGAAAAATGGTAGTGAAAAAAGGGGAAAAATGGTAGTGAAAAATGGGAAAAATGGTAGTGAAAAAAAAGGGAAAAATGGTAGCAAAAATTGGGGAAAATTGTAGGGAAAATTTGAAAACAGTAGCCAAAAATGGGGAAAATGGTAGAGAAAAATGGGGAAATGGTAGCAAAAAAAGGGAAAATGGTGGCAAAAAAAGGGAAAATTAGAGAAAAATGGGAAAATGGTAGGGAAAAACGGGATAAAAACGGGACTGGGATGGGGAAAATGGGATAAAAACAGGATTGGGATGGGGAAATCCTTGGAAAAGGGATCAGAAATTTGGAAATTAGGTTTTAAATTCAGGAGCAGCCCAAAATTGGTTTAAAACCGAATTTCCTGGAAATTTGGAAATTTGGTGAAAAGGAAAATTGAACTTTTCCCCATTTGGGATTGAAAGGAAAATTGAAATTTTCCCCATTTGCATTGAAAAAGTCTCCTAGAACACGCAAAACAATAAAAATTGTGCAGTAAAACGAAGAAGAAATAAAGGCTATTTTGTATCAACAGATTCCCAGGTATTCTTAGCACAAAATATGGGATTTTGTGCTGAATGGAGCTCATCACCAGAGAGAAAAAAATCAATATTTTAGAGGAATTTAGTTCCAAACCCCCCCAACATTGGGGTGGCGAGGCAGGAGGAGCTGACCCGAGGCTCGGCATTGCCGGAGGGAGCTCGGCCCCATCCAAATGTGGAGAAATTTGGAGAAATTTGGATTTCTCTGTATTTCTTTCTCATAGGTTCCCTTTAACATTTGTCTGGCTTAAATTTCATGGGCGCCGCCGGGACGCCGCAGCCGGGCAAGGGCAGGGTAAGGTTTTTTTGGAGGTTTTTCTCGTGGTTTGGGCTCTTCCTCCCACAGCCCCTCTCTCCGTGTGTGTCTCTGCCTCTTTTTCTCACCGATCTCTCTCCCCTCTGCTCTTTTCTCAACTGCATTATTTCCTTCCAGGTCGGTTCAGTCAAGTGAAGTAGGCAGCTGGTGTCATGGCTTCGGGATTTTGTTGGTTTTTTTTTTGGGGGAGACCCAGGTGGCTCCTGGGCTGGGCAATCAGGGTTAGGGGATCCAATCTAACAGTCTGGAACCTTTTTTTTTTTTTTTTTTTAATTTATTTTATTTTAATTTATTTTTATGTCCTTTTTTTGCTGTGTTTGTTTTTTTTTTTTAATTTTTTGTCCTTTTTTTTTTCTTTTTTTTTCCTTTTTTTTCTTTTTTTTCTATATTTTTTCTTTCTGTTTTCTGTGTAGGTCTCTTTAGTCAGCCTTATAGCTAATGCCCTGGGCTACTCGGAACTAGGTGCCATAAAATCCCTTAGGACCCTAAGAGCCTTGAGGCCTTTAAGAGCGTTGTCCCGATTTGAGGGGATGAGGGTAAGATGCTCATTAGCAGCTGATCCTTCTGCATGCCCGTGGAGCATTTTTCTTTTGAAAAAGCATGCTAGAACCGATCAAAAAAAAAAAAAAAACGGTGGAAAATAAATTCCAAACTGAATCATGATGCAGCTGCTGACTTGATCACCTCTACATGGATGTCCCCCCTCACCCTGCCCACCGCTGCACCCTCCCCTCTAACGAAGGGAGCTGCCTCATTACATTAATTACATTAATTACCGGCCCAAACCACTCATTTTGTAGCCGATGTCGACACTTGGCTGTTCTCATTTGGCCTGGCTTTGACCTCGGAGCATCCGAGGGGCTTCTCAGCTGTAACTTTTTTGGTTTTTTGTTTTTGGTTTTGGTTTTTTTTTTAAATCTAGGGAG
The DNA here is from genome assembly GCF_048771995.1 of Taeniopygia guttata. Taxonomy (NCBI): domain Eukaryota; kingdom Metazoa; phylum Chordata; class Aves; order Passeriformes; family Estrildidae; genus Taeniopygia; species Taeniopygia guttata. The sequence goes on from NC_133054.1 coordinate 5,344,926, forward strand.
AATCACCAGGTGCAAAAGAAGCAGAATTGGAACCACCTCAGGGTCTGCAGGTCTTGGCTCTTGGTGGGGTTGGGTCGAAAGATTTTGTCTCGGAGGGGGTTTTGAAAAAAAGAAAAAAAAAAAAAGCTTTTTTTAAATTTTTTTTTTTTGGGGAGGGAAAATGCTGCTGCCTCTGGTGGGTCACTGCAGGAAGGGACGGGGGGAGCTCAGCTCTTTGAAAAATTTGGTTTCATTCCTCTTGTTGCACCTTGTTGTTCTCAGTCCAGTCTGCTGGTGACTGGCAGCCTTGTCCAGCAGTGAAACTTTTCCTTTCTGTCCCCTTTTCCTTTTTTCCACGCTTTTTTGGACCCTGTCCTGTCGCTCTGGAACCAGAACAAAGCACAAGCAAAGCATTGAACTTGAGCTTGAATTGGCAAAACTCCCTCAGCGTTTCGATTATTGCAGTCTGGCTGCTTTGCCACTAATATTTGATATTTTGGTGCTTTTTTTTCCCCCCCATTTGGGGTTAAATGAGTCTCCTAAGAACACGCAAAAAAAAAAAAAATGTGCAGTAAAAAAATGAAATAAAGGGTGTTTCACATCAGTGGATTTCCCAGGTGCTCTTAGAACAAAATGTGGGGTTTGGTGCTAAATCCCAGTTAGCTCATAAGCAGAGAGAAAATCAGATATTTTAAATAATAAAATAAGGAAGGGAATGGCCGAATCAGTTTTACCTCAGGGTTTGAGTGGAGGAATTCCACCTGGATCCTTCTGGAGCAATTGAAAATTTCCATTCAAATGGAAAAAATTGAAAATTTCCATTCAAATGGAAAAAATTCCGTTCACACAAAAGTGGAGCTTTTGCTGGGCTGGGTTTGGGTCCCACCCAGAAATTTGATCACAAAGAACAGGCCTGGCACCAAACCTGGAGAAACTAAAAGCTAATTTTAAACCACATTACGGAGAAGATTTCTGATGTACAATCAGGAAATTCTTGTGCTCGAAGTGGGGGATTTTCACCATGGGAAAATTGATAGTTACAACTGTTTTTATTGGGCACAAAATGAGTATACAGAAGTTTGGTGAGTTTAAGAGAGAAAGAGCCAATTTTATTTTTTACTTTGCAATATAGAGAATTCTAAAAGTGACAGTGGATTGGAGGATGAAATTGTTACTTTTCCAACCACACTGGTCAAACCAGTCTGCCAATTCTCTCCTTCCACAAAGAATACAAAACAATAATTATTTACATGAATACTGTGAGAGAGCTCTAGTAGAAATATGTAAACATTATCAGATGGCTAAAAAAGTTTCATGAGAACTTTAAAACTTTCAAAAGAACTGTAAAAGAAAAGTTAACACTTTCAAAAATCAGGGCAACATTACAAGTGCAGCCCTGTCAGCTGCCTAGACCAAATTACGTTATTTTCCGATTTCTTTTGGGGACAAGTGTCAGTGCCCCATCCAACCAGAGAATTTCAGAGATCTGAAAAGCCTTTTCGAAGGAGACTGAACCTGGAGTTCTTTGCTTTTCTCTCCTCCATGGCAATCTGCATTTCCAGGAGCTTGCTGTGCTCGGAGCTCGGCCGGGGAGTTTGGCAGCGACGCTGTGAGACGTGCATGTGTTCTTGTCAGCCTGCACACGAAAGCCACGTTCCTCCTGTCACTCCTTCTGCAAAGTTCTGTAGATTTAGTGGACCAAAAATTACTATATTTCAGGAGGATGTTGCCCTTTCTTATTTTTGCTTCATGTGGTAGCTGGAATAAATCAATTTGTAGGAGGATGGGACCCAAAAAGTGCTGCTGGTCCAGCAGCTGAGCATCATTTTGGGATGAAGGGAGACTGAGAGCAGAGATATTTTTGGGGCTCTCACCTGTGCTGTCCTGAGCGTGGGGATGAACTCCTGGCATCCTTCACCAGCTGGAACAGAAGATTCACCATCGGCACCACCGTGGTCTTCAGTTTGTCTCCATTCCTCTTATCTCAGAGGGGTTTGGGTTGGGAGGGACCTTAAAACCCACCCAGTCCCACCCCATGAACTCCTCCCAGCAGCCCAGAAGTCCAAGCCCAGCCCAAGCTGGCCACGAGCTGATCTGGTGGCCACATGGTGGTGGTGGCTTCCAGCAATGGGAGGAGAAGTGACCAGGACACCTCCCAGTGACCAAGAACTCCAAGCCCAGCCCAAGCTGGCCACGAGTTGCTGTGGTGGCCATGGGACGAGAAGTGACCAGGAGACCTCCTAGAGAAGCAGTCCAGAAGTCCAAGCCCAGCCCAAGCTGGCCACGAGCTGCTCTGGTGGTGGCCACATGGTGGTGGTGGCTTCCAGCAATGGGAGAAGAAGTGACCAGGACAAGCTGTGGCCATGGTTCCACCCTTGAGACCTCCCACGTCCCCGTGTGTGGTTGAGATTCCTTTCCAAACTGAGGCAGAGGGGTCAGGATAGTTCAGATGATGCTGATCTGTTAAAGGAATGTAAATTAGGAGATCCTAATTAATGGTTTCATATCCATGTTGGTCAGGGATGGTGAAGGACAGAGTGAGAAGCTAAAATCGGGAAGGGACGAGCTCTGTGACCAAACCCGCTGTGACCAAACCCTCTGTGACCCAACCCGCTGTGACAAACCCGCTGTGACCAATCCCTGTGTGACCCAACCCAGCCTCGTTGGCTGCCCTTTGGAGGAGGAACGTGGCTTTGGTGTCCCGGCACGCCCGCCGGGTGCATGCCCAGCTCCGCCCGGGCACGGCTGCGGCCGCTGGATGATCTCGGTGTCCGTCCGTGCCTCAGTGATGCTGGGCTTGGTCCTGAGCCCGCGCCGGAGCAGGGCCAGGCCCCGAGTGAAAACGGCTCGGTTGGAACGGGGGAATGGCTGGAGAGGCCGAGCAAATCCCAAAAAAACTCAATTTTTTGGGGCCCCGCACGCGGCTCTGAGGAAATTCCATCGGGAGCCCCTTGGTCGCAGCCCCACTTCTGTCTTTGGGCAATTCAATATTTCAGTGTTTGGTGAAAAGCAGAGAGTGCAGACGCCATAAAGCCAAAAACGGGGCTTGAAAAATTATTTTGAAATCTATATGTATTATATAATATATATATATAATATATAATGTAGAATACAGAATATACAATATATAATAGCTAACATATTAATCTTATCATAATATATAATATAATCTAATCTTATTATAATATATAATATATAATACAGAATATAGAATATAGAATAGCTGGCATATGATGTATAATTAATATTATATGTAATATAGTATGTATAATATATAATATATAATGTATAATATATACTATATAATATGCAATATAGAATGTATAATATATAATGATGTATAATATATAATATGTAATATATAATATATAATACATAATATATACAATAGATAGTATGTAACACATAATATAAAATACAAAATCGATAATCTAGAATATAGGATATACCATATACAATATACAATACGTAATATACACTATCCAATATGTAATATACAATATATAATATCTAATACACAATATACAATACATAATATATAATATACAATATACCATATGTAATATACTATATATAACATACAATATATAATATGAAATACATAATATACAATATATAATATATAATAAATAATATGTAATATACAATATACTATATGTAATATACAATATATAATATATAATACACAATATACAATGCATAATATATAATATGCCATATATAATATATAATACAGAATATACAATACACAATATACATTATCACACCCATAATTCTACCACCTATTTTGACAACAGATCCTCCCTGAGTGGTTTGGAATTCCCTTCCCAATCCCGCCTGGATTAACCCCCGACGTGCCAGTGGCCTCTCCCCCATTCCCCCCAAAATCCGGCCGTACTGATGCTTGCAGTCTCCTGCCTCGTGTTTTATACTGAAACTTTTTCCCACCCCTTCCAACACAGGTGGTTGTCAATGCCTTGGTTGGCGCTATCCCTTCCATTATGAATGTCTTGTTGGTCTGCCTTATCTTCTGGCTGATTTTCAGCATTATGGGGGTTAACCTGTTTGCCGGGAAATATCATTACTGCTTTAATGAAACAGCTGAGCATCGCTTTGAGATAGAGGTTGTAAACAACAAGACAGACTGCGAGGCGCTGATGCCGCCCAACTCCACGGAGATCCGCTGGAAGAACGTGAAAATTAACTTTGACAACGTCGGGGCAGGATATCTGGCTCTGCTGCAAGTTGTAAGTTTGGGTTTCTGCTGTTTGTGGCTTTAAAATACTCCAAACGGAGGGGTTGGAGCTCTAAAATATCCCAAACTGAGGGGTTGGAGCACTAAAATACCCCAAACCGAGGGGTTGGAGATGCATCCCCCTCTAAAATATACCAAACTAAGAGGCTGGAGCTCTAAAATATCCCAAAATGAGGGGTTGGAGATGCATTCCCCATTAAAATATTCCAAACTGAGGGGTTGGGGCTGTAATGAATGTGCCACATTTTATTTCTTCTCTTCCCTAATTGATGGATCTCAAGAAGGGGCCCCAAATCCCCTCCTCAGCCTCGTGAGGTTCAAAAAGAGAAATATTAAAATAATATTAAAGTTTATTCTACAGGGACATCAAGAGTGGCAGGGAGTCCCTGGCATAATTCTGATATTTTGGGTGAATCCTGTGTTTTAATTCTGATATTTTGGGTGAATTCTGTGTTTTCTTTGCCAGGCTACATTCAAGGGCTGGATGGACATCATGTATGCAGCTGTAGATTCCAGAAAGGTAACCTGCAAAAATCCCAAAATCCCCTTATTTCCATCTTTTCCTTGGCTAAAATCCAGAGGGAAAATTGCAGAATTTTATTTGTATCAAATGTTTAATTCTGGAATTCTGGGATGGTTTCATTTGCTCAGGGGGGCTCTGATGAGTTCAAAGATGCTGAAGAAATCCCAAAAAGGGTGGGTTCAAAAAGTTGGGTTTTTTTTGTTCTATTCCAACTGCAGTTGAAGTAGAACAAAAAAAAAAAAAAAAAAAAAAAAAGGTAGAAAAAAATAGGAGTAGAAATAAAAAAAATTAGGAAAAAAAACCAAATAGGAAAAAAACCCCAAAAATAGGAGTAGAATACAGTGAATTATACATTTAATAATTAAAATAAAAATGGGGAGGAATTAGCCATGAATTTTATGTCTTCATGGAAGTCTGAGCATCACAGCTGGAATTGTGGATTATGGATTCAGGAATTATGGATTCAAGAATTATGGATTATGGACTCAGAAATTATGGATTTGGGAATTATGTCTGGGTTGGAATTCATTCCTCAGGCACTTTTCTGCTTCTTGCATGCTGGAAAAATGCCACAATTTCCTTTTTGTTTTCAATTTTCCCCCCCATTTCTATTCTCATGGGTTTTATATGTAACAAAAAAATTTGATTTAATTTAATCTATTTTTAAATTGATTTTTTTTTATCCTGCACTGAATGCAGCTTTGAAACAAGTATGGCTGTGCTAGAAAAGTGTAAAAATAAAAATATTCATCTGCTTTTTAATCTTTGATAGTTTGCAAACACAACCAATCTCATTTTGCCTGTGTTTTTAGGATGTCTTTGAAATGTCTTTTTTTTTTTTTTTGTTATTTTTCTCTCCCTTTCAGCAAGAAGAGCAGCCCAAGTACGAGGACAACATTTACATGTACATTTATTTTGTGATCTTCATCATCTTCGGTTCCTTTTTCACCCTGAACCTCTTCATTGGTGTCATCATCGACAACTTCAACCAACAAAAGAAAAAGATAAGTGACCCAAGGCTTGGTTTAAAGTACCAAATTAAACATTTTCCCTGGATTTTCGTGCATTTTAGGGTTTTTTTTAATGACTTAAATACAGTTTTCATTTCCTATAAATTTCAATTTATAGGGAATATTAATCTCCTCTATTTCAATTTCTAGGCAAACCAGTCCTTTTTAACTGCTTCATGGGCTGATTGTAACCAGTTTTTTTTCCTTTTTCCCCTTTACTTTGGAGGTCAGGATATTTTCATGACAGAAGAACAGAAGAAATATTACAACGCCATGAAAAAACTGGGCTCCAAGAAGCCCCAAAAACCCATCCCCCGACCTCTGGTGAGTAGATGAGAGACAAAACTCTGGAGTGGATTTCAAAAGAGCATTTTTTTCTCCAAAAAAAAAAAAAATTTTCCGACTCATGTTGGGCTTCAACATCCCCCTGGTTTTGTCCCCGTGACTCAGGTGTCACCTGCCGAGGTGAAAATTTGTCCTGGGGTTGGTTTTCGTCATCAGCTGAATCAAGAAATGCCAAAATTTCCCTGGTGGGGTGGAGGAACCTCCTGGAACTCACAGGAGAACCTTTGGTGACCATCCAGCCTTGAGGGCTTCGATGGTGGAGAACTGAGCTCATCTCCCGGGTTTCACAAAGATTTTGGATCCCTCAAAAACCCCCAAAAAAAGGGGTTGGGTGGAGTCCTTTAGGTGCTGTTTGGATCAGTCGTCCTCTGCTGGGGCTGGGATGGTGCCAAACCGTTCCACGTCCAGACCATTCCATGTCCAAACCAATGGTTCTTGCTGAAACTCGGTTCCTCATTTCTCCTGTCCCTAGAGTATCCAAAGCCAGGTTGGACAGGCCATAGGGTGGAATGGGATCACCTGAAGGACATTTCCAGTCCAGCCATTCCACACTTCATGGTGGTTGCTCAAACTCAGTTCCTTGTCTCCCCTGCTCCACAGAACCGCATCCAAGGAGCCGTCTTCGACTTCGTCACCCAGCAAGCCTTCGACATCGTCATCATGATGCTCATCTGCCTCAACATGGTGACCATGATGGTGGAGACAGACACGCAGAGCAAGCAGATGGAGGACATCCTTTACTGGATCAACTTTGTGTTTGTCATCTTCTTCACCTGCGAGTGCGTGCTGAAGATGTTCGCCTTGAGGCACTACTACTTCACCATCGGCTGGAACATCTTCGACTTCGTGGTGGTCATCCTGTCCATCGTGGGTAAGTCCTGGAGGTCGTCGTGGACGCACGCTCCACTTTCAGAAGGCTTCATGTGGGAACTCAAAATGTCCCTCAGACATTTTTTGGATGTTCTGGGTCCAAGTCAGAAGCATTTGAGACCCTGGCAAGCAGCTGAAAACAGCTGTGATTTTAAATTTAAACCATAGAATGATTTACCATCCTTACAAAAAAAACCAACAAGAGGTCACAGAAGTTTAAATGTTATAGTAAAAATAGTCACAAAGTAAAAAGAAGAATTTTTAAGTGCTATACAGGGGGGTTTTAAATCCTGTACAGGGGGGTTTTATGTAATGCACTTATTGTGCTTTTTAGTTTATTTTACGGGGCTTTAATTGCAATTAGACACGAAATAATTGTATAATTCAAGTGACAAACCCTGTCCCCCGCGCTGCCTGTCCCCGCAGGGATGTTCCTGGCGGAAATCATCGAGAAGTACTTCGTGTCGCCCACGCTGTTCCGCGTGATCCGCCTGGCGCGCATCGGCCGCATCCTGCGCCTGATCAAGGGCGCCAAGGGCATCCGCACGCTGCTCTTCGCCCTGATGATGTCCCTGCCCGCCCTCTTCAACATCGGCCTCCTCCTCTTCCTCGTCATGTTCATCTTCTCCATCTTCGGCATGTCCAACTTCGCCTACGTCAAGCACGAGGCCGGCATCGACGACATGTTCAACTTCGAGACCTTTGGCAACAGCATGATCTGCCTCTTCCAGATCACCACGTCGGCGGGGTGGGACGGGCTCCTGCTGCCCATCCTCAACCGCCCGCCCGACTGCGACCTGGACAAGGAGCACCCCGGCAGCGGCTTCAAGGGCGACTGCGGCAACCCCTCGGTGGGGATCTTCTTCTTCGTCAGCTACATCATCATCTCCTTCCTCATCGTGGTCAACATGTACATCGCCATCATCCTGGAGAACTTCAGCGTGGCCACGGAGGAGAGCGCGGATCCGCTCAGCGAGGACGACTTCGAGACGTTCTACGAGATCTGGGAGAAGTTCGACCCCGACGCCACGCAGTTCATCGAGTACAGCAAGCTGGCGGACTTCGCCGACGCCTTGGAGCACCCCTTGCGCGTCCCCAAACCCAACACCATCGAACTCATCGCCATGGACCTGCCCATGGTGAGCGGGGACAGGATCCACTGTTTGGACATCCTCTTTGCCTTCACCAAACGCGTCCTGGGGGACAGTGGGGAGTTGGATATCCTGAGGCAGCAGATGGAGGAGAGGTTCGTGGCGTCCAACCCTTCCAAAGTGTCTTACGAGCCCATCACCACCACGCTGCGGCGCAAGCAGGAGGAGGTGTCGGCGGTGGTGATCCAGAGGGCGTACCGGGCTCGTCTGGCGCGGCGCGGCTTCGTCGGCCGAAGGGCGGCCACCGCCACCACCAAACTGGAGAACGGGGGAGCAACCCGGGAGAAAAAGGAGGGGACGCCGTCCACGGCGTCGCTGCCGTCCTACGACAGCGTCACCAAACCCGAGAAGGAGAAACAGCAACGGGCGGAGGAGGGCAGGAGAGAAAAGGCAAAGAGACAAAAGGACGCCAGGGTGGCCAAGTGTTGAGACACACACACAAACACGAACACACACACACAGAGAAAAAACAAAATTAACAAAAAAAAAATAGTAGAATTACAATATTTGCAAGTGGAAAAAAAAAAAAGGAAAATATTTAAAAAATTGTTTACAAACTTCCTGAAATATATCAATACAGAAGAGCTGTGGAGACACTTACCTGAAGATCTTATACCAAACTTAGTCTGCTTACCGTGTGACAGCGTTGCATCTAAAGCAGTGACCTTCCACCTGTTTAAAGGACCCTGTAAACAAAGGAAACGCCAGGAAAAAAAAGGGAAAAAAAAGGATTTTCTATTGTTTGGGCAGGTGGATACTGCATGTTCCACATCAGTCAATGCAACTTAGGACAAAAGAGCAAAATAAACCACACACACACACACAAAAAAAAAAAAAACCACACACAGAAAAACAAAACCCGCTGCTGGGATTCACTTCTTTTCCAAAGCAGCCCCAAGTGGATTTTATTTTCCCATTTTCTTGGTTATTCTCAGAAGGAAAACCCAGAAGTCACAATGTCAGTGGGTTCGTTCATGCAAAACTAGATTTGCATTTAGTTAAGCAGCAAAAAACAAAAAGGAAAAAAATTTATAAAAAAGAGTTAAAACAAGTAGAACGACAAAAAAAAAAAAAAGGAAAAAAAAAAAGAAACAAAGCACCCATTAAGCCCACCGAGCTACCATAGTTTATTTATTTGAGATTTATAATTTGAGATTTATTATTTACATTCTACTTCCTACATGGGCTTTTCTTGGTTTGGGAGATGGGGGAGTCAGGTATCTTCAGCCTGGAGCCAGCCCCCCCAAAAAAACCAAAAAGTGCTCATTAACTAGAAGCGATTTTGGCAGATTTTGGCAGATTTTTGCATGATGGCATGAGCAGGGACCATGCATGAGGAACCACAAGCAGGGGACATGCACTCACCTGGCCACAGAGATGTTTTAAGCCATAAATTCCAGGCACTCCACTGAGAAAAACCTTTAGTGTTGCTCAAAACCCAACAAAACCTCAAAAAAACCCACAAAAAACCCCACCAGAACAAGAGGTGAATGAATGTGTGTGTCCGTTTAATGACTTTGATTTTCTTTTCCATACAGCCATGGTTTGTATTTTTTTTTTTGGGGGGGGGTGGGGTTTGCGCACATTGAAACAGAACAAAATTCCAAAATGCTGCTCTGGATCTCGCCAAAAGGGAGAGGATAAATTTCGGAAAATGCCTTTTTATCCATGTAACTGTAAATACAAAACCTAAACGCCAAATTCCAAAACCTAAATTCTAAAAATCCAAAACCTAAATTCCAAAAATCCAAAACCTAAATTCCATAAATTCCAAAATGTCCCTTGGGGGTGACCAGGAGGAATTTTGGGGGTGCAGAGCTGGACCATGGGGTCCTGGCAGGTTTTGGGCCCCATATAAAAATAAAAAATAAAAAACAAATTCAGCAGCACTCGATAGGAGGATGAAATCTCATTTTTCATAATTCCATAAACACAGAAAACGCCAAAAATCACCCAAAATCAACCAAACCCTTCAGGTGGTGGCACCAAGCCTGGGGTCACTGCAGGGGTGACATCCAAACCAGGGGGGGGAAATAAAAAATAAAAAACAAATGCAAAATAAAAACAAAAACCAAATAGACCAGAGCTCAATGGGAGGATGAAATCTCATTTTTCATCATCCCACAAACCCAAAAAACGCCAAAAATCACCCCAAATCAACCAAACCCAAGCAGGAAGCCATCCAGCAGCCATCTGTGCCACCTTGGCATCTCCCAGGATGGGATGTACAAAAAATAAAAATAACAACAAATAAAACAACAACAACAACAACAACAAAAATACATATTGTACAGGCTACGTTGTAAACAGCACAAAAAAATAATAAAAAAAAACAAAAAAAAAAAAAAAGGAAAAAAAATAGCTGAAAAGTGTGGTTGAACTTTTTAAGAGAATATTATAAATACTGTAATATATCATTTTATTTTATTGGCATGCCTTTTTGTAAATACAAAAAGAACTACAAAAAAAAATTATAGAATGGCTTCTGGCTTATGCCATTGTCCATGGTTATTTTTATTTTTTTAAGACTTTTCTGTTCTCCTTAGATTTTAGATAGCCAGGAAATGCCCCCCAAAAGGGAACAAAAAAACACGAAAAAATTCCAAACAAAATCCCAAACCCTTCAAAATAGATTTTAACAAAAGCTTTATTGCAAGTGGTATTTGCAGCAGCAAAAAAAATGTTATTTTTTGGGTTCCAATGTGCAATAAGTCGACCACTTCTATGCAAGATTTGGCTGAAATTTCATAATTGTCCTTAGGCTCGGTGCGTTGGCGTTTGTGCTGGCAACTCATGAAGCTGCTCAACGACTTTCCAATAAAAAATCCCTTCCAACTCTGAATATTTTTATTTATTTTTAATATTTTGTCATTTTCAGATGTGGCAGGAAAGGGACGGAGGAGGTTTTGCAATTTTCTTCTCAAAAAAAAATGAAATTTGGGGCGTTCAGGGGGGATTTTCTTGGGTGCTTTTACGCTGGGTGAAGCAAAAGTTGGTGGAAGTTTTGGGTAAAAAGCCTCAGGGATTTGTCCCAGATTTTTCATGGAATTTTTTCATGGAATTGTTCTGGATTTGGTGTTTTGGGAGGAAATTAAGAGGGTGCAGTCGTTAGGAAGGTGGAGCCAAAATTCACGACCAAACCAAGGGGTTCCTACACTCCCCCACCTCTAAAATTTGGGTTGAAGGTGTCAGATTTTGGGGTTAAATGTGTCAGATTTTGGTATTGAAGGTGTCAGGTTTTGGTGTCGAAGGTGTCAAATTTTGGTGTTAAAGGTGTCAGGTTTTGGTGTCGAAGGTGTCAGGTGGCTCGGCCCTGCAGGTGAGGATGGGGGCTCCAGGCAGGTGAGGATGGGGAACCGAGGAAGGCTCCCAGGATGCCCAGGAGAACACACAGAGCCCGATTTTGGATGCCAATCACCCCATGAACATTTACGAGGTATTTTTTCCCCTCCAGCAGCTCCTGGGAGCATCAGGAGCTCAGGAGCCTCCACCAGTGGCAGAAATACATCGCGGTGCCTGTGAGGATCACGGAGCTGAAGATGACCCCAGGATGAGCCCAGGAGATCACACAGAGCCCGATTTTGGATGAAAATCACCCCACGAAGCTTTACTGAGTCTCTTTTTCCCTTCGGCAGCTCCTGGGGTTCTCAGGCACCCAGGAGCCTCCGCCAGTGGCAGAAATACATCGCGGTGCCCGCGAGCACCCCGGAGCCGAGGAAGGCTCCCAGCACGCCCAGCAGCACCGGGCGGACCCAGCCCAGCAGCCCGCGGCTGTAGCGGGGCGGCGGGCGGCGCTGGAAGAGCAGCGCCCCGGCCAGCGGAGCCCTCCTGGCCCGCAGCCCCGGCGGCCGCAGCTGCGCCGAGCTGAGGTGCTGAACGCTCCTCCGGTAGCCCTCCACGTTCCTGCGCAGCTCCAGCCGCCGGTCTTGGTTGAGGTTCTTGCCCAGCTCCCGGGCGATGTCCGAGCGCCCGATGCGGCGCAGGGCTCGCACCAGGCGGTCCCAGGTGGTGGCTTGGCCCCAGGTCTCCAACCAGCGCCGCAGCTCCTCCGAGCATCCCCGGGCAACGCTGCCCCTCCGGCGGCGGCGGGCGAGCTCCTCCTCCTGCCGGGTGGCCTCGGGCTCGTCCGGCGGCTGCTCGGCGCCGCTGAGCTCCTCCTGCAGCCGGCGGCACTCGGGGCTGGCCAGCAGCTCGGCGATGCGGGACACGCTGTGCGGGCCCACGGCGGCGGCCACCGAGTCCCCGGCGCGGCCGCCCGCGGCCAGCAGGAGCAGCATCATCATCATCATCATCATCAGCAGCAGCAGCAGCAGCAGCAGCAGCAGCGGCAGCAGCAGCAGCGCGGTGCCCCGCGGTGCCAGCATCGCCCGGGGGTGCCCGTCGAGGGGTTCGCTGCGTTTCGGGCTGCACCCCGAACGTGGAACCCTGCGCTGACCTCACAGAGCAGCTCCAGGCCGAGTTCCCTGTCCCGGGTCACTTCCCGGCCTTTATTCCCCTCGGGGATCCCCCCCCAAAAAAATAAAATCGGATCCAACCAGGGGGTCCCCAAGTGCCCCCCCTGAGCCCTGCCCACCCCCCCGTCCTTCCCCGTCCTCCCCAAACCCTCCGGGGTCCCAAAAACCCCTGGGCCTCCCCTCCTCACCCCCCAGGACCCCCCAGAATTCCTGCAGCACCCCAAGCACAGGAGTTGCTCAGATAATCTCTTTAATACTGTCTAATATTCTCCAATTTTTTTGTCTTTTGGTTTTTTTTTATTTTTTTTTTTTTTTAATACAGTATTTCTTAATGTCAACCATCCCAAACCACCTTCCCACCTAATCCCCACCCTTTCCAACCCCTCTGGAGTCCAAAAAATCTCCCCAGGATCCCCCCAGAATTCCTGCAGCACCCCAAGGACAGGAGTTCTCTTTAATACTGTGAAATATTCTCCTTTTTTGGGGATTTTTTTCATTTTTAATAAAGCATTTCTTGATTTCTTGAGCTTGACCATCCCATCCCACCTTCCCACCTCATTCCCACCCTTCCCAAACTCCCCTGGATTCCCAAAACCCCGCCCAGAATTCCTGCAGCACCCCAAGAACAGGAATTTTTTCAGGTAATCTCTTTAATACTGTGAAATATTCTATTTTTTTCTGGTTTCTTTTTTTTTTTTCCTTTTTTTTTTAAATACAGCATTTCTTGAGGTAGACCATCCCAGCCCTAGAGCTCGTCTGTCTCAGACATGAATTAAATACTTTCGTGTACAATACGTTGCAAAAAATGAGGTAGAAATGGTTACAGAGAGGGTACAAATAGGATAATAATAATTAATAATAATTAATAATAAAGTCTTCAGGAAGCCAGCACAACTTTTTGGAGGTGGGAGGCAAAGGGGTAATGCCCTGGATGCAATAGGAAACTGGGACAAATTGGGAAAAATTGGGGGGAAAATGGGGAAAATTGGGGGAAAATTGGGGAAAATTTGGGAAGAAATGGGAAAAATTGTGAAAAAATTTGGAACATTTGGGAAAAAATGGGAAAGTTTGGGCAATATTGGGGGAAATTGGGAAAAACTGGGGAAAATTTGGGAAAAATTGGGGAAAATTGGAAAAATTGGGAATAATTTGGGAAAAATTTAGAAAAAATTGGGAAAAAACCTGGCAGACACCTCAGGGGGAGCCCCCTGAGGGATTTTTTCTCTCTGCATGCGCAGACCCTGAGGTTTGGGGGAGCTGCTCTAAGCTGGGAGGGCTTTAGAGCATTAAAAATAATAAAAATTAAATTTTTTTTGAGATGGGGAAAACCCCCACCAGGATGCAAAGAGGGGCCAGACAGGCTGGGACGGGTGGGTCATCACGCTCTATGCAAAGCCCCTCGCTCAGCCCCACTGGCTTTTTTTTTTTTTTTTTTAGGGGGAAGAGGGGGAAATTTGCCCAATTTGCTCCAAAAAGTGGTGCCAGCGACAGCTCCCGAGCTACAGCACGAAACTTTCCGTTGAAGACACGTTACTCCACCAAACGCTACGAGAAACGGTGTTAAGAAAACAAAAATTTTCAAATAAAATTATGGCATAATATACGTGGAAAGCACCTGAAATACATTCAAATTTCATCTTTGTTACAGCTTCAAGTTTATTTTTTTTTTTCCTTTTATTTCTTCCTTCCTTCACCCCCTTTGGAAGCAAACGCAGGAGGCAGTTTTGTCCCAGGTCGGAAAAACTCTTTAAAAAAAATCTCCTCTTTTTTCCTTTTCTGAGAAGATAAAAAGTGTTTTTAAAAAAAAAAAACATTCTTCAGTTTTTTCTGAGGTAATTCTTTTTTCCTGAGTAGTTAAAAAAGAAAAACAAACGAACAAACGAACAAAATACTACAAAAATAAAAACTCAAGTCTAGGATATTCAACAATCTACAGCATTTTCCTCCAAAACCCACTGGTTTTGGGGTGTAACCCATTGGTTTGGGGTGTGTTTTCCTTGTTTTGGGGTGAAATTCCCGAATTTTGGGCCTCTCCCCCACCTCCCCGTTTCCCTGACTGAGGCGCGAAGGGGTTCCGAAGACACCCGAGGTATTTTTGTTGGCAATAATAAAATCAAACAATTAAAAAACAAATAAATCGACGATAAAGCTTTGGGGAGCTCCGGAATCAGGCGCTGGAGCGGATCCCAACACCAGGAACATCCTGGAATGTTCCAGAATGTCCCAGAATGTCCCTGGAACGTCCCGGAATGTCCTGGAATGTCCCTGAACATCCTGGAACGTCCCAGAACATCGCAGAACGTCCCGGAACATTCCGGAACACCTCCAAAACCCCGCTGGCGCCGCCACTCCGGGCACGGAGGGGCAGGAAATAATAAATTAGTTTATCCTGAGCGCTGGGCGAGGAGCGCGGCGGGGAAATGCCCCGAGGAGAGGCCGTGAGGGATCCGGACAAACCGAGAGAGGCAGAGCCCCCACGGACCCCAATGCACGCCCCAAATCTGTCCCCGTGCCTTTGGGGTCTGTCCCCATGGCCTTGGGGTTTGTCCTCATCTTTGGGTTCTGTCCCTGCAGCTTTGGGGTCCATCCCTGAAGGTTTGGGATTTGTCCCTGTGGCCTTGGGGTCCGTCCCTACGGCCCTGGGGTTTGTCCCCGCAGGTTTGGGGTCTGTCCCCACAGGTTTGGGGTCTGTCCCTGCAACCTTGGGGTCCGTCCCTGCAGCTTTGGGGTCTGTCCCTGCAGCTTTGGGATCCATCCCTGCAGCTTTGGGGTCCATCCCCGAGGCCCTGGGGTCCGTTCCCACAGCCTTGGGGTGCATACCTGGAGCTTTGGGGTCCATCCCTGAGGCCTTGGAGTTTGTCCCCACAGCTTTGGGGTCCCTACCCATGGCTTTGGAGTTTGTCCCTGCAGCCTTGGGGTCAGTCCCCACAGCTTTGGGGTCTGTCCCTGCAGCCTTGGGGTCTGTCCTCACAGCTTTGGGGTCTCTCCTCACAGCTCTGGGGTCTGTCCTCACAGCTCTGGGGTCTGTCCTCACAGCCTTGGAGTCCATCCCTGCAACCTTGGGGTTTGTCCCCAGAGTTTTGGGGTCTGTCCCCACAGTTTTAGGGTCTGTCCCCATGGCCTCGGGGTCTGACCCCCATCAGTGCCTGGTGCCGTACATCTTATCCCACTCCAGGAACAAGTCCAGCTCCTTCTGGGACACGGTGGGGCGCACCTTGCAGAACGCCTTCTCCAGCTCCTGGTAGGAGGCGGGGGGTCCCGGCAGCGCGCGGCGCGCGGCGACCCCGGCGTGCTGGCAGAGGCGCAGCAGCTCGGCGCCGGAGAAGCTCTCGGTGCGTTGCGCCAGGGCCGCCAGCTCGCGCTCGCTCAGGCGGCAGCTCTGCTGCGCCAGCGCCTGGCGCAGGATGTGGCGCCGCGCCTCGCCGTCCGGCAGCGCCACGTACAGCCGCGTGCCGAAGCGCCGGTGCGACGCCTCGTCCATGCTGCCGGGCCGCGCCGTGGTGCCGATGACCACCACGCCGCGCTCGGATGAGGTAGCCACGTCGTCCAGGTAGGAGAGCAGCTGGGATTTGAGGTTGCTCGCCTGGCCGCCGTCCTCGCCCGCCCGCGCCGCCAGCAAGGATTCGGCCTCGGTGATGAGCACCACGGAGGGCTGCCGGCAGTTGGCCACGAAGAACACGGTCTGGAGGATCTTCTCGGCTTCGGCCTTCCAGGTGGACAGCAGCGCGGCGCCGCTGAGCCGCAGCAGGGTGGAGCCCAGCTGGGTGGAGATGCAGCGGCTCAGCAGCGTCTTCCCGGTGCCGCGGGGCCCGAAGAGCAGCAGGGTCCGCAGCGGGTGCCCGGCGCCGCTGTAGGAGCCCGGCCGCAGGATGGGCCACAGCAGCTCCTCCTCGATGGCCGCCTTCACCGACGTCTGCCCGGCCACGTCCGCCCACTGCACCGGCGGGCCGCGCTCCACCACCTTGGTGTTGACCAGCTCCAGCAGCAGCGGGTCGACGCTCTTGGGCTGCTCCTCCAGCGCGGCGCCGCCGAACGCCAGAGCTTTGGGGGGCAGCCGCAGCGGGAATGGGGCTCCCGGCTCGGCCGCCCGCTCCCCGTTGGCAAGCGGGGGGCTGAACTTCTCGAAGGGCTCTGCCGGCCGCAGGGGAGCGTCCCTGGCGCCGTAGGATGGCGACACCATCCCCTTCATCTGCTGCCCGCCGTACTTGCCGCCGTGTTCTTCGGCGCTGCCGGCGCCCGCCGGCCGCTTCCCGGCTTTGAAGGCCACCTGGGGGGACTCGCCGCTGCTGCTGAAGCCGTTGCCCCGGCACTCGCCGTTGTCCGACAGGGGGTAGGGGGATTTTGGCTGCTCATAGCTGTATTTCCTGTACCTGCCCTCGCCGTCGTCCTCCCCGGTGGCGTCGAACGCCTTCCTCTTCAGCGTGCCCGCCGCCTCGGTGCCCAGGGGCGGCACGGCCAGGGCGCCCAGCCCGGCGCCCTGGTAGCCGTAACCGGGCACCCCCGGCGGGCGGGCAGAGGGCGGCGGGGCCGGGATGGGGGTGGGTGCGGCGATGCCCGAGGGCAGGTAGGAGGCGGAGGGGTGGGGCGGGTGGATGCCCCCGTAGCCCGGCTGGGGCGGGTAGCCGCCGCCGGCGTAGTTGTACACGGCGCCCGAGGAGCCGTAGCCCGGCACCAGGGCAGGCGAGGCGTGCGGAGGCTGCAGGAGCCCGGAGCCGTGCAGGCCGGGAGGGTGCGGAGGGGGCAGCGCCGCCGGCGGCTGGGCGCAGTAGCCGGAGGGCAAATAGGTGCCAGCGTAACCTGAGGGGTACTCCTGAGACGCCCCCAGCGCCCCGGAGCCGGCGGCGGCCGCCCCGCAGGAGTTCCCGGCGTACACGGCGTCGCTGAGGTTGGCCGACACCACCGGGGAGCCGCCCAGCCCGATGGCCCCGCTGCCGGCGGGGACGGCGGGTGGCACCACGGCCTTGGCACCCGCCAGGCCATCGTGGATGGGAGTCAGGGCATAGGAGCCGTCAGAGCCGTGCGCCCCCGGCCAGGGCTCGCCGTCTTTCTGCCCGTTAACAGGGCCGAAGGCGCCATCGCCGTAGGCACCGAGCGCCGGGCGCTCGTAGGGCGCGTCCAGCACCCCCGAGTACTTCTCGGCGTACCTCTTGAGGAGGTTGGAGGCCGTCAGCGCTGAGATGTCGTCGTTGGCCCAGGCGTAGTTGAAGCGCTGGCGGGTGCTGGGGTACAGCTCGGACTTGTGGGCCGGCGAGGAGGTGGTGGAGGAGACGTCCAGGTGCTGCTCCGGCCACTGGTTCAGGGA
Organism: Taeniopygia guttata; assembly: GCF_048771995.1. Lineage (NCBI taxonomy): Eukaryota > Metazoa > Chordata > Aves > Passeriformes > Estrildidae > Taeniopygia > Taeniopygia guttata. Next base: position 5,362,815 of record NC_133054.1, read on the forward strand.
CTGGGCATGCTCTGGTGACCAGTGCATCTTCGACAGACCTGCGGGGACGGGAGAGCGCGGGTGAGAGCAGCGCAATGGCAGCGGCGCACATGGCATCCCCAAATCCTGCCGTGCTGCCCTGTGCTGACCCCACCACACCCCCGGGCTGTGAGCGCCTGCCCCAGCCAAATCTGGATGACCACAGGACCACCGAGGTCAGCAAGGACCTTCAGCATCACCCAGGCTTTGAGCAGTCCTCGTACCCAGACCAGAGCATGGTGACAGCACCACGTCCCTGACGTCCAATCCAATGCTTCCCGTGTTGGAATTCCTTCCTGTGAAGGAATTCTTCCACCCTAAACCCCCCTTGGCCACAGGCACCTCCTGCTGAGCTTGGTGTCTCTGCCTCTTGCTCCATGGGCTCCCAAGGGTGGTGGCAGTGTCCCCAGTCCCCACCCACACTGTCCCCTCCCAGCCACACGTGCAGCGCCTCGGGGTGTGAGAATGGGAAAAAACAAAAACTTCCATGGACACGGAAGGGTTTGGTCGATTTTCAACCAAAAACTTCCACAGACACGGAAGGGTTTGATTTGCAGCCTTGAAGAGAGGTTTGGATTGATGAAAATACAATAGGCAGAATTGCACCACTAAGCAGAAAAATCAATTGTACAATTTAGCAGAAAAATCATAAACTTGTGTTTCTGATAATGTTTCTACAGTTCTTGTAAGAATATGCCTTAAGTAAGTGCGAAATCGTTAATAAGATGGTGAAATACTTTTAATGTAGCGGTGTGGTGGTATAGAAGAAACTAAGAGTTTATTCTAAACTAAGAGTTTAGAAGTTATAATAAAAACAAATGTGCATATAAAACAAACTATAATAAAAACAAAACATGTGAGACAGAAGCTTATTAGACTTTAGACGATTAGCCTAAAAGCACCCTCACTACAGCAGAAATAAGTAAAAGTGACAGAAAACCAAAATAAACCTTGCAGCATCTATTCGTTGAGTTAGAAAGTTTTATATTGCTTCAAAATGAAAAAACTTGTGACTACAACCGACTGCTTGCTCCTTTAAAATCTCACAGCCTCTGAGGTTTATCTGGGCAATAAATCCTTCCTAGGCTGGCCATGCTCCCATCCCTTCATTATCAGTGACAACAATAATTTCGGGCGGTGTCGGGGGGGGACCTCCTGCCCCGCTCCCTCGCAGCCCGCAGCTCTGCACAATCAGATTATTTAATGCTTTAATTGATTTATGGGGCACTTGTGCTTCCACTTTGGATATCGAGCTTCCACCAGAGGATTCAGCCCCCTGTGGGTTGATCTCCTCCTCCTCCTCCTCCTCCTCCTGGATTTTCAGGCGTTGTCCAAGTGCTCCTGGTGGATAAAGGCACAGGGGATCCTCCTGGAGCTGCCCCTGGGGCTGGTTTGGCACCCGGGAGCTCTAAAGGCAAAAAGGAGCATTTGGCTGGTCTGTGAGGAATGAGAATGAGGTTTCGTGGGATGAACAAGGCGTCTTCCTCAGTATTTATATACTTTAAAGTAATTATAGCACCAGGAGTGTCCATCCTCGCTCAGCTCCTCATTCACCATCCTCATGGGGATGGAATTCCACCCCAAATACTCACAGGGATGGAATCCCACCCCAAATCCTCATGGGGATGGAATCCCACCCCAAATCCTCACAGAGTGCTGCTGCTGCTCCTGTCCCCTGGAGATGTCAAGCTGCGAGTGCCCAGCGCTCGGGGATTTGGGGACACCAGGGGAGGCGTCTGGCCACCGCTGGCCACCAGCACAACCAGCAAATCCCAGTGGCATTCCCAGGATTTTGGGGGCAGGGAGCAGCAGCCCATGGGGGCGATGAGCCCCACAGCTCAAACACCGGCAAAAAACACACCCAGGGATGGAATCGCTTCTCCAGACCCTGGGGTGTGGTTGGAAATCCACCACAACCAACATTCCCAATCCCAAATCCAGAGCCGCTCGTGGGGGGGAACGCACAGGCACAGCTTTGAAAGCTCGAAACCCTTAAAGAAGCAAGAAAAAGACCCTCAAAATCCATGGAAAAGCTGGAAAACGCAGGGAGAAGCGGGGGAGGGAGGAGTTGTCAGGGTTGAAATGGGACGTGAAAGGGCGGCGGAGCGGGACAGATGTTTCAATGCTCGCCTTGGCAGGGTGAGAAAATTACTGTCCAGTGACCAAATGGCCGGGCCGGTTCCCACCCTGGCTGCTGCCCATTCTCCCCAGCAGAAGACAAAGGCGGCCGGGGGGGGCTGGGCAGGGAGAATCCCATTGTTCCCGCCCGCCCTAATTATGGAAATCTCGTTAATCTATTCAGCAGCGAGTCTGAGCCGGCCTTTTGTTCGGGTTTGCTGAGGGTGTCCAACGGCTCCGCGTGGGGATGGGGCGTGGAGCCCCCCACGGGAAAAGCCGCGGGGCCGTGGGGTGCAGGAGAGCATCGCGGAGCTGGGGCGGAGTGGGGCAGATCGGCCTCGGGCCTCGAGTGTGCGTTGCACACTTGTTAAGTGTTTGCACACCGGTGTAAAAGGTTCTCCTGCTCGTCCCCAGCCCTCACGTGCGGGTTTACACGCTCCTTACGCGTTTGCACGCTGGTGTAAAAGGTCGCCCCGTTCATCCCTGGACCTTGAATCTGGGTTTACACGCTTCTTATGCATTTGCACGCCGGTGTAAAAGGTTCTCGCTCTCGTCCTCAGCCCTCGTGTGTGGGTTTACACACTTGTTACAAGTTTGTGTGCTGGTGTAAAAGGCTCTCGCGCTTCATGGTCACCCACAGCTCTGTGGTCATCCAGAGTCCATGGTCACCCCCAGCTCCGTGGTCATCCACAGCTCTGTGGCCATCTGGAGCTCTGTGGTCATCCGGAGCTGCCTGCAGCCTTGGTCCATGGGTCCAGGGTCAATGGTCATCCACAGCTCCATGGTTGGTCACCCACAGCTCCATGGTCATCCACAGCTCCATGGTCACCCACGGCTCTCCATGGTCATCCGGGGTCAATGGTCATCCACAGTTCCGTGGTCATCTACAGCTCTGTGGTCATCCAGGGTCCATGGTCATCCACAGCTCCATGGTTGGTCACCGCCAGCCCTGTGGTCACCTCGCCGCTGTCACGCCAGCTTAGCTGCTGCTGGCTCCTCCTCTGCTGAGCTTGGAGGATTTTTCCAAAGCCCATCGAGCACGGAATCGCGGAATCTCGGAATTCAGGGAATTTCTGGGTTGGAAGAGACCTCCGAGATCATCGAGTCCAGCCCAGCCCCAACACCTCAACCAAGGCCTGGCACCCAGTGCCTCACCCAGGCTTTTGAAACACCTCAGGGATGATGATGCCACCACCTCCCGGGCAGAACATTCCAGAACTTTATAACTTCCTGTAAAGGCCAATCCCCATCCCATCCCTGCAGGATGTTCCATCCCTGTCCCATCCCTGCAGGATGATGGATCCCGTTCATTCCAGTCCCATCCCATCCCATCCCTGCAGGATGATGGATCCCTGCAGGATGATGGATCCCGTTCATTCCAGCCCCATCCCATCCCTGCAGGATATTCCAGCCCCATCCCAGCCCTGCAGGATGATGGATCCCATTAATTCCAGCCCCATCCCAGCCCTGCAGGATGATGGATCCCATTAATTCCAGCCCCATCCCATCCCTGCAGGATATTCCAGCCCCATCCCAGCCCCTGGGGACCCATCCCAGCTCCAGCCCAGGACCGAGGCCTCTCTCGGCGCTTTTGTTTTCACAAGCCTTTGACTCGGATTCCTGACAGGCCCAGCTCCCTCCTGCCCTCCATTCTCTGATGAATTTTCCAGAAATCCCCTTTTTTTTCAGGCTCCTTTCTTCGCTGACACCACTGCCTTCGTCCACGCCCGAGGCTGTGCCAGCCTCTGGATGGATTTTGGGGACCCTGAGCATCCTCCCCTGCAGCACCAGCCTTCTACAGCCCGGGGCTGCATAGATTATAAGCCAATTATAATATAATTATATATTCATATAGAATAGATTATAATCTATATTATATCTATTGTTATCTATATTTCTATTTTTATATATTTATTATCATATACTTATAATTAGATAGTTTATTTGGTAGCTCTATTTTTGTTCAGCCTTCTGAAGGCATCAACCTAGGGAGGACACCCCAAATTCCTGCTCCAGAAACACACCCCAAAATCCTGTCTGGGGAAGACAATGCAAAATCCTGCTCCAGGGACACCCCAAAATCCAAAATTCCAGGGGTCATCGCGGCAACCAACTCAGCGTGGCAGAATTTGCGAGGGGATAAATCGACTTTCGGAGCTGGGAATTGAGGCTGGCACCGGGGAGAGCTGGAGCTGAGTCCCAGCTCATCCCAGGGCAGGAAAAGATTCAGGATCCCTCTCAGGACTCTAAAGAAATTAAAAAAGGGAGAATCCCCCACCACGAGCCAATTCCAAAAAATCAAGAGGAGGGAGAGACCCCAGCCAAAAAATCAAGAAAAGGGAAAGACCCCGGCCAAAAAAATCAAGAAAAGGGAGAGACCCCAGCCAAAAAATCAAGAGGGAGCTGCAGCAGGTGGGAGCTCATCCCTGGGTGGGAGCCTCAACAATTGGATCCAAAATCCCACGGCTGCCAGGGAAAATATTTGGAGATTTCTCCGTGTTTATTCCACGTTTTTCCCTGGAAATTGAGGGACTCCAACGGGACAGAGCGGATTTTCGGGTTCTGGGATGCTGCCCCAGCCTCGGGAGGGGAAAAGGGGCTGGGAAAAGGAAGGAGGGAGGGAGGGAGAGGGGAGGAAAGAGCAGAGAAGGGAGTTTTTAACGCGATCCATATGGGACGCACCGCGCCGCTCTCGTTAACAGAAATGATAACGATGGCACGGGGCAAGAACACAGCGGGGAACGAAGGCGGCCGCAGAAACCGTCCCTGCTCCAGGAATTCCCAAATGGAAAAGCTGGAAATCCTTCCCTGCTCCAGGAATTCCCAAATGGAAAAGCTAAAATCCTTCCCTGCTCCAGGAATTCCCAAATGGAAAAACTAAAATCCTTCCCTGCTCCAGGAATTCCCAAAGGGAAAACTGGAAATCCTTCCCTGCTCCAGGAATTCCCAAAGGGAAAACTGTAAATCCTTCCCTTCTCCAGGAATTCCCAAAGGGAAAAGCTGGAGAAACCTTCCCTGCTCCAGGAATTCCCAAATGGAAAAACTGGAAATCCTTCCCTGCTCCAGGAATTCCCAGCTGGAAGAGCTGAAATCCTTCCCTGGTCTGGGAATTTTGAGTGGAGAGAGCTGAGAACCCTTCTCTGCTCCAGGAATTCCCAGCTGGAAGAGCAAAAAATCCTTCCCTGCTCCAGGAATTCCCAGCTGGAAAACTGAAATCCCTTCCCTCCTCCAGGAATTCCAGAGGTTTTTTCTCCCTCCTCCAGGAATTCCAGATTTTTTTTTTCCCTTCCCTGCTCCAGGAATTCCAGAGGTTTTTTCCCTTCCCTGCTGCAGAGGAATTTGGGGACAGAGCCGGTGGCTGCTCCCCCAAAAACCCCAAAATCCGCCAGGTTTTCTCCTTCCTCTCCCCAAAAATTGGGGCAGGGAGTGGGAGCACAGCTGTGGGTAAGAAAATAAATATTTTATTTTATTTTATGCCTTTAAAATGAGCTCGAACTCATCAGTAATTTGTATTTTCATCATCAATAACAAATCAAAGCTGTGTGGATTTTAAAAAAATTTCCCTGAGAAATTAAAAAAAAAAAATTAAATTAAAGAGAAATAAAATAAAATAAAAGATAAAAAATTAAAATAAGAGATAATAAGATAAAATAAAAGATAAAAAATTAAAATAAAAGATTAAAAAATAAAAGACAAAAATAAAAAATAAAAAAATAAAATAAAAATAGAAGATAAAAAATAAAATAAAAGAGAAAAAATAAAATAAGAGGAAAAAATTATAAAAAATAAAATAAAAACAAAGGATTAAAAAAATTAAAAAAAAAATATTTTTTTTTAAAAATTATTTTTCCACAGCTTTCCAGGGAGCACAGCCCGGTAGGTGCCATTCGTTATCCCGGCAGTCCCCCACGAGAAAATGTCAACAGCTCCTGCTGGAGGGAGCGAAAACAAATGAGCGAAAACAAATGAGCTAAAAAACCCAATGTTTGATGGGATAAAAACTGCCGGGCCTCGGCCCCAGTGAAATCTGGAATTCAGAAACCGCGGGAGCAAAAGAGGCACCGGGAGCACCCCCAAGGGGAAAGAAACCTCCTCAATTCCCAAAAACCTCCTCAATTCCCAAAAACCTCCTCAAAATTCCCAGAAACCTCCTCAAAATTCCCAAAAACCTCCTCAAAATTCCCAAAAACCTCCTCAATTCCTAAAAAATTTCCTCAATTCCCAAAAACCTCCTCAAAATTCCCAGAAACCTCCTCAAAATTCCCAAAAACCTCCTCAGAATTCCCAAAAACCTCCTCAGAATTCCCACCAGGAATTGCAGCCGGAGTCATCCGAGCCGCGTCCTCGCCAAAACCCCAAATTCGCCTTCCGCTCCCGAAATCCCGTCCCAAAGAGCAGCCGGGGTGGGAAATTTTGGGATGCCGGGGGAGATGTGAAGCAGCACATGGCGCCTCCAAACCCAGGAGGATTTTCTCGACAGCGTAAAGTGATTTTTTTTAAACCCTCCCCGATGTTATTTTTCCCCGAGCGAAAAACGCCTACCACCAAAAAATAAAAAAAAACCAACAAACGACAAAACAAACAAATAAACACTAAAAAAAAAAAAAAAAAAGGAGTTTTCAGGCCAAGTTTCCATTTAAAACCCCCCCTCGGATCCTCAGAGCCGCGAGTGTTTTGAAGGGCAGCGCTCCGGCGTGCGCTTGACGTGCGGCTGCGGGAGCGGCATTGTTCCCGGGGTGAGGGAGGAGGGAGGGAGGGAGGAGGGATGGGTGATGGATGCCCGCACGGACGGACGGACGGACGGACGGACAATCCAGCTCCGCTTGGCTTTCCAGCTCAGGATTCACCCAGCCCCCGGCGCTCCCCTCGGGATGGGGGGCGGCACCTCCCGCGAGCCGCTGGCCACCGGCGCGTCCCCCGCTGATTTTTGGGGGGAAGCGGGAGGAAGGGGGCGGCCCCAGGCCGAGGTACCCCAAAATTCCCCGTTCGCAGCTCCCCGTTCCCGCTCGGTCCCGCGGAGCCCCCCCCGGACCCCTCCGCTTCTCCGCGCAGCGGCACCGGGCGGGATCCTCCTCCGCCCGCGGCATCGCCGGGGATGCTCGGCCGGGCCTCCCCGGGACCTCCCCGGGACCTCCCCGGGATCCCCGCGGCTCGGCCGCTCCTCACTCACCTCCTCATGCCGGCGGGGCCGTTAGCGCAGCCCGGGAGGCCGAGCCGGGCGCCGCATCCTGCGCTGCCGCCCGGACAATGCGGGGCGGCGCGGCGGCCCCGGGCGGGCGGCGGGGGCTGGGGCCGGGCTGGGGCTGGGGCTGGGGCCGGGGCCGGGGCCGGGGCCGCGGCCGGGGCCTGGCTTGGGGCTGCCCCCCCCGCCTCCCACCGCCCACCGGCCCCACAGCCCGCCCCCGAGGCGCGGCGGGGCGGAGCGGAGCGGGGATGGCGAGGGGCGAGCTGCGCTCCGGCCGCAGGGGCAGCGGCGGCGGCTCGGAGCGCCCCGGCGGACACCGAGCGGATCCCCGGCATCCCCGGCGGACACGGAGCGGACCCCCGACATCCCCCGCATCCCCGGCATCCATCCCAGCGCGACCCCCAACGTCCCCGGCAGCCGCGGCACCCGAGCCCCTGCGCGCCGGATCCTTGTGCCCCAATCCCCCGCACCCCCCAAAATCCGTGTGCCCCAATCCCCTGCGTCCCCACATCTCTGTACCCCAATCTCCTGCACCCCAGGATCTTTGTACCCCAATCCCTGCATCCCTGTGCCCCCATCCCCTGCACCCCACACCCCAAAACTCCTGACCCGTGCCCTGTTTCCCCCACCCAGACCCCACACCCCAAAATCCCTGCCTCTGTTCCCCCCCTACCCTGACCCCACACCCCAAAACCCCGGACCCCCTACCCCAAAACCAATTCCCAGTCCCAACTCCAATTACAATCCGAATTCCAACCCAATTCCCAATTCCAATTCCACATCCCAATTCCAAATCCCAATCCCAGTTCCCAATCCCCAATCCCAATTCTGGCCTCCAGAGCTGGGCTTTAACTCCAGAAATGTCCCCAGATTTTGCCATTAGGAGGGGAGAATTTTTAAAGATTTGGGGAATCCTCCTGGTGGAGGCTCTCCATGGCTTTAATTTCAGAGATGTGCCCAAATTTTATCATTAACAGGGGTGAAATTTCAGAATCCTCCTGGTGGAGGCTCGCTGGCCTCCAGAACAGAGGTTTAATTTCAGAAATCTTCCCAAATTTTGTCATTAAGAGAGGGCGAATCAGAAATTAGGAGGATCCTCCTGGTGGAGGCTCGCTGGCCTCCAGAGCTGGCCTTTAACTCCAGAGATGTCCCCAAATTTTGTTGTTAAGACGGGGCGAATTTCAGAATCCCCCTCGTGGAGGTTCTCTGACCTCCAGCCCACAGCTTTAACCCCAAAAATCTTCCCAAATTCTCCCATTTCAGCCTCGTTGGCCCCTGGCGTTGGACCCCGGCAGTTTCTGACCGCTCCGGGAGCACAATGGAGTCTTGTTTCTGGTAACCCGAGCTGCCTCTTTAATTTTAGATTCCTCCGCGCCGCTCGCATTCCTGGGCGCGACAATGCCGATATTTATACCCTGGAATGCGCAGCCCGGCGTTAATTCGGCGGGGCTGGGTCAGCCGGGCCGGCTCCCCTCCCTCCCCGGGACAAAATCGGAACCAGAGTTTTTGGGTGGGTTTCCAAATCTTCTCGTCGCCATCGAAAGTCCAAGAACGTTCAGATGGATGAACCGCGGGATCTTGGAGGTCTCCTGGTTTGAGTCTCTAACCCGGAATGGTTGGAAGGGACCTTGGAGATCACCTGGGAGGGGACATTGGAGGTCTCCTGGTTTAAATGTCAAAGCCAGAATGGTTGGAAGGGATCTTGGAGGTCTCCTGGTTTGAATCTCAAACCCAAAAGGGTTGGAAGGGATCTTGGTTTGTGGGGCCACCCCAAACCCTCAGGTTTGTGGGGCCACCCTGATCCCCTCAGGGGAAGGTCCCGGCCCCGCCTGCGGTTCGGGGTCCTGGGCCGGGCCAGGGGCTGCCGTGGCCACTGGACCCTCCTAGAGATCACCTCGGCCCCAAACCCCATAGGATCACCATGGCCCCATGGGATCACCATGGCCCCAAACCCCATGGGATCACCATGGCCCCAAATCCCATGGGATCACCACGGGACCACCACGACCCCAAAACCCTTGGGATCACCATGACCCCAAATCCTATGGGACCACCACGACCCCAAAACCCTTGGGATCACCATGGCCCCAAACCCCATAAGGGTCTGGGGTGGAGGCTCCTCCTGGGCTCATTAAATTAAATGGGAGATACTGGGGTGGGAACAGATCCAAAATCATTAAATTAAATTAAATTAAATTAAATTAAATTAAATTAAATTAAATTAAATTAAATTAAATTAAATTAAATGGGAGATATTGGGGTGGGAATGGATCCTAAATTAAATTAAATTCAGTTAAAATAAATGGGAGATTTTGGGGTGGAAATGGATCCTAAATTAAATTAAATTAAATTAAATTAAATGGGAGATATTGGGATGGGAATGGATCCTAAATTAAATTAAATTAAATTAAATTAAATTAAATTAAATTAAACAGCGGGATTTTGGGGTAGGAATGGATCCTAAATTAAATTAAATTAAATGGGAGATATTGGGATGGGAATGGATCCTAAATTAAATTAAATTAAATTAAACAGCAGGATTTTGGGGTAGGAATGGATCCTAAATTAAATTAAATTAAATGGGAGATATTGGGACGGGAATGGATCCTAAATTAAATTAAATTAAATTAAATTAAATTAAATTAAATTAAAGTAAATTAAATTAAACAGGAGGATTTTGGGGTAGGAATGGATCCTAAATCAAATTAAATTAAATTAAATTAAATGGGAAATATTGGGGTGGGAATGGATCCGAGATTAATTAAATTACATTCAATTAAATTAGGTTAAATTAAATTAAGTTAAATTAAATTAAACTAAATGGGAGATATTACGGTGAGAATGGATCCTAAATTAAATTAAATTCAACTCAATTAAACATTGCCTGTCCGGAATGTGCCTGGAGGCGCTTCAGTCGAGAGGAATAATTTTAATTTATTTACATTTTCATTTATTTTAATTTATTCACATTTTCATTTATTTTAGTTTATTTACATTTTCATTTATTTTAGTTTATTTACATTTTATCCGCGCAATTCCGGCTTCTGTTCTTGGGGAGCCCCAAAAGCTCTGCGGGCTCCGGCGCCGCCTGGCGGCAGCGGCCGGAACTGCAGCGCCCCGGGGCGCAGCGGGCCCGGGGCGGGACAGGGACAGAGAGGGGACAGTGAGGGGACACTGAGGGACACTGAGGGACAGAGAGGGACAGGGGGACACTATGGAACACTGAGAGACAGAGAGGGACACAGAGGGACCCAGAGGGACACAAGGACAGAGGGACACGGGGACATGGAGGGGACAGAGGGACACTGAGGGACACTGTGCCACCCCCGAGGGGACACGGGGACATTATGAGACATTGTGGGACACTGGGACACTGAGGGGACCCCGAGGGACACTGAGGGACATTATGGGACATTATGGGACACTGTGTGATACTGTGTGACGTCACCACCCCAAGCCCCGGGCTTCCCTCCCAGGCCACGCCCCCACCACGCTGACCCCGCCCAGCATTACCTAAAACCGCGCGCCAAAACCGCGCATGCCCCGGCGCGGACTACAACTCCCGTGAGGACCCGCGCGGCGGGGCGGTACCGCACGCTGATTGGACGCTGCGTGAGGGTGCCGCGCGGGGGGAAGGCGCCGCGCGTTGATTGGACGCTGGGGGCGGTGCTGCGCGCTGATTGGCTGCGGCCGCGGTTTGAACGCGCGCGCGGGCGGCCCCGCCCCCTGGCGGAGTAGCGGCGTAGTGTGAGCGGGGGGGGGGGGAGGGACTGGGGGGAATTTGGGGCAAATTTGAGCAATTTTGGGGCAATATGGGGGGCTGAGACCCCCTCAGGGAGCCGGGAAGGGTCGGTGAGGACGGGGAGAGGCAGGAGGGCTGTGGGGTGAGGGGTGGGGGGGCTGGGGGGGGCGAGGAGTGGGGCTGGGGACCCTCAGTGGGGCTGGAAATGGGGCTAGGGGCGTCAGGAAGTGGGGCTGGGAGGTTTGGGGGGTCTAGGGTCTCTGGATTTGGGGGTCTAGTTTTGGGGCGTCTGGGAGATTTGGGGCTCTGGATTTGGGGGATTTGGGGGGTCTGAGGGATTTGGGGATTCTGGGGATTTGAGGGTTCTGGATTTGGGGGTCTGAGGGATTTGGGGATTCTGGGATTTGAGGGCTCTGGATTTGGGGGTCTTGGGGATTTTGGTGTTCTGTGGATTTGGGGGGCCTAGATTTGGGGGTTTGGGGGATTTTGGGGGCCTGGGTGATTTGGGAGTTCTGGATTTGGGGGTTCTGAGGGTCCCACACCTCTCCTTGCCCCCCCAGCTCCGCATCACACACGAGAAGCCCCCGGGATGGCCGAAAAAGATGGAAAAGACGGGAATGCCGGACAGGACGGAGGCACAGACGGCTGGGCAGGCATCGAGGAGCGCCTGGAGAAGATCCGGGTGAGCCAGGAGGGGCTGATCCCGATTTTCCTCAGGAAAACTTCGGGATCCCACTGTGGGACCCCTGAGGCTCTTAGCTCTGATCCCAGTTTTTTTTTTCCCAAGGAAATAACCCTGAAGGTTTTAGCTCTGATCCCAAATCCCTTTTTTTCACAGGAAATAATCCTTGAGGATCCCTATCCTGATCCCAAATCCCTCTTTTCCCAGGAAATTCACTCTGAGGATCCCTGCTGACCCCAAATCCCTCTTTTCCCAGGAAATGCCCCCTGAGGGTTTTAGCTCTGATCTCAAATCCCTCTTTTCCCAGGAAATGCCCCTCAAGGTTCTCTATCCTGACCCTAAATCTTTTTTTTCCCAGGAAATTCACCCTGAGGATCCCAGCTCTGATCCCAAATCCCTCTTTTCGAAGGAAATTCACTCTGACGATCCCAGCTCTGATCCCAAATCCCCCTTTTCCCAGAAAATAACCCCGATTCCCTCTTTTCCCCCCAGGAAAGCCTCCAGAACCCCTCTCTGCCCCGCTCCCGCCGCCTGGCCGCCTGCGACCGCGCCCTGCGCTCCTGTGTGGCCGAGCTGGCCCGGCCCGGCGGCTCGCCGGCCCACGGCGCCCGGCTGCTCGCCCTCGCCCAGGAGGCCACCCAAGGGTACCTGAGCCTCCTGCCCGACCCTCCGCAGCTCTACCTGGAGAAGATTTTATTCCACGTGCTGCGGAACGCTGCGGCGTGGGCGGGACACCACGCCTGGAGCGCGGCCGAGCTGCTGCGGGCGCGGCTCCGGTGTGGCCACCGCGACGACGATTGGGCCGCCGTGGCCAGCGGCGCCTTCGGGGTGCTCTGGAGAGCTGCCCCAAATTTGGCCGGGCCGGAACGGCCACGCGAGGAAGGCAGGGCGGAGTTGGTGGCCAGGATGAGAGCGCTGCGGTTCCTGGTGCTGTTGGAATGCCGGGATCGGGAATGGCCAACGCCGGAATCGTTCCGGCCGCCGTTCCTCACCTCGGCCACCGCCCGGCACGCGGCCACGGCCGCCGCACTCTACCGGAGCCAGCGGGCGGCGTGCCCGCTCTTCCTGGCCAGGTGAGCAGGAAACTTAATTTATTCTCCTCCAAAAAGTTCAAAATTCATCGCCAGAAAATTCAAAATTCATCACCAAAAAATTCAAAATTCACCGCCAAAAAAATTCAAAATTCACCTCCAAAAAATTCAAAATTCACTGCCAAAAAATTCAAAATTCACCGCCAAAAAATTTAAATTTCAATTCCAAAAAATTCAAAATTCAATGAAATTTTCACTCTCTTAAATGACATTTTCACTGTGTTAAATTTTCCCTCTCCCCCAGGCAGCTGCAGGAATTCCTGCTGGATGCTCTGCGGCAGGAGGCTCGGGATCAGCCCCCGGATCTCCGGCATTCCCTGTGCTTCCTGGAGCTCTCCCTGCAGCGCTGCCGCCTCCTCTGCCAGGCCCGGCGGCACCGCCAGGCCCTGGAGGCCCTGGAGGAATCCAGAACTTTCCTGGGAGTTGGGAATTTTCCAGGAGATGGGAATTCCATGGGAGATGGGAGTTCCTTGGGAGATGGGAATCTTCTCGGAGATCTGGGAGCTAAAAGTTCTCTGGGAGCTGGGAATCATCTGGGAACTGGGAATACTCTGGGAGCTGGGAATCATCTGGGAGCTGGGGATTCCCTGGGAGCTGGGAATCATCTGGGAGCTAGGAATCATCTGGAAGCTGGGGATTCTTTGAGAGCTGAGAATCCTCTGAGAACTGGGAATTCCCTGGAAACGGAGAATTCCCTGGGAGCCCCTCTGGAGCTGCTGGCCGCCGGGATCCAGCTGAGCCGGGCGCTGACCAAAGGCGCGTCCGGCCTGGCGGCCGTGGGGCCGGCCCTGCGGCGGGCGGCGGCGGCGCTGGAATTTCGGGAACGTTCCGGAAGGATCCTGTGGGCGCTGCTGGAATGTTCCCAGTTCGTGCTGGCGCAGCTCGGGGAGGTGCTGGGCCGGAGCCGGGAGCTGCCCCTCGGCCGCCGGGAGATTCCCGGGATTTGTGGCTTCTGCCAGGGCCACGCCCGGGCGCTGCGGCGGCTGCTGGCACAGGTGAGGAGGAGGAGGAAGGTTGGGATTCCTTGGAATTCCTCCTCTGGGTCGCTCTGTGCTGCTCCCAGCAGCTCCTGGAGTTTGGGGAGTCCCAAATCCCGCTTTTCTCCATCCCAACAGCAGCTCCCGGAGCTCCTGAATCCCTACATCCCACTTTTCCCCTTCCCTGCACCCCAAATCCCACTTTTCTCCATCCCAGCAGCAGCTCCTGGAGCTCCTGGATCCCTACATCCCACTTTTCCTCTTCCCTGCCTTTCCTCAACTTCACATTTTTCCCCTTTCCCAAATCCCATTTCCCCATTCCCAGCTCCCTCCCATCATTCCCAAATCCCATTTCCCCGTTCCTAAATCCCATTTCCCCATTCCCAAACCCCATTTCCCCATTCCCAGCATTCCCAAATCCCATTTCCCCATTCCCAAATCCCATTTTCCCATTCCCAAATCCTGTTTTTCCCAGGTCCCTGCAGACTCCATCCAGGATCAGGTGCTGGTGACGCAGCTGCTGTTCCAGGGCCTCCAGCTCTTCTCCAACGCCATCCACGAAATCTTCCAGCGCTGCCAGGCACGGATCCGCATCCCTGGGGGCTGGAATTTTGGGGTGGATCCACTCTAGGAGCCTTTCCATGGGATGTGGGGCTGGAATTTTGGGATTGAGGTGCCCTGAGGGGGTTCTGGAAGCTTCTGCCATGGGATGTGAGGCTGGAATTTGGGGGTGGAGCCTCCTTGAGGGGATTTTCGGGTTCTGGAAGTTTCTCCCGTGGGATGTGGGGTTGGAATTTGGGGATGGAGCCTCCTTGAGGGGGTTTTGGGGGTTCTGGAATTTTCTCCCGTAGAGCGTGGGGCTGGAATTTGGGGATGGAGCCTCTCTTGTGGGATGTGGGGCTGGAATTCGGGGATGGATCCTCTTTGAGGGGGTTTTGGGGGTTCTGGAAGCTTCTCCCCTGGGATGTGGGGTCAGAATTTGGGGGCTGGGGAGTCCTGCCGTGTCCCCCATGGCTCTGGGGTCCCGGCTGACCCTTGGTGTCCCCGCAGGCCTCGGAGTGGCCGGAGCTGGCCCAGGTGACCGCCAGCTGTGTCCAGAGCGTCACCTGGATGCTGGAGGGGCTGGAGGGGCTGCCTGAGGCCGAGAGGGGCAAGTTCCTCGATGTCACCGGTCAGTGCCACCCCCTGTCCCCGTCCCTGTGTCCCCAGTGGTCAGTGCCATCCCCTGTCCCCAGTGGTCAGTGTCAGCCCCTGTCCCCAGTGGTCAGTGCCACCACGGTTCTCGTGTCCAGGGGGTCACTCGGTGTCCGGGGGGCGGTCACTGCGGTATCCCCACCTGTCCCTGTGGTCACTCTGTGTCCGGGGGTGGTGGTCACTGCGGTGTCCCCAGGGGTCACTGCAGTGTCCCCTCGCTGTCCCTGTGGTCACTCCGTGTCCGGGGGGGTGGTCACTCGCTGTCCCCTCGCTGTCCCCGTGGTCACTCTGTGTCTGGGGGGCGGTCACTCGCTGTCCCCTCTCTGTCCCCTCGCTGTCCCCGTGGTCACTCTGTCCCTCCGGACACAGCTGCGGCCGCGCTGCGCCTGGGCCAGGCCCTGCAGGCCCGGAAGGTTCCGGAAGCGGCCGGAGCTGTGTGCGAACCCCTGTGCCGGGCGGTGCTGGCCGGACACGGCTACGGCTGGGCCGGGGTCAGCCCGGAGCGGGTACGGGGCACTGGGGATACTGGGATGGGCACTGGGGGTACTGGGATGGGCACTGGGGATACTGGGATGGGCACTGGGGATACTGGGATGGGCTACTGAGGGTACTGGGAGCACTGCAAGTACTGGGATGGGACACTGGAGCTATTGGGGGTACTGGGAGTGCTGGGATGGGCTATGGGGGGCACTGGGGATATTGGGGGTACTGGGATGGGGTACTGGGGGTGCTGCGATGGGGTACTGGGGGGGATACTGGGGATATTGGGGTGGGGTACTGGGGGTACTGGGATGGGCTACTGGGATCCCTGGGCGTACTGGCGGTACTGGGATCACTGGGAATGCTGGGATCCCAGGGCATACTGGGGTCATTGGGGTCCCTGGGCATACTGGGATCCCGGGACCCCCGAGGCTCCGGTTTCCCGACGTTCCATCCCCCCCAGCTCCACAGGTGCTTCCGGCTGCAGGTGGAGGCCTGGCGCTGCCGGGGCCGGCCCGAGCGCGCCCTGGACGCCGTGGCCCAGTGGCTGCTGGCCCTGGGGACACACGGCCAGGTGGGGGGACACTTCCCTGGGGGTGGGGACAGTTCCTGGGATTGGGGACAATTCCCTGGGACACGGTCCCGGGGATTGGGGACACCTTCCTGGGGAGTGGGGACACATTCCTGGGGACAATTCCCAAGGATTTGGGGACACTCTCCCACCATTCCCAGCCCATCCCTGACTCCCTGGTGGCCGAGCCGGTGGCGCTCTGGGCCAGGATCAAGACAGAGGCGGCCAAAGAGGGAGCGGAGGAGCTGCGGCTGCGGTGAGGCGGTTTGTGATTTGGGAATGGGGATTTGGGATGGGGGAATGGGGATTTGGGGATATGGGATGGGGGAATGGGGATTTGGGGAATGAGGATTGGGGATTTGGAGGAGAGGACTAGGGTGGAGGGGATGGGATGGGCTGGAATGGGATTGGAATGGGATGGAGGGAATGGGATTGGAATGGTGTGGGATTGGGATGGGCTGGGATGGGGGAATGGGATTGGAATGGGATGGAGGGGATGGGGTGGGATTGGGAGGGGGACTCAGGAGCCTCCCAGGCCAGGGAAGGTGGGATGGGGTTGGAGCTCCCCCCATGCCATACCCCCACCCAAACCCCGCCGTTCGTCCTGTCCCAGGACCCTGCGGGACGCCCTGGAGTCCCAGTCCCGATCCCATTCCCGACCCCTGTCCGGGGACACCGTGCTGCTCCTGCTGCTGGCTGAGCTCCAGGCCTACAAAGCCCTGCGGGGCCCCACGGGGCCGGAGCGCTACAACGTCCTCTGCGACCTGCTGGGCCTGTGGGACCCCGAGGGAGCCTGGGATCCGCCGGGATTCCGGGATCCCGGGGGCGGCCGCGACCCCCCGGGAATGCCGGACCCCGGCCGGAGCCTGCCCAGGGCGGCGGCGCTGGTGGAGCTGGGGCAGCTCCTGTGCAGCCAGAGCTTCAGCGGCCACACCGACTGGTGGGTGCTGATCCCAATCCTGATCCCGATCCTCCATCCCAATCCTGATCCCGATCCCAATCCTGATCCTCCATTCCAGTCCTGATCCTGATCCCAATCCTGATCCTAGTCCTGATCCCATTCCTTCATCCCAACCCTGATCCTGATCCCAGCCCTGATTCTGATCCCGATCCTGATCCCACTTCCTTTATCCCAAATCCCCCATCCCAAATCCCCCCATCCCACTCCTGGCATTCTGGGCTCTGTTCCCGTGATTTTGGGGTGAATTCCCGGGATTTTGGGGATCCCTGTCCCCGCAGCTCCGCCCTGGACGCGGTGCAGGAGGCGCTGAGGCTGCTGGAGGCGCTGGCCCGGAATTCCCAGAGCTGCAATTCCCAAATCCGGGATCAGCTCCTGGACGAGCGTGCCCAGGCCCTGCTCTGGCTCCACATCTGCACCCTCGAGGCCCTGATGGAAAAGGTGCCGGGGATTTTCCGGGAATTCTTCTGGGACTTGGGGGATTTTGGGAAAATACCAGAGTTCCCTGCGTGTCCCAAACCTTTCCTGGGCTTGATTTTCCCAGGATTTTTGGGATTTGGGGCATTCCTGGCGTTCCCTGAGTGCAATTTTCCAGGATTTTTGGGATTCCTGCCTTTCCCTGGGTGCGATTTTTTTGGGATTTGGGGCATTCCCGGAATTTCCCTTGGCAGAGCGTGGCTCGGGAGCAGCGGGGCCAGGCTCTGGAGCCGGGCTGGGATCGGGATCCGGATCACGAGGGAGAGCGGCCGGAGCCGCGGGATTTCGGGATCCGCTGCAGCCTTGGCTCCGAGCGCGGTGAGCCCGGAATTTCAGGAATTTCCTGGGATGGATGAGGACCCTGGAGGGGTGGGAAGCGATTTTTGGGATGGATGAAGGCCCTGGAAGAGTGGGAAGAGATTTTGTGGGATTCTGGAAGGTTGGGAAGAGATTTTTGGGATGCTGGTGGATTGGGAAAAGGATTTTTGGGATCCTAGAGGGGTGCAAAGAACTTTTTTGGGATCCTGGAATGTTGGGAAGGGGTTTTTGGGATCCTGTTGGATTGGGAAGGGATTTTTTGGGATCCTGGGAGGTCGGGAACGACTTCTCCAGGATGATCCCACTTTGGGATCAGCTTTTTTTCGGGAATCCCCTCCCCATCCCTGCCTGACCCCTGCGTGCCCCCAGCTCTGTCCAAACCCTTGGATGAAGCCTTTTCCCTGTGGAAAAAGCTGCTGGAAAATCCCGGAATTCCCAAGGTGCGGAGCCCCGAGCAAACCCTGAGCTCCCTGCAGCTCCTGGCCGAGCTCTACCGCCTCCAGGACAAGGTGATCCCAGAATTCCCGGAATTCCCGAAATTCCTGGGGCTGGGGGGTGGGGAGGAAGGGGAGGGGAAGAGTTTGGGGATGAGGAGGAGGGGAAAAGTTTGGGAGGATGAAGGGGAGGAAAGGAGTTCGGGATGAGGAGGAAGAGGGGAAAAAGTTTGGGAGGATGAAGAGGAAGGAGAGAGTTTGGGATGAGGAAGAAGAGAGGGAGTTTGAGAGGAGGAAGAGGGAGGAAATTTGGGATGAGGAGGAGGAACAAGGAATTTGGGATGAGGAAGAAGAGGGAGGGAATTTGGGATGAGGAAGAGAAAGGATTTGGGATGAGGAAGCAAAGAGGAAATTTGGGATGAGGAGGAAGAAGACAGGGTATTTGGGATGAGGAGGAAGGAGAAATTTGGGATGAGGAAGAGAAAGGAGGAATTTGGGATGAGGAGGAGGAGGAAAGAGAAGACCATTCAGGCAGAGGAAGAGCAGGGAGCGTTTTCCCGGGGTTCCCTGGAATTCTTTTGGTCTTTTTCCAAGGTTTTCCCCTTTTCCCAGCCCCTGCAGGCCCTGGAGAGTTTCCTGCTGCTGCGCTCGCTGTGCCGGCGCCTCGGCGATCCGGTGGGAACGGCGAATTCCCTGTGCCGGATCTGCCAGATCCTGCTGGAGCTGCGCTGCCCCGGCCCCGCCCAGGTACGGCTGGGATTCCCAAATTTCCCAAATCCTGGGAATCCTCTGGGAATGTGCTTCCCAAATCCTGGGAAATCCTGGGAATGTGCTTCCCAGGCCCAGGTACCACCGGCATTCCCAAATCCTGGGAATTCTGGGAATGTGCTTCCCAAATCCTGGGAAATTATCTGGGAATGTGCTTCCCAAATCCTGGGAAATTATCTGGGAATGGGATTCCCAAATCCTGGGAATGTCCTTCCCAGGCCCAGGTACCGCCGGCATTCCCAAATCCTGGGAATATCCTTCCCAAATTCTGGGAAATCCTGGAATGTGCTTCCCAAATCCTGGGAAATCCAGGAATGTGCTTCTCAAATCTGGGAATGCCCTTCACAAGTCCAGGGAACTCCAGGAATCCCAAAAATCCCAGGAAAATAACTTCAGTGGCTTTGGGGCATCCTGGGACCTCGAGAAATCCCAAAAATCACGGGAAAATCCCAGGAAAACCCTCTGGGGGTGCTGCCGATCCCTGATCCCGGCCGGAATTCCCAGATTTTCCTGGAGGAGCTGGAATCGTGCCTGGATGAGGCCGAAGGCTCCGAGGATTCCCGGCTGCTCCTGCGCCACTCGCTGCTCCTGCTGCGCAGCCAGCTCTGCTGCCTCCAGAAAAAGGCAAAAAACAGGGATTTTCCCAAAAAACAAAAATCGGGATTGGTGGGCTGGGGGGTTTGTGGGGGGAGGAGAGTCCCCTGGGATCCCAAATCCTGCTTTTTTACAGGTTTTTTTCCCCATGTTTTTTCCACCCAGTTGCTTTTTTCCTGCTTTTTTCCTGCTTTTTTCTTGGTTTTTTTTTTCTGCCTTATTCCTGTTTCTTCCTGGTTTTTTCCTGCTTTTTGCTGTTTTTTTCCTGGTCTTGTTTTTTTCCTGGTTTTTACCTGCTTTTTTTTTTCTTGCTTTTTTCCTGCTTTTTTCCTGCCTCTTTCCTGTTTTTTTTTTTTCCCAGTTTTCCCCCCTCCCCATTTTTGCAGGCGGATCAGGGAGTGGCCCTGCTGCAGGAAGAGGATTGGGATGGAATTGGGATGGGATAAAAGAACTGGGATGGGATGGGGATGATGGGATTGGGACGTGCTCACCCCCACGACCCCAAATCCCAGTTTTTTTCCCATTTTCCCTATTTTTTTTCCCATTTTCCCAGGCGGAGCAGGGCGTGGCGCTGCTGCTGGCAGGGGATTGGGATGGAATGATGGAATTGGGATGGGATAAAAGGACTGGGATGATGGGATCGGGACGAGATCACTCCCTGTGATCCCCAAATCCCATTTTCCCCGTTTTTTTCCCCGTTTTCCCCCCGTTTCCGCAGGCGGAGCAGGGCGTGGCGCTGCTGCTGGAGGCGCTGCAGGAGCCCCAGGCCCGCCGGGCCACGCGGGGCTGGTTCCTGGCCCAGGCCCAGGGGCTGCAGGCGGCCGCCGCCGTCCTGGAGCTGCCCCCGGCCCTGCTGGCAGCGCCGCTCCGGGAGCGGATCCGGCGGCACGGTGGGAACACGGGAGTGCGGGGGGAACGGGAAATGGGAGCGGGGAAATGGGAACGGGGAAACGGGAATGGGAATTCGGGAGCGGGGACATGGGAACGGGAAATGGGAATGGGAAATGGGAATGGGGAAACAGGGAAATGGGAATGTGGAATGGGAAATGGGAACAGGGAAATGGGAATGGGGGAACAGGAAATGGGAATGGGAACGGGGAACAGGGAAATGGGAACGGGGCAGGGAAATGGGAATGGGAAACAGGAACTGGAAATGGGGCAGGGGAATGGGAAATGGGAACGGGAAACAGGAATGGGGAAATGGGAACAGGAACGGGGAAATGAGAACAGGGCAGGGAACGGGGAAATGGGAAGGGGGCAGGGAAACAGGAATGGGATCCTGCAGTGGAATTCCAGGCGGGAGTTCCGTGCTGATCCCGCGGCATTCTAGGCTGGAGCAGCCCCAAGGTGGCCCTGCTGGAGGCGCAGAAGCTGCTGCGGAGTGTCCTGGTGTCCCTGCTGGGCAGCCGCGTCCTGGGCAGTGCCCGCGGCCGCCCGCCCGAGGAGCCCAGCCCCGACGGCGGTCAGTGAGGGCATCGGGGTCACCGGGGTCACTGGGGTGGGACTGGGGTCACTGGGAACGGCTCCATCCCCCCAGGACCCCTCTCTGCTCCATCCCCCCCTCCCAGTGCCCCCAGTCCCTCCCAGTGCCCCCAGTGCCACTCCCCAATCCCTCTCAGTCCCTCCCAGTACCCCCCCGCTGTCCGCAGGCCTGGCGCTGGCGCACAAGTGGCAGGTGCTGTCCCCAGTCCCTCCCAGTCCCTCCCAGTGCCCCCAGTGCCACGTCCCCAGTCCCTCCCAGTGCCCCCAGTCCCTCCCAGTCTCTCCCAGTGCCCCCAGTGCCACGTCCCCAGTCCCTCCCAGTGCTCCCAGTACCGCGCTGTCCGCAGGGCCGGCGCTGGTGCACAAGTGGCAGGCGCTGGGGGACGCCCTGGGCTGCTGCCGGCGCCTGGTGACGCTGCTGAGCCACTGCGAGGTGCTGAGCAGGGCCAGGGCCTTCTGCGGCGAGGGACTGACCCTGGCCGGACACCTGCAGGCCGCCCGCTGGTCAGTCCTGGGGTCATTGGGGTCACTGGGGTCATTGGGGTCACTAGGATTGGGATCAGGATCATTTAGAACTGGTGGCTCAGGAGCTGAGTGAACATCCCAGGCAGGGCAGGAGCTCATTTCCCCCCATTTTCCCCTCATTTCCCCCCATTTCCCCAATTTCCCCTCATTCCCCCATTTTACCCCTATTTTCCCCTTACTTTTTCTCCATTTTCTCCCATTTTCCCCCATTTCTCCTCATTATTCCCCCATTTTCCACCCTTTCCCCCCATTTTTCCATTTCCCTCAATTTTTCCCCATTTTCCCCCCATTTTCTCTCATTTTCCCCCCATTCCCCCCAGTTTCCTGCCATTATTCCCCCATTTTACCCCTATTTCCCCCCCTATTTTTTCTCCAGTTTTCCCCATTTTCCCCCCATTTTCTCTCAATTTCCCCCCATTTTCCCTCCATTTTTCCCTATTTCCCCCATTTTTTCCCCTGGTTTTTCCCCTTTTTTTCCCCATGTTTTCTGTTTTTCCACCATTTTCTACCCCATTTCCCCCCCTGTTTTTCCCCCTTTTTTCCCATACCCCCCCCCATTTTGTCCCCCATCTTTTCCCATTTTTCCCCCATTTTTCACCGCAGGTGCACATGGTTCCTGGTGCTGCAGTCGCAGCTGGAGCTGCAGCAGGGGGAACTGGAGCTGAGCCAGTCCCACCTCCAGCACGCCCAGTTCCTGCTCCAGCCCCAAACTGGTGAGCACTGGGAGGGGAAATCCCAGCCTGGGAATGGGAAATCCCAGTTTGGGAATGGGGGAAATCCCAGCCTGGGAATGGGAAATCCCAGTTTGGGAATGGGAATATTCCAGTCTGGGAATATTCCCAAATATTCCCATCCTTCTTCCAGAGAGTTAAAATCCATCTGGGAACTGTTGGATCCGGGTTTCTGGGCCCCGAAAAAGGGCTGGAAAATCCCAAATTTTCCCTTCCATCCCCTCCAGAGTTAAAGTGCATTGAGAACAGTCTGATCCAGGTTTTTGGGCTGGAAAATTCCAAATTTTCCCTTCCATCCCTTCCAGCTTCCAGCCCTGCTGGGAACCATTCCCTTCACGACCCCAGACCCCAAATCCTCCCTGAATTCCCATTCCAGAACCCAAACCCCTCTGGGAACCTCCACGCCATGCCAAGATCCAGCTCCGGAAGGGCCACCTGGAGAAGAGAAAACCCCTGGATCCCCTTCCCGATGGCGAGGAGGAGGAGGAATTCCTGAAGGGTCCCTCCCTGGACGTGCTGGCGTCTCCTCCGGCCACGCTCCCGGAGCCGCCGGGCGCTCTGACGGCCTCGCCGGAGCTGAAGGAGGAAAGGAAATGCTGGAAAAGTCTGGAATTCCTGAGGCACCGCTGGGGATGTCCCTGCTCCTCCTGCTCCGACCCGGCCCTGGTGGCGCTGGGGCTGCGCTGGCAGCTGGCACAAGCCCGGGCGTGGCTGGCGGCCGGGGCGGTGGCACCGGGACTGGCGCTGGCGCGGCAGGCGCTGCCGCGGTGCGCCGGCACCGGTGCCCGGCTGGCGCGGCGGGCGTGGGGCTGCGTCCGGGCGGCGGGGCTGGGCTGTGGGGACGTCCCTGGGGAGGGGGACAGGGGTCTACAGGGCCCCTCTGGGGATGGGGATGCGTTCAGGGACAAAGGAGTTGCTGGGGATGGGGACAGGAGTCGGCCAGACCCCTCTGGGAATGGGGACGGCGATCTGCGGGGCTCCTCTGGGATTAGGGACGCTTTTAGGGGCAGGGGAATTCCTGGGAATGGGGATACCCTTGGGGACAGGGACACTCCTGGGGACAGGGACCTGCAGGACCCCTGTGGGATCAGGGACCTTCAGGGCCACCCTGGCCACGGGGACCCCTTTGGGGACAGGGACCCCACTGGGGACAGGGACCCCACTGGGGACGGGGACACTTTTGGGGACGGGGACGCTTTTGGGGACGGGGACACTTTTGGGGACACTGCCCCATCCCCCCCAGGCCCGCTGGCCGAGCTGGTGGCCACCGGCTACTCCACGCTGGCCCTGCAGAGCCTGACCAGTCCCTCCCAGTGCCCCCCAGTTTGGGACGAGGAGCTGGAGCGGGGCCTGACACTTTTGGGGTCCCAATGTCCCCTCGTGTCCGGCCTGGGGGTGGCCGTGGCCACTCTGCTGCTGGCCAAAGCCGTGGCCACCCTCGGCTGCGTGGCCGCCGCCCACGGCCGCTCCACCGACGAAATCCTAGCCCAGGCCTGGACCCCCCGTCCCCCACCCACCCCAGACCCCCCAAAACCCCAAAAAACCCCCAAAGCTCCCCCAAAAATCAGACCCCAAAAAGCCAAAGCCGCCAAAGCCAAGGCGGGGAAGACCCCAAAAGCGAAACCCCCCAAAATTGGGGACGTTTTCACCCTGGGGGCTTCAGACCCCGAGGTGCCCCTCATTGTCCTGAGGCCAGGGGGGCCCTGCACCCCTCACCCCAAATCGGGGGCGCCCCCAAAAGCGCTGGCTGGGGGGCTCAGGACCCCCTTCACCATCTTCAGCGAGGAGCCCTCCCCCCCCGGGGGCAGCTCCCGGCTCTGCAGGGCCCCCAAAATCCCCGGGAGGGTCAAGTCCCGGATCAGGGTGAGTTTGGGGTTTGGGGGCGGAAATTTGGGGGAAAATGATTGGGGGAAAAGTTTGGGATGGGAAATTTGGGGGAAAAAATTGGGAGAAGGGAAAATTTTGGAGGGGGGGAATTGGGAAGAGGGAAATTTGGGATGGAAATTTAGGGGGGAAATCGGGGAGGGAAAATTTTGGGAAGAGAAATTGAGGATGGAAATTGGAAGAGAAATTTGGGATGGAAATTTTGGGGGGGAAATGATTGGGGGGAGAAGTTTAGGAAGGGAAGTCTGGGGGGAGATTAGGAGGAGGGAAAATTTTGGGGGGGAAAGGAAATTTTGGGTTTAAAATACGTGGCTGAACCCCTTTGTTCCCCCCCTTTTTTCAGGTGACATTCAGTGACAGCGACCCCGAGGAGCCCCAAATCCCCCCAGATCCCCCCAAAACCACCCGGAAAAATTCCTGTGCCCAGAGGAGGATTCAGCCCCAAAAATCCCCTGGGAATTCTCCGGGAATTGCGGCTCGGCCCCGGCGGGGGCGGCCCCGGAAGGAGCCGGGGACCCCCAAAAAGAGGGAAAAAAGGGGAATCGACCACGTGGAAAATGTGGAAAAGCAGGAAAACGGCAGCCTCCAAACGGCTCTGGAAAAGAGGGAAAAAAGGGGAAAACCCAAAGTGGAAAATGTGGAAAAACCAGGAAATCCTAAAGTGGAAAATGTGGAAAAAAGGGGAAATCCCAAAACAGAAGATGTGGAAGAAATGGGAAACCCTAAAATGGAAAAGAGGGAAAAAAGGGGAAAACCCAAAGTGGAAAATGTGGAAAAACCAGGAAATCCTAAAATGGAAAAAGGTGGAAATCCCAAAACAGAAAACGTGGAAAAGAAGGAAAAGGGAAAATCCCAAAAAACTCTGGAAAAGAAGGAAAACAGGGGTCCCCGCTGGGGAAAGAAGGAGAGGGGGACCCCAAAAAGTGGAATTTTGGAGGAAAAGAGGAATTGGGAATTCTCTGAGATTGAGGAGCGGGGCTCCCTGAGGGCTGTGGAGGAGGAAGAGGAGGAAGAGGAAGAAATGAGCTTCGAGCTCTCCCCACTGCCCCCAGGTGAATTTTGGGGGGGATTTCACCTCGGTGACCCCAAAATTGCCTTTTTTCACCCCAAAACTGCCCCGTCTTTTCCAGGTGGAGCCAGCAAGGAAATCCCAGGAATTTGGGATAAGGGGGATCCACCAAATCCAGAGGGATCCCAGCCTGGTGAGCAGTTGGGATTTGGGGGATTTTGGGGTTTTCCCTTCTTCCCCCAAATTTTCCCTTCTTCCAGCAAATTTTCCCTTCTTCTTCTTCCCCAAAACTGTTCCTCCCAAACTTTTCCTTTCTTGCTCTCAAACTTTGTCCCTCCTGTCCTGACCCCTCCTGTTCCCATGGACCACTGACCCCTCTGTCCCCTCACAGGTGACCCCTCTCTGGCCGCTGGCCCCTCGCTGACCGCTGACCCCTCACTGACCACTGACCCCTCTGTCCCCTCACAGGTGACCCCTCGCTGACTGCTGGCCCCTCTGTCCCCTCTGTCCCCTCACAGGTGACCCCTCACTGACCACTGACCCCTCTCTGGCCACTGGCCCCTCTCTGGCCGCTGGCCCCTCTGTCCCCTCACAGGTGACCCCTTGCTGACCGCTGACCCCTCTGTCCCCTCTGTCCCCTCACAGGTGACCCCTCTCTGGCCGCTGACCCCTCGCTGACCACTGTCCCCTCTCTGGCCGCGGTGCGGTGGCTGCTGGCCGAGGCGCTGGCGTGGGTGGCTCACTGCCCGCCGGGCTCTCTCTACGGCCGCCTGTGCCAGCTGCTGGCGGTGGCCCTCGGGGACAGGGACCCGCTGGCCACCGCGGGGCTGCTGGCCGAGTCCCTGGGTGTCACCCTGCGCCACCAGCTGCTGGCCATCGTCCACGCCCGGGCACGGTGGGTCGGGGGCGCCTCGGGGTGGCACCTGCCGGGCCCTGTCCCTGTCCCGTGTCCCTGTCCAGTGTCACCTTCCCGGTGTCCCTGTCCAGTGTCCCTGTCCAGTGTCACCTTCCCGGTGTCCCTGTCCAGTGTCCCTGTCCCTGTCCAGTGTCCCTGTCCACTGTCCCTGTCCAGTGTCACCTTCCCGGTGTCCCTGTCCAGTGTCCCTGTCCTTGTCCAGTGTCCCTGCCCAGTGTCACCTTCCCGGTGTCACCTTCCCGGTGTCCCTGTCCCCTGTCCCTGTCCAGTGTCCCTGTCCCCTGTCCAGTGTCCCATCCCAGTGTCCCATCCCAGTGTCCCCATCCCAGTGTCCCCTGTCCCACATCCCCATCCCAAATCCCATATCCCGCATCCCAAATCCAATATCCCAAATCCCTGTCCCATATCCCCCATCCCACATCCCCATTCCAAATCCCCCATCCCATATCCCACATCCCCATCCCAAACCCCCATCCCAAATCCCAAATCCCCATCCCGAATTCCCCTCCCACTGTCCCTGGCCCCATCCCACGGGATTTTGGGATGACCCCACAGGAAGAAGAGGAAAGCGGCAGCCGGAGGCGACATCTCAGACCAGCTCCAGGGCCTCTCCCTGGATTCCCGGAATTCGGAGGATTCCCAGGATTCCCAAAATTCCGAGGATTCCCAGTCCCACCTGGCCGAGCTGGAGGAGCTTTTCCAGTTCAGCTCCGCGGGTTTGGGGCCAGCGGAGCGGGAACGGTTCTGGGAGCAGCTCCAGAAGATTCCCAGCGGTCAGTGCTGGGAAACCCCAAAATTCCCGGTTTGGGGAATCCCAAATTCCTGGTTTGGGGATTGGGAAACCCCAGATTCCCAGTTTGGGGATTTGGTGTCCTCGAACAGGGTGGGAATGGTTGGAATTCAGATTATGGGGATTTTTTAGATTTTGCGGATTCCATGGGGTGGGAATGGTTGGAATTTGGGTTTTGGGGATTCCATGGGGCAGGAATTGTTGGAATTTGGGTTTTTGGGGATTCCATGGGGCGGGAATTGTTGGAATTTGGGTTTTTGGGATTCCATGGGGTGGAATTTTGGGGAGATTTCCCCGAATTTGGGGTGTCCCCGCAGGCGTCACGGTGTGCCAGCTGTGCCTGGCTGGTGCCAGCCCCGGCGCCGCCGGGGACGCGCTGCTGCTGACGCGGCTGGAGCGCGGCGCGGAGCCGCTCAACGTGCGCATCGACACCCGGCGCGGCCAGGTCAGCTTCCTCATCACCCTCATCCTCCTCATCCTCGTCCTCATCTTCGTCCTCCTCATCTTCATCCTCCTCGTCCTCATCTTCCTCCTCATCTTCGTCTTCATCCTTCTCTTCCTCTTCATTGTCCTCATCTGCACCTGTGTTCTCATTCTCGTCATCTTCATCCTCCTCTTCATCTTCATCCTCATCTTCATCCATGTCCTCATCCTCATTCTCCTCTTCTTCATCCTCATCCATGTCCTCGTTCTCATCTTCATTTTTATGCTCATTTTCATCCTCCTCATCTTCATCCACGTCCTCATTCTCATCTTCATCCTCGTTTTCATCCTTTTCCTCATCTTCTTCCTCCTTATCCCAGGACTGGGATCCCAAACCCCTCCTCATCCCAGAATTTGGTTCCCAAATCCCACCTCTCCAATTCCAGGCCCCCCTGAGTGAGATCCTGCGGGAACTGGAGCGGATCCAGCGGGAGCAGCGCGAGGCCAACGCCTGCACCGAGCGCCAGGAGTGGTGGGAGCGCCGGTCCCGCCTGGACCTGCGCATGCAGGTGGGACCCCAAATCCCCAAAATCCGGGAAAATCCCTCGGGAATGCCGGTCCCGCCTGGACCTGCGCATGCAGGTGGGACCCTAAAACCCCCAAATTCCCCAAAATCCGGGAAAATCCCTCAGGAGTGTGGGGCTTGGCCTGCCCCAAAACCCCCTGGGATTCCTTGGAAATCCCCCTGGGATTCCCTGGGATTTTCCCTGAGATTCCTGTGGGATTTTCTCTGGGATTCCTGTGGGATTTCCCAGAATCTCTGTGGGATTTCCCCTGAGATTTCTATGGGATTCCTGTGGGATTTTCATTGGGGTTCCCTGGAAATCCCCCTGGGATTCCTGAGGGATTTCCTTAATTCCTGGTGGGATTTCCCCTGGGATTCCCTGGGATTCCTTTGGGATTTTTGCTGGGATTCCTTTAAGGATTCCTGTGGGATTTCCCTGGCGTTCCCGGAGTTTTTGGGGTGGGGATCCATTCCCATTTTTCCCTTTCCCAGAGCCTGATCCAGAGCCTGGACTCTGAGGTTTTGGGGTGCTGGCGGGGGCTGCTGCTGCCCCGGGACCCCCGGAATTCCGTCCTGGATGAGCAGGAATTGGCTCAGCTGCTCCAGGAGCTCCGGGAATGCGGTTGGGAGAGACCTGAGCCAGCCCTGCTCCGGGTACGGGGGTTGGGAATTTGGGGTTTAGGGTTTGGGATTCGGGGGTTTGGGGATTTGGGGTTTGGGGGCTTGGGAGTTGGGATTTGGGAGTTGGGGGTTTGGGAATTTGGGAATTGGGGTTTGGGAGTTAGGGTTTGGGGTTTGGGATTTTGGAGCTGGGATTTGGGGTGTTAACCCCACATTTTGTGTTCTGCCCTACATTTTGGCTTACTGGTCCCATTTTTTGGGGTTCCCATCCCGGATTTTTTTGGGAATTCCCATGGAATGTCCCCGTGCCTGCAGGCGCTGCTGGCGGGGCTGTGTCCGGCCGATGTCCGGCCGCTGGCCGCGGCGCTCTGTCCGGCCCGGCCGCTGCGGGCGCGGCTGCTGCTGGACGAGGCCCTGGAGCGGCGCCGGGAGGAGCCCGAGGGCAGCGCGGGTTCCCTGGTGCTGCTGCTGGACAGGGTGAGCCGGCCTTCCTCCCCTTCCTTCTCCTCTTCTCCCTGCTCCCGCTTCCCTTGTCCTTGTTCTTCCTCCACCTCTTCCTCCTCCTTTTCCTTCTTCCTCCTCTTCTCCCTACTTCAAATTCCCTTTTCCTCCTTCCTCCTCCTCCTCCTCCTCCTCCTCCCCTGACTCTCGGTTCTGTCTCCCAGCACCTGCAGCGGCTGCCCTGGGAGAGCTCCGGGACGCTCCGGAACCTTCCGGTGACGCGGCTGCCGGGGCTGCGCTTCCTGCTCAGATACGGCCTGGGACAGCAGGTATGTACCTGGGACACACCTGGGCACATGTGTGACACACCTGGGACACACCTGGGGGCACCTGGGACACACCTGGGGACAGGGACACACACCTGTGACTGTGACACACCTGGGGCACACCTGTGACACACCTGGTCACACCTGTGTCCCCACAGCACGCAGGGTCGGTGCTGGGCCGGGGTGTGGACCCCCAGAGCGCGTTCTACGTGCTGAACCCCCAGCGTGACCTGGGCAGCACCGAGGAGCGGTTCCGCCCCTGGTTCCAGAGGTGGGACCTCGAAAATTAACCCAAAACCCCGAAAATCAACCCAAAACACCCCTGGGAACCCCAAAACCGCCCTGCGGAACCCCAAAAACCAACCTGGGAACCAAAAAATTAACCCAAAATCCCAAAAATTAACCTAAAACCCAAAAACCAACCTGGGAACCCCGAAACCCGACCTAAAACCCCAAAAATCAACCCAAAAACCAACCTGGGAACCCTGAAAACCAACCTAAAACCCCAAAAATTAACCTGGGATCCCAAAACGGACCTAAAACCCCAAAAACCAAACTGAGAACCCAAAGATCAACCTGGGAACCCAAAAATTAACCTAAAACACCCAAAACCAAACTGGGAATGCAAAAATCAAACTGGGAACCCAAAAATTAACCTGGGAACCCAAAAATCAACCTGGGAATCCAAAATACCCTGGGAACCCAAAAATTACCTGGATTTTTCCCTGTTTTTTCCTGGGTTTTTCTATTTTTTTCCCGGTTTTTCCCGTTTCCCTTCTCCCATCCCAATTTTCTCATTTTTTCCTGATTTTATCCCGTTTTTTCCCAATTTTTCCGCATTTCCAGCCAGCCCGGCTGGCGCGGGGTGTCAGGGGCGGCGCCGAGCCCACAGCAGCTGCAGGAGGCGCTGGGCGAACGCGACCTCTACATGTGAGACATCCCAAAATTAACGGGGTTCGGGGAATTTTGGGGGGATTTGGGGTCATTTTTGGTTGAATTCTGGGGGGATTTGAGGCTGGTTAGGGGTTTGATTTGGGTTTGGATTTTGAAGGGATTTAGGGCTGATTTTGGGAGGATTTGGGGTTGGATTTGGGGGAAATTTGGGGCTGATTTTGGGTTGGATTTTGGGGTCATTTGGGAATAATTTGGGATTGGATTTGGGGTTGGATTTTGAGGGATTTGGGTCTGATTTGAGGTTGGATTTGGGGGGATTTGGAGTTGGATTTTGGGGGGGTTTGGGGCTGGATTTTGGGGCCATTTGGGGCTGAATTTTGGGGTTGGATTTGGGGCTGAATTTTGGGGGGATTTGGGGTTGGATTTTGAGGAGATTTGGAGAGTTTGGGGTTGGATTTTAGGGGATTTGGGTCAGTTTTCGGGGCTGGATTTAGGGTCAGATTTATGGCTGATTTTGGGTCAGTGTTTGGTGCTGTGTTTTGGGTCAGTTTTGGGGTCAGTTTTGGGGTAAATTTTGGGTTTTTCTCCCCCAGCTACGCCGGGCACGGGGCAGGGGCACGGCTGCTGGACGGGCACAGCCTGGCACGCCGACCCTGCCGGGCCGTGGCGCTGCTCTTCGGCTGCTCCAGCGCCGCGCTGGCACCGCGGGGGCTCCTGGAGCCCTCGGGCACCGTCCTCAACTTCGTCCTGGCCGGGTGGTGAGTGCGGGTTGGGGGTTTGGGGGTTGGGGGGTTTTGGGGTTAGGATTTGGGGTTGGGAATTTGGGGGCTGGGGTTTTGGGGTTTGGGGTTTGGGATTTGAGAGCTGGGGTTTGGGATTTCTCTCTCTATTTGGGGTCTGTATTTGGGGTCTCTATTTGGGGTTTCTCTCTCTATTTGGGATGTCTCTAACGCTGATTTTTGGGGTTCCCCAGCCCGCTGGCTCTGGGCACGCTGTGGGACGTCACAGACCGGGACCTGGACCGGCTGGCGTGGGCGCTGCTGCGGGGGTGGCTGGGGGGCGGCCCCGGGACCCCCCTGCTGGCCCAGCTGGCCCAGGCCCGGGGCGCCCCCAGACTCAAATCCCTGATCGGGGCCGCGCCCGTGGCCTACGGGCTCCCGGTGTGCCTGCGCTGAGGGGTTCAGGGGCTTTTGGGGTCCCTTTGGGGCTTTTGGGGTCCCTTTGGGGCTTTTGGAGTCCCTTTGGCATCTTTGGGGTTCCCCCATTGTCAGCAGTGAGGGTTTGGGGTCCCTTTGGGGCTTTTGGGGTCCCTTTGGCATCTTTGGGGTGCCTTTGGGGCTTTTGGGGTCCCTTTGGCATCTTTGGGGTTCCCCCATTGTCAGCAGTGAGGGTTTGGGGTCCCTTTGTCATCTCTGGGGTCCCTTTTGGCTTTTTGGGGTCCTTTTGGGGTCCCTTTAGTGGTTTTTGGGGTCCCTTTGGAGCTTTTGCGGTCCCTTTGGCATCCTTGGGGTTCCCCCATTGTCAGGAGTGAGGGTTTGGGGTCCCTTTGGGACTTTTGGCATTTTTGGGGTCCCTTTGGTGTTTTTGGGGTCCCCCATTGATTGGAGGGAAGATTTGGGGTCCCTTTGGGTCCCCTTTGGCATTTTTGGGGTCCCTTTGTCGTCTTTTGGGTCCCTCCATTGGTTGGAGGGAAGATTTGGGGTCCCTTTTGGCATTTTCAGGGTCCCTTTGGTGTTTTTGGGGTCCCCCATTGGTTGGCAGGAAGATTTGGGGTCCCTTTGGGTTCCCTTTGACATTTTTGGGGTCCCCCCCATTACCTGATGTGCATTTTCGGGGGGTTCCCAGTTGTTTTTGGGGTTCCCCCACCCCCGTGGGGATTTTTGGGGTGTCTGAAGGGATGGGGGAGGTTGGGGGTGGGAGGGGTTGGATCCGCTTGGATTTTTATGAGATTTTAACCAAATTTTGGAACAAAATTTGCTTTTATTTGCCTGTTTCACAACAATAAAGCTGCTGCACCCCCAAATTTCTGCTGCACCCCCAACTTTCTCCTGGAGCCCCCCAAAAAATCCCCCCCAAAATTACCCTGAATCCCCAAAAAAATCCCCCTGACCCCCCCAAATTTCTCCTGGACCCCCCCAAATCTCTCATGAACTCCCCAAATCTCTCCTGGAGCCCCAAATTTTTCCTGGAGTTCCCCAAAAGTTTTCCTCTGAACCCCCCCCAAATCCTCCGCGCCGCCAGGGGGCGCTGTCTAGCTCGGTCCTCCGCGCCGCCAGGGGGCGGCGTTTTGGCGGGAATGCTGCTGGGTCCTCCGCGCCGCCAGGGGGCGCTGCCGGCCCGGCTGAGGGCGGCGCGGGCGGGCCAAGATGGCGCAGGCCGTGAGCGTGGCCGAGCTGGGGCTGCCGCAGCTGGAACTGCTCAAAGGGCAGCTGGAGCAGGTCCAGGGGGCTCTGGGGGAGGTTTGGGGGTCGTGGGGAGGGGTCCCGTGAGGCGGGAGGGTGTGGGGGGAGCGTGGGTGGGGAAGGGGTGGGGGTGGGAGGGGTGTGGGGAGGGGCGTGAGGAGGTTTTGGGGGGTTCTGAGGGGTCCTGAGAGGATATCGGGGGGTTCTGAGGGGTCTTGGGGTCTCCTGGGGGGATCCCGGGGGTCCTGAGGGGATCTCGGGGGCTTCTGAGGGGATCTCACGGGGTCCTGAGGGGAGTTTGGGGGGTTCTGGGGGGATCCCGGGGGTCGTGAGGGGATCTCGGGGGGTTCTGGGGAGTCTTGAGGGGATTTTGGTGGGTCCTTGGAGGTTCTGAGGGGATTCTGGGGGTTCTGAGGGGGTCCTGGGGGTTTTGAGGGGATTTCAGGACGTCTTGAGGGATTTTTGTGGGGTCCTGGAGGATCTTGAGGGAATTTCTGGGGGTCCTGGGGGGATTTCGGGAGGTTCTGAGGGGATTTTGGGGAATTCTGAGGGGTTTTTGGGGGTCCCAAGCCTGGGGGTCACAGCTGGGGCAGATCATGGGGGACTGGAGGAGAATTTGGGGGTGTCTGGGGGGGCTCCCACAATTCGAGGACCCCCTCCACAATTCGAGGACACCCCAAAATTCGGGTCCCCCCCAAAAAAAACTATTTCTTCATCTTCATCCCGGGGTCGCCTCTTTTGAACTCCCAGCCCCGGGGGTCTCCCCACAATTCGGGGACCCCCACAACAATTCGGGGACCCCCCAAATCCCACAGGAGGTGGAGTTCCTGTCCTCGTCCCTGGCGCAGCTCAAGGTGGTGCAGACCAAGTTTGTGGAGGCCAAGGAGTGCCTGAACGTCCTTCACAAGGGAAACGAAGGTGAGGGCACCCCAAAAACCCCAAATCTGTGCGCTAGGGGGTCCTCCAAATCCCGGGGGGTCCTCAAAATGGCAGGGGGGAAGTCCCCAAAATCCTGGGGAGGGGTCCCCAAATCTGGATCCGGGGCGTCAAAACGCCCAATTGGGATGGGGAGTTGTGGATGCTGTGGGATGGTCACGAATTTTGGGGGGCTCAAATTTGGATTGGGGGGTTCCAAATGCTCTGGGGGGTCCCTAAATGTTCAGAGGGGTCCCCAAAATCCCGGGGAGGGGTCCCCAAATCTGGATCCGGAACTTCGAAATCCCAATTTGGGAAGGGGAGTTGTGAATGCTGTGGGATGGTCACGAATTTTGGGGGGGTCCCCAAATCTTCAGGAGGCTTCCCCAAAATCTCAAATCCTGATGGGGGTGTTCCCCAAATCCCCACAGACTCTGGAGGGATTTTGGGGTTGGATTTTAGGGTTGGATTTTGGGATCCAATTTTGGGCTCAGATTTTGGGCTCAGATTTTGCCATTTTGGGGTTGGATTTTGGGCTCAGATTTTGAGCTTGGATTTTGGGATTTGGGCTCGGATTTTAGCCTCAGATTTTGGGACTTTGAGGTGTTTTTTTGGGGGTTGGATTTTGGGCTCAGATTTTAGGATTTTGGGCTCAGATGGGCTCAGATTTTGGGGTCATATTTTGAGCTCAGATTTCGGGATTTTGGGGTCATATTTTGAGCTCAGATTTCGGGATTTTGGGCTCAGGTTTTGGCATTTCGGGCTGTTTTTTGCTACCCTGACCCCCTTTCCTCAGGCAAGGACCTCCTTGTGCCGCTCACCAGCTCCGTATCCTTGTGCTTCTCCTGCTCCCCCAAACCCCGTCTGGGGGGCTCTGAACCCCCCCAAACCCCTGGGGAGGGTCGGGAGCCCCCCAAAACCCCCCAGCCCCCCGTGGCCCCCCGTTTTCCATGACCCTCCCAGATGTACGTGCCGGGCAAGCTGCAGGACGTGCGCACGGTCCTGGTGGACGTCGGCACCGGCTACTACGTGGAGAAGGTGAGGAAGGGAAATTTGGGGGGATTCAGGGGGATTTGGGGGGCTGGAGACCCCCATTCCCACCTCTCCATCTCCTTTCCTCCCTCCCCCATCTGCCCACCCCCTTTCCAACACCTCATTCCCCGTATTTTTCCACAATTTTCCCATTTCCCCCCAATTTTTCTTCAGTTTTCCCATTTTCCTCAATTTTCCCAAATTTCCCCCCAATTTTTGCATTTTTCCCAATTTTCCCCCATTCTCCCCTAATTTTCCCCATTTCCCCCATTTTTCCCCAATTTCCCCATTCCCCCCCCATTTTCATCTAAATTTTCCCTAACTTCCCCCCAATTTTCCCTATTCCCCCAATTTTCCCTGTTTTTCCCATTTTCATCCCAATTTTCCCAAATTTCCCCCAATTTTCCCACTTTCTCCACATTTTTCCCATTTTCCCCCCTAATTTTCCCCATTTCCCCCATTTTTCCCCATTTTCCCAGATTTCCCCCCAATTTTCCCATTTTTCCCCATTTCCCCCCCATTTTCCACCCAATTGTCTCCATTTTCATCCTAATTTTTCCCCCAGTTTTCCCCATTTACCACGCTGTTTTTCCCCATTTTCCCCCTATTTTTTCCCCATTTTCCCCAATTTTTTCCCCATTTTCCTCCATTTGCATCCCAATTTTCCCATTTTTCCCCATTTTTCCCCAACTTTTCCCAAATTCTTCCCATTTTCCCATTTTTTCCCCAGTCTGCCGAGGACGCCCGGGCGTTTTTCAAGCGCAAAATCGAATTCCTGACGCGGCAGATGGAGAAAATCCAACCGGCCCTGCAGGAGAAGCACGCCATGAAGCAGGGTGGGCACCCCAAAAAAACCCCCCGGGACCCCCGAAATCCTCCAGGGACGCCCCAAAATCCTCCCTGACCCCCCCAAATCCTCTCTGAGCCCCAAAACTGCCCAGGGAACCCCCACAATCCTCCAGGGACCCCCAAAATCCTCCCTGACCCCCCAAAACTCCCCAGGAGCCCCCCAAACACCCCAGGAAACCCCCAGGGTCCCCCTCCTTTCCCCCTCCCCACTTTTGGGGTTCCCTCCTGACCCCCTGACCCCATTTCCCCCCACCAAGCCCAACCCCTCTTGATTTTGGGGTCCCCCTGACCCTTCCCTGGTTTTGGGGTCCCTCCCATTTTTGGGGTGCCCTGTTTTTGGGGTTTCCCTTTCCCCTCCCCGTTTTTGGGGTGTCCCTGACGCGCTCCCTGGGGTTCCCCTCACGTCCCCCTGACCTCTCCCTGGTTTTGGGGTGCCAGATTTTGGGGTCCCCCAGTTTCGGGGTGCCCGATTTAGGGGTACCCCCGTTTTTGGGGTGTCCCTGACGCTGCCCCCCCAGCCGTGCTGGAGATGCTGGCGCAGAAGCTGCAGGCGCTGACGGCGGCCCCGGCGGGGGCCAAGGCCTAACCCCCCCCAAAAAAATCCTGAAATTTCAGGGTGCAGCCCACCCGAAACTGCGCTGGGCATTTGGGGGTGTGACCCCCCCCAAAAAAATCCGGGATTTGGGGGTGCAGCCCCCCCAAAATCCCGATTCCCCCCTGTTTTGTAGCAGCCCTGGAATAAAGGAGAGACGGCTCAGAGGGGTCTGGGGGTTTTGGGGGGGCATGGGGACCCCAAAAATATGGGGAGGGGACCCCAAAATATGGGGAGGGACCCCCAAGATATGGGGGGAACACCAAAATATGGGGGGGGACCCCAAAATATCGGGGGACCCCAAAATGGGGGGGGGGAACCCTGGCCTCAAGCCCCCCCAATTCCCCCCGGCAGCCGCGTCATTCCAGCAGCGGCCACGAGGTGGCGACAGCGACACGGACGGGAGGGGACAGAGGGGACGGGGACAGGGACGGGGATGGGGACGGGGATGGGGACAGGGATGGGGACGGGGATGGGGACAGGAGGGGACAGGGACAGGGATGGGGACAGGGACAGAGATGGGATTGGGATGGGGACAAAGGGACAAGGAGGGGGACAGGATTGGGGACAGGTTTGGGGATGGGGACAGGGTGAAAATGGGACAGGGCCAGGGATGGGGGGACAAAGGGACAAGGAGGGGGACGGGGATGGGGACAGGAATGAAAATGGGATGGGGACAGAGCCAAGGATGGGGGGACAAAGGGACAAGGATGGGGACAGGAATGGGGACAAGAGGGGACGGGGGATGGGGACAGTGACATGGATGGGGGAACAAAGGGACAAAGATGGGGACAGGAATAGGGACAGGAGGGGACATGGGTGGGATAGGGACAGGGACAGGAGGGGACAGGGATGGGGACAGGAGGGGACAGGGCTGGGGATGGCGATGAGGATGGTGACAAGCTGGGGACAGGGCTGGTGACACACTGGGGACACGGCTGGTGGCATGCTGGGGACAGGGACAGGGCTGGTGGCACGTCCGGGGCCGGGCTGGGGACACTTGGGGCCAGGGCCGGGGGGTTCCTGTGTCCCACCAGGCTCAGGGTGGTGCTGCCACCCCCCCCCCCCAGTGCCAGCGGTGTCCCCACGGGGGTGGCATTGTCCCTGCACAGCCGGGGGGTGTCTGTCACTGTCACTGCCGCTGTCGCTGCAGCGGGGGAGGTGACAAGGCGTGACACTGCGGGGTGACACAAAAGCTGTGGGGACATCTCTGGCCAGCCTGGACGTGCCGCCACCCGCCTGGCTGGCTGTCCCTTGTGTCACCCCTGTGTCCCCTCCCCCGGCTGTCCCTTGTGCCACCCCCTTGTCCCCTGTGTCACCCCCCGGCAGAGGCAGAGGCAGAGCCACCCCGACGCTTTTATTGGGGACAGACTGGGACAAACCAGGACAGACTGGGACAGACTGGGACACCCCGCCCCCCTTGGGGGTGCTGCCGTGCGGGCCGGGTGTCGCCTGTCGCGCTCAGGGCGTGGCGGAGCTGTGGCGGGAGGGGGGGGTGGCGGGGCTGGGGGGATCCTGGGGGGCGTCCCGGGGGGGTCACTCGGGGTCGCTGAAGCTGGAGCAGGGGCTGGACTTGGAGGTCACTCCGGGTCCCGGGGGGTTCAGGCGGCCCGGGGGGGTTCCGGGGGAGTGTCCCGGTTCCAGGGGGGTCGCGGGGGTCACTCGGGGTCGATGCTGAAGCCAGAGAAGGTGCTGGACTTGGGGGTCACTCCAGGTCCCGGGGGATTGCGGTTCCAGGGAGGTTCCGGGGCTGTCCCGGTTCCGGTGGTCCCGGGGGGTCCGGGGGGTTCCCGGTGCCCCGGGCTCAGTCGGGGTAGACGATGAAGCCGGAGAAGGTGCTGTACTTGTTGGTGTTGCCGCCGTGCACTTTGCCGCCGTCCAGGCGCACGCAGACCTCGTCGCCCACGTCCAGGTGCAGGATGGCGCTGTTGCTGGCGTAGTCGTAGTTCTGGTCCGCGTCCTGCGCGATGGCGCTGGCACGCACCTGGCACGGGGCACGGGCTTGGCACCCAGCTCACCTGGTACTCAACTCACCTGGCAGGGGTATGGGGCTGGCACCCCCCATCCCATCCCCTCTTTCCCATCCTCTGGCTCCTTTCCTGATTCCCCAATTCCGGTCCCTCCCCCTGAGGCCCCAAATTCCCAAATTTCCTCATCCAATCCCCCCCGAATTCCCAAATTCCCATTTTCCCCCATCCCCTCCCCCCTTTCCCTGATTCCCCAACCCCACCTCCCATTTCCCCCATCCGATCTCCCCCAAAATTCCCATTTTCCCCTCAAATTCCTCATTTCCCCCCCATTTTTCCCCCACCCTCCTCTCCACATCCCAAATTCCCCACATCCCATTTCCCCCACCCCATTCCTCCCGAAATTCCCATTTCCCCCCCATTTTCCCCTGTTTTCCCCAAAATTCCCATTTCCCCCCACTTCTCCCCATTTCCCCCCCATTTTCCCCCCAAATTCCCATTTTCCCCCTAAATTCCCGTTTTCCTCCCATTTTTCCCCAAAATTCCCATGTCCCCCCCATTTTTCCCCAAAAAATTCCCATTTCCCCCATTTTCCCCCATTTCCCCCCAAATTCCCATTTCCCCTCATTTTCCCAGATCCCATCCCCCCAAAATTCCCATTTCCCCCCATTTTTCCTCTAAAATTCCCATTTTTCCCCCATTACCCCCCATTTTTTTTCCCAAAATTCCCATTTTCCCCCCAAATTCCCATTATTTTTTATTTCCCCCCCCCCAAAATTCCCACTTTCCCCCATTTGCCCCCAAAATTCCCATTTTCCCCCTCCCTTTCCTGCGGGGGGGGTCCCTCGCCACTGGCCACGAGCCCAGAGGCCCCCGGGACCAGCCCGGGTCAATCTCAGTTTGGTTTTCCCGTTTTGGTTTTTTTTTCGGGAATAAATGGATGGAAAAATCCGGGATGAGAGAACAAAGGGAGTGGGGGGGGGGAAATTATGGAATTTTGGGGGAAAATAATGGAAATTTGGGGGGGAAATGATGGAATTTAGGGGGGAAAATACGGAATTTGGAGGGAAAATAATGGGATTTGGGGGGGAATGATGGGATTTGGGGGAAATTATGGAATTTGGGGGGGAAAGGATAGAATTGGGGGAGGAATGATGGAATTTGGGGAAAAATTACAGAATTTGGGGCAGGACTGGGGGGAAATGGGATGTAGGGATGGGAAAACAGGGAATGGGGGAAATAATGGGAATTTTGGGCAGGATTAGGTGTGGGAAATGGGATCTGGGGATGGGAAATAGGGAATTTGGAGGGAAATAATGGGAATTTGGGCAGGATTAGGTATGGGAAATGGGATCTGGGGATGGGAAATAGGGAATTTGGGGGGAAATAATGGGAATTTGGGCAGGATTAGGTATGGGAAATGGGATCTGAGGAATCGGGAATGGGGGAAATAATGGGAATTTTGGGCAGGATTGGATGGAGGAAATGGGATCTGGGGATGGGAATAGGGATGGGAAGATAGGGAATGGGGAAAATAATGGGAATTTTGGGCAGGATTGGATGGGGGAAATGGGACGTGGGGACTGGGCAGGGTGGAGGAACTGGGAATGGGAAATCAGGGATGGGGGGAAGCAGGATGGGAATTTGGGGGGTTTGGATGGGGGAAATGGGATGTGGGGATTTGGGATGGAGCAGAACCGAGGATGGGAAATCAGGAACGGATTGAACCCGGATGAGAATCTGAAATCACCCAAACCAAAACAGGGAAACCACCGTGGGCCAAAACAGCAACCCCGAGGCTGCTGAAAAATCCGGGGCTGAAAACCGGGGGGGTGAAAACCGGGGATGAAAACTGGGACTGAAAACCGGGGGGTGAAAACCGGGGGTTTGAAAACCGGGGGGTGAACGCTACGGGGTGAAAACCAGGGGGAGAAAACGGAAGGATAAAAACCGAGGATGAAAACCGGGGGGTGAAAACAGGGATTGAAAACCGGGGGGTGAAAACCGTGACTGAAAACCGGGGGGTGAAAACAGGGGCTGAAAACCGGGGGGATGAAAATCGAGAGGTAAAAACCGGGGCTGCAAGTCGGGCTGAGGGCTCGGGGGGTGAAAACGGGGGGCTGAAAACCGGGGCTAAAAAACCGGGGCTGCAAACCGGGGGGTGAAAACCGGGTCTGAAAACAGGAGGTGAAACCCGGGGGCTGCAAACCGGGACGCTGCAAAAAGGGCTGGGGGCTCGGGGGCTGCAAACCGTGGGGTAAAAACCGGGGGCTGCAAGAAGGGCTGGGGGCTCGGGGGTGAAAACCGAGGCTGAAAACAGGGGCTTAAAACTGGGGCTGAAAACCGAGGGATGCAAACCGGGGGGATGAAAACCGGGGCTGAAAACCGAGACTGCAAATCGGGCTGGGGGCTCAGGCGGTGAAAACCGGGGCTGAAAACCGGGGGGATGAAAATCGTGAGGTAAAAACCGGGGGGCTGAAAACCGAGACTGCAAACCGGTGTGGCGGCTCGGGGGTTCCCGCGGGGGTCCCGTTACCTGCCCGTTCTTCATCAGGTCGGCCCACATGCTGGTACCGTCCCCGCCGCGCATCAGGACGTGGTAGGTGAAGAAATAAATGCCGGGCAGGGGGCAGGTGAATTTGCCACTCGAGGGCTCGTAGTAGTTGCCCACGTTGGTCACCACGTCGTCGAAGCGCAGCACCTCGTAACCCTCGTGCGGTTTCCTCAAGCCGGCGTAAAAAGCGATTTTTGGGCTGTAGAAGGACGGGATGTACCCGCCCGGCCCCGGTCCCGGCGGTCCCGGCGGACCCGGCCGGCCCGGTTCTCCCGGAGGTCCCCGCGGGCCCGGTGGCCCCGGTGGCCCGCGGAGACCGGAGCGGCCCTTGCGGCCCGGTTGGCCCTTGGCTCCCGGGAGGAAAGGAGGAGGAGGAGAGGCGGGGGGCAGCTCGGGGTAGGGGTCGCAGACCATGCGGCAGCTGCCCAGCATCTCGTAGTGCGCGGCCGCCTTGGAGCCGTGCACCAGCAGCGGGATGGCCACGAGCAGCAGCAGCAGCATGGCCACGCCGATGGCCACGGCGGCCACTCGCTTCCCGCGGCTCAGCCCCGGCGCGGCCAGCGCCAGCAGGTCCCGCTCGCCCTTGGCAGCGATGGTGGCGAGCGGCGGGAGGCGGCGGGAGGCCGCCCGGGGAGGCCGGGGGTGCGGGGGGGATGGGGGGACGGGGATGGGGATGGGATCAGGGACAGGGAACGGGGCTGGAGATGGGGATGGGGATGGGAAAAGGTCAGGGAATGGGGCTGGGAATGGGGCCGGAGATGCGGAGGGGACGGGGGGGAAGGGGATGGGGATGGGAACAGGGGATGGGGATGGGATCAGGGACAGGGAACGGGGCTGGAGATGGTGCTGGGAATGGGAAGGGGATGGGGATGGGGATGGGGATGGGGATGGGAACAGGGAATGGGGTTGGGAATGGGGCTGGGAATGGGGATGGGAAAGGGGATGGGGACAGGGAAAAGGTCTGGGAATGGGTCTGGGAATGGGGATGCGGAGGGGATGGGGATGGGGATGGGGTCAGGGACAGGGGATGGGAATGGGAATGGGAATGGGGCGGGAAATGGGGCTGGGGATGGGGAGGGGATGGGAAAGGGATGGGGACGGGGACAAGGGATGGGGACAGGGAATGGGAAAGGGAATGGGGTCAGGGACAGGGATGGGGATGGGGACAGGGAATGGGAAAGGGAACAGGGCTGGGAATGGGCTGGAGATGGGATGGGGACAGAGACAGGGATGGGGACAGGGACAGGGATGGGGACAGCGGCTGCAGCTGCGGGTGGAGCCGGGGGTGAAACCCAGAGAGGGGCTGGGCCGGGAATGGGATTGGGAACGGGATCAGGAGCCCGGGAATGGGATCAGGAGCCCAGAATGGGATCAGCAGCCGGGAATGGGATCGGGAATGGGATTGGGAACCGAGAATGGGATCGGGAGCGGGGCCGGGGCTGCGGGCGGAGCCGGCGGCGGCACCGGGGCTGCGGCCGAGGACAGGACCGGCAGCGGGGCCGGGGCCACGGGCGGTGCCGGGAGCGGCGCTGGCGGAGGGGACGGAACCGGAGCCGGTGGTGCCGGAGGGGCCGAGAGCGGCACCGGGAGCGCGGCCGGACACGGAGTCGGAGCGGAGCTCCTGCAGCGGCCAGGACCGGAGCCGGGGTGGGAGCTGGTGATGTAACCGGAGCCGGGATCGGGATAGAACCGGCACCGGGGACGCCACCGGAATCGGGATAGAACCGGCACCGGGGCGGGGATGGAACCGGGATGGAACCGGTACCGGAGCCGGGATGGAGACGCCACCGGAGCCGGTAAGGAGCCACGAGCGGAGCCGGGATGGAACCGGGAAGGAGCCACAACCGGAGCTGGGATGGAACCGGGAAAGAACGGGGAAAGAAATGGGATGGAGCCACGATGGCCCCGCCACGACGCGCGGGGCAACTTCTCCCCAAGTTCCCGTGAGAGACACGCGGGGAGCGGCACCCCCGGGATTGTCCCACCCCCCCCACCCCCGGGATTGGCCCGCGGTCCCGGACCCCCATCCCAATCCCGGACCCTCCCCCCCCCATCCCGGACCCCCACCCCAATCCCGGACACCCCCTCCGGTACCTGCGGTCGGGGCGGATCTCCCGGACCCCCATCCCAATCCCGGACCCCCCCCTCGGTCCCGGACCCCCCCCCCCCCGCCAATCCCGGACCCGCACCCCAATTCCGGACCCCCCCCCTCGGTCCCGGACCCCTTCCCCCCATCCCGTCCCCACCC
This sequence comes from Taeniopygia guttata, assembly GCF_048771995.1. Classification (NCBI taxonomy): domain Eukaryota; kingdom Metazoa; phylum Chordata; class Aves; order Passeriformes; family Estrildidae; genus Taeniopygia; species Taeniopygia guttata. Next base: position 5,405,588 of record NC_133054.1, read on the forward strand.
AGTCCCGGCCCCCCCCCGGTACCTGCGGCCGGTGCCGCCGCCGCGCCCGCAGCGAGCCCCGCTCCGCCCGCCCCGCCCGACGGCCCCGGGCACGGCGGGGGCGGGGAGCGGCCGGCGGCGGGGGGGCCCGGGGGGTGGGTGAGTGTGCAAACGGGGGGTGAGTGAGTGTGCAAACGGGGGATCGGGGGCAGCGGGGTCGGGGTGTCCCCCCCCCCGGGGCGTTTGGGGACATCCCGGGGTCGGGGGGGGGCCCACCAGGTACCGGGGGTCTCTGAAGGGGGGAGGGGGGGGGTTTGCACACGCGTGTGGAAGGGGGACACGCGTGGGGTTGGTGGGGTGAAGGGGGAACATGTGGGGTGCGTGGGGAGTGTGCAGGTGTGAGAGTCCAGGGCCCAGACAGGTGTGAGTGTGCGCGGGTGTGAGTGTGCGCGGGTGTGTGTGCACAGGTGTGTGAATGTGTGCACAGGTGTGAGTGTGAGCTGTGTGTGTGAACTCTGTGTGTGATCCCGTGTGTGATCCTGTGAGTGATCCCATGTGAGCGTGAGCTCTGTACATGTGAGTGATCCCGTGTGTGAGCTCTGTACATGTGTGTGAGTTCTGTGTGATCCCATGTGTGATCCCGTGTGTGAGCTGTGAATGTGAGCTGTGTGTGTGATCCCATATGCGATCCCGTGTGTGATCCTGTGTGTGATCCCATGTGATCCTGTGTGTGAGCTGTGTGTGTGAGATCCCGTGTGTGATTGGTGTGTAATCCTGTGAGTGATCCCATGTGAGTATGAACTCTGTGTGTGATCCCGTGTGTGATCCTGTGAGTGATCCCATGTGAGCGTGAGCTCTGTACATGTGAGTGATCCCGTGTGTGAGCTCCGTGTGTGAGCTCTGTACATGTGAGTGATCCCGTGTGTGATCCCGTGTGTGAGCTGTGAGTGTGAGTGTTTCTGGGTGCATTCCCTGCCTTTCCTGCACTTCCGGTTCCTGCCCTGCACTTTCTGCATTCACTGGGTGCTTCTGGGTGCATTTCCTGCACTTCCTGCTCATTTCCTGCACTTCCCGCTCATTTCCTGCACTTCCTGTTAATTTCCTGCACTTCCTGCTCAGTCCCTGCACTTCCTGTTCATTTCCCGTGCACTTCCCGCATTTCCCGGTAATTTCCTGCATTTTTTGCATCTCCTGCACTTTCTGTTCAATTTCTGAATTCCCCCTGCATTTCCTGTGCATTTCCTGCACTTCCCGAGCATTCACATGCAGATTTTTGTGGGTTTTAAAATGAATTTTCAGGGTTTAATGAATTTTTCTGTGTTTTCAGTGTGATTTTTAAATTAATTTTCTGGGTTTTTTTATGTTTTTATGAAATTTTTTTTGGTGTTTCCAGGTGGTTTAAAATGAATTTTCTGGTTTTTAAATGAAATTTCTGTGTTTTCTGTGGCTTTTTAATGTATTTCCTGTTTTAAAGCACATTTTCTGTGTTTTTAATGCATTTCCTGCATTTTCCATGTGCTCTTTAATGAATTTTCTGAGTTTCCCACCTATTTTTTACCCATTCCTGTATTACCCATGTATTTTTTACCCATTTCTGTGTTTCCCATGTGCTCTTTTGTGAATTCTCTATTTCCCCCCTATTTTTACCCATTTTCTGTATTTCCCATGCATTTTTTACCTATTCTATATTTCCCATGTATATTTTTACCCATTTTCTGGATTTCCCACGTATTTTTTGCCCATTTTCTGTTTTTCCCATGTATATTTTTACCCATTCTCTATTTCCCATTGATTTTTTTTACCAAATTCCTATTTTTCCCATGTATATTTTTACCATTTCCTATCTTTCCCATGTATATTTTTACCCATTTTCTGTATTTCTTATTTTTTTACCCATTTTCTATTTTTCCCATTAATTTTTTTACCCATTTTCTATTTCCCCCCTATTTTTAATCCATTTCTTACTTTTCCCATGCGTTTTTTTATCTATTTTCTGTATTTCTCATTGATATTTTTACCCATTTTCTGTATTTCTTATTATTTTTTACCCATTTTCTATGTTCCCACTGATTTTTTCCCATTTTTTGTGTTCCCCACCCATTTTTACCCATTTCCAGTATTTCTCATGTATATTTTACCCATTCCTATACCCCCCCCATTTTCACCAAATTTCTGTGTTTCCCATGTGTATTTTTATCCATTTTCTGTATTTCCCACCCGTTTTTACCCATTCTCTATTTCCCGTGTATATTTTTACCCATTTGCTGTATTCCTTATTATTTTTTTACCAATTTCTGTATTTCCCATGTATATTTTTACCCATTTTCTCCATTTCTTAATATTTTTTCACCCATTTCCTATTTTCCCATGCCTTTTTTACCCATTCCTATTTTTCCCACCCCTATTTTTACCCATTCTCTATTTTCCCACCCATTTTTACCCATTCCTATATTTCCCATTCATTTTTTTACCCATTTCCTATTTTCCCCATGCATTTTTACCCATTTTCTATCTTTCCCCTCCTGTTTTTACTCCTTTTTTACTCCCCTTCCATTTTTATCCATTTTCTATTTTTCCCTCCTATTTTTTACCCATTCTTTATTTCCCATGTATTTTTTACCCATTTCTCTATCCCCCCCTATTTTTTACTCATTTTCTATTTTTCCCCACCCATTTTTACCCTTTTTCTCTATTTCTTTTTTTTTTTTTACCCATTTCCAGTGTTCCCCCCACTATTTTTTACCCATTTCTATAGTTCCCATGTGTATTTTTACCCATTTTCTCTATTTTTTGTTATTTTTTCACCCGTTTTCTATTTTTCCCATGCATTTTTTTACCCATTTTTTACCCGTTTCCCCCTCCCCGTCCCCTCCGCGTCCCCTCGGGGCCGATCAATCGCGACAATCGCGACATCTGCGCCTCCCTCGGGGGGATCGATGCTCGCTCCGTGCCCGCGCATCCCTGGGGGGGGTGACAGCGGCGACACCGCGGTGACAGCGGTGACAGAGGTGGCACTGCCACCCCCGAGCCCCCCCGAGCCCCCCGGCCTTAATTGGGGGATTAATTAGCGGGGAGGAGAAAGGGCAGCGCTAATTAGGGGGGTGGGGACAGAGGGGACGGGGGGGAGGGTCCCAATTTTGTCGCTGTCACCCGAGGGGGGGTCTGGGGGTGGTGGCACCGGGGTTTGGGGTGTTTGGGGACAGTTTTGGGGGTCCCTGGGTTGGTGGCACCAGATTTGGGGGGGGTTGGGGACAATTTTGGGGTCCCAGATTTGGTGGCACCAGATTTGGGGGAGTTTGGGGACAGTTTTGGGGTCCCTGGGTTGGTGGCACCGGGGTTTGGGGGGGTTTGGGGGTCCCTGGGTTAGTGGCACCAGATTTGGGGGGGTTTGGGGACAGTTTTGGGGTCCCTCATTTGGTAGCACCGGGGTTTGGGGACAATTTTGGGGTCCCTGGGTTGGTGGCACCGAGATTTGGGGGAGTCTGGGGACAATTTTGGGGTCCCTCATCTGGTGGCGCCGGGGTTTGGGGGGGTTCAGTCCCATTTTTGGGGTCCCTCAATTGATGCCACCAGGCCCGGGGGGGTCTCACCCCCTCCTGGGTGGGGGTCCCCCCCATCCCTGCCTCAGTTTCCCTCTCGCTTTTGTCACCTCTGTCCCCCCCCAAAACCCTCGTGGGGGGGTCGGGGACAGGCGACACCCGTGTGTCCCCCGGGGGGGTCGGGGACAGGCGACACCCGTGTCCCCCCCCGGTGGCACCAGCCCATGAATAACGCATCAGCCGTGTCCCCGTGTCCCCCCCCGCGGTGGCAGCGCCACCACCTCGGTCCGCAGCTGCCACCGCCGGACCCCCGGGACAGAGCGGGGGGACACGGCGGGGACAGAGCGGGGGGGGGGGGTGTGTGACAGATCTGGGGGTGACAGATCCGGGGGGGGTCACCGAAGTGACAGATCCAGGGGTGACAATTCGGGGGGTGACAGGTCCAGAGGGGGGTGACAGATCCGGGGGTGACAGATTGGGGGGGGTGTGACAATTCGGGGGGTGACAGATCGGGGGGGGGACATGGGGGTGACAGTTCGGGGGGTGACAGTTCGGGGGTGACAGATCCGGGGGGGACAATTCGGGGGTGACAGATCCGAGGGGGGGACACGGGGGTGACAATTCCGGGGGTGACAATTCGGGGGTGGCAGATCCGGGGGGGGGGGTGACAATTCGGGGAGGGGGGTGACAGATCCAGAGGTGACAATTTGGGGGTGACAGATCCGACGGGGGGACACGGGGGTGACAATTCGGGGGTGACAATTCGGGGAGGGAGGGACAGTGACACCTCTGGGGGGACACCAGGGTGAAAATGGGGGACAATGGGGGGACAGTGGGGGGACATTTGGGGGACATTTAGGGGACATTTGGGGACACTGGGGGGGGTCACTGGATTTAGGATTTCCGCCCCCCCCCCCCCCCCCGCGATTAGGAGCGGTTAAATCCCATTTTATTGGGAATTTGGGACTCAATATTTACGATTAAATATATAGGATTAAATATATAGGATGAAATATTTGGGATTCCTTCTTTTTTTGGGGGTTGGTTTTTTTGGGATTTGGGATTCGGGGACCCCAATTAGTGCCGGGGGGGCTCTTTTGGGGGTTTTTATTTAGGATTTTTGCCCCTCCCGCGGTCAGGATGGGGTTAAACCCCCCAGCCAGCGCCGTTTATTTAAGATTTATTATTTATAATTTCATTATTTAGGATTCATTCTTTGGGATTTTTGGATTCGGGATTGGTTTTTTGGGATTCGGGAGCCCCAATTAGAGCGGGGGGGTCCCGATTTTTGGGGTTTTTTTAGGATTTCCGCGGTCAGGATCGGGTTAAACGCCCCAGACAGCGCCGTTTATTTAAGATTTATTATTTATAATTTCATTATTTGGGATTCATTCTTTGGGATTTGGGATTTATTCTTTGGGATTTGGGATTCAGGAGGTGTCGACAGCTCCAATTAGGGCGGGGGGGGTCCCGGGGGGGAATTTTAGGATTTATTTTCCCTCCCCCCCCCGGCGATGACGGCGGGAGATAAATGGGGTCGGGTTAAATCCCAAAGTTCATTTGGGATTCTCCGCTCGTTCTTTGGGATTTTGGGATTTGGGATTTTGGGATTTATTCCTTGGGATTCAGGAAATGTCGGCGCATCCAATTAGGGCGGGGGGGTCCCGGTTTTTGGGGTTTTTTTTAGGATTTTTCGCCCCCCCCCCCCCCCGTCACTGAAAATCCAATTTAAATCCCATTTATTGGGGGTTTCGGGTGGAATATTTGGGATTTTTTCTTTGGGATTTTGGGATTTATTCTTTGGGATTCAGGAAATGTCGCCAGCTCCAATTAGGGCGGGGGGGTCCCGGTTTTTGGGGTTTTTTTAGGATTTTTGGTCCCCCCCGCCATTAAAAACGGGTTACATCCCATTTATTCGGGGTGGGATATTTGGGATATTTGGGATGGGTTATTTGGGATTTTGGGACGGATTATTTGGGATGGGTTATTTGGGATATTTGGGATGGGTTATTTGGGATGGGTTATTTGGGATTTTGGGGTGGGATATTTGGGGTCTTGGGATGGGATAATTGGGATATTTGGGGTTCATTCTCTGGGATTTGGGGTGCTTGGGACGGGTTCTTTGGGATTTCAGGATGGATTTTTTGGGATTCAGGCAGCGTCAATCCCAATTGCTGCAGCCGGGGGGATGAGTGTGCCCAGATGTGTGTCCAGGTGTGTGCCCAGGTGTGTGCCCAGATGTGCGAGTGTGCCCAGCTGTGTCCCCCCTATGTCCCCCCATGCACCATTTTTTGGGGTCCTCCCCATTTTTGGGGAGATAAATCCCCATTTTTTTGGGTCCTTTCCCATTTTTGGTGGTTCCCCTCCCCATTTTTTTCCCCATTTTTGGGGGTCTTTTCCCATTTTTTTGAGGGTCTTTTCCCATTTTTTGGGGTTCCACCCCCATTTTGGGGTCCCTGCAGCCCCCCCCCCCCATCCCCTCCCCCCCCCATCCCGGCTCCCCCCCCTCCCCTCCCCTCCCCGGATCGATCGGGAGCGAATCCCGGGATTTGGAAATGTCAGGATTTGCCTCAATCGATCGGAGGGGGGGGGGGGGGCGGGACCCTCCCCCTGCCGCTCCCCCACCCCCGGGGGGGCCCTCCCTCCCCCTGCCCGGCCTGCGGCTATTGGGGAAGATTTTGGGGGGATCTGGGGGAATTTTGGGGGGATTTTTGGGGGAGATGTGGAGAAACCCCCCAGATGTGTCCGAGCCCCCCTAAAATGACTCAGACCCCCCCCCCCAAATGTGTCTGGACCCCCCCAAATGACTCAGACCCCCCCAGATGTGTCCGACCCCCCCCAAAATGTGTCTGGACCCCCCCAGCTGTGTCCGAGCCCCCCCAAATCCCATCCCCCCCCCGTCCCTGCCAGGCCGGGATTGATGCGCCCCCCCCGCCCAGCCGAGCGTGCCCGGGGGTCCCGCGGGAGCCGGGGGGAGGGGAGGGGGAGGGGCAGGAAACCGGGAGGGGGGAATAAGGGGAGGGGGACCCCGAAAATGGGAATGGGAGACCAAAATGGGGGGGGGGGAAATCCCAAAAATGGGGAGTTGGGGGTCCCAAAAATGGGGGGTTGTACCCCAAAAATGGGGGGGGGGGGATCCCAAAAATCGGGATGGGAGTCGAAAAATGGGAATGGAACCCCAAAAATGGGGGGGATCCTAAAAATGGGGAATGAGACCCCAAAAATGGGGGGGATCCCAAAAATGGGGATGGGAGATCAAAAATGGGAAATGGGAGCTGAAAAACGGGAATTGAACCCCAAAAGTGGGAATGGGAGATCAAAAACGGGGAATGGGACCCCAAAAATGGGGAATGAGACCCCAAAATGGGGATGGGACACGAAAAATGGGGGGGCGGACACGAAAATGGGGAACGGGACCCCAAAAATGAGGAATTGGATCCCAAAAATCGTGGGGGGTTGGACCCCAAAAAAATCGGGAATTGGACTCTAAAAACTGGGGGGAATTAGATCCCAAAAACTGGGGAATCAGACCCCAAAAATGGGGGGAACGCCAAAAATGGTGGGGTACTTGAGGGGCTCATGAGGAGAGGGGGTTTGGGGGTCGTGTATGAAGCTGGGGGCGCACTGAGGGGGGGTCTGACCACTGCAGCCCCCACATTTCACCCCATCTCTGCCCGTTTTTGGGGTGTCCCCCCATTTTTTAGGGCGTCCCCGATGTCGCCGTTCCCGGCCGGGGATTCGAACTCTCGACCTTCAGATCTTCGCGGCGCGAGTGGCTTCGGCCGTTTCCGGAGCGCGCTCGGGCGTTTCCGCCACTATCGGCAATTTCCGTCCACGTTCGGCACCCGCCGCTCCACCCATAAAAGGCGTGGTTTGGAAATCCGGCGATATGATTGGTTGTCTGCAAGGCGTGGGCGCGGCTTAGCGGCAAAACCGCTCTACCATTGGCTAACGGCTGCCTCGCGCCTCCTCCCCGCTTCTCTCTGAATGGCGGCGGGAGGAGGGCGGGACAAACCGAGCTTTTCCGCACTCTGATTGGTGAAAATGCTGAGGGTGACGCTTTCTGATTGGCTGGAGGGTGAAACCCGAGTTCTGATTGGCTGGCGAGCTCTGAGAGCTCTGCCGGGCCGCGGCGCCCGCCCGGAACGTCGCGGGTGAGGCCGGGGGGAACGTGAGGGACCCCCGGGACACCCCCGGAGCCCCCGGTGAGTGCGGGACCCCCGGGAGCCCCGGAGGGCCGGGAGTCACCGGGGGGAGCCCGGCCGAGGGGTTGGGATGGAACGGGGCGGGCGGAACTGCGGGGTCTCGTGAGGGGGGGGGGGCGCTGAGGGGATTTGGGGGGTCCTGGGGAGGATTTGGTGGGGTTTGAGCGGTTTTGTGAGGGGACTTGAGGGTTCTGAGGGGTTTTATGAGGGGGTTTGGGGGGGTCTGGAGATGATTTGGGGGGGTTTGAGGGGTTTTGTGAGGGTTTTTGAGGGTTCTGAGGAGGTTTGTGAGGGGATTTGGGGGTGCTGAGGGGATTTGAGAGGGGGTTTGGTGGGGTTTGAGCAGTTTTGTGAGGGAATTTGGGGACTCTGAGGGGTTTTGTGAGGGAATTTGGGGGAGTCTGAAGGGTTTTGTGAGGGAATTTGGGGTTGCTGAGGGGATTTGGGTGAGTCTGAGTCGATTTGGGGGGTCTGAAGAGATTTGGGGGGTTTGAGGAGTTTTGTGAGGGGGTGAGGAGGAGTTCAGGGGGTTTCTGAGGGGATTTGGGGGTGCTGAGAAGGATTTGGTGGAGTCTGGAAGGTTTTATGAGGAGATTTGGGGGCTCTGAGGGGTTTTGTGAGGTGATTTTGGGGTGCTGAGGGGATTTGGGGGATCTGTGCAGTTTTATGGGGGGATTTTTGGGATCTCTGAGGAGTTTTTTGGGATTTCTGTGGGGTTTTGGGGCTCTTTTTATGGGCTCTGAGGCATTTTAGGGCTCTCCAAGGTTTTTTTTTTGGTGGGATCTTTTTTTTTGGATTCTCTTTAAATCCAATTTTTTTTTCTAATTCCAGGATATTTTTGGTAATTTCAGGTTTTTTATTCCAAGACTTTTAAATTCCAGGACTTTTTAATGTCATTCCCAATTTTTTATTATTTCTCTCTCTCACATTTAATTTTTTATTCATTTTTTTCTTTTTTTCCCCAGGAAATCTCCCTTGGACATCTCAAAAACCTCTAAAATCCCCAAATTTCTGCTCCAAAACCTCTGGAATTGCACCCAAAGATGTCCAAGAAGCAGCAACCCAAAGGTAGGAGCTCCCAAAAACCCCAACATTTGGAATTTGAGCCCAAAACAATCCCAAAATCCGGGAATTTTTAATGGGGTTGGGAAAGGGTTAAAGGGGAGGGGAGAATTTTCAGAGCTGGAAGGGGGAAAATTGGAAGAATAGGGGAGAAAATTTGGGAAAATGGGGAAAAATGAGGGGAAAATGGGGGGAAATTGGGAAAAAATGGGGGAAATTGGTAAAAAATGGGGGGAAATTTGGGAATAAATAGGGAAAATTGGAGAAAATTGAGAAAAATCATGGAAAATGGAAAAAAAAAAAGTAGAAAATTGGGGGAAAATAAGGAGAAAATTAGGAAAAATCAGGAAAAAATGTGGGAAAATTCCCTGATTTTTAGACAAAATTCCCCCCAAAACCCCATATTTAAAGGCAAAAAAATCCCCAAAATCCCATTTTTGAACCTCACAATTTCCATTGAATTTTCCCGTTTTTTTCCAGGGATTTTCCCCCTTATTTCCAGGGAAGTTCCCCCTTTTTCCAGGGATTTTTTCTCTTTTTCCCAGTGATTTTTTCAAGGGATTTCCCCCCTATTTTCCTCTGGATTTCTCTCTTTTTTTTTCCCAGGAATTTTCCCCTTTTTTCCTTTGGATTTTCCCCTTTTTTTTCCAGGGGATTTTTCCCTTTCTTTCCAGGGATTTTGCCCTTTTCCCCTGGATTTTGTCCCTTTTTTCCAGGGATTTTTTCCAGGTAATTTCCCCAAAATTTTCCCCCTTTTCCCCCTCAATTTTCCTCCATTTTCCAGGGAATTTCCCCCTGGATATTCCCTTTTTTTTTTCCCAGGGATTTTTCCCTTTTTTTTCCCAAGACTTTCTCCCCTTTTTCTTCCAGGATTTTCCCCTTTTTTTCTGAGTTTTTCCCCTTTTTTCCCTCATTTCCCCCCTTTTTTTTCCAGGATTTTTCCCTTTTTTCCCCCTCAATTTTCCCCTTTTTCCCTCAATTTCTCCCCTTTTTTCCAGGGATTTTTCCCCCTGGATTTTCCCTTTTTTTTTTCAGTGTTTTTTTTTTTTTTTTTTGTGGGATTTGGGGAAGATTTCCCTGGAGGGGCCTCGTTTGTCTTTATTTGCTTTTTAATGAATTATTGAGAGGCAATTCCAGCCCTTTTCCCGAGGGAAAATTTGGGATTTTCTGGGATCATTTTCCCATTTGCTTAGCCAGATGGAGCCTAAGGGATGATCCCCCAAAAAATTGGGATTTTGGGGGGGGGGGTGGGAGGGGGAAGGGGGAATTAGGGGGAAATACAGGGAATTTTGGGGGGAAATTGGAATATTTTGGGGGAATTGGGGGAAAATGGGAATTTTGGGGGGAATTAGAGAAAAAAATGGGATATTTTGGGGGGAATTTTGGATTTTTGGGGGGAATTGGGGGAAAATGGGGAATTTTGAGGGAAAAATGGGATTTGAGGGAAGAAATTGGGATTTTGTGGGAAAAATGTGGGAATTTTTCTCAGCATTCCCAGGGAATTTTGGCTCAGCATTCCCAGGGAATTTTGTGAATTTGTGCTCAGCATTCCCAGGGAATTCCATGGAATTCCGGGAATTTTTCTCAGCATCCCCAGGGAGTTTTGGCTCAGGAATTCCATGGAATTTCGGTAATTCCCACATCCCGTTTCCCGCAGGTCCCTGTGCCGTGCTGTTCGACGCTCGCTCCGGGGCCGTGCGGGCGCAGGGCGGCGCCTGCGAGAACATGAAGGAAAAGGTGCCAAACATCTCCTTTTTCTGGGATTTTCCATAAATTTCCCAGGGATTTTCCCCAGGAATTTTCCCATAGATTTTTTCCCATGTTTTCCCCTGCTTTTCCCTCATATTCCCATGTTTTCCTGTGTTTTTCCCCTGATTTTCCCGTGTTCTTCCCCTGATTTTCCCGTGTTCTTCCCTGATTTTTCTCCTGTTTTTCCATGTTTTTCCCGTGTTTTTCCCTGATTTTCCTGTGTTATTTCCTGGTTTTCCCATGGTTTTCCCTCATTTTCCTTTGTTTTTCTCATGTTTTTCCCATGGATTTCCCATGTTTTTTCCCCTGTTTTTCCTGTGGATTTACATGGATTTTTCCTGTTTTCCCACAGATTTTCCTTGTTTTCCCCTGTTTTTTTCGCATTTCCCATGGGTTTCCCATGGATTTTCCTTTTTTTCCTCTGTATTTTCCCCATGTTTGTCCCCTGTTTTTCCCATTTTCCCCCTGTATTTTTCCCTGTATTTTTCCCTGTATTTTTCCCTGTATTTTTCCCTGTTTTTACCATTTCCCATGTTTTTTTTCCCCATGGATTTCCATTGGATTTTCCCATTTTCCCATGGATTTTCCCTGGTTTTCCCTATATTTTCCCCTATTTTTCTCATTTCTCCATGTTTTTTTCCCAGTTTTTCCCATTTTCCCATGGATTTCTCATGGATTTTCTCAGTTTTCCCCATTTTTCCATGTTTTTTTCCAATTTTTCCCTGTTTTTATCCCATTTTTCCAGGTGCAGGCCGTGCGGGCCGTGGTTCCCAACCGCAGCAACACCGAGATCGTTCTGGTGCTGCAGCACTTCGACAACGCCGTGGACAGAGCCGTGCAGGCCTTCATGGAGGGTGGGAATTCCCAAAAAATCCTGGAATTCTGGGAATTCTGGGAATGCTGAGAGGGAATTCTGGGGTTTGGGGGGCTGGGGAGGGAATTTGGAGGGGGTTTGGGAGGGAATTTTTGGGATTCAAGAGAATTTGGGATGGAATTTTGGGAATTCTCCTTTCCCCCCCCCTCCCCCATTCCCAATTTTTCCCGTTTTTTTTTTCAGGGAATGCCAGCGAGGTGCTCAAGGAATGGACAGTGACTGGGAAAAAAAAGGTAAGGCAAAAAATTCCAAATAATTCCCCAATAATTCCCCAAAAATCACCCCCAAAAATTGCCCAAAATTTTCCCAAAAAGCCTCTAAAATTCAAAAAAAATCCCCCCAAAAATCCTCCAAAAATTTCCCCAAAATCTCTCGAAAAATCCCCTGAAAAATTCCCCAAAAATCCCCCAAATCTGCAAAATATCCCCCTAAATCACCCAAAAATTCCCCAAAAATCTGCAAAAAACCCCCCAAAATATCTCCCAAAAATCCTCAAAAAATTCCCAAAAAATCCCCAGAATTTCCACAAAAAATTAAAAAAAAAATCCCCCCAAAAAATCCCACAAAAAATCCCCCCCAAAATCCCCCATTTCTCCCATTATTCTCCCATTTTTCCCCAATTTTTTCCCTTTTATTCTGATTTTTTCCCGATTTTCCAATTTTTCCCCTTTTTTCCCATTTTCACCTTTTTTTTCCCCCAGAACAAGAAGAAGAAACCCAAAGCCAAGGCCCCGCCCGGCCCCGGGCAGGAGGAAAAGTTGGAAAATCTGGGAAAAAACCTGGAAAAAAACCTGGGAAAATTGGAAATTTCCATCAACGGTTTCCATGGCAACCGCTGCCCCTCCCTGGAGTCGCTGCCAGGTCCCGGAAATTCGGGAATTTTGGGGGAAATTTGGGAATCTTAGGGGGAATTTGAGGACTCTGGGGGAAATTTGAGGGGAAAATTTGGGGATTCTGGGGGAAATTTGGGATGTTAGGTGTGAAAATTTGGGAATTTTGGAGCAAATTTGGGGATTTTTGGGGAAAATTTTAGAATTTGAGGCAGAAAGTATTGGATTTTGGGAGGAATTTTGAGGATTTTCTGGGGAAATTTGGGAATTCTGGGGGGAAATTGGGGAAATTTGAGGGGGAAAATTGGGAATTTTAGGGGGAATTTTGGGGATTTCAGGGTAAATTTGGGAATTCTGGAGGAAAATTCAGGATGAATTTTCAGGGGTGAAATTTTCTGGGAATTTTGGCTTTTCCCAGGCCTCGGGAACAGAATTTCGGCTTTTCCTGCCCCAGCCCAGCCCCCAACCTCGGCCCGGAGCGACCCCGGCGGCAGGAAAATGGGTGAGAAAATGGGAAAATGGGAAAAAATGGGAAAAAAAGGTAAAACAATGGGAATAAATGGGGGAAAATGGGGAAAAAAGGGGAAAATTGGAGGAAAATGGGGAAAATGGGAAAAAAATTGGAATAAAAAGGGGGGAAATGGAGAAAATCAGGGGGAAATTATTCCTTTTTTCCCATTTATTCCCATTTATTCTCTGTTTGTTCCCATTTATTCCCCATGTTTATTCCCATTTATTTCCATTTGTCCCCATTTATTCCATGTTTTTCCACATTTTCACTGTTTATTCCTGTTTTTCCCATTTATTCCCTGTTTATTCCCATTTTCCTCCATTTTTTCTCCCATTTTCCTATGTTTTTCCCAGTTATTCCCATTTTTCCATGTTTTTATCCAAGGCTGCAGCATGGAGGGCTCCCAGAAGTCTCATTCCCATTCATTCCCTGTTTATTCCAATTTATTCCCATTTATTCCATGTTTTTCCATGTTTTATTCTCTTTATTCCCATTTTCCCTGTTTTTCCCAATTTTTATTCCCATTTTCCCATGATTTTATTCCTGTTTTTCCCAGGCTCCAGCCTGGAGCTCTCCCTGCAGGCTTATTCCCATTGATTCCCATTGATTCCCATTTTATTCCCATTTATTCCATGTTTTTTCCCATTTATTCCCATTTATCCCCATTTTTCCATGTTTTTTTCTCCCAATTTTCCATTTTCTTTCCCATTTTCCCATGATTTTATCCCAATTTTCCCCCAGGCTGCAGCCTGGAGCGCTCCCTGAAGGATCTGCAGCGCTGCTCTGTGGCCCTGGCGCGGTTCCGGGCGCTGCTGCGGGAGGAGGTTGAGACCTCCCTGAGGAAGGTCCGGGTGGCCTTCGGAGAGATCCAGAGCTGGTCAGGACTCCCAAAATCCCGGGAAAATTGGAATTCTGGGGGGGATTTTGGGGAATTTTTGGGAGATTTTGGGTGATTTTGGGGGGATTTTGGGAATGTGGAGGGGACTTGTTGGGCAATTTTGGGGAGAATTTTGGGAATTTGGGGGATTTGGGGAATTTCGGGGGAGTTTTGGGAATTTGGGGGCGATTTTGGGGGGATTTGGGGTGATTTTGGGGATGTGGGGGGGAAATTTGGGAATTTTGGGGGGGATTTCGGAGGAAATGTTGGGAATTTCGGGGGAATTTGGGTGATTTTGGGGGGAATGTGGGAAATTTGGGGAATTGCGGGGTGATTTTTCGGGAATTCGGGCAGGAATTCCGCCTCCTGCTCCTTCCCGGCCGCAATTCCCGATTTTCCCGCGGCTCCGGCGCCCTCTGGCGGCGATTCCCGGAATTCCTGCGGCGCTTTCCCGACCCAGTTTTTCCTTTTTTCCTCCTTCTTTCTTTTTCCCCCCATTTTCCCTCTTTTTCCCCCTTTCCCCCCCTTTTTTCCCTATTTTTCACCCCATTTTTCCCTGTTTTTCCCCATTTTTTCCTCATTTTCCCCATTTTCCCCAATTTTTCCACATTTACTCCCATTTCCCTGTTTTTTTCCCCATTTTTTCCCAATTTCTCCCATTTTATCAGTTTTCCCCAATTCCCTGTTTTTTTTCCCCATTTCCCCCAATTTTCCCCCTATTTTCCCTGTTTTTTCCCATTTTTTCAATTTTTCCATTATTTGCAGCCTCATGGATCGGGAGGTGGCTCTGCTGGCTGAGATGGACAAAGTCAAGGCAGAAGCAAGTGAGGAAAATTCCCAAAATTCCTGATTTTTATCCTAAATTCCCGGATTTTATTCCCAAATTCCCATTTTCCAGTGGACCTGCTCTCCCTGCGGCAGCGCCAGGCTGAGGCTCTCCTGTTTTATCCCAAATTCACAATGTTTTATCCCACATTCCCGGTGCCTGTTCCCGTTTTTCCCGAATTCCCGGTGTTTTATCCCGTTTTTTCCAGTGGACCTGCTCTCCCTGCGGCAGCGCCGGGCCGAGGCTCTGCGCGCTCTGACTGAGGCTGCCCCGGCCATGTCGGAGGAGCAGCTGCAGGAGCTGCGCGCAGACATCAAGGTCAGCCCGGAATTCCCAGAATTCCTGATCCCAGTCCCATGGGAATTCCGTCCCCCAATCCCCTGGGAATTCCAGCCTCAGTCCCATTGGAATTCCTGATCCCAATCCCGTGAATATTCTGGCCCCAGTCCCATGGGAATTCCTGAATCCTGTGGGAATTGCAGCCCCAGTCCCCTTGGAATTCCTGATCCAAATCCTGTGGGAATTCCTGATCCAAATCCATGGGAATTCTGGCCCCAATCCTGTGGGAATTCCTGATGCCAATCCCGTGGGAATTCCTGATCCAAATCCCGTGGGAATTCCTGATTCCAATCCCGTGGGAATTCCTGAATCCTGTGGGAATTCTGACCCAAATCCCCTCGGAATTCTGGCCCCAGTCCCATGGGAATTCCAGCCCAAATCCGTGGGAATTCCTGACCCCAGTCCCATGGTAATTCCTGCTTTACCCTTCCCCATTCTCAGGGAGAATTCCCATTTTTCCCTGCCCCATTCCCAGTAAGAATTCCCATTTTTTCCTGCCCTATTCCCATTGGAAATTCCCTCTGGAATTCCCAGAAGTTCGATGAGGAGCTGGGCCAGGCCGGTGGAATTCCCATTGTTCCCCGCCCCATTCCCAGGGAGAATTCCCATGGAGAATTCCCATTGTTCCCTGCCCCATTCTGGGTGGGAATTCTGGTGGAAATTCCCTCTGGAATTCCCAGAATTCTCATTTTTCCAGCACTTTGTGAGCGAGCGGAAGTTTGATGAGGAGCTGGGCCGGGCCGGGCGCTTCGGCTGCGACCTGGAGGGGCTGCGGGGCAGCATCGGCGCCTTCGGCACAGGTGGGTCCGGAATTCCGGGAAAATCTGGGACAATTCCGTGGGAATTTCTCCTGCTCCAGGCAGGGGCTGGGGTCTTCCAGTGCTCCCATTCCTAATAATCCCATTCCCAGTGCTCCCAGTGCTCCCATTAATCCCATTCACAGTGCTCCCAGTGCTCCCAGTCTCATTCCCAGTGTTCCCAGTGCTCCCAGTCCCATTAATCCCATTCCCAGTGCTCCCAGTCCCATTCCCAGTGCTCCCAGTGCTCCCAGTCCCTCTCTCCACAGTTTCCCACCCCAGGCCGAGCTATTCCAGCCGCTCCCGCTGCAGCTCCGGCCCCGGATCCGCGGGATTGGCAGCAGGATCCACAACAACGGGATCAACAACGGGATCAACAACGGGATCAACAACGGGATCAACCCCAAAATCCTCGGGGTTAATCCCAAGATCCTCGGGATCAGCAACGGGATCGGCTCCAGGATCAGCCCCGGCATTCCCAATGGGATCGGCCCCAAGATCCTCGGGATCAACAACAGGATCGGCCCTGGGATCCCCCCCGGAATTCCCGGGATCCCCCCAGGACGGCGCCGCCCCAGCGGAGCCACCCCCGGCCCCACAGGTGGGGCGGGAACAGCAGGAACGGGATCGGGATCGGGATTGGGGTGGGATTGGGACAGGAACAGGATTGAGATGGGATTGGATTGGATTGGGAATTGGGAGTGGGATCGGGATGGGGATTTGTGATTGGGATCAGGAGCAGGTTCAGGATCGGGATGGGGATTTGGGATCAGGAGCAGGAGCAGGATCAGGATGGGATTTGGGATCGGGATGGGGATTGGGACTGGGGGGATGGGATCAGGTTCAGGATTGGGATGGGGATTTGGGATTGGGATCAGGATCAGGGATGGGATTTGGGATCGGGATCAGGATCAGGATTGGAATTAGGATGGAATTTGGAATTGGGTTTGGGATCAGGACTGGGTTTGGGTTTGGGATCAGGATCGGGATCGGGATCGGAGGGGCCAGGTGGGATTTGGGATTCAGCCTCTCCCCCTTTTTCTCCCATCCTTCCCAGAATTTGGGGGTTCAGGGTTTTTCTCTGGGATTTGGGATTTGGGATCATTTCCCCCTTTTTCCTGCAGCCCCCCCAGAGGAGCCGGAAAGCGCCGGGAGCAGCCGGACCCCGACCCCCAGGGACCCCCAAAAACCCCGAGAACCCCAAAAACCCCAAATCCCCCGGGGACTCCAAAAACCTCGGGGACCCCAACCCCAAAAACCCCAAATCCCCAGAGAACCCCAAAAACCCCAAATCCCCGGGGGACCCCAAAAACCTGGGGGACCCCAACCCCAAAAACCCGAAAAACTCTGAAAACCCCAAATCCCCTGGGAACCCCAAAAATCCTGGGAACCTCAAATCCCCCAGGAACCCCAAAAATTCCGGGGACCATAAAAACCCTGGAGATCCCAAAAACCCCAAATCCCCTGGGGACCCCAAAAATTCTGGGACCCCCAAATCCCACGGGAACCCCAAAAACCTCGGGGACCCCAAAAATTCCGGGGACTTCAAAAACCCCAAAATTCCCGAAAACCCCAAAAACTCCAAATCTCCTGGGGACCCCAAAAACCCCAAATCCCCCGGGGACCCCAAAACCCCCAAAATTCCTGGGGACCCCAAAAACCCCAAATCCCCCAAAAACCCCAAAAATTCTGGGGACCCCAAACCCGGCCGGAGCCGCCAGAGCCGCCCCGAGGGGGGAAATTCCTGAAAATCCCAAATTCGGGATTTGGGAATTCGGAATTTTGGGATTTGGGATTTGGAATTTGGGATTCGGAATTTGGGATTTGGGAATTTGAAATTTGGGATTTTGGGATTTGGGATCCCAGCCCAGCAACGTTTACAATTCCCACTCGGTGCCATTTCCCCTTTTTTTTTTGGTTTTTTTTTTTGCATTTTTTCCTCTTTTTTTCCTAAATTTTCCCACTTTTTCCTTCTTTTTCCCATTTTTCCCAAATTTCCACTTTTTCCCCCTTTTCCCCCTTTTTTCCATTTTCCCCCATTTTTCTGCCTTTTTTTTTGCATTCCCCCTTTTCCCTCCATTTTTTCCTTCTTTTTTCCCTCTTTTTTCCCCCATTTTTCCTCTTTTTCCCTTTTCTCCTTCTTTTTTCCCATTTCCCCCCTTTTTTCCCTCTTTTTTTCCCAATTTTTCTTGTTTTTCCCAAATTTCCCCCTTTCTTTCCTTATTTTTCCCACTTTCCTCCCTTTTTTCCCTCTTATTTTTTCCATTTTCCTCCCTTTTTCATAATTTTTCCTCTTTTTCCAAGTTTTTTCACTTCCCCCATTTTTCCCTCTTTTTTCCCCAATTTTCCCCCTTTTTCCCATTTCCCCCCCATTTTTTCCCTCTTATTTTTTCTATTTTCCCCCTTTTTCCCTAATTTTTTCAATTATTTTCTCTTTTTCCATTTTCCATCTTTTTTCTCACTTTTCCCCTTTTTTCCCTCTTTTTTTCCTATTTCCCCCCATTTTTTCCCCAAATTTTTTCCTTTTTTCCCCAATTTTTTCCCATTTTCCCCCTCCTCTTCCCGTGTTTTTCCCACCGCGATTTCTGGGGTTTGATTTTGGCTAAATCCCAAATTTGTCCCCCAAAAATTCCCAAAAATCTCGACCCCAACCTTGCGCTGGCAGCGAGGGAAGAGCCGGGATTTGGGATTTGGGGGAAAATTTGGGATTTTAGGAGGAAAATTTGGAATTTTTAGGGGCAATTTGGGATTTTTGGGGGTCCTTCCCAGGACTTGGGGGCCTCCAAAATTTGGAATTTTCCCTTTGGAATTTGGGATTTTCCCTTTAGAATTTGGGATTCCCCCCCATAATTTGGGGATTTTCTTTTGGAAATTTGTGATTTCCTGTTGGAATTTTGGGAATTCCCTTTGGAAATTTGGGATTTTCCCCCAAAAATTGGGAATTTCCCTTTGGAATTTGGGATTTCCATTTGAAATTTGGGATTTTCTCCCCAAAATTTTGGATTTTCTCTTTGGAATTTGGGATTTCACCCCAAAATTTGGGATTTCCCTTTGAAAATCTGGGATTTCCCTTGGAAATTTGGGATTCCCCCCCCTCTGCAAACCCCAATCCCAGCCCCAAATTTTCGGGAATTTTCAGGAGTTTTTTGGGGGAATTTTCAGGGAATTTCCCCAATTTTCCTTTTTTTCCCCAAATTTTGGGTTTGTTTATTTTGTTTTGGTTTGTTTTTTTTTTTTTTTTTTTAATTTTTTTCCCCCTTTCAGTGACCGAAAACTTGAGAAAATTCCAATAAAAACTTGGGAGCTTTAAAAAAAAAAAATTGGGAATTTTTTTTTTTTGAGAATTTCCCAGTTCCAAACTGGGAGCACCGGGACTGGTTATACTGGAGCCATACTGGTTATACTGGTTTGTTACTGGTTTGATTGGTGTTCATACTGGTTTTACTGGTCTCATACTGGTTTTTACAGGTTTATACTGGTTTTTGCTGGTCTCATACTGGTTTTACTGGTCTCATACTGGTTTGTACTGGTTTATACTGGTTTTTACTGGTGTCCGAGCCGTGCGGCCTCGCTCCTCACGGCCACGATCAGCTCATGGTTGTACTGGGGTTACTGGTTATACCGGAGCCATACTGGTTTGTTACTGGTTTTATTGGTGTTACTGGTCTCATACTGGTTTATACTGGTTTTTACTGGTGTCCCAGCCGTGCGGCCTCGCTCCTCACGGCCGCGATCAGCTCGTGGTTGATCAGGAACACGAAGCGCAGGCTGGCGATCTGGGGGGGCAGAGACCCCTCCTCAAAATCCCCAAAAATCCCAAAATCCCACAGACCTCTCCTCAAAATACCCAAAAATCCCCAAAATCGTACAGAGACCCCTCCTCAAAATCCCCAAAATCCCAGAGACCCCTCCTCAAAATCCCCAAAACTCCCCAAATTCCCCCAAAAATTACTCCCAAATCCTCCCCAAACCCCCCAAAACCCCCTCAGGACCCCCCCCCAAACTTCCCCAAATCCCCCCCAAAACCCCCTCAGA
Source organism: Taeniopygia guttata (assembly GCF_048771995.1). Taxonomy (NCBI): domain Eukaryota; kingdom Metazoa; phylum Chordata; class Aves; order Passeriformes; family Estrildidae; genus Taeniopygia; species Taeniopygia guttata. The sequence continues at coordinate 5,425,211 of NC_133054.1, forward strand.
CCCCCAAAATCTCCCTGAAATCCCCCCAGGACCCCCCACATGCCCCTCAAATCCCCCCAAATCCCCCTCAACCCCCCTGCAGGACCCCCAAAACCTTCCCCAAAGCCCCCCAAATCCACCCCAGGACCCCCCAAAATCCTCCCCAAACTCCCCCAAATCCTCCCCAACCCCCCCCCCAGACCTCCTCAGGACCCCCCAAAATCCCTCCAGGACCCCCAAATCTCCCCCAAATGCTGCCAAACCCCCCCCAAAATCCCCTGAAATCCCCTCAGATTCTCCCCGAACTCCCCCAGATCCCTCTCAAACCTCCCCAAATCCCCCTCAAACCTCCCCAAATCCTCCTCAAACCCCCCAGGACCCCCCAAAATCCCCCCAGGCCCCCCCGACCCCACCTCCACCACGGAGTTGTTGCTGAGTTTCCATTTGCAGCCCCCCAGCACCGGGCGGCCGTCGATGAAGATCGGCCGCCGGCCCTCGTTGGCGATGAAGAATTCCCCGTTGTTCTTCAGCTTGATCACCCCTGGGAGAGCCAAAATTCCCGAAATTCCCACAAATTCCAGCGGCTCACAAAATTCCAAAGGGTTCCGGAAAGGTCAGGAAAGGATCGGTGGAGGAAATGGGGAGAGAAACCCAAAAATCGCCCCAAAATTCAGCCCAAAAATCGCCCCAAAATTCGGCCCAAAAATCTCTCAGGGAACCTTCCCCCGAGAGCCAAAATCCCCAAAATTCCCCCAAAATTCCAGAGGCTCCCAAAATTCCAAAGGGTTTTGGAAAGGTTGGGAAAGGATCGGCGGAGAAAACGGGGAGAAAAACCCAAAATTCGGCCCAAAATCTGTCAGGGACCCCCCCAGAAATATCCACAAAAAAACACCAAGAAACTCCCAAAAAACCCCAAATTCCCTCTGAGGATCCCCCCCAAATCCTTGGGAGACCCCAAACCCCCCCCCCCAAAAAAAAAACCCCAAGAAACCCCAAAAATCCCCCCAAAAAATCCCAAAACCCTCCCCAAAAAAACCCCAAAATCCCCCCAAAAAAGCCCTAAAAAAACCCAAATCCCCCTCAAAAAAACCCCAAACTCCCCCAAAAATCCCCCAAAACCCCCTCCGAAAAACCCCAAAAAAACCCTAATCCCCCCAAAACCCCCCAAATTTCCCCAAAAACCCCAAAATCCCCCAAATTCCCCCCAAATCCCACCCTGCTTGCGGGAGATTTTCCAGGCCGGCCCCTCCAGCGCCAGGTCCACGTCGATCTGGTTGTCCTTGGTGGCTCTGCCCAGCGTGATCTGAAATTTGGGGATTTTTGGGGGGATTTTGGCGGATTTTGGGGATTTTTGGGGTTTTTTGATTTTTTTGGGAGTTTTTTGGGGCGGTTTTGGATGGGTTTTTGGGGTTCTTAGGGTTTTTTTTAGGGTTTTTTGGGGTTTTTTTGAGGTTTTTTTTGGGGATTTTGGGGTTTTTTTGGGGGGATATTTTGGGGTTTTTTTGGGGGTATTTTGGGATATTTAGGGGTTTTGGGTTTTTTTTGTGGGGGTTTGGGGGATTTTGGGGTTTTTTTGGGGTCCTCCAGTGGTTTTGGGGGGGGTTCTCACAGGGTTTTTTGGGGGTATTTTTAGTGTATTTGGGATATTCTTGGGTTCCCAGATGAGGTTTTTGGGTATTTTGGGATATTTCAGGGACTTTTTTGGGGTATTTTGGGGTCCCAGGTGAGGTTTTTGGGTAATCTTTGGGTATTGTAGGGATATTTTGGGGGTATTTTTGGGGATATTTTTGGATATTTTAGGGGTATTTTTGGGTAATTTTGGGTATATTTTTGGGGTATTTTTAGGGACATTTTTGGGGTATTTTAGGGGATATTTTTGGGAATATTTCTGGGATCTTTTGGGGATATTTTGGGATATTTCTGGGACATTTTGGGATATTTCTGGGGATATTTTGGGGATATTTTTTGTGGTATTTTTGGGATATTTTTTGGGTATATTGGGGATATTTCGAGGATATTTCTGGGTTATTTTGGGGCGTTTTTGGTGCCGCACCTCCCGCGAGCGCATCAGGTAGCGAACCATGCGGCCCCGCAGCACCGCCAGAGTCTGGCTGTCGAAATCTGGGGAGCTCATCCCTGCGGGCAGACGGACGGACGGACGGACGGTCAGGGACACACGGACACTCGGGGGGACACCGGAGGACAGACGGACACCGGGGAACACACGGACAGTGGGGACAGATGGACAGAGAGGGACAGCCAGGGGACAGTGAGGGGCAGAGGGGATGGACAGATGGACCCAGGGATGGACACAAGGATGGACCCAGGGACGGACAGACAGACAGACAGCCCCAGGGCCGTCCGTCCGTCTGTCCGTCCGTCCGTGCCCACCTGTGATGGAGTCCACCAGCACCTGCCAGCGCTGCAGCTCCTGCTCCAGCTGCCGGATCTCGCGCTTCTGCCGCCGGTCCGCCACCGTCAGCTCTGCACGGACAGACAGACAGACACACAGCCACTGTCAGCTCTGCATGGACAGACGGACGGACAGACTGACAGAGTGACTGACTGACACAGCCACCGTCAGCTCTGCACGGACAGACAGACAGACAGAGTGACTGACTGACACAGCCACCGTCAGCTCTGCACGGAGAGACGGACGGACAGAGTGACTGACACAGCCACTGTCAGCTCTGCACGGACAGACGGACGGACACAAGGTTCTGGAAAGGTCAGGAAGGTTCTGGAAGGGTCAGGAAGGTTCTGGGAGGTTTGGGAAGGGTCTGGAAGGGTCAGGGAAGGTTCTGGAAGGTTCTGGAAGCTCCCGGGGCTCTCACCGTGCTCCAGGACCTCGTCCCGAACGTCCCTGGAGGGGAGGGGAGAGGTGACACAGGGACACCAAAACCAAACCCCTAAAAAAACCCCAAAAACAACAAAAAAACCCCTCAAATCCCCAAAAAACCCCAATTCCCCTCCAGACCACCCAAATTCACTCTCAGATTCCCCAAAACCCCCCAAATTCCCCCCCAAAATCCCCTAAATTCCCCCCAAACTCCCCCAAAATCCCCTTCAGACCCCCCAAATTCCCCTCCAGACCCCCCAAATTTCCCCCCAAACTCCCCCCAAATTCTCGCCCAGACCCCCCCAAAGCCCCCCAGCCCCCCCAAATTCCCCACCTGAGTTTGCTGTCATCCAGCAGCTCCTCGGCGTCGGAGAAGTTCAGCACCTGATCCCCCTTGGGGAGGGGCTGCACTGCGGGGCGGGGGGATTTGGGGGGTCAGACACCCCAAAATCCAACCTGAGACCCCCAAAATCCCCCAGGGACCCAAAATACCCCAAAATCCCCCCAAATCCCCCCCAAAACCCTTCGAGGACCCCCAAACTCCCAAACTCCCCCCAAAACCCCCAAAACCCTTCCAGGACCCCCTGAAATTCCCCCAGGACCCCCAAAAACTCTCTGGGACCCCCAAAACCCCCCCCAGGACCCCCCAAATCGCCCCCACCTGTCTGGTCCTGCAGCAGGTGGTACTGGCGCAGGAGCTGCCAATGCAGCTGCAGGGCCTTGGGGGTCCTGGCAGGGTAAAACACGGCCGGGTGGCGCTGCAGCAGGTCCTGGAAGGTGTCCAGCGAGGGCATGGGGCTCTGGGGACACCAGGGGACATTTGGGACACTGACCGATGGCATTTGAGGACGTTTGGGGACATTTGGGACACTGACCGATGGCACTGGGTGACATTTGGGGACATGGACTGATGGCATTTGGGGACATTTGGGACACTGACCGATGGCATTTGGGGACATTTGGGGACGTTTGGGGACACTGACCGATGGCACCCGCGCCAGCAGCTGCTCCTCGGCTTTGCTGAACAGGACCCGGCTCTGGATGGCGGCGACGGCCTCGGGGTGCAGCTGGCGCATGGCCTGGCACGCGTGCCTGGGGACACGGATGACACATGTGTGATGTGTGTGACACGTGTGTGACACCCCTGGGACAGCCCCATGGCCTGGCACGCGTGCCTGGGGACACGTGTGTGACATGTGTGTGACACCCCTGGGACACCCCATGGCCTGGCACATGTGCCTGGGGACACGGGTGACATTTGTGACACGTGTGTGACACCCCTGGGACACTCCAGACCCCTTTGGGGACACCTGAGACCCCCCAGGAGTCCTAAAGCAGAAGCTCCCAGCGCTCCTGGGTGTCCCACGGGTGTCCCATGGGTGTCACCTGTATCCCATGGGTGTCACCTGTGTCCCCTGACTCTGCCACACCCGTGGGACCCCCTGAGGACCCCCCAAATCCCCCCGGGACCCCCCAAAACCGCCCTCACTTAAAGGTGACAGGGTCATCCAGCAGCAACTGCCAGTGCTCCTGGGTGTCCCATGGGTGTCACACCTGTGTCCCCTTGGGTGCCCCCAAATCCCACGACCACCCCGCACCCATGGGACCCCCGGGACCCCCTGAGGACCCCCCAAACCCCCCGGGACCCCCCAAATCCCCTCACTTGCAGATGACGGGGTCGTAGAGCAGCGAGTACCAGCGCTCCTGGATCTCGCGCAGGCTGAAGCGGCAGCTGAATTTCACCCCGAGGTGCACCGAGCTCAGGTCGTTGGTCTGGGGGGGATCCCCAAAAACAAAACAGCTCGGGGGGGGTCCTGAGGGGGCTGGGGGCACCCCAAAACTCACAGGGGAGGAGAGAGCCCCAAAATCCCCCCCAAAATCCCCCCCAAAGCCCCCCAGGTGTGCCTCACCTGCAGCACAGGAGGTGGTTGGATCCCAAGTGAGCGTTCTGGGGGTTCCCCCCAAATTCCCCCAATTGAGGGGGCTTCCCCAAATTCAGGGGGTCCACCAATTAAGGGGGGTCCCCCAAATCCCTCCAGGTAAGGAGAGACCCCCAAAATCCCCACCAAGGCCCCCCAGGTGTGCCTCACCTCCAGCACAAGGAGGCGATTGGGTCCCAAGTGAGCGTTCTGGGGGTTCCCCCAAAATCCCCCCCAAATTCCCCCAATTAAGGGGGGTCCCCCAAATTCGGGGGGTCCCCCAGGTGGGTGGGGGTCCCCCAAATGCCCCCAGGGGTGCCTGACCTGCAGCACGGCGTTGATGAGCAGAAGGTCGTCGGCTGCTTTCCACCTGCCCAGGTCTCGGGGGGCCGGGCTGGGTTTGCCCTTCTTGAGCCGCTTGGGCAGCGCCGGGGGGGGCCCGGGGGGCACCGGGGGGGGCACGGCCCGAGAGACCTGGGGGGGCACGGGGGGTGGGTGGCACCTGGGGGTGTCCCACATTTTCCCCCCAAAAATCCCATCTTTTTTCCCCCAAAATCCCGTAATTCCCACCAAAATCCACACATTTTTCCTGAAAAATCCCCATTATTTTCCCCAAAAATCCCCATTATTTTCCCCAAAACCCTTTGTGCCCCAAAATCCCACATTTTTCCCCCAAAATCCCATATTTTCCCAAAATTCCCCACTTTTTTCGCCCAAAATCTCACATTTTCCCCTCAAACCACCAATCATTCCCCAAAAAAATCACACTATTTTCCCCAAAATCCCCATTTTTATTCCCCAAAATCCCACATTTTTCCTCCAAATCCCCTATTTTTCCCCAAAAAACCTCTTTTTTCCCCAAAATCCCCATTTTCCCCCCCTCACCTTTTTCCTGTCGCCAGGGGGGGGTTCGGGGGCCGCCCCTCCCCCACCCCCCACCGCCCCTCCCCCGGGCCTGGGGGGGGGCTCGGGACCCCCCTTGGCCCTGGAGGGCTTGGCCAGGCTGCTCTCGACCAGCTCGTCATCGAACTTCCTCCTCTTGATGAACCTGGAATGGACTGGGATCAACTGGGAGAGACTGGGAATGGACTGGGATAGACTGGGAATGGACTGGGATGGACTGGGATGGACTGGGAGGCACTGGGGGCTTGGCCAGGCTGCTCTCGACCATCGAACTTCCTCCTCTTGATGAACCTAAAATGGACTGGGATCAACTGGGAGCAACTGGGAGTGACTGGGAATGGACTGGAACGGAACTGGGATGGACTGGAACAGAACTGGGATGGACTTGGGAGTGACTGGGAATGGACTGGGAGTGACTGGGCAGCCTCAAACCCCCCAACGCCCCTCGTGTCCCCTCCCGCGTCCTGGTGTCCCCTCCCAGCGTCCCCTCTCCAGTGTCCCCAGTGTCACCTGGAGGAGCTGCGCCATTTGGGGACAGTCCCTGTCCTGTGTCCCCAGTGTCCCCAATGTCCCCTGGGTGTCCCCAATGTCCCTTGGGTGTCCCCAGTGTCCCCAGTGTCACCTGGAGGAGCTGCGCCGTTTGGGGACAGTCCCCGCGGGGGTGGCCGGGCCCCGCTTGGGCCCCGCCAGCGACTCCTCGTCCTCCGAGCGGCTGGTGGCCATGGTGGCATCTGGGGACACAGAAATGTCACCTCAGTGTCCCCTCAGTGCCACCCCAGGGGTCACAGCACAGCTGGGGGGGTTGGGGACACAGGGGAAGGGACAGGGGGGTGACAGGAGAGGGGCTGGGGACACTGGGGGGACACTGAGGGACAGAGGGGACACTGGGGGGACACTGGGGGGTGACAGGAGAGGGACTGGAGACAGGGTGGGGACACTGAGGTGGCACTGGGGGTGACAGGAGAGGGTCTGGGGACACTGAGGTGGCACTGAGGACACTGGGGGGACACTGAGGGGGACTGGGGGGGCCTGGGGACAGGGTGGGGACACTGAGGTGACACTGAGGGGACAGAGGAGACACTGAGGGGAACATTGAGGGGGACTGGGGAGTCTGGGGACACTGAGGGGACACTGAGGTGACACTGGGGGTGACAGGAAGGGGTCTGGTGACACCGAGGTGACACCGGGGGGCCCAAGGAGGCCGCGGGGCCCTCACGGCGCCCCCAGCCCCAAACCCCGGCCTGGCGCGGGCTCCATCCCGGCCCCCCCGCCCTCCCCTCAGCCCCTCCCCGCTGTCCCCAAGCTCCCCCCGGTGTCCCCAAGGCCGCCGCGGCCTCACCAGCTCCGCGCCGCCATGGCCGCGCCTTTTCCGGCCCGCGCCGGAATAAGAATGACGTCACTGACTCCGTTATGGGCATCGCCATGTTGGCGGGTCTGCTGAAGGATCAGAGGGCGGCGCCATCTTGAGTGTGGGCAAGGCGGCGCTGGCTGCGCTTCAGGCCACACCGGGGTTGTGGCGGGGCCGGAGCGGCCCGGGAGTGACCCGTGGCGGGAGGACGTGTCCGGTTAGTGCGGGAGATGCGGTTTGGAGCGACGGGGACGCGGCCGCTGCCGTGATGGAGGCTGCCCACGCGTACATGATGGACGCGTCCATCATGGCTGCCCCAATCAATCATGGCGGTCTCCACATCCATCATGGCGGCACCACACACACCCCCCCCCCGCCCCCCAAAAGGATTATATTAAATTATTCTATTACTTTTAATAATTTTCATTTATAATTACTTAAGTTGTTTTAATTATTAATGGCGGGGGTGTTGTTGTTCAGGAGCTGCAGGAAGAAAAACACAATAATGTTAAATAGTAGTATAAATAAACGGAGTTTTTAATAAATTCAATAAGGAAATAAAGCAGCGACCCTTGGGAGCAGCGCCTGGAGAGGGGAAAGGAGTGGGAAACGTTGGAATGTTCTGGAAAATGACCCCAATTTGTGCTTTGCACCGCTGAAGGACAATTATTGCTCGCTTAATTTATAACAAATAATAATAATAGATAACAAACAAATTATTATTTATTAATAATAAATAATAATAAATAATAAAGCAGATAACACACAATATTGTAGTTTAATAAAGCAAATATAAGCAACTTTCCATTAATAATCATGCAATAAAGAAATTAAATCATAACAAAGGATACATTTTGAGGAATAAAAATACCACAAGAAACATAGCAACGTTATAACCAATAAACACACACTATCCGGAGCTAGTAAATAACAAGTATCTAATTTTATCTAGCAATATTAATAGTTTAATGAAGAGAAATAATTTTTAATAATTAATTACACCCCACTCCCTCAATGACCCCACTTCGCTCCTGGCCCCACCTCGCGGAAGTCCGCGTTTCCCGCCCTCTCTTCCCATTGGCTGTCTCCCAGCATCTCTCTACCTCCATTGGTTCATCTGCACGTCAGTCAACATCTTCCCACCTCTATTCCCCGATAAGCCAATCACCGGCGGGTGCGGCCGGCAGCGCTGACCAATGGCGAGCGGCAGATCTGGGCGGGGCGGCGGGGGATTCGCGGCGCTGATTGGTGAGAGCGGCGGGAGAGGCGGGGCGGCGCGGGGGGTGCCAAGATGGCGGCGGAGCCGGTGGAGCTGAACAAGCTGAAGGTGCCGCTGGGAGCGGGAACGGAGCTGGGAAAACCGCGGGGGAACAGCACGGACAGAGCCCGGCAACCGCCACAGCCCGCGGGGGGAGCGCGGGGACAGCGGCTGGGACGGAGGGAGCGCGCGGGGGAACGGCGGGAAACGGGCCGGAAACTCGGAGGGGTCCTGAGGGGGCTCGGGGGGTCTGAGGGGTCCTGAGGGGACTCTGAGGGAGCTATGAGCGATCTCTGAGGGTCTGAGGGGCTTCTGAGAGGGCTCGGAGGGGTCCTGAGGGGTCCCTGAGGGTCTGAGGTGGCCCTGGGAGGGATCTCTGAGAGACCCCTGAGGGGTCTCTGAGGGGGCTCTGGGGGTCTTGAGGGGGTTCTGAGGGTCTGGGAGGGTCCTGAGGGGGCTCTGAGAGTCTGAGGGGGCTTTGAGGGTCTGAGGGAGCTCTGAAGGGGCCTTGTGGGGGGAATCTGAGGGACCCTGAGGGGGCTCTGGGGGGGCTTTGAGGGTTTGATGGAGCTCTGAAGGGCCTTGGGGGGGTCTGAGGGGTCCCGAGGGAGCTCTGGGGAACGCTGAGGGGGCTGTGAGGGGTCCTAAGGGAGCCCTGAGTGTTTGAGGGGGCGCTGAGAGGGCTCTGAGGGTGTTCTGAGGGGTCCTGAAAGGGCTCTGTGGGGTTCTGAGAGGGCCCTCAGGGAAGCGGGAATGGAACCGGGACCGAGGGGAGCGGGGCAGGGCTGAGGGGGCACCGGGGGCAGCGGGGCTAGGGGAGCCCGCGGGGGAACCGGGACCGGAGGGGCCGGGAGGGAACCGGGGCTGAGGGGGGAACCGGGGCCGGGAGGGAACCGGGGCTGAGGGGGGAACCGGGACCGGAGGGGCCGGGAGGGAACCGGGAGCAGGGCGGAACCGGGGCTGAGGGGAAGCCGGGACTCATCCCGGATTCCCTCTCATTCTCATTGCCAGGTTCTTCCCGCTCATTCCCGAATTCCCTTTCATTTCCGTTCCTGATTTTCCCTTTCATTCCTGGGTTTTCCCCGCTCATTCCCAAATTCCTTTCTCATTCCCATTCCCAAATTCCGCTCTCATTCCTGAATTCTCTCTCATTCCCGAATTCCTCTCCCATTCCCATTCCCGGTTTTTCCCCTCTCATTCCCAAATTTCCCCTTTCATTCCCATTCCTGAATTTCCTCTCTCATTCCCATTCCCAAATTCTTCTCCCATTCCCATTCCTGAATTGCGTCTCATTCCTGAATTCCCTCTCATTTCCATTCCCGGATTCCTTCTCATTCCTGAATTTCCTCTCTCATTCCCATTCCCGAATTTCCCCTCTCATTCCCGAATTTCCCCTCTCCTTCCTGAATTTCCCCTCTCATTCCCATTCCCGGCTTTTCCCCTCTCATTCCCATTCCCGGCTTTTCCCCTCTCATTCCCGGCTTTTCCCCTCTCATTCCCAAATTTCCCCTCTCATTCCCATTCCCAAATTCCCTCTCTTTCCCATTCCCAGATTCCCCTCTCATTCCCGGGTTTTTTCAGCTCATTCCCAAATTCCTCTCTCATTCCCATTCCTGGGTTTTCCCTTCTCATTCCCAGGTTTTTCCCACTCCCATTCCCGGTTTTTCCCATTCCCGGTTTCCCCCCCTCATTCCCGGTTTTCCCAAATTCCCAGCTGGCGGAGCTGAAGCAGGAGTGCCTGGCGCGGGGACTGGAGGCCAAAGGCAACAAGCAGGACCTGATCCATCGGCTCCAGGCCTACCTGGAGGAGCACGGTGGGAGCTCCAGAATTCCCAAAATTCCCCCCAGCTCCTCCAAACCCCTCCTTTTCCCGGGAATTTTCCCTCTCCGACCTTTCCCTGCTTTTCTCTGCAGCCGAGGAGGAGCCCAACGAGGAGGACGTGCTGGGGGAGGAGATCGAGGTGGGGACTTTTGGGATCATCCCAATTTTCCGGGGGGTTTGGGATGGGGATGAGGTGGATTCCCACTCCAGGTGGAATTTTAGGTTTTCCCATCTTTTTTTTGGGGTTTAAATCCGCTGGATTTGGTGCCCAGGATGCTTCGGATCTCCAGAATTTGAGATTTTGGGATCCGAGGTTTTGGGTTTGATGCCGCCCTGGGATGGGGAAATGGCGGCAAAAAAGGGGAATTTGGGGATTTTTGGGATGGAATTCCTGGAACAGAATTCTCACAAAATTCCCCATCCCTGGAATTATCCCAGACCAGGCTGGAGCTCCTTGGGATGGGGGAGAGCCAGGAAAAAAGGGGGATTTTGGGATGGAATTCCTGCCTGGAACAGAATTCCCACAGAATTTCCCATCCCTGGAATTATCCCAGACCAGGCTGGAAGCCCCTGGGATGGGGGAATTTTGGGAAAAAAGGGGAATTTTGATATTTTTTGGGATTTTGGGAAGAAATCCCACCTGGAAAAGGAATTTTCTGCCAAGAAAACCTTGGGAATTGATTTTTCCCACTGGACAGGAGATGGAAATTGGGGATTTTCCTGATTTTTCCATGGAATATTTGGGATGGGAGCATAACACTGGAATTATTCCCGGCTCCTCGTGCATCCCAAAATTCCTGGAGCTTGGGAAAATTGGGAATTGGGAATCCACGTGCAGAAATCTGGGAATTTGGGGCTGGATTTGGGAATTTTCCTTGGGAATGGCCACGGGCTGGGGGGGATTTTGTGGATTTTCCATGGATTTCCCATGGATTTTAGGAGTTTCCGATGAATTTTCTTTGGATTTTCTGTGGATTTACCATGGATTTTATGGATTTCTGGTAGATTTTATGGATTTTCCGTAGATCTTTATGGATTTCCCATGGATTCCATGGATTTCCCATAGGTTTCCCATGGATTTGATGGATTTCCCATGGATTTTTGTGGACTTTCCTGGGATTTTATGAATTTTCTGAAAAATTCCCATGGATTTCCCTGGATTTCCCATGGATTTCTCTGGATTTTATAGATTTCCCATGGATTTGATGGATTTTCCATGGTTTTCCCTGGATTTGATGGATTTTCCATGGATTTCCCTGGGTTTTCTCATGGATCTGATGGATTTCCCATGGATTTTTGTGGATTTTCCATGGATTTGATGGGATTCCCATGGATTTTCATGGATTTGATGGATTTCCCATGGATTTGGTGAATTTTCCGTGGATTTCCCAATGGATTTTCCATGGATATTCCATGGATTTCCATGGGTTTTCCCGGATTTCAGGAGGAGGAGCCCAAGGCGCCGGAGCCGCCCGGGAAGGTGGAGGAGGCGCCGCTGAAATCACCAGACGTGTGAGAATTCCCGGGAAAAGCTCAGGAACGGGGCCGGGCTCCTGGGATTGGGAATTCCCTGGGGTTGGAATTCCCTGGATTTGGGAATCCGTGGATTTGGGATTCCCTGGATTTGGAATTCCGGGATTTGGGTTTCCCTGGATTTGGGATTCTGGGATTTGGAATTCCTTAGGATTTGGGATTCTGTGGGATTTGGGATTCCTGGATTTGGAATTCTGTGGGATTTCGTATTCCATGGGATTTGGGATTCCGGGATTTGGGATTCCTGGGGTTGGAATTCCTGGATTTCAGATTCTATGGATTTGGGGTTCTTGGATTTGAGAATTCCTGGATTTGGAATCCCTGGGGTTGGGAATCCCTGGATTTGGGATTCTTTGGGATTTGGGATTCCCTGGATTTGGGATTCCTGGGGTTGGGATTCTGGGATTTGGGAATTCCTGGGATTTGGGAATTCCTGGGATTTGGAATTTTGGGATTTGGAATTCCCTGGATTTGGGATTTCCTGGGATTTGGAATTCCCAACATTCCCAACCCTTTGGAATTCTTTCCCCACAATTCCAGGCGCTTTTCCCACCCTAAAAATTCCTGAATCCCAGAGAAATTCCCAAATCCCAGGGAAATCCCCAAATTCCAAAGAAATTCCCAAATCCTTGGGAAAGGGGTGGATCCCAAATTCTCCCGGAGCTTCCCTGAACTTTTCCCATTTTTCCCAAATCTTTTCCAGGATCCAGGAGAAGAAGGTGGTGAAGATCTCCTCGGACATCTCCCAGATGGAGGTAAAAAAAATTGGGGATTTTTGGGGGATTTTTTGGATTTTGGGGGGATTTTTCTGGATTTTTTTAGGAATTTTGGGGATTTTGTTTATTGTTTTGGATTTTTTTTTGTGTGTGTGAATTTTTCTGGAATTGTGGGGAATTTTTGGGGGGATTTTTTTAGGGAATTTTTGGGGATTCTTTTGGGGGATATTTTTGGGGATTTTTCTTGGACTTTTGGGGATTTTTAGGGGAATTTTCAGGAAATCTGGGGAATTTTTTTTTTTTTATCTTTCAGGATTTTTGGGGTTTTTTTAGAATTTTTTATGGATTTTGGGTTTTTGGGGGGATTTTGTATTATTTTTATGGATTTTAATGGGATTTTTTTGATTTTAATGGGATTTTTAGGGATTCTTTGGGGTTTTGGGGATTTTTTGGGATGTTAATGGGATGTTAATTGGATTTTTTTTTGGATTTTGGGTGATTTTTTGGAATTTGTTGGGATTTTAATGGGATTTGGGATTTTTTGGGATGTTAACGGGAATTTTTGGGATTTGTTGGGATTTTGGGACTTGCCAGCGGATGCAGAAACGAGCCGAGCGCTTCAACGTCCCTGTCAGCCTGGAGAGCAAAAAGGCGGCGAGGGCGGCGCGGTGAGCCCGGAATTCCGGGGGGAAATCGGAAATTCTGGGGGAAATTTGGGGATTTTAGGGGGAAAATTGGGAATTCCGGGGGGAAAATTGGGAGTTTTGGCAAGAAAATTGGGAATTTTGGGGAAAACGTGGGGATTACGGGGGAAAATTCCAGGGAAAATCAGGAATTCTGGGGGGAAATTTGGGAATTTTGGGGGACATTTGTGAATTTTGGATTCTGGGGGCAATTTGGGGGAAAAATTGGGAATTCTGAGGGAAATTTGGGAATTCGGGGGGGGGAATTTGGGAATTACGTGTGTAAATTCAGAGGGAAATTTGGGAATTCTTAGGGGAGTTTGGGAATTTTGGGGGGGATATTTGGGAATTCTGAGGGAATTCCGTCCCTAATTCCCAAAATTCCCGCCCTAATTCCCGTTTTCTTCCTTCCTGCAGCTTCGGCCTGGCCACAATTCCCACGAAAGGTGAGGAGCTGGATTTGGGAATTCTGGGAATTTTGGGAATTCCTGGCATTTCAAATCCCCTTTCCCGAATTTCTGGGAGTGGAAAATTCAGGAATTTGGGCAATTCCTGACGGGAATTTTCTCCTTCCCAGGGCTCGCGGCTGACTCCAAACCCACGGTGAGGGAATTCGGGAATTCCCAGGAATTTGGGGGAATTTGGGTGGAATTCTGGGAGGAAATTTGGGAATTCTGGGAGGAAATTGGGAATTCTGGGAGGAATTCCAGGGGAATTTGGGACCATTCCGGACATTCCCATTCCCAACATTCCCGATCCCATTTTCTGGAAAAGCCTCCGGAATTTTGGGAACTTCCCCCTTTGGAAGCGGATCCCAAATCCCAAAAAATCCCCAAAATTCCCAAATTTCCTCTCCCAGCTGAACCTGGAGAAGCTGAAGGAAAGGGCCCAGAGGTTCGGCCTCAACGTCTCCTCCCTCTCCAGGAAGGTGAGAGCCGGAATTTCGGGAATTTTGGTGATTTCGGGAATTTTGGGAATTTGGGGGTTTTTGGGAATTGGTTTTTTTTTTGAATTTGGGTTTTTGGGAATTGGGGTTTTTTGGGGTTTTGGGGAATTTGGGGAATTTTGGGGTTGAATTTGGGGAATTTTGGTTTCTTCGGGAATTTTGGGGTTTGGGGAATTTTGGGGTTTTTTGGGGAATTTGGGAATTCTGGGAGGAAATTTGGGAATTCTGGGAGGAAATTGGGAATTCTGGGAGGAATTCCAGGGGAATTTGGGACCATTCCGGACATTCCCATTCCCAACATTCCCGATCCCATTTGGGAATTCTGGGGGAGTATCTGAGGGGAATTTTGGAATTCTGTGGGAGAAATTGGGAATTCAGGGGGAAATTCTGGGGAAATTTGGGAATTTGGGGCAATTCCCAATCCCAACGTTCCGAACATTCCTGAAATTCCCAACATTCCCAGAGCGAGGAGGACGAGAAGCTGAAGAAGAGGAAGGAACGGTTCGGGATCGTCACCGGGGCCGGAGCTGCGGACGACTCCGAGGTGGGACCGGAATTCCGGGATTTGGGGCAGGAATTCCCTGGATTTGGGGCAGGAATTCCCAGGAATTGGGCCCGTTTTTCAAGGAATTTTAGGGCTCTTTTTCCATTAATTTCAGGACTGTTATCCCAGGATTTTGGGGCCATTTTCCCAGGAATTCTGGGGATGTTTTCCCTGGAATTCGGGGTCAATTTTCCCAGGACTTTTTGAGCCACTTTTCCAGGAATTTCAGGACTGTTTTCCCCGGAATTTTGGGGCTGTTTTCCCAGGGATTTGGGGCCATTTTTTCCCAGGAATTTGGGGTTTGGAATTCCCTGTGTTTTGGGCCTCATTTCCTTGGAAACCCCCCCCCAAATCCCGGGATTTTCCTGCCCTTTTGGATCGGGAATTTCCCCATTCCCACCCTCCTCCCTTTCCCAGGATTCTCCCCGCGGATTTCTGGGATTTTCCCAATTTTTGGCCTTTCCCAAATCCAGGCAAAGAAGCGGAAAAGGGCGGAAAGGTTCGGGATCGTCTGAGCTGCTCCGGAGCCGCCTCAGGTCAGGATCCGCTGTTCCCGACTTTCCATGGAATTCCCAATTTTCCATGGAATTCCCAACCCTCATCCAGGGAATTCCCCTTTTCCCTCATTCCCGATTTTCCATGGAATTTGGGGATGTTTTTCCAGGGATTTTGGGGTTCTTTTTCCAGGGATTTTGGGGATGTTTTTCCAGGGATTTTGGGGATGTTTTTCCAGGGATTTGGGGGTTCTTTTTCCAGGGCTTTGGGGGCAATTTTCCAGAGATTTTGGGTCTCCTTTTCCAGGGATTTTAGGGCTCTTCTCCCTGGAATTTGGGGTCAGTTTTCCCAGGGATTTGGGACCATTTTCCCAGGGATTTGAGGGGATTTATGGAACAACTCCCACGGGGAATCCCGGCATCCCAATCCCGTGGGATTTTTGGGAATGTCCCGTGGAATCCAAGCAGCAATTCCAGGGATTTCTTGGATTTCCAGGTGGGCATTGCCTGAACCCTTCCCCTGTTGAAGACTTGAGCTGCCAGGATTTGCAATTCCCGGCGGGAATTTCGGGAATTCAGGGCCATTCCCGGAATTCCAGGGCCACTCCCAGCCTGAGATATTCTATTTTTTTGGGAATTTTCCTTTCCCACCCCTCGGGAACCTCAGAAACTCTGGGAATTTTCTGGGATGCTCCTTCCCATCCCGGAAATCCTCAGGATCCGGGCGCATCCCTGGGGCTCCTCCCCCTTTTTTTTCCCCGTTTTTTTCCCGGGTTTTGTATTCCCGGTTTTTTCTATTTTCCCGGTTTTTCCCTCGGAAGGGTCGGGTGCTGCCCCTCGTCCCGCATTTCCCAATAAAACATTTCCCTTTTCCAAGGAAATCCCGTTTTTTTTTTCCCCAGGGGTTTGGATTTGGGGCTGGAATTGTGGGAAAAACCTCTGGAATTCCGGCAATTCCCTCCTTTCCTGGGTCAATCTGAGGTTTCCCAGGAATTCCTGGTGTTAAATCCCAATTTTCCTGCTGTTATCCAGATTTTCCTGAGATTTGCCAGGAATTCCTGGTGTTAAATCCACATTTTCTTGAGATTTTCCAGGAATTCCTGGTGTTAAATCCCGATTTTCCTGAGGTTTCCCAGGAATTCCTGGTGTTAAATCCACATTTTCCGAAGCTTTTCCAGGAATTCCTGCAGTTTTCCTGCTGTTATCCAGATTTCCCAGGAATTCCTGGGGTTAAATCTGGATTTTCCTGAGCTTTTCCAGGAATTCCTGTCCCTCACTGTCCAGGGCGGGTGGATCGAGGCCAAGTCGTGCTCACCGTGCCCATCGCGTTAATTAATGGCGTTAATGAATGGCGTTAATTAACGGCGTTAATGAGTGGTGCTCATTAGTGCCCTGCCGCCCTGGGTGGCCCCAGATGTCCGGGGCAGGGGGAGCGGGGAACCGGGAATGGGAACCGGGAATGGGAACCGGGAATGGGAACTGGGAATGGGAAATGGGAACCGGGAATGGGAACTGGGAATGGGAAATGGGAAAAGGGAACCGGGAACAGGAACCGGGAATGGGAAAAGGGGAACTGGGAATGGGAAACAGGAACGGGAAACGAGAACGGGAACCGGGAATGGGAACCGGGAATGGGAACCGGGAATGGGGAACGGGAATGGGAACTGGGAATGGGAACTGGGAATGGGAAATGGGAACCGGGAATGGGGAACGGGAATGGGAAAAGGGGAACCAGGAATGGGGAACGGGGAATGGGAAATGGGAATGGGAAAAGGGGAACGGGGAATGGGAACGGGAAAAGGAAAAATGGGAAAAGGGAATGAGAACTGGGAACCGGGAATGGGGAGCAGGGAAACAGGAACTGGGAATGGGAAAAGGGGAATGGAAAGGGGAAACGGGGAATGGGAACCAGGAATGAGAACGGTAATGGGAACCATGGGGAACAGGAATGGGGAACAGGAAAAGGGTAAATGGGCGACAGGGAAAGGGGAGCAGGAATAGGAATGTGGAATGGGGAACAGGGAATGGGAAAAGGGGAACAGGAACAGCAACGGGAATGAGAGAGCAGGGCCAGGAACGGGACTGGGAATTGGGAAAGGGGAACGGGAAAAGGGGAAATGGGAACTGGGAATGGGAACGGGAGTGGGAATGGGGCCAGGGCAGCGGAAGAAAAGCGAGCACTGGGTCAGGTCCTCGGAGCGGAGAAACGGGAACCAGAACCCCCCCGGTGCCCCCTGGTATGGCCCTGGCACGGTCCCGGTGCCCCTCGGGCTCAGCCCGGGCTCGCTCCACACCGGGGGTGTCCCCCCGGGGTCACTCCGGGGTCCTGAGCTTGCCCTCGGGGCTCTGGCCAGGCCCCCCTGGCCGGAGGGGACAGGAAAGGGACAGTGGTCACTGCGGTCACTCCGGTCACTGGGGTCACTCCGAGGTGACCACAGCTGCGTGGGGAGGGGCCAGAGAGGCCTCGGGGGTGTCCTGGAGGCTCTGGCCAGAGTGGACACTGGGGACATGGCCAGAGTGGACACTGGGGACACAGCCAGTGGCCAGGGGGCCACCAACCCAGCAGGACCCACTGACCCAGCTGGAGCCACATCCCTGTGTCCGGTCCCTGTGTCCGTCCCTGTGTCCGTCCCTGTGTCCGTCCCTGTGTCCATCCCTGTGTCCTGTCCCTGTGTCCTGTCCCTGTGTCCATCCCTGTGTCCGGTCCCTGTGTCCATCCCTGTGTCCATCCCCGTGTCCATCCCCGTGTCCATCCCCGTGTCCATCCCTGTGTCCGGCCCTTGCTCGGACACTGGGGGGTCACTGCCCGCCCATCCCCTCCTGGTGCCACCCCGGGTTCCCTCCCGTCCCTAATTAGCCGGGGACATTCCCGGCATAGCTGCAGCCCCTAATGAGGCTCCTGCTCGCTCGTAAAATCCCCCTTTAAAATCCCCCATTAAAAATCCCCCATTTGAAATCCCCCTTTAAAATCCCCTTTTACAGCCAGGGGGCTGTGCCAGGACCCCAAATGTCCCCAGCCCATCCCAAATGTCCCCAGCCCTGTCCCAAATGTCCCCATGTCCCCGTGCCCATGTCCTCATGCTTGATGTCCCCAGGGCACTGTCCCCATGTCCCCATACCCGATGTCCTCATGTTACTGTGGTGATGTCCCCGTGGTGATGTTCGCATGCCCAGTGTCCCCATGTCCCCATTCCCGGTGTCCCCAAGGCAGTGTCCCCATGTCCCCATTCCCGGTGTCCCCAAGGCACTGTCCCCATGTCCCCATGTCCCTGTCCCCATACCCGGTGTCCCCATGGCGCTGTCCCCATGTCCCCATTCCCGGTGTCCCCAAGGCACTGTCCCCATGTCCCCATGTCCCTGTCCCCATACCCGGTGTCCCCATGGCACTGTCCCCGTGCCCAATGTTGTCCCCATGCCCTCTGTCCCCAAGGACTCGGGCCCTGCTGGCCTTGTCCCCCTGCCAGCCTGGCACTGTTCGGTGTCCCCTCTGTCCCCCCTGTCTCCCGGGGCTGTCCCCAGTGCCACCCCCAAGGTCCCCAAACCCCTCCCCCGCCCCCGGGAGGTGACAAAGGTGACACAAAGGTGACAATGGGGATATCGCCACCCGCAGAGCGCCGGGGCTGGAGCTGAAACCTCGCAGCTCTCGGATTATTTCTCTTTTTTTTCTTTTTTTAAAAAAGAACTAATTTTAAATTTTTTTTGGAAATTTTTTTTATTCTTTCTTTTTATATTTTTGCTGTTCAAGTGCTGAGTTCGGCCCCGCCCCCCCCTCCCCCGGGACCCCCCCCCGGGACCCCCCGGGTCCCCCCGGAGCGACAGAACGAGGGACAAAAACAACGAACGGACCAACAGAAAAGGAACCTAAGACGTCACGCACAGCCCGAGAGCGGGAAATAATTAGAATAATTAGAATAATTAGAATAATAATATACTCGGGGGGCCGCCACCCCCCCCCCCGCCACCCTCTGCCTGTGGCACCAGTCAGCACCGGGCACTGGGACCAGTCAGAGCCGGGCACTGGGACCAGTTAGAGTTGGGTACTGGGACCAGTTAGAACCGGGTACTGGGACTGGTCAGTCCTGGGCAGTGCCTGGAGCTGGGGGGTTCCAGTGTCCGGTCCTGAACTGGTCCCAGTTCCCACCCTCCCTTCCTGTCCCCTCCAGTGCCACCTGCCCGTGCCAGCCCCGGGTCCCCGCGGGCTTTTTGGGGTGCGGGACCGCGGCTTTTGGGGCTCCCAGTCCCTCCCAGCGGTTCTGGACCTCTCCCGGTGGGGGCAGCGCTGGCCACGGAGGCATCCCCTGCCCCGCTCCGGCCCCGGACCCCCCGGGCACCGACGGGCAGGGCCGGGGGGCGCCGCGACCCCCGACCCCGGATTGGCATCCCCGGCTGGGGGTCACCGCGAGGGGCTGGGGGTCACTGGGGCCAGGCTTGTGCCCCTTTTGGGGGCGCGGGGACCCCTCCCTTCCCTTCCGCCCCCCTCCCCGGCTGTCCCCATCCCCGTTCCCTCGCTGCGGGCCCCGCCGGCGACACCAGGGCGGTGGCACCGGGCGGCGGCACCGGGGGCCCCCTAAGTGCTGCGGCGGCAGGAGGGGGGGCCCGGGGGAGCCGCGTTCCTCCCCCCGGGGCCGCCCCGGCCCCGTGAGCGCTCCGGGGCTCCGCGGGGCTGCGGCGGAGCCGGCGACAAGTGCTAAAGATGCCGAGAGGCCCCGGCCCGTGAGTCCCCCTAAGTGCTGCTCCGCCCGGAGCCCCCCGGGCCGGGGCCGCGTCCCCCCGCGGCCCCCTGGGGATAAGTGCTGGGCCCGGGGGCCGCGGGGGCCGCGGGGGCTTCTCCCCCTTCCCGGAGCCTCCTCCGGCCGCGGCCGCTCCGGCGCCGGGGCCGCGCCCCGCCCGCATCGCTCGGGGCCGGGAGGAACCGCGGGAGCCGCGGCGGAGCCTGGGGAGACGCGGGGGGTTCGTTCTCACGTGAAACAAACACAAACAACAGGGGAAAAAAAAAAAGAAAAAAAATAAAAACAAAACCCAAACCCTCCGAGGGCAGCGGGAGGCGAATGTGCGGCGTAAGCGGAATTTCAGCCCCAGCCGGAGCCTCCCAACAATTCTGGTGTCGCCTCCGGGTGACCCCCGGGCCGCCGGACCGCCCTCACCCCCCGGGAAAGCGCCGGGGCCCCGGGGCCGGTGCCAGGGCTGCATCCAAAGCCCGGGCGGAGGCTCCGGCCCCTGCGGCCGCCCTTGCCCGGGGGTCCCGGGGCTCTCCGGGCCGGAGCGGCCCCTCCGGAGCCGGTCCCGGCTGCGAGGGGAGGGAGCGGGGCGAGCGCCGGCCGGGAGGGCGATTAATAAATAAATAAATTAAAGAAGGGAGGCGCTTTCCTCCCGGTCCCGGGGGTCCCGCGGCCGGACCTCGCTGCGGCCGCGGGGACGGGGTCACCCCGCCTTGGGTGCCACCAGCGGTGCCACCAGCGGTGTTCCCGGCGCTGCTCCAGGAGCACGGGGAGACGCGGGGTGCGCTCGCTCTTCCTCCTCGTCCTCCTCCTCTTCCTCCTGCTGCTGCTCTCCCCGCTGGGCTGGCCCGGGGGAGCCGCCAGCCGGGGCCGTGTCCCCGCGGTGTCCCCGTGTCGCCACCGCGGCCCGGGGGTCCCGGCGCCCCCCCGTCCCCCCCTTTCCCTTCTCCGTCCGCTCGCTTTTATTGCACAATGCGCGTGGGATCGCGGGGTCGCTGCTCCGTGGGATTCTCCTCCTCTCTCTCTCTCCTCCGCCGTCCAAACCGATTTCAACGCTTGGCCTTTGTCGCTTTTCGCTTCCCGCCCCGCCCCGAACCGACAACAAAACCAGAAAGAAAAAAAAACAAAAAAAAAAAGCGGCAAAAAAGAGGAGGCCGCGGGGGGCAGGGGGGGCTCGCTCGGAGGGGAGGCAGGCAGGGGGAGGAAGGAGGGCAGGCGGGGCGGCTCTAGGAGCAGCCGCAGCGATCCACCACCATGCCGGGGATCTTGCCGTAGATGATCTGCTGCTTGTCGTTGAAGTAGAGCATGTTGATGGGGGACATCTTGGTGGGCGTGCAGCAGGGCCCGGCCGAGCCGCGGGGGTTGGCCTGCTGCACCAGGTGCGTGTGCGGGTACTTCTGCATGAACATGTACTCGCACTGGCCCGAGCAGTAGTTGGCCTTGTAGCGCTTGGGGGCGATGATCCAGTCCCAGCCGAACGCCTCGAAGTCCACGGTCAGCGGGTAGCGGCAGCAGCGCGACTCCGCCGAGTGCTCGTCGCAGTCCAGCCCCAGGTTCCGCCGCGAGCGCTTGTTGTTCTCCAGCACCCGCAGCTCCATGAAGGGGTGCTGGGGACCGGGACGGGGACAGGGATGGGGACAGGAACAGGGTCAGGGGACAGGGACAGGGATGGGGACAGGGACAGGGACAGGGACAGGAGGGGACAGGGACATTAGGGACAGGGGACAGGGACAGGGACAGGGACAGCAGGAGGGGACAGGGAGAGGGACAGCAAGAGAGGACAGGGACAGGGACAGGGAGAGGGGACAGGGACAGGGACAGTGGGGAGGGGACAGGGACAGGGATGGCCGAGAGAGGACAGGGGGCACAGGGATGAGGGGACACGGGAGACAGGGACAGCAGGGACAGGACAGGGACAGGACAGGGACAGGACAGGGACAGCAGGGAGGGGACACGGGACAATGGTGGGAGGATACAGGACAGCAGGGAGGGGACACAGGACAGTGACAAAGGGACAGTGGTGAGGGGGCGGTGACATGTCCTGGAGGTGTCACCAGCCCCACGAGAGTGTCACTGTCCCCACGGAGCTGTCACTTGTCACCCGTGACCTGTGACCCCCACCCTAAACTGCCACCAGCCCCCCGGAACTGTCCCTGTCCCTCAGACCTGCGATCCCCCAGGCTGCCACCACCCCTCGGAGCTGGCACCGTCCCCGAGCCCCGTCCCAGCACCCACCCAGTGCCCCTTGGGGACACCCCAGACCCCCTCGAGGACACCCCAGACCCCCTCGGGGACACCCCAAACCCCCATTCTCGGGGCAGTGCCACCCACCAGCCCCTCGGCGCCGGGCCCCAGCGAGGTGACGGCCAGGTCGTTGCCGTTGGGGTCGAAGGCGTTGATCTCGATGCCCCAGTTATTGTGGGGCTGCTTGAACCAGTTCTGCAGGACGTGCTTGAAGTCGATGCTCTGCCAGTGGCCGGCGCGGGAGTTGAGCTCGATTTTCAGCGAGCGGATGCGGATGTGGCGGCTGCCCTGCTCCGTGACGGGCTTG
This sequence comes from Taeniopygia guttata, assembly GCF_048771995.1. Classification (NCBI taxonomy): domain Eukaryota; kingdom Metazoa; phylum Chordata; class Aves; order Passeriformes; family Estrildidae; genus Taeniopygia; species Taeniopygia guttata. The sequence goes on from NC_133054.1 coordinate 5,447,464, forward strand.
AGGCGCAGGATCTGCAGGTAGACGGTGGCGGTGTGCTGCACCGGCCGCAGGTACACCCAGAGCTGCGCCTTCACCACCTTGGTGAACATGACCTTGGGGCTGAAGTTGAAGAAGCAGCAGTGCGGGCTGCCCTCGATCTGCACCGCCGGGTCCGCTGCGGGGCGAGGGACGGGAGAGAGGGGTCAGGCTGGGCCTGGGGAGCCTCGCTGGGACCCCCCGGCCCCGCTCCGGGACCCCCGGCCCTGCACCGGGATCCCCGAGCCGTGATCCGGGACCCCCGAGAGGCACCAAGGGACTCCCCTGGCCCCGCACCGGGACCCCCGAGAGGCACCGAGGGACCCCCCAGCCCCGCACCAGGACCCCCGAGAGGCACCGAGGGACTCCCAGCCCCACACCGGGACCCCCGGCCCCACACTGGGATGCCCAAGAGTCACTGAAGGACCCTCAATGGGATCCCCCAGACCCTCTCTGAGACCCCCCAGCCCCACTCGGGGACCCCCAGCCCCACTCAGGAACCCAGGACCCTCTCTGAGACCCCCCCCCCAGCCCCATGCTGGGACCCCTCAGGCCCTGTGACGGGACCCCTGAGCCTCCCTCCAGGACCCGAGCCCCTCCCTGGGACCCCCCAGCCCCCTGCCAGGACCCCCGAGCTCCTCTCTGGAATTCCCAGCCCCACTCAGAGACCCCCGAACCCCAAATGGGGATCCCCGAGCCTCATTCTGGAATCCCCAGACCCACACTGGGACCCCCGAGCCGCACTCTGGGATCCCCGAACCGCACTCTGGGACCCCCCCCGCTCCTCTCCATGGCCCTCCCACCCCTTGGGACCCCCGAGCCGCCCTCCGGGGCCGCCCCGGCCCCACTGCGGGACCCCCGAGCCACTCGGGGGTGAAGGTCGGGGCAGAGCCTGGCCTGGGGTTCGCCCGCTCGGGGGTCCCCGCTCGCCCCCTGCCCCGCGGCCCTGGGGGGCTCAGGAGCAGCCCGGAGCGAGCCCCCCACGGGGGGGGGTCCCGGCCTGCGTGGGGCGGGGGGCTCCGGGCCCGCGGCACCTGCTCGGGGCCGCCCCTTCCTCCCCGGGGATGCGCCGGGTGCGGGTCCGCATCTCCCACCCCCCACACCCCCCACAGCTCTCGGGGGGCTCCCGCAGCCCCCCAAACCCGGGAGGTGACCAAACCCAGCGCCACCAGCGGCGGGGCGGTGACAGCCCCGATCAGCCCCGGGCTCCGGGGGTCTCCCCGCCGCCCCCCGGCCCGGCCCCACATCTGGGTCGAATTGAGCGGGGAATTCGCCCCCCGCCCCCGGCCCGCCCCGGTCAGGTTTAATCGCGCCCAGCTGCGGCGCGGGGCCATTTGCTGCGCGGGGGTCACGACACCGGCAATGTCGCCGAATGTCGCCGAATGTCGCCTCCCCTCGCCGACCCTTCCCCGCCGCTCGCAAATGGGGCTGGGGGCGGCGGGGACCCCCCACTCAACCCCCCCCACGCTGCTCAGAGCCACGAGAGACCCCCCACCCCCCCACCCCAGCTCGGCGGGGGCTTTGTCACTTTGTCACTTTTTGTCACTTTTTGTCACTTTTTTGTCACCGGGGCTGAGGTGGCACCGGCGCGGGGGGGGTGGGGGGCGGCAACGGGGCCGGTGGGTCCCGGTGGGAAGTGGGGGGGACTTGGGGGGCTGCAGGTGCCACCGTGGCGCCACCAAACCCCTCCTTGGGGACAGCGGGGACATCGCTGTCCCCCCCCCCATCCCGCGGGCCATCCCGGGCGGGGGGGGGGGACATCGGGCGCGGCGGTGATGAGTGGGGGGGTCCCGCGGGGGGGCCGCGCCCCCGCTGGCCGCGGTGCCAGGATGCTCGTCCGGTCGCTGTGGCAACGGGGGATAAAGGTTACCGGGACACCGGGCACAGCTGGGCCCGTGCCGGGCGGGGGGCGGCCCCCGGACCCCCCCCCCCACCGCTCTTTGTTCCGCATTCGGGGCCCCCCGCTCCGAGCCCCCCACCCCCTCCCCGAGGGGTCGGCGCTGTCCCCCCGGTCCTGGTGTCGCCCCCTCCTCGTGTCGCGCTGACCTTGAGCGGCTCCCCCCGGACCCCCCCCACCCCCCGCGGGTCGCGGGGGTCACGGGAAGCCCCTCGGGGTGTGTGTGTGGGGGGGTTTAGGAGCCAATTTAACCCTCTCGGCTCCTCCCCGCAGCTCGGGGCCCCCACCCGGGAGGGGTCTCGGGGGGCGGGGGGCGGGGGGAACCCGAGAGTTTTATGGCTCCGCTGCGCCCATAAAGCGCCTTCCCCTCCTTCTGTTCAGGAGCCATAAAAACCCCGCAACCCCCGGGGGGGGCGAGCCGAGAGAGGGGAAAAAATAAAAATCAAAATAAAAATCAAAATAATAACGGAGCGGAGCCCCCCCCCTCCCCTCCCCGGGGCGCATCCGGGCCCGTGGGACCCCCCAGCCGGGGGGGGGTTCGGTGTTTTATTTTGGGGGAGCCCCCGAGCTGTGAAAGGGGCGGGGAGGGGGGGCCCCCGAGAGGAAAACCCCAGCGTGTCGTCAATTTTATGGGTAATAAAATTTCAAAGCCGCCCGAGCGCATTTAATGCCTGGGAAGGAAATTCGGGGAGGGGGTGGCAGCGCCTCACACCTCCCTCCCTTCCGCTCCCCCTCGCCCCCCGCCCCCCCGGGGGTCCCGCGCCGGGAGCAGGTGGAGAAATCCCGGGGGAAACTGAGGCAGGGGAGGGGCAGAGCCCAGCCCGGCCCGGCCAAGTGCCCGTGTCCCCTCCCGGAGCCCTGGCTGCGCTGGCCTGTCCCCAGCACGGCCTGAAGTCACCCCGATGTCACCCTGATGTCACCCCGATGTCACCCTGTCACCCCAATGTCACCCTGATGTCACCCCAATGTCACCCTGTCACCTTACTGTCACCCTGATGTGGCCTTGCTGTCACCCTGGTGTCACCCTGTTTTTCACCTTCCATCACCTGGCCTCATGTCACCCCAATGTCACCCTGCTGTCACCCTGATGTTGTCCTGTTTGTCACCCCAATGTCACCCTGCTGTCACCCTGTTTGTCACCCCAATGTCATCCTGCTGTCACCTGCTGTCACCCTGATGTCGTCCTGTTTGTCACCCTGCTGTGGCCTTGCTGTCACCCTGTTGTTACCCTTCTGTCACCCCGCCACGTGCCCCATGCCCCGCGAGGTCACCGTGCCACCTGCCCCGTGCCCCCAGTCCGCTCCCAGTCCCGGTGCCAGCTCCCAGTGCCAGCTCCCAGTGCCACTGCAGAGCCATGCCAGTGCCTGGTGACAGTCCCCAGTCCCTAGTCCCAGTCTGAGCTCCCAGTCCCGGTCCCAGTCCCAGTCTGAGCTCCCAGTCCCCAGTCCCAGTATCAGTCCCAGCTCCCAGTCCCGGTCCCAGTCCCAGTCTGAGCTCCCAGGCCTAGTCCCAGTCCCAATCCCATCTTCTGGTCCCAATCTCAGCTCCCCGTCCCACTCCCAGTTCCCAGTTTCAGTTCCCAGTTTAAATCCCCAGTCTCAGTCCCCAGTCCCATTCCAGTCTGAGCTCCCAGTCCCCAGTGCCCATCTCAGTTCCCAGTCTCGGTCCCAGTCCCCAGTTCCCAGTCCCCAGTCCCAGTCCCAGTCCCAGTCCCAGCTCCCAGTTCCAGTTTCAGTCCCAGGTTGCAGCTCGTGGTCCCAGTCTCAGCTCCCCATCCCAATTTCCAGTCTCAGTTCCCAGTCCCCAATTCCAGTCTGATCTCCCAGTGCCCAGTGCCCTGTCTCGGTTCCCAGTCCCAGTCTCAGCTCCCAGTTTCAGTCCCCAGCCTTAGTTCCCAGTCCCCAGTTCCAGTCCAAGCTCCCAGTCCCAATCCCAGTCCCCAGTCCCAGTTCCTGGTCCCAGCACCCAGGCCCAGGTCCCAGTCCCAGCTCCCAGTGCCCAGTGCAGCTCCCAGTGCAGCTCCCAGTGCCAGCTCCCAGTCCTGTGTCTCCAGTCCCAGTTCCCAGCTCTCAGAACCAGCTCCCAGTCCTGTGTCCCCTGTCCCCAGTCCCAGCTCCCAGTCCCCAGTCACCAGTCCCAGTTCCCAGTCCCAGTCCCCGGTGTCAGCTCCCAGTGCCACCTCCCAGTCCCCAGTGCCAGCTCCCAGTAACAGCTCCCAGCACTCAGGACCAGTCCCCAGTCCCAGCTCCCAGTTCCTGTCCCCAGCTCCCAGTGCCACCTCCCAGTCCCCAGTGCCACCTCCCAGTCCCCAGTGCCAGCTCCTGCTCCCCAGCACGGGGCCCCTCTCCCAGTCCCCTCTCCTGGTGCCCGGTGCTCTGTCCCCTTGTCCCCTCTCTGTCCCCTCGTTGTCCCCTCAATGTCCCCTCGTTGTCCCCTCTCTGTCCCCCCTCTATCCCCTCTCTGTCCCCTCTCTGTCCCCTCACTGTCCCCTCTCTGTCCCCCCGTCCCCGCACACGGACCGTCCCCGCGGGACCCGCACAGACCGGGGGTGGGGGGGGAGCACCAGAAGGACCCGAGGAGGGCTCAGGGACCCCCGGAGGCCCTCGGGGACCCCCGGGAGGGGCTCAGGGACCCCGGGGGGAGGTGGTGGCGGGGGGGGGCTCAGGGAGGACATCGGTACCGAGCGGGGAGGGCAGCGGGGGAGCGGGAGGGGACCCGAGGAGGGGCGGGGGGGGACCCGCGGCGGGGCTGGGGGGCCGGGGCGGGGGTGGGGGGAGTCCTGCGGCGAAGTTTGCAGCGGAACAAAGGGCGGCACTGACTTTCCTGGGCCATGCTGATGACGGTCTCGGTGGTGGCGTGGTACTCGTCCTCCTCCAGGTACTCGTCGTGCTGCAGCGAGTCCCCCTGGAAGTCGTGGAGGTCCAGGAGCTGCTGGAGCGGGGGGGCCTTGGGCAGCAGCTGCTTCACCACCTCCCGGGTGATGTTGGGCGCTTCCTTCAGCCGCAGCTTGCTCAGGATCTGCGACTTGATGCTCTCCAGCCGCAGCTCTTTGCTCTGCCGCCGCCACAGGCACACGGGGCAGGCGGGCTCGGGGGCGGGGGGCTGCTCCACCGACCCCCCCCCAGCCACCGCGGCCACCAGCGAGCCCAGCAGCCAGCACAGCGGGGCCATGCCGGGGGGGGACAGCAAAAAATGCATCGGGGGGAGAAGGGGGGATTAAAAAAAAATAAATTAAAAAAAAAAACCAACAAAAAGAGAAAAAAAAAACAGAAACAAGAGGGAGGGGAAAAAAATAATAATAAAAAAAAATAAAATAAGCAAACCCTTCCCCACCGGGCCGCCCCCCCGCCCCGCTTCCACCGCAGCGCGCAAGGGGGGGGAAGGCGGTAACGGCGGCGGGGGCGGGGAAGCGGGGACCCCGGGGGGGGCCGAAGGGGGGGGGGGGATGAAAAAAAGCGGCGGTAGCGGCGGCCCCGGGGTTTTATACCCCAAGAGAAGTGTGTCGTCAGCGGCCTTGATTGGCTGCGGGCGCACAAAAGAGGTTCTGGCAGGGGCTTGGCACCAGCCGCCGCCGGCCCCCCGAGCCCCGGGAACGGCCCCGCCGCCGCCCGGTGCGCTCGGGCACCCCCGCCCGCCCCTCGGCTCGGGGGGGCCCGGGGGGCGGCGCGGCCCGGCCGCGGCTCCCGGCAAGTGCGGCGGGATGGATGCGCGTCCCGGCAAGTGCGGCCGCCCCCCGGACCCCCCCGGCAGCCCCGGAGCCCCCCCGGCCCCGCTCGGTGCCGGCCCCGCTGGAACCGGGCACCGGCGGGTTCCGCCAGCCGCGGCTTCCAGCAGCGACCGGCACCGGCGGATCCCGTCTCGGGGGTGCCTCCCGGCACTTGGGGGGCTCGGGGACCCCCGGGGGGGGCTGGAACTCGGGGTACGGGGGTGAAGCTGCCCGCGCTGGAGCATCCTGGCACCGGGAAGTGCTGCCGGGGCATCGCTCCGGGAGGGACAAGGACATCCCGGCACGGCTTGGGGGGCACCGGGACCCCCGGGGGTCACGGGGGTCCCGGCCCCAAAGCGGGGGCGATTTTGGGGGGGGGGGGGACACAGGGGGAGCCCGCCCACCCCGCACCGGCACCGGGCAGCGCTTCCAGGAGGAGCCAGGGGAGGAAGGAGGGAACCCCGGTGCTGAGATCACCGTGGGGACCCCCCGGGTGACCGGGGACCCCCGCCCCCCTTTTTCCCGGTGCCCGCCCCATCAGAACCATGGAGAGGGGAAGACCCGCCGGGGATGCACCGGCGGGCGGGGGGGCTCGGGAGGGGGACACGGCCCTGGGGGGGTCCCGGTGGGTTTTTGGTGGGGGGGGCAGCGGCTCCGTTGCCCCCCGGTCCCGGGGGGGATCGGTGCCGGTACCGCAGCACCGGGGGCAGCGCTCCCCCGCGCGGCGGGGGCGTTTTGGGGACACGGGACACGCGACAGGCGACACGGGACCCCCGTCACCGCCACCGAGCGTCCCCCGCCGCCGCCGCGGTGTCACCGGTGCCGCCGCCCGGGGGGCGGGGAGGGGAGGGGGTCGCCCCCCGCTTTGTCCCCTCCCCGCCGGTGCCGCGACCCCCCCGGTGTCCCCGCACTCCGGCGGGACCCCGGGCCCGCGGGGCCGCGGCAGCGAGCGGGTTAAGCGCGGCCGTGACGCGGCCCGGTCCCCGCCCACGGGCGGCCCGCAGGAGCTGTCAGCGGCCCCGGTAACGGCGGCGCGGGCGGGGGGCGGCCCCGGGGGTCCCCGAGGTGTCCCCGGGGGTGGGGACGGGCTCTGGGGGGGGGTCTCCGGTGCGGGGATGGCGGGGGAGGGGAAATTTGGGGTCGTTCCGGGATCGTTCCGGGGGAGCCACATCACCCCGCGCCTCCCGGGGGACAGCGGGGACCCCCCCGGGCCGAACCCTTCCCGTCCCCGCGGGACAGAGCCACCCCCACGCAGGGACACCTTGGGGACAGCCTTGGGGACAGCCCCGCGTCCCCACGGCCACCCCCGTGGCCGCCTTTGTGTCCCCGCGTCCCCACATCCACACGGCCGCGTCCCGCGTGTCCCCGTGTCCCCCCCGTCCCCGTGTCCCCGTGTCCCCACAGCCCCGTGTCACCCTGTCCCCACGTCCCCACACTCCCGTGTTCTCCTGTCACCCCTGGCTCCAGTTATGTCACCCTGTCCCCATGTCCTCACATCCCCATGTCCCCAAATCCCCACATCCCAGTGTCCCCACACCCTGATGTCCCTCTCTCCCCCTGTCCCCACATCCTAATGTCCTTCTGTCCCCACACCCCAATGTCCCCAAATCCCCACACCCCAATGTCCCCAAATCCCCACCCCCAATGTCCCCTGTCCCAAATGTCCCCCCGTCCCCACCCGCCAATGTCCCCCTGTCCCCTGTGCCCCATCCCCATTCGGGATCGCTCCGGCTCCTTTCCCAGCGCATCGCTGACCCCGCGGCTGCCCCTGCCAGGTGTCGGTGTCGCGGTGTCGCTGTCGCTGTCGGTGTCGCTGCCGCTGTCGCCGGCGGTGCCGCGGGCATGGCGGGGCTGCTGCCGGCGCTGGTGGCGGTGTCGCAGAAGGCGGCGGAGGTGGCGCGGCTGTGCCGGGCGGAGGAGCCGCTGCTCCGCCTGCGGCCGGCCGAGAAGTCGGGCCCGGAGCGCAACGCCCGCTTCCAGCGCGACTTCAAAACGCTGGCGGACGTCCTGATCCAGGAGCTGATCAAGCACGACCTGGGGACACAGGTGGGGACAGCCCGGGGGTGGCCCAGCTGGGGCTGGCACCCCTCGGCCTCCCCTGAGCCCCCCGGTGTCCCCCCAGTTCCCCGAGCTGCGGGGGCACATCCACGGGGAGGAGTCCAGTGAGTTCAGGGACGCGCAGGGTGAGTGGGGACAGCGGGACAGGGGGACAGTGGGGACAGTGGGGGGACAGAGGGGACAGAGGGCCCTGTGCCATGGCCCTGGCAGGTGGCACAGTGACAGTGCAGGTCCGTGCCACCCCGGGTGTCCCTGTGCCATGTCCCTGTGTCATTTGGGGTCCCGGCAGGTGGCACGGTGACAGTGCGGGTCTGTGCCACCCCGGGGGACACGGTGGCCCTGCTGCTGGCCGTGCTGGGCCCCGAGCAGACGAGGGCAGCCGAGCTGCTGGCAGAGGCCGTGCACCGGGAGGTGACACTTGGGGACACGGATCTGGATGGCATCGACCCCGGAGTGTCCCCAGGGGACCTGGGAATCTGGATAGACCCCATTGGTGAGGGGCGTGGGGGGGGGGACGGGGACGGGCACAGGGAGGGGATGGGGAGGGGACAGGGATGGGGACAAGGATGGGAACAGGATGGGATAGACGGGATAGAGGGGATAGAAACAGGGACAGGGATGGGGACAGGAATGGGGACAGGGATGGGACAGGGACGGGGACGGGGATGGGACAGGGATGGGACAGGGAATGTTGTGGGGTGGGGATGGGGATGGGGACGGGGACAGGATGGGATGGGGACAGTGCCAGGGATGGGAACAGGGAGGGGACAGGGATGAGGACAGGACAGGATGGGATAGAGGGGATTGAAGGGATAGAAACAGGAGAAGGGACAGGATGGGGACAGGGAATGTTGTGGGGTGGGATGGGGATGGGGACAGGGACAGGATGGAGACAGGGCCAGGGACAGGATGGGATGGGGACAGGGACAGGGCCATGGCTGGCACCCCGCTGACCCCCTGGCACCCCCCAGACTCCACCAACGAGTTCATCGGGGGGCGCGAGGACGTGGCCCCCATCGATGGCATCGCACCCGAGGGGCTGTGCTCGGCCCTGGTGCTCGTGGGGGCCTTCGACCGCCACAGTGGGGTCCCAGTGCTGGGGGTCATCAACGAGCCCTTCTTCCAGAGGGACCCCCAGACCCACAGGTACCCCCGGAGCCCGCACCCCGAGACCCCTGACAGCCCTGACCCTGCCCCGGGGTCCCTGTCACCCCTGATCCCGGGGTCCCAATTCTCCCATCCTGGGGTCCCTGTCCCCGTTTGACCCTCCCATCCCGGGGTCCCAATTCCCCCCATCTCGGGATCTGAATTTTCTCCATCCCAGGGTCTCTGTCCCCCAATTTCCCCCATCCCAGGGTCCCCACCGCGGTGTCCCCCACCCCATCTCAGGTGTCCTCCGTCCCCACAGGTGGCAGGGTCGCTACCACTGGGGGGTGGCCCACAGCGACACGCGGCTGTGCTCGCTGTCCCCTCCGGTCCCGGGGTCCCAAATTTCCCCATATCGGGGTCCCCATTTCCCCCATCCCAGGGTTCCCAATTTCCCCACCCCGGGGTCCCTGTCCCCCCAATCTCAGGTGTCCCCCCTGTCCCCTCTGTCCCTGCAGGTGGCAGGGTCGCTACCACTGGGGGGTGGCCCACGGCGACACGCGGCTGTGCTCGCTGTCCCCGCCGCTCCCGCGGCCGCGGCCCCGCGTGGTGCTGAGCCGGGCCGAGTCGGAGGCGGTGCGGGGGGCTCTGGGCTCCCTGGGCGGGGGTCCCCCGCTGCTGGCGGCCGGGGCGGGGTACAAGCTGCTCTGCGTGGCGCTGGGGCTGGCGGACGCCTTCGTGCTGTCGCTGCCCACCACCTTCGCCTGGGACTCGTGCGCGCCCCACGCCATCCTGCGGGCCCTGGGCGGCGGCGTGGTGGCCTTGGAGGGGGCGCTGCGGGCACGGCGGGCGGGGGGCACCGGGGAGCCCCCCGAGCTGCGCTACCACCGGCCCGAACCGGGCCGGGCCGGGCCCCAGCGTTGGGCCAACCGCGGGGGGCTCGTGGCCTTCGTGCACCCCCCGCACCTGCGGGCCGTGCTGGCCGCGCTGGGCGAGCTGGGCGAGCTGGGAGAGCTGCCGGGCTGCTGACACGGGGCGGGGGGATTTGGGGGGATCTGGGGGGCTGGGACCCCGGGGAGGGGGGATTTGGGGGGCTGAGACCCCGGGGAGGGGGAATTTGGGGGCCTCGCATCCCGGGGAGGAGGGATTTGGGGGGCTGGGATCCCGGTGAGGGGGAATTTGGGGGGCTGGGACCCCGGGATGGGGGATTTGGGGGCATTTGGGGGAATTTGGGTGGATTTGGGGGGCTGGGACCCCGGGGAGGAGGGATTTGGGGGGCTGGGACCACGAGGAGGGGGGGATTTGGGGGGATTTGGGGGGTTGAGACCCCGGTGAGGGGGGATTTGGGGGGCTGGGACCCCGAGTGTGAGGCACAGTGGGGCCAGGACCCCGGGTGTGGGGTCAGAGGTTACAGGGTCCCCAAGTTTGGGGTCGGGGGGATTTGGGACCCCGAGTTTGGGGTCGGGGGGATCTGGGACCCCGAGTTTGGGGTCGGGGGGATTTGGGACCCCGAGTTTGGGGTCGGGGGGATCTGGGACCCCGAGTTTGGGGTCGGGGGGATTTGGGACCCCGAGTTTGGGGTCGGGGGGATCTGGGGCCCCGGTGCGAGCTCAGAGTCCCGAGTTCCCGGTGTCCCCTCGGTGTCCCCAAATGTCCCCAAATGCCCCCCAATAAAGCATCCCTCGCAGCCGCTCGTGTTTCGGGGGTCCCGGGGCGGTGCCGGTGCCGGTCCCGGGGCGGTGCCGGTGCCGGTGCCGGTGCCGGTGCCGGTGCCGGTGCCGGTGCCGGTGCCGGTTCCGGGGCAGTCCCGCTGCTGGGGCGGTCCCGGGGCGGTCCCGGGGCTCTCTCGGCTCGCCCCCGTCACATGATCCGGAGCCCTCGGGAAGGGCGGCGGTGAGCGGGACCGGGAGCGCCGGGAGCGGGTGGGGAACGGCACCGGGACCAGGGGGAACGGGGGGGAAACGGTACCGGGACCGCGGGGAGTGGGGGAAAGTGGTACCGGGACCAGGGGGGGAACGGCACCGGGACGGGGGGACCGGGGGGGAAACGTGGGGACCCGGGAGGGGAAATGGTACCGGGACCGCGGGGAGTGGGGAGGGACCAGTACCGGGACCACCGGGAACCGGAGGGGGAGCGGGGCAGGGGGAGAGCAGCCCGGGAACTTCGGGAGCACCGGGACCGGGAGATGAAGCAGCACCAGAACCGAGACCGGGATCTGGGAGGGAGCGGCACCGGGACCGGCGGGAGTGAGGGAGCGGCACCGGGAGCAGCACCGGGCCCGGCCCGGCGGTTCCCCGGTGGCGGGGCTCGGTACCGGCCGCGGGGCCGGGCCCGGTGCCGGTGCTGAGCGGCGGCTCCCGCAGCACGGCGGGGCCATGGCGGTCGAGGGGGGGATGAAGTGCGTGAAGTTCTTGGTTTTCTTCTTCAGCTTCGTCTTCTGGGTGAGTCCGGGGGGCACCGGGAGGGGGGCCGCTGCCGGTAGAACCGGGCGGATCCTCCCCGGAGCCCCGGGTTTGGGGGCCCCGGTGCTGGGGGAGGGGGGGATGTGTTGTCGCCGTGGGTGAAGCCACATCCTGTCCCTGTCCCGGGGGGGGGGACACGGGGGGACCCCAAGGACCGGGGGGGACCGGGGGGAGCCCCGGGAGAGGCGGGAGGCGGCTTTGGGGAAGTTGGGGTGAGGAAAGAGCGGCGGGAGCCAACGGCCGGAGCGGGCGGGGGGACACCGGGGGGGGACACCGGGGGGGACACCGGGGGGGGACACCGGGGGGGGACACCGGGGGGGACACCGGGGGGGGGACACCGGGGGACACCGGGGGGGTCACCGGGGGAGACACCGGGGGGGGGGACACCGGGGGACACCGGGGGGGTCACGGGGCCCCTTCCCGTCCCCCCACGTCGCCGCCCCGGCGCCACCGGGCTGAGTCACCCCTCGAGTACCGGGCGGGGGACACCCGGTGACACGGCGGGACACGGTGCCAACCCCCCCGCGCCCCCCCCGCGCGTGTTTGTGCAGCCGAGCCCACGCCCCGCGGGCACAGCGGGCACGGGAGGGGGCTGGGGTGGGGGTCCCGGTGGGGTGAACCCCCCCCGGAATCCACCGGGACCCCCGGGAGGGGTGGGGGGCGGCCCCCCCCGCGCACACGCGTGGCCGGAAGGGCCGAACTTCCTGCGCTTCCCGCTGCGGCCGCTGCCCCTCCCGTGTCCACCCGTGACACCCCCGTGTCCCCTCCCCCCATGTCCCCTCCGTGTCCCCCCCGTGACACCCCCGTGTCCCCTCCCACCGTGTCCCCTCCGTGTCCCCCCCCCGTGTCCCCGTGGCAGCGATATTTGGGGAGGGGGTTTGCAGGGTAATTTGGAGAGGGGGCTTGCAGGGTAATTTGGGGAGGGAGCCGGGCCGGGGGGCTGTGCAGCGATATTTGGGGAGGGGGTTTGCAGGGTAATTGGGGAGGGGGTTTGCAGGGTAATTTGGGGAGGGGGCCGTCCCGGGCCCCGTCCCACCCTCGCCCCCTCCCCAGCTCTGCGGCGCCGCGCTGGTGGCCGTCGGTTGCTCGGCGCTGCTGGGGCCGGGCCGGGCCCCGCTGGTCCCGGGGGGCGGCGCGGGCTGGAGCCCCGCGGCCGTGCTGGGGCTGGGGGTCCTCATCTTCCTCACCGCCTTCCTCGGCTGCTGCGGCGCCTGGCGGGAGAGCCACTGCATGGTCACCACGGTGAGGGGGGGCGCCGGGACCACCCCGGGACCACCCAAAAAACCCCACCCGGGAACCCCGCTGGGACCACCCCGGGACCCCCACTGGGAAACCCCCGGGAAACCTCCAGAAAACCCTCGGGACCCCCCGGGACACCCCCAAACCCCCTCTGTGACCACCCCTAGACCCCCATAAACCTCCTTTGTGCCCCCCCAAACCTCACTGTAAGCCCCCCAAACCCCCTCTGTGCCCTCCCCAGACCCCCCAAACCCCCTCTGTGCCCCCCCAAACCCCCTCTGTGCCCCCCCAAACCCCCTCTATGACTCCCCCAGGCCCCCCTAAACCCCCTCTAAGACCCCCCCAGACCCCCAAACCGCCACTATGACCCCCCCAAATCCCCTCTATGACCCCCCAGACCCCCCCCAAACCCCCTCTATGACCCCCACAGACCCCCTAAACCGCCACTATGACCCCCCCAAACCCCCTCTATGACCCCCCAGACCCCCAAATCCCCTCTATGACCCCCAGACCCCCCCAAAGCCCCCCTGACCCCCCCGTGCCCCCCCAGTTTGCCGTCCTGCTCAGCCTCATCTTCCTGGTGCAACTGGCCGCCGCTGTCACCGGCTACGTCTTCAGGCACAAGGTGGGGGTCCTACCCCCCTGTACGCCCCCCCCGGGGGTCCCCACCCCTCTGTGCCCCCCCGGGGGTCCCGAGCCCCCCGTGACCCCCCCGGTGCCTCCCCAGGTACACGGGCTGGTGGAGGAGGGGCTGTGGCGGGCGCTGAGGAGCTACGAGGAGGACGCGGCGCTCAGAGCCACCCTGGACAGCTTCCAGCAGGAGGTGAGCACCCCGAATTTGGGGAGGGGGCTGCTGCTGGACCCCCCCCGGCATTGCTGACCCCTCTGCGTGCCAGCTGTCCTGCTGCGGGGTGAACAACTACACGGACTGGGCCAGCGTGGGCAGCTTCGGTGCCAACGACTCCGTGCCCAGCTCCTGCTGCCGCCAGCCCAGCGCCGCCTGCAACCTCCACCCCACGCCCGCCACCGTGTTCGCCAAGGTGAGACCCCTCCCCAAATTCATCTCCGGCTCTCTGGGGGTCCCCCCTGACCGCCCCAATGTGCCCCCCTCCCCAGGGCTGCCTGCCGAGCCTCGAGGCCTGGGTCAGGAGGAACCTGGTGGTGCTGGCGGCCGTGGCGCTGGGCGTCGCCTTCTTCGAGGTGAGAGCCCGAAATGGGGGGTGAGACCCTCCTGAAATGGGGGGTGAGACCCTCCCCCAAAATGTGGGCTGAGAACCCCCCCAAATGTGGGGTGAGACCCCCCATATCAAACTGACCGCCCCAAGTGTGAGTGAGCCCCTTTTCCTTCTTCCCCTCCCCAAATTTAACTGGCACCCCCCAAGTGTCACCGACGCCCCCAGATCTGTCCCCCCACGGTGTCCCTTTCCCTGCCCCCCCAATGTCCCCTCCCCATCCCCCCATTGTCCCCTCCCTGCCCCCCCCATTGTCACCTCCTTGTCCCCCCATTGTCACCCTCCTGTCCCCCCAGGTCCTGGGCGTTGTCTTCTCCTGCTGCCTCATGCGGGGGATCCGCAGCGGCTACGAGGTCATGTAGCCCCCCCCCAAATTCCTGACCCCCTCCCGGGGGTCTGGGGGATCCCCACGTGCCAACCCCCCCCCCCCCCGGGGGTCCGGGGGACTCCGGGGGACCCCCGGGTTTGCAATAAAGAGGAAAAGCTGGAGTGTGACTTGGGGGTCACTTTGAGGGGTTTGGGGTCCCTCATGTGTTTGGGGGGGGGTCCCTCATGGGTCTGGGGGGTCCCTTTGAGGGGTTTGAGGGGGTCTTTGGGGTTGGGGGGTTCCTCCTGGGTAGGACAAGGACCCTGGTGGGGTTTGGGGGTCTCTAATGGGGTGTTCCCAAACCCCGAGCCCGAGCAGAGCCAGGACAGATGAGTTTGGGCCGTTTATTGCCCACATTTGGGGGTTTATTTTGGGGTTTATTTGGGGGGTTTATTTTGGGTCTGGGGTCCCCAGTTGGGTCTGGGGTCTCAGGGCCTGCTGGCCGCCGGCCGGGGCAGGATCAGGGCCAGCGCCAGGTCCATAAACCCCATGTCAATGTCCCCAAACCCAAATCACAGCCAGAACAGGTGGGTTTGTGCTGTTTATTGCCCACGTTTGTGAGGTCCCCAGTTGGGTCTGGGGTCCCCAGTTGGGTCTGGGGTCGGTTATTGGGTCTGGGGTCGGTAATTGGGTCTGGGGTCTCAGGGCCCGCTGGCGGCCGGCCGGGGCAGGATCAGGGCCAGCGCCAGGTCCATAAACCCCACCCCAATGTCCCCAAACCCCAATCAGAACCAGAACAGGTGGGTTTGTGCCGTTTATTGCCCACGTTTATGGGGTCCCCAGTTGGGTCTGGGGTCGGTAATTGGGTCTGGGGTCTCAGGACCCACTCGCGGCTGGCCGGGGCAGGATCAGGGCCAGCGCCAGGTCCAGCAGCACGGCGGGCAGGTAGGACGCGGGCAGCCAGAGCAGTTTGGCGTCCCAGCCCGCGCTGTAGCGGCTCCGCGGGTGCCGCGCCCGCAGCGCGTGTTCCACGCAGCGCGACACCTTGGCCAGGTCCGGGTCACACAGCAGCGCCAGCAGCCGCCGCTGCAGCCGCAGGTCTGGGGACGTGGGGGGACACTGAGGCACGGGGAACGGGGAATGGGGACATGGGGGGAAACTGAGGCATGGGAAACGGGGAAACTGAGGCATGGGGAACGGGGCATGGGACTGGGGCACGGGGAACAGGGTATGGGGACTGGGGTGTGGGGAAACTGAGGCACGGGGAAACTGAGGCACGGGACTGGGGCACGGGGACTGGGTTATGGGGACTGGGGTGCGGGGAAACTGAGGAACAGGGAAAAGGAGGTACAGGAGAAACTGAGACAGGGGAAACTGAGACAGGGCTGAGACTCTGAATTTGGGAGGTGGAAAGGGGAAACTGAGGCAGGGGTGAGATCCTGGGTTATGGGGAATTCAGGAAAAGGGAAACTGAGGCAGGGCTGAGTCGCCGCCCCCCAGGGGATGCCCTAAAGAGGGAAACTGAGGCAGGGCTGAGTCGCTGCCCCCCGGGGGATGTCCCAAAGGAGGAAACTGAGGCAGGGCTGAGTCGCCGCCCCCCGGGGAATGCCCAGGGGGGTCCCCGGTGCCCCCCGCCCCCCGGCCCGTCCCCCGCTCACACTGGGGCAGGAAGTGCTCCCCGTAGCTGCTGCGCGTGGCCGGCTCCAGGCGCTCCCAGCGCTGCCGCAGCGACGCCTCCAGCGCGCTCGCGTCCGTGGCGTTGGTCTTGAAGAAGCCCGGCTCCACCACGCTGACCTTGACCCCGAAGTGCCACATGTCCCGCCTGCGGAGGGGACACGGGGTGGCCACAGGGGTCACGGGGTGGCCGGAGGGGTCAGGGGGTGGTCAGAGGGGTCAGCGGGTGACCAGAGGGCTCAGGCCGTGGCCGCAGGGCTCAGGCCGTGACCAGAGGGGTCAGGCTGTGGCCGGAGGGGTCAGGCTGTGGCCGGAGGGGTCAGGGGGTGACCAGAGGGGTCAGAGGGCTCAGGGGGTGGCTGCAGGGCCCAGCCCGTGGCCGGAGGGGTCAGGGGGTGACTGCAGGGCCCAGCCCGTGGCTGCAGGGTCACAGCCCGTGGCCGGAGGGGTCAGGGGGTGACCAGAGGGCCCAGCCCGTGGCCGGAGTGCCCAGGTGTTGACCGCAGGGCCCAGCCCGTGGCTGCAGGGTCACAGCCCGACCCGCCCGGCCCAGGCCAGCCCGCACTCGCTCGCTCACTGACCGCAGGCTGTCGGAGAAGGCCTCGATGCAGAACTTGGAGGGGCAGTAGCCGCCGCCGTTGGCCGAGACGCGGCCCAGCACGCTGGAGGTGTTGACCACGCGGCCCCGCGCGCGCTTCAGCAGCGGCAGCAGCGCCAGCGTCACCTCGATGGCTCCGAAGGCGTTGACGGCCATGACCCGGCGGAAATCCTCCATGTCCATCCACTCCGTGGGGCCCATGGGGCTGGCCACGCCGGCGTTGTTCACCAGCCCGAACAGCCCTGGGGGGCACAGGGGGTGAGGGACCCCCAAACTTGGACCCCCAAACTGGGACCCCCAGTGACCCCTGGGACACCCAGAGGGTGGGGGACCCCTAAACGGGGACCCCCAAACCGGGATCACCAAACTGGGACCCCAGACCCTTTTTCCCCCCCTCACCTTTATCCCCTCTGCTCCTACCCTTTCCCAGACCTCTCCCCAATCCCCCAGACCCATTATCCCTCCTCACCTTTGTCCCCCCATGCTCCCCCTACCCTCACACCCTTTCCCAGACCTCTCCCCAAGCCCTGAGACCCTTTTTTCCCCCCCTCACCTTTCTCCCAGCCCCCTCCCCAAGCCCCCACACCACTCCCCAAGCCTCCAGACCCCTTGTCCAAGCCCCGATACCCCTCCCCAAGCCCCCAGACCCATTTTTTCCCCCCTCACCTTTCTCCCAGACCCCCTCCCCAAGCCCCCAGCCCCCTCCCCAAGCCTCCAGACCCCTTGCCCGAGCCCCCAGGCCCCACCCCAAGCCCCCAGACCCATTTTTTCCCCCCTCACCTTTCTCCCAGCCCCCCTCCCCCAGCCCCCAGCCCCCTCCCCCAGCCCCCACACCTCCTCCCCCAGTCCCCAGACCCCTCCCCAAGCCCCCACACCCCGTCCCCAAGCCTCCACACCCCCTCCCCAATCCCCCAGACCCCTCCCCAAGCCCCCACACCCTTCCCCAAGCCCCCAGACCCATTTTTCCCCCTCACCTTTCTCCCACACCCCCTCCCCAAGCCCCCAGCCCCCTCCCCAAGCCCCCATACCACCTCCCGCAGCCCCCACACCCCTCCCCAAGCCCCCAGACCCATTTTTTCCCCCTCACCTTTCTCCCAGCCCCCTCCCCAAGCCCCCACACCCCTCCCCAAGCCCCCACACCCCCTCCCCCAAGCCCCCACACCCCTCCCCAGCCCCCACACCCCCTCCCGCAGCCCCCAGCCCCCTCCCCAGCCCCCAGCCCCGTTTCCCCGCTCACCTTTCTCGCCCACCTGGCTGCGCACCCACTCGGCGGCGCGGCGGACGCTGTCGGGCTGGGTGACATCCAGCAGGGTGGTGCTGAGCTGGGTGCCGGCGCAGGCCCCGCGGAGGCTCTCGGCGCCCTGCGGGGTCAGGCAGGCCGCCAGCACCCGGTAGCCGCTCCGGGCCAGCCGCCGCGCCAGCAGGTTGCCGAAGCCGCTGTCGCAGCCCGTGATGAAGACGTGCTTGTCGCTGACCGTGGGCAGCGTGCGGCGGTCCCGCAGCAGCCAGCCCAGAGCCCAGACCAGGGCCAGCAGCGCCAGGTACAGCCACATGGCCTGGGGGGACAGGGGACATGTGGGACCCTGCTCTGTGTGACCCCCAGACAGAGACCCCCACCCTGTGTGCCCCTGCCAGCGCCAGGTACAGCCACATGGCCTGGGGGGGGCAGGGGGACATGTGGGACCCCCACTCTGTGAGACCCCCACCCTGCCTGACCCACACCGGGACCCCCAGAGAGACCCCCACCCTGCCTGACCCCCACCCTGTGTGCCCCTGCCAGTGCCAGGTACAGCCGCATGGCCTGGGGGGTCAGGGGGCACCTGGGACCCCCTCTGGGACCCCCTGAGAGTGGCCGGCTGGGACCCCCCACCCTGCCCAGAGCACGGGGGTCTCCCCCCCGAGGGCAGAGTGGCCACTCGGGACTGACCCCCCCAAACACGCCCCGGTCACTCGGGACCGACCCCACCCCGGCCACTCGGGACCCACCCCCCCCTCCCCCGGTCACTCGGGACTGACCCCGGCCCCGCTCCGGCCACTCGGGACTGACCCCCCGGTCACTCGGGACCGACCCCGGCCCGCTCCGCCTCCGCTGCCCCCACCTTTGGGGGTCTCTGCCCTCTCGGGGTGGGTGGGGGGCCCCCCAAAGCCCCTCCCGGGACCCCCCGGCCCCGCCGCCGCCGCTCGGGCCGGGCCGTGCCGGGCCAAGCCGGGATTACCGGGGCCGTGCGTCACCGGCCGGGCGGGGGGGGGGGGAGGCGGGGGGGTCCTCTCGGGGCCCCTCTCCCCGCTCCAGGGGCAGCCGCGACCCCCGGGACCCCCCGGGACCCCCAGGACCCCCCGGGACCCCCGGCCCGGCTGCCCCCGCCGAGGGAGGGACGAGGGGGGGCCGTGACCCCCAGCAGGGCCCCGAGACCCCCTCCGGGACCCCCATCCGGGGAGATTTGGGGTGTCAGGACCCCAATTGAGGGGATTTGGGGTGTCAGGACGCCCATCCGGGGGGGTTTGGGGTCTCAGGACCCCCATTGAGGGGGGTCCCCACCTCCTTCCTGGGGTAGCGGGGGTCCCCACGTCCCTGGGGGGGTCCCCACGTCCCTGGGGGGGTCCCCACCTACCTCGGGGGGGTCCCCACGTCCCTTTGGGGGTCCCCACCTACCTCGGGGGTCGGGGGGCTGCGGGCGCTGCTCCGGCCGCGGCCTCGGGGCCGTCTGAGCTCGGGGGGGTGGGGGAGCAGGGGAGGGGTCGGGGGGATTTTGGGGGGGGCCAGGCTCGCTCCTCCCCGCGCCTGGCACGGCCAAATTCGCGGGGGTACAACCCACCCCCCGCCCCCCCAGACCCCTCCCCAAACGCTCCGGGGGGGGTTGGGCAGATTTTGGGGCCCCCGGCCTTGTGGGGGACCCCCACCCTGGATGAGACCTCCACCCCGGGACCCCCCCCCCGTGCTGGGAGATGGGGGCCAGAGCTTGGACTTGGGGGGCTGAGACCCCCCCCCCCCAAAGGGAATTAAAGCCCTGTCAGTCCCCGGATTTGGGGGAAATCACCCCAAAATGGGCCCTGACCCCCCCATGGGGGAAAATCACCCCAAAATGGACCCTGAGCCCCCCCCCCCCCAAGGAATGAAAACCATGGCACCCCGGATTTGGGGGAAATCACCCCAAAATGGGCCCTGACCCCCCACCACGGGGGGAAAATCACCCCAAAACGAAAGCCCTGCCCCCCGGATTTGGGTGGAATCCCCCCCAACCGGCCCTGCCCCCCGGATTTGGGTGGAATCCCCCCGGATTTGGGGTGGCACAGGGCCCCTTTGTCCCCGCTGAAAGCAGCCTCAGAGCCCGGCTGAGCGCTAAGGAGGATCAGGGGGCTTAGGGGGGATTTGGGGGGGCTGTGCCAGGGTCCCCCCGGCCCGGCCTGACCCCCCTCACCCCCCCAGGCCCCCCCCCCCGATTTATTGCACTGCTGCCAGCGCCGGGGGGAGCCGAGGACGCCGCGGTGAGACCCCCGTCTGCCTTTATTTTGGGGGTTCCGGGGGGTCCGGGAGGGTCCGGGGGGGTTTGGGGGGTCCTCAGGAGCAGGGGGGCTGCAGCTGCCCCCTGTGGACGTACTCGAGGGCGGTGGCTATGGTCCTCATGTCCAGCTCGATGCTCCTGGCCCAGTTCTCCACGTCGCCGATCTCCTGGGGGGGGGGAATTTGGGGAGGGGGCTCCCAGGGCTGGGGTTTGGGGAGGGGGCTTCTAGGGGGTTTGGGGAGGGGGGCTCACCTCACGGGGATGGGGAGTCCCACCCAGCCCATTGCACCGAGAACCTCTGGGTGCTGCTCAAGACACTCCAGGACTCCATGGGTGCTGCCCAAGACCCCCAAGGTGCTCCTCAAGACCCCCTGGGTGCTCCCCAAACACTCCAGCACAAACCCAGGGGTCTGTGGGCTTCATCCCCCCCTCCAAATGGGTCTGGGGGCTTCATTTTCCCCCCCACCCCAGTACGCCCAGTGGCCCAACTGGTCCTACAGAGCTCCTCCTCCATCCTAGAGGGTCCCAGTGAGCCCCCTCCCCAGGGCTGGGACCCCTCCCCACTGTCAGGGAAGGGCAGGACCCCCTCCCCAGGGCTGGGACCCCTCCCCACTGTCAGGGCAGGGTGGGACCCCCTCCCCAGGGGTGGGACCCCCTCCCCAGTGCCAGGCCGGTGTTGGGACCCCCTCCCCAGGGCTGGGACCCCCTCCCCAGTGTCAGGCCGGGGTTGGGACCACCCCGGGGGTCCCTGTGAGCCCCCTCCCCACTGGCAGGTCGGGGTGGGACTCCCCCGCCCCCGGAGGGTTCTGGGTGGGGTCCCCACCTTGAGGGCCTGGTTGAAGCTCTCCACCATGGCGATCCAGTGGCCGCTCTGGCGGGCGAACTGCGCTGCCTGCGCCTGCAGCGTCTTCACCTCCTGCTCCAGCTTGCGCTGGTTCACGTAGGCCTGCGCCACCCTGGGGACACCGCAGGGACATGGGGACACTGGGGGCAGTGGGGACACTGGGGGCATTTGGGGTATTGGGGGGATTGGGGGGATTGGGGACACTGGGGGCATTGGGGACATTGGGGGCATTGGGAATATGGGGGTCATGGGGGTCACGTAGGCCTGCGCCACCTGGGGACACCGCGGAGACATGGGGACATGGGGACACTGGGGGCATCGGGGGCACTGGGGGCATTGGGGGCATTTGGGGGGATTTGGGGTTCAGGTTCGGGGTTTTGGGGGTGTCCCAGTTGGATTTGGGGTTCCCAGGGGGGTCCCAGTTGGATTTGGGGTTCACGTTTGCAGTTTTGGGGGGGTCCCAGTTGGATTTTGGTTTTTAAGGGGGTCCCCAGTTGGATCTGGGGTTCCCGGGGGGGTCCCAGTTGGATCTGGGGTTCCCGGGGGGTCCCAGTTGGATCTGGGGTTCCCGGGGGGGTCCCAGTTGGATCTGGGGTTCCCAGGGGGGTCCCAGTTGGATCTGGGGTTCGGGTTTGCGGTTTTGGGGGGGGTCCCCGTTGGATTTGGGGTTCACGTTTGCGGTATTGGGGGTGTCCCAGTTGGATTTGGGGTTTGGTGGGGTCCCAGTTGGATCTGGGGTTTGGGGGGGTCCCAGTTGGATCTGGGGTTCCCAGGGGTCCCAGCTGGATTTGGGGTTCCTGGGGGTCCTGGCGCTCACCCCATGTTCAGGTGATCCACCAGGGCCTCGGTCAGGCGGGTGGCGGCGGCGATGGCGTCCCTGCGGCGCCGCTCTGCGCGGGGACCCCCGTGACGTCAGCAACCCTCGCATGACGTCAGCACCCTCACCCGTGACGTCACCGCGCGGAGCCGTGACCTCACACCCCCCCCACCCCTCAGACTTCCCGCCCTTTCCCCCCCACCCCAGCTTTGACGGACAGCCGCGCCAGCCAATGGCGCGCCGCTCCCCGCCCGCGCTGGCCAATGGGAGCCGGCGGTTGCGCCGGTTGCCATGGGGACGGGGGCGGGGCTCACCCTGCAGCTCGCGCCGCTCGCTCTGGCGGGCCTGGTGCTCCTTCAGCAGCCGGGACAGCATGGCGGCCGCCGCCCCACGTGACCGCCCCGGGGCACGTGACACGCGCAGGCCCCGCCCCCTGCGCGTCACCGGCGCGTGACCGGGGAGGGACACGTGACCTGGGGGGGTTTGGGGGGGTTTGAGGGGGTCCTGTGGGGGCTATGGGGGATTGGGGGGGTCCAGTTCATCCCAGTGCTCCCAGTTCCCTCCCAGTTCATCCCAGTTCATCCCAGTTCATCCCGTTCCCTCCCAGTTTTCCCAGTTTTCCCAGTTCATCCCAGTTCATCCCAGTGCTCCCAGTCCCTCCCAGTCCTTCCCAGTCCCTCCCAGTGCTCCCAGTCCCTCCCAGTTTATCCCAGTACATTCTGTTCCCTCCCAGTTCCCTCCCAGTTCCCTCCCAGTCCCTCCCAGTTCCCTCCCAGTTCTCCCAGTGGCTCAGGCAGTTCTGGCCTCAGGAATTCGAGTGGGAACCGCGGCCAAAAATAAACCCGGGAATGGGGAAAAATTATCTTGGAATGGGAAAAAATATCCTGGAATGGGAAAAAATGTCCTGGGATAGGGGGAAAAATAACCCGGGAATGGGGAAAATATCCTGGGATAGCGGGAAAATAACCTGGGAATGGGAGGAAATAATCCGGGAATGAGGAAAAATAAAATTTGGGATGCTCATCCTGAAATAAAGGCCAGAAATAACCCCCAAAAATAAACCCTGAAACAACCCCCCGAAAATAAATCCTGACAGTAAGTCCCGAAAATAAACCCCCAAAAATAATCCCCCAAAATAAATCCTGACACTAAATCCCGAAAATAAACCCCGAAAAGAATCCCCCCAAAAAACCCCCAAATCCTAGAAATAAACACCCGAAACAAAAACCCCAGAAATAAAAATAAACTGAAAATAAATTAAAATAAAGCCCCCAAAAATAAAAAAATGAACCCCCTCAAATGAAAATAAAATTAGAAATAAATAAAAATTAAGCCCTCAAAAATAAATAAAAGTGAACCCCCCCAACTAAAAATAAAATTAGAAAGAAATAAAAATAACCACCCCCAAAATAAAAATAAAACTAAAAGAGGAATAAAAATTAAACCCCCAAATAAAACTAAAATTTAAAAATAAATAAAAATAACCCTCCATGGTTCCCACGGCCCTGGCGGCTCCCGAAAATCCCCGGGGGCTTTGGAGAGGGGCTAAAAATAGCTCGGAAAAAGTGACAAAATCCCCGATCACCCCAAAATATCTCCGGGGGCGGGGGGGGGGGGGGCACGGGAGTCGCGACATCTCTGAGCCCCCCCAAAAATGTCCCGATTAATTTTGGGGGGTCGCGATATCGCTGATCCCCCCTTGGGTTGGGGCTCTCCCCTCCAGGTTTTGGGGTTCAGGTGGTCCCCTGGAGCTCTAGGACCTCCCCCCCCAGGATCCCCCAACCCCCTCCAGTCCCGGTGTTCGGGGTCCCTCCCGGGATTTGGGGTCACTCCCGTTATTCGGGGTCACTCCCGGAATTCGGGGTCACTCCCTGGATTTTCGGTCACTCCCGCTATCCGGGGTCCCTCCCGTTATTCGGGGTCCCCCCCGTTATCCAGTGACCCTCCCGGTATTTTGGGTCCGTCCCGTTATTCGGGATCATTCCCGTTATCCCGTGCCCCTCCCGGTATTCGGGATCACTCCCGCTATCCCGTGCCCCTCCCGGTATTTGGGATCATTCCCACTATCCCGTGCCCCTCCCGGTATTCGGGATCATTCCCGTTATCCAGTGCCGCTCCCGGTATTCGGCATCGTTCCCACTATCCGGTGCCCCTCCCGGTACTTTGGGTCCCTCCCGGTATTCGGGATCGTTCCCGCTATCCCGTGCCCCTCCCGGTATTTTGGGTCCCTCCCGTTATCCGGTGCCCCTCCCGCCCCCGGGGTCTCTCCCGGCTCCGGTCCCGCCCGGCCGCACCCCGGGGTGGGGTCTCCGGGGGCTTCCCCGGTCCTGCGGGCGGGGCCGGGGCCGGGCCGGGGCCGCCCCTCGGGAGCTCCGGGGCTCCTCCCGCGGGCGGCGGCGGTGGCAGCGCGGGGATGGCGAGCTCGGGCTGCCGGCGGCTACCGGGGCTGCTCCTGTGGCTACCGGGGCTGTTCCTGTGGCTACCGGGGCTGCTCCCGTGGCTACCGGGGCTGTTCCCGTGGCTACCGGGGCTGCCCCCGCGGCTACCGGCGGCCGCCGCCTTCAACCTGGACGGGAGCAGCCCGGTGCTGAAGGACGGCGAGCGGGGCAGCCTGTTCGGTGCGGCCGTGGCGCTGCACCGGCAGCTGAGCCCCGAGCCCGCCGGGTGGTGAGCGCGGGGCTCGGGGGGCGCGGGGGGAACGGGACCCCCGGGCTGGGCTGGGCTGGGCAGGGGGGAGACCCCCGGGAATTGGGGGGCGGAGGGGAGAGGAGGTGGGGGCGCCCATGGGTGGGGGGATTTAGGGGTTTTGGGGGGTTCGGGGGTTGGGGGGATCCTGCGGAGGGGGTTTGGGTGGTTCGGGGGTTGGGGGGATCCTATTGCCGGGATTTGGTGGGGTTCGGGGGTTTGGGGGGGATCCTATTGCCGGGATTTGGGGGGTTCAGGGGTTTGGGGGGATCCTATTGCCGTGATTTGGGGGAAATCCAGAGCACCGAGAGCCGCGGGAATGGGGAGAACGGGAGAACCGAACCGGCCGCGGGGCTGAGGGGGACCGGGACCCCCGGGAATTTGGGGGTTTGGGATCACCGAGAGCCACGGGGCTGAGGGGGACCGGGACCCCCGGGACCGAGTCCGGGGCACGGCAGAAGGAGGGGACGGTGGCAGAGGGGACAGTGACAGTGGCAGCAGGACAGGGACAATGGCAGGAGGACAGTGACAGTGGCAGAGGGGACAGAGACGGTGGCAGAGGGGACAGTGACAGTGGCAGAGGGGACAGTGACAGTGGCACAGGACGGGGACAGCGGAGGCCGCCCGGCATTACTCGGCATTAGTGGGGCGGGGGGGCTCTGGGGGGGCTCTGGGGGCGCTCGGGGGGGACACGGGGGGCTCGGGGGGCAGCGCTGCCCCGGAGCGCTCGGCTGGAGGGACCTCCCCGGCTGGGACCCCCCGGGCCGTGCGGCGAACGCCCACCCGAGACTGCCGGCCACGGCCCCGTGTCCCCGTGTCCCCGTGTCCCACTACCCCCGTGTCCCCGTGTCCCTCTGTCCCCCTGTCCCGCTACCCCAATGTCCCCCTGTCCCCCTGTCCCCCTGTCCCCCCGCCATCCCCCGGGCCTCTCGGGCCGTTACCGGGGGTCTCAGCCATGGCGACCCCCGGAGCGGGCAGCCACCCGCGTCCCCCCTCCCCTGTCCCCCTCCGTGTCCCCGCCCTCCCGGTGTCCCCGCTGTCGCCGCGGTGTCGCCGCTGCCGCCCGAGCCGCGTTCTTGGCACCGAGGGCGGCTTTGGCCGCCGGTGCCCGCTGCGGGTGTTTGCGGGGCCGCGCTGGGCTCGGCTCCACCGACGCGGCCCCGATGTCCCCCGATGTCCCCCGGTGTCCCCCGGTGTCCCCCGGTTGTCCCTCGGTGTCCCCCGCTGTCCCCCGGTGTCCCCCGGTTGTCCCTCGGTGTCCCCCGGTTGTCCCCCCGCTGTGCCCCGCTGTCACCCGATGTCCCCCGGTTGTCCCCCCGGTTTTTCCCGATGTCCCCCGGTTGTCCCCCCGGTTTTTCCCCGCTGTCCCCCGGGTTTTCCCCGCTGTCCCCCGCTGTCCCCGGCGGGGCTGGGGCCGCCTTTGTCGCGCTGTCCCCTCGCTGGCCGCCCCGGCCCCGCTCCCGGTGGGGCACCCGGTGCCTCCGTGCGCTCCATCCTTTTTCGGGCATGTTGCTGCGCGGTTATTTTGAGGGAATTCCGGTTTATTTTTACCGCCTCTCCCTCCCCGCCACCCCCCGTGGGCGCCGCCGTGTCCCCGGGCCACCGGCAGCCCGGGCCGCGCCGGCCACGAGCGCCCCGCGGCCACCGGGGAAGCGCCGGTGGCACCGCGCCGGTCCCGCGGGGAGCGCCCCGAGTGCCCTGGCGGGGGTTTGGGGGGGGGGTCCGGGGGTTTTTGGGGTGTCCGGGGGTGTCCGGGGGATGTCCGGGGGATGTCCGGGGGTTTTGGGGGTGTCCGGGGGGTGTCCGGGGGTGTCCGGGCTGTCCGGGGTTTTTGGGGGTGTCCGGGGTGTCCCCTGCTGTCCCCACACGTGTCACGGGCCAGCAGCTGCCCGGCCGGGCTGGCACCGCGCTGGCACGGGGGTGGCACGGTTGGCACGGGGGTGGCACAGCTGCACCCGGGGGTGGCACGGCTGGTGCGGGGGTGGCACATATGGCACGGGGGGTCCCGGGCGGGTCTCAGCGACCCTCGGGGACCCCCCGATCCCTGACGTGGGGGTCCCCACCCTGCCAGGCTGCTGGTGGGAGCCCCCCAGGCGCTGGCACTGCCCGGCCAAGGCGCCAACCGGAGCGGGGCCCTGTTCGCCTGCCCGCTGAGCGCCGAGCCCACCGACTGCCGCCGGCTGCCCATCGACCAGGGAGGTCAGCGGGGCACCGGGAGGGGCCCCGGGGGGGGGGGGTCCCGGCGGGGCTGACCCCCCCCGGTGCCCCGCAGGGGACCCGCAGCGCGAGAGCAAAGAGAACCAGTGGCTGGGGGTCAGCGTCAGGAGCCAAGGGCCCGGCGGCAAGGTCGTGGTGAGCACCGGGGGCACCGGGGGCACCGGGGGCACCTCAAACCGGGTGGGCTTGGCGTGTCCCGGCTCTCCGTGACCCCCGGGAGGCACCGGAGGGCACTGGGGAACACACGGGAAACACCGGAGGGCACCGGGGGACACCGGGGGGCACCGGGGACACCTCAAACCGGGTGAGTTGGGGTTCCCCCGGCTCTCGGTGACCCCCGGGGTGCCCCCCCAGACCTGCGCCCACCGGTACGAGGTGCGGCACCGGGTGCGGACGCCGCTGGAGACGCGGGACGTGATCGGGCGCTGCTTCGTGCTGAGCCAGGACCTGCAGGAGCGGGACGAGCTGGACGGCGGCGAGTGGCGGTTCTGCCGGGGCCGCCCGCCGGGCCACGAGCGGTTCGGGCTCTGCCAGCAGGGCCTGGCCGCCGCCTTCAGCCCCGACCGCCGCTACCTCCTGCTCGGGGCGCCCGGCACCTACAACTGGAAGGGTGAGGGGCGCGGGGACCCCCCGGGGTGGGGTTGGGGGTGTCAGGGGTGTGGCACCCACCATTGGGAGGGTGAGGGGCGCGGGGACCCTCCCCGGGGTGGGGTTGGGGGTGGCACCCACCATTGGGAGGGTAAAAGGCACTGGGACCCCCCCCCGGCGGAATTTGGGGGTATCAGGGATGTGGCACCCACAACTGGGGGGGGAGGGCGCTGGGACCCCCCTGTAGGGCAAAAAGGGGGCTCGGGGCTGCCCTGGGGAACGGAGGGGCATGTGGGGGGGGCACACCTGCCCGGGGAGGGGGCCCAGGGGTGCCCAGGTGCACCCAGGGGTGCCCGGGGGATGCCGGGGCTGGAGGTGTCCCCACTGTCCCCCCGTGTGTCCCTGGGGGGGGGGGGGGTTGGTGCCCGGGGGTCTCTGGGGGTCCCTGGGGAGGGTCCCTGCCCGGGGGTCTCTGAGGGTCCCTGGGGAGGGGTCGGTGCCCGGGGGTCCCTGCCCGGGGGTCTCTGAGGGTCCCTGGGGAGGGTCCCTGCCCGGGGTTCTCTGAGGGTCCCGCGGGCCCCCAGGCACGCTGCGCGTGGAGCGGCTCCCCCGGAGCTCCCTGGACCTGCTGCTGCCGGACTCGGGCCCCTTCGAGGCGGGGGGCGAGAAGGCGCAGGACCCCTCCCTGATCCCCCTGCCCGCCCACAGCTACCTCGGTACGGGGGGAGGGGCGCCCCCCGCGCCGCCCTGACCCCCCTCCCCCCGCGTGTGCGTGGCCGTGGCAGGGCTGCTCTTTGTGACAAACGTGGAGAGCGCGACCCCCGACCTGAGGGTCTTCCGCACCCCCCAGCCCGGAGAGAGGGTCCCCGGCGCGGCCGCGGACGTGGGGCACAATTCCTACCTGGGTTCGTGCGTGCCACGCGTGTGCCACGCGTGTAAGGCGCGTGGGTGCCACCCGCGTGTGTGTGTGCAGCGTGTGACCCTCCCCCCGTGCCCTGCGTGACCTTCCCCCACCTCCCCTCCCCTCCGGGAGGGTCCTGCGGGCCCACGCGTGTGCCACGCCTGTGCCCACCCGCGTGTGGGACCCGTGTGTGCCACCCGTGTGCCACGCGTGTGTGTCTGTGCCTCGTGTGATCCTCTCCCCGTGCCCTGCTGCCCTCCCCCACCATCCCAGGAAGGGTCCCGCGGGCCCACGCGTGGTGCGCTGTCCCCACGGGTGTCACCCGTGCCGCGTGTCCCCTCGGTGGGTGTCCCCGTGCACACGCGTGTCGCCTTCGGGGGTGTCCCTTTGTCACGCGTGGCCGTGGGGGTGGGTGGCGCCTGCACAGGGGTGGCAGTGACACGCTCGGGTGTCACCTGTGCACACCTGGCACACTCAGGTGTGACCTGTGCACACTCAAGTGTGACCTGCACACACTCAGGTGTGACCTGCACACACTCAGGTGCCACCTGTGCCCTCGTGTCCGTGTCCTGCACACGGGCCCCCCCTCCCGTGTCCCCAGACGCGCCCCTGTCCCCACTCGTGTCACCCCCCGCGTGTCACCCCCGCACACGCGCGTGTGGCCGCATCACCCCCTCCCCTCCCCCGCCGCTGCACGGCCCCGCCCCTCTTGTGTCCCCAAATCCTGTCCCCAAATCCTGTCCCCAAATCCTCAAATCCTGTCCCCAAATCCCCGTCCCTGTCCGGGGCTGTGCTGGGGGCACTGCCAGGCTTGGGGGGAGGTCCCAGAGTTTTTTGGGGGCGGGGGGTCCCAGAGCCTTGGGGGGGGGGGAGGTGTCCCAGAGCTTTGGGGGGGGGTCCCAGAGCTTTGCGGGGGTGTCTCAGAGTTTTTTTGAGGGCGTCCCTGAGTTTTTTGGGGGGTCCTGGAGCCTGGCCTGTCCCCGCACCCCCCCGTCCCCGCTTGTTCCCCGCTGTTTTTGCATGGGGGGGTGCATGGAATGTCGGGGGGCTTTGGGGGGGCTCGGGGGGCTCGGGGGGCTGCTCACGGCAACCACGGCATGTGGGGAGGGGGCTGTGCTCTGGATTTTGCTGCTCTGACCCCCAAATTCTGCACTTTTCGCCCAAATTCTGCCCCTTTCCTCTAAAATTTGACATTTCCCCCCAAAATCTGCCCCTTTCATCCCCAAATCTGCCATTTCCACCCAAATTCTGCCCTTTTTATCCACAATTTTGCCCTTTTCCCCTAAAATTTGCCATTTTCCCCCAAAATTTGCCATTTCCCCCCCAAAATCTGCCCTACTGGGAATTCACGGGCTGTGCCGGTGTCCCCGCCGGGCTCTCGGTGGCCCCGGGGCTGGGGTGACTGCTCTGTCCCGGTGTCCCCTGGCTGGTCCCGGGGCTGGGGTGCCCGGTGTGTCCCGGGGTCCCGCAGGGTTCCCGGTGTCCCGCAGGGTCCCGGTGCTGACCGCGCAGTCCCGGTGCCCCGCAGGGGTCCCGGGGCCGGGGTGCCCGGTGTGTCCCGGTGTCCCGGTGCTGGTCCCGGTGCTGACCGCGCCGTCCCGGTGTCCCCCAGGGGTCCCGGGGCCGGGGTGCCCGGTGGTGCCCGGTGTGTCCCGGTGCTGGTCCCGCAGGGTTGCCGGGGCCGGGGTGCCCGGTGTGTCCCGGTGCTGGTCCCGGTGCTGACCGCGCCGTCCCGGTGCCCCGCAGGGTCCCGGTGTCCCGCAGGGGTCCCGGGGCCGGGGTGCCCGGTGTGTCCCGGTGTTCCGGTGCTGGTCCCGGTGCTGGTCCCGGTGCTGAGCGCGCCGTCCCGGTGCCCCGCAGGGTTCTCGGTGGACTCGGGGCCGGGCCTGACGCAGCGGCAGCAGCTGAGCTTTGTCAGCGGCGCCCCCCGTGCCAACCACACGGGCGCGGTGCTGATCCTGCGGCGGGACGGGGCCAACCTGCTGCGGGCGGAGGCGCTGCTGCCCGGGCACCAGCTCAGCTCGGCCTTCGGGCACGCGCTGGCACTGCTGGACCTCAACAGCGACGGGTGCGGGGGCACGGGGGGTATGGGGACATGGGGGGCACGGGGGGCATGGGGGGATTGGGGGGCACGGGGGCCACGGGGGCCACGGGGGGCACGGGGGCCACGGGGGGGATCAGGGGCATCGGGGGCATTGGGGACACGGGGTGCATGGAGGGCATGGGGGGCACGGGGGGCACCGGGTGTCCTTGTGCCAGCCCTGGAGCTGGGCACGCGTGGCACCTGCAGGGGTGACCCTGTGGCACGTGCCCCCTCCCCACCCCTTGAACCCCCCAAAATCCCCTCCCCAACCCCTTGAACCCCCTCCCCACCCCCCAAAACCCCCTCCTCCCCCAAACCCCCTCCCCACCCCCTGAACCCCCCCAAAACCCCCTTCCCACTCCGCTGAACCCTCCCAAAACCCCCTCCCCAAATCCCTTGAGCCCCCCCAAAACCCCCTCCCCACCCCCCAAAACCCCCTCCCCCCCCAAACCCCCCCCATACCTTGAACCCCCCCCAAACCCCCTCCCCACCCCCTGAACCCCCTCCCCACCCCCCGAACCCCCTCCCCACCCCCTGAACCCCCTCCCCACCCCCCGAACCCCCTCCCCACCCCTCGGCCGGGCGAATCCATCCTCGCCGCTGTTCGGGGGTGACATCTCCGTGTCCCCCCCCAGCTGGATGGACCTGGCCGTGGGGGCCCCCCACTTTTTCGAGCGGCAGGAGGAGATCGGGGGGGCCGTGTACGTGTACCTGAACCCGGGGGGGCGGTGGGACAGCGCGACCCCCGTGCGGCTGAACGGCCCCCGGGGCTCCGCCTTCGGCACCGCGCTCTGCTCCGCCGGGGACCTGGACCGCGACGGCTTCGAGGGTCAGGGGGCTTCGGGGGAGGGGGCTGGGGGGCTCCGGGGGGTTTTAGGGGGAGTTCGGGGGGGTTTCGGGGGATTTCAGGGGGTTTCGGGCGGTTTCAGGGGGTTTTGGGGGGCTTTGGGGTCTGGGGATGGACCTCAACCACGATGGGTTTGAGGGTGAAGGGCTTCGGGGAGGGGGGTTTGGGGGATTTTGGAGGGGTTTGGGGGGAGTTTCAGGGGGGTTTCGGGGGGATTTGGGGGGGTTTCGGGGGAGTTCGGGGGGATTTCAGGGGTTTTGGGGGGGGTTGGGGTGCTTTAAGGGGGGTTTTGGGGTGATTTGGGGTCTGGGGACGGACCTCAACCGTGATGGGTTTGAGGGTGAGTGGCTTCGGGGGGATTTGGGGGGGATTTGGGGGGATTTGGGGGATTTTCGGGGCTTTTGGGGTCTGGGGATGGACCAAAACCTTGACGAGTTTGAGGGTGAGTGGCTTCGGGGGGATTTGGGGTGGTTTTGGGGGGATTTGGGGTCTCCAAGGGCAGGCCATGGCAGAATTGCACCCCTCGACCACGACAGAATTTCGGGTGAGGGGTTTTGGTTGGGGGGGGCGGATTTTGGGGTTTTTTTTTTGGGGTCCCCAAGATCTGGGGAGGAACCCATGGGGCACAACCGAGCCTGGGGGGGGCTCGGGGGCTTTTGGGGGTCCAGGTCGAGCTGCTGGGGCCACCTTGGGTGGGGAGGGGGCTGCACCCCTAGGGGGTCCTCGGGGAGGGATCTGGGCCCCCAAATCCCTCCCAAGTCCCCCAAAATCCCCCCAAATCCCCCCAAACCCCCCCCAAATCCCCCCTTTTCCCCCAGACCTGGCCGTGGGGGCTCCTTTTGACGGCGCGGGCAAAGTTTTCATTTACCACGGCAGCGCCCTGGGCATCGTCACCCGCCCGGCGCAGGTGAGGGGTCCCCGGGGGGGTCCGGGGGGTCCCCGGGGGGGTCCGGAGGGTCCCCGAGGGGGTCCCCGGGGGGGTCCCGGCTGACCCCGAGCCGCCCCCGGCCCAGGTGTTGGACGGGGAGGCCGTGGGGGTCTCGGCTTTTGGCTACTCGCTCTCGGGGGGGCTGGATGTGGATGGGAACCTGTACCCCGATCTGCTGGTGGGGTCCCTGTCCGACACCGTGGTGCTCTACAGGTGAGACCCCCGCCCCCCGAGCGGCCCCCCGGCCCTGCGACCCCCGGAACCCCCAATTCCCGACAATCCCAAATCCCCTGAGCAGGGACCCCCGGAACCCCCCAATTCCCGATAATCCCAAATCCCAGGACCTGGGACCCCCAGAATTCCCCAATTCCTGAAAATCCCAAATCCCCAGAGCAGCCCTCTAGCTCTGGGACCCCCCCCCCCTCCCCAGACCCCCAGAATTCCCCAATTCCCGAGAATCCCAAATCCCCCGAGCAGCCCCCCAGCCCTGGGACCACCGGAATCCCTGAATTCCCGAGAATCCCAAATCCCCAGCTCTGCAATCCCCAGAATCCCCCATTCCTGACACTCCCAAATCCCCGGAGCATCCCCCGATTGCTGGGACCCCCCCAGACCCCCGGAACCCCCCAATTCCCGACAATCCCAAATCCCAAGAGCACCCCCCCAGCCCTGGGACCCCAAAATCCCCCAGTTTCCGAGAATCCTAAATCCCCCGAGAGGACCCCCAGCCCTGTGACCCCCAGGATCCCCCAAATCCCTGCGGACCCCCAAATCCCTGAAGCGCTCCCCCCCCCGCAGCAATTCCCCACCCCCAGGGACCCCCAAATCCCTCAGAACCCCCCCCCGCGCCCCCCGCCCCTCGGGGGTCCCTCTGCTCCTGCCGGGGCGCACTGAGGAGTGGGGGGCTCCCCCCGAGACCCCCGATTCCCCCCGTAGGGCGCGGCCAGTGGTGCACGTGTCCCGGGACGTGTCGCTGCTGCCGCCCCACATCGACCTGGAGCGGAGCAACTGCCGCCACGGCCGCGGCGTCTGGTGGGTGGCACCGGGTCCCACCCGTGTCTCCCCACCCGTGTCCCCATCCCGGCCCCACCGCGGGGGGGCTGCGGGATCCCCCCGGTGACCCCCGCCCCCCCGCAGCGTGGAGGTGCGCGCGTGTTTCAGCTACACGGGCCCGGGCAGCGACAGCGCCCCGCTGGGTGAGTGGGGACCCCAAACCCGGGGGGACCCCAAAACCCGCGGGTCACCCCATTTCTGGGCATCCCCCCCATTCCTGAGACCCCAAAACCCGGGGGTCACCCCCTTCCTGAGAACTTCCGAGCCCTGGGACCCCAAAACCCGGGGTTCGCCCCGTTCCTGGCATTCTCCCCATTCCTGGGACACCCCAAACCCCGGGGTACCCCCGTTCCTGGGGATTCCCCCGTTCCTGGGAACCCCCGAGCCCTGCGGGACCCGAACCCCCGGGGGACCCCCCGTTCCTGGGCGTCCTCCCGTTCCTGAGACGCCCCGAGTTCTGGGGGACCCCAAACCCCAGGACCCCCAATCCCTGGAGACCTCACATCCTTTGGAGTGGCCCCAATCCACGGGGATCCCCCAATCCCCCAGAACCCCAATCCTCCAGAGCCCCCCCAGTCCCTGGGGACCTCCCAATCCCTTGGAGTCCCCCCAGTCCCTGAGCATCCCCCAGCCCCCCAATCCCTGGGGACCCCCCATCCTTCGGAGCCCCCCCAGCCCCTGGGATCCCCCCAATCCCTGGGGACTCCCCCAAT
Organism: Taeniopygia guttata; assembly: GCF_048771995.1. Lineage (NCBI taxonomy): Eukaryota > Metazoa > Chordata > Aves > Passeriformes > Estrildidae > Taeniopygia > Taeniopygia guttata. Next base: position 5,480,917 of record NC_133054.1, read on the forward strand.
CCCTGGGTACCCCCCATCCTTCGGAGCCCCCCAATCCCTGGGTACCCCCAGTCCCTGGGTACCCCCCATCCTTCGGAGCCCCCCAATCCCTGGGTACCCCCAGTCCCTGCGCCCCTCATCCCTTGGCCCCTGCCCGGTCTGGTCCCCCCGGTGCCGGTGACGCCGCCGGTGCCCGCAGAGCTGCGCTACGAGCTGGAGGCGGACGGGGAGCGGCGGCGGCGGGGCCTGGTGCCCCGGGGCTCCTTCGTGGCGTGGGGCCCCGAGACCCCCGAGACCCCCGAGACCCCTGAACCCCGCACCTCGGAGCTCGGGTCCCGCATCTCGGGGATCCTGGAGCTGCCGCGGCAGCGCGAGCGGCGCTGCGTGCCCGCCACCTTCCGCCTGCACGTGCGTGCTTCGGCCTCGCCCCCCCGCCCCAGACTCCTCATCTTCCTCTTCCTCACCTTCCCCAGCCCCCTTATCCTCACCTTCCTCATCCTCACCTTCCTCATCCTCACCTTCCTCATCCACATCTTCCTCCTCCTCACCTTCCTCAGCCTCCTCAGCCTTACCCTCCTCAGCCTCCTTATCCTTATCTTCCTCATCCTCATCTTCCTTCTCCTCACCTTCCTCAGTCTCCTTATTCTCACCTTCCTCAGCCTCCTCATCCTCACTTTCCTCAGCCTTCTCAGCCTCATCTTCCTCAGCCTCAGCCTCCTTATCCTTATCTTCCTCATCCTCATCTTCCTTATCCTCACCTTCCTCAGCCTCCTCATCCTCACCTTCCTCATTCTCAGCCTTGCCCTCCTCAGCCTCCTTATCCTCACCTTCCTCCTCCTCACCTTCCTCATTCTCATCCATCCTCAGCCTTCTTATCCTCACCTTCTTCAGTCCCACCTTCCTCATCCTCAGCCTTCTCAGCCTCTTCTTCCTCAGCCTTGCCCTCCTCATCCTCAGCCTCCTCAGCCTCTTTATCCTCATCTTCCTCACCCTCACCTTCCTCATCCGCAGCCTCCTCAGCCTCTTCTTCCTCATCCTCAGTCTCCTTGTTCTCACCTTCCTCACCCTCCTCATCCTCACCCTCCTCATCCTCACCTTCCTCAGCCTCCTTATCCTCACCTTCTTCAGCCTCACCCTCACCCTCCTCACCCTCACCCTCCTCACCCCCAGCCCTGCCCCCATCCCCTCCTCCTCCTCCTCTCCTTCCTCCCCATGCCCCCGTCAGGTGCGTCCCCGAGCGCCGCCCTGACCTTCCTCCCGCCTCCTCCTCCTCCTGGCTCAGGACGGGATCCGGGACAAGCTGCGGCCGATCGGGCTCAGCCTGGACTTCGCCATCGCGGGCGGGCACCGGGGCGGGCACCGGGGGGCGCGGGGCGCGGCGCTGCCTCCACTGCCCCCCGTGCTCAGCCCGCGCCAGCCCAGCTCGCTGCGCGCTGAGGTGGGCACCTGGGCATCCCCCGTGTCACCTGTGTCACCCCTTGTGTCACCCCTGTGCCACCTGTGTCACCCCTGTGTCACCTCCTGTGTCACCTGTGTCACCTGTGCCACCCCAGTGTCCCCTCAGTGTCCCCTCATTGTCCCCTCAGTGTCCCCTCAGTGTCCCCCCATGTCCCCTCAGTGTCCCGTCAGTGTCCCCTCAGTGTCCCCCAGTGTCCCCCCCTGTCCCCTCAATGTCCCCTCAGTGTCCCCTGGTGTCCCCTGGTGTCCCCTCACTGTCCCCGCCGCTGTCCCGGGTTGTCCCCTCACTGTCTCCCGTGTCCCCAGGTGCATTTCCTGCGCCAGGGCTGCGGCGATGACCAAATCTGCCAGAGCCACCTGGAGCTGTGGCCGCGCTTCTGCGCCCGCTTGGGGGACAGCGACTTCGTGCCCCTGCCCAGGTCAGGGGACAGCGGCCACCGCGCTGTGCCAGCGCCGGGCCCGGGGTGGCACTGCCACCGCGCCCTGAGGGACCGGGGGTGTCCCCAAGGGAGTGACAGGGGTGAGGGTGGCACTGCCACCGCGCCCTGAGAGACCGGGGGTGTCCCCAAGGGAGTGACAGGGGTGAGGGTGGCACTGCCACCTCTCTGTGAGGGACCGGGGGGGTCTCCAAGGGGTCACAGAAGCGAGGATGTCACTGCCACCTTCACCCTGGGTGCCCGGGGATGTCCCCAAAGGGTGACATGTGCCAGGATGGCACTGCCACCTTCATGCTGAGTGCCCGGGGATGTCCCCAAGGCAGTCACAGGGGTGAGGGTGGCACTGCCACCTTCACCCTGATAGCCCGGGGATATCCCCAAGGGGTCACAGAGGCGAGGATGGCACTGCCACCTCTCAGTGAGTGCCCGGGGATGTCCCCAAGGGGTCACAGAGGCGAGGATGGCACTGCCACCTCTCAGTGAGTGCCCGGGGATGTCCCCACGGTGGCCGTGCCCGCAGGGACGAGGATGGCACTGCCACCTTCGCCGTCAGTGAGCAGAAGGACGTGGCGCTGGAGGTGCGGGTGACCAACGAGCCCTCGGACCCCGCGGAGCCGCAGCGGGACGGGGACGATGCCCACCAGGCCCTGCTGGCGGCCACCTTCCCCCCGGAGCTGCCCTACGCCGGCCTGCGCGGCGACGGGCACGGGGTGGGCACGGGGACAGGGACAGGGATGGGGACAGGAGGGGATGGAGGGGACAGGGGACAGGAGGGGTGCGGGCACAGGGGCAGGGACAGGGGACAGGGGCAGAGGGGACAGGAGGGGATGGAGGGGATGGAGGGGATGGAGGGGACGGGGGGGCACAGGGGACAGGGGACAGGGAGGGACAGGAGGGAACAGGGGACAAGGCACAGGGGACAGGAGGGGACGGGGGGACAGGTGACAGAGGGACAGGAGGGGTGCGGGGACAGGGGACAGGAAGGTACAGACGGGACATGGGGGGTGTGGGGACAGGGGACGGAGGGACAGAGGGGACGGGGGGATGCGGGACAGGAGGGGGACAGAGGGGGACAGGACAGGGGAACAGAGGGACAGAGGGGGACAGGGGACAGGAGGGGGACGGGGGGCACGGGGGGCGGCGGGGTAGGAGGGGATGGGGGGACAGATAGGACAGGAGGGGCGGTGAGGGACAGAGGGATGGGGTGGGACAGGGGAGACAGGGGGGACAGGGGGGGACAGAGGGACGGAGGGGACATTGGGACAGGGGGGACAGAGGGACAGGGGGGACAGAGGGACAGGTCTCAGCCCTGTCCCCCCCCCCCCAGGACAAGGTGCTCTGCTTGGCCAACCAGAACGGCTCCAGAGTGGAGTGCGAGCTGGGGAACCCCCTCAAACGCGGGGCCCAGGTGGGCGCAGCCCCCTCCCCAACGCCCCCCGACCCCTCCCCAACGCCCCCCGACCCCGACCCCTCCCCCGGCCCCCCCCCCCCAGCGCTCACCTGCGCCCCCCCAGGTGCGGTTCTTCCTCATCCTCAGCACCTCGGGCATCTCCATCCACACCACGGAGCTGGCGGTGCAGCTGGAGCTGTCCACGTGAGCCGGGCGGGGGGCTGGGACCCCCGGGATTGGGGGCTGGGACCCCCGGGATTGGGGGCGGGGAGCCTCGGGATTTGGGGCCAGAACCCGGGGGGGGGGGTTTGAGAGTGAGAGCCCCGGGAAATTTGGGGTTTGGAATCTCCAGGATTTGGGGCCAGAGACCCGAGGATTTGGGGGCTGGAATCCCAGGGGATTTGGGGTTCGGAGCCCCCCGGGTTTGGGGGTTGGAATCCCAGAGTATTTGGGGTCAGACCTCCAGGATTTGGGGTCAGAGTCCCCCGGGTTTGGGGCCAGAGCCCCCAGGATTTGGGGCCAGTGCCCCCAGGATTTGGGGTCAGAGCCTCCCGGATCTGAGGTGAAGTCCTGGGGAATTCGGGGTTCAGACCCCCCAGACTTTGGGGACCAGACCCTGGAGGATTTAACAACACCCAGGCAGTTTTAGAGTCCGGCCCCCCAACATTTAGGGTCGGGGGGCTGCAATTTGGGGTTCAATCCCCCTGCACGGCCCTTGGGGTTTTTTTGGGGGGGTCTCACCCCCCGCCACGACCCCAAATTCGCCCCCAGCACCAGCGAGCAGCCGGGGCTGGAGCCGGTGGTCGTCCGCGCCCGCGTGGTGATCGAGCTGCCCCTGGCCGTGATGGGGTGAGTGGGGAGGGGGTTTTGGGGTGCCGGGGGGGCGGTTTTGGGGTCAGGGACCCCCCCTCACAGCCGGGCTCTCCCCGCAGCGTGGCCGTGCCCCCCCGGCTGTTTTTTGGGGGGCAGGTGGTGGGGGAGAGCGCGGTGAAGAGGGAGAGTCAGGTGGGGAGCGCCGTCAGCTTCGAGGTCACGGTGAGAGAACCCCCGAAATTACAGACCCCAAAAATTACAGACCCCCCAAAATTACAGACCCCCAAAAACAGAGCCCCAAAATTACAGACCCCAAAAATTACAGACCCCAAAATTACAGACCCCCAAAAATTACAGACCCCCAAAAACAGAGACCCCCGAAATTACAGACCCCAGAAATTACAGACTCCCAAAAACAGAGACCCCTGAAATTACAGACCCCAAAATTACGGACCCCAAAAACAGAGACCCCCCCCCCAGGGGTCAGGGCTATTTGTGGGGCTGAGATGTTTTTTGGGTCGGGGCTGTTTTTGGGCCTGGGTTGGTTTTGGGGTTGGGGTTATTTTTGGGGCCGGGCTGTTTTTGGGGTTGGGGTTATTTTTGGGGCTGGGGTTATTTTTGGGGCCGGGGTCATTTTTGGGGCCCGGGTTGTTTTAGGGACTGGGGTTATTTTTGGGGCTGGGGTTATCTTTGGGGCTGGGGTTATTTTTGGGGCTGGGGTTATTTTTGGGGCCGGGGTCATTTTTGGGGCCCGGGTTGTTTTAGGGACTGGGGTTATTTTTGGGGCCAGGGTTATTTTTGGGGCTGGGGTTATTTTTGGGGGTCCTGGCTGTGCCCCCCCAGGTCTCTCAGCGGGGGCCGCTGCTGAAGACCCCCGGCTCGGCCGCGCTGACCATGCAGTGGCCGCTGGAGCTGCCCAATGGGAAGTGGCTCCTGTACCCCCTGAGCCTGGAGCTGGGCACCCCCCCCGTGCCCTGCAGCCCCCCGGCCAACCCCCTGCGCCTCGCCCTGGTGAGATCCGGGGGGCCGGGGGGGTCCTGGGGGTGTCCGGGGCGGTCCAAAGGTGTTCAGAGGGATTCAGAAGTGTCCAAGGGGTGTCCAGGAATGTTTGGGTGGTGTCCAGGGGTGTCCTGTGGGTGGCCAGAGGTGGCCAGGGGTGGCCAGATGTGCTCAGAGGTGTCCAAAGTTGTCCAGAGATGTCCAGGAATGTTGGGGGGGTCGCCAAGGAGTGTCCAGGGGTGGCCAGAGGTGTTCTGGAGCTGTCCAGGGGTGTCCTTGGGGTGGCCAGGGGTACCCAGGGGTGTCCAGGAGGTGCACGGTGGTGTCCCAGGGGTCCCTGCTCCCCACCCAAACCCCCTCTTGTTCCCCAGGAGCCGCCCGGCCAGGGGGACCCCCCCCAGGAGCCCCCGGCCCGGCCCTGGTCGGTGCCCGCGGGGAGGAGGAGGAGGAACGTGACCCTGGTGAGTTTGGGGGGGTTTGGGGGGCCCTGCTCGGGGGGTTGGGGGTCCCCCCATTCCCGGGGTGTCCCCGGGGTGTCTCCCCGATTCCTGGGGTTTCCCTGCACTGTCCCTCCCAATCCCGGGTGTCCCCCCAGTCCTGGGTGTCCCTGTTTTTGGGTGTCCCCAATCCCGGGTGTCCCTGTTTTGGGGTGTCCCTGTTTCGGGGTGCCCCGTTCCAGGACTGTGCCCTGGGCACCGCGCGCTGCCGCTCGTTCCGGTGCCCGCTGCCGTCGCTGGAGCGCTCGGAGCTGCGGGCGCGGGGGCGCCTCTGGAACGGGACCTTCCTGGAGGTGGGTGGCCGGAGGGACCCCGCACCCCGAATTCCCGAATCCCGAATTCCCGAACCCCAAATCCCCAATCCCGAATTCCTGAATCCTGAGTTCCCAAATCCCGAATTCCCAATTCCCGAATTCCTGAGTTCCCAAATCCCAAATTCCTGAATCCTGAATTCCGAATCCTGAATTCCCAAATCCCGAATTCCTGCACCCTGAATTCCTGAATCCTGAATTCCCAAATCCCGAATCCCAAATTCCCAAATCCTGAATCCCAAACTTATGAATCCCGAATTCCCATATCCCGAATTCCGAATTCATGAATCCCAAATTCCCAAATCCCGAATTCCAGAATTCCTGAGTTCCCAGATCCTGAATTCCCAAATCCCCAAATCCCAAATCCCCGAATTCCTGAATCCCGAATTCCTGAATTCCCAAGTCCTGAATTCCTGAATCCTGAATCCCAAATCCCAAATCCCAAACCTGAAATCCTGAACCCCCAAACCCCAAATCCAGAGTCCCGAATCCCGAATTCCCAACCCCAAACCCCAAATTCCCAAACCTGAAATCCGGAACCCCCAAACCCCAAACCCCAAATCCCAAATCCCAAATCCTGAATTCCCAACCCCAGGAGTTCCTGGGCGTGCAGCACCTGGAGCTGATCGTGCGTGCCGAGGTCTCGGTCACCTCCCCCCGCGGCAACGTCCTCATCAGGGACCCGGTGGCGCAGGTGGGGACAGCTGGGGACAGCTGGGGACACCCGGGAACACCTGTGGGGACACCTGGGGACATCTGGGGACATCTGGGGACAGCTGGGGACACCCGGGAACACCTGTGGGGACATCTGGGGACACCTGGGGACACCTGGGACACCCCCGGGTACACCTGGGGACACTTGGAGACACCTGGGGACACCCCTGGGACACCCCTGGGGACAGCTGGGGACAGCTGGGGACATCTCCAGGGACACCTGAGGACACCTGGAGACATCTGGGGACATCTGGGGACAGCTGGGGACACACCTGGGGACACCTGGGGACATCCACAGACACCTCTGGGGACACCTGGGGACAGCTGGGGACACCTTGATGTCTCCATGGTCCCACTGACCCCTCCATGACCCCCTGTGACCCCAATGACCCCCTGTGACCCCAATGACCCCCGTGTGACCCCGGTGTGACCCGCAGATGTCGCTGTCGGTGCACGCGGAGCCGGGCGTGGCCGTGCCCGCTGTGCCCTGGTGGGTTCTGCCGCTGGCGGCGCTGCTGGGGCTGGCGCTGCTGGGGCTGCTGGTGCTGGCGCTGCGCAAGGTGAGGCAGAGCCGGTGTCGCGATAGAGAGCAGGCGTGTCGCGATATGGTGTGATAGAGCATGGCATATCACAATAGAGAGTGTGGCATACTGCAATATGGCATGATAGAGTATGGCATATCACGACATAGAGCATGGCATGTCGCGATATGGCACGATAGAGAGTGGCATGTTGCAATACAGAGCATGGTGTGTCGCAATATGGCATCACAGAGTGCAGCATATTGCAGTACGGCGTGATAGAGCGGGGCATATCGTGATATAGAGCGTGGCATGTCATGATATATCTCGTGATATATCGCAATATATCCCACGATATATCCCATATAACAATATCCCACACTGTCTGGTGCCATATCGCGATATCACACTCTCCAGTGCCATGTCACGATATATCCTCCACTGTCCGGTGCCATGTCGCGATATACCCCACGCTGTCCGGTGCCATGTCGCGATATCACACTCTCCAGTGCCATGTCACGATGAATCCCATGCTGCCCAGTGCCATATCATGATATCACACTCTCCAGTGCCATGTCGCGATATATCCTGCGATATATCCCATATAGTGATATCTCACTCTGTCTACTGCCATATCATGATATATTCCCCGCTGTCCATGCCATATCGCGATATCCCCCGCTGCCATGTCGCAACACACCCGGTGCCATGTCGTGATACCTCCCCCACTTGTCCATGCCCTGTCGCGACATGCCCGGTGCCTCTCTCCCTGTCTCAGGCCGGGTTTTTCCGCCGGGCGCCGCCGCCGGCCGTGCCGCGGTTCCGCGCCGTGCGCATCCCCCAGGAGCAGCGGCCGCAGGCCAGCGACGGCCGCACCGGCACCGTCCGGCGGCCGCACTGGGCAGCTGGAGCCGCTGACCGCCGCGGCGCCGCGGCGGGAACGGCCTGACCGGCACCCGGGACGGACGGACACGGACGGACGGATGGACACGGGATGGACAGAGGGACATGGCGCTCACAGACGGATGGACACGGCACCCACGGACGGATGGACACAGACGGACAGATGGACATGGCATGGATGGATGGACATGGCACCCATGGACAGACAGACATGGCACGGACAGACGGATGGACACGGCATGGATGGATGGACATGGCACCCATGGACAGATGGACACAGCTGGACAGATGGACATGGCACCCAGGACAGATGGACATGGCACAGATGGACACAGCACCCATGGACAGACAGACACGGCATGGACAGATGGACACAGCACAGACGGACAGATGGATACAGGGTGGACATGGGAGGGACAGGGACGGGGACAGCGCTGCACCAGGACACACCTGATGGACACCAAGGGACTGACGGACACGGCTGGACAGATGGACAGGGGGATGGACAGATGGACACAGGCTGGACACAGGACAGGGGACACAGATACAAGAAGGCTCCATGGAGGCCCCGCCATGTCCTGGAGCTCCCAGGATGGGCAGTGGCCAGACAGAGCCACGGCCCCAGGGGTCAGTCTGGCCCCAGGGGTCACTTTTTGTCCCCATGGATCACTTTTTGTCCCCAATAAAAGGCGCTGACCCCACACTGACCCTGACCCCGTGTGCTCCTTTGGTGTCCAGGGGTGGCCGCCATGATGGGTGTAGTGACCACTGTGATGGGTGTGGCCACCATGATTGGTGTGGCAGCCACCATGAGCGTGTCCATGCGCCATGATGGATGTGGCGGCCGCCATGATTGATTTGGGCAGCCATGATGGACGCATCCATCATGTACGTGTGGGCAGCGGCCGCTTCCCCGTCGCCCCAAACCGGATCTCCCGGCCTAACCGGACACTCCCTCCCCCCACGGGTCGGTCCGGGCCGCTCCGGCCCCGCCACAACTCCGGTACCGGCGCCTGAAGCGTCGCCCTGCCCACACCCAAGATGGCACCGCGCCCTGAGCCCTCGCAGAACCCTCCAACATGGCGGCACCCACAACGGCGTCAGTGACGTCATTCTTTTTCCTGCGCATACCGGAAGTAGTGCCGCCATATCGTGATTTGAGGACCCCCAAATTTCCACACCCCCTATTTTAAATTTTAAATACAAAAACCACCACTCGATTTTATTAAAAAAAAACCAAATAAAATAAAAGAATTTTTTTTTTAATTACAAGCCCTTTTTTTGGTTGTTTTTGTTTGTTTGCTTTTTTGGGGTTTTTCTTTTTGAGGTTTTTGGTTTTTAGGGGTGGGGGTCTGGGGGGGTTTTTCCTCAGCGCGGCTGCGGCCGTTGCCCCTTCTTCCTCCTCTTGTGCTTCGTGTCCCCCCTGGGGGGACCCCCCTGGCCTTGGGGGGGTCCCTGGAAAAGGCGGGCCAGGAAATCCTGGGGGGTGCTGGGGGAGGGGGTGCTGCCCTTGTGGGGGGGCCTGGGGAGGGAGAGAAAAGGGGTTGGGGCACAGCTGGGCACACCTGGATGTACCTGGGCACTGCCTGGGCACCCCCAGAACATCCCTGGACACACCAGGATACTCCTGACCACCCCCTCCCCAGGACTGACCACTGGTGTCCATCCCCATTACACCCCAGGACATCCCAGGACACCCCTGGGTACCCCCAGGACACCCCAGGACACTCCCAGGACATCCCAGGACACCCCCAGGACACCCCTGGGTACCCCCAGGACACCCCAGGACACCCCCAGGACATCCCTGGGTACCCCCAGGACACCCCAGGACTGACCACCCCAGGACTAACCGCTGGCGGCTGGCCGGTGTGGCTGTCCTGGCACTGCAGGACAGGTGGCAGGGGACACGGTGGCTGTCCGGGGAGATGACCACGCGCTGGCAGCCCGCCCACTCTGGGGACACATGGGGGACACGGTGACCCCAGGGTGACCCGGGGTGGCCACGGTGACCAAGAGTGACCCGGGGTGGCCATGGTGACCCCCCAAAGTGACCCGGGGTGGCTATGGTGACCCCAGGGTGACCCAGGGTGGCCATGGTGACGCCTTGGTCACGGTGACCCCCCAGAGTGACCCTGGGGTAGCCACGGTGACCCCTTGGTCATGGTGACCCCTTGGTCATGGTGACCCCTCCAAATGACCTGGGGTGGTCTCTGGTCATGGTGACCCTGGGACCTGTCACCCCCTGGGTGGGACCTGCCACCCCCTGGGACCTGTCTGTCCCCCCCGGGCGTGTCCGTGCCGGTGTCCCCCACGGGTGTCCCTCACCGGTGACATCGTAGATGTGGCCGTCCATGCAGGCCAGGTAGGTGACCCTGAGGCCGAGCAGGCTGGACTCTGCCCACAGGTCGCCCTCCTCGGCCGCGTGCCACCCCCCGCAGCTGGCACAGTAACGGCCACTGCCGGGGTCCCTGTCCAGCTGGAACCGCCTGCGGGGACATTTGGGGACACGGGGACGTTGGGGAGATTTGGGACGTTGGGGACATTGGGGATATGGAGACATTGGGGATATTGGGAATACTGGGGACGTGGGGACACTGAGACACCTCCAGGGACATGGGGACATTGGGGTCATTGAGGACATTGGGGTCATTGAGGACATTGGGGAATATTGGGGAATATTGGGGAATATTGGGGAGATTTGGGACACTGGGGACATTGGAATACTGGGGACACTGGGGACATTGAGGACATGGGGACATTGAGGACATTGGGGAGACTTGGGACATTGGGGATATGGGGACACTGTGGCATTCTCAGAGACACTGGGGACATGGGGACACCAGGGACACTGGGAAGATTTGGGACACTGGGGACATTTTGGACATTGGGGTCATTGAGGACATGGGGACACTGGGACACCACCAGGGACACTGGGGACATGCGGACATTGGGGACATCGGGACACTGTGACATTCTCAGGGACACTGGGGACACGGAGGACACTGGGGACATGGGGACATTTGTGACACTGGGGACAGTGGGGACATTGAGAATATGGGGACATTGTGACACCCACTGTCCCCACTGTCCCTGCTGTCCCCACAGTGTCCCCGGTGTCCCCACAATGTCCCCACCTGTGGCGCCCCCCGCAGCGGGTGCAGCCCATGGCGTCCCTGAGCTCCTCCTGCAGCCGGGCCAGGAACGCGCCCAGCGCCCGTGCCAGCTCTGATCGTGCCAGCTGCTTCCTGCCGCCCAAAAAACGGGAATTAGAACCCAAAAAATGGGATTGGCACCCTGAAAAACGGGATGGGCATCCCAAAACCCGAGATTTCTACCTCAAAAATAGCATTTACACCCCAAAATTTGGGATTTTCACCCCAAACTCATGCCTGGAACTCCCGCTGCCCCTTGGGGCTGCTCACCCGCTCCCAGCCCGCCCCAAAACCCAGAATTTACAACACAAAATCTGGGATTTACACCCCAAAATATGGGATTTACACCCCAAAACCCGGGATTTACATCCCAAAATTTGTGATTTATACCCCAAAAATGGCATTTACACCCCAAAAATTGGGATTTACACCCCAAAAATTGGGATTTTCGCCCCAAACTCACGCCTGGAACTCGCGCCGCCTCTCGGGGCTGCTCACCCGCTCCCAGCCCGCCCGCAGCACCTTGAACGCCGCCTCCGCCCGGGGGTCGCGGCTCTTGTCGGGGTGCACCTGCCAAGTCACGACCCTCAGCGTCCCCAAATTGTCCCCAAATTGTCCCCAAGATGTCCCCAAAGTGTCCCCGACACCCACCAGCACCGCCAGCCTCCGGTACGCCCTCCTCAGCTCGGTGTCGCTGGCCGTGGGCTCCACGCCGAGCACCCGGAACGGGTCCGGCTTCTCCTCGGCCACCATGGCCACCAAACGTGTCACCTCCTCCTCCTGGTGGCCGCCACCACCTCCGGTGACACCGGCGTGGCTCGCCCGCCGCCGTAGCCACTCGCCCAGCAGCTCCCGGGAGCGGCGGAGCCCCGAGGAGGCGCCGCGGAGGAAGGAGCGGAGCCCCCCGAGGAGGAGGAGGAAGAGCAGCGGCAGGAGAGCCCCGAGGAGGCGGAGGAACAGCGCGACCCCCGCCCGGGCCACCCGTAGGGACACCCGGTGTCCCCTCCCGGTGTCGTCGTGGCGTTGTCGCGGTCGCCGCCGCGCCCCGCGGGTGTCGCCGGTGTCGTCCGGGGGTCCCCGGTGGCGGCAGCCGGGGCCGCACGGGAGGTCCCGGGAGGGGCTCGGGGGAGCGGCCGGGGGGGACCGGCAGCCGCAGCGACCCCCGGGGGTGGGGACACAGCCGGGAGCGGGGACACTGCCGGGGGTGGGGACACCCCGAGGGTTGGGGACATTGGAGGGATTGGGGACACTCCTGGTACTGGGGACACTCCCGGGACCGGGGACACTCCCGGGACCGCGGACGCCACCGGGGCCGGTGACAGGAGGGTCGCGCTCGCCGCTGCCGCCCGCCGTGCCGGCGCCGGTGCCAGTCCCGGAGCCGGTGTCGATGCCGGTGGCAGCGGGGGGGTGGCCACAGCTCCCGTTGCAGGCGGCGCTGGAGCCCCCCCCGGGGACGCCCCCGGCCGCCTCCCGGTACCGGGGCCGCTCCATCGGACCGGCGTTAGGTCACGGCCACCCCTGGGACAGAGCGGGGACAGCGGCGTCAGGGCCCCCGGTACGGCTACGGGACACCGGAACGGATCGGGACCCCCGAACCGAGCCCCAGGAACCACAGAACGGCCCCGGGACCCCCGAAATCCTGTACCGGGGACCCCCCTGACCCCTCCGCGAACGGAACCGGGACCCCCCAAACCGGCCCGGGACCCCCCCAAACCGGCCCGGGAGCCCCGGACGCTCGGAGCGGCTCTCGGAGCTCCGGTACCGGGAGGGTTCGGAGGGGTCCGGGGGAGTTCGAGACTCACCGTGCCGGTACCGGGGGGGTTCGGGACTCACCATTCCGGTACCGGGGGGGTTCCGGGGGGGTCGCTCCGCCACCCCCCCCGGGGTCCCCTCACGGCTGCACTTCCGCTTCCCGCCAGCCGCACGCGCTGCCACGCCCTATTCCAGGGTGGGACAGCACCGCTACTTATTTGCATAGAGTCACGCCCCTTAAAGGGGCAACGCCGCCAGCCCGTCACCGCGGTGGGCCCCAGTGCCCTTCCCAGTGCTCCCAGTTCCCCCTCCTGGTTCTCCCAGTTCGGGGTCTCTCCAAGTGCCCCCAGTTCCCTCTCCCAGTGCTCCCAATTCCCTCAGTTCCCCCTCCCAGTTTGGGGTCTCTCCCAGTTCCCCCTCCCAGTTGTCCCAGTGCCCCCAGTTCCATCGGGCCCCTCTGGGTCTGGTTTTTTTTTTTTATTCCTCCACGTTGGGAAAAACCGAAGCCAAAAAAAGGCAAAAAAAGAGAAAATCGGGGTGGGGGGAGGGGCACAGAGGGAGGGGAGGGGGCACGGCCCCGATTTTTGGGTTTTTACCCCCATTTTTCAATCCCAATAAAAAGAGGGAATCGATTCAGGAAGAAGGAGGCCAAAGGGAAAAAAAAAAAAAAAGAAAATAAAATTAGGGGAAAAATTTGAGGAAAAAAAGGAAAAACAATGGAAAGAAAATTTAAAATAATAAAAAAATTAAAACCCCAATTAAAAAAAAACAAACCAAAAAACCCAACCCCCCCCAAAAAAGGCCAAAAGAAACGAAAAAAAGAAAGCAAAAAACCCCAAAACAAAACAAAACAATCAGTAAAATTAAATAAAAAATAACCAAAACCAAAATAAAAATAAACAAAAATTTAAACTGAAACGAAATAAACTAAAAATGGAAAAATGAAATTAAAAGAAATTAAATAAACAAAATAAAATAATTAAATGAAATTAAATGAAATAAACAAAACAAAGTAAAATAAAACAATGAAATGAAATTTAAATGAACAAAATAAAACAAACAAAATAAACAAAATAATGAAATAAAATTAAAATAAAATAATAAAACGAAATAAAATAAACGAAATAAGCAAAATAAAATAAACAAAATAAAATAATGAAACAAAAATAAAATAAATTAAGCAAAAGAACAAAATGTCATAAACAAAATGAATTAAAATTAAAAAAAATATTCAAAATAAAATTTAAATTAAAATAACAAACGAAATAAAACAAAATAAACCACCCCAAAAAAAACCAACAAAAAAACCCCGAAAAACCTTTACAAAACTAACGAAAAATCCCCAAAAAAGCCCCAAAACCGCGGTTAGGAGCCGAGCTCCAGCGCCCGCAGCTCGGCCTCCAGCGCCCCGCGCCGCGCCAGCTTCTGCAGCTGCTCGGGGCTGGGCCGGGGCCCCGCGCCGCCCTCCAGCCGTCGCCGCAGCTCCTCCACCTGCCGCAGCTTCTTCCGCAGGCTCTTCATGCGCCGCCCGCGCTCCGAGCTCCCGGGGTTATCCCCCGCAATATTCCCGGGGTTGTTTCCCGAAATATCCCCGGGGCTGCTCCCCGAATTCTTCCCGGTATTATCTCCGGAGCTATTCCCGACGTTACACCCCGAATTCATCCCGACGTTATTCCCCGAGTTGCTCCCCGAAATTTTCCCGGAATTATTCCCCGAAATATTCCCGACGTTGCTCCCCGAATTCCTCCCGAAATTATCTCTGGAGCTATTTCCGACGTTACTCCCGACGTGACTCCCCAAAATATTCCCGGAGTTGCTTCCCGAATTAATCCCGGCATTATTCCCCGAATTATTCCTGGAGTTACTCCCCGAATTCTTCCCTAAATTATTCCTGGAATTATCCCCGCAGCTATTCCCGACGTTACTCCCTGAATTAATCCCCGAATTCCTCCCCAAATTCTTCCCCGAATTATTCCCGGAATTATCCCTGGAATTACTCCCGGAATTAACCCCGGGGTTCTCGCCGGGATTCTTGCTGGAATCGGTGGGATTCTTGCTGGAATTCTTGCCGGAATTCCCAGGATTTTCCACGTTTTTCTCCCCTCCCTTCTCCCCCGCTGTCCCTCCTCCTCCTCCTCCCAGCCCGATTTTTTCCAGCGCCTGGCTCAGTCCGTCGCCGCCACCGTTTTCCCGATCTTTTTCCTTTTCCTGCTGCTGTTTCCTTTTCTCTTTGCGTTTCAGGTTCCTCCGGGCGCTTTTGGATAAAGTCGGGGAGGGGTCGCAGCCCTCGGGCCGCCCCCCGGGGGGGTTCCCTCGGCTCGATGGGGAAGGGGCGGCCTCGGGGTTTAAACCCGGGGGCAGTTCGGGTTTGCTCCGGAAGAATTTCACGTATTTGTTCTCGTAGCTGTGGTGCAGGGAGGGGGGAAAAAAGGGTCAGGGGGTTTTGGGGGGCGGGGGGGAGGGCGTGGAGGCGTTTTGGGGGGGTTCTGGAGGGGTTTGGGGGGGGACAGGAGGGGATTTGAGGGGTTTGGGGGGACACAGGATGGGTTTTGGGGGGGGTTCTGGAGGGGTTTGAGGGTGTCCTGGAGGGGTTTAGGGGAGACAGGCTGCGTTTGGGGGGGTCCTGGAGAGGTTTGGGGGGGGTCTGGAGTGGTCCTGGAGGACTTTGGGGGAGACAGGAGGGAATTTGAGGGGACAGGAAGGGTCTGGAGGGGTCCTGGAGAGTTTGGGGGGGTGGTCCAGGAGGGGATTTGAGGGGTTTAGGGGGGACAGGAGGGGTCCTGGAGGGGTTTGGGGGGTCCTGGAGGGGTTTTGGGGGAGTTCTGGAGGGGTTTAGGGGGGTCCTGAGGAGGATTTGAGGGGTCCTGGGGGGGATTTGAGGGCTCTGGGGGACCCAAGGAGGACCCAGAGCCAGGCATGGGTGGGACCTGACCCCTCCCCACACCCCTGGGACCCCCATGACGCCCCCAGGACCCCCTGAGGACCCCCCCAGGACCCTTCTCCACACACCGGGGACCCTCAGGACCCCCCTAGGGACCCTCTGGGACCCCCCTGGGACCCCTCCCCACACCCTGGGGACCCCCATGACCCCTCTGGAGACCCCCCAGGACCCCCCACTCACACGGGCACCTCCTCCTGGGGCACGTAGCCCTCCTTGACCCGGCGCTGCTTCCGCCAGGTCCCGTCCGGGCGCTGCGTGGACGGGATGTACCTGCCTGGGGACACGGGGACACTGTGGGGACAGCCTGGGGACATGGAAACAGGGACATGGGGACAGCCTGGGGACACGGGGACAGGGACACGGGGACAGCTTGGGGACATGAGGACAGCTTGGGGACAGCTTGGGGACACAGGGACATGGGAACAGTTTGGGGACAGGGACAGCTTGGGGACACGGGGACAGCCCTGGGACATGGGGACAGCCTTGGGACAAACCATGGGACATGGGGACAGCTTGGGGACAGCGCAGGGACACCGAGGGTACAGCCTGGGAACAGACCTGGGACATGGGGGCACCACAGGGTCAGCCCCACAAACACCCCAGAGACTTGGGGACACCCTGGGGACACTGTGGGGACACCACAGACACAGGAACACCCTGGGGACACCCTGGGAGACCCTGGGGACACAGGGGGGACACGGGGACATCCTGGGACACTCTGGGACAACCTGGGGACACCCTGGGGACACCCTGGGGACACCTTGGGGACTCCTTGGGGACACCCTGGGGACATGGGGACACCCTGGGGACACCTTGGGGACACCCTGGGGACACCCTGGGGACATCCTGGGGACACCTTGGGGACACCCCTGGACACCAGGAGGACCCTGGGACACCCCCAAGGCCCTGCCAGGACCCCCAGGGGGGCTCGGGGACATTCCCGGGGACCCCCCCCCAGGGCCACCCCCCCAAATCCAAACCCCCCCCTCAGACACCCCAAAACCCTCCCAGAGACCCCAAACCCCTCACGGGGACCCCAAATCCTCACGGGGACCTCCGAGACCCCTCCCCAAATACCCCAGGACCCCTCAAGGGGTCTCGGGACCCCTCCCCACATCCAAAACCCCCCCGCAGACACCCCAAAACCCCTCATGGAGACCCCAAAACCCTCCCCAAATGCCCCAAAACCCCTCACGGACACCCCAAATCCTCACGGGGACCTACAGGACCCCTCCCTAAATACTCCAGAAACCCCCAGACCCCTCAAGGGGGTCCCCGACCCCTCCCCAAATCCAAACCCCCCTCAGACCCAAAACCCCTCATGGGGACCCCAAACCCCTCACGGGGACCCCCAGGACCCCTCCCCAAAAACCCCAGGACCGCCCCAGACCTCTCAAGGGGGTCCCGGGACCCCTCCCCAAATCCAAACCACCCCTCAGAGATCCCAAAACCCCTCAGTGGGACCCCAACCCCCCCCTCAGAGACCCCAAACTCCTTATAGGGACCCCTAACCCCTCACGGACACCCCCAGGACTCCTCCCCAAAATCATCCCCCCACCAATCCCCGCCCCCCCCTAGGCCCTTTACGGGGGTCCCGGGACCCCTCCTCAAATCCAAACCCCCCCTCAGACACCCCAAAACCCCTCACGGAGACCCCAAACTCTCACGGAGACCCCAAATCCTCACGAAGACCCCAAATTCTCACGGAGACCCCAAACCCCTCACGGAAACCCCCAAGACCCCTCCCCAAAATCCTTCCCCCCCTAAACCCCGCCCCCCCCAAGCCCCTCACGGGGGTCCCGCCCGCCCCATCCCCCCCCTTTGTGCCGTTCCCGCCGCCGGGAGCCCCGCGCGGGTTCCGGGGGGAGTCTCGGTGGAGCCGGCGCAGCCCCGGGGGGGGGTCCCGGAGCCCCCCCCGCCCCCCGGGGCCCCCCCGCGCTCACCGGTCGCGTCCGTCACATAGGGCGTCGCCATCTTTGCGCCCCGGAAGTGACGCAACGGCGGCGGCGCGCTGGGGGCGTGGCACCAAAGAAAGGGGCGTGGCCATGCGTGGGTAATGGTAATTAGGGAGCCCTGAGCGGGCAGCTGACTGCAAAAAATCCAAATATCGAAGGATAAATCCCAAACCGGGGCTGCCCCCACCTCATACTTGTGCTGCCCTGACAGTCCCAGGGGAGCCCTACAAACTGACATCAGGTGTCGGATCTCAAAATGTCCCTCAGGCATTTTCAGAGGTTTTCCAGGCATTTTCCAGGCCTTGGTCAGAAGCATTTTAGACCCTGGCAGGCAGCTGGAAACAGCTGTGATCTTGAGTTTGAACCATGGAATGAGTTACCAACTTTGAAGGTGGAACAAGCAGTCACAGAGGGTTAGATGGTATAGCAGAAGTAGTTAAAAATTAGAGGGGAAAATTTTTTAGTATGGTACAGGGGGGTTTTAACACCTGTACAGGGGGGTTTTACTTTGTACAGGGGGGTCAGGAGTTCTAAGATGGAGGAAAGTGGGCCTGATCCTGTTCTTCCTCCTTCTTCTTCCTTACCTCCATGTTCTTGGTGATGCTGGCACTCACAGATTGGTTTAGAGTAGAAGAGCACCTTGTAACATAGATAGTAGGTATTGGGGAAAATCTGTAAACATATAACACGTAATATATCACATAAAAGATAGCAGCAGCCCTGGGCGGGGGGAGAGACGACGGAGACACTGGACAGTGAGGGTGTCAGGAGTGTGTGAGTCTCTGCCTGGGCCGCTGACCAAAGCAGCCGCAGTGGGCGAAGACAATCTTTTAGATAGCTAGCAATAAACTGCTTGAGACCGAGCAACAAGAGGCTGCGGAGTTTTTCTTTGGAAGCAAAGGTTGGAGGAGAGACTTTACCACCACACGAGGTGTATCAAAGTGTGCTACCAACAGGACTATTTTCTCCAGGGGAAAGCTTTCTCTCAATGACCATCAACGCATGGATGTGTTTAAATTGTGTAACAAGATGGATTAAGAAAAGCCAACACCCGTAGCAGATTTCTGTTTGATCTGTGTCTGTGAGAAGTGGGCTGTGTCCTGGAGAGGGAGAGATGCTGTTGGAGAGTGGCAACAGCACCAGGTGTGAACTGTGAGGATGAGGAGGGCTCAGAGCAGCCCCAGGTGTGTACTGTAAGGATGATGAGGGCTCAGAGCAGCCCCAGGTGTGAGCTGTGAGGATGAGGAGGGCTCAGAGCAGCCCCAGGTGTGAGCTGTAAGGATGATGAGGAGGGCTCAGAGCAGCCCCAGGTGTGAGCTGTGAGGATGATGAGGGCTCAGAGCAGCCCCAGGTGTGAGCTGTAAGGATGATGAGGGCTCAGAGCAGCCCCAGGTGTGAGCTGTAAGGATGATGAAGGCTCAGAGCAGCCCCAGGTGTGAGCTGTAAGGATGATGAGGAGGGCTCAGAGCAGCCCCAGGTGTGAGCTGTAAGGATGATGAGGGCTCAGAGCAGCCCCAGGTGTGAGCTGTAAGGATGATGAGGAGGGCTCAGAGCAGCCCCAGGTGTAAGCTGTAAGGATGATGAGGGCTCAGAGCAGCCCCAGGTGTGAGCTGTAAGGATGATGAGGGCTCAGAGCAGCCCCAGGTGTAAGCTGTAAGGATGATGAAGGCTCAGAGCAGCCCCAGGTGTAAGCTGTAAGGATGATGAGGAGGGCTCAGAGCAGCCCCAGGTGTAAGCTGTGAGGATGATGAGAAGGCGGCGGCTCCTACAGGGGCTGATTTAGTTAGGGGGTTTTCCTCACATCACTTTTGCACGGAGCTGCTGGAGAAGAGGAGTTTATGGGGGGCTCCCGGGGCTGTCTCATGGAGGGACGGTGACTGCTTTGGAAAGGATTTGGGGAATCATTTGGATGCGCACTTGGATATGTGGAGCATTGCTCAAAGGAGCTGCCGAGGGACAAACCTTTGTGCCAAGAAGCAGCAGCCAAACAGGTGAGCCGATGTGCCTTTGTAGTGGGGAATTTTCTCCTTTCCCTTTTGAATTTCACCATCCTGAGGTTGAAATGAAGGGGGCTGCCCTGTTGTCCCTCCTTTTAAGGGTTTGGATTGAGGTAAAATTCTCCCTGTTGCCCTCATTTGAGGCAAGCCCCTTTTTTGCTCTTCTGGGGGATGCAATGGAAGGGGAGCCCACATTTCTTTGCCCTCGTTGAAGTGAGAATGTAGTGTTTGTTTTGGTGGGTTTAAGGTAATGTCCTGTAGTTAATTAGTAAGGTTGGGTTTTTTTTATTTGATAATTGCCTTCTTGTTTATTCTGTTATAGAGGTTTTATTCATTTGTTTTGTTTAATTGTAGTGAATATTTTATTGTTACCGGTAATTTGGGAGCTGTTGTTTATGGTTACATTTATCTTTTGGTGATGTGTTTATTTCCAGCTACTATTTGTATTTTGATGGTTTGAGGCATTAGGGGTTTATTGAGTTAGGAATAATTTTTTTTTGCAGTTAATTTAAGTTTATTTATTTGGGTTTTTGTTTTAGTTTGATGTATTTGTTGGTTGCTTTTTATTAGTGGGTTTTTTTTAGGAACTTGTGTATTTATATTGTGGATTTTTTTAGGTAGTTTTTTATTTGGGTACTTATCTTTTTATTGTCTAATGGTTTAGATTTTTTTAGTATCATTTATGACTTTGGTTTTTAAAGTTAACTTAGCACAGTACAGGTTACTCTTGGAGTTAGTGTAGAGGTATGGTTTTCATTTTTAGTAGCTTTCAGGGTCCATTGTGTGGTTTGAAGTTTAGTAAGCTGGTTGGACTTTTTCTAGTGGGTTTTGTGATTTGTTTTCTATATGTGTTTTGGTTCCTGTGGGCTGTTTTTTATTTTTGTTTCATTTTTGTGATGTCTCACTAACAACTGCTAGTGAAAAGAGTGTAGTGTGGGGTTTTTTTTTGCTGGTAGTTGGTTCTGTGGTGGTGTATTTTTAGTTTGTGTTTTTTTGTTTTGGGTTTCTTTTGTTAGAGATTAAAGTTTTTTTTTGGGGGTTAATTTGTAATTATTTTCAAGGTTTTAGGGCAATTGAGTTTTTTGATATGGATGTCCTGTATGATAAGAGTTAATTTATTTGCTTTATGTGGAATTGATGGCAGGGTAGAGGACATTTTTGTATAGAATGTGTATTTTAATCATAATATTAAAATAATACCATGGTAAGAGGGGCTGTGTTTTATTGTTTGTGTTCGAGGTGGTTTGGCATTTTCATATATGTTGTGGTTTTTTTTGATGGCTCATGGAGCCATTCTGACTTTTTTTGATGAAATTGGTGGGAATTTGATGTTTCTTTTGTTATTTTATTTTTAGGAACTGGATTTTTCAGTATGCTTTTTGATTTTGCTTTTTTTTTTTTGTGGTGTAATAGTATTTTAGAAGAACTTGGATGATTTAAAAAAATATTTTTGTTATACTTTTCATCTAATGTTGTTGGATTATTACAGATGATTTGGAGTTTTATTTTTTAAGTTTCATTTGGATGAATCTATGCTAGATGGTAGGACTGTTTTTATTTTTGGGGTAGTTGGTTGTAGGTGTGTTGTATGTTTTTCAAGTGAAGGTAAATTGAGGTTTGTATTTAGTTGTTAGAGGAATGGAGGAAAAATACATTGGTAAGGTTAACAGTAGTGTGTTATTTTGTGGTTTTTGCTTTTAGTTTGTATTGGAGTTTTAATAAGTTTGGTACAGTAGTGTTTAATGGTGGAGTTATTTAAGGTATGATAGTTTATAGTTAATTCTTATTTATTTTAGATTCGTGTATAGGTTAGAGGAGGTTGTTGAAGGGTGAGTGTATTTTGTAGATGACTTGTAGTGTTTCAGTTTATAGAGCATTTTTTAAATGGGAGTTGAAGTATTTTGACTCGTTTGGTGTTGCTGGTGATACATTGCTGAGGTAGTAGGGAGTATTTGTTGGGTTTTTAATAGAAGGTTTATTGTAGATAGTTCTAGACAGTAGTGGGTTGCCGAATTGTTTTACATTTTCTGGCCTTTTAATAGTTATTTAAAATATGTTACAGTTTTTTTGGTTTACTGAAACGCTTGATTTTGAGGAAGTTCCTGTTTAGAATGTATGATTTCTTTTGACCTAAAATAAAAATGAAAAAAAAATAAAAATCATCCGATGTTTGGATTTTTTGAAATCAGCTGCCCGATCAGGGCCACTGGGCCAAGAGAACAAATTTGTGCTGCCCTGACAGTCCCAGGGGAGCCCTACAAACTGACATCAGGAACCTGGACTGGTGAGTTTTCTTTCCCAGGGAAAAGAGCCGATGTTTGCGCTCCGAGTCCTGTGGCCCTGAGCCGGCAGCTGACTGCAAAAAATCCGAACATCGAAGGATAAGTCCCAGACAGGAGCTGCCCCCACCTCATACTTGTGCTGCCCTGAGAGTCCAAAAAGAGCTCTACAAACTGACATCAGGAACCTGGACTGGTGAGTTTTCTTTCCCAGGGAAAAGAGCCGATGTTTGCGCTCCGAGTCCTGTGGCCCTGAGCCGGCAGCTGACAGCAAAAAATCGGAACATCGAAGGATAAGTCCCAGACAGGAGCTGCCCCTACCTCATACTTGTGCTGCCCTGACAGTCCCAGGGGAGCCCTACAAACTGACATCAGGAACCTGGAATGGTGAGGTTTTTTTCCCAGGGAAAAGAGCCGATGTTTGCGCTCCGAGTCCTGTGGCCCTGAGCCAGCAGCTGACCGCAAAAAATCCGAACATCGAAGGATAAGTCCCAGACAGGAGCTGCCCCCACCTCATACTTGTGCTGCTCTGACAGTCCCAGGGGAGCCCTACAAACTGACATCAGGAACCTGGACTGGTGAGTTTTCTTTCCCAGGGAAAAGAGCCGATGTTTGCGCTCCGAGTCCTGTGGCCCTGAGCCTGCAGCTGACTGCAAAAAACCCGAACATCGAAGGATAAGTCCCAGACAGGAGCTGCCCCCACCTCATACTTGTGCTGCCCTGAGAGTCCAAAAAGAGCTCTACAAACTGACATCAGGAACCTGGACTGGTGAGTTTTCTTTCCCAGGGAAAAGAGCCGATGTTTGTGCTCCGAGTCCTGTGGCCCTGAGCGGGCAGCTGAGTGCAAAAAATCCGAACATCGAAGGATAAGTCCCAGACAGGAGCTGCCCCCACCTCATACTTGTGCTGCCCTGACAGTCCCAGGGGAGCCCTACAAACTGACATCAGGAACCTGGACTGGTGAGTTTTCTTTCCCAGGGAAAAGAGCCGATGTTTGCGCTCCGAATCCTGTGGCCCTGAGCCAGCAGCTGACCGCAAAAAATCCGAACATCGAAGGATAAGTCCCAGACAGGAGCTGCCCCCACCTCATACTTGTGCTGCCCTGAGAGTCCAAAAAGAGCTCTACAAACTGACATCAGGAACCTGGACTGGTGAGTTTTCTTTCCCAGGGAAAAGAGCCGATGTTTGCGCTCCGAGTCCTGTGGCCCTGAGCGGGCAGCTGACTGCAAAAAATCCGAACATCGAAGGATAAGTCCCAGACAGGAGCTGCCCCCACCTCATACTTGTGCTGCCCTGACAGTCCCAGGGGAGCCCTACAAACTGACATCAGGAACCTGGACTGGTGAGTTTTCTTTCCCAGGGAAAAGAGCCGATGTTTGCGCTCCGAGTCCTGTGGCCCTGAGCGGGCAGCTGAGTGCAAAAAATCCGAACATCGAAGGATAAGTCCCAGACAGGAGCTGCCCCCACCTCATACTTGTGCTGCCCTGAGAGTCCAAAAAGAGCTCTACAAACTGACATCAGGAACCTGGACTGGTGAGTTTTCTTTCCCAGGGAAAAGAGCCGATGTTTGCGCTCCGAGTCCTGTGGCCCTGAGCGGGCAGCTGACCGCAAAAAATCCGAACATCGAAGGATAAGTCCCAGACAGGATCTGCCCCCACCTCATACTTGTGCTACCCTGACAGTCCCAGGGGAGCCCTACAAACTGACATCAGGAACCTGGACTGGTGAGTTTTCTTTCCCAGGGAAAAGAGCCGATGTTTGCGCTCCGAGTCCTGTGGCCCTGAGCCGGCAGCTGACCGCAAAAAATCCGAACATCGAAGGATAAGTCCCAGACAGGAGCTGCCCCCACCTCATACTTGTGCTGCCCTGAGAGTCCAAAAAGAGCTCTACAAACTGACATCAGGAACCTGGACTGGTGAGTTTTCTTTCCCAGGGAAAAGAGCCGATGTTTGCGCTCCGAGTCCTGTGGCCCTGAGCCGGCAGCTGACTGCAAAAAATCCGAACATCGAAGGATAAGTCCCAGACAGGAGCTGCCCCCACCTCATACTTGTGCTGCCCTGACAGTCCCAGGGGAGCCCTACAAACAGACATCAGGAACCTGGACTGGTGAGTTTTCTTTCCCAGGGAAAAGAGCCGATGTTTGCGCTCCGAATCCTGTGGCCCTGAGCGGGCAGCTGACTGCAAAAAATCCGAACATCGAAGGATAAGTCCCAGACAGGATCTGCCCCCACCTCATACTTGTGCTGCTCTGACAGTCCCAGGGGAGCCCTACAAATTGACATCAGGAACCTGGACTGGTGAGTTTTCTTTCCCAGGGAAAAGAGCCGATGTTTGCGCTCCGAGTCCTGTGGCCCTGAGCCGGCAGCTGAGTGCAAAAAATCGGAACATCGAAGGATAAGTCCCAGACAGGATCTGCCCCCACCTCATACTTGTGCTACCCTGACAGTCCCAGGGGAGCCCTACAAACTGACATCAGGAACCAGGACTGGTGAGTTTTCTTTCCCAGGGAAAAGAGCCGATGTTTGCGCTCCGAGTCCTGTGGCCCTGAGCCGGCAGCTGACTGCAAAAAATCCGAACATCGAAGGATAAGTCCCAGACAGGAGCTGCCCCCACCTCATACTTGTGCTGCCCTGACAGTCCCAGGGGAGCCCTACAAACTGACATCAGGAACCTGGACTGGTGAGTTTTTTTTCCCAGGGAAAACAGCCGATGTTTGCGCTCCGAATCCTGTGGCCCTGAGCCGGCAGCTGAACGCAAAAAATCCGAACATCAAAGGATAAGTCCCAGACAGGAGCTGCCCCCACCTCATACTTGTGCTGCCCTGAGAGTCCAAAAAGAGCTCTACAAACTGAAATCAGGAACCTGGACTGGTGAGTTTTCTTTCCCAGGGAAAAGAGCCGATGTTTGTGCTCCGAGTCCTGTGGCCCTGAGCGGGCAGCTGAGTGCAAAAAATCCGAACATCGAAGGATAAGTCCCAGACAGGAGCTGCCCCCACCTCATACTTGTGCTGCCCTGACAGTCCCAGGGGAGCCCTACAAACTGACATCAGGAACCTGGACTGGTGAGTTTTCTTTCCCAGGGAAAAGAGCCGATGTTTGCGCTCCGAGTCCTGTGGCCCTGAGCCGGCAGCTGAGTGCAAAAAATCCGAACATCGAAGGATAAGTCCCAGACAGGAGCTGCCCCCACCTCATACTTGTGCTGCCCTGAGAGTCCAAAAAGAGCTCTACAAACTGACATCAGGAACCTGGACTGGTGAGTTTTCTTTCCCAGGGAAAAGAGCCGATGTTTGCGCTCCGAGTCCTGTGGCCCTGAGCCGGCAGCTGACCGCAAAAATCCGAACATCGAAGGATAAGTCCCAGACAGGAGCTGCCCCCACCTCATACTTGTGCTGCCCTGAGAGTCCAAAAAGAGCTCTACAAACTGACATCAGGAACCTGGACTGGTGAGTTTTCTTTCCCAGGGAAAAGAGCCGATGTTTGCGCTCCGAGTCCTGTGGCCCTGAGCCGGCAGCTGACTGCAAAAAATCCGAACATCGAAGGATAAGTCCCAGACAGGAGCTGCCCACACCTCATACTTGTGCTGCCCTGACAGTCCCAGGGGAGCCCTACAAACTGACATCAGGAACCTGGACTGGTGAGTTTTCTTTCCCAGGGAAAAGAGCCGATGTTTGCGCTCCGAGTCCTGTGGCCCTGAGCGGGCAGCTGACTGCAAAAAATCCGAACATCGAAGGATAAGTCCCAGAAAGGATCTGCCCCCACCTCATACTTGTGCTGCTCTGACAGTCCCAGGGGAGCCCTACAAATTGACATCAGGAACCTGGACTGGTGAGTTTTCTTTCCCAGGGAAAAGAGCCGATGTTTGCGCTCCGAGTCCTGTGGCCCTGAGCCGGCAGCTGAGTGCAAAAAATCGGAACATCGAAGGATAAGTCCCAGACAGGATCTGCCCCCACCTCATACTTGTGCTACCCTGACAGTCCCAGGGGAGCCCTACAAACTGACATCAGGAACCTGGACTGGTGAGTTTTCTTTCCCAGGGAAAAGAGCCGATGTTTGCGCTCCGAGTCCTGTGGCCCTGAGCGGGCAGCTGACTGCAAAAAATCCGAACATCGAAGGATAAGTCCCAGACAGGAGCTGCCCCCACCTCATACTTGTGCTGCCCTGACAGTCCCAGGGGAGCCCTGCAAACTGACATCAGGAACCTGGACTGGTGAGTTTTTTTTCCCAGGGAAAACAGCCGATGTTTGCGCTCCGAATCCTGTGGCCCTGAGCCGGCAGCTGACCGCAAAAAATCCGAACATCGAAGGATAAGTCCCAGACAGGAGCTGCCCCCACCTCATACTTGTGCTGCCCTGAGAGTCCAAAAAGAGCTCTACAAACTGAAATCAGGAACCTGGACTGGTGAGTTTTCTTTCCCAGGGAAAAGAGCCGATGTTTGTGCTCCGAGTCCTGTGGCCCTGAGCGGGCAGCTGAGTGCAAAAAATCCGAACATCGAAGGATAAGTCCCAGACAGGAGCTGCCCCCACCTCATACTTGTGCTGCCCTGACAGTCCCAGGGGAGCCCTACAAACTGACATCAGGAACCTGGACTGGTGAGTTTTCTTTCCCAGGGAAAAGAGCCGATGTTTGCGCTCCGAGTCCTGTGGCCCTGAGCCGGCAGCTGAGTGCAAAAAATCGGAACATCGAAGGATAAGTCCCAGTCAGGAGCTGCCCCCACCTCATACTTGTGCTGCCCTGAGAGTCCAAAAAGAGCTCTACAAACTGACATCAGGAACCTGGACTGGTGAGTTTTCTTTCCCAGGGAAAAGAGCCGATGTTTGCGCTCCGAGTCCTGTGGCCCTGAGCGGGCAGCTGAGTGCAAAAAATCCGAACATCGAAGGATAAGTCCCAGACAGGAGCTGCCCCCACCTCATACTTGTGCTGCTCTGACAGTCCCAGGGGAGCCCTACAAACTGACATCAGGAACCTGGACTGGTGAGTTTTCTTTCCCAGGGAAAAGAGCCGATGTTTGCGCTCCGAGTCCTGTGGCCCTGAGCCGGCAGCTGACCGCAAAAAATCCGAACATCGAAGGATAAGTCCCAGACAGGATCTGCCCCCACCTCATACTTGTGCTACCCTGACAGTCCCAGGGGAGCCCTACAAACTGACATCAGGAACCTGGACTGGTGAGTTTTCTTTCCCAGGGAAAAGAGCCGATGTTTGCGCTCCGAGTCCTGTGGCCCTGAGCCGGCAGCTGACAGCAAAAAATCGGAACATCGAAGGATAAGTCCCAGACAGGAGCTGCCCCCACCTCATACTTGTGCTGCTCTGACAGACCAAGGGGAGCCCTACAAACTGACATCAGGAACCTGGACTGGTGAGTTTTCTTTCCCAGGGAAAAGAGCCGATGTTTGCGCTCCGAGTCCTGTGGCCCTGAGCCGGCAGCTGACCGCAAAAAATCCGAACATCGAAGGATAAGTCCCAGACAGGAGCTGCCCCCACCTCATACTTGTGCTGCTCTGACAGTCCCAGGGGAGCCCTACAAACTGACATCAGGAACCTGGACTGGTGAGTTTTCTTTCCCAGGGAAAAGAGCCGATGTTTGCGCTCCGAGTCCTGTGGCCCTGAGCCTGCAGCTGACTGCAAAAAACCCGAACATCGAAGGATAAGTCCCAGACAGGAGCTGCCCCCACCTCATACTTGTGCTGCCCTGAGAGTCCAAAAAGAGCTCTACAAACTGACATCAGGAACCTGCACTGGTGAGTTTTCTTTCCCAGGGAAAAGAGCCGATGTTTGCGCTCCGAGTCCTGTGGCCCTGAGCCGGCAGCTGAGTGCAAAAAATCGGAACATCGAAGGATAAGTCCCAGACAGGATCTGCCCCCACCTCATACTTGTGCTGCCCTGACAGTCCCAGGGGAGCCCTACAAACTGACATCAGGAACCTGGACTGGTGAGTTTTCTTTCCCAGGGAAAAGAGCCGATGTTTGCGCTCCGAGTCCTGTGGCCCTGAGCGGGCAGCTGACTGCAAAAGATCCGAACATCGAAGGATAAGTCCCAGACAGGATCTGCCCCCACCTCATACTTGTGCCACCCTGACAGTCCCAGGGGAGCCCTACAAACTGACATCAGGAACCTGGACTGGTGAGTTTTTTTTCCCAGGGAAAAGAGCCGATGTTTGCGCTCCGAGTCCTGTGGCCCTGAGCGGGCAGCTGAGTGCAAAAAATCCGAACATCGAAGGATAAGTCCCAGACAGGAGCTGCCCCCACCTCATACTTGTGCTGCCCTGACAGTCCCAGGGGAGCCCTACAAACTGACATCAGGAACCTGGACTGGTGAGTTTTTTTTCCCAGGGAAAACAGCCGATGTTTGCGCTCCGAATCCTGTGGCCCTGAGCCGGCAGCTGAGTGCAAAAAATCCGAACATCAAAGGATAAGTCCCAGACAGGAGCTGCCCCCACCTCATACTTGTGCTGCCCTGAGAGTCCAAAAAGAGCTCTACAAACTGACATAAGGAACCTGGACTGGTGAGTTTTCTTTCCCAGGGAAAAGAGCCGATGTTTGTGCTCCGAGTCCTGTGGCCCTGAGCGGGCAGCTGAGTGCAAAAAATCCGAACATCGAAGGATAAGTCCCAGACAGGAGCTGCCCCCACCTCATACTTGTGCTGCCCTGACAGTCCCAGGGGAGCCCTACAAACTGACATCAGGAACCTGGACTGGTGAGTTTTCTTTCCCAGGGAAAAGAGCCGATGTTTGCGCTCCGAGTCCTGTGGCCCTGAGCCGGCAGCTGAGTGCAAAAAATCGGAACATCGAAGGATAAGTCCCAGACAGGAGCTGCCCCCACCTCATACTTGTGCTGCCCTGAGAGTCCAAAAAGAGCTCTACAAACTGACATCAGGAACCTGGACTGGTGAGTTTTCTTTCCCAGGGAAAAGAGCCGATGTTTGCGCTCCGAGTCCTGTGGCCCTGAGCCGGCAGCTGAGTGCAAAAAATCCGAACATCAAAGGATAAGTCCCAGACAGGAGCTGCCCCCACCTCATACTTGTGCTGCTCTGACAGTCCCAGGGGAGCCCTACAAACTGACATCAGGAACCTGGACTGGTGAGTTTTCTTTCCCAGGGAAAAGAGCCGATGTTTGCGCTCCGAGTCCTGTGGCCCTGAGCCGGCAGCTGACCGCAAAAAATCCGAACATCGAAGGATAAGTCCCAGACAGGATCTGCCCCCACCTCATACTTGTGCTACCCTGACAGTCCCAGGGGAGCCCTACAAACTGACATCAGGAACCTGGACTGGTGAGTTTTCTTTCCCAGGGAAAAGAGCCGATGTTTGCGCTCCGAGTCCTGTGGCCCTGAGCCGGCAGCTGACAGCAAAAAATCGGAACATCGAAGGATAAGTCCCAGACAGGAGCTGCCCCTACCTCATACTTGTGCTACCCTGACAGTCCCAGGGGAGCCCTACAAACTGACATCAGGAACCTGGAATGGTGAGGTTTTTTTCCCAGGGAAAAGAGCCGATGTTTGCGCTCCGAGTCCTGTGGCCCTGAGCCGGCAGCTGACCGCAAAAAATCCGAACATCGAAGGATAAGTCCCAGACAGGAGCTGCCCCCACCTCATACTTGTGCTGCTCTGACAGTCCCAGGGGAGCCCTACAAACTGACATCAGGAACCTGGACTGGTGAGTTTTCTTTCCCAGGGAAAAGAGCCGATGTTTGCGCTCCGAGTCCTGTGGCCCTGAGCCTGCAGCTGACTGCAAAAAACCCGAACATCGAAGGATAAGTCCCAGACAGGAGCTGCCCCCACCTCATACTTGTGCTGCCCTGAGAGTCCAAAAAGAGCTCTACAAACTGACATCAGGAACCTGGACTGGTGAGTTTTCTTTCCCAGGGAAAAGAGCCGATGTTTGCGCTCCGAGTCCTGTGGCCCTGAGCCGGCAGCTGAGTGCAAAAAATCGGAACATCGAAGGATAAGTCCCAGACAGGAGCTGCCCCCACCTCATACTTGTGCTGCTCTGACAGTCCCAGGGGAGCCCTACAAACTGACATCAGGAACCTGGACTGGTGAGTTTTCTTTCCCAGGGAAAAGAGCCGATGTTTGCGCTCCGAGTCCTGTGGCCCTGAGCCGGCAGCTGACCGCAAAAAATCCGAACATCGAAGCATAAGTCCCAGACAGGAGCTGCCCCCACCTCATACTTCTGCTGCCCTGACAGTCCCAGGGGAGCCCTACAAACTGACATCAGGAACCTGGACTGGTGAGTTTTTTTTCCCAGGGAAAAGAGCCGATGTTTGCGCTCCGAGTTCTGTGGCCCTAAGCCGGCAGCTGACCGCAAAAAATCCGAACATCGAAGGATAAGTCCCAGACAGGAGCTGCCCCCACCTCATACTTGTGCTGCCCTGACAGTCCCAGGGGAGCCCTACAAACTGACATCAGGAACCTGGACTGGTGAGTTTTCTTTCCCAGGGAAAAGAGCCGATGTTTGCGCTCCGAATCCTGTGGCCCTGAGCCGGCAGCTGACCGCAAAAAATCCGAACATCGAAGGATAAGTCCCAGACAGGAGCTGCCCCCACCTCATACTTGTGCTGCCCTGAGAGTCCAAAAAGAGCTCTACAAACTGACATCAGGAACCTGGACTGGTGAGTTTTCTTTCCCAGGGAAAAGAGCCGATGTTT
Source organism: Taeniopygia guttata (assembly GCF_048771995.1). NCBI lineage: Eukaryota > Metazoa > Chordata > Aves > Passeriformes > Estrildidae > Taeniopygia > Taeniopygia guttata. Next base: position 5,511,650 of record NC_133054.1, read on the forward strand.
GCGCTCCGAGTCCTGTGGCCCTGAGCCGCCAGCTGACTGCAAAAAATCCGAACATCGAAGGATAAGTCCCAGACAAGAGCTGCCCCCACCTCATACTTGTGCTGCCCTGACAGTCCCAGGGGAGCCCTACAAACTGACATCAGGAACCTGGACTGGTGAGTTTTCTTTCCCAGGGAAAAGAGCCGATGTTTGCGCTCCGAGTCCTGTGGCCCTGAGCCGGCAGCTGACTGCAAAAAATCCGAACATCGAAGGATAAGTCCCAGACAGGAGCTGCCCCCACCTCATACTTGTGCTGCCCCGAGAGTCCAAAAAGATCTCTACAAACTGACATCAGGAAGATGGACTGGTGAGTTTTCTTTCCCAGGGAAAAGAGCCGATGTTTGCGCTCCGAGTCCTGTGGCCCTGAGCCGGCAGCTGACTGCAAAAAATCCGAACATCGAAGGATAAGTCCCAGACAGGAGCTGCCCCCACCTCATACTTGTGCTGCCCTGACAGTCCCAGGGGAGCCCTACAAACTGACATCAGGAACCTGGACTGGTGAGTTTTCTTTCCCAGGGAAAAGAGCCGATGTTTGCGCTCCGAATCCTGTGGCCCTGAGCCGGCAGCTGACCGCAAAAAATCCGAACATCAAAGGATAAGTCCCAGACAGGAGCTGCCCCCACCTCATACTTGTGCTGCCCTGAGAGTCCAAAAAGAGCTCTACAAACTGAAATCAGGAACCTGGACTGGTGAGTTTTCTTTCCCAGGGAAAAGAGCCGATGTTTGTGCTCCGAGTCCTGTGGCCCTGAGCGGGCAGCTGAGTGCAAAAAATCCGAACATCGAAGGATAAGTCCCAGACAGGAGCTGCCCCCACCTCATACTTGTGCTGCCCTGACAGTCCCAGGGGAGCCCTACAAACTGACATCAGGAACCTGGACTGGTGAGTTTTCTTTCCCAGGGAAAAGAGCCGATGTTTGCGCTCCGAGTCCTGTGGCCCTGAGCCGGCAGCTGACTGCAAAAAATCGGAACATCGAAGGATAAGTCCCAGACAGGAGCTGCCCCCACCTCATACTTGTGCTGCCCTGAGAGTCCAAAAAGAGCTCTACAAACTGACATCAGGAACCTGGACTGGTGAGTTTTCTTTCCCAGGGAAAAGAGCCGATGTTTGCGCTCCGAGTCCTGTGGCCCTGAGCGGGCAGCTGAGTGCAAAAAATCCGAACATCGAAGGATAAGTCCCAGACAGGAGCTGCCCCCACCTCATACTTGTGCTGCTCTGACAGACCAAGGGGAGCCCTACAAACTGACATCAGGAACCTGGACTGGTGAGTTTTCTTTCCCAGGGAAAAGAGCCGATGTTTGCGCTCCGAGTCCTGTGGCCCTGAGCCGGCAGCTGACCGCAAAAAATCCGAACATCGAAGGATAAGTCCCAGACAGGAGCTGCCCCCACCTCATACTTGTGCTGCTCTGACAGTCCCAGGGGAGCCCTACAAACTGACATCAGGAACCTGGACTGGTGAGTTTTCTTTCCCAGGGAAAAGAGCCGATGTTTGCGCTCCGAGTCCTGTGGCCCTGAGCCTGCAGCTGACTGCAAAAATCCCGAACATCGAAGGATAAGTCCCAGACAGGAGCTGCCCCCACCTCATACTTGTGCTGCCCTGAGAGTCCAAAAAGAGCTCTACAAACTGACATCAGGAACCTGGACTGGTGAGTTTTCTTTCCCAGGGAAAAGAGCCGATGTTTGCGCTCCGAGTCCTGTGGCCCTGAGCCGGCAGCTGACTGCAAAAAATCCGAACATCGAAGGATAAGTCCCAGACAGGAGCTGCCCCCACCTCATACTTGTGCTGCCCTGACAGTCCCAGGGGAGCCCTACAAACTGACATCAGGAACCTGGACTGGTGAGTTTTCTTTCCCAGGGAAAAGAGCCGATGTTTGCGCTCCGAATCCTGTGGCCCTGAGCCGGCAGCTGACCGCAAAAAATCCGAACATCGAAGGATAAGTCCCAGACAGGAGCTGCCCCCACCTCATACTTGTGCTGCCCTGAGAGTCCAAAAAGAGCTCTACAAACTGACATCAGGAACCTGGACTGGTGAGTTTTCTTTCCCAGGGAAAAGAGCCGATGTTTGCGCTCCGAGTCCTGTGGCCCTGAGCCGGCAGCTGACTGCAAAAAATCCGAACATCGAAGGATAAGTCCCAGACAGGAGCTGCCCCCACCTCATACTTGTGCTGCCCTGACAGTCCCAGGGGAGCCCTACAAACTGACATCAGGAACCTGGACTGGTGAGTTTTCTTTCCCAGGGAAAAGAGCCGATGTTTGCGCTCCGAATCCTGTGGCCCTAAGCCGGCAGCTGACCGCAAAAAATCCGAACATCGAAGGATAAGTCCCAGACAGGAGCTGCCCCCACCTCATACTTGTGCTGCCCTGAGAGTCCAAAAAGAGCTCTACAAACTGACATCAGGAACCTGGACTGGTGAGTTTTCTTTCCCAGGGAAAAGAGCCGATGTTTGCGCTCCGAGTCCTGTGGCCCTGAGCGGGCAGCTGACTGCAAAAAATCCGAACATCGAAGGATAAGTCCCAGACAGGATCTGCCCCCACCTCATACTTGTGCTACCCTGACAGTCCCAGGGGAGCCCTACAAACTGACATCAGGAACCTGGACTGGTGAGTTTTTTTTCCCAGGGAAAAGAGCCGATGTTTGCGCTCCGAGTCCTGTGGCCCTGAGCGGGCAGCTGAGTGCAAAAAATCCGAACATCGAAGGATAAGTCCCAGACAGGAGCTGCCCCCACCTCATACTTGTGCTGCTCTGACAGTCCCAGGGGAGCCCTACAAACTGACATCAGGAACCTGGACTGGTGAGTTTTCTTTCCCAGGGAAAAGAGCCGATGTTTGCGCTCCGAGTCCTGTGGCCCTGAGCCGGCAGCTGAGTGCAAAAAATCCGAACATCGAAGGATAAGTCCCAGACAGGAGCTGCCCCCACCTCATACTTGTGCTGCCCTGAGAGTCCAAAAAGAGCTCTACAAACTGACATCAGGAACCTGGACTGGTGAGTTTTCTTTCCCAGGGAAAAGAGCCGATGTTTGCGCTCCAAGTCCTGTGGCCCTGAGCCGGCAGCTGAGTGCAAAAAATTGGAACATCAAAGGATAAGTCCCAGACAGGAGCTGCCCCCACCTCATACTTGTGCTGCCCTGACAGTCCCAGGGGAGCCCTACAAACTGACATCAGGAACCTGGACTGGTGAGTTTTTTTTCCCAGAGAAAAGAGCCGATGTTTGCGCTCCAAGTCCTGTGGCCCTGAGCCGGCAGCTGACTGCAAAAAATCGGAACATCAAAGGATAAGTCCCAGACAGGAGCTGCCCCCACCTCATACTTGTGCTGCCCTGAGAGTTCAAAAAGAGCTCTACAAACTGACATCAGGAACCTGGACTGGTGAGTTTTCTTTCCCAGGGAAAAGAGCCGATGTTTGCGCTCCGACTCCTGTGGCCCTGAGCGGGCAGCTGAGTGCAAAAAATCGGAACATCGAAGGATAAGTCCCAGACAGGAGCTGCCCCCACCTCATACTTGTGCTGCCCTGAGAGTCCCAGGGGAGCCCTACAAACTGACATCAGGAACCTGGACTGGTGAGTTTTCTTTCCCAGGGAAAAGAGCCGATGTTTGCGCTCCGAGTCCTGTGGCCCTGAGCCGGCAGCTGACTGCAAAAAATCCGAACATCGAAGGATAAGTCCCAGACAGGAGCTGCCCACACCTCATACTTGTGCTGCCCTGACAGTCCCAGGGGAGCCCTACAAACTGACATCAGGAACCTGGACTGGTGAGTTTTCTTTCCCAGGGAAAAGAGCCGATGTTTGCGCTCCGAGTCCTGTGGCCCTGAGCGGGCAGCTGACTGCAAAAAATCCGAACATCGAAGGATAAGTCCCAGACAGGAGCTGCCCCCACCTCATACTTGTGCTGCTCTGACAGTCCCAGGGGAGCCCTACAAACTGACATCAGGAACCTGGACTGGTGAGTTTTCTTTCCCAGGGAAAAGAGCCGATGTTTGCGCTCCGAGTCCTGTGGCCCTGAGCGGGCAGCTGACTGCAAAAAACCCGAACATCGAAGGATAAGTCCCAGACAGGAGCTGCCCCCACCTCATACTTGTGCTGCCCTGAGAGTCCAAAAAGAGCTCTACAAACTGACATCAGGAACCTGCACTGGTGAGTTTTCTTTCCCAGGGAAAAGAGCCGATGTTTGCGCTCCGAGTCCTGTGGCCCTGAGCCGGCAGCTGAGTGCAAAAAATCGGAACATCGAAGGATAAGTCCCAGACAGGATCTGCCCCCACCTCATACTTGTGCTGCCCTGACAGTCCCAGGGGAGCCCTACAAACTGACATCAGGAACCTGGACTGGTGAGTTTTCTTTCCCAGGGAAAAGAGCCGATGTTTGCGCTCCGAGTCCTGTGGCCCTGAGCGGGCAGCTGACTGCAAAAAATCCGAACATCGAAGGATAAGTCCCAGACAGGATCTGCCCCCACCTCATACTTGTGCCACCCTGACAGTCCCAGGGGAGCCCTACAAACTGACATCAGGAACCTGGACTGGTGAGTTTTTTTTCCCAGGGAAAAGAGCCGATGTTTGCGCTCCGAGTCCTGTGGCCCTGAGCGGGCAGCTGAGTGCAAAAAATCCGAACATCGAAGGATAAGTCCCAGACAGGAGCTGCCCCCACCTCATACTTGTGCTGCCCTGACAGTCCCAGGGGAGCCCTACAAACTGACATCAGGAACCTGGACTGGTGAGTTTTTTTTCCCAGGGAAAACAGCCGATGTTTGCGCTCCGAATCCTGTGGCCCTGAGCCGGCAGCTGACCGCAAAAAATCCGAACATCAAAGGATAAGTCCCAGACAGGAGCTGCCCCCACCTCATACTTGTGCTGCCCTGAGAGTCCAAAAAGAGCTCTACAAACTGACATAAGGAACCTGGACTGGTGAGTTTTCTTTCCCAGGGAAAAGAGCCGATGTTTGTGCTCCGAGTCCTGTGGCCCTGAGCGGGCAGCTGAGTGCAAAAAATCCGAACATCGAAGGATAAGTCCCAGACAGGAGCTGCCCCCACCTCATACTTGTGCTGCCCTGACAGTCCCAGGGGAGCCCTACAAACTGACATCAGGAACCTGGACTGGTGAGTTTTCTTTCCCAGGGAAAAGAGCCGATGTTTGCGCTCCGAGTCCTGTGGCCCTGAGCCGGCAGCTGAGTGCAAAAAATCGGAACATCGAAGGATAAGTCCCAGACAGGAGCTGCCCCCACCTCATACTTGTGCTGCCCTGAGAGTCCAAAAAGAGCTCTACAAACTGACATCAGGAACCTGGACTGGTGAGTTTTCTTTCCCAGGGAAAAGAGCCGATGTTTGCGCTCCGAGTCCTGTGGCCCTGAGCGGGCAGCTGAGTGCAAAAAATCCGAACATCAAAGGATAAGTCCCAGACAGGAGCTGCCCCCACCTCATACTTGTGCTGCTCTGACAGTCCCAGGGGAGCCCTACAAACTGACATCAGGAACCTGGACTGGTGAGTTTTCTTTCCCAGGGAAAAGAGCCGATGTTTGCGCTCCGAGTCCTGTGGCCCTGAGCCGGCAGCTGACCGCAAAAAATCCGAACATCGAAGGATAAGTCCCAGACAGGATCTGCCCCCACCTCATACTTGTGCTACCCTGACAGTCCCAGGGGAGCCCTACAAACTGACATCAGGAACCTGGACTGGTGAGTTTTCTTTCCCAGGGAAAAGAGCCGATGTTTGCGCTCCGAGTCCTGTGGCCCTGAGCCGGCAGCTGACAGCAAAAAATCGGAACATCGAAGGATAAGTCCCAGACAGGAGCTGCCCCTACCTCATACTTGTGCTACCCTGACAGTCCCAGGGGAGCCCTACAAACTGACATCAGGAACCTGGAATGGTGAGGTTTTTTTCCCAGGGAAAAGAGCCGATGTTTGCGCTCCGAGTCCTGTGGCCCTGAGCCGGCAGCTGACCGCAAAAAATCCGAACATCGAAGGATAAGTCCCAGACAGGAGCTGCCCCCACCTCATACTTGTGCTGCTCTGACAGTCCCAGGGGAGCCCTACAAACTGACATCAGGAACCTGGACTGGTGAGTTTTCTTTCCCAGGGAAAAGAGCCGATGTTTGCGCTCCGAGTCCTGTGGCCCTGAGCCTGCAGCTGACTGCAAAAAACCCGAACATCGAAGGATAAGTCCCAGACAGGAGCTGCCCCCACCTCATACTTGTGCTGCCCTGAGAGTCCAAAAAGAGCTCTACAAACTGACATCAGGAACCTGGACTGGTGAGTTTTCTTTCCCAGGGAAAAGAGCCGATGTTTGCGCTCCGAGTCCTGTGGCCCTGAGCCGGCAGCTGAGTGCAAAAAATCGGAACATCGAAGGATAAGTCCCAGACAGGAGCTGCCCCCACCTCATACTTGTGCTGCTCTGACAGTCCCAGGGGAGCCCTACAAACTGACATCAGGAACCTGGACTGGTGAGTTTTCTTTCCCAGGGAAAAGAGCCGATGTTTGCGCTCCGAGTCCTGTGGCCCTGAGCCGGCAGCTGACCGCAAAAAATCCGAACATCGAAGCATAAGTCCCAGACAGGAGCTGCCCCCACCTCATACTTCTGCTGCCCTGACAGTCCCAGGGGAGCCCTACAAACTGACATCAGGAACCTGGACTGGTGAGTTTTTTTTCCCAGGGAAAAGAGCCGATGTTTGCGCTCCGAGTTCTGTGGCCCTAAGCCGGCAGCTGACCGCAAAAAATCCGAACATCGAAGGATAAGTCCCAGACAGGAGCTGCCCCCACCTCATACTTGTGCTGCCCTGACAGTCCCAGGGGAGCCCTACAAACTGACATCAGGAACCTGGACTGGTGAGTTTTCTTTCCCAGGGAAAAGAGCCGATGTTTGCGCTCCGAATCCTGTGGCCCTGAGCCGGCAGCTGACCGCAAAAAATCCGAACATCGAAGGATAAGTCCCAGACAGGAGCTGCCCCCACCTCATACTTGTGCTGCCCTGAGAGTCCAAAAAGAGCTCTACAAACTGACATCAGGAACCTGGACTGGTGAGTTTTCTTTCCCAGGGAAAAGAGCCGATGTTTGCGCTCCGAGTCCTGTGGCCCTGAGCCGCCAGCTGACTGCAAAAAATCCGAACATCGAAGGATAAGTCCCAGACAAGAGCTGCCCCCACCTCATACTTGTGCTGCCCTGACAGTCCCAGGGGAGCCCTACAAACTGACATCAGGAACCTGGACTGGTGAGTTTTCTTTCCCAGGGAAAAGAGCCGATGTTTGCGCTCCGAGTCCTGTGGCCCTGAGCCGGCAGCTGACTGCAAAAAATCCGAACATCGAAGGATAAGTCCCAGACAGGAGCTGCCCCCACCTCATACTTGTGCTGCCCCGAGAGTCCAAAAAGATCTCTACAAACTGACATCAGGAAGATGGACTGGTGAGTTTTCTTTCCCAGGGAAAAGAGCCGATGTTTGTGCTCCGAGTCCTGTGGCCCTGAGCGGGCAGCTGAGTGCAAAAAATCCGAACATCGAAGGATAAGTCCCAGACAGGAGCTGCCCCCACCTCATACTTGTGCTGCCCTGACAGTCCCAGGGGAGCCCTACAAACTGACATCAGGAACCTGGACTGGTGAGTTTTCTTTCCCAGGGAAAAGAGCCGATGTTTGCGCTCCGAGTCCTGTGGCCCTGAGCCGGCAGCTGACTGCAAAAAATCGGAACATCGAAGGATAAGTCCCAGACAGGAGCTGCCCCCACCTCATACTTGTGCTGCCCTGAGAGTCCAAAAAGAGCTCTACAAACTGACATCAGGAACCTGGACTGGTGAGTTTTCTTTCCCAGGGAAAAGAGCCGATGTTTGCGCTCCGAGTCCTGTGGCCCTGAGCGGGCAGCTGAGTGCAAAAAATCCGAACATCGAAGGATAAGTCCCAGACAGGAGCTGCCCCCACCTCATACTTGTGCTGCTCTGACAGACCAAGGGGAGCCCTACAAACTGACATCAGGAACCTGGACTGGTGAGTTTTCTTTCCCAGGGAAAAGAGCCGATGTTTGCGCTCCGAGTCCTGTGGCCCTGAGCCGGCAGCTGACCGCAAAAAATCCGAACATCGAAGGATAAGTCCCAGACAGGAGCTGCCCCCACCTCATACTTGTGCTGCTCTGACAGTCCCAGGGGAGCCCTACAAACTGACATCAGGAACCTGGACTGGTGAGTTTTCTTTCCCAGGGAAAAGAGCCGATGTTTGCGCTCCGAGTCCTGTGGCCCTGAGCCTGCAGCTGACTGCAAAAATCCCGAACATCGAAGGATAAGTCCCAGACAGGAGCTGCCCCCACCTCATACTTGTGCTGCCCTGAGAGTCCAAAAAGAGCCCTACAAACTGACATCAGGAACCTGGAATGGTGAGGTTTTTTTCCCAGGGAAAAGAGCTGATGTTTGCGCTCCGAGTCCTGTGGCCCTGAGCCGGCAGCTGACTGCAAAAAATCCGAACATCGAAGGATAAGTCCCAGACAGGAGCTGCCCCCACCTCATACTTGTGCTGCCCTGACAGTCCCAGGGGAGCCCTACAAACTGACATCAGGAACCTGGACTGGTGAGTTTTCTTTCCCAGGGAAAAGAGCCGATGTTTGCGCTCCGAATCCTGTGGCCCTGAGCCGGCAGCTGACCGCAAAAAATCCGAACATCGAAGGATAAGTCCCAGACAGGAGCTGCCCCCACCTCATACTTGTGCTGCCCTGAGAGTCCAAAAAGAGCTCTACAAACTGACATCAGGAACCTGGACTGGTGAGTTTTCTTTCCCAGGGAAAAGAGCCGATGTTTGCGCTCCGAGTCCTGTGGCCCTGAGCCGGCAGCTGACTGCAAAAAATCCGAACATCGAAGGATAAGTCCCAGACAGGAGCTGCCCCCACCTCATACTTGTGCTGCCCTGACAGTCCCAGGGGAGCCCTACAAACTGACATCAGGAACCTGGACTGGTGAGTTTTCTTTCCCAGGGAAAAGAGCCGATGTTTGCGCTCCGAATCCTGTGGCCCTAAGCCGGCAGCTGACCGCAAAAAATCCGAACATCGAAGGATAAGTCCCAGACAGGAGCTGCCCCCACCTCATACTTGTGCTGCCCTGAGAGTCCAAAAAGAGCTCTACAAACTGACATCAGGAACCTGGACTGGTGAGTTTTCTTTCCCAGGGAAAAGAGCCGATGTTTGCGCTCCGAGTCCTGTGGCCCTGAGCCGGCAGCTGACTGCAAAAAATCCGAACATCGAAGGATAAGTCCCAGACAGGAGCTGCCCCCACCTCATACTTGTGCTGCCCTGACAGTCCCAGGGGAGCCCTACAAACTGACATCAGGAACCTGGACTGGTGAGTTTTCTTTCCCAGGGAAAAGAGCCGATGTTTGCGCTCCGAATCCTGTGGCCCTAAGCCGGCAGCTGACCGCAAAAAATCCGAACATCGAAGGATAAGTCCCAGACAGGAGCTGCCCCCACCTCATACTTGTGCTGCCCTGAGAGTCCAAAAAGAGCTCTACAAACTGACATCAGGAACCTGGACTGGTGAGTTTTCTTTCCCAGGGAAAAGAGCCGATGTTTGCGCTCCGAGTCCTGTGGCCCTGAGCGGGCAGCTGACTGCAAAAAATCCGAACATCGAAGGATAAGTCCCAGACAGGATCTGCCCCCACCTCATACTTGTGCTACCCTGACAGTCCCAGGGGAGCCCTACAAACTGACATCAGGAACCTGGACTGGTGAGTTTTTTTTCCCAGGGAAAAGAGCCGATGTTTGCGCTCCGAGTCCTGTGGCCCTGAGCGGGCAGCTGAGTGCAAAAAATCCGAACATCGAAGGATAAGTCCCAGACAGGAGCTGCCCCCACCTCATACTTGTGCTGCTCTGACAGTCCCAGGGGAGCCCTACAAACTGACATCAGGAACCTGGACTGGTGAGTTTTCTTTCCCAGGGAAAAGAGCCGATGTTTGCGCTCCGAGTCCTGTGGCCCTGAGCCGGCAGCTGAGTGCAAAAAATCCGAACATCGAAGGATAAGTCCCAGACAGGAGCTGCCCCCACCTCATACTTGTGCTGCCCTGAGAGTCCAAAAAGAGCTCTACAAACTGACATCAGGAACCTGGACTGGTGAGTTTTCTTTCCCAGGGAAAAGAGCCGATGTTTGCGCTCCAAGTCCTGTGGCCCTGAGCCGGCAGCTGAGTGCAAAAAATTGGAACATCAAAGGATAAGTCCCAGACAGGAGCTGCCCCCACCTCATACTTGTGCTGCCCTGACAGTCCCAGGGGAGCCCTACAAACTGACATCAGGAACCTGGACTGGTGAGTTTTTTTTCCCAGAGAAAAGAGCCGATGTTTGCGCTCCAAGTCCTGTGGCCCTGAGCCGGCAGCTGACTGCAAAAAATCGGAACATCAAAGGATAAGTCCCAGACAGGAGCTGCCCCCACCTCATACTTGTGCTGCCCTGAGAGTTCAAAAAGAGCTCTACAAACTGACATCAGGAACCTGGACTGGTGAGTTTTCTTTCCCAGGGAAAAGAGCCGATGTTTGCGCTCCGACTCCTGTGGCCCTGAGCGGGCAGCTGAGTGCAAAAAATCGGAACATCGAAGGATAAGTCCCAGACAGGAGCTGCCCCCACCTCATACTTGTGCTGCCCTGAGAGTCCCAGGGGAGCCCTACAAACTGACATCAGGAACCTGGACTGGTGAGTTTTTTTTCCCAGGGAAAAGAGCTGATGTTTGCGCTCCGAGTCCTGTGGCCCTGAGCCGGCAGCTGACCGCAAAAATCCGAACATCGAAGGATAAGTCCCAGACAGGATCTGCCCCCACCTCATACTTGTGCTACCCTGACAGTCCCAGGGGAGCCCTACAAACTGACATCAGGAACCTGGAATGGTGAGTTTTTTTTCCCAGGGAAAAGGGCCGATGTTTGCGCTCCGAGTCCTGTGGCCCTGAGCCGGCAGCTGACCGCAAAAAATCCGAACATCGAAGGATAAGTCCCAGACAGGAGCTGCCCCCACCTCATACTTGTGCTGCCCTGAGAGTCCAAAAAGAGCTCTACAAACTGGCATCAGGAACCTGGACTGGTGAGTTTTCTTTCCCAGGGAAAAGAGCCGATGTTTGCGCTCTGAGTCCTGTGGCCCTGAGCCGGCAGCTGAGTGCAAAAAATCCGAACATCGAAGGATAAGTCCCAGACAGGATCTGCCCCCACCTCATACTTGTGCTACCCTGACAGTCCCAGGGGAGCCCTACAAACTGACATAAGAACCTGGACTAGTGAGTTTTTTTTCCGAGGGAAAAGAGCCGATGTTTGCGCTCCGAGTCCTGTGGCCCTGAGCCGGCAGCTGACCGCAAAAAATCCGAACATCGAAGGATAAGTCCCAGACAGGAGCTGCCACCACCTCATACTTGTGCTGCCCTGACAGTCCCAGGGGAGCCCTACAAACTGACATCAGGAACCTGGACTGGTGAGTTTTCTTTCCCAGGGAAAAGAGCCGATGTTTGCGCTCCAAGTCCTGTGGCCCTGAGCCGGCAGCTGACTGCAAAAAATCCGAACATCGAAGGATAAGTCCCAGACAGGAGCTGCCCCCACCTCATACTTGTGCTGCCCTGACAGTCCCAGGGGAGCCCTACAAACTGACATCAGGAACCTGGACTGGTGAGTTTTCTTTCCCAGGGAAAAGAGCCGATGTTTGCGCTCCGAGTCCTGTGGCCCTGAGCCGGCAGCTGACTGCAAAAAATCCGAACATCGAAGGATAAGTCCCAGACAGGAGCTGCCCCCACCTCATACTTGTGCTGCCCTGACAGTCCCAGGGGAGCCCTACAAACTGACATCAGGAACCTGGACTGGTGAGTTTTTTTTCCCAGGGAAAAGAGCCGATGTTTGCGCTCCGAATCCTGTGGCCTTGAGCCGGCAGCTGACCGCAAAAAATCCGAACATCGAAGGATAAGTCCCAGACAGGAGCTGCCCCCACCTCATACTTGTGCTGCCCTGAGAGTCCAAAAAGAGCTCTACAAACTGACATCAGGAACCTGGACTGGTGAGTTTTCTTTCCCAGGGAAAAGAGCCGATGTTTACGCTCCGAGTCCTGTGGCCCTGAGCGGGCAGCTGAGTGCAAAAAATCGGAACATCGAAGGATAAGTCCCAGACAGGAGCTGCCCCCACCTCATACTTCTGCTGCCCTGACAGTCCCAGGGGAGCCCTACAAACTGACATCAGGAACCTGGACTGGTGAGTTTTCTTTCCCAGGGAAAAGAGCCGATGTTTGCGCTCCGAATCCTGTGGCCCTGAGCCGGCAGCTGACCGCAAAAAATCCGAACATCGAAGGATAAGTCCCAGACAGGATCTGCCCCTACCTCATACTTGTGCTACCCTGACAGTCCCAGGGGAGCCCTACAAACTGACATCAGGAACCTGGACTGGTGAGTTTTTTTTCCCAGGGAAAAGAGCCGATGTTTGCGCTCCGAGTCCTGTGGCCCTGAGCCGGCAGCTGACCGCAAAAAATCCGAACATCGAAGGATAAGTCCCAGACAGGAGCTGCCCCCACCTCATACTTGTGCTGCCCTGAGAGTCCAAAAAGAGCTCTACAAACTGACATCAGGAACCTGGACTGGTGAGTTTTCTTTCCCAGGGAAAAGAGCCGATGTTTGCGCTCTGAGTCCTGTGGCCCTGAGCCGGCAGCTGACTGCAAAAAATCCGAACATCGAAGGATAAGTCCCAGACAGGAGCTGTCCCCACCTCATACTTGTGCTACCCTGACAGTCCCAGGGGAGCCCTACAAACTGACATCAGGAACCTGGACTGGTGAGTTTTTTTTCCCAGGGAAAAGAGCCGATGTTTGCGCTCCGAATCCTGTGGCCCTGAGCCGGCAGCTGACCGCAAAAAATCCGAACATCGAAGGATAAGTCCCAGACAGGAGCTGCCCCCACCTCATACTTGTGCTGCCCTGAGAGTCCAAAAAGAGCTCTACAAACTGACATCAGGAACCTGGACTGGTGAGTTTTCTTTCCCAGGGAAAAGAGCCGATGTTTGCGCTCCGAGTCCTGTGGCCCTGAGCCGGCAGCTGACCGCAAAAAATCCGAACATCGAAGGATAAGTCCCAGACAGGAGCTGCCCCCACCTCATACTTGTGCTGCCCTGAGAGTCCAAAAAGAGCTCTACAAACTGACATCAGGAACCTGGACTGGTGAGTTTTCTTTCCCAGGGAAAAGAGCCGATGTTTGCGCTCCAAGTCCTGTGGCCCTGAGCCGGCAGCTGAGTGCAAAAAATTGGAACATCAAAGGATAAGTCCCAGACAGGAGCTGCCCCCACCTCATACTTGTGCTGCCCTGACAGTCCCAGGGGAGCCCTACAAACTGACATCAGGAACCTGGACTGGTGAGTTTTTTTTCCCAGAGAAAAGAGCCGATGTTTGCGCTCCAAGTCCTGTGGCCCTGAGCCGGCAGCTGAGTGCAAAAAATCGGAACATCAAAGGATAAGTCCCAGACAGGAGCTGCCCCCACCTCATACTTGTGCTGCCCTGACAGTCCCAGGGGAGCCCTACAAACTGACATCAGGAACCTGGACTGGTGAGTTTTCTTTCCCAGGGAAAAGAGCCGATGTTTGCGCTCCGAGTCCTGTGGCCCTGAGCCGGCAGCTGACCGCAAAAAATCCGAACATCGAAGGATAAGTCCCAGACAGGAGCTGCCCCCACCTCATACTTGTGCTGCCCTGAGAGTCCGAAAAGAGCTCTACAAACTGACATCAGGAACCTGGACTGGTGAGTTTTCTTTCCCAGGGAAAAGAGCCGATGTTTGCGCTCCGAGTCCTGTGGCCCTGAGCCGGCAGCTGAGTGCAAAAAATCGGAACATCGAAGGATAAGTCCTAGAGAGGATCTGCCCCCACCTCATACTTGTGCTACCCTGACAGTCCCAGGGGAGCCCTACAAACTGACATCAGGAACCTGGACTGGTGAATTTTCTTTCCCAGGGAAAAGAGCCGATGTTTGCGCTCCGAGTCCTGTGGCCCTGAGCCGGCAGCTGACAGCAAAAAATCGGAACATTGAAGGATAAGTCCCAGACAGGAGCTGCCCCTACCTCATACTTGTGCTACCCTGACAGCCCCAGGGGAGCCCTACAAACTGACATCAGGAACCTGGAATGGTGAGGTTTTTTTCCCAGGGAAAAGAGCCGATGTTTGCGCTCCGAGTCCTGTGGCCCTGAGCCGGCAGCTGACCGCAAAAAATCCGAACATCGAAGGATAAGTCCCAGACAGGAGCTGCCCCCACCTCATACTTGTGCTGCTCTGACAGTCCCAGGGGAGCCCTACAAACTGACATCAGGAACCTGGACTGGTGAGTTTTCTTTCCCAGGGAAAAGAGCCGATGTTTGCGCTCCGAGTCCTGTGGCCCTGAGCCTGCAGCTGACTGCAAAAATCCCGAACATCGAAGGATAAGTCCCAGACAGGAGCTGCCCCCACCTCATACTTGTGCTGCCCTGAGAGTCCAAAAAGAGCTCTACAAACTGACATCAGGAACCTGGACTGGTGAGTTTTCTTTCCCAGGGAAAAGAGCCGATGTTTGCGCTCCGAGTCCTGTGGCCCTGAGCCGGCAGCTGACTGCAAAAAATCCGAACATCGAAGGATAAGTCCCAGACAGGAGCTGCACCCACCTCATACTTGTGCTGCCCTGAAAGTCCCAGGGGAGCCCTACAAACTGACATCAGGAACCTGGACTGGTGAGTTTTCTTTCCCAGGGAAAAGAGCCGATGTTTGCGCTCCGAATCCTGTGGCCCTGAGCCGGCAGCTGACCGCAAAAAATCCGTACATCGAAGGATAAGTCCCAGACAGGAGCTGCCCCCACCTCATACTTGTGCTGCCCTGAGAGTCCAAAAAGAGCTCTACAAACTGACATCAGGAACCTGGACTGGTGAGTTTTCTTTCCCAGGGAAAAGAGCCGATGTTTGCGCTCCGAGTCCTGTGGCCCTGAGCCGGCAGCTGACTGCAAAAAATCCGAACATCGAAGGATAAGTCCCAGACAGGAGCTGCCCCCACCTCATACTTGTGCTGCCCTGACAGTCCCAGGGGAGCCCTACAAACTGACATCAGGAACCTGGACTGGTGAGTTTTCTTTCCCAGGGAAAAGAGCCGATGTTTGCGCTCCGAGTCCTGTGGCCCTGAGCGGGCAGCTGACTGCAAAAAATCCGAACATCGAAGGATAAGTCCCAGACAGGATCTGCCCCCACCTCATACTTGTGCTACCCTGACAGTCCCAGGGGAGCCCTACAAACTGACATCAGGAACCTGGACTGGTGAGTTTTTTTTCCCAGGGAAAAGAGCCGATGTTTGCGCTCCGAGTCCTGTGGCCCTGAGCGGGCAGCTGAGTGCAAAAAATCCGAACATCGAAGGATAAGTCCCAGACAGGAGCTGCCCCCACCTCATACTTGTGCTGCTCTGACAGTCCCAGGGGAGCCCTACAAACTGACATCAGGAACCTGGACTGGTGAGTTTTCTTTCCCAGGGAAAAGAGCCGATGTTTGCGCTCCGAGTCCTGTGGCCCTGAGCCGGCAGCTGACCGCAAAAAATCCGAACATCGAAGGATAAGTCCCAGACAGGAGCTGCTCCCACCTCATACTTGTGCTGCCCTGAGAGTCCAAAAAGAGCTCTACAAACTGACATCAGGAACCTGGACTGGTGAGTTTTCTTTCCCAGGGAAAAGAGCCGATGTTTGCGCTCCAAGTCCTGTGGCCCTGAGCCGGCAGCTGAGTGCAAAAAATTGGAACATCAAAGGATAAGTCCCAGACAGGAGCTGCCCCCACCTCATACTTGTGCTGCCCTGACAGTCCCAGGGGAGCCCTACAAACTGACATCAGGAACCTGGACTGGTGAGTTTTTTTTCCCAGAGAAAAGAGCCGATGTTTGCGCTCCAAGTCCTGTGGCCCTGAGCCGGCAGCTGACTGCAAAAAATCGGAACATCAAAGGATAAGTCCCAGACAGGAGCTGCCCCCACCTCATACTTGTGCTGCCCTGACAGTCCCAGGGGAGCCCTACAAACTGACATCAGGAACCTGGACTGGTGAGTTTTTTTTCCCAGGGAAAACAGCCGATGTTTGCGCTCCGAATCCTGTGGCCCTAAGCCGGCAGGTGACCGCAAAAAATCCGAACATCAAAGGATAAGTCCCAGACAGGAGCTGCCCCCACCTCATACTTGTGCTGCCCTGAGAGTCCAAAAAGAGCTCTACAAACTGACATCAGGAACCTGGACTGGTGAGTTTTCTTTCCCAGGGAAAAGAGCCGATGTTTGCGCTCCGACTCCTGTGGCCCTGAGCGGGCAGCTGAGTGCAAAAAATCGGAACATCGAAGGATAAGTCCCAGACAGGAGCTGCCCCCACCTCATACTTGTGCTACCCTGACAGTCCCAGGGGAGCCCTACAAACTGACATCAGGAACCTGGAATGGTGAGTTTTTTTTCCCAGGGAAAAGGGCCGATGTTTGCGCTCCGAGTCCTGTGGCCCTGAGCCGGCAGCTGACTGCAAAAAATCCGAACATCGAAGGATAAGTCCCAGACAGGAGCTGCCCCCACCTCATACTTGTGCTGCCCTGAGAGTCCAAAAAGAGCTCTACAAACTGACATCAGGAACCTGGACTGGTGAGTTTTCTTTCCCAGGGAAAAGAGCCGATGTTTGCGCTCTGAGTCCTGTGGCCCTGAGCCGGCAGCTGAGTGCAAAAAATCGGAACATCGAAGGATAAGTCCCAGACAGGATCTGCCCCCACCTCATACTTGTGCTACCCTGACAGTCCCAGGGGAGCCCTACAAACTGACATCAGGAACCTGGACTAGTGAGTTTTTTTTCCGAGGGAAAAGAGCCGATGTTTGCGCTCCGAGTCCTGTGGCCCTGAGCCGGCAGCTGACCGCAAAAAATCCGAACATCGAAGGATAAGTCCCAGACAGGAGCTGCCACCACCTCATACTTGTGCTGCTCTGACAGTCCCAGGGGAGCCCTACAAACTGACATCAGGAACCTGGACTGGTGAGTTTTCTTTCCCAGGGAAAAGAGCCGATGTTTGCGCTCCAAGTCCTGTGGCCCTGAGCCGGCAGCTGACTGCAAAAAATCCGAACATCGAAGGATAAGTCCCAGACAGGAGCTGCCCCCACCTCATACTTGTGCTGCCCTGACAGTCCCAGGGGAGCCCTACAAACTGACATCAGGAACCTGGACTGGTGAGTTTTCTTTCCCAGGGAAAAGAGCCGATGTTTGCGCTCCGAGTCCTGTGGCCCTGAGCCGGCAGCTGACTGCAAAAAATCCGAACATCGAAGGATAAGTCCCAGACAGGAGCTGCCCCCACCTCATACTTGTGCTGCCCTGACAGTCCCAGGGGAGCCCTACAAACTGACATCAGGAACCTGGACTGGTGAGTTTTTTTTCCCAGGGAAAAGAGCCGATGTTTGCGCTCCGAATCCTGTGGCCTTGAGCCGGCAGCTGACCGCAAAAAATCCGAACATCGAAGGATAAGTCCCAGACAGGAGCTGCCCCCACCTCATACTTGTGCTGCCCTGAGAGTCCAAAAAGAGCTCTACAAACTGACATCAGGAACCTGGACTGGTGAGTTTTCTTTCCCAGGGAAAAGAGCCGATGTTTGCGCTCCGAATCCTGTGGCCTTGAGCCGGCAGCTGACCGCAAAAAATCCGAACATCGAAGGATAAGTCCCAGACAGGAGCTGCCCCCACCTC
The DNA here is from genome assembly GCF_048771995.1 of Taeniopygia guttata. Classification (NCBI taxonomy): domain Eukaryota; kingdom Metazoa; phylum Chordata; class Aves; order Passeriformes; family Estrildidae; genus Taeniopygia; species Taeniopygia guttata. The sequence continues at coordinate 5,529,312 of NC_133054.1, forward strand.
ATACTTGTGCTGCCCTGAGAGTCCAAAAAGAGCTCTACAAACTGACATCAGGAACCTGGACTGGTGAGTTTTCTTTCCCAGGGAAAAGAGCCGATGTTTGCGCTCTGAGTCCTGTGGCCCTGAGCCGGCAGCTGACTGCAAAAAATCCGAACATCGAAGGATAAGTCCCAGACAGGAGCTGTCCCCACCTCATACTTGTGCTACCCTGACAGTCCCAGGGGAGCCCTACAAACTGACATCAGGAACCTGGACTGGTGAGTTTTTTTTCCCAGGGAAAAGAGCCGATGTTTGCGCTCCGAATCCTGTGGCCCTGAGCCGGCAGCTGACCGCAAAAAATCCGAACATCGAAGGATAAGTCCCAGACAGGAGCTGCCCCCACCTCATACTTGTGCTGCCCTGAGAGTCCAAAAAGAGCTCTACAAACTGACATCAGGAACCTGGACTGGTGAGTTTTCTTTCCCAGGGAAAAGAGCCGATGTTTGCGCTCCGAGTCCTGTGGCCCTGAGCCGGCAGCTGACCGCAAAAAATCCGAACATCGAAGGATAAGTCCCAGACAGGAGCTGCCCCCACCTCATACTTGTGCTGCCCTGAGAGTCCAAAAAGAGCTCTACAAACTGACATCAGGAACCTGGACTGGTGAGTTTTCTTTCCCAGGGAAAAGAGCCGATGTTTGCGCTCCAAGTCCTGTGGCCCTGAGCCGGCAGCTGAGTGCAAAAAATTGGAACATCAAAGGATAAGTCCCAGACAGGAGCTGCCCCCACCTCATACTTGTGCTGCCCTGACAGTCCCAGGGGAGCCCTACAAACTGACATCAGGAACCTGGACTGGTGAGTTTTTTTTCCCAGAGAAAAGAGCCGATGTTTGCGCTCCAAGTCCTGTGGCCCTGAGCCGGCAGCTGAGTGCAAAAAATCGGAACATCAAAGGATAAGTCCCAGACAGGAGCTGCCCCCACCTCATACTTGTGCTGCCCTGACAGTCCCAGGGGAGCCCTACAAACTGACATCAGGAACCTGGACTGGTGAGTTTTCTTTCCCAGGGAAAAGAGCCGATGTTTGCGCTCCGAGTCCTGTGGCCCTGAGCCGGCAGCTGACTGCAAAAAATCCGAACATCGAAGGATAAGTCCCAGACAGGAGCTGCCCCCACCTCATACTTGTGCTGCCCTGAGAGTCCGAAAAGAGCTCTACAAACTGACATCAGGAACCTGGACTGGTGAGTTTTCTTTCCCAGGGAAAAGAGCCGATGTTTGCGCTCCGAGTCCTGTGGCCCTGAGCCGGCAGCTGAGTGCAAAAAATCGGAACATCGAAGGATAAGTCCTAGAGAGGATCTGCCCCCACCTCATACTTGTGCTACCCTGACAGTCCCAGGGGAGCCCTACAAACTGACATCAGGAACCTGGACTGGTGAATTTTCTTTCCCAGGGAAAAGAGCCGATGTTTGCGCTCCGAGTCCTGTGGCCCTGAGCCGGCAGCTGACAGCAAAAAATCGGAACATTGAAGGATAAGTCCCAGACAGGAGCTGCCCCTACCTCATACTTGTGCTACCCTGACAGCCCCAGGGGAGCCCTACAAACTGACATCAGGAACCTGGAATGGTGAGGTTTTTTTCCCAGGGAAAAGAGCCGATGTTTGCGCTCCGAGTCCTGTGGCCCTGAGCCGGCAGCTGACCGCAAAAAATCCGAACATCGAAGGATAAGTCCCAGACAGGAGCTGCCCCCACCTCATACTTGTGCTGCTCTGACAGTCCCAGGGGAGCCCTACAAACTGACATCAGGAACCTGGACTGGTGAGTTTTCTTTCCCAGGGAAAAGAGCCGATGTTTGCGCTCCGAGTCCTGTGGCCCTGAGCCTGCAGCTGACTGCAAAAATCCCGAACATCGAAGGATAAGTCCCAGACAGGAGCTGCCCCCACCTCATACTTGTGCTGCCCTGAGAGTCCAAAAAGAGCTCTACAAACTGACATCAGGAACCTGGACTGGTGAGTTTTCTTTCCCAGGGAAAAGAGCCGATGTTTGCGCTCCGAGTCCTGTGGCCCTGAGCCGGCAGCTGACTGCAAAAAATCCGAACATCGAAGGATAAGTCCCAGACAGGAGCTGCACCCACCTCATACTTGTGCTGCCCTGAAAGTCCCAGGGGAGCCCTACAAACTGACATCAGGAACCTGGACTGGTGAGTTTTCTTTCCCAGGGAAAAGAGCCGATGTTTGCGCTCCGAATCCTGTGGCCCTGAGCCGGCAGCTGACCGCAAAAAATCCGTACATCGAAGGATAAGTCCCAGACAGGAGCTGCCCCCACCTCATACTTGTGCTGCCCTGAGAGTCCAAAAAGAGCTCTACAAACTGACATCAGGAACCTGGACTGGTGAGTTTTCTTTCCCAGGGAAAAGAGCCGATGTTTGCGCTCCGAGTCCTGTGGCCCTGAGCCGGCAGCTGACTGCAAAAAATCCGAACATCGAAGGATAAGTCCCAGACAGGAGCTGCCCCCACCTCATACTTGTGCTGCCCTGACAGTCCCAGGGGAGCCCTACAAACTGACATCAGGAACCTGGACTGGTGAGTTTTCTTTCCCAGGGAAAAGAGCCGATGTTTGCGCTCCGAGTCCTGTGGCCCTGAGCGGGCAGCTGACTGCAAAAAATCCGAACATCGAAGGATAAGTCCCAGACAGGATCTGCCCCCACCTCATACTTGTGCTACCCTGACAGTCCCAGGGGAGCCCTACAAACTGACATCAGGAACCTGGACTGGTGAGTTTTTTTTCCCAGGGAAAAGAGCCGATGTTTGCGCTCCGAGTCCTGTGGCCCTGAGCGGGCAGCTGAGTGCAAAAAATCCGAACATCGAAGGATAAGTCCCAGACAGGAGCTGCCCCCACCTCATACTTGTGCTGCTCTGACAGTCCCAGGGGAGCCCTACAAACTGACATCAGGAACCTGGACTGGTGAGTTTTCTTTCCCAGGGAAAAGAGCCGATGTTTGCGCTCCGAGTCCTGTGGCCCTGAGCCGGCAGCTGACCGCAAAAAATCCGAACATCGAAGGATAAGTCCCAGACAGGAGCTGCTCCCACCTCATACTTGTGCTGCCCTGAGAGTCCAAAAAGAGCTCTACAAACTGACATCAGGAACCTGGACTGGTGAGTTTTCTTTCCCAGGGAAAAGAGCCGATGTTTGCGCTCCAAGTCCTGTGGCCCTGAGCCGGCAGCTGAGTGCAAAAAATTGGAACATCAAAGGATAAGTCCCAGACAGGAGCTGCCCCCACCTCATACTTGTGCTGCCCTGACAGTCCCAGGGGAGCCCTACAAACTGACATCAGGAACCTGGACTGGTGAGTTTTTTTTCCCAGAGAAAAGAGCCGATGTTTGCGCTCCAAGTCCTGTGGCCCTGAGCCGGCAGCTGACTGCAAAAAATCGGAACATCAAAGGATAAGTCCCAGACAGGAGCTGCCCCCACCTCATACTTGTGCTGCCCTGACAGTCCCAGGGGAGCCCTACAAACTGACATCAGGAACCTGGACTGGTGAGTTTTTTTTCCCAGGGAAAACAGCCGATGTTTGCGCTCCGAATCCTGTGGCCCTAAGCCGGCAGGTGACCGCAAAAAATCCGAACATCAAAGGATAAGTCCCAGACAGGAGCTGCCCCCACCTCATACTTGTGCTGCCCTGAGAGTCCAAAAAGAGCTCTACAAACTGACATCAGGAACCTGGACTGGTGAGTTTTCTTTCCCAGGGAAAAGAGCCGATGTTTGCGCTCCGACTCCTGTGGCCCTGAGCGGGCAGCTGAGTGCAAAAAATCGGAACATCGAAGGATAAGTCCCAGACAGGAGCTGCCCCCACCTCATACTTGTGCTACCCTGACAGTCCCAGGGGAGCCCTACAAACTGACATCAGGAACCTGGAATGGTGAGTTTTTTTTCCCAGGGAAAAGGGCCGATGTTTGCGCTCCGAGTCCTGTGGCCCTGAGCCGGCAGCTGACTGCAAAAAATCCGAACATCGAAGGATAAGTCCCAGACAGGAGCTGCCCCCACCTCATACTTGTGCTGCCCTGAGAGTCCAAAAAGAGCTCTACAAACTGACATCAGGAACCTGGACTGGTGAGTTTTCTTTCCCAGGGAAAAGAGCCGATGTTTGCGCTCTGAGTCCTGTGGCCCTGAGCCGGCAGCTGAGTGCAAAAAATCGGAACATCGAAGGATAAGTCCCAGACAGGATCTGCCCCCACCTCATACTTGTGCTACCCTGACAGTCCCAGGGGAGCCCTACAAACTGACATCAGGAACCTGGACTAGTGAGTTTTTTTTCCGAGGGAAAAGAGCCGATGTTTGCGCTCCGAGTCCTGTGGCCCTGAGCCGGCAGCTGACCGCAAAAAATCCGAACATCGAAGGATAAGTCCCAGACAGGAGCTGCCACCACCTCATACTTGTGCTGCTCTGACAGTCCCAGGGGAGCCCTACAAACTGACATCAGGAACCTGGACTGGTGAGTTTTCTTTCCCAGGGAAAAGAGCCGATGTTTGCGCTCCAAGTCCTGTGGCCCTGAGCCGGCAGCTGACTGCAAAAAATCCGAACATCGAAGGATAAGTCCCAGACAGGAGCTGCCCCCACCTCATACTTGTGCTGCCCTGACAGTCCCAGGGGAGCCCTACAAACTGACATCAGGAACCTGGACTGGTGAGTTTTCTTTCCCAGGGAAAAGAGCCGATGTTTGCGCTCCGAGTCCTGTGGCCCTGAGCCGGCAGCTGACTGCAAAAAATCCGAACATCGAAGGATAAGTCCCAGACAGGAGCTGCCCCCACCTCATACTTGTGCTGCCCTGACAGTCCCAGGGGAGCCCTACAAACTGACATCAGGAACCTGGACTGGTGAGTTTTTTTTCCCAGGGAAAAGAGCCGATGTTTGCGCTCCGAATCCTGTGGCCTTGAGCCGGCAGCTGACCGCAAAAAATCCGAACATCGAAGGATAAGTCCCAGACAGGAGCTGCCCCCACCTCATACTTGTGCTGCCCTGAGAGTCCAAAAAGAGCTCTACAAACTGACATCAGGAACCTGGACTGGTGAGTTTTCTTTCCCAGGGAAAAGAGCCGATGTTTACGCTCCGAGTCCTGTGGCCCTGAGCGGGCAGCTGAGTGCAAAAAATCGGAACATCGAAGGATAAGTCCCAGACAGGAGCTGCCCCCACCTCATACTTGTGCTGCCCTGACAGTCCCAGGGGAGCCCTACAAACTGACATCAGGAACCTGGACTGGTGAGTTTTCTTTCCCAGGGAAAAGAGCCGATGTTTGCGCTCCGAATCCTGTGGCCCTGAGCCGGCAGCTGACCGCAAAAAATCCGAACATCGAAGGATAAGTCCCAGACAGGATCTGCCCCCACCTCATACTTGTGCTACCCTGACAGTCCCAGGGGAGCCCTACAAACTGACATCAGGAACCTGGACTGGTGAGTTTTTTTTCCCAGGGAAAAGAGCCGATGTTTGCGCTCCGAGTCCTGTGGCCCTGAGCCGGCAGCTGACCGCAAAAAATCCGAACATCGAAGGATAAGTCCCAGACAGGAGCTGCCCCCACCTCATACTTGTGCTGCCCTGAGAGTCCAAAAAGAGCTCTACAAACTGACATCAGGAACCTGGACTGGTGAGTTTTCTTTCCCAGGGAAAAGAGCCGATGTTTGCGCTCTGAGTCCTGTGGCCCTGAGCCGGCAGCTGACTGCAAAAAATCCGAACATCGAAGGATAAGTCCCAGACAGGAGCTGTCCCCACCTCATACTTGTGCTACCCTGACAGTCCCAGGGGAGCCCTACAAACTGACATCAGGAACCTGGACTGGTGAGTTTTTTTTCCCAGGGAAAAGAGCTGATGTTTGCGCTCCGAGTCCTGTGGCCCTGAGCCGGCAGCTGACCGCAAAAATCCGAACATCGAAGGATAAGTCCCAGACAGGATCTGCCCCCACCTCATACTTGTGCTACCCTGACAGTCCCAGGGGAGCCCTACAAACTGACATCAGGAACCTGGAATGGTGAGTTTTTTTTCCCAGGGAAAAGGGCCGATGTTTGCGCTCTGAGTCCTGTGGCCCTGAGCCGGCAGCTGAGTGCAAAAAATCGGAACATCGAAGGATAAGTCCCAGACAGGATCTGCCCCCACCTCATACTTGTGCTACCCTGACAGTCCCAGGGGAGCCCTACAAACTGACATCAGGAACCTGGACTAGTGAGTTTTTTTTCCGAGGGAAAAGAGCCGATGTTTGCGCTCCGAGTCCTGTGGCCCTGAGCCGGCAGCTGACCGCAAAAAATCCGAACATCGAAGGATAAGTCCCAGACAGGAGCTGCCACCACCTCATACTTGTGCTGCTCTGACAGTCCCAGGGGAGCCCTACAAACTGACATCAGGAACCTGGACTGGTGAGTTTTCTTTCCCAGGGAAAAGAGCCGATGTTTGCGCTCCAAGTCCTGTGGCCCTGAGCCGGCAGCTGACTGCAAAAAATCCGAACATCGAAGGATAAGTCCCAGACAGGAGCTGCCCCCACCTCATACTTGTGCTGCCCTGACAGTCCCAGGGGAGCCCTACAAACTGACATCAGGAACCTGGACTGGTGAGTTTTCTTTCCCAGGGAAAAGAGCCGATGTTTGCGCTCCGAGTCCTGTGGCCCTGAGCCGGCAGCTGACTGCAAAAAATCCGAACATCGAAGGATAAGTCCCAGACAGGAGCTGCCCCCACCTCATACTTGTGCTGCCCTGACAGTCCCAGGGGAGCCCTACAAACTGACATCAGGAACCTGGACTGGTGAGTTTTTTTTCCCAGGGAAAAGAGCCGATGTTTGCGCTCCGAATCCTGTGGCCTTGAGCCGGCAGCTGACCGCAAAAAATCCGAACATCGAAGGATAAGTCCCAGACAGGAGCTGCCCCCACCTCATACTTGTGCTGCCCTGAGAGTCCAAAAAGAGCTCTACAAACTGACATCAGGAACCTGGACTGGTGAGTTTTCTTTCCCAGGGAAAAGAGCCGATGTTTACGCTCCGAGTCCTGTGGCCCTGAGCGGGCAGCTGAGTGCAAAAAATCGGAACATCGAAGGATAAGTCCCAGACAGGAGCTGCCCCCACCTCATACTTCTGCTGCCCTGACAGTCCCAGGGGAGCCCTACAAACTGACATCAGGAACCTGGACTGGTGAGTTTTCTTTCCCAGGGAAAAGAGCCGATGTTTGCGCTCCGAATCCTGTGGCCCTGAGCCGGCAGCTGACCGCAAAAAATCCGAACATCGAAGGATAAGTCTCAGACAGGATCTGCCCCCACCTCATACTTGTGCTACCCTGACAGTCCCAGGGGAGCCCTACAAACTGACATCAGGAACCTGGACTGGTGAGTTTTTTTTCCCAGGGAAAAGAGCCGATGTTTGCGCTCCGAGTCCTGTGGCCCTGAGCCGGCAGCTGACCGCAAAAAATCCGAACATCGAAGGATAAGTCCCAGACAGGAGCTGCCCCCACCTCATACTTGTGCTGCCCTGAGAGTCCAAAAAGAGCTCTACAAACTGACATCAGGAACCTGGACTGGTGAGTTTTCTTTCCCAGGGAAAAGAGCCGATGTTTGCGCTCTGAGTCCTGTGGCCCTGAGCCGGCAGCTGACTGCAAAAAATCCGAACATCGAAGGATAAGTCCCAGACAGGAGCTGTCCCCACCTCATACTTGTGCTACCCTGACAGTCCCAGGGGAGCCCTACAAACTGACATCAGGAACCTGGACTGGTGAGTTTTTTTTCCCAGGGAAAAGAGCCGATGTTTGCGCTCCGAGTCCTGTGGCCCTGAGCCGGCAGCTGACTGCAAAAAATCCGAACATCGAAGGATAAGTCCCAGACAGGAGCTGCTCCCACCTCATACTTGTGCTGCTCTGACAGTCCCAGGGGAGCCCTACAAACTGACATCAGGAACCTGGACTGGTGAGTTTTTTTTCCCAGGGAAAAGAGCCGATGTTTGCGCTCCGAATCCTGTGGCCCTGAGCCGGCAGCTGACCGCAAAAAATCCGAACATCGAAGGATAAGTCCCAGACAGGAGCTGCCCCCACCTCATACTTGTGCTGCCCTGACAGTCCCAGGGGAGCCCTACAAACTGACATCAGGAACCTGGACTGGTGAGTTTTCTTTCCCAGGGAAAAGAGCCGATGTTTGCGCTCCGAGTCCTGTGGCCCTGAGCGGGCAGCTGAGTGCAAAAAATCCGAACATCGAAGGATAAGTCCCAGACAGGAGCTGCCCCCACCTCATACTTCTGCTGCCCTGACAGTCCCAGGGGAGCCCTACAAACTGACATCAGGAACCTGGACTGGTGAGTTTTCTTTCCCAGGGAAAAGAGCCGATGTTTGCGCTCCGAGTCCTGTGGCCCTGAGCCGGCAGCTGACTGCAAAAAATCCGAACATCGAAGGATAAGTCCCAGACAGGAGCTGCCCCCACCTCATACTTGTGCTGCCCTGACAGTCCCAGGGGAGCCCTACAAACTGACATCAGGAACCTGGACTGGTGAGTTTTCTTTCCCAGGGAAAAGAGCCGATGTTTGCGCTCCGAGTCCTGTGGCCCTGAGACGGCAGCTGACTGCAAAAAATCCGAACATCGAAGGATAAGTCCCAGACAGGAGCTGCCCCCACCTCATACTTGTGCTGCCCTGACAGTCCCAGGGGAGCCCTACAAACTGACATCAGGAACCTGGACTGGTGAGTTTTCTTTCCCAGGGAAAAGAGCCGATGTTTGCGCTCCGAATCCTGTGGCCCTGAGCCGGCAGCTGACCGCAAAAAATCCGAACATCGAAGGATAAGTCCCAGACAGGAGCTGCCCCCACCTCATACTTCTGCTGCCCTGACAGTCCCAGGGGAGCCCTACAAACTGACATTAGGAACCTGGACTGGTGAGTTTTTTTTCCCAGGGAAAAGAGCCGATGTTTGCGCTCCGAATCCTGTGGCCCTGAGCCGGCAGCTGACCGCAAAAAATCCGAACATCGAAGGATAAGTCCCAGACAGGATCTGCCCCCACCTCATACTTCTGCTGCCCTGAGAGTCCAAAAAGAGCTCTACAAACTGACATCAGGAACCTGGACTGGTGAGTTTTTTTTCCCAGGGAAAAGAGCCGATGTTTGCGCTCCGAGTCCTGTGGCCCTGAGCGGGCAGCTGAGTGCAAAAAATCGGAACATCGAAGGATAAGTCCCAGACAGGAGCTGCCCCCACCTCATACTTCTGCTGCCCTGAGAGTCCAAAAAGAGCTCTACAAACTGACATCAGGAACCTGGACTGGTGAGTTTTCTTTCCCAGGGAAAAGAGCCGATGTTTGCGCTCCGAGTCCTGTGGCCCTGAGCGGGCAGCTGACTGCAAAAAACCCGAACATCGAAGGATAAGTCCCAGACAGGAGCTGCCCCCACCTCATACTTCTGCTGCCCTGAGAGTCCAAAAAGAGCTCTACAAACTGACATCAGGAACCTGGACTGGTGAGTTTTCTTTCCCAGGGAAAAGAGCCGATGTTTGCGCTCCGAGTCCTGTGGCCCTGAGCCGGCAGCTGACTGCAAAAAATCCGAACATCGAAGGATAAGTCCCAGACAGGAGCTGCCCCCACCTCATACTTGTGCTGCCCTGACAGTCCCAGGGGAGCCCTACAAACTGACATCAGGAACCTGGACTGGTGAGTTTTCTTTCCCAGGGAAAAGAGCCGATGTTTGCGCTCCGAATCCTGTGGCCCTGAGCCGGCAGCTGACCGCAAAAAATCCGAACATCGAAGGATAAGTCCCAGACAGGAGCTGCCCCCACCTCATACTTGTGCTGCCCTGAGAGTCCAAAAAGAGCTCTACAAACTGACATCAGGAACCTGGACTGGTGAGTTTTCTTTCCCAGGGAAAAGAGCCGATGTTTGCGCTCCGAGTCCTGTGGCCCTGATCCGGCAGCTGACTGCAAAAAATCCGAACATCGAAGGATAAGTCCCAGACAGGATCTGCCCCCACCTCATACTTGTGCTGCCCTGACAGTCCCAGGGGAGCCCTACAAACTGACATCAGGAACCTGGACTGGTGAGTTTTCTTTCCCAGGGAAAAGAGCCGATGTTTGCGCTCCGAGTCCTGTGGCCCTGAGCGGGCAGCTGACTGCAAAAAATCCGAACATCGAAGGATAAGTCCCAGACAGGAGCTGCCCCCACCTCATACTTGTGCTACCCTGACAGTCCCAGGGGAGCCCTACAAACTGACATCAGGAACCTGGACTGGTGAGTTTTTTTTCCCAGGGAAAAGAGCCGATGTTTGCGCTCCGAGTCCTGTGGCCCTGAGCGGGCAGCTGAGTGCAAAAAATCCGAACATCGAAGGATAAGTCCCAGACAGGAGCTGCCCCCACCTCATACTTGTTCTGCTCTGACAGTCCCAGGGGAGCCCTACAAACTGACATCAGGAACCTGGACTGGTGAGTTTTCTTTCCCAGGGAAAAGAGCCGATGTTTGCGCTCCGAGTCCTGTGGCCCTGAGCGGGCAGCTGAGTGCAAAAAATCCGAACATCGAAGGATAAGTCCCAGACAGGAGCTGCCCCCACCTCATACTTGTGCTGCCCTGAGAGTCCAAAAAGAGCTCTACAAACTGACATCAGGAACCTGGACTGGTGAGTTTTCTTTCCCAGGGAAAAGAGCCGATGTTTGCGCTCCAAGTCCTGTGGCCCTGAGCCGGCAGCTGAGTGCAAAAAATTGGAACATCAAAGGATAAGTCCCAGACAGGAGCTGCCCCCACCTCATACTTGTGCTGCCCTGACAGTCCCAGGGGAGCCCTACAAACTGACATCAGGAACCTGGACTGGTGAGTTTTTTTTCCCAGAGAAAAGAGCCGATGTTTGCGCTCCAAGTCCTGTGGCCCTGAGCCGGCAGCTGAGTGCAAAAAATCGGAACATCAAAGGATAAGTCCGAGACAGGAGCTGCCCCCACCTCATACTTGTGCTGCCCTGAGAGTCCAAAAAGAGCTCTACAAACTGACATCAGGAACCTGGACTGGTGAGTTTTCTTTCCCAGGGAAAAGAGCCGATGTTTGCGCTCCGAGTCCTGTGGCCCTGAGCGGGCAGCTGAGTGCAAAAAATCCGAACATCGAAGGATAAGTCCCAGACAGGAGCTGCCCCCACCTCATACTTGTGCTGCCCTGAGAGTCCAAAAAGAGCTCTACAAACTGACATCAGGAACCTGGACTGGTGAGTTTTCTTTCCCAGGGAAAAGAGCCGATGTTTGCGCTCCGAGTCCTGTGGCCCTGAGCGGGCAGCTGAGTGCAAAAAATCCGAACATCGAAGGCTAAGTCCCAGACAGGAGCTGCCCCCACCTCATACTTGTGCTGCTCTGACAGACCAAGGGGAGCCCTACAAACTGACATCAGGAACCTGGACTGGTGAGTTTTCTTTCCCAGGGAAAAGAGCCGATGTTTGCGCTCCGAGTCCTGTGGCCCTGAGCCGGCAGCTGACCGCAAAAAATCCGAACATCGAAGGATAAGTCCCAGACAGGAGCTGCCCCCACCTCATACTTGTGCTGCCCTGAGAGTCCAAAAAGAGCTCTACAAACTGACATCAGGAACCTGGACTGGTGAGTTTTCTTTCCCAGGGAAAAGAGCCGATGTTTGCGCTCCAAGTCCTGTGGCCCTGAGCCGGCAGCTGAGTGCAAAAAATTGGAACATCAAAGGATAAGTCCCAGACAGGAGCTGCCCCCACCTCATACTTGTGCTGCCCTGACAGTCCCAGGGGAGCCCTACAAACTGACATCAGGAACCTGGACTGGTGAGTTTTCTTTCCCAGGGAAAAGAGCCGAAGTTTGCGCTCCGAGTCCTGTGGCCCTGAGCCGGCAGCTAACAGCAAAAAATCGGAACATTGAAGGATAAGTCCCAGACAGGAGCTGCCCCTACCTCATACTTGTGCTACCCTGACAGCCCCCGGGGAGCCCTACAAACTGACATCAGGAACCTGGACTGGTGAGTTTTCTTTCCCAGGGAAAAGAGCCGATGTTTGCGCTCCGAGTCCTGTGGCCCTGAGCCTGCAGCTGACTGCAAAAATCCCGAACATCGAAGGATAAGTCCCAGACAGGAGCTGCCCCCACCTCATACTTGTGCTGCCCTGAGAGTCCAAAAAGAGCTCTACAAACTGACATCAGGAACCTGGACTGGTGAGTTTTCTTTCCCAGGGAAAAGAGCCGATGTTTGCGCTCCGAGTCCTGTGGCCCTGAGCCGGCAGCTGACTGTAAAAAATCCGAACATCGAAGGATAAGTCCCAGACAGGAGCTGCCCCCACCTCATACTTGTGCTGCCCTGACAGTCCCAGGGGAGCCCTACAAACTGACATCAGGAACCTGGACTGGTGAGTTTTCTTTCCCAGGGAAAAGAGCCGATGTTTGCGCTCCGAGTCCTGTGGCCCTGAGCCGGCAGCTGACTGCAAAAAATCCGAACATCGAAGGATAAGTCCCAGACAGGAGCTGCCCCCACCTCATACTTGTGCTGCCCTGACAGTCCCAGGGGAGCCCTACAAACTGACATCAGGAACCTGGACTGGTGAGTTTTCTTTCCCAGGGAAAAGAGCCGATGTTTGCGCTCCGAGTCCTGTGGCCCTGAGCGGGCAGCTGACTGCAAAAAATCCGAACATCGAAGGATAAGTCCCAGACAGGATCTGCCCCCACCTCATACTTGTGCTACCCTGACAGTCCCAGGGGAGCCCTACAAACTGACATCAGGAACCTGGACTGGTGAGTTTTTTTTCCCAGGGAAAAGAGCCGATGTTTGCGCTCCGAGTCCTGTGGCCCTGAGCGGGCAGCTGAGTGCAAAAAATCCGAACATCGAAGGATAAGTCCCAGACAGGAGCTGCCCCCACCTCATACTTGTGCTGCTCTGACAGTCCCAGGGGAGCCCTACAAACTGACATCAGGAACCTGGACTGGTGAGTTTTCTTTCCCAGGGAAAAGAGCCGATGTTTGCGCTCCGAGTCCTGTGGCCCTGAGCCGGCAGCTGACCGCAAAAAATCCGAACATCGAAGGATAAGTCCCAGACAGGAGCTGCCCCCACCTCATACTTGTGCTGCCCTGAGAGTCCAAAAAGAGCTCTACAAACTGACATCAGGAACCTGGACTGGTGAGTTTTCTTTCCCAGGGAAAAGAGCGGATGTTTGCGCTCCAAGTCCTGTGGCCCTGAGCCGGCAGCTGAGTGCAAAAAATTGGAACATCAAAGGATAAGTCCCAGACAGGAGCTGCCCCCACCTCATACTTGTGCTGCCCTGACAGTCCCAGGGGAGCCCTACAAACTGACATCAGGAACCTGGACTGGTGAGTTTTTTTTCCCAGGGAAAACAGCCGATGTTTGCGCTCCGAATCCTGTGGCCCTAAGCCGGCAGGTGACCGCAAAAAATCCGAACATCAAAGGATAAGTCCCAGACAGGAGCTGCCCCCACCTCATACTTGTGCTGCCCTGAGAGTCCAAAAAGAGCTCTACAAACTGACATCAGGAACCTGGACTGGTGAGTTTTCTTTCCCAGGGAAAAGAGCCGATGTTTGCGCTCCGAGTCCTGTGGCCCTGAGCCGGCAGCTGAGTGCAAAAAATCGGAACATCGAAGGATAAGTCCCAGACAGGAGCTGCCCCCACCTCATACTTGTGCTGCCCTGAGAGTCCCAGGGGAGCCCTACAAACTGACATCAGGAACCTGGATTGGTGAGTTTTTTTTCCCAGGGAAAAGAGCTGATGTTTGCGCTCCGAGTCCTGTGGCCCTGAGCCGGCAGCTGACCGCAAAAATCCGAACATCGAAGGATAAGTCCCAGACAGGATCTGCCCCCACCTCATACTTGTGCTACCCTGACAGTCCCAGGGGAGCCCTACAAACTGACATCAGGAACCTGGAATGGTGAGTTTTTTTTCCCAGGGAAAAGGGCCGATGTTTGCGCTCCGAGTCCTGTGGCCCTGAGCCGGCAGCTGACCGCAAAAAATCCGAACATCGAAGGATAAGTCCCAGACAGGAGCTGCCCCCACCTCATACTTGTGCTGCCCTGAGAGTCCAAAAAGAGCTCTACAAACTGACATCAGGAACCTGGACTGGTGAGTTTTCTTTCCCAGGGAAAAGAGCCGATGTTTGCGCTCTGAGTCCTGTGGCCCTGAGCGGGCAGCTGACTGCAAAAAATCCGAACATCGAAGGATAAGTCCCAGACAGGATCTGCCCCCACCTCATACTTGTGCTACCCTGACAGTCCCAGGGGAGCCCTACAAACTGACATCAGGAACCTGGACTAGTGAGTTTTTTTTCCGAGGGAAAAGAGCCGATGTTTGCGCTCCGAGTCCTGTGGCCCTGAGCCGGCAGCTGACCGCAAAAAATCGGAACATCGAAGGATAAGTCCCAGACAGGAGCTGCCACCACCTCATACTTGTGCTGCCCTGACAGTCCCAGGGGAGCCCTACAAACTGACATCAGGAACCTGGACTGGTGAGTTTTCTTTCCCAGGGAAAAGAGCCGATGTTTGCGCTCCAAGTCCTGTGGCCCTGAGCCGGCAGCTGACTGCAAAAAATCCGAACATCGAAGGATAAGTCCCAGACAGGAGCTGCCCCCACCTCATACTTGTGCTGCCCTGACAGTCCCAGGGGAGCCCTACAAACTGACATCAGGAACCTGGACTGGTGAGTTTTCTTTCCCAGGGAAAAGAGCCGATGTTTGCGCTCCGAGTCCTGTGGCCCTGAGCCGGCAGCTGAGTGCAAAAAATCGGAACATCGAAGGATAAGTCCCAGACAGGAGCTGCCCCCACCTCATACTTGTGCTGCCCTGAGAGTCCCAGGGGAGCCCTACAAACTGACATCAGGAACCTGGATTGGTGAGTTTTTTTTCCCAGGGAAAAGAGCTGATGTTTGCGCTCCGAGTCCTGTGGCCCTGAGCCGGCAGCTGACCGCAAAAATCCGAACATCGAAGGATAAGTCCCAGACAGGAGCTGCCCCCACCTCATACTTGTGCTGCCCTGACAGTCCCAGGGGAGCCCTACAAACTGACATCAGGAACCTGGACTGGTGAGTTTTTTTTCCCAGGGAAAACAGCCGATGTTTGCGCTCCGAATCCTGTGGCCCTAAGCCGGCAGGTGACCGCAAAAAATCCGAACATCAAAGGATAAGTCCCAGACAGGAGCTGCCCCCACCTCATACTTGTGCTGCCCTGAGAGTCCAAAAAGAGCTCTACAAACTGACATCAGGAACCTGGACTGGTGAGTTTTCTTTCCCAGGGAAAAGAGCCGATGTTTGCGCTCCGAGTCCTGTGGCCCTGAGCCGGCAGCTGAGTGCAAAAAATCGGAACATCGAAGGATAAGTCCCAGACAGGAGCTGCCCCCACCTCATACTTGTGCTACCCTGACAGTCCCAGGGGAGCCCTACAAACTGACATCAGGAACCTGGAATGGTGAGTTTTTTTTCCCAGGGAAAAGGGCCGATGTTTGCGCTCCGAGTCCTGTGGCCCTGAGCCGGCAGCTGACCGCAAAAAATCCGAACATCGAAGGATAAGTCCCAGACAGGAGCTGCCCCCACCTCATACTTGTGCTGCCCTGAGAGTCCAAAAAGAGCTCTACAAACTGACATCAGGAACCTGGACTGGTGAGTTTTCTTTCCCAGGGAAAAGAGCCGATGTTTGCGCTCTGAGTCCTGTGGCCCTGAGCCGGCAGCTGAGTGCAAAAAATCCGAACATCGAAGGATAAGTCCCAGACAGGATCTGCCCCCACCTCATACTTGTGCTACCCTGACAGTCCCAGGGGAGCCCTACAAACTGACATCAGGAACCTGGACTAGTGAGTTTTTTTTCCGAGGGAAAAGAGCCGATGTTTGCGCTCCGAGTCCTGTGGCCCTGAGCCGGCAGCTGACCGCAAAAAATCGGAACATCGAAGGATAAGTCCCAGACAGGAGCTGCCACCACCTCATACTTGTGCTGCCCTGACAGTCCCAGGGGAGCCCTACAAACTGACATCAGGAACCTGGACTGGTGAGTTTTCTTTCCCAGGGAAAAGAGCCGATGTTTGCGCTCCAAGTCCTGTGGCCCTGAGCCGGCAGCTGACTGCAAAAAATCCGAACATCGAAGGATAAGTCCCAGACAGGAGCTGCCCCCACCTCATACTTGTGCTGCCCTGACAGTCCCAGGGGAGCCCTACAAACTGACATCAGGAACCTGGACTGGTGAGTTTTCTTTCCCAGGGAAAAGAGCCGATGTTTGCGCTCCGAGTCCTGTGGCCCTGAGCCGGCAGCTGAGTGCAAAAAATCGGAACATCGAAGGATAAGTCCCAGACAGGAGCTGCCCCCACCTCATACTTGTGCTGCCCTGAGAGTCCCAGGGGAGCCCTACAAACTGACATCAGGAACCTGGATTGGTGAGTTTTTTTTCCCAGGGAAAAGAGCTGATGTTTGCGCTCCGAGTCCTGTGGCCCTGAGCCGGCAGCTGACCGCAAAAATCCGAACATCGAAGGATAAGTCCCAGACAGGAGCTGCCCCCACCTCATACTTGTGCTGCCCTGACAGTCCCAGGGGAGCCCTACAAACTGACATCAGGAACCTGGACTGGTGAGTTTTTTTTCCCAGGGAAAACAGCCGATGTTTGCGCTCCGAATCCTGTGGCCCTAAGCCGGCAGGTGACCGCAAAAAATCCGAACATCAAAGGATAAGTCCCAGACAGGAGCTGCCCCCACCTCATACTTGTGCTGCCCTGAGAGTCCAAAAAGAGCTCTACAAACTGACATCAGGAACCTGGACTGGTGAGTTTTCTTTCCCAGGGAAAAGAGCCGATGTTTGCGCTCCGAGTCCTGTGGCCCTGAGCCGGCAGCTGAGTGCAAAAAATCGGAACATCGAAGGATAAGTCCCAGACAGGAGCTGCCCCCACCTCATACTTGTGCTGCCCTGAGAGTCCCAGGGGAGCCCTACAAACTGACATCAGGAACCTGGATTGGTGAGTTTTTTTTCCCAGGGAAAAGAGCTGATGTTTGCGCTCCGAGTCCTGTGGCCCTGAGCCGGCAGCTGACCGCAAAAATCCGAACATCGAAGGATAAGTCCCAGACAGGATCTGCCCCCACCTCATACTTGTGCTACCCTGACAGTCCCAGGGGAGCCCTACAAACTGACATCAGGAACCTGGAATGGTGAGTTTTTTTTCCCAGGGAAAAGGGCCGATGTTTGCGCTCCGAGTCCTGTGGCCCTGAGCCGGCAGCTGACCGCAAAAAATCCGAACATCGAAGGATAAGTCCCAGACAGGAGCTGCCCCCACCTCATACTTGTGCTGCCCTGAGAGTCCAAAAAGAGCTCTACAAACTGACATCAGGAACCTGGACTGGTGAGTTTTCTTTCCCAGGGAAAAGAGCCGATGTTTGCGCTCTGAGTCCTGTGGCCCTGAGCCGGCAGCTGAGTGCAAAAAATCCGAACATCGAAGGATAAGTCCCAGACAGGATCTGCCCCCACCTCATACTTGTGCTACCCTGACAGTCCCAGGGGAGCCCTACAAACTGACATCAGGAACCTGGACTAGTGAGTTTTTTTTCCGAGGGAAAAGAGCCGATGTTTGCGCTCCGAGTCCTGTGGCCCTGAGCCGGCAGCTGACCGCAAAAAATCGGAACATCGAAGGATAAGTCCCAGACAGGAGCTGCCACCACCTCATACTTGTGCTGCCCTGACAGTCCCAGGGGAGCCCTACAAACTGACATCAGGAACCTGGACTGGTGAGTTTTCTTTCCCAGGGAAAAGAGCCGATGTTTGCGCTCCAAGTCCTGTGGCCCTGAGCCGGCAGCTGACTGCAAAAAATCCGAACATCGAAGGATAAGTCCCAGACAGGAGCTGCCCCCACCTCATACTTGTGCTGCCCTGACAGTCCCAGGGGAGCCCTACAAACTGACATCAGGAACCTGGACTGGTGAGTTTTCTTTCCCAGGGAAAAGAGCCGATGTTTGCGCTCCGAGTCCTGTGGCCCTGAGCCGGCAGCTGACTGCAAAAAATCCGAACATCGAAGGATAAGTCCCAGACAGGAGCTGCCCCCACCTCATACTTGTGCTGCCCTGACAGTCCCAGGGGAGCCCTACAAACTGACATCAGGAACCTGGACTGGTGAGTTTTCTTTCCCAGGGAAAAGAGCCGATGTTTGCGCTCCGAATCCTGTGGCCCTGAGCCGGCAGCTGACCGCAAAAAATCCGAACATCGAAGGATAAGTCCCAGACAGGAGCTGCCCCCACCTCATACTTCTGCTGCCCTGACAGTCCCAGGGGAGCCCTACAAACTGACATTAGGAACCTGGACTGGTGAGTTTTTTTTCCCAGGGAAAAGAGCCGATGTTTGCGCTCCGAATCCTGTGGCCCTGAGCCGGCAGCTGACCGCAAAAAATCCGAACATCGAAGGATAAGTCCCAGACAGGATCTGCCCCCACCTCATACTTCTGCTGCCCTGAGAGTCCAAAAAGAGCTCTACAAACTGACATCAGGAACCTGGTCTGGTGAGTTTTTTTTCCCAGGGAAAAGAGCCGATGTTTGCGCTCCGAGTCCTGTGGCCCTGAGCGGGCAGCTGAGTGCAAAAAATCGGAACATCGAAGGATAAGTCCCAGACAGGAGCTGCCCCCACCTCATACTTCTGCTGCCCTGAGAGTCCAAAAAGAGCTCTACAAACTGACATCAGGAACCTGGACTGGTGAGTTTTCTTTCCCAGGGAAAAGAGCCGATGTTTGCGCTCCGAGTCCTGTGGCCCTGAGCGGGCAGCTGACTGCAAAAAACCCGAACATCGAAGGATAAGTCCCAGACAGGAGCTGCCCCCACCTCATACTTCTGCTGCCCTGAGAGTCCAAAAAGAGCTCTACAAACTGACATCAGGAACCTGGACTGGTGAGTTTTCTTTCCCAGGGAAAAGAGCCGATGTTTGCGCTCCGAGTCCTGTGGCCCTGAGCCGGCAGCTGACTGCAAAAAATCCGAACATCGAAGGATAAGTCCCAGACAGGAGCTGCCCCCACCTCATACTTGTGCTGCCCTGACAGTCCCAGGGGAGCCCTACAAACTGACATCAGGAACCTGGACTGGTGAGTTTTCTTTCCCAGGGAAAAGAGCCGATGTTTGCGCTCCGAATCCTGTGGCCCTGAGCCGGCAGCTGACCGCAAAAAATCCGAACATCGAAGGATAAGTCCCAGACAGGAGCTGCCCCCACCTCATACTTGTGCTGCCCTGAGAGTCCAAAAAGAGCTCTACAAACTGACATCAGGAACCTGGACTGGTGAGTTTTCTTTCCCAGGGAAAAGAGCCGATGTTTGCGCTCCGAGTCCTGTGGCCCTGATCCGGCAGCTGACTGCAAAAAATCCGAACATCGAAGGATAAGTCCCAGACAGGATCTGCCCCCACCTCATACTTGTGCTGCCCTGACAGTCCCAGGGGAGCCCTACAAACTGACATCAGGAACCTGGACTGGTGAGTTTTCTTTCCCAGGGAAAAGAGCCGATGTTTGCGCTCCGAGTCCTGTGGCCCTGAGCGGGCAGCTGACTGCAAAAAATCCGAACATCGAAGGATAAGTCCCAGACAGGAGCTGCCCCCACCTCATACTTGTGCTACCCTGACAGTCCCAGGGGAGCCCTACAAACTGACATCAGGAACCTGGACTGGTGAGTTTTTTTTCCCAGGGAAAAGAGCCGATGTTTGCGCTCCGAGTCCTGTGGCCCTGAGCGGGCAGCTGAGTGCAAAAAATCCGAACATCGAAGGATAAGTCCCAGACAGGAGCTGCCCCCACCTCATACTTGTTCTGCTCTGACAGTCCCAGGGGAGCCCTACAAACTGACATCAGGAACCTGGACTGGTGAGTTTTCTTTCCCAGGGAAAAGAGCCGATGTTTGCGCTCCGAGTCCTGTGGCCCTGAGCGGGCAGCTGAGTGCAAAAAATCCGAACATCGAAGGATAAGTCCCAGACAGGAGCTGCCCCCACCTCATACTTGTGCTGCCCTGAGAGTCCAAAAAGAGCTCTACAAACTGACATCAGGAACCTGGACTGGTGAGTTTTCTTTCCCAGGGAAAAGAGCCGATGTTTGCGCTCCAAGTCCTGTGGCCCTGAGCCGGCAGCTGAGTGCAAAAAATTGGAACATCAAAGGATAAGTCCCAGACAGGAGCTGCCCCCACCTCATACTTGTGCTGCCCTGACAGTCCCAGGGGAGCCCTACAAACTGACATCAGGAACCTGGACTGGTGAGTTTTTTTTCCCAGAGAAAAGAGCCGATGTTTGCGCTCCAAGTCCTGTGGCCCTGAGCCGGCAGCTGAGTGCAAAAAATCGGAACATCAAAGGATAAGTCCGAGACAGGAGCTGCCCCCACCTCATACTTGTGCTGCCCTGAGAGTCCAAAAAGAGCTCTACAAACTGACATCAGGAACCTGGACTGGTGAGTTTTCTTTCCCAGGGAAAAGAGCCGATGTTTGCGCTCCGAGTCCTGTGGCCCTGAGCGGGCAGCTGAGTGCAAAAAATCCGAACATCGAAGGATAAGTCCCAGACAGGAGCTGCCCCCACCTCATACTTGTGCTGCCCTGAGAGTCCAAAAAGAGCTCTACAAACTGACATCAGGAACCTGGACTGGTGAGTTTTCTTTCCCAGGGAAAAGAGCCGATGTTTGCGCTCCGAGACCTGTGGCCCTGAGCGGGCAGCTGAGTGCAAAAAATCCGAACATCGAAGGCTAAGTCCCAGACAGGAGCTGCCCCCACCTCATACTTGTGCTGCTCTGACAGACCAAGGGGAGCCCTACAAACTGACATCAGGAACCTGGACTGGTGAGTTTTCTTTCCCAGGGAAAAGAGCCGATGTTTGCGCTCCGAGTCCTGTGGCCCTGAGCCGGCAGCTGACCGCAAAAAATCCGAACATCGAAGGATAAGTCCCAGACAGGAGCTGCCCCCACCTCATACTTGTGCTGCCCTGAGAGTCCAAAAAGAGCTCTACAAACTGACATCAGGAACCTGGACTGGTGAGTTTTCTTTCCCAGGGAAAAGAGCCGATGTTTGCGCTCCAAGTCCTGTGGCCCTGAGCCGGCAGCTGAGTGCAAAAAATTGGAACATCAAAGGATAAGTCCCAGACAGGAGCTGCCCCCACCTCATACTTGTGCTGCCCTGACAGTCCCAGGGGAGCCCTACAAACTGACATCAGGAACCTGGACTGGTGAGTTTTTTTTCCCAGAGAAAAGAGCCGATGTTTGCGCTCCAAGTCCTGTGGCCCTGAGCCGGCAGCTGAGTGCAAAAAATCGGAACATCAAAGGATAAGTCCCAGACAGGAGCTGCCCCCACCTCATACTTGTGCTGCCCTGACAGTCCCAGGGGAGCCCTACAAACTGACATCAGGAACCTGGACTGGTGAGTTTTCTTTCCCAGGGAAAAGAGCCGATGTTTGCGCTCCGAGTCCTGTGGCCCTGAGCCGGCAGCTGACCGCAAAAAATCCGAACATCGAAGGATAAGTCCCAGACAGGAGCTGCCCCCACCTCATACTTGTGCTGCCCTGAGAGTCCAAAAAGAGCTCTACAAACTGACATCAGGAACCTGGACTGGTGAGTTTTCTTTCCCAGGGAAAAGAGCCGATGTTTGCGCTCCGAGTCCTGTGGCCCTGAGCCTGCAGCTGACTGCAAAAATCCCGAACATCGAAGGATAAGTCCCAGACAGGAGCTGCCCCCACCTCATACTTGTGCTGCCCTGAGAGTCCAAAAAGAGCTCTACAAACTGACATCAGGAACCTGGACTGGTGAGTTTTCTTTCCCAGGGAAAAGAGCCGATGTTTGCGCTCCGAGTCCTGTGGCCCTGAGCCGGCAGCTGACTGCAAAAAATCCGAACATCGAAGGATAAGTCCCAGACAGGAGCTGCCCCCACCTCATACTTGTGCTGCCCTGACAGTCCCAGGGGAGCCCTACAAACTGACATCAGGAACCTGGACTGGTGAGTTTTCTTTCCCAGGGAAAAGAGCCGATGTTTGCGCTCCGAGTCCTGTGGCCCTGAGCCGGCAGCTGACTGCAAAAAATCCGAACATCGAAGGATAAGTCCCAGACAGGAGCTGCCCCCACCTCATACTTGTGCTGCCCTGACAGTCCCAGGGGAGCCCTACAAACTGACATCAGGAACCTGGACTGGTGAGTTTTCTTTCCCAGGGAAAAGAGCCGATGTTTGCGCTCCGAGTCCTGTGGCCCTGAGCGGGCAGCTGACTGCAAAAAATCCGAACATCGAAGGATAAGTCCCAGACAGGATCTGCCCCCACCTCATACTTGTGCTACCCTGACAGTCCCAGGGGAGCCCTACAAACTGACATCAGGAACCTGGACTGGTGAGTTTTTTTTCCCAGGGAAAAGAGCCGATGTTTGCGCTCCGAGTCCTGTGGCCCTGAGCGGGCAGCTGAGTGCAAAAAATCCGAACATCGAAGGATAAGTCCCAGACAGGAGCTGCCCCCACCTCATACTTGTGCTGCTCTGACAGTCCCAGGGGAGCCCTACAAACTGACATCAGGAACCTGGACTGGTGAGTTTTCTTTCCCAGGGAAAAGAGCCGATGTTTGCGCTCCGAGTCCTGTGGCCCTGAGCCGGCAGCTGACCGCAAAAAATCCGAACATCGAAGGATAAGTCCCAGACAGGAGCTGCCCCCACCTCATACTTGTGCTGCCCTGAGAGTCCAAAAAGAGCTCTACAAACTGACATCAGGAACCTGGACTGGTGAGTTTTCTTTCCCAGGGAAAAGAGCGGATGTTTGCGCTCCAAGTCCTGTGGCCCTGAGCCGGCAGCTGAGTGCAAAAAATTGGAACATCAAAGGATAAGTCCCAGACAGGAGCTGCCCCCACCTCATACTTGTGCTGCCCTGACAGTCCCAGGGGAGCCCTACAAACTGACATCAGGAACCTGGACTGGTGAGTTTTTTTTCCCAGGGAAAACAGCCGATGTTTGCGCTCCGAATCCTGTGGCCCTAAGCCGGCAGGTGACCGCAAAAAATCCGAACATCAAAGGATAAGTCCCAGACAGGAGCTGCCCCCACCTCATACTTGTGCTGCCCTGAGAGTCCAAAAAGAGCTCTACAAACTGACATCAGGAACCTGGACTGGTGAGTTTTCTTTCCCAGGGAAAAGAGCCGATGTTTGCGCTCCGAGTCCTGTGGCCCTGAGCCGGCAGCTGAGTGCAAAAAATCGGAACATCGAAGGATAAGTCCCAGACAGGAGCTGCCCCCACCTCATACTTGTGCTGCCCTGAGAGTCCCAGGGGAGCCCTACAAACTGACATCAGGAACCTGGATTGGTGAGTTTTTTTTCCCAGGGAAAAGAGCTGATGTTTGCGCTCCGAGTCCTGTGGCCCTGAGCCGGCAGCTGACCGCAAAAATCCGAACATCGAAGGATAAGTCCCAGACAGGATCTGCCCCCACCTCATACTTGTGCTACCCTGACAGTCCCAGGGGAGCCCTACAAACTGACATCAGGAACCTGGAATGGTGAGTTTTTTTTCCCAGGGAAAAGGGCCGATGTTTGCGCTCCGAGTCCTGTGGCCCTGAGCCGGCAGCTGACCGCAAAAAATCCGAACATCGAAGGATAAGTCCCAGACAGGAGCTGCCCCCACCTCATACTTGTGCTGCCCTGAGAGTCCAAAAAGAGCTCTACAAACTGACATCAGGAACCTGGACTGGTGAGTTTTCTTTCCCAGGGAAAAGAGCCGATGTTTGCGCTCTGAGTCCTGTGGCCCTGAGCCGGCAGCTGAGTGCAAAAAATCCGAACATCGAAGGATAAGTCCCAGACAGGATCTGCCCCCACCTCATACTTGTGCTACCCTGACAGTCCCAGGGGAGCCCTACAAACTGACATCAGGAACCTGGACTAGTGAGTTTTTTTTCCGAGGGAAAAGAGCCGATGTTTGCGCTCCGAGTCCTGTGGCCCTGAGCCGGCAGCTGACCGCAAAAAATCGGAACATCGAAGGATAAGTCCCAGACAGGAGCTGCCACCACCTCATACTTGTGCTGCCCTGACAGTCCCAGGGGAGCCCTACAAACTGACATCAGGAACCTGGACTGGTGAGTTTTCTTTCCCAGGGAAAAGAGCCGATGTTTGCGCTCCAAGTCCTGTGGCCCTGAGCCGGCAGCTGACTGCAAAAAATCCGAACATCGAAGGATAAGTCCCAGACAGGAGCTGCCCCCACCTCATACTTGTGCTGCCCTGACAGTCCCAGGGGAGCCCTACAAACTGACATCAGGAACCTGGACTGGTGAGTTTTCTTTCCCAGGGAAAAGAGCCGATGTTTGCGCTCCGAGTCCTGTGGCCCTGAGCCGGCAGCTGACTGCAAAAAATCCGAACATCGAAGGATAAGTCCCAGACAGGAGCTGCCCCCACCTCATACTTGTGCTACCCTGACAGTCCCAGGGGAGCCCTACAAACTGACATCAGGAACCTGGACTGGTGAGTTTTCTTTCCCAGGGAAAAGAGCCGATGTTTGCGCTCCGAGTCCTGTGGCCCTGAGACGGCAGCTGACTGCAAAAAATCCGAACATCGAAGGATAAGTCCCAGACAGGAGCTGCCCCCACCTCATACTTGTGCTGCCCTGACAGTCCCAGGGGAGCCCTACAAACTGACATCAGGAACCTGGACTGGTGAGTTTTCTTTCCCAGGGAAAAGAGCCGATGTTTGCGCTCCGAATCCTGTGGCCCTGAGCCGGCAGCTGAGCGCAAAAAATCCGAACATCGAAGGATAAGTCCCAGACAGGAGCTGCCCCCACCTCATACTTCTGCTGCCCTGACAGTCCCAGGGGAGCCCTACAAACTGACATTAGGAACCTGGACTGGTGAGTTTTTTTTCCCAGGGAAAAGAGCCGATGTTTGCGCTCCGAATCCTGTGGCCCTGAGCCGGCAGCTGGCCGCAAAAAATCCGAACATCGAAGGATAAGTCCCAGACAGGATCTGCCCCCACCTCATACTTCTGCTGCCCTGAGAGTCCAAAAAGAGCTCTACAAACTGACATCAGGAACCTGGACTGGTGAGTTTTTTTTCCCAGGGAAAAGAGCCGATGTTTGCGCTCTGAGTCCTGTGGCCCTGAGCGGGCAGCTGAGTGCAAAAAATCGGAACATCGAAGGATAAGTCCCAGACAGGAGCTGCCCCCACCTCATACTTCTGCTGCCCTGAGAGTCCAAAAAGAGCTCTACAAACTGACATCAGGAACCTGGACTGGTGAGTTTTCTTTCCCAGGGAAAAGAGCCGATGTTTGCGCTCCGAGTCCTGTGGCCCTGAGCGGGCAGCTGACTGCAAAAAACCCGAACATCGAAGGATAAGTCCCAGACAGGAGCTGCCCCCACCTCATACTTCTGCTGCCCTGAGAGTCCAAAAAGAGCTCTACAAACTGACATCAGGAACCTGGACTGGTGAGTTTTCTTTCCCAGGGAAAAGAGCCGATGTTTGCGCTCCGAGTCCTGTGGCCCTGAGCCGGCAGCTGACTGCAAAAAATCCGAACATCGAAGGATAAGTCCCAGACAGGAGCTGCCCCCACCTCATACTTGTGCTGCCCTGACAGTCCCAGGGGAGCCCTACAAACTGACATCAGGAACCTGGACTGGTGAGTTTTCTTTCCCAGGGAAAAGAGCCGATGTTTGCGCTCCGAATCCTGTGGCCCTGAGCCGGCAGCTGACCGCAAAAAATCCGAACATCGAAGGATAAGTCCCAGACAGGAGCTGCCCCCACCTCATACTTGTGCTGCCCTGAGAGTCCAAAAAGAGCTCTACAAACTGACATCAGGAACCTGGACTGGTGAGTTTTCTTTCCCAGGGAAAAGAGCCGATGTTTGCGCTCCGAGTCCTGTGGCCCTGAGCCGGCAGCTGACTGCAAAAAATCCGAACATCGAAGGATAAGTCCAAGACAGGATCTGCCCCCACCTCATACTTGTGCTGCCCTGACAGTCCCAGGGGAGCCCTACAAACTGACATCAGGAACCTGGACTGGTGAGTTTTCTTTCCCAGGGAAAAGAGCCGATGTTTGCGCTCCGAGTCCTGTGGCCCTGAGCGGGCAGCTGACTGCAAAAAATCCGAACATCGAAGGATAAGTCCCAGACAGGATCTGCCCCCACCTCATACTTGTGCTACCCTGACAGTCCCAGGGGAGCCCTACAAACTGACATCAGGAACCTGGACTGGTGAGTTTTTTTTCCCAGGGAAAAGAGCCGATGTTTGCGCTACGAGTCCTGTGGCCCTGAGCGGGCAGCTGAGTGCAAAAAATCCGAACATCGAAGGATAAGTCCCAGACAGGAGCTGCCCCCACCTCATACTTGTGCTGCTCTGACAGTCCCAGGGGAGCCCTACAAACTGACATCAGGAACCTGGACTGGTGAGTTTTCTTTCCCAGGGAAAAGAGCCGATGTTTGCGCTCCGAGTCCTGTGGCCCTGAGCGGGCAGCTGAGTGCAAAAAATCCGAACATCGAAGGATAAGTCCCAGACAGGAGCTGCCCCCACCTCATACTTGTGCTGCCCTGAGAGTCCAAAAAGAGCTCTACAAACTGACATCAGGAACCTGGACTGGTGAGTTTTCTTTCCCAGGGAAAAGAGCCGATGTTTGCGCTCCAAGTCCTGTGGCCCTGAGCCGGCAGCTGAGTGCAAAAAATTGGAACATCAAAGGATAAGTCCCAGACAGGAGCTGCCCCCACCTCATACTTGTGCTGCCCTGACAGTCCCAGGGGAGCCCTACAAACTGACATCAGGAACCTGGACTGGTGAGTTTTTTTTCCCAGAGAAAAGAGCCGATGTTTGCGCTCCAAGTCCTGTGGCCCTGAGCCGGCAGCTGAGTGCAAAAAATCGGAACATCAAAGGATAAGTCCGAGACAGGAGCTGCCCCCACCTCATACTTGTGCTGCCCTGAGAGTCCAAAAAGAGCTCTACAAACTGACATCAGGAACCTGGACTGGTGAGTTTTCTTTCCCAGGGAAAAGAGCCGATGTTTGCGCTCCGACTCCTGTGGCCCTGAGCGGGCAGCTGAGTGCAAAAAATCCGAACATCGAAGGATAAGTCCCAGACAGGAGCTGCCCCCACCTCATACTTGTGCTGCCCTGAGAGTCCCAGGGGAGCCCTACAAACTGACATCAGGAACCTGGACTGGTGAGTTTTTTTTCCCAGGGAAAAGAGCTGATGTTTGCGCTCCGAGTCCTGTGGCCCTGAGCCGGCAGCTGACCGCAAAAATCCGAACATCGAAGGATAAGTCCCAGACAGGATCTGCCCCCACCTCATACTTGTGCTACCCTGACAGTCCCAGGGGAGCCCTACAAACTGACATCAGGAACCTGGAATGGTGAGGTTTTTTTCCCAGGGAAAAGGGCCGATGTTTGCGCTCCGAGTCCTGTGGCCCTGAGCCGGCAGCTGACCGCAAAAAATCCGAACATCGAAGGATAAGTCCCAGACAGGAGCTGCCCTCACCTCATACTTGTGCTGCCCTGAGAGTCCAAAAAGAGCTCTACAAACTGACATCAGGAACCTGGACTGGTGAGTTTTCTTTCCCAGGGAAAAGAGCCGATGTTTGCGCTCCGAGTCCTGTGGCCCTGAGCGGGCAGCTGAGTGCAAAAAATCTGAACATCGAAGGATAAGTCCCAGACAGGAGCTGCCCCCACCTCATACTTGTGCTACCCTGACAGTCCCAGGAGAGCCCTACAAACTGACATCAGGAACCTGGACTGGTGAGTTTTCTTTCCCAGGGAAAAGAGCCGATGTTTGCGCTCCGAGTCCTGTGGCCCTGAGCCGGCAGCTGACCGCAAAAAATCCGAACATCGAAGGATAAGTCCCAGACAGGAGCTGCCCCCACCTCATACTTGTGCTGCCCTGACAGTCCCAGGGGAGCCCTACAAACTGACATCAGGAACCTGGACTGGTGAGTTTTCTTTCCCAGGGAAAAGAGCCGATGTTTACGCTCCGAGTCCTGTGGCCCTGAGCGGGCAGCTGAGTGCAAAAAATCCGAACATCGAAGGATAAGTCCCAGACAGGAGCTGCCCCCACCTCATACTTCTGCTGCCCTGACAGTCCCAGGGGAGCCCTACAAACTGACATCAGGAACCTGGACTGGTGAGTTTTTTTTCCCAGGGAAAAGAGCCGATGTTTGCGCTCCGAATCCTGTGGCCCTGAGCCGGCAGCTGAGTGCAAAAAATCCGAACATCGAAGGATAAGTCCCAGACAGGATCTGCCCCCACCTCATACTTGTGCTACCCTGACAGTCCCAGGGGAGCCCTACAAACTGACATCAGGAACCTGGACTGGTGAGTTTTTTTTCCCAGGGAAAAGAGCCGATGTTTGCGCTCCGAGTCCTGTGGCCCTGAGCCGGCAGCTGACTGCAAAAATTCCGAACATCGAAGGATAAGTCCCAGACAGGAGCTGCTCCCACCTCATACTTGTGCTGCCCTGACAGTCCCAGGGGAGCCCTACAAACTGACATCAGGAACCTGGACTGGTGAGTTTTTTTTCCCAGGGAAAAGAGCCGATGTTTGCGCTCCGAATCCTGTGGCCTTGAGCCGGCA
Organism: Taeniopygia guttata; assembly: GCF_048771995.1. Lineage (NCBI taxonomy): Eukaryota > Metazoa > Chordata > Aves > Passeriformes > Estrildidae > Taeniopygia > Taeniopygia guttata. Next base: position 5,557,703 of record NC_133054.1, read on the forward strand.
GCTGACCGCAAAAAATCCGAACATCGAAGGATAAGTCCCAGACAGGAGCTGCCCCCACCTCATACTTGTGCTGCCCTGAGAGTCCAAAAAGAGCTCTACAAACTGACATCAGGAACCTGGACTGGTGAGTTTTCTTTCCCAGGGAAAAGAGCCGATGTTTGTGCCCCGAGTCCTGTGGCCTTGAGCCGGCAGCTGACCGCAAAAAATCCGAACATCGAAGGATAAGTCCCAGACAGGAGCTGCCCCCACCTCATACTTCTGCTGCCCTGACAGTCCCAGGGGAGCCCTACAAACTGACATCAGGAACCTGGACTGGTGAGTTTTCTTTCCCAGGGAAAAGAGCCGATGTTTGCGCTCCGAATCCTGTGGCCCTGAGCCGGCAGCTGACCGCAAAAAATCCGAACATCGAAGGATAAGTCCCAGACAGGATCTGCCCCCACCTCATACTTGTGCTACCCTGACAGTCCCAGGGGAGCCCTACAAACTGACATCAGGAACCTGGACTGGTGAGTTTTTTTTCCCAGGGAAAAGAGCCGATGTTTGCGCTCCGAGTCCTGTGGCCCTGAGCCGGCAGCTGACCGCAAAAAATCCGAACATCGAAGGATAAGTCCCAGACAGGAGCTGCCCCCACCTCATACTTGTGCTGCCCTGAGAGTCCAAAAAGAGCTCTACAAACTGACATCAGGAACCTGGACTGGTGAGTTTTCTTTCCCAGGGAAAAGAGCCGATGTTTGCGCTCTGAGTCCTGTGGCCCTGAGCCGGCAGCTGACTGCAAAAAATCCGAACATCGAATGATAAGTCCCAGACAGGAGCTGTCCCCACCTCATACTTGTGCTACCCTGACAGTCCCAGGGGAGCCCTACAAACTGACATCAGGAACCTGGACTGGTGAGTTTTTTTTCCCAGGGAAAAGAGCCGATGTTTGCGCTCCGAGTCCTGTGGCCCTGAGCCGGCAGCTGACCGCAAAAAATCCGAACATCGAAGGATAAGTCCCAGACAGGAGCTGCTCCCACCTCATACTTGTGCTGCTCTGACAGTCCCAGGGGAGCCCTACAAACTGACATCAGGAACCTGGACTGGTGAGTTTTTTTTCCCAGGGAAAAGAGCCGATGTTTGCGCTCCGAATCCTGTGGCCCTGAGCCGGCAGCTGACCGCAAAAAATCCGAACATCGAAGGATAAGTCCCAGACAGGAGCTGCCCCCACCTCATACTTCTGCTGCCCTGACAGTCCCAGGGGAGCCCTACAAACTGACATCAGGAACCTGGACTGGTGAGTTTTCTTTCCCAGGGAAAAGAGCCGATGTTTGCGCTCTGAGTCCTGTGGCCCTGAGCTGGCAGCTGAGTGCAAGAAATCCGAACATCGAAGGATAAGTCCCAGACAGGAGCTGCCCCCACCTCATACTTCTGCTGCCCTGACAGTCCCAGGGGAGCCCTACAAACTGACATCAGGAACCTGGACTGGTGAGTTTTCTTTCCCAGGGAAAAGAGCCGATGTTTGCGCTCCGAGTCCTGTGGCCCTGAGCCGGCAGCTGACTGCAAAAAATCCGAACATCGAAGGATAAGTCCCAGACAGGAGCTGCCCCCACCTCATACTTGTGCTGCCCTGACAGTCCCAGGGGAGCCCTACAAACTGACATCAGGAACCTGGACTGGTGAGTTTTCTTTCCCAGGGAAAAGAGCCGATGTTTGCGCTCCGAGTCCTGTGGCCCTGAGCCTGCAGCTGACTGCAAAAATCCCGAACATCGAAGGATAAGTCCCAGACAGGAGCTGCCCCCACCTCATACTTGTGCTGCCCTGACAGTCCCAGGGGAGCCCTACAAACTGACATCAGGAACCTGGACTGGTGAGTTTTCTTTCCCAGGGAAAAGAGCCGATGTTTGCGCTCCGAATCCTGTGGCCCTGAGCCGGCAGCTGACCGCAAAAAATCCGAACATCGAAGGATAAGTCCCAGACAGGAGCTGCCCCCACCTCATACTTCTGCTGCCCTGACAGTCCCAGGGGAGCCCTACAAACTGACATTAGGAACCTGGACTGGTGAGTTTTTTTTCCCAGGGAAAAGAGCCGATGTTTGCGCTCCGAATCCTGTGGCCCTGAGCCGGCAGCTGACCGCAAAAAATCCGAACATCGAAGGATAAGTCCCAGACAGGATCTGCCCCCACCTCATACTTCTGCTGCCCTGAGAGTCCAAAAAGAGCTCTACAAACTGACATCAGGAACCTGGACTGGTGAGTTTTTTTTCCCAGGGAAAAGAGCCGATGTTTGCGCTCCGAGTCCTGTGGCCCTGAGCGGGCAGCTGAGTGCAAAAAATCGGAACATCGAAGGATAAGTCCCAGACAGGAGCTGCCCCCACCTCATACTTCTGCTGCCCTGAGAGTCCAAAAAGAGCTCTACAAACTGACATCAGGAACCTGGACTGGTGAGTTTTCTTTCCCAGGGAAAAGAGCCGATGTTTGCGCTCCGAGTCCTGTGGCCCTGAGCGGGCAGCTGACTGCAAAAAACCCGAACATCGAAGGATAAGTCCCAGACAGGAGCTGCCCCCACCTCATACTTGTGCTGCCCTGAGAGTCCAAAAAGAGCTCTACAAACTGACATCAGGAACCTGGACTGGTGAGTTTTCTTTCCCAGGGAAAAGAGCCGATGTTTGCGCTCCGAGTCCTGTGGCCCTGAGCCGGCAGCTGAGTGCAAAAAATCCGAACATCGAAGGATAAGTCCCAGACAGGAGCTGCCCCCACCTCATACTTGTGCTGCCCTGACAGTCCCAGGGGAGCCCTACAAACTGACATCAGGAACCTGGACTGGTGAGTTTTCTTTCCCAGGGAAAAGAGCCGATGTTTGCGCTCCGAGTCCTGTGGCCCTGAGCCGGCAGCTGACTGCAAAAAATCCGAACATCGAAGGATAAGTCCCAGACAGGATCTGCCCCCACCTCATACTTGTGCTGCCCTGACAGTCCCAGGGGAGCCCTACAAACTGACATCAGGAACCTGGACTGGTGAGTTTTCTTTCCCAGGGAAAAGAGCCGATGTTTGCGCTCCGAGTCCTGTGGCCCTGAGCGGGCAGCTGACTGCAAAAAATCCGAACATCGAAGGATAAGTCCCAGACAGGAGCTGCCCCCACCTCATACTTGTGCTACCCTGACAGTCCCAGGGGAGCCCTACAAACTGACATCAGGAACCTGGACTGGTGAGTTTTTTTTCCCAGGGAAAAGAGCCGATGTTTGCGCTCCGAGTCCTGTGGCCCTGAGCCGGCAGCTGAGTGCAAAAAATCCGAACATCGAAGGATAAGTCCCAGACAGGATCTGCCCCCACCTCATACTTGTGCTGCTCTGACAGTCCCAGGGGAGCCCTACAAACTGACATCAGGAACCTGGACTGGTGAGTTTTCTTTCCCAGGGAAAAGAGCCGATGTTTGCGCTCCGAGTCCTGTGGCCCTGAGCCGGCAGCTGACCGCAAAAAATCCGAACATCGAAGGATAAGTCCCAGACAGGAGCTGCCCCCACCTCATACTTGTGCTGCCCTGAGAGTCCAAAAAGAGCTCTACAAACTGACATCAGGAACCTGGACTGGTGAGTTTTCTTTCCCAGGGAAAAGAGCCGATGTTTGCGCTCCAAGTCCTGTGGCCCTGAGCCGGCAGCTGAGTGCAAAAAATTGGAACATCAAAGGATAAGTCCCAGACAGGAGCTGCCCCCACCTCATACTTGTGCTGCCCTGACAGTCCCAGGGGAGCCCTACAAACTGACATCAGGAACCTGGACTGGTGAGTTTTTTTTCCCAGAGAAAAGAGCCGATGTTTGCGCTCCAAGTCCTGTGGCCCTGAGCCGGCAGCTGAGTGCAAAAAATCGGAACATCAAAGGATAAGTCCGAGACAGGAGCTGCCCCCACCTCATACTTGTGCTGCCCTGAGAGTCCAAAAAGAGCTCTACAAACTGACATCAGGAACCTGGACTGGTGAGTTTTCTTTCCCAGGGGAAAGAGCCGATGTTTGCGCTCCGACTCCTGTGGCCCTGAGCGGGCAGCTGAGTGCAAAAAATCCGAACATCGAAGGATAAGTCCCAGACAGGAGCTGCCCCCACCTCATACTTGTGCTGCCCTGAGAGTCCCAGGGGAGCCCTACAAACTGACATCAGGAACCTGGACTGGTGAGTTTTTTTTCCCAGGGAAAAGAGCTGATGTTTGCGCTCCGAGTCCTGTGGCCCTGAGCCGGCAGCTGACCGCAAAAATCCGAACATCGAAGGATAAGTCCCAGACAGGATCTGCCCCCACCTCATACTTGTGCTACCCTGACAGTCCCAGGGGAGCCCTACAAACTGACATCAGGAACCTGGAATGGTGAGGTTTTTTTCCCAGGGAAAAGGGCCGATGTTTGCGCTCCGAGTCCTGTGGCCCTGAGCCGGCAGCTGACCGCAAAAAATCCGAACATCGAAGGATAAGTCCCAGACAGGAGCTGCCCTCACCTCATACTTGTGCTGCCCTGAGAGTCCAAAAAGAGCTCTACAAACTGACATCAGGAACCTGGACTGGTGAGTTTTCTTTCCCAGGGAAAAGAGCCGATGTTTGCGCTCCGAGTCCTGTGGCCCTGAGCGGGCAGCTGAGTGCAAAAAATCCGAACATCGAAGGATAAGTCCCAGACAGGAGCTGCCCCCACCTCATACTTGTGCTGCCCTGACAGTCCCAGGGGAGCCCTACAAACTGACATCAGGAACCTGGACTGGTGAGTTTTTTTTCCCAGGGAAAAGAGCCGATGTTTGCGCTCCGAATCCTGTGGCCTTGAGCCGGCAGCTGACCGCAAAAAATCCGAAAATCGAAGGATAAGTCCCAGACAGGAGCTGCCCCCACCTCATACTTGTGCTGCCCTGAGAGTCCAAAAAGAGCTCTACAAACTGACATCAGGAACCTGGACTGGTGAGTTTTCTTTCCCAGGGAAAAGAGCCGATGTTTACGCTCCGAGTCCTGTGGCCCTGAGCGGGCAGCTGACTGCAAAAAATCCGAACATCGAAGGATAAGTCCCAGACAGGAGCTGCCCCCACCTCATACTTCTGCTGCCCTGACAGTCCCAGGGGAGCCCTACAAACTGACATCAGGAACCTGGACTGGTGAGTTTTTTTTCCCAGGGAAAAGAGCCGATGTTTGCGCTCCGAGTCCTGTGGCCCTGAGCCGGCAGCTGACCGCAAAAAATCCGAACATCGAAGGATAAGTCCCAGACAGGAGCTGCCCCCACCTCATACTTGTGCTGCCCTGACAGTCCCAGGGGAGCCCTACAAACTGACATCAGGAACCTGGACTGGTGAGTTTTCTTTCCCAGGGAAAAGAGCCGATGTTTGCGCTCCGAGTCCTGTGGCCCTGAGCGGGCAGCTGAGTGCAAAAAATCCGAACATCGAAGGATAAGTCCCAGACAGGAGCTGCCCCCACCTCATACTTGTGCTGCCCTGACAGTCCCAGGGGAGCCCTACAAACTGACATCAGGAACCTGGACTGGTGAGTTTTTTTTCCCAGGGAAAAGAGCCGATGTTTGCGCTCCGAATCCTGTGGCCTTGAGCCGGCAGCTGACCGCAAAAAATCCGAAAATCGAAGGATAAGTCCCAGACAGGAGCTGCCCCCACCTCATACTTGTGCTGCCCTGAGAGTCCAAAAAGAGCTCTACAAACTGACATCAGGAACCTGGACTGGTGAGTTTTCTTTCCCAGGGAAAAGAGCCGATGTTTACGCTCCGAGTCCTGTGGCCCTGAGCGGGCAGCTGAGTGCAAAAAATCCGAACATCGAAGGATAAGTCCCAGACAGGAGCTGCCCCCACCTCATACTTCTGCTGCCCTGACAGTCCCAGGGGAGCCCTACAAACTGACATCAGGAACCTGGACTGGTGAGTTTTTTTTCCCAGGGAAAAGAGCCGATGTTTGCGCTCCGAATCCTGTGGCCCTGAGCCGGCAGCTGACCGCAAAAAATCCGAACATCGAAGGATAAGTCCCAGACAGGATCTGCCCCCACCTCATACTTGTGCTACCCTGACAGTCCCAGGGGAGCCCTACAAACTGACATCAGGAACCTGGACTGGTGAGTTTTTTTTCCCAGGGAAAAGAGCCGATGTTTGCGCTCCGAGTCCTGTGGCCCTGAGCGGGCAGCTGACCGCAAAAAATCCGAACATCGAAGGATAAGTCCCAGACAGGAGCTGCCCCCACCTCATACTTGTGCTGCCCTGACAGTCCCAGGGGAGCCCTACAAACTGACATCAGGAACCTGGACTGGTGAGTTTTCTTTCCCAAGGAAAAGAGCCGATGTTTGCGCTCCGAGTCCTGTGGCCCTGAGCCGGCAGCTGACTGCAAAAAATCCGAACATCGAAGGATAAGTCCCAGACAGGAGCTGCCCCCACCTCATACTTGTGCTGCCCTGACAGTCCCAGGGGAGCCCTACAAACTGACATCAGGAACCTGGACTGGTGAGTTTTCTTTCCCAGGGAAAGGAGCCGATGTTTGCGCTCCGAATCCTGTGGCCCTGAGCCGGCAGCTGACCGCAAAAAATCCGAACATCGAAGGATAAGTCCCAGACAGGAGCTGCCCCCACCTCATACTTCTGCTGCCCTGAGAGTCCAAAAAGAGCTCTACAAACTGACATCAGGAACCTGGACTGGTGAGTTTTCTTTCCCAGGGAAAAGAGCCGATGTTTGCGCTCCGAGTCCTGTGGCCCTGAGCGGGCAGCTGAGTGCAAAAAATCCGAACATCGAAGGATAAGTCCCAGACAGGAGCTGCCCCCACCTCATACTTGTGCTGCCCTGAGAGTCCAAAAAGAGCTCTACAAACTGACATCAGGAACCTGGACTGGTGAGTTTTCTTTCCCAGGGAAAAGAGCCGATGTTTGCGCTCCGAGTCCTGTGGCCCTGAGCCGGCAGCTGACCGCAAAAAATCCGAACATCGAAGGATAAGTCCCAGACAGGATCTGCCCCCACCTCATACTTGTGCTACCCTGACAGTCCCAGGGGAGCCCTACAAACTGACATCAGGAACCTTGAATGGTGAGTTTTTTTTCCCAGGGAAAAGGGCCGATGTTTGCGCTCCGAGTCCTGTGGCCCTGAGCCGGCAGCTGACCGCAAAAAATCGGAACATCGAAGGATAAGTCCCAGACAGGAGCTGCCCCCACCTCAGACTTCTGCTGCCCTGGGAGTCCAAAAAGAGCTCTACAAACTGACATCAGGAACCTGGACTGGTGAGTTTTCTTTCCCAGGGAAAAGAGCCGATGTTTGCGCTCCGAGTCCTGTGGCCCTGAGCGGGCAGCTGACTGCAAAAAATCCGAACATCGAAGGATAAGTCCCAGACAGGATCTGCCCCCACCTCATACTTGTGCTGCCCTGACAGTCCCAGGGGAGCCCTACAAACTGACATCAGGAACCTGGACTGGTGAGTTTTTTTTCCCAGGGAAAAGAGCCGATGTTTGCGCTCCGAGTCCTGTGGCCCTGAGCGGGCAGCTGAGTGCAAAAAATCCGAACATCGAAGGATAAGTCCCAGACAGGAGCTGCCCCCACCTCATACTTGTGCTGCTCTGACAGTCCCAGGGGAGCCCTACAAACTGACATCAGGAACCTGGACTGGTGAGTTTTCTTTCCCAGGGAAAAGAGCCGATGTTTGCGCTCCGAGTCCTGTGGCCCTGAGCCGGCAGCTGACCGCAAAAAATCCGAACATCGAAGGATAAGTCCCAGACAGGAGCTGCCCCCACCTCATACTTGTGCTGCCCTGAGAGTCCAAAAAGAGCTCTACAAACTGACATCAGGAACCTGGACTGGTGAGTTTTCTTTCCCAGGGAAAAGAGCCGATGTTTGCGCTCCAAGTCCTGTGGCCCTGAGCCGGCAGCTGAGTGCAAAAAATTGGAACATCAAAGGATAAGTCCCAGACAGGAGCTGCCCCCACCTCATACTTGTGCTGCCCTGACAGTCCCAGGGGAGCCCTACAAACTGACATCAGGAACCTGGACTGGTGAGTTTTTTTTCCCAGAGAAAAGAGCCGATGTTTGCGCTCCAAGTCCTGTGGCCCTGAGCCGGCAGCTGAGTGCAAAAAATTGGAACATCAAAGGATAAGTCCGAGACAGGAGCTGCCCCCACCTCATACTTGTGCTGCCCTGAGAGTCCAAAAAGAGCTCTACAAACTGACATCAGGAACCTGGACTGGTGAGTTTTCTTTCCCAGGGGAAAGAGCCGATGTTTGCGCTCCGACTCCTGTGGCCCTGAGCGGGCAGCTGAGTGCAAAAAATCCGAACATCGAAGGATAAGTCCCAGACAGGAGCTGCCCCCACCTCATACTTGTGCTGCCCTGAGAGTCCCAGGGGAGCCCTACAAACTGACATCAGGAACCTGGACTGGTGAGTTTTTTTTCCCAGGGAAAAGAGCTGATGTTTGCGCTCCGAGTCCTGTGGCCCTGAGCCGGCAGCTGACCGCAAAAATCCGAACATCGAAGGATAAGTCCCAGACAGGATCTGCCCCCACCTCATACTTGTGCTACCCTGACAGTCCCAGGGGAGCCCTACAAACTGACATCAGGAACCTGGAATGGTGAGGTTTTTTTCCCAGGGAAAAGGGCCGATGTTTGCGCTCCGAGTCCTGTGGCCCTGAGCCGGCAGCTGACCGCAAAAAATCCGAACATCGAAGGATAAGTCCCAGACAGGAGCTGCCCTCACCTCATACTTGTGCTGCCCTGAGAGTCCAAAAAGAGCTCTACAAACTGACATCAGGAACCTGGACTGGTGAGTTTTCTTTCCCAGGGAAAAGAGCCGATGTTTGCGCTCCGAGTCCTGTGGCCCTGAGCGGGCAGCTGAGTGCAAAAAATCCGAACATCGAAGGATAAGTCCCAGACAGGAGCTGCCCCCACCTCATACTTGTGCTGCCCTGACAGTCCCAGGGGAGCCCTACAAACTGACATCAGGAACCTGGACTGGTGAGTTTTTTTTCCCAGGGAAAAGAGCCGATGTTTGCGCTCCGAATCCTGTGGCCTTGAGCCGGCAGCAGACCGCAAAAAATCCGAAAATCGAAGGATAAGTCCCAGACAGGAGCTGCCCCCACCTCATACTTGTGCTGCCCTGAGAGTCCAAAAAGAGCTCTACAAACTGACATCAGGAACCTGGACTGGTGAGTTTTCTTTCCCAGGGAAAAGAGCCGATGTTTACGCTCCGAGTCCTGTGGCCCTGAGCGGGCAGCTGACTGCAAAAAATCCGAACATCGAAGGATAAGTCCCAGACAGGAGCTGCCCCCACCTCATACTTCTGCTGCCCTGACAGTCCCAGGGGAGCCCTACAAACTGACATCAGGAACCTGGACTGGTGAGTTTTTTTTCCCAGGGAAAAGAGCCGATGTTTGCGCTCCGAGTCCTGTGGCCCTGAGCCGGCAGCTGACCGCAAAAAATCCGAACATCGAAGGATAAGTCCCAGACAGGAGCTGCCCCCACCTCATACTTGTGCTGCCCTGACAGTCCCAGGGGAGCCCTACAAACTGACATCAGGAACCTGGACTGGTGAGTTTTCTTTCCCAGGGAAAAGAGCCGATGTTTGCGCTCCGAGTCCTGTGGCCCTGAGCGGGCAGCTGAGTGCAAAAAATCCGAACATCGAAGGATAAGTCCCAGACAGGAGCTGCCCCCACCTCATACTTGTGCTGCCCTGACAGTCCCAGGGGAGCCCTACAAACTGACATCAGGAACCTGGACTGGTGAGTTTTTTTTCCCAGGGAAAAGAGCCGATGTTTGCGCTCCGAATCCTGTGGCCTTGAGCCGGCAGCTGACCGCAAAAAATCCGAAAATCGAAGGATAAGTCCCAGACAGGAGCTGCCCCCACCTCATACTTGTGCTGCCCTGAGAGTCCAAAAAGAGCTCTACAAACTGACATCAGGAACCTGGACTGGTGAGTTTTCTTTCCCAGGGAAAAGAGCCGATGTTTACGCTCCGAGTCCTGTGGCCCTGAGCGGGCAGCTGAGTGCAAAAAATCCGAACATCGAAGGATAAGTCCCAGACAGGAGCTGCCCCCACCTCATACTTCTGCTGCCCTGACAGTCCCAGGGGAGCCCTACAAACTGACATCAGGAACCTGGACTGGTGAGTTTTTTTTCCCAGGGAAAAGAGCCGATGTTTGCGCTCCGAATCCTGTGGCCCTGAGCCGGCAGCTGACCGCAAAAAATCCGAACATCGAAGGATAAGTCCCAGACAGGATCTGCCCCCACCTCATACTTGTGCTACCCTGACAGTCCCAGGGGAGCCCTACAAACTGACATCAGGAACCTGGACTGGTGAGTTTTTTTTCCCAGGGAAAAGAGCCGATGTTTGCGCTCCGAGTCCTGTGGCCCTGAGCCGGCAGCTGACCGCAAAAAATCCGAACATCGAAGGATAAGTCCCAGACAGGAGCTGCCCCCACCTCATACTTGTGCTGCCCTGACAGTCCCAGGGGAGCCCTACAAACTGACATCAGGAACCTGGACTGGTGAGTTTTCTTTCCCAAGGAAAAGAGCCGATGTTTGCGCTCCGAGTCCTGTGGCCCTGAGCCGGCAGCTGACTGCAAAAAATCCGAACATCGAAGGATAAGTCCCAGACAGGAGCTGCCCCCACCTCATACTTGTGCTGCCCTGACAGTCCCAGGGGAGCCCTACAAACTGACATCAGGAACCTGGACTGGTGAGTTTTCTTTCCCAGGGAAAGGAGCCGATGTTTGCGCTCCGAATCCTGTGGCCCTGAGCCGGCAGCTGACCGCAAAAAATCCGAACATCGAAGGATAAGTCCCAGACAGGAGCTGCCCCCACCTCATACTTCTGCTGCCCTGAGAGTCCAAAAAGAGCTCTACAAACTGACATCAGGAACCTGGACTGGTGAGTTTTCTTTCCCAGGGAAAAGAGCCGATGTTTGCGCTCCGAGTCCTGTGGCCCTGAGCGGGCAGCTGAGTGCAAAAAATCCGAACATCGAAGGATAAGTCCCAGACAGGAGCTGCCCCCACCTCATACTTGTGCTGCCCTGAGAGTCCAAAAAGAGCTCTACAAACTGACATCAGGAACCTGGACTGGTGAGTTTTCTTTCCCAGGGAAAAGAGCCGATGTTTGCGCTCCGAGTCCTGTGGCCCTGAGCCGGCAGCTGACCGCAAAAAATCCGAACATCGAAGGATAAGTCCCAGACAGGATCTGCCCCCACCTCATACTTGTGCTACCCTGACAGTCCCAGGGGAGCCCTACAAACTGACATCAGGAACCTTGAATGGTGAGTTTTTTTTCCCAGGGAAAAGGGCCGATGTTTGCGCTCCGAGTCCTGTGGCCCTGAGCCGGCAGCTGACCGCAAAAAATCGGAACATCGAAGGATAAGTCCCAGACAGGAGCTGCCCCCACCTCATACTTCTGCTGCCCTGAGAGTCCAAAAAGAGCTCTACAAACTGACATCAGGAACCTGGACTGGTGAGTTTTCTTTCCCAGGGAAAAGAGCCGATGTTTGCGCTCTGAGTCCTGTGGCCCTGAGCGGGCAGCTGAGTGCAAAAAATCCGAACATCGAAGGCTAAGTCCCAGACAGGAGCTGCCCCCACCTCATACTTGTGCTACCCTGACAGTCCCAGGGGAGCCCTACAAACTGACATCAGGAACCTGGACTGGTGAGTTTTCTTTCCCAGGGAAATAGCCGATGTTTGCGCTCCGAGTCCTGTGGCCCTGAGCCGGCAGCTGACTGCAAAAAATCCGAACATCGAAGGATAAGTCCCAGACAGGAGCTGCCCCCACCTCATACTTGTGCTGCCCTGACAGTCCCAGGGGAGCCCTACAAACTGACATCAGGAACCTGGACTGGTGAGTTTTCTTTCCCAGGGAAAAGAGCCGATGTTTGCGCTCCGAGTCCTGTGGCCCTGAGCCGGCAGCTGACTGCAATAACTCCGAACATCGAAGGATAAGTCCCAGACAGGAGCTGCCCCCACCTCATACTTGTGCTGCCCTGACAGTCCCAGGGGAGCCCTACAAACTGACATCAGGAACCTGGACTGGTGAGTTTTCTTTCCCAGGGAAAAGAGCCGATGTTTGCGCTCCGAGTCCTGTGGCCCTGAGCCGGCAGCTGAGTGCAAAAAATCCGAACATCGAAGGATAAGTCCCAGACAGGAGCTGCCCCCACCTCATACTTGTGCTGCCCTGACAGTCCCAGGGGAGCCCTACAAACTGACATCAGGAACCTGGACTGGTGAGTTTTCTTTCCCAGGGAAAGGAGCCGATGTTTGCGCTCCGAATCCTGTGGCCCTGAGCGGGCAGCTGAGTGCAAAAAATCGGAACATCGAAGGATAAGTCCCAGACAGGAGCTGCCCCCACCTCATACTTCTGCTGCCCTGAGAGTCCAAAAAGAGCTCTACAAACTGACATCAGGAACCTGGACTGGTGAGTTTTCTTTCCCAGGGAAAAGAGCCGATGTTTGCGCTCCGAGTCCTGTGGCCCTGAGCGGGCAGCTGAGTGCAAAAAATCCGAACATCGAAGGATAAGTCCCAGACAGGAGCTGCCCCCACCTCATACTTGTGCTGCCCTGAGAGTCCAAAAAGAGCTCTACAAACTGACATCAGGAACCTGGACTGGTGAGTTTTCTTTCCCAGGGAAAAGAGCCGATGTTTGCGCTCCGAGTCCTGTGGCCCTGAGCCGGCAGCTGACCGCAAAAAATCCGAACATCGAAGGATAAGTCCCAGACAGGATCTGCCCCCACCTCATACTTGTGCTACCCTGACAGTCCCAGGGGAGCCCTACAAACTGACATCAGGAACCTTGAATGGTGAGTTTTTTTTCCCAGGGAAAAGGGCCGATGTTTGCGCTCCGAGTCCTGTGGCCCTGAGCCGGCAGCTGAACGCAAAAAATCGGAACATCGAAGGATAAGTCCCAGACAGGAGCTGCCCCCACCTCATACTTCTGCTGCCCTGAGAGTCCAAAAAGAGCTCTACAAACTGACATCAGGAACCTGGACTGGTGAGTTTTCTTTCCCAGGGAAAAGAGCCGATGTTTGCGCTCTGAGTCCTGTGGCCCTGAGCGGGCAGCTGAGTGCAAAAAATCCGAACATCGAAGGCTAAGTCCCAGACAGGAGCTGCCCCCACCTCATACTTGTGCTACCCTGACAGTCCCAGGGGAGCCCTACAAACTGACATCAGGAACCTGGACTGGTGAGTTTTCTTTCCCAGGGAAATAGCCGATGTTTGCGCTCCGAGTCCTGTGGCCCTGAGCCGGCAGCTGACTGCAAAAAATCCGAACATCGAAGGATAAGTCCCAGACAGGAGCTGCCCCCACCTCATACTTGTGCTGCCCTGACAGTCCCAGGGGAGCCCTACAAACTGACATCAGGAACCTGGACTGGTGAGTTTTCTTTCCCAGGGAAAAGAGCCGATGTTTGCGCTCCGAGTCCTGTGGCCCTGAGCCGGCAGCTGACTGCAATAACTCCGAACATCGAAGGATAAGTCCCAGACAGGAGCTGCCCCCACCTCATACTTGTGCTGCCCTGACAGTCCCAGGGGAGCCCTACAAACTGACATCAGGAACCTGGACTGGTGAGTTTTCTTTCCCAGGGAAAAGAGCCGATGTTTGCGCTCCGAGTCCTGTGGCCCTGAGCCGGCAGCTGAGTGCAAAAAATCCGAACATCGAAGGATAAGTCCCAGACAGGAGCTGCCCCCACCTCATACTTGTGCTGCCCTGACAGTCCCAGGGGAGCCCTACAAACTGACATCAGGAACCTGGACTGGTGAGTTTTCTTTCCCAGGGAAAAGAGCCGATGTTTGCGCTCCGAGTCCTGTGGCCCTGAGCCGGCAGCTGACTGCAATAACTCCGAACATCGAAGGATAAGTCCCAGACAGGAGCTGCCCCCACCTCATACTTGTGCTGCCCTGACAGTCCCAGGGGAGCCCTACAAACTGACATCAGGAACCTGGACTGGTGAGTTTTCTTTCCCAGGGAAAAGAGCCGATGTTTGCGCTCCGAGTCCTGTGGCCCTGAGACGGCAGCTGACTGCAAAAAATCCGAACATCGAAGGATAAGTCCCAGACAGGAGCTGCCCCCACCTCATACTTGTGCTGCCCTGACAGTCCCAGGGGAGCCCTACAAACTGACATCAGGAACCTGGACTGGTGAGTTTTTTTTCCCAGGGAAAAGAGCCGATGTTTGCGCTCCGAATCCTGTGGCCCTGAGCCGGCAGCTGACCGCAAAAAATCCGAACATCGAAGGATAAGTCCCAGACAGGAGCTGCCCCCACCTCATACTTCTGCTGCCCTGACAGTCCCAGGGGAGCCCTACAAACTGACATTAGGAACCTGGACTGGTGAGTTTTTTTTCCCAGGGAAAAGAGCCGATGTTTGCGCTCCGAATCCTGTGGCCCTGAGCCGGCAGCTGACCGCAAAAAATCCGAACATCGAAGGATAAGTCCCAGACAGGATCTGCCCCCACCTCATACTTCTGCTGCCCTGAGAGTCCAAAAAGAGCTCTACAAACTGACATCAGGAACCTGGACTGGTGAGTTTTTTTTCCCAGGGAAAAGAGCCGATGTTTGCGCTCCGAGTCCTGTGGCCCTGAGCGGGCAGCTGAGTGCAAAAAATCGGAACATCGAAGGATAAGTCCCAGACAGGAGCTGCCCCCACCTCATACTTCTGCTGCCCTGAGAGTCCAAAAAGAGCTCTACAAACTGACATCAGGAACCTGGACTGGTGAGTTTTCTTTCCCAGGGAAAAGAGCCGATGTTTGCGCTCCGAGTCCTGTGGCCCTGAGCGGGCAGCTGACTGCAAAAAACCCGAACATCGAAGGATAAGTCCCAGACAGGAGCTGCCCCCACCTCATACTTGTGCTGCCCTGAGAGTCCAAAAAGAGCTCTACAAACTGACATCAGGAACCTGGACTGGTGAGTTTTCTTTCCCAGGGAAAAGAGCCGATGTTTGCGCTCCGAGTCCTGTGGCCCTGAGCCGGCAGCTGAGTGCAAAAAATCCGAACATCGAAGGATAAGTCCCAGACAGGAGCTGCCCCCACCTCATACTTGTGCTGCCCTGACAGTCCCAGGGGAGCCCTACAAACTGACATCAGGAACCTGGACTGGTGAGTTTTCTTTCCCAGGGAAAAGAGCCGATGTTTGCGCTCCGAGTCCTGTGGCCCTGAGCCGGCAGCTGACTGCAAAAAATCCGAACATCGAAGGATAAGTCCCAGACAGGATCTGCCCCCACCTCATACTTGTGCTGCCCTGACAGTCCCAGGGGAGCCCTACAAACTGACATCAGGAACCTGGACTGGTGAGTTTTCTTTCCCAAGGAAAAGAGCCGATGTTTGCGCTCCGAGTCCTGTGGCCCTGAGCCGGCAGCTGACTGCAAAAAATCCGAACATCGAAGGATAAGTCCCAGACAGGAGCTGCCCCCACCTCATACTTGTGCTGCCCTGACAGTCCCAGGGGAGCCCTACAAACTGACATCAGGAACCTGGACTGGTGAGTTTTCTTTCCCAGGGAAAGGAGCCGATGTTTGCGCTCCGAATCCTGTGGCCCTGAGCCGGCAGCTGACCGCAAAAAATCCGAACATCGAAGGATAAGTCCCAGACAGGAGCTGCCCCCACCTCATACTTCTGCTGCCCTGAGAGTCCAAAAAGAGCTCTACAAACTGACATCAGGAACCTGGACTGGTGAGTTTTCTTTCCCAGGGAAAAGAGCCGATGTTTGCGCTCCGAGTCCTGTGGCCCTGAGCGGGCAGCTGAGTGCAAAAAATCCGAACATCGAAGGATAAGTCCCAGACAGGAGCTGCCCCCACCTCATACTTGTGCTGCCCTGAGAGTCCAAAAAGAGCTCTACAAACTGACATCAGGAACCTGGACTGGTGAGTTTTCTTTCCCAGGGAAAAGAGCCGATGTTTGCGCTCCGAGTCCTGTGGCCCTGAGCCGGCAGCTGACCGCAAAAAATCCGAACATCGAAGGATAAGTCCCAGACAGGATCTGCCCCCACCTCATACTTGTGCTACCCTGACAGTCCCAGGGGAGCCCTACAAACTGACATCAGGAACCTTGAATGGTGAGTTTTTTTTCCCAGGGAAAAGGGCCGATGTTTGCGCTCCGAGTCCTGTGGCCCTGAGCCGGCAGCTGACCGCAAAAAATCGGAACATCGAAGGATAAGTCCCAGACAGGAGCTGCCCCCACCTCATACTTCTGCTGCCCTGAGAGTCCAAAAAGAGCTCTACAAACTGACATCAGGAACCTGGACTGGTGAGTTTTCTTTCCCAGGGAAAAGAGCCGATGTTTGCGCTCTGAGTCCTGTGGCCCTGAGCGGGCAGCTGAGTGCAAAAAATCCGAACATCGAAGGCTAAGTCCCAGACAGGAGCTGCCCCCACCTCATACTTGTGCTACCCTGACAGTCCCAGGGGAGCCCTACAAACTGACATCAGGAACCTGGACTGGTGAGTTTTCTTTCCCAGGGAAATAGCCGATGTTTGCGCTCCGAGTCCTGTGGCCCTGAGCCGGCAGCTGACTGCAAAAAATCCGAACATCGAAGGATAAGTCCCAGACAGGAGCTGCCCCCACCTCATACTTGTGCTGCCCTGACAGTCCCAGGGGAGCCCTACAAACTGACATCAGGAACCTGGACTGGTGAGTTTTCTTTCCCAGGGAAAAGAGCCGATGTTTGCGCTCCGAGTCCTGTGGCCCTGAGCCGGCAGCTGACTGCAATAACTCCGAACATCGAAGGATAAGTCCCAGACAGGAGCTGCCCCCACCTCATACTTGTGCTGCCCTGACAGTCCCAGGGGAGCCCTACAAACTGACATCAGGAACCTGGACTGGTGAGTTTTCTTTCCCAGGGAAAAGAGCCGATGTTTGCGCTCCGAGTCCTGTGGCCCTGAGCCGGCAGCTGAGTGCAAAAAATCCGAACATCGAAGGATAAGTCCCAGACAGGAGCTGCCCCCACCTCATACTTGTGCTGCCCTGACAGTCCCAGGGGAGCCCTACAAACTGACATCAGGAACCTGGACTGGTGAGTTTTCTTTCCCAGGGAAAGGAGCCGATGTTTGCGCTCCGAATCCTGTGGCCCTGAGCCGGCAGCTGACCGCAAAAAATCCGAACATCGAAGGATAAGTCCCAGACAGGAGCTGCCCCCACCTCATACTTCTGCTGCCCTGAGAGTCCAAAAAGAGCTCTACAAACTGACATCAGGAACCTGGACTGGTGAGTTTTCTTTCCCAGGGAAAAGAGCCGATGTTTGCGCTCCGAGTCCTGTGGCCCTGAGCGGGCAGCTGAGTGCAAAAAATCCGAACATCGAAGGATAAGTCCCAGACAGGAGCTGCCCCCACCTCATACTTGTGCTGCCCTGAGAGTCCAAAAAGAGCTCTACAAACTGACATCAGGAACCTGGACTGGTGAGTTTTCTTTCCCAGGGAAAAGAGCCGATGTTTGCGCTCCGAGTCCTGTGGCCCTGAGCCGGCAGCTGACCGCAAAAAATCCGAACATCGAAGGATAAGTCCCAGACAGGATCTGCCCCCACCTCATACTTGTGCTACCCTGACAGTCCCAGGGGAGCCCTACAAACTGACATCAGGAACCTTGAATGGTGAGTTTTTTTTCCCAGGGAAAAGGGCCGATGTTTGCGCTCCGAGTCCTGTGGCCCTGAGCCGGCAGCTGACCGCAAAAAATCGGAACATCGAAGGATAAGTCCCAGACAGGAGCTGCCCCCACCTCATACTTCTGCTGCCCTGAGAGTCCAAAAAGAGCTCTACAAACTGACATCAGGAACCTGGACTGGTGAGTTTTCTTTCCCAGGGAAAAGAGCCGATGTTTGCGCTCTGAGTCCTGTGGCCCTGAGCGGGCAGCTGAGTGCAAAAAATCCGAACATCGAAGGCTAAGTCCCAGACAGGAGCTGCCCCCACCTCATACTTGTGCTACCCTGACAGTCCCAGGGGAGCCCTACAAACTGACATCAGGAACCTGGACTGGTGAGTTTTCTTTCCCAGGGAAATAGCCGATGTTTGCGCTCCGAGTCCTGTGGCCCTGAGCCGGCAGCTGACTGCAAAAAATCCGAACATCGAAGGATAAGTCCCAGACAGGAGCTGCCCCCACCTCATACTTGTGCTGCCCTGACAGTCCCAGGGGAGCCCTACAAACTGACATCAGGAACCTGGACTGGTGAGTTTTCTTTCCCAGGGAAAAGAGCCGATGTTTGCGCTCCGAGTCCTGTGGCCCTGAGCCGGCAGCTGACTGCAATAACTCCGAACATCGAAGGATAAGTCCCAGACAGGAGCTGCCCCCACCTCATACTTGTGCTGCCCTGACAGTCCCAGGGGAGCCCTACAAACTGACATCAGGAACCTGGACTGGTGAGTTTTCTTTCCCAGGGAAAAGAGCCGATGTTTGCGCTCCGAGTCCTGTGGCCCTGAGCCGGCAGCTGAGTGCAAAAAATCCGAACATCGAAGGATAAGTCCCAGACAGGAGCTGCCCCCACCTCATACTTGTGCTGCCCTGACAGTCCCAGGGGAGCCCTACAAACTGACATCAGGAACCTGGACTGGTGAGTTTTCTTTCCCAGGGAAAAGAGCCGATGTTTGCGCTCCGAGTCCTGTGGCCCTGAGCCGGCAGCTGACTGCAATAACTCCGAACATCGAAGGATAAGTCCCAGACAGGAGCTGCCCCCACCTCATACTTGTGCTGCCCTGACAGTCCCAGGGGAGCCCTACAAACTGACATCAGGAACCTGGACTGGTGAGTTTTCTTTCCCAGGGAAAAGAGCCGATGTTTGCGCTCCGAGTCCTGTGGCCCTGAGACGGCAGCTGACTGCAAAAAATCCGAACATCGAAGGATAAGTCCCAGACAGGAGCTGCCCCCACCTCATACTTGTGCTGCCCTGACAGTCCCAGGGGAGCCCTACAAACTGACATCAGGAACCTGGACTGGTGAGTTTTTTTTCCCAGGGAAAAGAGCCGATGTTTGCGCTCCGAATCCTGTGGCCCTGAGCCGGCAGCTGACCGCAAAAAATCCGAACATCGAAGGATAAGTCCCAGACAGGAGCTGCCCCCACCTCATACTTCTGCTGCCCTGACAGTCCCAGGGGAGCCCTACAAACTGACATTAGGAACCTGGACTGGTGAGTTTTTTTTCCCAGGGAAAAGAGCCGATGTTTGCGCTCCGAATCCTGTGGCCCTGAGCCGGCAGCTGACCGCAAAAAATCCGAACATCGAAGGATAAGTCCCAGACAGGATCTGCCCCCACCTCATACTTCTGCTGCCCTGAGAGTCCAAAAAGAGCTCTACAAACTGACATCAGGAACCTGGACTGGTGAGTTTTTTTTCCCAGGGAAAAGAGCCGATGTTTGCGCTCCGAGTCCTGTGGCCCTGAGCGGGCAGCTGAGTGCAAAAAATCGGAACATCGAAGGATAAGTCCCAGACAGGAGCTGCCCCCACCTCATACTTCTGCTGCCCTGAGAGTCCAAAAAGAGCTCTACAAACTGACATCAGGAACCTGGACTGGTGAGTTTTCTTTCCCAGGGAAAAGAGCCGATGTTTGCGCTCCGAGTCCTGTGGCCCTGAGCCGGCAGCTGACTGCAAAAAACCCGAACATCGAAGGATAAGTCCCAGACAGGAGCTGCCCCCACCTCATACTTGTGCTGCCCTGAGAGTCCAAAAAGAGCTCTACAAACTGACATCAGGAACCTGGACTGGTGAGTTTTCTTTCCCAGGGAAAAGAGCCGATGTTTGCGCTCCGAGTCCTGTGGCCCTGAGCCGGCAGCTGAGTGCAAAAAATCCGAACATCGAAGGATAAGTCCCAGACAGGAGCTGCCCCCACCTCATACTTGTGCTGCCCTGACAGTCCCAGGGGAGCCCTACAAACTGACATCAGGAACCTGGACTGGTGAGTTTTCTTTCCCAGGGAAAAGAGCCGATGTTTGCGCTCCGAGTCCTGTGGCCCTGAGCCGGCAGCTGACTGCAAAAAATCCGAACATCGAAGGATAAGTCCCAGACAGGATCTGCCCCCACCTCATACTTGTGCTGCCCTGACAGTCCCAGGGGAGCCCTACAAACTGACATCAGGAACCTGGACTGGTGAGTTTTCTTTCCCAGGGAAAAGAGCCGATGTTTGCGCTCCGAGTCCTGTGGCCCTGAGCGGGCAGCTGACTGCAAAAAATCCGAACATCGAAGGATAAGTCCCAGACAGGATCTGCCCCCACCTCATACTTGTGCTACCCTGACAGTCCCAGGGGAGCCCTACAAACTGACATCAGGAACCTGGACTGGTGAGTTTTTTTTCCCAGGGAAAAGAGCCGATGTTTGCGCTCCGAGTCCTGTGGCCCTGAGCCGGCAGCTGAGTGCAAAAAATCCGAACATCGAAGGATAAGTCCCAGACAGGAGCTGCCCCCACCTCATACTTGTGCTGCTCTGACAGTCCCAGGGGAGCCCTACAAACTGACATCAGGAACCTGGACTGGTGAGTTTTCTTTCCCAGGGAAAAGAGCCGATGTTTGCGCTCCGAGTCCTGTGGCCCTGAGCCGGCAGCTGAGTGCAAAAAATCGGAACATCGAAGGATAAGTCCCAGACAGGAGCTGCCCCCACCTCATACTTGTGCTGCCCAGAGAGTCCAAAAAGAGCTCTACAAACTGACATCAGGAACCTGGACTGGTGAGTTTTCTTTCCCAGGGAAAAGAGCCGATGTTTGCGCTCCAAGTCCTGTGGCCCTGAGCCGGCAGCTGAGTGCAAAAAATTGGAACATCAAAGGATAAGTCCCAGACAGGAGCTGCCCCCACCTCATACTTGTGCTGCCCTGACAGTCCCAGGGGAGCCCTACAAACTGACATCAGGAACCTGGACTGGTGAGTTTTTTTTCCCAGAGAAAAGAGCCGATGTTTGCGCTCCAAGTCCTGTGGCCCTGAGCCGGCAGCTGAGTGCAAAAAATCGGAACATCAAAGGATAAGTCCGAGACAGGAGCTGCCCCCACCTCATACTTGTGCTGCCCTGAGAGTCCAAAAAGAGCTCTACAAACTGACATCAGGAACCTGGACTGGTGAGTTTTCTTTCCCAGGGGAAAGAGCCGATGTTTGCGCTCCGACTCCTGTGGCCCTGAGCGGGCAGCTGAGTGCAAAAAATCCGAACATCGAAGGATAAGTCCCAGACAGGAGCTGCCCCCACCTCATACTTGTGCTGCCCTGAGAGTCCCAGGGGAGCCCTACAAACTGACATCAGGAACCTGGACTGGTGAGTTTTTTTTCCCAGGGAAAAGAGCTGATGTTTGCGCTCCGAGTCCTGTGGCCCTGAGCCGGCAGCTGACCGCAAAAATCCGAACATCGAAGGATAAGTCCCAGACAGGATCTGCCCCCACCTCATACTTGTGCTACCCTGACAGTCCCAGGGGAGCCCTACAAACTGACATCAGGAACCTGGAATGGTGAGGTTTTTTTCCCAGGGAAAAGAGCCGATGTTTGCGCTCCGAATCCTGTGGCCTTGAGCCGGCAGCTGACCGCAAAAAATCCGAAAATCGAAGGATAAGTCCCAGACAGGAGCTGCCCCCACCTCATACTTGTGCTGCCCTGAGAGTCCAAAAAGAGCTCTACAAACTGACATCAGGAACCTGGACTGGTGAGTTTTCTTTCCCAGGGAAAAGAGCCGATGTTTACGATCCGAGTCCTGTGGCCCTGAGCGGGCAGCTGACTGCAAAAAATCCGAACATCGAAGGATAAGTCCCAGACAGGAGCTGCCCCCACCTCATACTTCTGCTGCCCTGACAGTCCCAGGGGAGCCCTACAAACTGACATCAGGAACCTGGACTGGTGAGTTTTTTTTCCCAGGGAAAAGAGCCGATGTTTGCGCTCCGAGTCCTGTGGCCCTGAGCCGGCAGCTGACCGCAAAAAATCCGAACATCGAAGGATAAGTCCCAGACAGGAGCTGCCCCCACCTCATACTTGTGCTGCCCTGACAGTCCCAGGGGAGCCCTACAAACTGACATCAGGAACCTGGACTGGTGAGTTTTCTTTCCCAGGGAAAAGAGCCGATGTTTGCGCTCCGAGTCCTGTGGCCCTGAGCGGGCAGCTGAGTGCAAAAAATCCGAACATCGAAGGATAAGTCCCAGACAGGAGCTGCCCCCACCTCATACTTGTGCTGCCCTGACAGTCCCAGGGGAGCCCTACAAACTGACATCAGGAACCTGGACTGGTGAGTTTTTTTTCCCAGGGAAAAGAGCCGATGTTTGCGCTCCGAATCCTGTGGCCTTGAGCCGGCAGCTGACCGCAAAAAATCCGAAAATCGAAGGATAAGTCCCAGACAGGAGCTGCCCCCACCTCATACTTGTGCTGCCCTGAGAGTCCAAAAAGAGCTCTACAAACTGACATCAGGAACCTGGACTGGTGAGTTTTCTTTCCCAGGGAAAAGAGCCGATGTTTACGCTCCGAGTCCTGTGGCCCTGAGCGGGCAGCTGAGTGCAAAAAATCCGAACATCGAAGGATAAGTCCCAGACAGGAGCTGCCCCCACCTCATACTTCTGCTGCCCTGACAGTCCCAGGGGAGCCCTACAAACTGACATCAGGAACCTGGACTGGTGAGTTTTTTTTCCCAGGGAAAAGAGCCGATGTTTGCGCTCCGAATCCTGTGGCCCTGAGCCGGCAGCTGACCGCAAAAAATCCGAACATCGAAGGATAAGTCCCAGACAGGATCTGCCCCCACCTCATACTTGTGCTACCCTGACAGTCCCAGGGGAGCCCTACAAACTGACATCAGGAACCTGGACTGGTGAGTTTTTTTTCCCAGGGAAAAGAGCCGATGTTTGCGCTCCGAGTCCTGTGGCCCTGAGCCGGCAGCTGACCGCAAAAAATCCGAACATCGAAGGATAAGTCCCAGACAGGAGCTGCCCCCACCTCATACTTGTGCTGCCCTGACAGTCCCAGGGGAGCCCTACAAACTGACATCAGGAACCTGGACTGGTGAGTTTTCTTTCCCAAGGAAAAGAGCCGATGTTTGCGCTCCGAGTCCTGTGGCCCTGAGCCGGCAGCTGACTGCAAAAAATCCGAACATCGAAGGATAAGTCCCAGACAGGAGCTGCCCCCACCTCATACTTGTGCTGCCCTGACAGTCCCAGGGGAGCCCTACAAACTGACATCAGGAACCTGGACTGGTGAGTTTTCTTTCCCAGGGAAAGGAGCCGATGTTTGCGCTCCGAATCCTGTGGCCCTGAGCCGGCAGCTGACCGCAAAAAATCCGAACATCGAAGGATAAGTCCCAGACAGGAGCTGCCCCCACCTCATACTTCTGCTGCCCTGAGAGTCCAAAAAGAGCTCTACAAACTGACATCAGGAACCTGGACTGGTGAGTTTTCTTTCCCAGGGAAAAGAGCCGATGTTTGCGCTCCGAGTCCTGTGGCCCTGAGCGGGCAGCTGAGTGCAAAAAATCCGAACATCGAAGGATAAGTCCCAGACAGGAGCTGCCCCCACCTCATACTTGTGCTGCCCTGAGAGTCCAAAAAGAGCTCTACAAACTGACATCAGGAACCTGGACTGGTGAGTTTTCTTTCCCAGGGAAAAGAGCCGATGTTTGCGCTCCGAGTCCTGTGGCCCTGAGCCGGCAGCTGACCGCAAAAAATCCGAACATCGAAGGATAAGTCCCAGACAGGATCTGCCCCCACCTCATACTTGTGCTACCCTGACAGTCCCAGGGGAGCCCTACAAACTGACATCAGGAACCTTGAATGGTGAGTTTTTTTTCCCAGGGAAAAGGGCCGATGTTTGCGCTCCGAGTCCTGTGGCCCTGAGCCGGCAGCTGACCGCAAAAAATCGGAACATCGAAGGATAAGTCCCAGACAGGAGCTGCCCCCACCTCATACTTCTGCTGCCCTGAGAGTCCAAAAAGAGCTCTACAAACTGACATCAGGAACCTGGACTGGTGAGTTTTCTTTCCCAGGGAAAAGAGCCGATGTTTGCGCTCTGAGTCCTGTGGCCCTGAGCGGGCAGCTGAGTGCAAAAAATCCGAACATCGAAGGCTAAGTCCCAGACAGGAGCTGCCCCCACCTCATACTTGTGCTACCCTGACAGTCCCAGGGGAGCCCTACAAACTGACATCAGGAACCTGGACTGGTGAGTTTTCTTTCCCAGGGAAATAGCCGATGTTTGCGCTCCGAGTCCTGTGGCCCTGAGCCGGCAGCTGACTGCAAAAAATCCGAACATCGAAGGATAAGTCCCAGACAGGAGCTGCCCCCACCTCATACTTGTGCTGCCCTGACAGTCCCAGGGGAGCCCTACAAACTGACATCAGGAACCTGGACTGGTGAGTTTTCTTTCCCAGGGAAAAGAGCCGATGTTTGCGCTCCGAGTCCTGTGGCCCTGAGCCGGCAGCTGACTGCAATAACTCCGAACATCGAAGGATAAGTCCCAGACAGGAGCTGCCCCCACCTCATACTTGTGCTGCCCTGACAGTCCCAGGGGAGCCCTACAAACTGACATCAGGAACCTGGACTGGTGAGTTTTCTTTCCCAGGGAAAAGAGCCGATGTTTGCGCTCCGAGTCCTGTGGCCCTGAGCCGGCAGCTGAGTGCAAAAAATCCGAACATCGAAGGATAAGTCCCAGACAGGAGCTGCCCCCACCTCATACTTGTGCTGCCCTGACAGTCCCAGGGGAGCCCTACAAACTGACATCAGGAACCTGGACTGGTGAGTTTTCTTTCCCAGGGAAAGGAGCCGATGTTTGCGCTCCGAATCCTGTGGCCCTGAGCCGGCAGCTGACCGCAAAAAATCCGAACATCGAAGGATAAGTCCCAGACAGGAGCTGCCCCCACCTCATACTTCTGCTGCCCTGAGAGTCCAAAAAGAGCTCTACAAACTGACATCAGGAACCTGGACTGGTGAGTTTTCTTTCCCAGGGAAAAGAGCCGATGTTTGCGCTCCGACTCCTGTGGCCCTGAGCGGGCAGCTGAGTGCAAAAAATCCGAACATCGAAGGATAAGTCCCAGACAGGAGCTGCCCCCACCTCATACTTGTGCTGCCCTGAGAGTCCAAAAAGAGCTCTACAAACTGACATCAGGAACCTGGACTGGTGAGTTTTCTTTCCCAGGGAAAAGAGCCGATGTTTGCGCTCCGAGTCCTGTGGCCCTGAGCCGGCAGCTGACCGCAAAAAATCCGAACATCGAAGGATAAGTCCCAGACAGGATCTGCCCCCACCTCATACTTGTGCTACCCTGACAGTCCCAGGGGAGCCCTACAAACTGACATCAGGAACCTTGAATGGTGAGCTTTTTTTCCCAGGGAAAAGGGCCGATGTTTGCGCTCCGAGTCCTGTGGCCCTGAGCCGGCAGCTGACCGCAAAAAATCGGAACATCGAAGGATAAGTCCCAGACAGGAGCTGCCCCCACCTCATACTTCTGCTGCCCTGAGAGTCCAAAAAGAGCTCTACAAACTGACATCAGGAACCTGGACTGGTGAGTTTTCTTTCCCAGGGAAAAGAGCCGATGTTTGCGCTCTGAGTCCTGTGGCCCTGAGCGGGCAGCTGAGTGCAAAAAATCCGAACATCGAAGGCTAAGTCCCAGACAGGAGCTGCCCCCACCTCATACTTGTGCTACCCTGACAGTCCCAGGGGAGCCCTACAAACTGACATCAGGAACCTGGACTGGTGAGTTTTCTTTCCCAGGGAAATAGCCGATGTTTGCGCTCCGAGTCCTGTGGCCCTGAGCCGGCAGCTGACTGCAAAAAATCCGAACATCGAAGGATAAGTCCCAGACAGGAGCTGCCCCCACCTCATACTTGTGCTGCCCTGACAGTCCCAGGGGAGCCCTACAAACTGACATCAGGAACCTGGACTGGTGAGTTTTCTTTCCCAGGGAAAAGAGCCGATGTTTGCGCTCCGAGTCCTGTGGCCCTGAGCCGGCAGCTGACTGCAATAACTCCGAACATCGAAGGATAAGTCCCAGACAGGAGCTGCCCCCACCTCATACTTGTGCTGCCCTGACAGTCCCAGGGGAGCCCTACAAACTGACATCAGGAACCTGGACTGGTGAGTTTTCTTTCCCAGGGAAAAGAGCCGATGTTTGCGCTCCGAGTCCTGTGGCCCTGAGCCGGCAGCTGAGTGCAAAAAATCCGAACATCGAAGGATAAGTCCCAGACAGGAGCTGCCCCCACCTCATACTTGTGCTGCCCTGACAGTCCCAGGGGAGCCCTACAAACTGACATCAGGAACCTGGACTGGTGAGTTTTCTTTCCCAGGGAAAAGAGCCGATGTTTGCGCTCCGAGTCCTGTGGCCCTGAGCCGGCAGCTGACTGCAATAACTCCGAACATCGAAGGATAAGTCCCAGACAGGAGCTGCCCCCACCTCATACTTGTGCTGCCCTGACAGTCCCAGGGGAGCCCTACAAACTGACATCAGGAACCTGGACTGGTGAGTTTTCTTTCCCAGGGAAAAGAGCCGATGTTTGCGCTCCGAGTCCTGTGGCCCTGAGACGGCAGCTGACTGCAAAAAATCCGAACATCGAAGGATAAGTCCCAGACAGGAGCTGCCCCCACCTCATACTTGTGCTGCCCTGACAGTCCCAGGGGAGCCCTACAAACTGACATCAGGAACCTGGACTGGTGAGTTTTTTTTCCCAGGGAAAAGAGCCGATGTTTGCGCTCCGAATCCTGTGGCCCTGAGCCGGCAGCTGACCGCAAAAAATCCGAACATCGAAGGATAAGTCCCAGACAGGAGCTGCCCCCACCTCATACTTCTGCTGCCCTGACAGTCCCAGGGGAGCCCTACAAACTGACATTAGGAACCTGGACTGGTGAGTTTTTTTTCCCAGGGAAAAGAGCCGATGTTTGCGCTCCGAATCCTGTGGCCCTGAGCCGGCAGCTGACCGCAAAAAATCCGAACATCGAAGGATAAGTCCCAGACAGGATCTGCCCCCACCTCATACTTCTGCTGCCCTGAGAGTCCAAAAAGAGCTCTACAAACTGACATCAGGAACCTGGACTGGTGAGTTTTTTTTCCCAGGGAAAAGAGCCGATGTTTGCGCTCCGAGTCCTGTGGCCCTGAGCGGGCAGCTGAGTGCAAAAAATCGGAACATCGAAGGATAAGTCCCAGACAGGAGCTGCCCCCACCTCATACTTCTGCTGCCCTGAGAGTCCAAAAAGAGCTCTACAAACTGACATCAGGAACCTGGACTGGTGAGTTTTCTTTCCCAGGGAAAAGAGCCGATGTTTGCGCTCCGAGTCCTGTGGCCCTGAGCGGGCAGCTGACTGCAAAAAACCCGAACATCGAAGGATAAGTCCCAGACAGGAGCTGCCCCCACCTCATACTTGTGCTGCCCTGAGAGTCCAAAAAGAGCTCTACAAACTGACATCAGGAACCTGGACTGGTGAGTTTTCTTTCCCAGGGAAAAGAGCCGATGTTTGCGCTCCGAGTCCTGTGGCCCTGAGCCGGCAGCTGAGTGCAAAAAATCCGAACATCGAAGGATAAGTCCCAGACAGGAGCTGCCCCCACCTCATACTTGTGCTGCCCTGACAGTCCCAGGGGAGCCCTACAAACTGACATCAGGAACCTGGACTGGTGAGTTTTCTTTCCCAGGGAAAAGAGCCGATGTTTGCGCTCCGAGTCCTGTGGCCCTGAGCCGGCAGCTGACTGCAAAAAATCCGAACATCGAAGGATAAGTCCCAGACAGGATCTGCCCCCACCTCATACTTGTGCTGCCCTGACAGTCCCAGGGGAGCCCTACAAACTGACATCAGGAACCTGGACTGGTGAGTTTTCTTTCCCAGGGAAAAGAGCCGATGTTTGCGCTCCGAGTCCTGTGGCCCTGAGCGGGCAGCTGACTGCAAAAAATCCGAACATCGAAGGATAAGTCCCAGACAGGATCTGCCCCCACCTCATACTTGTGCTACCCTGACAGTCCCAGGGGAGCCCTACAAACTGACATCAGGAACCTGGACTGGTGAGTTTTTTTTCCCAGGGAAAAGAGCCGATGTTTGCGCTCCGAGTCCTGTGGCCCTGAGCCGGCAGCTGAGTGCAAAAAATCCGAACATCGAAGGATAAGTCCCAGACAGGAGCTGCCCCCACCTCATACTTGTGCTGCTCTGACAGTCCCAGGGGAGCCCTACAAACTGACATCAGGAACCTGGACTGGTGAGTTTTCTTTCCCAGGGAAAAGAGCCGATGTTTGCGCTCCGAGTCCTGTGGCCCTGAGCCGGCAGCTGAGTGCAAAAAATCGGAACATCGAAGGATAAGTCCCAGACAGGAGCTGCCCCCACCTCATACTTGTGCTGCCCAGAGAGTCCAAAAAGAGCTCTACAAACTGACATCAGGAACCTGGACTGGTGAGTTTTCTTTCCCAGGGAAAAGAGCCGATGTTTGCGCTCCAAGTCCTGTGGCCCTGAGCCGGCAGCTGAGTGCAAAAAATTGGAACATCAAAGGATAAGTCCCAGACAGGAGCTGCCCCCACCTCATACTTGTGCTGCCCTGACAGTCCCAGGGGAGCCCTACAAACTGACATCAGGAACCTGGACTGGTGAGTTTTTTTTCCCAGAGAAAAGAGCCGATGTTTGCGCTCCAAGTCCTGTGGCCCTGAGCCGGCAGCTGAGTGCAAAAAATCGGAACATCAAAGGATAAGTCCGAGACAGGAGCTGCCCCCACCTCATACTTGTGCTGCCCTGAGAGTCCAAAAAGAGCTCTACAAACTGACATCAGGAACCTGGACTGGTGAGTTTTCTTTCCCAGGGGAAAGAGCCGATGTTTGCGCTCCGACTCCTGTGGCCCTGAGCGGGCAGCTGAGTGCAAAAAATCCGAACATCGAAGGATAAGTCCCAGACAGGAGCTGCCCCCACCTCATACTTGTGCTGCCCTGAGAGTCCCAGGGGAGCCCTACAAACTGACATCAGGAACCTGGACTGGTGAGTTTTTTTTCCCAGGGAAAAGAGCTGATGTTTGCGCTCCGAGTCCTGTGGCCCTGAGCCGGCAGCTGACCGCAAAAATCCGAACATCGAAGGATAAGTCCCAGACAGGATCTGCCCCCACCTCATACTTGTGCTACCCTGACAGTCCCAGGGGAGCCCTACAAACTGACATCAGGAACCTGGAATGGTGAGTTTTTTTTCCCAGGGAAAAGAGCCGATGTTTGCGCTCCGAATCCTGTGGCCTTGAGCCGGCAGCTGACCGCAAAAAATCCGAAAATCGAAGGATAAGTCCCAGACAGGAGCTGCCCCCACCTCATACTTGTGCTGCCCTGAGAGTCCAAAAAGAGCTCTACAAACTGACATCAGGAACCTGGACTGGTGAGTTTTCTTTCCCAGGGAAAAGAGCCGATGTTTACGCTCCGAGTCCTGTGGCCCTGAGCGGGCAGCTGACTGCAAAAAATCCGAACATCGAAGGATAAGTCCCAGACAGGAGCTGCCCCCACCTCATACTTGTGCTGCCCTGACAGTCCCAGGGGAGCCCTACAAACTGACATCAGGAACCTGGACTGGTGAGTTTTTTTTCCCAGGGAAAAGAGCCGATGTTTGCGCTCCGAGTCCTGTGGCCCTGAGCCGGCAGCTGACCGCAAAAAATCCGAACATCGAAGGATAAGTCCCAGACAGGAGCTGCCCCCACCTCATACTTGTGCTGCCCTGACAGTCCCAGGGGAGCCCTACAAACTGACATCAGGAACCTGGACTGGTGAGTTTTCTTTCCCAGGGAAAAGAGCCGATGTTTGCGCTCCGAGTCCTGTGGCCCTGAGCGGGCAGCTGAGTGCAAAAAATCCGAACATCGAAGGATAAGTCCCAGACAGGAGCTGCCCCCACCTCATACTTGTGCTGCCCTGACAGTCCCAAGGGAGCCCTACAAACTGACATCAGGAACCTGGACTGGTGAGTTTTTTTTCCCAGGGAAAAGAGCCGATGTTTGCGCTCCGAATCCTGTGGCCTTGAGCCGGCAGCTGACCGCAAAAAATCCGAAAATCGAAGGATAAGTCCCAGACAGGAGCTGCCCCCACCTCATACTTGTGCTGCCCTGAGAGTCCAAAAAGAGCTCTACAAACTGACATCAGGAACCTGGACTGGTGAGTTTTCTTTCCCAGGGAAAAGAGCCGATGTTTACGCTCCGAGTCCTGTGGCCCTGAGCGGGCAGCTGAGTGCAAAAAATCCGAACATCGAAGGATAAGTCCCAGACAGGAGCTGCCCCCACCTCATACTTCTGCTGCCCTGAGAGTCCCAGGGGAGCCCTACAAACTGACATCAGGAACCTGGACTGGTGAGTTTTCTTTCCCAGGGAAAAGAGCCGATGTTTACGCTCCGAGTCCTGTGGCCCTGAGCCGGCAGCTGACCGCAAAAAATCCGAACATCGAAGGATAAGTCCCAGACAGGATCTGCCCCCACCTCATACTTGTGCTACCCTGACAGTCCCAGGGGAGCCCTACAAACTGACATCAGGAACCTGGACTGGTGAGTTTTTTTTCCCAGGGAAAAGAGCCGATGTTTGCGCTCCGAGTCCTGTGGCCCTGAGCCGGCAGCTGACCGCAAAAAATCCGAACATCGAAGGATAAGTCCCAGACAGGAGCTGCCCCCACCTCATACTTGTGCTGCCCTGACAGTCCCAGGGGAGCCCTACAAACTGACATCAGGAACCTGGACTGGTGAGTTTTTTTTCCCAGGGAAAAGAGCCGATGTTTGCGCTCCGAGTCCTGTGGCCCTGAGCCAGTAGCTGAGTGCAAAAAATCCGAACATCGAAGGATAAGTCCCAGACAGGAGCTGCCCCCACCTCATACTTGTGCTGCCCTGACAGTCCCAGGGGAGCCCTACAAACTGACATCAGGAACCTGGACTGGTGAGTTTTCTTTCCCAGGGAAAGGAGCCGATGTTTGCGCTCCGAATCCTGTGGCCCTGAGCCGGCAGCTGACCGCAAAAAATCCGAACATCGAAGGATAAGTCCCAGACAGGAGCTGCCCCCACCTCATACTTGTGCTGCCCTGAGAGTCCAAAAAGAGCTCTACAAACTGACATCAGGAACCTGGACTGGTGAGTTTTCTTTCCCAGGGAAAAGAGCCGATGTTTGCGCTCCGAGTCCTGTGGCCCTGAGCGGGCAGCTGAGTGCAAAAAATCCGAACATCGAAGGATAAGTCCCAGACAGGAGCTGCCCCCACCTCATACTTGTGCTGCCCTGAGAGTCCAAAAAGAGCTCTACAAACTGACATCAGGAACCTGGACTGGTGAGTTTTCTTTCCCAGGGAAAAGAGCCGATGTTTGCGCTCCGAGTCCTGTGGCCCTGAGCCGGCAGCTGACCGCAAAAAATCCGAACATCGAAGGATAAGTCCCAGACAGGATCTGCCCCCACCTCATACTTGTGCTACCCTGACAGTCCCAGGGGAGCCCTACAAACTGACATCAGGAACCTTGAATGGTGAGTTTTTTTTCCCAGGGAAAAGGGCCGATGTTTGCGCTCCGAGTCCTGTGGCCCTGAGCCGGCAGCTGACCGCAAAAAATCGGAACATCGAAGGATAAGTCCCAGACAGGAGCTGCCCCCACCTCATACTTCTGCTGCCCTGAGAGTCCAAAAAGAGCTCTACAAACTGACATCAGGAACCTGGACTGGTGAGTTTTCTTTCCCAGGGAAAAGAGCCGATGTTTGCGCTCCGAGTCCTGTGGCCCTGAGCGGGCAGCTGAGTGCAAAAAATCCGAACATCGAAGGCTAAGTCCCAGACAGGAGCTGCCCCCACCTCATACTTGTGCTACCCTGACAGTCCCAGGGGAGCCCTACAAACTGACATCAGGAACCTGGACTGGTGAGTTTTCTTTCCCAGGGAAATAGCCGATGTTTGCGCTCCGAGTCCTGTGGCCCTGAGCCGGCAACTGACTGCAAAAAATCCGAACATCGAAGGATAAGTCCCAGACAGGAGCTGCCCCCACCTCATACTTGTGCTGCCCTGACAGTCCCAGGGGAGCCCTACAAACTGACATCAGGAACCTGGACTGGTGAGTTTTCTTTCCCAGGGAAAAGAGCCGATGTTTGCGCTCCGAGTCCTGTGGCCCTGAGCCGGCAGCTGACTGCAATAACTCCGAACATCGAAGGATAAGTCCCAGACAGGAGCTGCCCCCACCTCATACTTGTGCTGCCCTGACAGTCCCAGGGGAGCCCTACAAACTGACATCAGGAACCTGGACTGGTGAGTTTTCTTTCCCAGGGAAAAGAGCCGATGTTTGCGCTCCGAGTCCTGTGGCCCTGAGCCGGCAGCTGAGTGCAAAAAATCCGAACATCGAAGGATAAGTCCCAGACAGGAGCTGCCCCCACCTCATACTTGTGCTGCCCTGACAGTCCCAGGGGAGCCCTACAAACTGACATCAGGAACCTGGACTGGTGAGTTTTTTTTCCCAGGGAAAAGAGCCGATGTTTGCGCTCCGAATCCTGTGGCCCTGAGCCGGCAGCTGACCGCAAAAAATCCGAACATCGAAGGATAAGTCCCAGACAGGATCTGCCCCCACCTCATACTTCTGCTGCCCTGAGAGTCCAAAAAGAGCTCTACAAACTGACATCAGGAACCTGGACTGGTGAGTTTTCTTTCCCAGGGAAAAGAGCCGATGTTTGCGCTCCGAGTCCTGTGGCCCTGAGCGGGCAGCTGACTGCAAAAAATCCGAACATCGAAGGATAAGTCCCAGACAGGAGCTGCCCCCACCTCATACTTGTGCTGCCCTGACAGTCCCAGGGGAGCCCTACAAACTGACATCAGGAACCTGGACTGGTGAGTTTTTTTTCCCAGGGAAAAGAGCCGATGTTTGCGCTCCGAGTCCTGTGGCCCTGAGCCGGCAGCTGACCGCAAAAAATCCGAATATCGAAGGATAAGTCCCAGACAGGAGCTGCCCCCACCTCATACTTCTGCTGCCCTGAGAGTCCAAAAAGAGCTCTACAAACTGAAATCAGGAACCTGGACTGGTGAGTTTTCTTTCCCAGGGAAAAGAGCCGATGTTTGCGCTCCGAGTCCTGTGGCCCTGAGCGGGCAGCTGAGTGCAAAAAATCCGAACATCGAAGGATAAGTCCCAGACAGGAGCTGCCCCCACCTCATACTTGTGCTGCCCTGACAGTCCCAGGGGAGCCCGACAAACTGACATCAGGAACCTGGACTGGTGAGTTTTCTTTCCCAGGGAAAAGAGCCGATGTTTGCGCTTCGAGTCCTGTGGCCCTGAGCCGGCAGCTGACTGCAAAAAATCCAAACATCGAAGGATAAGTCCCAGACAGGAGCTGCCCCCACCTCATACTTGTGCTGCCCTGAGAGTCCAAAAAGAGCTCTACAAACTGACATCAGGAACCTGGACTGGTGAGTTTTCTTTCCCAGGGAAAAGAGCCGATGTTTGCGCTCCGAGTCCTGTGGCCCTGAGCGGGCAGCTGAGTGCAAAAAATCCGAACATCGAAGGATAAGTCCCAGACAGGAGCTGCCCCCACCTCATACTTGTGCTGCTCTGACAGTCCCAGGGGAGCCCTACAAACTGACATCAGGAACCTGGACTGGTGAGTTTTCTTTCCCAGGGAAAAGAGCCGATGTTTGCGCTCCGAGTCCTGTGGCCCTGAGCCGGCAGCTGACCGCAAAAAATCCGAACATCGAAGGATAAGTCCCAGACAGGAGCTGCCCCCACCTCATACTTGTGCTGCCCTGAGAGTCCAAAAAGAGCTCTACAAACTGACATCAGGAACCTGGACTGGTGAGTTTTCTTTCCCAGGGAAAAGAGTCGATGTTTGCGCTCCAAGTCCTATGGCCCTGAGCGGGCAGCTGACCGCAAAAAATCGGAACATCGAAGGATAAGTCCCAGACAGGATCTGCCCCCACCTCATACTTGTGCTACCCTGACAGTCCCAGGGGAGCCCTACAAACTGACATCAGGAACCTGGACTGGTGAGTTTTCTTTCCCAGGGAAAAGAGCCGATGTTTGCGCTCCGAGTCCTGTGGCCCTGAGCCGGCAGTTGACTGCAAAAAATCCGAACATCGAAGGATAAGTCCCAGACAGGAGCTGCCCCCACCTCATACTTGTGCTGCCCTGAGAGTCCAAAAAGAGCTCTACAAACTGACATCAGGAACCTGGACTGGTGAGTTTTCTTTCCCAGGGAAAAGAGCCGATGTTTGCGCTCCGAGTCCTGTGGCCCTGAGCCGGCAGCTGACCGCAAAAAATCGGAACATCGAAGGATAAGTCCCAGACATGATCTGCCCCCACCTCATACTTGTGCTACCCTGACAGTCCCAGGGGAGCCCTACAAACTGACATCAGGAACCTGGACTGGTGAGTTTTTTTTCCCAGGGAAAAGAGCCGATGTTTGCGCTCCGAGTCCTGTGGCCCTGAGCCGGCAGCTGACCGCAAAAAATCCGAACATCGAAGGATAAGTCCCAGACAGGAGCTGCCCCCACCTCATGCTTGTGCTGCCCTGACAGTCCCAGGGGAGCCCTACAAACTGACATCAGGAACCTGGACTGGTGAGTTTTCTTTCCCAGGGAAATAGCCGATGTTTGCGCTCCGAGTCCTGTGGCCCTGAGCCGGCAGCTGACTGCAAAAAATCCGAACATCGAAGGATAAGTCCCAGACAGGAGCTGCCCCCACCTCATACTTGTGCTGCCCTGACAGTCCCAGGGGAGCCCTACAAACTGACATCAGGAACCTGGACTGGTGAGTTTTCTTTCCCAGGGAAAAGAGCCGATGTTTGCGCTCCGAGTCCTGTGGCCCTGAGCCGGCAGCTGACTGCAAAAAATCCGAACATCGAAGGATAAGTCCCAGACAGGAGCTGCCCCCACCTCATACTTGTGCTGCCCTGACAGTCCCAGGGGAGCCCTACAAACTGACATCAGGAACCTGGACTGGTGAGTTTTTTTTCCCAGGGAAAAGAGCCGATGTTTGCGCTCCGAATCCTGTGGCCCTGAGCCGGCAGCTGACCGCAAAAAATCCGAACATCGAAGGATAAGTCCCAGACAGGAGCTGCCCCCACCTCATACTTCTGCTGCCCTGAGAGTCCAAAAAGAGCTCTACAAACTGACATCAGGAACCTGGACTGGTGAGTTTTCTTTCCCAGGGAAAAGAGCCGATGTTTGCGCTCCGAGTCCTGTGGCCCTGAGCGGGCAGCTGAGTGCAAAAAATCCGAACATCGAAGGATAAGTCCCAGACAGGAGCTGCCCCCACCTCATACTTGTGCTGCCCTGACAGTCCCAGGGGAGCCCGACAAACTGACATCAGGAACCTGGACTGGTGAGTTTTCTTTCCCAGGGAAAAGAGCCGATGTTTGCGCTTCGAGTCGTGTGGCCCTGAGCCGGCAGCTGACTGCAAAAAATCCAAACATCGAAGGATAAGTCCCAGACAGGAGCTGCCCCCACCTCATACTTGTGCTGCCCTGAGAGTCCAAAAAGAGCTCTACAAACTGACATCAGGAACCTGGACTGGTGAGTTTTCTTTCCCAGGGAAAAGAGCCGATGTTTGCGCTCCGAGTCCTGTGGCCCTGAGCCGGCAGCTGACCGCAAAAAATCCGAACATCGAAGGATAAGTCCCAGACAGGAGCTGCCCCCACCTCATAATTGTGCTGCCCTGAGAGTCCAAAAAGAGCTCTACAAACTGACATCAGGAACCTGGACTGGTGAGTTTTCTTTCCCAGGGAAAAGAGTCGATGTTTGCGCTCCAAGTCCTATGGCCCTGAGCGGGCAGCTGAGTGCAAAAAATCGGAACATCGAAGGATCAGTCCCAGACAGGAGCTGCCCCCACCTCATACTTGTGCTACCCTGACAGTCCCAGGGGAGCCCTACAAACTGACATCAGGAACCTGGACTGGTGAGTTTTCTTTCCCAGGGAAAAGAGCCGATGTTTGCGCTCCGAGTCCTGTGGCCCTGAGCCGGCAGTTGACTGCAAAATATCCGAACATCGAAGGATAAGTCCCAGACAGGAGCTGCCCCCACCTCATACTTGTGCTGCCCTGAGAGTCCAAAAAGAGCTCTACAAACTGACATCAGGAACCTGGACTGGTGAGTTTTCTTTCCCAGGGAAAAGAGCCGATGTTTGCGCTCCGAGTCCTGTGGCCCTGAGCCGGCAGCTGACTGCAAAAAATCCGAACATCGAAGGATAAGTCCCAGACAGGAGCTGCCCCCACCTCATACTTGTGCTGCTCTGACAGTCCCAGGGGAGCCCTACAAACTGACATCAGGAACCTGGACTGGTGAGTTTTCTTTCCCAGGGAAAAGAGCCGATGTTTGCGCTCCGAGTCCTGTGGCCCTGAGCCGGCAGCTGACCGCAAAAAATCGGAACATCGAAGGATAAGTCCCAGACAGGAGCTGCCCCCACCTCATACTTCTGCTGCCCTGAGAGTCCAAAAAGAGCTCTACAAACTGACATCAGGAACCTGGACTGGTGAGTTTTCTTTCCCAGAGAAAAGAGCCGATGTTTGCGCTCCAAGTCCTATGGCCCTGAGCGGGCAGCTGACCGCAAAAACTCCGAACATCGAAGGATAAGTCCCAGACAGGAGCTGCCCCCACCTCATACTTGTGCTACCCTGACAGTCCCAGGGGAGCCCTACAAACTGACATCAGGAACCTGGACTGGTGAGTTTTTTTTCCCAGGGAAAAGAGCCGATGTTTGCGCTCCGAGTCCTGTGGCCCTGAGCTGGCAGCTGACCGCAAAAAATCCGAACATCGAAGGATAAGTCCCAGACAGGAGCTGCCCCCACCTCATACTTGTGCTGCCCTGACAGTCCCAGGGGAGCCCTACAAACTGACATCAGGAACCTGGACTGGTGAGTTTTCTTTCCCAGGGAAAAGAGCCGATGTTTGCGCTCCGAGTCCTGTGGCCCTGAGCCGGCAGCTGACTGCAAAAAATCCGAACATCGAAGGATAAGTCCGAGACAGGAGCTGCCCCCACCTCATACTTGTGCTGCCCTGAGAGTCCAAAAAGAGCTCTACAAACTGACATCAGGAACCTGGACTGGTGAGTTTTCTTTCCCAGGGAAAAGAGCCGATGTTTGCGCTCCGAGTCCTGTGGCCCTGAGCGGGCAGCTGAGTGCAAAAAATCCGAACATCGAAGGATAAGTCCCAGACAGGAGCTGCCCCCACCTCATACTTTTGCTGCTCTGACAGTCCCAGGGGAGCCCTACAAACTGACATCAGGAACCTGGACTGGTGAGTTTTCTTTCCCAGGGAAAAGAGCCGATGTTTGCGCTCCGAGTCCTGTGGCCCTGAGCCGGCAGCTGACCGCAAAAAATCGGAACATCGAAGGATAAGTCCCAGACAGGAGCTGCCCCCACCTCATACTTCTGCTGCCCTGAGAGTCCAAAAAGAGCTCTACAAACTGACATCAGGAACCTGGACTGGTGAGTTTTCTTTCCCAGGGAAAAGAGCCGATGTTTGCGCTCCAAGTCCTGTGGCCCTGAGCGGGCA
This sequence comes from Taeniopygia guttata, assembly GCF_048771995.1. NCBI lineage: Eukaryota > Metazoa > Chordata > Aves > Passeriformes > Estrildidae > Taeniopygia > Taeniopygia guttata. The sequence goes on from NC_133054.1 coordinate 5,594,936, forward strand.
GCTGACCGCAAAAAATCGGAACATCGAAGGATAAGTCCCAGACATGATCTGCCCCCACCTCATACTTGTGCTACCCTGACAGTCCCAGGGGAGCCCTACAAACTGACATCAGGAACCTGGACTGGTGAGTTTTTTTTCCCAGGGAAAAGAGCCGATGTTTGCGCTCCGAGTCCTGTGGCCCTGAGCCGGCAGCTGACCGCAAAAAATCCGAACATCGAAGGATAAGTCCCAGACAGGAGCTGCCCCCACCTCATGCTTGTGCTGCCCTGACAGTCCCAGGGGAGCCCTACAAACTGACATCAGGAACCTGGACTGGTGAGTTTTCTTTCCCAGGGAAATAGCCGATGTTTGCGCTCCGAGTCCTGTGGCCCTGAGCCGGCAGCTGACTGCAAAAAATCTGAACATCGAAGGATAAGTCCCAGACAGGAGCTGCCCCCACCTCATACTTGTGCTGCCCTGACAGTCCCAGGGGAGCCCTACAAACTGACATCAGGAACCTGGACTGGTGAGTTTTCTTTCCCAGGGAAAAGAGCCGATGTTTGCGCTCCGAGTCCTGTGGCCCTGAGCGGGCAGCTGAGTGCAAAAAATCCGAACATCGAAGGATAAGTCTCAGACAGGAGCTGCCCCCACCTCATACTTGTGCTGCCCTGACAGTCCCAGGGGAGCCCTACAAACTGACATCAGGAACCTGGACTGGTGAGTTTTCTTTCCCAGGGAAAAGAGCCGATGTTTGCGCTCCGAGTCCTGTGGCCCTGAGCCGGCAGCTGACTGCAAAAAATCCGAACATCGAAGGATAAGTCCCAGACAGGAGCTGCCCCCACCTCATACTTGTGCTGCCCTGAGAGTCCAAAAAGAGCTCTACAAACTGACATCAGGAACCTGGACTGGTGAGTTTTCTTTCCCAGGGAAAAGAGCCGATGTTTGCGCTCCAAGTCCTGTGGCCCTGAGCGGGCAGCTGACCGCAAAAAATCGGAACATCGAAGGATAAGTCCCAGACATGATCTGCCCCCACCTCATACTTGTGCTACCCTGACAGTCCCAGGGGAGCCCTACAAACTGACATCAGGAACCTGGACTGGTGAGTTTTTTTTCCCAGGGAAAAGAGCCGATGTTTGCGCTCCGAGTCCTGTGGCCCTGAGCCGGCAGCTGACTGCAAAAAATCCAAACATCGAAGGATAAGTCCCAGACAGGAGCTGCCCCCACCTCATGCTTGTGCTGCCCTGACAGTCCCAGGGGAGCCCTACAAACTGACATCAGGAACCTGGACTGGTGAGTTTTCTTTCCCAGGGAAAAGAGCCGATGTTTGCGCTCCGAGTCCTGTGGCCCTGAGCCGGCAGCTGACTGCAAAAAATCCGAACATCGAAGGATAAGTCCCAGACAGGAGCTGCCCCCACCTCATACTTGTGCTGCCCTGACAGTCCCAGGGGAGCCCTACAAACTGACATCAGGAACCTGGACTGGTGAGTTTTTTTTCCCAGGGAAAAGAGCCGATGTTTGCGCTCCGAATCCTGTGGCCCTGAGCCGGCAGCTGACCGCAAAAAATCCGAACATCGAAGGATAAGTCCCAGACAGGAGCTGCCCCCACCTCATACTTCTGCTGCCCTGAGAGTCCAAAAAGAGCTCTACAAACTGACATCAGGAACCTGGACTGGTGAGTTTTCTTTCCCAGGGAAAAGAGCCGATGTTTGCGCTCCGAGTCCTGTGGCCCTGAGCGGGCAGCTGAGTGCAAAAAATCCGAACATCGAAGGCTAAGTCCCAGACAGGAGCTGCCCCCACCTCATACTTGTGCTACCCTGACAGTCCCAGGGGAGCCCTACAAACTGACATCAGGAACCTGGACTGGTGAGTTTTCTTTCCCAGGGAAATAGCCGATGTTTGCGCTCCGAGTCCTGTGGCCCTGAGCCGGCAACTGACTGCAAAAAATCCGAACATCGAAGGATAAGTCCCAGACAGGAGCTGCCCCCACCTCATACTTGTGCTGCCCTGACAGTCCCAGGGGAGCCCTACAAACTGACATCAGGAACCTGGACTGGTGAGTTTTCTTTCCCAGGGAAAAGAGCCGATGTTTGCGCTCCGAGTCCTGTGGCCCTGAGCCGGCAGCTGACTGCAATAACTCCGAACATCGAAGGATAAGTCCCAGACAGGAGCTGCCCCCACCTCATACTTGTGCTGCCCTGACAGTCCCAGGGGAGCCCTACAAACTGACATCAGGAACCTGGACTGGTGAGTTTTCTTTCCCAGGGAAAAGAGCCGATGTTTGCGCTCCGAGTCCTGTGGCCCTGAGCCGGCAGCTGAGTGCAAAAAATCCGAACATCGAAGGATAAGTCCCAGACAGGAGCTGCCCCCACCTCATACTTGTGCTGCCCTGACAGTCCCAGGGGAGCCCTACAAACTGACATCAGGAACCTGGACTGGTGAGTTTTTTTTCCCAGGGAAAAGAGCCGATGTTTGCGCTCCGAATCCTGTGGCCCTGAGCCGGCAGCTGACCGCAAAAAATCCGAACATCGAAGGATAAGTCCCAGACAGGATCTGCCCCCACCTCATACTTCTGCTGCCCTGAGAGTCCAAAAAGAGCTCTACAAACTGACATCAGGAACCTGGACTGGTGAGTTTTCTTTCCCAGGGAAAAGAGCCGATGTTTGCGCTCCGAGTCCTGTGGCCCTGAGCGGGCAGCTGACTGCAAAAAATCCGAACATCGAAGGATAAGTCCCAGACAGGAGCTGCCCCCACCTCATACTTGTGCTGCCCTGACAGTCCCAGGGGAGCCCTACAAACTGACATCAGGAACCTGGACTGGTGAGTTTTTTTTCCCAGGGAAAAGAGCCGATGTTTGCGCTCCGAGTCCTGTGGCCCTGAGCCGGCAGCTGACCGCAAAAAATCCGAATATCGAAGGATAAGTCCCAGACAGGAGCTGCCCCCACCTCATACTTCTGCTGCCCTGAGAGTCCAAAAAGAGCTCTACAAACTGAAATCAGGAACCTGGACTGGTGAGTTTTCTTTCCCAGGGAAAAGAGCCGATGTTTGCGCTCCGAGTCCTGTGGCCCTGAGCGGGCAGCTGAGTGCAAAAAATCCGAACATCGAAGGATAAGTCCCAGACAGGAGCTGCCCCCACCTCATACTTGTGCTGCCCTGACAGTCCCAGCGGAGCCCGACAAACTGACATCAGGAACCTGGACTGGTGAGTTTTCTTTCCCAGGGAAAAGAGCCGATGTTTGCGCTTCGAGTCCTGTGGCCCTGAGCCGGCAGCTGACTGCAAAAAATCCAAACATCGAAGGATAAGTCCCAGACAGGAGCTGCCCCCACCTCATACTTGTGCTGCCCTGAGAGTCCAAAAAGAGCTCTACAAACTGACATCAGGAACCTGGACTGGTGAGTTTTCTTTCCCAGGGAAAAGAGCCGATGTTTGCGCTCCGAGTCCTGTGGCCCTGAGCGGGCAGCTGAGTGCAAAAAATCCGAACATCGAAGGATAAGTCCCAGACAGGAGCTGCCCCCACCTCATACTTGTGCTGCTCTGACAGTCCCAGGGGAGCCCTACAAACTGACATCAGGAACCTGGACTGGTGAGTTTTCTTTCCCAGGGAAAAGAGCCGATGTTTGCGCTCCGAGTCCTGTGGCCCTGAGCCGGCAGCTGACCGCAAAAAATCCGAACATCGAAGGATAAGTCCCAGACAGGAGCTGCCCCCACCTCATACTTGTGCTGCCCTGAGAGTCCAAAAAGAGCTCTACAAACTGACATCAGGAACCTGGACTGGTGAGTTTTCTTTCCCAGGGAAAAGAGTCGATGTTTGCGCTCCAAGTCCTATGGCCCTGAGCGGGCAGCTGACCGCAAAAAATCGGAACATCGAAGGATAAGTCCCAGACAGGATCTGCCCCCACCTCATACTTGTGCTACCCTGACAGTCCCAGGGGAGCCCTACAAACTGACATCAGGAACCTGGACTGGTGAGTTTTCTTTCCCAGGGAAAAGAGCCGATGTTTGCGCTCCGAGTCCTGTGGCCCTGAGCCGGCAGTTGACTGCAAAAAATCCGAACATCGAAGGATAAGTCCCAGACAGGAGCTGCCCCCACCTCATACTTGTGCTGCCCTGAGAGTCCAAAAAGAGCTCTACAAACTGACATCAGGAACCTGGACTGGTGAGTTTTCTTTCCCAGGGAAAAGAGCCGATGTTTGCGCTCCGAGTCCTGTGGCCCTGAGCCGGCAGCTGACCGCAAAAAATCGGAACATCGAAGGATAAGTCCCAGACATGATCTGCCCCCACCTCATACTTGTGCTACCCTGACAGTCCCAGGGGAGCCCTACAAACTGACATCAGGAACCTGGACTGGTGAGTTTTTTTTCCCAGGGAAAAGAGCCGATGTTTGCGCTCCGAGTCCTGTGGCCCTGAGCCGGCAGCTGACCGCAAAAAATCCGAACATCGAAGGATAAGTCCCAGACAGGAGCTGCCCCCACCTCATACTTGTGCTGCCCTGACAGTCCCAGGGGAGCCCTACAAACTGACATCAGGAACCTGGACTGGTGAGTTTTCTTTCCCAGGGAAATAGCCGATGTTTGCGCTCCGAGTCCTGTGGCCCTGAGCCGGCAGCTGACTGCAAAAAATCCGAACATCGAAGGATAAGTCCCAGACAGGAGCTGCCCCCACCTCATACTTGTGCTGCCCTGACAGTCCCAGGGGAGCCCTACAAACTGACATCAGGAACCTGGACTGGTGAGTTTTCTTTCCCAGGGAAAAGAGCCAATGTTTGCGCTCCGAGTCCTGTGGCCCTGAGCCGGCAGCTGACTGCAAAAAATCCGAACATCGAAGGATAAGTCCCAGACAGGAGCTGCCCCCACCTCATACTTGTGCTGCCCTGACAGTCCCAGGGGAGCCCTACAAACTGACATCAGGAACCTGGACTGGTGAGTTTTTTTTCCCAGGGAAAAGAGCCGATGTTTGCGCTCCGAATCCTGTGGCCCTGAGCCGGCAGCTGACCGCAAAAAATCCGAACATCGAAGGATAAGTCCCAGACAGGAGCTGCCCCCACCTCATACTTCTGCTGCCCTGAGAGTCCAAAAAGAGCTCTACAAACTGACATCAGGAACCTGGACTGGTGAGTTTTCTTTCCCAGGGAAAAGAGCCGATGTTTGCGCTCCGAGTCCTGTGGCCCTGAGCGGGCAGCTGAGTGCAAAAAATCCGAACATCGAAGGATAAGTCCCAGACAGGAGCTGCCCCCACCTCATACTTGTGCTGCCCTGACAGTCCCAGGGGAGCCCGACAAACTGACATCAGGAACCTGGACTGGTGAGTTTTCTTTCCCAGGGAAAAGAGCCGATGTTTGCGCTTCGAGTCGTGTGGCCCTGAGCCGGCAGCTGACTGCAAAAAATCCAAACATCGAAGGATAAGTCCCAGACAGGAGCTGCCCCCACCTCATACTTGTGCTGCCCTGAGAGTCCAAAAAGAGCTCTACAAACTGACATCAGGAACCTGGACTGGTGAGTTTTCTTTCCCAGGGAAAAGAGCCGATGTTTGCGCTCCGAGTCCTGTGGCCCTGAGCCGGCAGCTGACCGCAAAAAATCCGAACATCGAAGGATAAGTCCCAGACAGGAGCTGCCCCCACCTCATACTTGTGCTGCCCTGAGAGTCCAAAAAGAGCTCTACAAACTGACATCAGGAACCTGGACTGGTGAGTTTTCTTTCCCAGGGAAAAGAGTCGATGTTTGCGCTCCAAGTCCTATGGCCCTGAGCGGGCAGCTGAGTGCAAAAAATCGGAACATCGAAGGATAAGTCCCAGACAGGAGCTGCCCCCACCTCATACTTGTGCTACCCTGACAGTCCCAGGGGAGCCCTACAAACTGACATCAGGAACCTGGACTGGTGAGTTTTCTTTCCCAGGGAAAAGAGCCGATGTTTGCGCTCCGAGTCCTGTGGCCCTGAGCCGGCAGTTGACTGCAAAAAATCCGAACATCGAAGGATAAGTCCCAGACAGGAGCTGCCCCCACCTCATACTTGTGCTGCCCTGAGAGTCCAAAAAGAGCTCTACAAACTGACATCAGGAACCTGGACTGGTGAGTTTTCTTTCCCAGGGAAAAGAGCCGATGTTTGCGCTCCGAGTCCTGTGGCCCTGAGCCGGCAGCTGACTGCAAAAAATCCGAACATCGAAGGATAAGTCCCAGACAGGAGCTGCCCCCACCTCATACTTGTGCTGCTCTGACAGTCCCAGGGGAGCCCTACAAACTGACATCAGGAACCTGGACTGGTGAGTTTTCTTTCCCAGGGAAAAGAGCCGATGTTTGCGCTCCGAGTCCTGTGGCCCTGAGCCGGCAGCTGACCGCAAAAAATCGGAACATCGAAGGATAAGTCCCAGACAGGAGCTGCCCCCACCTCATACTTCTGCTGCCCTGAGAGTCCAAAAAGAGCTCTACAAACTGACATCAGGAACCTGGACTGGTGAGTTTTCTTTCCCAGAGAAAAGAGCCGATGTTTGCGCTCCAAGTCCTATGGCCCTGAGCGGGCAGCTGACCGCAAAAACTCCGAACATCGAAGGATAAGTCCCAGACAGGAGCTGCCCCCACCTCATACTTGTGCTACCCTGACAGTCCCAGGGGAGCCCTACAAACTGACATCAGGAACCTGGACTGGTGAGTTTTCTTTCCCAGGGAAAAGAGCCGATGTTTGCGCTCCGAGTCCTGTGGCCCTGAGCTGGCAGCTGACCGCAAAAAATCCGAACATCGAAGGATAAGTCCCAGACAGGAGCTGCCCCCACCTCATACTTGTGCTGCCCTGACAGTCCCAGGGGAGCCCTACAAACTGACATCAGGAACCTGGACTGGTGAGTTTTCTTTCCCAGGGAAAAGAGCCGATGTTTGCGCTCCGAGTCCTGTGGCCCTGAGCCGGCAGCTGACTGCAAAAAATCCGAACATCGAAGGATAAGTCCCAGACAGGAGCTGCCCCCACCTCATACTTGTGCTGCCCTGAGAGTCCAAAAAGAGCTCTACAAACTGACATCAGGAACCTGGACTGGTGAGTTTTCTTTCCCAGGGAAAAGAGCCGATGTTTGCGCTCCGAGTCCTGTGGCCCTGAGCGGGCAGCTGAGTGCAAAAAATCCGAACATCGAAGGATAAGTCCCAGACAGGAGCTGCCCCCACCTCATACTTTTGCTGCTCTGACAGTCCCAGGGGAGCCCTACAAACTGACATCAGGAACCTGGACTGGTGAGTTTTCTTTCCCAGGGAAAAGAGCCGATGTTTGCGCTCCGAGTCCTGTGGCCCTGAGCCGGCAGCTGACCGCAAAAAATCGGAACATCGAAGGATAAGTCCCAGACAGGAGCTGCCCCCACCTCATACTTCTGCTGCCCTGAGAGTCCAAAAAGAGCTCTACAAACTGACATCAGGAACCTGGACTGGTGAGTTTTCTTTCCCAGGGAAAAGAGCCGATGTTTGCGCTCCAAGTCCTGTGGCCCTGAGCGGGCAGCTGACCGCAAAAAATCGGAACATCGAAGGATAAGTCCCAGACATGATCTGCCCCCACCTCATACTTGTGCTACCCTGACAGTCCCAGGGGAGCCCTACAAACTGACATCAGGAACCTGGACTGGTGAGTTTTTTTTCCCAGGGAAAAGAGCCGATGTTTGCGCTCCGAGTCCTGTGGCCCTGAGCCGGCAGCTGACCGCAAAAAATCCGAACATCGAAGGATAAGTCCCAGACAGGAGCTGCCCCCACCTCATGCTTGTGCTGCTCTGACAGTCCCAGGGGAGCCCTACAAACTGACATCAGGAACCTGGACTGGTGAGTTTTCTTTCCCAGGGAAATAGCCGATGTTTGCGCTCCGAGTCCTGTGGCCCTGAGCCGGCAGCTGACTGCAAAAAATCTGAACATCGAAGGATAAGTCCCAGACAGGAGCTGCCCCCACCTCATACTTGTGCTGCCCTGACAGTCCCAGGGGAGCCCTACAAACTGACATCAGGAACCTGGACTGGTGAGTTTTCTTTCCCAGGGAAAAGAGCCGATGTTTGCGCTCCGAGTCCTGTGGCCCTGAGCGGGCAGCTGAGTGCAAAAAATCCGAACATCGAAGGATAAGTCTCAGACAGGAGCTGCCCCCACCTCATACTTGTGCTGCCCTGACAGTCCCAGGGGAGCCCTACAAACTGACATCAGGAACCTGGACTGGTGAGTTTTCTTTCCCAGGGAAAAGAGCCGATGTTTGCGCTCCGAGTCCTGTGGCCCTGAGCCGGCAGCTGACTGCAAAAAATCCGAACATCGAAGGATAAGTCCCAGACAGGAGCTGCCCCCACCTCATACTTGTGCTGCCCTGAGAGTCCAAAAAGAGCTCTACAAACTGACATCAGGAACCTGGACTGGTGAGTTTTCTTTCCCAGGGAAAAGAGCCGATGTTTGCGCTCCAAGTCCTGTGGCCCTGAGCGGGCAGCTGACCGCAAAAAATCGGAACATCGAAGGATAAGTCCCAGACATGATCTGCCCCCACCTCATACTTGTGCTACCCTGACAGTCCCAGGGGAGCCCTACAAACTGACATCAGGAACCTGGACTGGTGAGTTTTTTTTCCCAGGGAAAAGAGCCGATGTTTGCGCTCCGAGTCCTGTGGCCCTGAGCCGGCAGCTGACTGCAAAAAATCCAAACATCGAAGGATAAGTCCCAGACAGAAGCTGCCCCCACCTCATGCTTGTGCTGCCCTGACAGTCCCAGGGGAGCCCTACAAACTGACATCAGGAACCTGGACTGGTGAGTTTTCTTTCCCAGGGAAAAGAGCCGATGTTTGCGCTCCGAGTCCTGTGGCCCTGAGCCGGCAGCTGACTGCAAAAAATCCGAACATCGAAGGATAAGTCCCAGACAGGAGCTGCCCCCACCTCATACTTGTGCTGCCCTGACAGTCCCAGGGGAGCCCTACAAACTGACATCAGGAACCTGGACTGGTGAGTTTTTTTTCCCAGGGAAAAGAGCCGATGTTTGCGCTCCGAATCCTGTGGCCCTGAGCCGGCAGCTGACCGCAAAAAATCCGAACATCGAAGGATAAGTCCCAGACAGGAGCTGCCCCCACCTCATACTTCTGCTGCCCTGAGAGTCCAAAAAGAGCTCTACAAACTGACATCAGGAACCTGGACTGGTGAGTTTTCTTTCCCAGGGAAAAGAGCCGATGTTTGCGCTCCGAGTCCTGTGGCCCTGAGCGGGCAGCTGACTGCAAAAAATCCGAACATCGAAGGATAAGTCCCAGACAGGAGCTGCCCCCACCTCATACTTGTGCTGCCCTGACAGTCCCAGGGGAGCCCTACAAACTGACATCAGGAACCTGGACTGGTGAGTTTTTTTTCCCAGGGAAAAGAGCCGATGTTTGCGCTCCGAGTCCTGTGGCCCTGAGCCGGCAGCTGACTGCAAAAAATCCGAATATCGAAGGATAAGTCCCAGACAGGAGCTGCCCCCACCTCATACTTGTGCTGCCCTGAGAGTCCAAAAAGAGCTCTACAAACTGACATCAGGAACCTGGACTGGTGAGTTTTCTTTCCCAGGGAAAAGAGCCGATGTTTGCGCTCCGAGTCCTGTGGCCCTGAGCGGGCAGCTGAGTGCAAAAAATCCGAACATCGAAGGATAAGTCCCAGACAGGAGCTGCCCCCACCTCATACTTGTGCTGCCCTGACAGTCCCAGGGGAGCCCGACAAACTGACATCAGGAACCTGGACTGGTGAGTTTTCTTTCCCAGGGAAAAGAGACGATGTTTGCGCTTCGAGTCCTGTGGCCCTGAGCCGGCAGCTGACTGCAAAAAATCCAAACATCGAAGGATAAGTCCCAGACAGGAGCTGCCCCCACCTCATACTTGTGCTGCCCTGAGAGTCCAAAAAGAGCTCTACAAACTGACATCAGGAACCTGGACTGGTGAGTTTTCTTTCCCAGGGAAAAGAGCCGATGTTTGCGCTCCGAGTCCTGTGGCCCTGAGCCGGCAGCTTACTGCAAAAAATCCGAACATCGAAGGATAAGTCCCAGACAGGAGCTGCCCCCACCTCATACTTGTGCTGCCCTGAGAGTCCAAAAAGAGCTCTACAAACTGACATCAGGAACCTGGACTGGTGAGTTTTCTTTCCCAGGGAAAAGAGCCGATGTTTGCGCTCCGAGTCCTGTGGCCCTGAGCCGGCAGCTGACCGCAAAAAATCGGAACATCGAAGGATAAGTCCCAGACATGATCTGCCCCCACCTCATACTTGTGCTACCCTGACAGTCCCAGGGGAGCCCTACAAACTGACATCAGGAACCTGGACTGGTGAGTTTTTTTTCCCAGGGAAAAGAGCCGATGTTTGCGCTCCGAGTCCTGTGGCCCTGAGCCGGCAGCTGACCGCAAAAAATCCGAACATCGAAGGATAAGTCCCAGACAGGAGCTGCCCCCACCTCATGCTTGTGCTGCCCTGACAGTCCCAGGGGAGCCCTACAAACTGACATCAGGAACCTGGACTGGTGAGTTTTCTTTCCCAGGGAAATAGCCGATGTTTGCGCTCCGAGTCCTGTGGCCCTGAGCCGGCAGCTGACTGCAATAACTCCGAACATCGAAGGATAAGTCCCAGACAGGAGCTGCCCCCACCTCATACTTGTGCTGCCCTGACAGTCCCAGGGGAGCCCTACAAACTGACATCAGGAACCTGGACTGGTGAGTTTTCTTTCCCAGGGAAAAGAGCCGATGTTTGCGCTCCGAGTCCTGTGGCCCTGAGCCGGCAGCTGACTGCAAAAAATCCGAACATCGAAGGATAAGTCCCAGACAGGAGCTGCCCCCACCTCATACTTGTGCTGCCCTGACAGTCCCAGGGGAGCCCTACAAACTGACATCAGGAACCTGGACTGGTGAGTTTTTTTTCCCAGGGAAAAGAGCCGATGTTTGCGCTCCGAATCCTGTGGCCCTGAGCCGGCAGCTGACCGCAAAAAATCCGAACATCGAAGGATAAGTCCCAGACAGGAGCTGCCCCCACCTCATACTTCTGCTGCCCTGAGAGTCCAAAAAGAGCTCTACAAACTGACATCAGGAACCTGGACTGGTGAGTTTTCTTTCCCAGGGAAAAGAGCCGATGTTTGCGCTCCGAGTCCTGTGGCCCTGAGCGGGCAGCTGAGTGCAAAAAATCGGAACATCGAAGGATAAGTCCCAGACAGGAGCTGCCCCCACCTCATACTTGTGCTGCCCTGACAGTCCCAGTGGAGCCCTACAAACTGACATCAGGAACCTGGACTGGTGAGTTTTCTTTCCCAGGGAAAAGAGTCGATGTTTGCGCTCCAAGTCCTATGGCCCTGAGCGGGCAGCTGAGTGCAAAAAATCGGAACATCGAAGGATAAGTCCCAGACAGGATCTGCCCCCACCTCATACTTGTGCTACCCTGACAGTCCTAGGGGAGCCCTACAAACTGACATCAGGAACCTGGACTGGTGAGTTTTCTTTCCCAGGGAAAAGAGCCGATGTTTGCGCTCCGAGTCCTGTGGCCCTGAGCCGGCAGTTGACTGCAAAAAATCCGAACATCGAAGGATAAGTCCCAGACAGGAGCTGCCCCCACCTCATACTTGTGCTGCCCTGAGAGTCCAAAAAGAGCTCTACAAACTGACATCAGGAACCTGGACTGGTGAGTTTTCTTTCCCGGGGAAAAGAGCCGATGTTTGCGCTCCGAGTCCTGTGGCCCTGAGCCGGCAGCTGACTGCAAAAAATCCGAACATCGAAGGATAAGTCCCAGACAGGAGCTGCCCCCACCTCATACTTGTGCTGCTCTGACAGTCCCAGGGGAGCCCTACAAACTGACATCAGGAACCTGGACTGGTGAGTTTTCTTTCCCAGGGAAAAGAGCCGATGTTTGCGCTCCGAGTCCTGTGGCCCTGAGCCGGCAGCTGACCGCAAAAAATCGGAACATCGAAGGATAAGTCCCAGACAGGAGCTGCCCCCACCTCATACTTCTGCTGCCCTGAGAGTCCAAAAAGAGCTCTACAAACTGACATCAGGAACCTGGACTGGTGAGTTTTCTTTCCCAGAGAAAAGAGCCGATGTTTGCGCTCCAAGTCCTATGGCCCTGAGTGGGCAGCTGACCGCAAAAACTCCGAACATCGAAGGATAAGTCCCAGACAGGAGCTGCCCCCACCTCATACTTGTGCTACCCTGACAGTCCCAGGGGAGCCCTACAAACTGACATCAGGAACCTGGACTGGTGAGTTTTTTTTCCCAGGGAAAAGAGCCGATGTTTGCGCTCCGAGTCCTGTGGCCCTGAGCTGGCAGCTGACCGCAAAAAATCCGAACATCGAAGGATAAGTCCCAGACAGGAGCTGCCCCCACCTCATACTTGTGCTGCCCTGACAGTCCCAGGGGAGCCCTACAAACTGACATCAGGAACCTGGACTGGTGAGTTTTCTTTCCCAGGGAAAAGAGCCGATGTTTGCGCTCCGAGTCCTGTGGCCCTGAGCCGGCAGCTGACTGCAAAAAATCCGAACATCGAAGGATAAGTCCCAGACAGGAGCTGCCCCCACCTCATACTTGTGCTGCCCTGAGAGTCCAAAAAGAGCTCTACAAACTGACATCAGGAACCTGGACTGGTGAGTTTTCTTTCCCAGGGAAAAGAGCCGATGTTTGCGCTCCGAGTCCTGTGGCCCTGAGCGGGCAGCTGAGTGCAAAAAATCCGAACATCGAAGGATAAGTCCCAGACAGGAGCTGCCCCCACCTCATACTTTTGCTGCTCTGACAGTCCCAGGGGAGCCCTACAAACTGACATCAGGAACCTGGACTGGTGAGTTTTCTTTCCCAGGGAAAAGAGCCGATGTTTGCGCTCCGAGTCCTGTGGCCCTGAGCCGGCAGCTGACCGCAAAAAATCGGAACATCGAAGGATAAGTCCCAGACAGGAGCTGCCCCCACCTCATACTTCTGCTGCCCTGAGAGTCCAAAAAGAGCTCTACAAACTGACATCAGGAACCTGGACTGGTGAGTTTTCTTTCCCAGGGAAAAGAGCCGATGTTTGCGCTCCAAGTCCTGTGGCCCTGAGCGGGCAGCTGACCGTAAAAAATCGGAACATCGAAGGATAAGTCCCAGACATGATCTGCCCCCACCTCATACTTGTGCTACCCTGACAGTCCCAGGGGAGCCCTACAAACTGACATCAGGAACCTGGACTGGTGAGTTTTTTTTCCCAGGGAAAAGAGCCGATGTTTGCGCTCCGAGTCCTGTGGCCCTGAGCGGGCAGCTGAGTGCAAAAAATCCGAACATCGAAGGATAAGTCCCAGACAGGAGCTGCCCCCACCTCATGCTTGTGCTGCCCTGACAGTCCCAGGGGAGCCCTACAAACTGACATCAGGAACCTGGACTGGTGAGTTTTCTTTCCCAGGGAAAAGAGCCGATGTTTGCGCTCCGAGTCCTGTGGCCCTGAGCCGGCAGCTGACTGCAAAAAATCCGAACATCGAAGGATAAGTCCCAGACAGGAGCTGCCCCCACCTCATACTTGTGCTGCCCTGACAGTCCCAGGGGAGCCCTACAAACTGACATCAGGAACCTGGACTGGTGAGTTTTTTTTCCCAGGGAAAAGAGCCGATGTTTGCGCTCCGAATCCTGTGGCCCTGAGCCGGCAGCTGACCGCAAAAAATCCGAACATCGAAGGATAAGTCCCAGACAGGAGCTGCCCCCACCTCATACTTCTGCTGCCCTGAGAGTCCAAAAAGAGCTCTACAAACTGACATCAGGAACCTGGACTGGTGAGTTTTCTTTCCCAGGGAAAAGAGCCGATGTTTGCGCTCCGAGTCCTGTGGCCCTGAGCGGGCAGCTGACTGCAAAAAATCCGAACATCGAAGGATAAGTCCCAGACAGGAGCTGCCCCCACCTCATACTTGTGCTGCCCTGACAGTCCCAGGGGAGCCCTACAAACTGACATCAGGAACCTGGACTGGTGAGTTTTTTTTCCCAGGGAAAAGAGCCGATGTTTGCGCTCCGAGTCCTGTGGCCCTGAGCCGGCAGCTGACTGCAAAAAATCCGAATATCGAAGGATAAGTCCCAGACAGGAGCTGCCCCCACCTCATACTTCTGCTGCCCTGAGAGTCCAAAAAGAGCTCTACAAACTGAAATCAGGAACCTGGACTGGTGAGTTTTCTTTCCCAGGGAAAAGAGCCGATGTTTGCGCTCCGAGTCCTGTGGCCCTGAGCGGGCAGCTGAGTGCAAAAAATCCGAACATCGAAGGATAAGTCCCAGACAGGAGCTGCCCCCACCTCATACTTGTGCTGCCCTGACAGTCCCAGGGGAGCCCGACAAACTGACATCAGGAACCTGGACTGGTGAGTTTTCTTTCCCAGGGAAAAGAGCCGATGTTTGCGCTTCGAGTCCTGTGGCCCTGAGCCGGCAGCTGACTGCAAAAAATCCAAACATCGAAGGATAAGTCCCAGACAGGAGCTGCCCCCACCTCATACTTGTGCTGCCCTGAGAGTCCAAAAAGAGCTCTACAAACTGACATCAGGAACCTGGACTGGTGAGTTTTCTTTCCCAGGGAAAAGAGCCGATGTTTGCGCTCCGAGTCCTGTGGCCCTGAGCCGGCAGCTGACTGCAAAAAATCCGAACATCGAAGGATAAGTCCCAGACAGGAGCTGCCCCCACCTCATACTTGTGCTGCCCTGAGAGTCCAAAAAGAGCTCTACAAACTGACATCAGGAACCTGGACTGGTGAGTTTTCTTTCCCAGGGAAAAGAGCCGATGTTTGCGATCCGACTCCTGTGGCCCTGAGCTGGCAGCTGACCGCAAAAAATCCGAACATCGAAGGATAAGTCCCAGACAGGAGCTGCCCCCACCTCATACTTGTGCTGCCCTGACAGTCCCAGGGGAGCCCTACAAACTGACATCAGGAACCTGGACTGGTGAGTTTTCTTTCCCAGGGAAAAGAGCCGATGTTTGCGCTCCGAGTCCTGTGGCCCTGAGCCGGCAGCTGACTGCAAAAAATCCGAACATCGAAGGATAAGTCCCAGACAGGAGCTGCCCCCACCTCATACTTGTGCTGCCCTGAGAGTCCAAAAAGAGCTCTACAAACTGACATCAGGAACCTGGACTGGTGAGTTTTCTTTCCCAGGGAAAAGAGCCGATGTTTGCGCTCCGAGTCCTGTGGCCCTGAGCGGGCAGCTGAGTGCAAAAAATCCGAACATCGAAGGATAAGTCCCAGACAGGAGCTGCCCCCACCTCATACTTTTGCTGCTCTGACAGTCCCAGGGGAGCCCTACAAACTGACATCAGGAACCTGGACTGGTGAGTTTTCTTTCCCAGGGAAAAGAGCCGATGTTTGCGCTCCGAGTCCTGTGGCCCTGAGCCGGCAGCTGACCGCAAAAAATCGGAACATCGAAGGATAAGTCCCAGACAGGAGCTGCCCCCACCTCATACTTCTGCTGCCCTGAGAGTCCAAAAAGAGCTCTACAAACTGACATCAGGAACCTGGACTGGTGAGTTTTCTTTCCCAGGGAAAAGAGCCGATGTTTGCGCTCCGAGTCCTGTGGCCCTGAGCGGGCAGCTGACCGTAAAAAATCGGAACATCGAAGGATAAGTCCCAGACATGATCTGCCCCCACCTCATACTTGTGCTACCCTGACAGTCCCAGGGGAGCCCTACAAACTGACATCAGGAACCTGGACTGGTGAGTTTTTTTTCCCAGGGAAAAGAGCCGATGTTTGCGCTCCGAGTCCTGTGGCCCTGAGCGGGCAGCTGAGTGCAAAAAATCCGAACATCGAAGGATAAGTCCCAGACAGGAGCTGCCCCCACCTCATGCTTGTGCTGCCCTGACAGTCCCAGGGGAGCCCTACAAACTGACATCAGGAACCTGGACTGGTGAGTTTTCTTTCCCAGGGAAAAGAGCCGATGTTTGCGCTCCGAGTCCTGTGGCCCTGAGCCGGCAGCTGACTGCAAAAAATCCGAACATCGAAGGATAAGTCCCAGACAGGAGCTGCCCCCACCTCATACTTGTGCTGCCCTGACAGTCCCAGGGGAGCCCTACAAACTGACATCAGGAACCTGGACTGGTGAGTTTTTTTTCCCAGGGAAAAGAGCCGATGTTTGCGCTCCGAATCCTGTGGCCCTGAGCCGGCAGCTGACCGCAAAAAATCCGAACATCGAAGGATAAGTCCCAGACAGGAGCTGCCCCCACCTCATACTTCTGCTGCCCTGAGAGTCCAAAAAGAGCTCTACAAACTGACATCAGGAACCTGGACTGGTGAGTTTTCTTTCCCAGGGAAAAGAGCCGATGTTTGCGCTCCGAGTCCTGTGGCCCTGAGCGGGCAGCTGACTGCAAAAAATCCGAACATCGAAGGATAAGTCCCAGACAGGAGCTGCCCCCACCTCATACTTGTGCTGCCCTGACAGTCCCAGGGGAGCCCTACAAACTGACATCAGGAACCTGGACTGGTGAGTTTTTTTTCCCAGGGAAAAGAGCCGATGTTTGCGCTCCGAGTCCTGTGGCCCTGAGCCGGCAGCTGACTGCAAAAAATCCGAATATCGAAGGATAAGTCCCAGACAGGAGCTGCCCCCACCTCATACTTCTGCTGCCCTGAGAGTCCAAAAAGAGCTCTACAAACTGAAATCAGGAACCTGGACTGGTGAGTTTTCTTTCCCAGGGAAAAGAGCCGATGTTTGCGCTCCGAGTCCTGTGGCCCTGAGCGGGCAGCTGAGTGCAAAAAATCCGAACATCGAAGGATAAGTCCCAGACAGGAGCTGCCCCCACCTCATACTTGTGCTGCCCTGACAGTCCCAGGGGAGCCCGACAAACTGACATCAGGAACCTGGACTGGTGAGTTTTCTTTCCCAGGGAAAAGAGCCGATGTTTGCGCTTCGAGTCCTGTGGCCCTGAGCCGGCAGCTGACTGCAAAAAATCCAAACATCGAAGGATAAGTCCCAGACAGGAGCTGCCCCCACCTCATACTTGTGCTGCCCTGAGAGTCCAAAAAGAGCTCTACAAACTGACATCAGGAACCTGGACTGGTGAGTTTTCTTTCCCAGGGAAAAGAGCCGATGTTTGCGCTCCGAGTCCTGTGGCCCTGAGCCGGCAGCTGACTGCAAAAAATCCGAACATCGAAGGATAAGTCCCAGACAGGAGCTGCCCCCACCTCATACTTGTGCTGCCCTGAGAGTCCAAAAAGAGCTCTACAAACTGACATCAGGAACCTGGACTGGTGAGTTTTCTTTCCCAGGGAAAAGAGCCGATGTTTGCGATCCGACTCCTGTGGCCCTGAGCGGGCAGCTGAGTGCAAAAAATCCGAACATCGAAGGATAAGTCCCAGACAGGAGCTGCCCCCACCTCATACTTGTGCTGCCCTGACAGTCCCAGGGGAGCCCTACAAACTGACATCAGGAACCTGGACTGGTGAGTTTTTTTTCCCAGGGAAAAGAGCCGATGTTTGCGCTCCGAATCCTGTGGCCCTGAGCCGGCAGCTGACCGCAAAAAATCCGAACATCGAAGGATAAGTCCCAGACAGGAGCTGCCCCCACCTCATACTTGTGCTGCCCTGAGAGTCCAAAAAGAGCTCTACAAACTGACATCAGGAACCTGGACTGGTGAGTTTTCTTTCCCAGGGATAAGAGCCGATGTTTGCGCTCCGACTCCTGTGGCCCTGAGCCGGCAGCTGAGCGCAAAAAATCCGAACATCGAAGGATAAGTCCCAGACAGGAGCTGCCCCCACCTCATACTTGTGCTGCCCTGACAGTCCCAGGGGAGCCCTACAAACTGACATCAGGAACCTGGACTGGTGAGTTTTTTTTCCCAGGGAAAAGAGCCGATGTTTGCGCTCCGACTCCTGTGGCCCTGAGCCGGCAGCTGACCGCAAAAAATCTGAACATCGAAGGATAAGTCCCAGACAGGAGCTGCCCCCACCTCATACTTGTGCTGCCCTGACAGTCCCAGGGGAGCCCTACAAACTGACATCAGGAACCTGGACTGGTGAGTTTTCTTTCCCAGGGAAAAGAGCCGATGTTTGCGCTCCGAGTCCTGTGGCCCTGAGCCGGCAGCTGACCGCAAAAAATCCGAACATCGAAGGATAAGTCCCAGACAGGAGCTGCCCCCACCTCATACTTGTGCTGCCCTGACAGTCCCAGGGGAGCCCTACAAACTGACATCAGGAACCTGGACTGGTGAGTTTTTTTTCCCAGGGAAAAGAGCCGATGTTTGCGCTCCGAATCCTGTGGCCCTGAGCCGGCAGCTGACCGCAAAAAATCCGAACATCGAAGGATAAGTCCCAGACAGGAGCTGCCCCCACCTCATACTTGTGCTGCCCTGAGAATCCAAAAAGAGCTCTACAAACTGACATCAGGAACCTGGACTGGTGAGTTTTCTTTCCCAGGGAAAAGAGCCGATGTTTGCGCTCCGAGTCCTGTGGCCCTGAGCTGGCAGCTGACCGCAAAAAATCCGAACATCGAAGGATAAGTCCCAGACAGGAGCTGCCCCCACCTCATACTTGTGCTGCACTGAGAGTCCAAAAAGAGCTCTACAAACTGACATCAGGAACCTGGACTGGTGAGTTTTCTTTCCCAGGGAAAAGAGCCGATGTTTGCGCTCCGAGTCCTGTGGCCCTGAGCCGGCAGCTGACCGCAAAAAATCCGAACATCGAAGGATAAGTCCCAGACAGGAGCTGCCCCCACCTCATACTTGTGCTGCCCTGACAGTCCCAGGGGAGCCCTACAAACTGACATCAGGAACCTGGACTGGTGAGTTTTTTTTCCCAGGGAAAAGAGCCGATGTTTGCGCTCCGAGTCCTGTGGCCCTGAGCCGGCAGCTGACCGCAAAAAATCCGAACATCGAAGGATAAGTCCCAGACAGGAGCTGCCCCCACCTCATACTTGTGCTGCCCTGAGAGTCCAAAAAGAGCTCTACAAACTGACATCAGGAACCTGGACTGGTGAGTTTTCTTTCCCAGGGAAAAGAGCCGATGTTTGCGCTCCGACTCCTGTGGCCCTGAGCGGGCAGCTGAGTGCAAAAAATCCGAACATCGAAGGATAAGTCCCAGACAGGAGCTGCCCCCACCTCATACTTGTGCTGCCCTGACAGTCCCAGGGGAGCCCTACAAACTGACATCAGGAACCTGGACTGGTGAGTTTTTTTTCCCAGGGAAAAGAGCCGATGTTTGCGCTCCGAGTCCTGTGGCCCTGAGCCGGCAGCTGAGTGCAAAAAATCGGAACATCGAAGGATAAGTCCCAGACAGGAGCTGCCCCCACCTCATACTTGTGCTGCCCTGACAGTCCCAGGGGAGCCCTACAAACTGACATCAGGAACCTGGACTGGTGAGTTTTCTTTCCCAGGGA
The DNA here is from genome assembly GCF_048771995.1 of Taeniopygia guttata. Classification (NCBI taxonomy): domain Eukaryota; kingdom Metazoa; phylum Chordata; class Aves; order Passeriformes; family Estrildidae; genus Taeniopygia; species Taeniopygia guttata. Next base: position 5,614,176 of record NC_133054.1, read on the forward strand.
AAAGAGCCGATGTTTGCGCTCCGAGTCCTGTGGCCCTGAGCCGGCAGCTGAGTGCAAAAAATCGGAACATCGAAGGATAAGTCCCAGACAGGAGCTGCCCCCACCTCATACTTGTGCTGCCCTGACAGTCCCAGGGGAGCCCTACAAACTGACATCAGGAACCTGGACTGGTGAGTTTTTTTTCCCAGGGAAAAGAGCCGATGTTTGCGCTCCGAATCCTGTGGCCCTGAGCCGGCAGCTGACCGCAAAAAATCCGAACATCGAAGGATAAGTCCCAGACAGGAGCTGCCCCCACCTCATACTTGTGCTGCCCTGAGAGTCCAAAAAGAGCTCTACAAACTGACATCAGGAACCTGGACTGGTGAGTTTTCTTTCCCAGGGAAAAGAGCCGATGTTTGCGCTCCGAGTCCTGTGGCCCTGAGCGGGCAGCTGACTGCAAAAAATCCGAACATCGAAGGATAAGTCCCAGACAGGAGCTGCCCCCACCTCATACTTGTGCTGCCCTGACAGTCCCAGGGGAGCCCTACAAACTGACATCAGGAACCTGGACTGGTGAGTTTTTTTTCCCAGGGAAAAGAGCCGATGTTTGCGCTCCGAGTCCTGTGGCCCTGAGCCGGCAGCTGACCGCAAAAAATCCGAACATCGAAGGATAAGTCCCAGACAGGATCTGCCCCCACCTCATACTTGTGCTACCCTGACAGTCCCAGGGGAGCCCTACAAACTGACATCAGGAACCTGGACTGGTGAGTTTTTTTTCCCAGGGAAAAGAGCCGATGTTTGCGCTCCGAGTCCTGTGGCCCTGAGCTGGCAGCTGACCGCAAAAAATCCGAACATCGAAGGATAAGTCCCAGACAGGATCTGCCCCCACCTCATACTTGTGCTGCACTGAGAGTCCAAAAAGAGCTCTACAAACTGACATCAGGAACCTGGACTGGTGAGTTTTCTTTCCCAGGGAAAAGAGCCGATGTTTGCGCTCCGACTCCTGTGGCCCTGAGCGGGCAGCTGAGTGCAAAAAATCCGAACATCGAAGGATAAGTCCCAGACAGGAGCTGCCCCCACCTCATACTTGTGCTGCCCTGACAGTCCCAGGGGAGCCCTACAAACTGACATCAGGAACCTGGACTGGTGAGTTTTTTTTCCCAGGGAAAGAGCCGATGTTTGCGCTCCGAGTCCTGTGGCCCTGAGCCGGCAGCTGACCGCAAAAAATCCGAACATCGAAGGATAAGTCCCAGACAGGAGCTGCCCCCACCTCATACTTGTGCTGCCCTGAGAGTCCAAAAAGAGCTCTACAAACTGACATCAGGAACCTGGACTGGTGAGTTTTTTTTCCCAGGGAAAAGAGCCGATGTTTGCGCTCCGAGTCCTGTGGCCCTGAGCCGGCAGCTGACTGCAAAAAATCTGAACATCGAAGGATAAATCCCAGACAGGAGCTGCCCCCACCTCATACTTGTGCTGCCCTGACAGTCCCAGGGGAGCCCTACAAACTGACATCAGGAACCTGGACTGGTGAGTTTTCTTTCCCAGGGAAAAGAGCCGATGTTTGCGCTCCGAGTCCTGTGGCCCTGAGCGGGCAGCTGAGTGCAAAAAATCCGAACATCGAAGGATAAGTCCCAGACAGGAGCTGCCCCCACCTCATACTTGTGCTGCCCTGACAGTCCCAGGGGAGCCCTACAAACTGACATCAGGAACCTGGACTGGTGAGTTTTCTTTCCCAGGGAAAAGAGCCGATGTTTGCGCTCCGAGTCCTGTGGCCCTGAGCCGGCAGCTGAGTGCAAAAAATCCGAACATCGAAGGATAAGTCCCAGACAGGAGCTGCCCCCACCTCATACTTGTGCTGCCCTGACAGTCCCAGGGGAGCCCTACAAACTGACATCAGGAACCTGGACTGGTGAGTTTTTTTTCCCAGGGAAAAGAGCCGATGTTTGCGCTCCGAATCCTGTGGCCCTGAGCGGGCAGCTGAGTGCAAAAAATCCGAACATCGAAGGACAAGTCCCAGACAGGAGCTGCCCCCACCTCATACTTGTGCTGCCCTGAGAGTCCAAAAAGAGCTCTACAAACTGACATCAGGAACCTGGACTGGTGAGTTTTCTTTCCCAGGGAAAAGAGCCGATGTTTGCGCTCCCAGTCCTGTGGCCCTGAGCCGGCAGCTGACTGCAAAAAATCCGAACATCGAAGGATAAGTCCCAGACAGGAGCTGCCCCCACCTCATACTTGTGCTGCCCTGACAGTCCCAGGGGAGCCCTACAAACTGACATCAGGAACCTGGACTGGTGAGTTTTCTTTCCCAGGGAAAAGAGCCGATGTTTGCGCTCCGAGTCCTGTGGCCCTGAGCCGGCAGCTGAGTGCAAAAAATCGGAACATCGAAGGATAAGTCCCAGACAGGAGCTGCCCCCACCTCATACTTGTGCTGCCCTGACAGTCCCAGGGGAGCCCTACAAACTGACATCAGGAACCTGGACTGGTGAGTTTTTTTTCCCAGGGAAAAGAGCCGATGTTTGCGCTCCGAATCCTGTGGCCCTGAGCGGGCAGCTGAGTGCAAAAAATCCGAACATCGAAGGACAAGTCCCAGACAGGAGCTGCCCCCACCTCATACTTGTGCTGCCCTGAGAGTCCAAAAAGAGCTCTACAAACTGACATCAGGAACCTGGACTGGTGAGTTTTCTTTCCCAGGGAAAAGAGCCGATGTTTGCGCTCCCAGTCCTGTGGCCCTGAGCGGGCAGCTGACTGCAAAAAATCCGAACATCGAAGGATAAGTCCCAGACAGGAGCTGCCCCCACCTCATACTTGTGCTGCCCTGACAGTCCCAGGGGAGCCCTAGAAACTGACATCAGGAACCTGGAATGGTGAGTTTTTTTTCCCAGGGAAAAGAGCCGATGTTTGCGCTCCGAGTCCTGTGGCCCTGAGCCGGCAGCTGACCTCAAAAAATCCGAACATCGAAGGATAAGTCCCAGACAGGATCTGCCCCCACCTCATACTTGTGCTACCCTGACAGTCCCAGGGGAGCCCTACAAACTGACATCAGGAACCTGGACTGGTGAGTTTTTTTTCCCAGGGAAAAGAGGCGATGTTTGCGCTCCGAGTCCTGTGGCCCTGAGCTGGCAGCTGACCGCAAAAAATCCGAACATCGAAGGATAAGTCCCAGACAGGAGCTGCCCCCACCTCATACTTGTGCTGCACTGAGAGTCCAAAAAGAGCTCTACAAACTGACATCAGGAACCTGGACTGGTGAGTTTTCTTTCCCAGGGAAAAGAGCCGATGTTTGCGCTCCGAGTCCTGTGGCCCTGAGCGGGCAGCTGACTGCAAAAAATCCGAACATCGAAGGATAAGTCCCAGACAGGAGCTGCCCCCACCTCATACTTGTGCTACCCTGACAGTCCCAGGGGAGCCCTACAAACTGACATCAGGAACCTGGACTGGTGAGTTTTTTTTCCCAGGGAAAAGAGCCGATGTTTGCGCTCCGAGTCCTGTGGCCCTGAGCCGGCAGCTGACCGCAAAAAATCCGAACATCGAAGGATAAGTCCCAGACAGGAGCTGCCCCCACCTCATACTTGTGCTGCCATGAGAGTCCAAAAAGAGCTCTACAAACTGACATCAGGAACCTGGACTGGTGAGTTTTTTTTCCCAGGGAAAAGAGCCGATGTTTGCGCTCCGAGTCCTGTGGCCCTGAGCCAGCAGCTGACTGCAAAAAATCCGAACATCGAAGGATAAGTCCCAGACAGGAGCTGCCCCCACCTCATACTTGTGCTGCCCTGACAGTCCCAGGGGAGCCCTACAAACTGACATCAGGAACCTGGACTGGTGAGTTTTCTTTCCCAGGGGAAAGAGCCGATGTTTGCGCTCCGAGTCCTGTGGCCCTGAGCCGGCAGCTGACTGCAAAAAATCCGAACATCGAAGGATAAGTCCCAGACAGGAGCTGCCCCCACCTCATACTTGTGCTGCCCTGACAGTCCCAGGGGAGCCCTACAAACTGACATCAGGAACCTGGACTGGTGAGTTTTTTTTCCCAGGGAAAAGAGCCGATGTTTGCGCTCCGAATCCTGTGGCCCTGAGCCGGCAGCTGACCGCAAAAAATCCGAACATCGAAGGATAAGTCCCAGACAGGAGCTGCCCCCACCTCATACTTCTGCTGTACTGAGAGTCCAAAAAGAGCTCTACAAACTGACATCAGGAACCTGGACTGGTGAGTTTTCTTTCCCAGGGAAAAGAGCCGATGTTTGCGCTCCGACTCCTGTGGCCCTGAGCGGGAAGCTGAGTGCAAAAAATCCGAACATCGAAGGATAAGTCCCAGACAGGAGCTGCCCCCACCTCATACTTGTGCTGCCCTGACAGTCCCAGGGGAGCCCTACAAACTGACATCAGGAACCTGGACTGGTGAGTTTTCTTTCCCAGGGAAAAGAGCCGATGTTTGCGCTCCGAGTCCTGTGGCCCTGAGCCGGCAGCTGAGTGCAAAAAATCCGAACATCGAAGGATAAGTCCCAGACAGGAGCTGCCCCCACCTCATACTTGTGCTGCCCTGACAGTCCCAGGGGAGCCCTAAAAACTGACATCAGGAACCTGGACTGGTGAGTTTTCTTTCCCAGGGAAAAGAGCCGATGTTTGCGCTCCGACTCCTGTGGCCCTGAGCCGGCAGCTGAGTGCAAAAAATCCGAACATCGAAGGATAAGTCCCAGACAGGAGCTGCCCCCACCTCATACTTCTGCTGCCCTGACAGTCCCAGGGGAGCCCTACAAACTGACATCAGGAACCTGGACTGGTGAGTTTTTTTCCCAGGGAACAGAGCCGATGTTTGCGCTCCGAGTCCTGTGGCCCTGAGCCGGCAGCTGAGTGCAAAAAATCGGAACATCGAAGGATAAGTCCCAGACAGGAGCTGCCCCCACCTCATACTTGTGCTGCCCTGACAGTCCCAGGGGAGCCCTACAAACTGACATCAGGAACCTGGACTGGTGAGTTTTTTTTCCCAGGGAAAAGAGCCGATGTTTGCGCTCCGAATCCTGTGGCCCTGAGCCGGCAGCAGACCTCAAAAAATCCGAACATCGAAGGATAAGTCCCAGACAGGAGCTGCCCCCACCTCATACTTCTGCTGCCCTGAGAGTCCAAAAAGAGCTCTACAAACTGACATCAGGAACCTGGACTGGTGAGTTTTCTTTCCCAGGGAAAAGAGCCGATGTTTGCGCTCCGAGTCCTGTGGCCCTGAGCGGGCAGCTGAGTGCAAAAAATCCGAACATCGAAGGATAAGTCCCAGACAGGAGCTGCCCCCACCTCATACTTCTGCTGCCCTGAGAGTCCAAAAAGAGCTCTACAAACTGACATCAGGAACCTGGACTGGTGAGTTTTCTTTCCCAGGGAAAAGAGCCGATGTTTGCGCTCCGAATCCTGTGGCCCTGAGCCGGCAGCTGAGTGCAAAAAATCCGAACATCGAAGGATAAGTCCCAGACAGGAGCTGCCCCCACCTCATACTTCTGCTGTACTGAGAGTCCAAAAAGAGCTCTAGAAACTGACATCAGGAACCTGGACTGGTGAGTTTTTTTTCCCAGGGAAAAGAGCCGATGTTTGCGCTCCGACTCCTGTGGCCCTGAGCGGGAAGCTGAGTGCAAAAAATCCGAACATCGAAGGATAAGTCCCAGACAGGAGCTGCCCCCACCTCATACTTGTGCTGCCCTGACAGTCCCAGGGGAGCCCTACAAACTGACATCAGGAACCTGGACTGGTGAGTTTTCTTTCCCAGGGAAAAGAGCCGATGTTTGCGCTCCGAGTCCTGTGGCCCTGAGCCGGCAGCTGAGTGCAAAAAATCCGAACATCGAAGGATAAGTCCCAGACAGGAGCTGCCCCCACCTCATACTTGTGCTGCCCTGAGAGTCCAAAAAGAGCTCTACAAACTGACATCAGGAACCTGGACTGGTGAGTTTTTTTTCCCAGGGAAAAGAGCCGATGTTTGCGCTCCGAGTCCTGTGGCCCTGAGCCGGCAGCTGACTGCAAAAAATCCGAACATCGAAGGATAAGTCCCAGACAGGAGCTGCCCCCACCTCATACTTGTGCTGCCCTGACAGTCCCAGGGGAGCCCTACAAACTGACATCAGGAACCTGGACTGGTGAGTTTTCTTTCCCAGGGAAAAGAGCCGATGTTTGCGCTCCGAGTCCTGTGGCCCTGAGCGGGCAGCTGAGTGCAAAAAATCCGAACATCGAAGGATAAGTCCCAGACAGGAGCTGCCCCCACTTCATACTTGTGCTGCCCTGACAGTCCCAGGGGAGCCCTACAAACTGACATCAGGAACCTGGACTGGTGAGTTTTCTTTCCCAGGGAAAAGAGCCGATGTTTGCGCTCCGAGTCCTGTGGCCCTGAGCCGGCAGCTGAGTGCAAAAAATCGGAACATCGAAGGATAAGTCCCAGACAGGAGCTGCCCCCACCTCATACTTGTGCTGCCCTGACAGTCCCAGGGGAGCCCTACAAACTGACATCAGGAACCTGGACTGGTGAGTTTTTTTTCCCAGGGAAAAGAGCCGATGTTTGCGCTCCGAATCCTGTGGCCCTGAGCGGGCAGCTGAGTGCAAAAAATCCGAACATCGAAGGATAAGTCCCAGACAGGAGCTGCCCCCACCTCATACTTGTGCTGCCCTGAGAGTCCAAAAAGAGCTCTACAAACTGACATCAGGAACCTGGACTGGTGAGTTTTCTTTCCCAGGGAAAAGAGCCGATGTTTGCGCTCCGAGTCCTGTGGCCCTGAGCGGGCAGCTGACTGCAAAAAATCCGAACATCGAAGGATAAGTCCCAGACAGGAGCTGCCCCCACCTCATACTTGTGCTGCCCTGACAGTCCCAGGGGAGCCCTACAAACTGACATCAGGAACCTGGACTGGTGAGTTTTTTTTCCCAGGGAAAAGAGCCGATGTTTGCGCTCCGAGTCCTGTGGCCCTGAGCCGGCAGCTGACCGCAAAAAATCCGAACATCGAAGGATAAGTCCCAGACAGGATCTGCCCCCACCTCATACTTGTGCTACCCTGACAGTCCCAGGGGAGCCCTACAAACTGACATCAGGAACCTGGACTGGTGAGTTTTTTTTCCCAGGGAAAAGAGCCGATGTTTGCGCTCCGAGTCCTGTTGCCCTGAGCTGGCAGCTGACCGCAAAAAATCCGAACATCGAAGGATAAGTCCCAGACAGGATCTGCCCCCACCTCATACTTGTGCTACCCTGACAGTCCCAGGGGAGCCCTACAAACTGACATCAGGAACCTGGACTGGTGAGTTTTTTTTCCCAGGGAAAAGAGCCGATGTTTGCGCTCCGAGTCCTGTGGCCCTGAGCCGGCAGCTGAGTGCAAAAAATCCGAACATCGAAGGATAAGTCCCAGACAGGAGCTGCCCCCACCTCATACTTGTGCTGCCCTGAGAGTCCAAAAAGAGCTCTACAAACTGACATCAGGAACCTGGACTGGTGAGTTTTCTTTCCCAGGGAAAAGAGCCGATGTTTGCGCTCCGACTCCTGTGGCCCTGAGCCGGCAGCTGAGTGCAAAAAATCCGAACATCGAAGGATAAGTCCCAGACAGGAGCTGCCCCCACCTCATACTTGTGCTGCCCTGACAGTCCCAGGGGAGCCCTACAAACTGACATCAGGAACCTGGACTGGTGAGTTTTTTTTCCCAGGGAAAAGAGCCGATGTTTGCGCTCCGACTCCTGTGGCCCTGAGCCGGCAGCTGACCGCAAAAAATCTGAACATCGAAGGATAAGTCCCAGACAGGAGCTGCCCCCACCTCATACTTGTGCTGCCCTGACAGTCCCAGGGGAGCCCTACAAACTGACATCAGGAACCTGGACTGGTGAGTTTTTTTTCCCAGGGAAAAGAGCCGATGTTTGCGCTCCGAATCCTGTGGCCCTGAGCCGGCAGCTGACCGCAAAAAATCCGAACATCGAAGGATAAGTCCCAGACAGGAGCTGCCCCCACCTCATACTTGTGCTGCCCTGAGAATCCAAAAAGAGCTCTACAAACTGACATCAGGAACCTGGACTGGTGAGTTTTCTTTCCCAGGGAAAAGAGCCGATGTTTGCGCTCCGAGTCCTGTGGCCCTGAGCGGGCAGCTGACTGCAAAAAATCCGAACATCGAAGGATAAGTCCCAGACAGGAGCTGCCCCCACCTCATACTTGTGCTGCCCTGACAGTCCCAGGGGAGCCCTACAAACTGACATCAGGAACCTGGACTGGTGAGTTTTCTTTCCCAGGGAAAAGAGCCGATGTTTGCGCTCCGAGTCCTGTGGCCCTGAGCCGGCAGCTGACCGCAAAAAATCCGAACATCGAAGGATAAGTCCCAGACAGGATCTGCCCCCACCTCATACTTGTGCTACCCTGACAGTCCCAGGGGAGCCCTACAAACTGACATCAGGAACCTGGACTGGTGAGTTTTTTTTCCCAGGGAAAAGAGCCGATGTTTGCGCTCCGAGTCCTGTGGCCCTGAGCTGGCAGCTGACTGCAAAAAATCCGAACATCGAAGGATAAGTCCCAGACAGGAGCTGCCCCCACCTCATACTTGTGCTGCACTGAGAGTCCAAAAAGAGCTCTACAAACTGACATCAGGAACCTGGACTGGTGAGTTTTCTTTCCCAGGGAAAAGAGCCGATGTTTGCGCTCCGAGTCCTGTGGCCCTGAGCCGGCAGCTGACCGCAAAAAATCCGAACATCGAAGGATAAGTCCCAGACAGGAGCTGCCCCCACCTCATACTTGTGCTGCCCTGACAGTCCCAGGGGAGCCCTACAAACTGACATCAGGAACCTGGACTGGTGAGTTTTTTTTCCCAGGGAAAAGAGCCGATGTTTGCGCTCCGAGTCCTGTGGCCCTGAGCCGGCAGCTGACCGCAAAAAATCCGAACTTCGAAGGATAAGTCCCAGACAGGAGCTGCCCCCACCTCATACTTGTGCTGCCCTGAGAGTCCAAAAAGAGCTCTACAAACTGACATCAGGAACCTGGACTGGTGAGTTTTCTTTCCCAGGGAAAAGAGCCGATGTTTGCGCTCCGACTCCTGTGGCCCTGAGCGGGCAGCTGAGTGCAAAAAATCCGAACATCGAAGGATAAGTCCCAGACAGGAGCTGCCCCCACCTCATACTTGTGCTGCCCTGACAGTCCCAGGGGAGCCCTACAAACTGACATCAGGAACCTGGACTGGTGAGTTTTTTTTCCCAGGGAAAAGAGCCGATGTTTGCGCTCCGAGTCCTGTGGCCCTGAGCCGGCAGCTGACCGCAAAAAATCCGAACATCGAAGGATAAGTCCCAGACAGGAGCTGCCCCCACCTCATACTTGTGCTGCCCTGACAGTCCCAGGGGAGCCCTACAAACTGACATCAGGAACCTGGACTGGTGAGTTTTCTTTCCCAGGGAAAAGAGCCGATGTTTGCGCTCCGAGTCCTGTGGCCCTGAGCCGGCAGCTGACTGCAAAAAATCCGAACATCGAAGGATAAGTCCCAGACAGGAGCTGCCCCCACCTCATACTTGTGCTGCCCTGACAGTCCCAGGGGAGCCCTACAAACTGACATCTGGAACCTGGACTGGTGAGTTTTCTTTCCCAGGGAAAAGAGCCGATGTTTGCGCTCCGAGTCCTGTGGCCCTGAGCCGGCAGCCGACCGCAAAAAATCCGAACATCGAAGGATAAGTCCCAGACAGGATCTGCCCCCACCTCATACTTGTGCTACCCTGACAGTCCCAGGGGAGCCCTACAAACTGACATCAGGAACCTGGACTGGTGAGTTTTTTTTCCCAGGGAAAAGAGCCGATGTTTGCGCTCCGAGTCCTGTGGCCCTGAGCTGGCAGCTGACCGCAAAAAATCCGAACATCGAAGGATAAGTCCCAGACAGGAGCTGCCCCCACCTCATACTTGTGCTGCACTGAGAGTCCAAAAAGAGCTCTACAAACTGACATCAGGAACCTGGACTGGTGAGTTTTCTTTCCCAGGGAAAAGAGCCGATGTTTGCGCTCCGAGTCCTGTGGCCCTGAGCCGGCAGCTGACCGCAAAAAATCGGAACATCGAAGGATAAGTCCCAGACAGGAGCTGCCCCCACCTCATACTTGTGCTGCCCTGACAGTCCCAGGGGAGCCCTACAAACTGACATCAGGAACCTGGACTGGTGAGTTTTTTTTCCCAGGGAAAAGAGCCGATGTTTGCGCTCCGAGTCCTGTGGCCCTGAGCCGGCAGCTGAGTGCAAAAAATCCGAACATCGAAGGATAAGTCCCAGACAGGAGCTGCCCCCACCTCATACTTGTGCTGCCCTGAGAGTCCAAAAAGAGCTCTACAAACTGACATCAGGAACCTGGACTGGTGAGTTTTCTTTCCCAGGGAAAAGAGTCGATGTTTGCGCTCCGACTCCTGTGGCCCTGAGCGGGCAGCTGAGTGCAAAAAATCCGAACATCGAAGGATAAGTCCCAGACAGGAGCTGCCCCCACCTCATACTTGTGCTGCCCTGACAGTCCCAGGGGAGCCCTACAAACTGACATCAGGAACCTGGACTGGTGAGTTTTTTTCCCCAGGGAAAAGAGCCGATGTTTGCGCTCCGAATCCTGTGGCCCTGAGCCGGCAGCTGACCGCAAAAAATCCGAACATCGAAGGATAAGTCCCAGACAGGAGCTGCCCCCACCTCATACTTGTGCTGCCCTAAGAGTCCAAAAAGAGCTCTACAAACTGACATCAGGAACCTGGACTGGTGAGTTTTCTTTCCCAGGGAAAAGAGCCGATGTTTGCGCTCCGAGTCCTGTGGCCCTGAGCGGGCAGCTGACTGCAAAAAATCCGAACATCGAAGGATAAGTCCCAGACAGGAGCTGCCCCCACCTCATACTTGTGCTGCCCTGACAGTCCCAGGGGAGCCCTACAAACTGACATCAGGAACCTGGACTGGTGAGTTTTTTTTCCCAGGGAAAAGAGCCGATGTTTGCGCTCCGAGTCCTGTGGCCCTGAGCCGGCAGCTGACCGCAAAAAATCCGAACATCGAAGGATAAGTCCCAGACAGGATCTGCCCCCACCTCATACTTGTGCTACCCTGACAGTCCCAGGGGAGCCCTACAAACTGACATCAGGAACCTGGACTGGTGAGTTTTTTTTCCCAGGGAAAAGAGCCGATGTTTGCGCTCCGAGTCCTGTGGCCCTGAGCTGGCAGCTGACCGCAAAAAATCCGAACATCGAAGGATAAGTCCCAGACAGGAGCTGCCCCCACCTCATACTTGTGCTGCACTGAGAGTCCAAAAAGAGCTCTACAAACTGACATCAGGAACCTGGACTGGTGAGTTTTCTTTCCCAGGGAAAAGAGCCGATGTTTGCGCTCCGACTCCTGTGGCCCTGAGCGGGCAGCTGAGTGCAAAAAATCCGAACATCGAAGGATAAGTCCCAGACAGGAGCTGCCCCCACCTCATACTTCTGCTGTACTGAGAGTCCAAAAAGAGCTCTACAAACTGACATCAGGAACCTGGACTGGTGAGTTTTCTTTCCCAGGGAAAAGAGCCGATGTTTGCGCTCCGACTCCTGTGGCCCTGAGCGGGAAGCTGAGTGCAAAAAATCCGAACATCGAAGGATAAGTCCCAGACAGGAGCTGCCCCCACCTCATACTTGTGCTGCCCTGACAGTCCCAGGGGAGCCCTACAAACTGACATCAGGAACCTGGACTGGTGAGTTTTCTTTCCCAGGGAAAAGAGCCGATGTTTGCGCTCCGAGTCCTGTGGCCCTGAGCCGGCAGCTGAGTGCAAAAAATCCGAACATCGAAGGATAAGTCCCAGACAGGAGCTGCCCCCACCTCATACTTGTGCTGCCCTGACAGTCCCAGGGGAGCCCTAAAAACTGACATCAGGAACCTGGACTGGTGAGTTTTCTTTCCCAGGGAAAAGAGCCGATGTTTGCGCTCCGACTCCTGTGGCCCTGAGCCGGCAGCTGAGTGCAAAAAATCCGAACATCGAAGGATAAGTCCCAGACAGGAGCTGCCCCCACCTCATACTTCTGCTGCCCTGACAGTCCCAGGGGAGCCCTACAAACTGACATCAGGAACCTGGACTGGTGAGTTTTTTTCCCAGGGAACAGAGCCGATGTTTGCGCTCCGAGTCCTGTGGCCCTGAGCCGGCAGCTGAGTGCAAAAAATCGGAACATCGAAGGATAAGTCCCAGACAGGAGCTGCCCCCACCTCATACTTGTGCTGCCCTGACAGTCCCAGGGGAGCCCTACAAACTGACATCAGGAACCTGGACTGGTGAGTTTTTTTTCCCAGGGAAAAGAGCCGATGTTTGCGCTCCGAATCCTGTGGCCCTGAGCCGGCAGCAGACCTCAAAAAATCCGAACATCGAAGGATAAGTCCCAGACAGGAGCTGCCCCCACCTCATACTTCTGCTGCCCTGAGAGTCCAAAAAGAGCTCTACAAACTGACATCAGGAACCTGGACTGGTGAGTTTTCTTTCCCAGGGAAAAGAGCCGATGTTTGCGCTCCGAGTCCTGTGGCCCTGAGCGGGCAGCTGAGTGCAAAAAATCCGAACATCGAAGGATAAGTCCCAGACAGGAGCTGCCCCCACCTCATACTTCTGCTGCCCTGAGAGTCCAAAAAGAGCTCTACAAACTGACATCAGGAACCTGGACTGGTGAGTTTTCTTTCCCAGGGAAAAGAGCCGATGTTTGCGCTCCGAATCCTGTGGCCCTGAGCCGGCAGCTGAGTGCAAAAAATCCGAACATCGAAGGATAAGTCCCAGACAGGAGCTGCCCCCACCTCATACTTCTGCTGTACTGAGAGTCCAAAAAGAGCTCTAGAAACTGACATCAGGAACCTGGACTGGTGAGTTTTTTTTCCCAGGGAAAAGAGCCGATGTTTGCGCTCCGACTCCTGTGGCCCTGAGCGGGAAGCTGAGTGCAAAAAATCCGAACATCGAAGGATAAGTCCCAGACAGGAGCTGCCCCCACCTCATACTTGTGCTGCCCTGACAGTCCCAGGGGAGCCCTACAAACTGACATCAGGAACCTGGACTGGTGAGTTTTCTTTCCCAGGGAAAAGAGCCGATGTTTGCGCTCCGAGTCCTGTGGCCCTGAGCCGGCAGCTGAGTGCAAAAAATCCGAACATCGAAGGATAAGTCCCAGACAGGAGCTGCCCCCACCTCATACTTGTGCTGCCCTGAGAGTCCAAAAAGAGCTCTACAAACTGACATCAGGAACCTGGACTGGTGAGTTTTTTTTCCCAGGGAAAAGAGCCGATGTTTGCGCTCCGAGTCCTGTGGCCCTGAGCCGGCAGCTGACTGCAAAAAATCCGAACATCGAAGGATAAGTCCCAGACAGGAGCTGCCCCCACCTCATACTTGTGCTGCCCTGACAGTCCCAGGGGAGCCCTACAAACTGACATCAGGAACCTGGACTGGTGAGTTTTCTTTCCCAGGGAAAAGAGCCGATGTTTGCGCTCCGAGTCCTGTGGCCCTGAGCGGGCAGCTGAGTGCAAAAAATCCGAACATCGAAGGATAAGTCCCAGACAGGAGCTGCCCCCACTTCATACTTGTGCTGCCCTGACAGTCCCAGGGGAGCCCTACAAACTGACATCAGGAACCTGGACTGGTGAGTTTTCTTTCCCAGGGAAAAGAGCCGATGTTTGCGCTCCGAGTCCTGTGGCCCTGAGCCGGCAGCTGAGTGCAAAAAATCGGAACATCGAAGGATAAGTCCCAGACAGGAGCTGCCCCCACCTCATACTTGTGCTGCCCTGACAGTCCCAGGGGAGCCCTACAAACTGACATCAGGAACCTGGACTGGTGAGTTTTTTTTCCCAGGGAAAAGAGCCGATGTTTGCGCTCCGAATCCTGTGGCCCTGAGCGGGCAGCTGAGTGCAAAAAATCCGAACATCGAAGGATAAGTCCCAGACAGGAGCTGCCCCCACCTCATACTTGTGCTGCCCTGAGAGTCCAAAAAGAGCTCTACAAACTGACATCAGGAACCTGGACTGGTGAGTTTTCTTTCCCAGGGAAAAGAGCCGATGTTTGCGCTCCGAGTCCTGTGGCCCTGAGCGGGCAGCTGACTGCAAAAAATCCGAACATCGAAGGATAAGTCCCAGACAGGAGCTGCCCCCACCTCATACTTGTGCTGCCCTGACAGTCCCAGGGGAGCCCTACAAACTGACATCAGGAACCTGGACTGGTGAGTTTTTTTTCCCAGGGAAAAGAGCCGATGTTTGCGCTCCGAGTCCTGTGGCCCTGAGCCGGCAGCTGACCGCAAAAAATCCGAACATCGAAGGATAAGTCCCAGACAGGATCTGCCCCCACCTCATACTTGTGCTACACTGACAGTCCCAGGGGAGCCCTACAAACTGACATCAGGAACCTGGACTGGTGAGTTTTTTTTCCCAGGGAAAAGAGCCGATGTTTGCGCTCCGAGTCCTGTTGCCCTGAGCTGGCAGCTGACCGCAAAAAATCCGAACATCGAAGGATAAGTCCCAGACAGGATCTGCCCCCACCTCATACTTGTGCTACCCTGACAGTCCCAGGGGAGCCCTACAAACTGACATCAGGAACCTGGACTGGTGAGTTTTTTTTCCCAGGGAAAAGAGCCGATGTTTGCGCTCCGAGTCCTGTGGCCCTGAGCCGGCAGCTGAGTGCAAAAAATCCGAACATCGAAGGATAAGTCCCAGACAGGAGCTGCCCCCACCTCATACTTGTGCTGCCCTGAGAGTCCAAAAAGAGCTCTACAAACTGACATCAGGAACCTGGACTGGTGAGTTTTCTTTCCCAGGGAAAAGAGCCGATGTTTGCGCTCCGACTCCTGTGGCCCTGAGCCGGCAGCTGAGTGCAAAAAATCCGAACATCGAAGGATAAGTCCCAGACAGGAGCTGCCCCCACCTCATACTTGTGCTGCCCTGACAGTCCCAGGGGAGCCCTACAAACTGACATCAGGAACCTGGACTGGTGAGTTTTTTTTCCCAGGGAAAAGAGCCGATGTTTGCGCTCCGACTCCTGTGGCCCTGAGCCGGCAGCTGACCGCAAAAAATCTGAACATCGAAGGATAAGTCCCAGACAGGAGCTGCCCCCACCTCATACTTGTGCTGCCCTGACAGTCCCAGGGGAGCCCTACAAACTGACATCAGGAACCTGGACTGGTGAGTTTTTTTTCCCAGGGAAAAGAGCCGATGTTTGCGCTCCGAATCCTGTGGCCCTGAGCCGGCAGCTGACCGCAAAAAATCCGAACATCGAAGGATAAGTCCCAGACAGGAGCTGCCCCCACCTCATACTTGTGCTGCCCTGAGAATCCAAAAAGAGCTCTACAAACTGACATCAGGAACCTGGACTGGTGAGTTTTCTTTCCCAGGGAAAAGAGCCGATGTTTGCGCTCCGAGTCCTGTGGCCCTGAGCGGGCAGCTGACTGCAAAAAATCCGAACATCGAAGGATAAGTCCCAGACAGGAGCTGCCCCCACCTCATACTTGTGCTGCCCTGACAGTCCCAGGGGAGCCCTACAAACTGACATCAGGAACCTGGACTGGTGAGTTTTCTTTCCCAGGGAAAAGAGCCGATGTTTGCGCTCCGAGTCCTGTGGCCCTGAGCCGGCAGCTGACCGCAAAAAATCCGAACATCGAAGGATAAGTCCCAGACAGGATCTGCCCCCACCTCATACTTGTGCTACCCTGACAGTCCCAGGGGAGCCCTACAAACTGACATCAGGAACCTGGACTGGTGAGTTTTTTTTCCCAGGGAAAAGAGCCGATGTTTGCGCTCCGAGTCCTGTGGCCCTGAGCTGGCAGCTGACTGCAAAAAATCCGAACATCGAAGGATAAGTCCCAGACAGGAGCTGCCCCCACCTCATACTTGTGCTGCACTGAGAGTCCAAAAAGAGCTCTACAAACTGACATCAGGAACCTGGACTGGTGAGTTTTCTTTCCCAGGGAAAAGAGCCGATGTTTGCGCTCCGAGTCCTGTGGCCCTGAGCCGGCAGCTGACCGCAAAAAATCCGAACATCGAAGGATAAGTCCCAGACAGGAGCTGCCCCCACCTCATACTTGTGCTGCCCTGACAGTCCCAGGGGAGCCCTACAAACTGACATCAGGAACCTGGACTGGTGAGTTTTTTTTCCCAGGGAAAAGAGCCGATGTTTGCGCTCCGAGTCCTGTGGCCCTGAGCCGGCAGCTGACCGCAAAAAATCCGAACTTCGAAGGATAAGTCCCAGACAGGAGCTGCCCCCACCTCATACTTGTGCTGCCCTGAGAGTCCAAAAAGAGCTCTACAAACTGACATCAGGAACCTGGACTGGTGAGTTTTCTTTCCCAGGGAAAAGAGCCGATGTTTGCGCTCCGACTCCTGTGGCCCTGAGCGGGCAGCTGAGTGCAAAAAATCCGAACATCGAAGGATAAGTCCCAGACAGGAGCTGCCCCCACCTCATACTTGTGCTGCCCTGACAGTCCCAGGGGAGCCCTACAAACTGACATCAGGAACCTGGACTGGTGAGTTTTTTTTCCCAGGGAAAAGAGCCGATGTTTGCGCTCCGAGTCCTGTGGCCCTGAGCCGGCAGCTGACCGCAAAAAATCCGAACATCGAAGGATAAGTCCCAGACAGGAGCTGCCCCCACCTCATACTTGTGCTGCCCTGACAGTCCCAGGGGAGCCCTACAAACTGACATCAGGAACCTGGACTGGTGAGTTTTCTTTCCCAGGGAAAAGAGCCGATGTTTGCGCTCCGAGTCCTGTGGCCCTGAGCCGGGAGCTGACTGCAAAAAATCCGAACATCGAAGGATAAGTCCCAGACAGGAGCTGCCCCCACCTCATACTTGTGCTGCCCTGACAGTCCCAGGGGAGCCCTACAAACTGACATCAGGAACCTGGACTGGTGAGTTTTCTTTCCCAGGGAAAAGAGCCGATGTTTGCGCTCCGAGTCCTGTGGCCCTGAGCCGGCAGCCGACCGCAAAAAATCCGAACATCGAAGGATAAGTCCCAGACAGGATCTGCCCCCACCTCATACTTGTGCTACCCTGACAGTCCCAGGGGAGCCCTACAAACTGACATCAGGAACCTGGACTGGTGAGTTTTTTTTCCCAGGGAAAAGAGCCGATGTTTGCGCTCCGAGTCCTGTGGCCCTGAGCTGGCAGCTGACCGCAAAAAATCCGAACATCGAAGGATAAGTCCCAGACAGGAGCTGCCCCCACCTCATACTTGTGCTGCACTGAGAGTCCAAAAAGAGCTCTACAAACTGACATCAGGAACCTGGACTGGTGAGTTTTCTTTCCCAGGGAAAAGAGCCGATGTTTGCGCTCCGAGTCCTGTGGCCCTGAGCCGGCAGCTGACCGCAAAAAATCGGAACATCGAAGGATAAGTCCCAGACAGGAGCTGCCCCCACCTCATACTTGTGCTGCCCTGACAGTCCCAGGGGAGCCCTACAAACTGACATCAGGAACCTGGACTGGTGAGTTTTTTTTCCCAGGGAAAAGAGCCGATGTTTGCGCTCCGAGTCCTGTGGCCCTGAGCCGGCAGCTGAGTGCAAAAAATCCGAACATCGAAGGATAAGTCCCAGATAGGAGCTGCCCCCACCTCATACTTGTGCTGCCCTGAGAGTCCAAAAAGAGCTCTACAAACTGACATCAGGAACCTGGACTGGTGAGTTTTCTTTCCCAGGGAAAAGAGTCGATGTTTGCGCTCCAACTCCTGTGGCCCTGAGCGGGCAGCTGAGTGCAAAAAATCCGAACATCGAAGGATAAGTCCCAGACAGGAGCTGCCCCCACCTCATACTTGTGCTGCCCTGACAGTCCCAGGGGAGCCCTACAAACTGACATCAGGAACCTGGACTGGTGAGTTTTTTTCCCCAGGGAAAGAGCCGATGTTTGCGCTCCGAATCCTGTGGCCCTGAGCCGGCAGCTGACCGCAAAAAATCCGAACATCGAAGGATAAGTCCCAGACAGGAGCTGCCCCCACCTCATACTTGTGCTGCCCTAAGAGTCCAAAAAGAGCTCTACAAACTGACATCAGGAACCTGGACTGGTGAGTTTTCTTTCCCAGGGAAAAGAGCCGATGTTTGCGCTCCGAGTCCTGTGGCCCTGAGCGGGCAGCTGACTGCAAAAAATCCGAACATCGAAGGATAAGTCCCAGACAGGAGCTGCCCCCACCTCATACTTGTGCTGCCCTGACAGTCCCAGGGGAGCCCTACAAACTGACATCAGGAACCTGGACTGGTGAGTTTTTTTTCCCAGGGAAAAGAGCCGATGTTTGCGCTCCGAGTCCTGTGGCCCTGAGCCGGCAGCTGACCGCAAAAAATCCGAACATCGAAGGATAAGTCCCAGACAGGATCTGCCCCCACCTCATACTTGTGCTGCCCTGACAGTCCCAGGGGAGCCCTAAAAACTGACATCAGGAACCTGGACTGGTGAGTTTTCTTTCCCAGGGAAAAGAGCCGATGTTTGCGCTCCGACTCCTGTGGCCCTGAGCCGGCAGCTGAGTGCAAAAAATCCGAACATCGAAGGATAAGTCCCAGACAGGAGCTGCCCCCACCTCATACTTCTGCTGCCCTGACAGTCCCAGGGGAGCCCTACAAACTGACATCAGGAACCTGGACTGGTGAGTTTTTTTCCCAGGGAACAGAGCCGATGTTTGCGCTCCGAGTCCTGTGGCCCTGAGCCGGCAGCTGAGTGCAAAAAATCGGAACATCGAAGGATAAGTCCCAGACAGGAGCTGCCCCCACCTCATACTTGTGCTGCCCTGACAGTCCCAGGGGAGCCCTACAAACTGACATCAGGAACCTGGACTGGTGAGTTTTTTTTCCCAGGGAAAAGAGCCGATGTTTGCGCTCCGAATCCTGTGGCCCTGAGCCGGCAGCAGACCTCAAAAAATCCGAACATCGAAGGATAAGTCCCAGACAGGAGCTGCCCCCACCTCATACTTCTGCTGCCCTGAGAGTCCAAAAAGAGCTCTACAAACTGACATCAGGAACCTGGACTGGTGAGTTTTCTTTCCCAGGGAAAAGAGCCGATGTTTGCGCTCCGAGTCCTGTGGCCCTGAGCGGGCAGCTGAGTGCAAAAAATCCGAACATCGAAGGATAAGTCCCAGACAGGAGCTGCCCCCACCTCATACTTCTGCTGCCCTGAGAGTCCAAAAAGAGCTCTACAAACTGACATCAGGAACCTGGACTGGTGAGTTTTCTTTCCCAGGGAAAAGAGCCGATGTTTGCGCTCCGAATCCTGTGGCCCTGAGCCGGCAGCTGAGTGCAAAAAATCCGAACATCGAAGGATAAGTCCCAGACAGGAGCTGCCCCCACCTCATACTTCTGCTGTACTGAGAGTCCAAAAAGAGCTCTAGAAACTGACATCAGGAACCTGGACTGGTGAGTTTTTTTTCCCAGGGAAAAGAGCCGATGTTTGCGCTCCGACTCCTGTGGCCCTGAGCGGGAAGCTGAGTGCAAAAAATCCGAACATCGAAGGATAAGTCCCAGACAGGAGCTGCCCCCACCTCATACTTGTGCTGCCCTGACAGTCCCAGGGGAGCCCTACAAACTGACATCAGGAACCTGGACTGGTGAGTTTTCTTTCCCAGGGAAAAGAGCCGATGTTTGCGCTCCGAGTCCTGTGGCCCTGAGCCGGCAGCTGAGTGCAAAAAATCCGAACATCGAAGGATAAGTCCCAGACAGGAGCTGCCCCCACCTCATACTTGTGCTGCCCTGAGAGTCCAAAAAGAGCTCTACAAACTGACATCAGGAACCTGGACTGGTGAGTTTTTTTTCCCAGGGAAAAGAGCCGATGTTTGCGCTCCGAGTCCTGTGGCCCTGAGCCGGCAGCTGACTGCAAAAAATCCGAACATCGAAGGATAAGTCCCAGACAGGAGCTGCCCCCACCTCATACTTGTGCTGCCCTGACAGTCCCAGGGGAGCCCTACAAACTGACATCAGGAACCTGGACTGGTGAGTTTTCTTTCCCAGGGAAAAGAGCCGATGTTTGCGCTCCGAGTCCTGTGGCCCTGAGCGGGCAGCTGAGTGCAAAAAATCCGAACATCGAAGGATAAGTCCCAGACAGGAGCTGCCCCCACTTCATACTTGTGCTGCCCTGACAGTCCCAGGGGAGCCCTACAAACTGACATCAGGAACCTGGACTGGTGAGTTTTCTTTCCCAGGGAAAAGAGCCGATGTTTGCGCTCCGAGTCCTGTGGCCCTGAGCCGGCAGCTGAGTGCAAAAAATCGGAACATCGAAGGATAAGTCCCAGACAGGAGCTGCCCCCACCTCATACTTGTGCTGCCCTGACAGTCCCAGGGGAGCCCTACAAACTGACATCAGGAACCTGGACTGGTGAGTTTTTTTTCCCAGGGAAAAGAGCCGATGTTTGCGCTCCGAATCCTGTGGCCCTGAGCGGGCAGCTGAGTGCAAAAAATCCGAACATCGAAGGATAAGTCCCAGACAGGAGCTGCCCCCACCTCATACTTGTGCTGCCCTGAGAGTCCAAAAAGAGCTCTACAAACTGACATCAGGAACCTGGACTGGTGAGTTTTCTTTCCCAGGGAAAAGAGCCGATGTTTGCGCTCCGAGTCCTGTGGCCCTGAGCCGGCAGCTGAGTGCAAAAAATCCGAACATCGAAGGATAAGTCCCAGACAGGAGCTGCCCCCACCTCATACTTGTGCTGCCCTGAGAGTCCAAAAAGAGCTCTACAAACTGACATCAGGAACCTGGACTGGTGAGTTTTCTTTCCCAGGGAAAAGAGCCGATGTTTGCGCTCCGAGTCCTGTGGCCCTGAGCCGGCAGCTGACCGCAAAAAATCCGAACATCGAAGGATAAGTCCCAGACAGGATCTGCCCCCACCTCATACTTGTGCTACCCTGACAGTCCCAGGGGAGCCCTACAAACTGACATCAGGAACCTGGACTGGTGAGTTTTTTTTCCCAGGGAAAAGAGCCGATGTTTGCGCTCCGAGTCCTGTTGCCCTGAGCTGGCAGCTGACCGCAAAAAATCCGAACATCGAAGGATAAGTCCCAGACAGGATCTGCCCCCACCTCATACTTGTGCTACCCTGACAGTCCCAGGGGAGCCCTACAAACTGACATCAGGAACCTGGACTGGTGAGTTTTTTTTCCCAGGGAAAAGAGCCGATGTTTGCGCTCCGAGTCCTGTGGCCCTGAGCCGGCAGCTGAGTGCAAAAAATCCGAACATCGAAGGATAAGTCCCAGACAGGAGCTGCCCCCACCTCATACTTGTGCTGCCCTGAGAGTCCAAAAAGAGCTCTACAAACTGACATCAGGAACCTGGACTGGTGAGTTTTCTTTCCCAGGGAAAAGAGCCGATGTTTGCGCTCCGACTCCTGTGGCCCTGAGCCGGCAGCTGAGTGCAAAAAATCCGAACATCGAAGGATAAGTCCCAGACAGGAGCTGCCCCCACCTCATACTTGTGCTGCCCTGACAGTCCCAGGGGAGCCCTACAAACTGACATCAGGAACCTGGACTGGTGAGTTTTTTTTCCCAGGGAAAAGAGCCGATGTTTGCGCTCCGACTCCTGTGGCCCTGAGCCGGCAGCTGACCGCAAAAAATCTGAACATCGAAGGATAAGTCCCAGACAGGAGCTGCCCCCACCTCATACTTGTGCTGCCCTGACAGTCCCAGGGGAGCCCTACAAACTGACATCAGGAACCTGGACTGGTGAGTTTTTTTTCCCAGGGAAAAGAGCCGATGTTTGCGCTCCGAATCCTGTGGCCCTGAGCCGGCAGCTGACCGCAAAAAATCCGAACATCGAAGGATAAGTCCCAGACAGGAGCTGCCCCCACCTCATACTTGTGCTGCCCTGAGAATCCAAAAAGAGCTCTACAAACTGACATCAGGAACCTGGACTGGTGAGTTTTCTTTCCCAGGGAAAAGAGCCGATGTTTGCGCTCCGAGTCCTGTGGCCCTGAGCGGGCAGCTGACTGCAAAAAATCCGAACATCGAAGGATAAGTCCCAGACAGGAGCTGCCCCCACCTCATACTTGTGCTGCCCTGACAGTCCCAGGGGAGCCCTACAAACTGACATCAGGAACCTGGACTGGTGAGTTTTCTTTCCCAGGGAAAAGAGCCGATGTTTGCGCTCCGAGTCCTGTGGCCCTGAGCCGGCAGCTGACCGCAAAAAATCCGAACATCGAAGGATAAGTCCCAGACAGGATCTGCCCCCACCTCATACTTGTGCTACCCTGACAGTCCCAGGGGAGCCCTACAAACTGACATCAGGAACCTGGACTGGTGAGTTTTTTTTCCCAGGGAAAAGAGCCGATGTTTGCGCTCCGAGTCCTGTGGCCCTGAGCTGGCAGCTGACTGCAAAAAATCCGAACATCGAAGGATAAGTCCCAGACAGGAGCTGCCCCAACCTCATACTTGTGCTGCACTGAGAGTCCAAAAAGAGCTCTACAAACTGACATCAGGAACCTGGACTGGTGAGTTTTCTTTCCCAGGGAAAAGAGCCGATGTTTGCGCTCCGAGTCCTGTGGCCCTGAGCCGGCAGCTGACCGCAAAAAATCGGAACATCGAAGGATAAGTCCCAGACAGGAGCTGCCCCCACCTCATACTTGTGCTGCCCTGACAGTCCCAGGGGAGCCCTACAAACTGACATCAGGAACCTGGACTGGTGAGTTTTTTTTCCCAGGGAAAAGAGCCGATGTTTGCGCTCCGAGTCCTGTGGCCCTGAGCCGGCAGCTGACCGCAAAAAATCCGAACTTCGAAGGATAAGTCCCAGACAGGAGCTGCCCCCACCTCATACTTGTGCTGCCCTGAGAGTCCAAAAAGAGCTCTACAAACTGACATCAGGAACCTGGACTGGTGAGTTTTCTTTCCCAGGGAAAAGAGCCGATGTTTGCGCTCCGACTCCTGTGGCCCTGAGCGGGCAGCTGAGTGCAAAAAATCCGAACATCGAAGGATAAGTCCCAGACAGGAGCTGCCCCCACCTCATACTTGTGCTGCCCTGACAGTCCCAGGGGAGCCCTACAAACTGACATCAGGAACCTGGACTGGTGAGTTTTTTTTCCCAGGGAAAAGAGCCGATGTTTGCGCTCCGAGTCCTGTGGCCCTGAGCCGGCAGCTGACCGCAAAAAATCCGAACATCGAAGGATAAGTCCCAGACAGGAGCTGCCCCCACCTCATACTTGTGCTGCCCTGACAGTCCCAGGGGAGCCCTACAAACTGACATCAGGAACCTGGACTGGTGAGTTTTCTTTCCCAGGGAAAAGAGCCGATGTTTGCGCTCCGAGTCCTGTGGCCCTGAGCCGGGAGCTGACTGCAAAAAATCCGAACATCGAAGGATAAGTCCCAGACAGGAGCTGCCCCCACCTCATACTTGTGCTGCCCTGACAGTCCCAGGGGAGCCCTACAAACTGACATCAGGAACCTGGACTGGTGAGTTTTCTTTCCCAGGGAAAAGAGCCGATGTTTGCGCTCCGAGTCCTGTGGCCCTGAGCCGGCAGCCGACCGCAAAAAATCCGAACATCGAAGGATAAGTCCCAGACAGGATCTGCCCCCACCTCATACTTGTGCTACCCTGACAGTCCCAGGGGAGCCCTACAAACTGACATCAGGAACCTGGACTGGTGAGTTTTTTTTCCCAGGGAAAAGAGCCGATGTTTGCGCTCCGAGTCCTGTGGCCCTGAGCTGGCAGCTGACCGCAAAAAATCCGAACATCGAAGGATAAGTCCCAGACAGGAGCTGCCCCCACCTCATACTTGTGCTGCACTGAGAGTCCAAAAAGAGCTCTACAAACTGACATCAGGAACCTGGACTGGTGAGTTTTCTTTCCCAGGGAAAAGAGCCGATGTTTGCGCTCCGAGTCCTGTGGCCCTGAGCCGGCAGCTGACCGCAAAAAATCGGAACATCGAAGGATAAGTCCCAGACAGGAGCTGCCCCCACCTCATACTTGTGCTGCCCTGACAGTCCCAGGGGAGCCCTACAAACTGACATCAGGAACCTGGACTGGTGAGTTTTTTTTCCCAGGGAAAAGAGCCGATGTTTGCGCTCCGAGTCCTGTGGCCCTGAGCCGGCAGCTGAGTGCAAAAAATCCGAACATCGAAGGATAAGTCCCAGACAGGAGCTGCCCCCACCTCATACTTGTGCTGCCCTGAGAGTCCAAAAAGAGCTCTACAAACTGACATCAGGAACCTGGACTGGTGAGTTTTCTTTCCCAGGGAAAAGAGTCGATGTTTGCGCTCCGACTCCTGTGGCCCTGAGCGGGCAGCTGAGTGCAAAAAATCCGAACATCGAAGGATAAGTCCCAGACAGGAGCTGCCCCCACCTCATACTTGTGCTGCCCTGACAGTCCCAGGGGAGCCCTACAAACTGACATCAGGAACCTGGACTGGTGAGTTTTTTTCCCCAGGGAAAAGAGCCGATGTTTGCGCTCCGAATCCTGTGGCCCTGAGCCGGCAGCTGACCGCAAAAAATCCGAACATCGAAGGATAAGTCCCAGACAGGAGCTGCCCCCACCTCATACTTGTGCTGCCCTAAGAGTCCAAAAAGAGCTCTACAAACTGACATCAGGAACCTGGACTGGTGAGTTTTCTTTCCCAGGGAAAAGAGCCGATGTTTGCGCTCCGAGTCCTGTGGCCCTGAGCGGGCAGCTGACTGCAAAAAATCCGAACATCGAAGGATAAGTCCCAGACAGGAGCTGCCCCCACCTCATACTTGTGCTGCCCTGACAGTCCCAGGGGAGCCCTACAAACTGACATCAGGAACCTGGACTGGTGAGTTTTTTTTCCCAGGGAAAAGAGCCGATGTTTGCGCTCCGAGTCCTGTGGCCCTGAGCCGGCAGCTGACCGCAAAAAATCCGAACATCGAAGGATAAGTCCCAGACAGGATCTGCCCCCACCTCATACTTGTGCTACCCTGACAGTCCCAGGGGAGCCCTACAAACTGACATCAGGAACCTGGACTGGTGAGTTTTTTTTCCCAGGGAAAAGAGCCGATGTTTGCGCTCCGAGTCCTGTGGCCCTGAGCTGGCAGCTGACCGCAAAAAATCCGAACATCGAAGGATAAGTCCCAGACAGGAGCTGCCCCCACCTCATACTTGTGCTGCACTGAGAGTCCAAAAAGAGCTCTACAAACTGACATCAGGAACCTGGACTGGTGAGTTTTCTTTCCCAGGGAAAAGAGCCGATGTTTGCGCTCCGAGTCCTGTGGCCCTGAGCGGGCAGCTGAGTGCAAAAAATCCGAACATCGAAGGATAAGTCCCAGACAGGAGCTGCCCCCACCTCATACTTGTGCTGCCCTGACAGTCCCAGGGGAGCCCTACAAACTGACATCAGGAACCTGGACTGGTGAGTTTTTTTTCCCAGGGAAAGAGCCGATGTTTGTGCTCTGAGTCCTGTGGCCCTGAGCCGGCAGCTGACCGCAAAAAATCCGAACATCGAAGGATAAGTCCCAGACAGGAGCTGCCCCCACCTCATACTTGTGCTGCCCTGAGAGTCCAAAAAGAGCTCTACAAACTGACATCAGGAACCTGGACTGGTGAGTTTTTTTTCCCAGGGAAAAGAGCCGATGTTTGCGCTCCGAGTCCTGTGGCCCTGAGCCGGCAGCTGACTGCAAAAAATCCGAACATCGAAGGATAAGTCCCAGACAGGAGCTGCCCCCACCTCATACTTGTGCTGCCCTGACAGTCCCAGGGGAGCCCTACAAACTGACATCAGGAACCTGGACTGGTGAGTTTTCTTTCCCAGGGAAAAGAGCCGATGTTTGCGCTCCGAGTCCTGTGGCCCTGAGCGGGCAGCTGAGTGCAAAAAATCCGAACATCGAAGGATAAGTCCCAGACAGGAGCTGCCCCCACCTCATACTTGTGCTGCCCTGACAGTCCCAGGGGAGCCCTACAAACTGACATCAGGAACCTGGACTGGTGAGTTTTCTTTCCCAGGGAAAAGAGCCGATGTTTGCGCTCCGAGTCCTGTGGCCCTGAGCCGGCAGCTGACCGCAAAAAATCGGAACATCGAAGGATAAGTCCCAGACAGGAGCTGCCCCCACCTCATACTTGTGCTGCCCTGACAGTCCCAGGGGAGCCCTACAAACTGACATCAGGAACCTGGACTGGTAAGTTTTTTTTCCCAGGGAAAAGAGCCGATGTTTGCGCTCCGAATCCTGTGGCCCTGAGCGGGCAGCTGAGTGCAAAAAATCCGAACATCGAAGGATAAGTCCCAGACAGGAGCTGCCCCCACCTCATACTTGTGCTGCCCTGAGAGTCCAAAAAGAGCTCTACAAACTGACATCAGGAACCTGGACTGGTGAGTTTTCTTTCCCAGGGAAAAGAGCCGATGTTTGCGCTCCGAGTCCTGTGGCCCTGAGCGGGCAGCTGACTGCAAAAAATCCGAACATCGAAGGATAAGTCCCAGACAGGAGCTGCCCCCACCTCATACTTGTGCTGCCCTGACAGTCCCAGGGGAGCCCTACAAACTGACATCAGGAACCTGGACTGGTGAGTTTTTTTTCCCAGGGAAAAGAGCCGATGTTTGCGCTCCGAGTCCTGTGGCCCTGAGCCGGCAGCTGACCGCAAAATATCCGAACATCGAAGGATAAGTCCCAGACAGGATCTGCCCCCACCTCATACTTGTGCTACCCTGACAGTCCCAGGGGAGCCCTACAAACTGACATCAGGAACCTGGACTGGTGAGTTTTTTTTCCCAGGGAAAAGAGCCGATGTTTGCGCTCCGAGTCCTGTTGCCCTGAGCTGGCAGCTGACCGCAAAAAATCCGAACATCGAAGGATAAGTCCCAGACAGGAGCTGCCCCCACCTCATACTTGTGCTGCCCTGAGAGTCCAAAAAGAGCTCTACAAACTGACATCAGGAACCTGGACTGGTGAGTTTTCTTTCCCAGGGAAAAGAGCCGATGTTTGCGCTCCGAGTCCTGTGGCCCTGAGCGGGCAGCTGACTGCAAAAAATCCGAACATCGAAGGATAAGTCCCAGACAGGATCTGCCCCCACCTCATACTTGTGCTACCCTGACAGTCCCAGGGGAGCCCTACAAACTGACATCAGGAACCTGGACTGGTGAGTTTTTTTTCCCAGGGAAAAGAGCCGATGTTTGCGCTCCGAGTCCTGTGGCCCTGAGCCGGCAGCTGACCGCAAAAAATCCGAACATCGAAGGATAAGTCCCAGACAGGAGCTGCCCCCACCTCATACTTGTGCTGCCATGAGAGTCCAAAAAGAGCTCTACAAACTGACATCAGGAACCTGGACTGGTGAGTTTTTTTTCCCAGGGAAAATAGCCGATGTTTGCGCTCCGAGTCCTGTGGCCCTGAGCCGGCAGCTGACTGCAAAAAATCCGAACATCGAAGGATAAGTCCCAGACAGGAGCTGCCCCCACCTCATACTTGTGCTGCCCTGACAGTCCCAGGGGAGCCCTACAAACTGACATCAGGAACCTGGACTGGTGAGTTTTCTTTCCCAGGGGAAAGAGCCGATGTTTGCGCTCCGAGTCCTGTGGCCCTGAGACGGCAGCTGACTGCAAAAAATCCGAACATCGAAGGATAAGTCCCAGACAGGAGCTGCCCCCACCTCATACTTGTGCTGCCCTGACAGTCCCAGGGGAGCCCTACAAACTGACATCAGGAACCTGGACTGGTGAGTTTTTTTTCCCAGGGAAAAGAGCCGATGTTTGCGCTCCGAATCCTGTGGCCCTGAGCCGGCAGCTGACCGCAAAAAATCCGAACATCGAAGGATAAGTCCCAGACAGGAGCTGCCCCCACCTCATACTTCTGCTGTACTGAGAGTCCAAAAAGAGCTCTACAAACTGACATCAGGAACCTGGACTGGTGAGTTTTCTTTCCCAGGGAAAAGAGCCGATGTTTGCGCTCCGAGTCCTGTGGCCCTGAGCCGGCAGCTGACCGCAAAAAATCCGAACATCGAAGGATAAGTCCCAGACAGGAGCTGCCCCCACCTCATACTTGTGCTGCCCTGACAGTCCCAGGGGAGCCCTACAAACTGACATCAGGAACCTGGACTGGTGAGTTTTCTTTCCCAGGGAAAAGAGCCGATGTTTGCGCTCCGAGTCCTGTGGCCCTGAGCCGGCAGCTGAGTGCAAAAAATCCGAACATCGAAGGATAAGTCCCAGACAGGAGCTGCCCCCACCTCATACTTGTGCTGCCCTGACAGTCCCAGGGGAGCCCTAAAAACTGACATCAGGAACCTGGACAGGTGAGTTTTCTTTCCCAGGGAAAAGAGCCGATGTTTGCGCTCCGACTCCTGTGGCCCTGAGCCGGCAGCTGAGTGCAAAAAATCCGAACATCGAAGGATAAGTCCCAGACAGGAGCTGCCCCCACCTCATACTTGTGCTGCCCTGACAGTCCCAGGGGAGCCCTACAAACTGACATCAGGAACCTGGACTGGTGAGTTTTTTTCCCAGGGAACAGAGCCGATGTTTGCGCTCCGAGTCCTGTGGCCCTGAGCCGGCAGCTGAGTGCAAAAAATCGGAACATCGAAGGATAAGTCCCAGACAGGAGCTGCCCCCACCTCATACTTGTGCTGCCCTGACAGTCCCAGGGGAGCCCTACAAACTGACATCAGGAACCTGGACTGGTGAGTTTTTTTTCCCAGGGAAAAGAGCCGATGTTTGCGCTCCGAATCCTGTGGCCCTGAGCCGGCAGCTGACCTCAAAAAATCCGAACATCGAAGGATAAGTCCCAGACAGGAGCTGCCCCCACCTCATACTTCTGCTGCCCTGAGAGTCCAAAAAGAGCTCTACAAACTGACATCAGGAACCTGGACTGGTGAGTTTTCTTTCCCAGGGAAAAGAGCCGATGTTTGCGCTCCGAATCCTGTGGCCCTGAGCCGGCAGCTGAGTGCAAAAAATCCGAACATCGAAGGATAAGTCCCAGACAGGAGCTGCCCCCACCTCATACTTCTGCTGTACTGAGAGTCCAAAAAGAGCTCTACAAACTGACATCAGGAACCTGGACTGGTGAGTTTTCTTTCCCAGGGAAAAGAGACGATGTTTGCGCTCCGACTCCTGTGGCCCTGAGCGGGAAGCTGAGTGCAAAAAATCCGAACATCGAAGGATAAGTCCCAGACAGGAGCTGCCCCCACCTCATACTTGTGCTGCCCTGACAGTCCCAGGGGAGCCCTACAAACTGACATCAGGAACCTGGACTGGTGAGTTTTCTTTCCCAGGGAAAAGAGCCGATGTTTGCGCTCCGAGTCCTGTGGCCCTGAGCCGGCAGCTGACTGCAAAAAATCCGAACATCGAAGGATAAGTCCCAGACAGGAGCTGCCCCCACCTCATACTTGTGCTGCCCTGAGAGTCCAAAAAGAGCTCTACAAACTGACATCAGGAACCTGGACTGGTGAGTTTTTTTTCCCAGGGAAAAGAGCCGATGTTTGCGCTCCGAGTCCTGTGGCCCTGAGCCGGCAGCTGACTGCAAAAAATCCGAACATCGAAGGATAAGTCCCAGACAGGAGCTGCCCCCACCTCATACTTGTGCTGCCCTGACAGTCCCAGGGGAGCCCTACAAACTGACATCAGGAACCTGGACTGGTGAGTTTTCTTTCCCAGGGAAAAGAGCCGATGTTTGCGCTCCGAGTCCTGTGGCCCTGAGCGGGCAGCTGAGTGCAAAAAATCCGAACATCGAAGGATAAGTCCCAGACAGGAGCTGCCCCCACTTCATACTTGTGCTGCCCTGACAGTCCCAGGGGAGCCCTACAAACTGACATCAGGAACCTGGACTGGTGAGTTTTCTTTCCCAGGGAAAAGAGCCGATGTTTGCGCTCCGAGTCCTGTGGCCCTGAGCCGGCAGCTGAGTGCAAAAAATCGGAACATCGAAGGATAAGTCCCAGACAGGAGCTGCCCCCACCTCATACTTGTGCTGCCCTGACAGTCCCAGGGGAGCCCTACAAACTGACATCAGGAACCTGGACTGGTGAGTTTTTTTTCCCAGGGAAAAGAGCCGATGTTTGCGCTCCGAATCCTGTGGCCCTGAGCGGGCAGCTGAGTGCAAAAAATCCGAACATCGAAGGATAAGTCCCAGACAGGAGCTGCCCCCACCTCATACTTGTGCTGCCCTGAGAGTCCAAAAAGAGCTCTACAAACTGACATCAGGAACCTGGACTGGTGAGTTTTCTTTCCCAGGGAAAAGAGCCGATGTTTGCGCTCCGAGTCCTGTGGCCCTGAGCGGGCAGCTGACTGCAAAAAATCCGAACATCGAAGGATAAGTCCCAGACAGGAGCTGCCCCCACCTCATACTTGTGCTGCCCTGACAGTCCCAGGGGAGCCCTACAAACTGACATCAGGAACCTGGACTGGTGAGTTTTTTTTCCCAGGGAAAAGAGCCGATGTTTGCGCTCCGAGTCCTGTGGCCCTGAGCCGGCAGCTGACCGCAAAAAATCCGAACATCGAAGGATAAGTCCCAGACAGGATCTGCCCCCACCTCATACTTGTGCTACCCTGACAGTCCCAGGGGAGCCCTACAAACTGACAACAGGAACCTGGACTGGTGAGTTTTTTTTCCCAGGGAAAAGAGCCGATGTTTGCGCTCCGAGTCCTGTTGCCCTGAGCTGGCAGCTGACCGCAAAAAATCCGAACATCGAAGGATAAGTCCCAGACAGGAGCTGCCCCCACCTCATACTTGTGCTGCACTGAGAGTCCAAAAAGAGCTCTACAAACTGACATCAGGAACCTGGACTGGTGAGTTTTCTTTCCCAGGGAAAAGAGCCGATGTTTGCGCTCCAAGTCCTGTGGCCCTGAGCGGGCAGCTGAGTGCAAAAAATCCGAACATCGAAGGATAAGTCCCAGACAGGATCTGCCCCCACCTCATACTTGTGCTACCCTGACAGTCCCAGGGGAGCCCTACAAACTGACATCAGGAACCTGGACTGGTGAGTTTTTTTTCCCAGGGAAAAGAGCCGATGTTTGCGCTCCGAGTCCTGTGGCCCTGAGCCGGCAGCTGAGTGCAAAAAATCCGAACATCGAAGGATAAGTCCCAGACAGGAGCTGCCCCCACCTCATACTTGTGCTGCCCTGAGAGTCCAAAAAGAGCTCTACAAACTGACATCAGGAACCTGGACTGGTGAGTTTTTTTTCCCAGGGAAAAGAGCCGATGTTTGCGCTCCGAGTCCTGTGGCCCTGAGCCGGCAGCTGACTGCAAAAAATCCGAACATCGAAGGATAAGTCCCAGACAGGAGCTGCCCCCACCTCATACTTGTGCTGCCCTGACAGTCCCAGGGGAGCCCTACAAACTGACATCAGGAACCTGGACTGGTGAGTTTTCTTTCCCAGGGGAAAGAGCCGATGTTTGCGCTCCGAGTCCTGTGGCCCTGAGCCGGCAGCTGACTGCAAAAAATCCGAACATCGAAGGATAAGTCCCAGACAGGAGCTGCCCCCACCTCATACTTGTGCTGCCCTGACAGTCCCAGGGGAGCCCTACAAACTGACATCAGGAACCTGGACTGGTGAGTTTTTTTTCCCAGGGAAAAGAGCCGATGTTTGCGCTCCGAATCCTGTGGCCCTGAGCCGGCAGCTGACCGCAAAAAATCCGAACATCGAAGGATAAGTCCCAGACAGGAGCTGCCCCCACCTCATACTTCTGCTGTACTGAGAGTCCAAAAAGAGCTCTACAAACTGACATCAGGAACCTGGACTGGTGAGTTTTCTTTCCCAGGGAAAAGAGCCAATGTTTGCGCTCCGACTCCTGTGGCCCTGAGCGGGAAGCTGAGTGCAAAAAATCCGAACATCGAAGGATAAGTCCCAGACAGGAGCTGCCCCCACCTCATACTTGTGCTGCCCTGACAGTCCCAGGGGAGCCCTACAAACTGACATCAGGAACCTGGACTGGTGAGTTTTCTTTCCCAGGGAAAAGAGCCGATGTTTGCGCTCCGAGTCCTGTGGCCCTGAGCGGGCAGCTGAGTGCAAAAAATCCGAACATCGAAGGATAAGTCCCAGACAGGAGCTGCCCCCACCTCATACTTGTGCTGCCCTGAGAGTCCAAAAAGAGCTCTACAAACTGACATCAGGAACCTGGACTGGTGAGTTTTTTTTCCCAGGGAAAAGAGCCGATGTTTGCGCTCCGAGTCCTGTGGCCCTGAGCGGGCAGCTGACTGCAAAAAATCCGAACATCGAAGGATAAGTCCCAGACAGGAGCTGCCCCCACCTCATACTTGTGCTGCCCTGACAGTCCCAGGGGAGCCCTACAAACTGACATCAGGAACCTGGACTGGTGAGTTTTCTTTCCCAGGGGAAAGAGCCGATGTTTGCGCTCCGAGTCCTGTGGCCCTGAGCGGGCAGCTGACTGCAAAAAATCCGAACATCGAAGGATAAGTCCCAGACAGGAGCTGCCCCCACCTCATACTTCTGCTGCCCTGAGAGTCCAAAAAGAGCTCTACAAACTGACATCAGGAACCTGGACTGGTGAGTTTTCTTTCCCAGGGAAAAGAGCCGATGTTTGCGCTCCAAGTCCTGTGGCCCTGAGCCGGCAGCTGACCGCAAAAAATCGGAACATCGAAGGATAAGTCCCAGACAGGATTTGCCCCCACCTCATACTTGTGCTACAGTGACAGTCCCAGGGGAGCCCTACAAACTGACATCAGGAACCTGGACTGGTGAGTTTTTTCTCCCAGGGAAAAGAGCCGATGTTTGCGCTCCGAGTCCTGTGGCCCTGAGCTGGCAGCTGACCGCAAAAAATCCGAACATCGAAGGATAAGTCCCAGAGAGGAGCTGCCCCCACCTCATAGTTCTGCTGCCCTGAGAGTCCAAAAAGAGCTCTACAAACTGACATCAGGAACCTGGACTGGTGAGTTTTCTTTCCCAGGGAAAAGAGCCGATGTTTGCGCTCTGAGTCCTGTGGCCCTGAGCGGGCAGCTGAGTGCAAAAAATCCGAACATCGAAGGATAAGTCCCAGACAGGAGCTGCCCCCACCTCATACTTGTGCTGCCCTGACAGTCCCAGGGGAGCCCTACAAACTGACATCAGGAACCTGGACTGGTGAGTTTTCTTTCCCAGGGAAAAGAGCCGATGTTTGCGCTCCGAGTCCTGTGGCCCTGAGCCGGCAGCTGACTGCAAAAAATCCGAACATCGAAGGATAAGTCCCAGACAGGAGCTGCCCCCACCTCATACTTGTGCTGCCCTGAGAGTCCAAAAAGAGCTCTACAAACTGACATCAGGAACCTGGACTGGTGAGTTTTTTTTCCCAGGGAAAAGAGCCGATGTTTGCGCTCCGAGTCCTGTGGCCCTGAGCCGGCAGCTGACTGCAAAAAATCCGAACATCGAAGGATAAGTCCCAGACAGGAGCTGCCCCCACCTCATACTTGTGCTGCCCTGACAGTCCCAGGGGAGCCCTACAAACTGACATCAGGAACCTGGACTGGTGAGTTTTCTTTCCCAGGGAAAAGAGCCGATGTTTGCGCTCCGAGTCCTGTGGCCCTGAGCGGGCAGCTGAGTGCAAAAAATCCGAACATCGAAGGATAAGTCCCAGACAGGAGCTGCCCCCACTTCATACTTGTGCTGCCCTGACAGTCCCAGGGGAGCCCTACAAACTGACATCAGGAACCTGGACTGGTGAGTTTTCTTTCCCAGGGAAAAGAGCCGATGTTTGCGCTCCGAGTCCTGTGGCCCTGAGCCGGCAGCTGAGTGCAAAAAATCGGAACATCGAAGGATAAGTCCCAGACAGGAGCTGCCCCCACCTCATACTTGTGCTGCCCTGACAGTCCCAGGGGAGCCCTACAAACTGACATCAGGAACCTGGACTGGTGAGTTTTTTTTCCCAGGGAAAAGAGCCGATGTTTGCGCTCCGAATCCTGTGGCCCTGAGCGGGCAGCTGAGTGCAAAAAATCCGAACATCGAAGGATAAGTCCCAGACAGGAGCTGCCCCCACCTCATACTTGTGCTGCCCTGAGAGTCCAAAAAGAGCTCTACAAACTGACATCAGGAACCTGGACTGGTGAGTTTTCTTTCCCAGGGAAAAGAGCCGATGTTTGCGCTCCGAGTCCTGTGGCCCTGAGCGGGCAGCTGACTGCAAAAAATCCGAACATCGAAGGATAAGTCCCAGACAGGAGCTGCCCCCACCTCATACTTGTGCTGCCCTGACAGTCCCAGGGGAGCCCTACAAACTGACATCAGGAACCTGGACTGGTGAGTTTTTTTTCCCAGGGAAAAGAGCCGATGTTTGCGCTCCGAGTCCTGTGGCCCTGAGCCGGCAGCTGACCGCAAAAAATCCGAACATCGAAGGATAAGTCCCAGACAGGATCTGCCCCCACCTCATACTTGTGCTACCCTGACAGTCCCAGGGGAGCCCTACAAACTGACAACAGGAACCTGGACTGGTGAGTTTTTTTTCCCAGGGAAAAGAGCCGATGTTTGCGCTCCGAGTCCTGTTGCCCTGAGCTGGCAGCTGACCGCAAAAAATCCGAACATCGAAGGATAAGTCCCAGACAGGAGCTGCCCCCACCTCATACTTGTGCTGCACTGAGAGTCCAAAAAGAGCTCTACAAACTGACATCAGGAACCTGGACTGGTGAGTTTTCTTTCCCAGGGAAAAGAGCCGATGTTTGCGCTCCAAGTCCTGTGGCCCTGAGCGGGCAGCTGAGTGCAAAAAATCCGAACATCGAAGGATAAGTCCCAGACAGGATCTGCCCCCACCTCATACTTGTGCTACCCTGACAGTCCCAGGGGAGCCCTACAAACTGACATCAGGAACCTGGACTGGTGAGTTTTTTTTCCCAGGGAAAAGAGCCGATGTTTGCGCTCCGAGTCCTGTGGCCCTGAGCCGGCAGCTGAGTGCAAAAAATCCGAACATCGAAGGATAAGTCCCAGACAGGAGCTGCCCCCACCTCATACTTGTGCTGCCCTGAGAGTCCAAAAAGAGCTCTACAAACTGACATCAGGAACCTGGACTGGTGAGTTTTTTTTCCCAGGGAAAAGAGCCGATGTTTGCGCTCCGAGTCCTGTGGCCCTGAGCCGGCAGCTGACTGCAAAAAATCCGAACATCGAAGGATAAGTCCCAGACAGGAGCTGCCCCCACCTCATACTTGTGCTGCCCTGACAGTCCCAGGGGAGCCCTACAAACTGACATCAGGAACCTGGACTGGTGAGTTTTCTTTCCCAGGGGAAAGAGCCGATGTTTGCGCTCCGAGTCCTGTGGCCCTGAGCCGGCAGCTGACTGCAAAAAATCCGAACATCGAAGGATAAGTCCCAGACAGGAGCTGCCCCCACCTCATACTTGTGCTGCCCTGACAGTCCCAGGGGAGCCCTACAAACTGACATCAGGAACCTGGACTGGTGAGTTTTTTTTCCCAGGGAAAAGAGCCGATGTTTGCGCTCCGAATCCTGTGGCCCTGAGCCGGCAGCTGACCGCAAAAAATCCGAACATCGAAGGATAAGTCCCAGACAGGAGCTGCCCCCACCTCATACTTCTGCTGTACTGAGAGTCCAAAAAGAGCTCTACAAACTGACATCAGGAACCTGGACTGGTGAGTTTTCTTTCCCAGGGAAAAGAGCCAATGTTTGCGCTCCGACTCCTGTGGCCCTGAGCGGGAAGCTGAGTGCAAAAAATCCGAACATCGAAGGATAAGTCCCAGACAGGAGCTGCCCCCACCTCATACTTGTGCTGCCCTGACAGTCCCAGGGGAGCCCTACAAACTGACATCAGGAACCTGGACTGGTGAGTTTTCTTTCCCAGGGAAAAGAGCCGATGTTTGCGCTCCGAGTCCTGTGGCCCTGAGCCGGCAGCTGACCGCAAAAAATCCGAACATCGAAGGATAAGTCCCAGACAGGAGCTGCCCCCACCTCATACTTGTGCTGCCCTGAGAGTCCAAAAAGAGCTCTACAAACTGACATCAGGAACCTGGACTGGTGAGTTTTTTTTCCCAGGGAAAAGAGCCGATGTTTGCGCTCCGAGTCCTGTGGCCCTGAGCGGGCAGCTGACTGCAAAAAATCCGAACATCGAAGGATAAGTCCCAGACAGGAGCTGCCCCCACCTCATACTTGTGCTGCCCTGACAGTCCCAGGGGAGCCCTACAAACTGACATCAGGAACCTGGACTGGTGAGTTTTCTTTCCCAGGGGAAAGAGCCGATGTTTGCGCTCCGAGTCCTGTGGCCCTGAGCGGGCAGCTGACTGCAAAAAATCCGAACATCGAAGGATAAGTCCCAGACAGGAGCTGCCCCCACCTCATACTTCTGCTGCCCTGAGAGTCCAAAAAGAGCTCTACAAACTGACATCAGGAACCTGGACTGGTGAGTTTTCTTTCCCAGGGAAAAGAGCCGATGTTTGCGCTCCAAGTCCTGTGGCCCTGAGCCGGCAGCTGACCGCAAAAAATCGGAACATCGAAGGATAAGTCCCAGACAGGATTTGCCCCCACCTCATACTTGTGCTACAGTGACAGTCCCAGGGGAGCCCTACAAACTGACATCAGGAACCTGGACTGGTGAGTTTTTTCTCCCAGGGAAAAGAGCCGATGTTTGCGCTCCGAGTCCTGTGGCCCTGAGCTGGCAGCTGACCGCAAAAAATCCGAACATCGAAGGATAAGTCCCAGAGAGGAGCTGCCCCCACCTCATAGTTCTGCTGCCCTGAGAGTCCAAAAAGAGCTCTACAAACTGACATCAGGAACCTGGACTGGTGAGTTTTCTTTCCCAGGGAAAAGAGCCGATGTTTGCGCTCTGAGTCCTGTGGCCCTGAGCGGGCAGCTGAGTGCAAAAAATCCGAACATCGAAGGATAAGTCCCAGACAGGAGCTGCCCCCACCTCATACTTGTGCTACCCTGACAGTCCCAGGGGAGCCCTACAAACTGACATCAGGAACCTGGACTGGTGAGATTTTTTTCCCAGGGAAAAGAGCCGATGTTTGCGCTCCGAGTCCTGTGGCCCTGAGCCGGCAGCTGACCGCAAAAAATCCGAACATCGAAGGATAAGTCCCAGACAGGAGCTGCCCCCACCTCATACTTGTGCTGCCCTGAGAGTCCAAAAAGAGCTCTACAAACTGACATCAGGAACCTGGACTGGTGAGTTTTCTTTCCCAGGGAAAAGAGTTGATGTTTGCGCTCCGACTCCTGTGGCCCTGAGCGGGCAGCTGAGTGCAAAAAATCCGAACATCGAAGGATAAGTCCCAGACAGGAGCTGCCCCCACCTCATACTTGTGCTACCCTGACAGTCCCAGGGGAGCCCGACAAACTGACATCAGGAACCTGGACTGGTGAGTTTTTTTTCCCAGGGAAAAGAGCCGATGTTTGCGCTCCGAGTCCTGTGGCCCTGAGCCGGCAGCTGAGTGCAAAAAATCCGAACATCGAAGGATAAGTCCCAGACAGGAGCTGCCCCCACCTCATACTTGTGCTGCCCTGACAGTCCCAGGGGAGCCCTACAAACTGACATCAGGAACCTGGAATGGTGAGTTTTCTTTCCCAGGGAAAAGAGCCGATGTTTGCGCTCTGAGTCCTGTGGCCCTGAGCGGGCAGCTGACTGCAAAAAATCCGAACATCGAAGGATAAGTCCCAGACAGGAGCTGCCCCCACCTCATACTTGTGCTGCCCTGACAGTCCCAGGGGAGCCCTACAAACTGACATCAGGAACCTGGACTGGTGAGTTTTTTTTCCCAGGGAAAAGAGCCGATGTTTGCGCTCCGAGTCCTGTGGCCCTGAGCTGGCAGCTGACCGCAAAAAATCCGAACATCGAAGGATAAGTCCCAGACAGGAGCTGCCCCCACCTCATACTTGTGCTGCCCTGAGAGTCCAAAAAGAGCTCTACAAACTGACATCAGGAACCTGGACTGGTGAGTTTTCTTTCCCAGGGAAAAGAGCCGATGTTTGCGCTCTGAGTCCTGTGGCCCTGAGCGGGCAGCTGACTGCAAAAAATCCGAACATCGAAGAATAAGTCCCAGACAGGAGCTGCCCCCACCTCATACTTGCGCTACCCTGACAGTCCCAGGGGAGCCCTACAAACTGACATCAGGAACCTGGACTGGTGAGATTTTTTTCCCAGGGAAAAGAGCCGATGTTTGCGCTCTGAGTCCTGTGGCCCTGAGCGGGCAGCTGAGTGCAAAAAATCCGAACATCGAAGGATAAGTCCCAGACAGGAGCTGCCCCCACCTCATACTTGTGCTGCCCTGACAGTCCCAGGGGAGCCCTACAAACTGACATCAGGAACCTGGACTGGTGAGTTTTTTTTCCCAGGGAAAAGAGCCGATGTTTGCGCTCCGAATCCTGTGGCCCTGAGCCGGCAGCTGACCTCAAAAAATCCGAACATCGAAGGATAAGTCCCAGACAGGAGCTGCCCCCACCTCATACTTGTGCTGCCCTGAGAGTCCAAAAAGAGCTCTACAAACTGACATCAGGAACCTGGACTGGTGAGTTTTCTTTCCCAGGGAAAAGAGCCGATGTTTGCGCTCCAAGTCCTGTGGCCCTGAGCCGGCAGCTGAGTGCAAAAAATCCGAACATCGAAGGATAAGTCCCAGACAGGAGCTGCCCCCACCTCATACTTGTGCTGCCCTGACAGTCCCAGGGGAGCCCTACAAACTGACATCAGGAACCTGGACTGGTGAGTTTTCTTTCCCAGGGAAAAGAGCCGATGTTTGCGCTCCGAGTCCTGTGGCCCTGAGCCGGCAGCTGACCGCAAAAAATCCGAACATCGAAGGATAAGTCCCAGACAGGAGCTGCCCCCACCTCATACTTGTGCTGCCCTGAGAGTCCAAAAAGAGCTCTACAAACTGACATCAGGAACCTGGACTGGTGAGTTTTCTTTCCCAGGGAAAAGAGCCGATGTTTGCACTCCGAGTCCTGTGGCCCTGAGCCGGCAGCTGAGTGCAAAAAATCCGAACATCGAAGGATAAGTCCCAGACAGGATCTGCCCCCACCTCATACTTGTGCTACCCTGACAGTCCCAGGGGAGCCCTACAAACTGACATCAGGAACCTGGAATGGTGAGTTTTTTTTCCCAGGGAAAAGGGCCGATGTTTGCGCTCCGAGTCCTGTGGCCCTGAGCGGGCAGCTGAGTGCAAAAAATCCGAACATCGAAGGATAAGTCCCAGACAGGAGCTGCCCCCACCTCATACTTGTGCTGCCCTGAGAGTCCAAAAAGAGCTCTACAAACTGACATCAGGAACCTGGACTGGTGAGTTTTCTTTCCCAGGGAAAAGAGCCGATGTTTGCGCTCTGAGTCCTGTGGCCCTGAGCGGGCAGCTGAGTGCAAAAAATCCGAACATCGAAGAATAAGTCCCAGACAGGAGCTGCCCCCACCTCATACTTGTGCTACCCTGACAGTCCCAGGGGAGCCCTACAAACTGACATCAGGAACCTGGACTGGTGAGATTTTTTTCCCAGGGAAAAGAGCCGATGTTTGCGCTCTGAGTCCTGTGGCCCTGAGCCGGCAGCTGAGTGCAAAAAATCCGAACATCGAAGGATAAGTCCCAGACAGGAGCTGCCCCCACCTCATACTTCTGCTGCCCTGACAGTCCCAGGGGAGCCCTACAAACTGACATCAGGAACCTGGACTGGTGAGTTTTCTTTCCCAGGGAAAAGAGCCGATGTTTGCGCTCCGAGTCCTGTGGCCCTGAGCCGGCAGCTGAGTGCAAAAAATCCGAACATCGAAGGATAAGTCCCAGACAGGATCTGCCCCCACCTCATACTTGTGCTGCCCTGACAGTCCCAGGAGAGCCCTACAAACTGACATCAGGAACCGGGACTGGTGAGTTTTTTTTCCCAGGGAAAAGAGCCGATGTTTGCGCTCCGAATCCTGTGGCCCTGAGCCGGCAGCTGACGACAAAAAATCCGAACATCGAAGGATAAGTCCCAGACAGGAGCTGCCCCCACCTCATACTTGTGCTGCCCTGAGAGTCCAAAAAGAGCTCTACAAACTGACATCAGGAACCTGGACTGGTGAGTTTTCTTTCCCAGGGAAAAGTGTTGATGTTTGCGCTCCAAGTCCTGTGGCCCTGAGCCGGCAGCTGAGTGCAAAAAATCCGAACATCGAAGGATAAGTCCCTGACAGGAGCTGCCCCCACCTCATACTTGTGCTGCCCTGAGAGTCCAAAAAGAGCTCTACAAACTGACATCAGGAACCTGGACTGGTGAGTTTTCTTTCCCAGGGAAAAGAGGCGATGTTTGCGCTCCGAGTCCTGTGGCCCTGAGCGGGCAGCTGAGTGCAAAAAATCGGAACATCGAAGGATAAGTCCCAGACAGGAGCTGCCCCCACCTCATACTTGTGCTGCCCTGACAGTCCCAGGGGAGCCCTACAAACTGACATCAGGAACCTGGACTGGTGAGTTTTTTTTCCCAGGGAAAAGAGCCGATGTTTGCGCTCCGAGTCCTGTGGCCCTGAGCCGGCAGCTGACCGCAAAAAATCCGAACATCGAAGGATAAGTCCCAGACAGGAGCTGCCCCCACCTCATACTTGTGCTGCCCTGAGAGTCCAAAAAGAGCTCTACAAACTGACATCAGGAACCTGGACTGGTGAGTTTTTTTTCCCAGGGAAAAGAGCCGATGTTTGCACTCCGAGTCCTGTGGCCCTGAGCCGGCAGCTGAGTGCAAAAAATCCGAACATCGAAGGATAAGTCCCAGACAGGATCTGCCTCCACCTCATACTTGTGCTACCCTGACAGTCCCAGGGGAGCCCTACAAACTGACATCAGGAACCTGGACTGGTGAGTTTTTTTTCCCAGGGAAAAGAGCCGATGTTTGCGCTCCGAGTCCTGTGGCCCTGAGCCGGCAGCTGAGTGCAAAAAATCCGAACATCGAAGGATAAGTCCCTGACAGGAGCTGCCCCCACCTCATACTTGTGCTGCCCTGAGAGTCCAAAAAGAGCTCTACAAACTGACATCAGGAACCTGGACTGGTGAGTTTTCTTTCCCAGGGAAAAGAGGCGATGTTTGCGCTCCGAGTCCTGTGGCCCTGAGCGGGCAGCTGAGTGCAAAAAATCCGAACATCGAAGGATAAGTCCCAGACAGGAGCTGCCCCCACCTCATACTTGTGCTGCCCTGACAGTCCCAGGGGAGCCCTACAAACTGACATCAGGAACCTGGACTGGTGAGTTTTTTTTCCCAGGGAAAAGAGCCGATGTTTGCGCTCCGAGTCCTGTGGCCCTGAGCCGGCAGCTGACCGCAAAAAATCCGAACATCGAAGGATAAGTCCCAGACAGGATCTGCCCTCACCTCATACTTGTGCTGCCCTGAGAGTCCAAAAAGAGCTCTACAAACTGACATCAGGAACCTGGACTGGTGAGTTTTTTTTCCCAGGGAAAAGAGCCGATGTTTGCACTCCGAGTCCTGTGGCCCTGAGCCGGCAGCTGAGTGCAAAAAATCCGAACATCGAAGGATAAGTCCCAGACAGGATCTGCCCCCACCTCATACTTGTGCTACCCTGACAGTCCCAGGGGAGCCCTACAAACTGACATCAGGAACCTGGAATGGTGAGCTTTTTTTCCCAGGGAAAAGGGCCGATGTTTGCGCTCCGAGTCCTGTGGCCCTGAGCGGGCAGCTGAGTGCAAAAAATCCGAACATCGAAGGATAAGTCCCAGACAGGAGCTGCCCCCACCTCATACTTGTGCTGCCCTGAGAGTCCAAAAAGAGCTCTACAAACTGACATCAGGAACCTGGACTGGTGAGTTTTCTTTCCCAGGGAAAAGAGCCGATGTTTGCGCTCTGAGTCCTGTGGCCCTGAGCGGGCAGCTGAGTGCAAAAAATCCGAACATCGAAGAATAAGTCCCAGACAGGAGCTGCCCCCACCTCATACTTGTGCTACCCTGACAGTCCCAGGGGAGCCCTACAAACTGACATCAGGAACCTGGACTGGTGAGATTTTTTTCCCAGGGAAAAGAGCCGATGTTTGCGCTCTGAGTCCTGTGGCCCTGAGCCGGCAGCTGACCGCAAAAAATCCGAACATCGAAGGATAAGTCCCAGACAGGAGCTGCCCCCACCTCATACTTCTGCTGCCCTGACAGTCCCAGGGGAGCCCTACAAACTGACATCAGGAACCTGGACTGGTGAGTTTTCTTTCCCAGGGAAATAGCCGATGTTTGCGCTCCGAGTCCTGTGGCCCTGAGCCGGCAGCTGAGTGCAAAAAATCCGAACATCGAAGGATAAGTCCCAGACAGGATCTGCCCCCACCTCATACTTGTGCTGCCCTGACAGTCCCAGGAGAGCCCTACAAACTGACATCAGGAACCGGGACTGGTGAGTTTTTTTTCCCAGGGAAAAGAGCCGATGTTTGCGCTCCGAATCCTGTGGCCCTGAGCCGGCAGCTGACGACAAAAAATCCGAACATCGAAGGATAAGTCCCAGACAGGAGCTGCCCCCACCTCATACTTGTGCTGCCCTGAGAGTCCAAAAAGAGCTCTACAAACTGACATCAGGAACCTGGACTGGTGAGTTTTCTTTCCCAGGGAAAAGTGTTGATGTTTGCGCTCCAAGTCCTGTGGCCCTGAGCCGGCAGCTGAGTGCAAAAAATCCGAACATCGAAGGATAAGTCCCTGACAGGAGCTGCCCCCACCTCATACTTCTGCTGCCCTGAGAGTCCAAAAAGAGCTCTACAAACTGACATCAGGAACCTGGACTGGTGAGTTTTCTTTCCCAGGGAAAAGAGGCGATGTTTGCGCTCCGAGTCCTGTGGCCCTGAGCGGGCAGCTGAGTGCAAAAAATCCGAACATCGAAGGATAAGTCCCAGACAGGAGCTGCCCCCACCTCATACTTGTGCTGCCCTGACAGTCCCAGGGGAGCCCTACAAACTGACATCAGGAACCTGGACTGGTGAGTTTTTTTTCCCAGAGAAAAGAGCCGATGTTTGCGCTCCGAGTCCTGTGGCCCTGAGCCGGCAGCTGACCGCAAAAAATCCGAACATCGAAGGATAAGTCCCAGACAGGAGCTGCCCCCACCTCATACTTGTGCTGCCCTGAGAGTCCAAAAAGAGCTCTACAAACTGACATCAGGAACCTGGACTGGTGAGTTTTTTTTCCCAGGGAAAAGAGCCGATGTTTGCACTCCGAGTCCTGTGGCCCTGAGCCGGCAGCTGAGTGCAAAAAATCGGAACATCGAAGGATAAGTCCCAGACAGGATCTGCCTCCACCTCATACTTGTGCTACCCTGACAGTCCCAGGGGAGCCCTACAAACTGACATCAGGAACCTGGACTGGTGAGTTTTTTTTCCCAGGGAAAAGAGCCGATGTTTGCGCTCCGAGTCCTGTGGCCCTGAGCCGGCAGCTGAGTGCAAAAAATCCGAACATCGAAGGATAAGTCCCAGACAGGAGCTGCCCCCACCTCATACTTGTGCTGCCCTGACAGTCCCAGGGGAGCCCTACAAACTGACATCAGGAACCTGGACTGGTGAGTTTTCTTTCCCAGGGAAAAGAGCCGATGTTTGCGCTCCGAGTCCTGTGGCCCTGAGCGGGCAGCTGACTGCAAAAAATCCGAACATCGAAGGATAAGTCCCTGACAGGAGCTGCCCCCACCTCATACTTGTGCTGCCCTGACAGTCCCAGGGGAGCCCTACAAACTGACATCAGGAACCTGGACTGGTGAGTTTTTTTTCCCAGGGAAAAGAGCCGATGTTTGCGCTCCGAATCCTGTGGCCCTGAGCCGGCAGCTGACCGCAAAAAATCTGAACATCGAAGGATAAGTCCCAGACAGGAGCTGCCCCCACCTCATACTTGTGCTGCCCTGAGAGTCCAAAAAGAGCTCTACAAACTGACATCAGGAACCTGGACTGGTGAGTTTTCTTTCCCAGGGAAAAGAGCCGATGTTTGCGCTCCGACTCCTGTGGCCCTGAGCGGGCAGCTGAGTGCAAAAAATCCGAACATCGAAGGATAAGTCCCTAACAGGAGCTGCCCCCACCTCATACTTGTGCTGCCCTGACAGTCCCAGGGGAGCCCTACAAACTGACAT
This sequence comes from Taeniopygia guttata, assembly GCF_048771995.1. Classification (NCBI taxonomy): domain Eukaryota; kingdom Metazoa; phylum Chordata; class Aves; order Passeriformes; family Estrildidae; genus Taeniopygia; species Taeniopygia guttata. Next base: position 5,657,871 of record NC_133054.1, read on the forward strand.
CAGGAACCTGGACTGGTGAGTTTTTTTTCCCAGGGAAAAGAGCCGATGTTTGCACTCCGAGTCCTGTGGCCCTGAGCCGGCAGCTGACCGCAAAAAATCCGAACATCGAAGGATAAGTCCCAGACAGGATCTGCCCCCACCTCATACTTGTGCTACCCTGACAGTCCCAGGGGAGCCCTACAAACTGACATCAGGAACCTGGAATGGTGAGTTTTTTTTCCCAGGGAAAAGGGCCGATGTTTGCGCTCCGAGTCCTGTGGCCCTGAGCCGGCAGCTGAGTGCAAAAAATCCGAACATCGAAGGATAAGTCCCAGACAGGAGCTGCCCCCACCTCATACTTGTGCTGCCCTGAGAGTCCAAAAAGAGCTCTACAAACTGACATCAGGAACCTGGACTGGTGAGTTTTCTTTCCCAGGGAAAAGAGCCGATGTTTGCGCTCTGAGTCCTGTGGCCCTGAGCGGGCAGCTGAGTGCAAAAAATCCGAACATCGAAGAATAAGTCCCAGACAGGAGCTGCCCCCACCTCATACTTGCGCTACCCTGACAGTCCCAGGGGAGCCCTACAAACTGACATCAGGAACCTGGACTGGTGAGATTTTTTTCCCAGGGAAAAGAGCCGATGTTTGTGCTCTGAGTCCTGTGGCCCTGAGCGGGCAGCTGAGTGCAAAAAATCCGAACATCGAAGGATAAGTCCCAGACAGGAGCTGCCCCCACCTCATACTTCTGCTGCCCTGACAGTCCCAGGGGAGCCCTACAAACTGACATCAGGAACCTGGACTGGTGAGTTTTCTTTCCCAGGGAAAAGAGGCGATGTTTGCGCTCCGAGTCCTGTGGCCCTGAGCGGGCAGCTGAATGCAAAAAATCCGAACATCGAAGGATAAGTCCCAGACAGGAGCTGCCCCCACCTCATACTTGTGCTGCCCTGACAGTCCCAGGGGAGCCCTACAAACTGACATCAGGAACCTGGACTGGTGAGTTTTTTTTCCCAGGGAAAAGAGCCGATGTTTGCGCTCCGAGTCCTGTGGCCCTGAGCCGGCAGCTGACCGCAAAAAATCCGAACATCGAAGGATAAGTCCCAGACAGGAGCTGCCCCCACCTCATACTTGTGCTGCCCTGAGAGTCCAAAAAGAGCTCTACAAACTGACATCAGGAACCTGGACTGGTGAGTTTTTTTTCCCAGGGAAAAGAGCCGATGTTTGCACTCCGAGTCCTGTGGCCCTGAGCCGGCAGCTGAGTGCAAAAAATCCGAACATCGAAGGATAAGTCCCAGACAGGATCTGCCCCCACCTCATACTTGTGCTACCCTGACAGTCCCAGGGGAGCCCTACAAACTGACATCAGGAACCTGGAATGGTGAGTTTTTTTTCCCAGGGAAAAGGGCCGATGTTTGCGCTCCGAGTCCTGTGGCCCTGAGCGGGCAGCTGAGTGCAAAAAATCCGAACATCGAAGGATAAGTCCCAGACAGGAGCTGCCCCCACCTCATACTTGTGCTGCCCTGAGAGTCCAAAAAGAGCTCTACAAACTGACATCAGGAACCTGGACTGGTGAGTTTTCTTTCCCAGGGAAAAGAGCCGATGTTTGCGCTCTGAGTCCTGTGGCCCTGAGCGGGCAGCTGAGTGCAAAAAATCCGAACATCGAAGAATAAGTCCCAGACAGGAGCTGCCCCCACCTCATACTTGTGCTACCCTGACAGTCCCAGGGGAGCCCTACAAACTGACATCAGGAACCTGGACTGGTGAGATTTTTTTCCCAGGGAAAAGAGCCGATGTTTGCGCTCTGAGTCCTGTGGCCCTGAGCCGGCAGCTGACCGCAAAAAATCCGAACATCGAAGGATAAGTCCCAGACAGGAGCTGCCCCCACCTCATACTTCTGCTGCCCTGACAGTCCCAGGGGAGCCCTACAAACTGACATCAGGAACCTGGACTGGTGAGTTTTCTTTCCCAGGGAAATAGCCGATGTTTGCGCTCCGAGTCCTGTGGCCCTGAGCCGGCAGCTGAGTGCAAAAAATCCGAACATCGAAGGATAAGTCCCAGACAGGAGCTGCCCCCACCTCATACTTGTGCTGCCCTGACAGTCCCAGGAGAGCCCTACAAACTGACATCAGGAACCGGGACTGGTGAGTTTTTTTTCCCAGGGAAAAGAGCCGATGTTTGCGCTCCGAATCCTGTGGCCCTGAGCCGGCAGCTGACGACAAAAAATCCGAACATCGAAGGATAAGTCCCAGACAGGAGCTGCCCCCACCTCATACTTGTGCTGCCCTGAGAGTCCAAAAAGAGCTCTACAAACTGACATCAGGAACCTGGACTGGTGAGTTTTCTTTCCCAGGGAAAAGTGTTGATGTTTGCGCTCCAAGTCCTGTGGCCCTGAGCCGGCAGCTGAGTGCAAAAAATCCGAACATCGAAGGATAAGTCCCTGACAGGAGCTGCCCCCACCTCATACTTGTGCTGCCCTGAGAGTCCAAAAAGAGCTCTACAAACTGACATCAGGAACCTGGACTGGTGAGTTTTCTTTCCCAGGGAAAAGAGGCGATGTTTGCGCTCCGAGTCCTGTGGCCCTGAGCGGGCAGCTGAGTGCAAAAAATCCGAACATCGAAGGATAAGTCCCAGACAGGAGCTGCCCCCACCTCATACTTGTGCTGCCCTGAGAGTCCAAAAAGAGCTCTACAAACTGACATCAGGAACCTGGACTGGTGAGTTTTTTTTCCCAGGGAAAAGAGCCGATGTTTGCACTCCGAGTCCTGTGGCCCTGAGCCGGCAGCTGAGTGCAAAAAATCCGAACATCGAAGGATAAGTCCCAGACAGGATCTGCCTCCACCTCATACTTGTGCTACCCTGACAGTCCCAGGGGAGCCCTACAAACTGACATCAGGAACCTGGACTGGTGAGTTTTTTTTCCCAGGGAAAAGAGCCGATGTTTGCGCTCCGAGTCCTGTGGCCCTGAGCCGGCAGCTGAGTGCAAAAAATCCGAACATCGAAGGATAAGTCCCAGACAGGAGCTGCCCCCACCTCATACTTGTGCTGCCCTGACAGTCCCAGGGGAGCCCTACAAACTGACATCAGGAACCTGGACTGGTGAGTTTTCTTTCCCAGGGAAAAGAGCCGATGTTTGCGCTCCGAGTCCTGTGGCCCTGAGCGGGCAGCTGACTGCAAAAAATCCGAACATCGAAGGATAAGTCCCTGACAGGAGCTGCCCCCACCTCATACTTGTGCTGCCCTGACAGTCCCAGGGGAGCCCTACAAACTGACATCAGGAACCTGGACTGGTGAGTTTTTTTTCCCAGGGAAAAGAGCCGATGTTTGCGCTCCGAATCCTGTGGCCCTGAGCCGGCAGCTGACCGCAAAAAATCTGAACATCGAAGGATAAGTCCCAGACAGGAGCTGCCCCCACCTCATACTTGTGCTGCCCTGAGAGTCCAAAAAGAGCTCTACAAACTGACATCAGGAACCTGGACTGGTGAGTTTTCTTTCCCAGGGAAAAGAGCCGATGTTTGCGCTCCGACTCCTGTGGCCCTGAGCGGGCAGCTGAGTGCAAAAAATCCGAACATCGAAGGATAAGTCCCTAACAGGAGCTGCCCCCACCTCATACTTGTGCTGCCCTGACAGTCCCAGGGGAGCCCTACAAACTGACATCAGGAACCTGGACTGGTGAGTTTTTTTTCCCAGGGAAAAGAGCCGATGTTTGCACTCCGAGTCCTGTGGCCCTGAGCCGGCAGCTGACCGCAAAAAATCCGAACATCGAAGGATAAGTCCCAGACAGGATCTGCCCCCACCTCATACTTGTGCTACCCTGACAGTCCCAGGGGAGCCCTACAAACTGACATCAGGAACCTGGAATGGTGAGTTTTTTTTCCCAGGGAAAAGGGCCGATGTTTGCGCTCCGAGTCCTGTGGCCCTGAGCGGGCAGCTGAGTGCAAAAAATCCGAACATCGAAGGATAAGTCCCAGACAGGAGCTGCCCCCACCTCATACTTGTGCTGCCCTGAGAGTCCAAAAAGAGCTCTACAAACTGACATCAGGAACCTGGACTGGTGAGTTTTCTTTCCCAGGGAAAAGAGCCGATGTTTGCGCTCTGAGTCCTGTGGCCCTGAGCGGGCAGCTGAGTGCAAAAAATCCGAACATCGAAGAATAAGTCCCAGACAGGAGCTGCCCCCACCTCATACTTGCGCTACCCTGACAGTCCCAGGGGAGCCCTACAAACTGACATCAGGAACCTGGACTGGTGAGATTTTTTTCCCAGGGAAAAGAGCCGATGTTTGTGCTCTGAGTCCTGTGGCCCTGAGCGGGCAGCTGAGTGCAAAAAATCCGAACATCGAAGGATAAGTCCCAGACAGGAGCTGCCCCCACCTCATACTTCTGCTGCCCTGACAGTCCCAGGGGAGCCCTACAAACTGACATCAGGAACCTGGACTGGTGAGTTTTCTTTCCCAGGGAAATAGCCGATGTTTGCGCTCCGAGTCCTGTGGCCCTGAGCCGGCAGCTGAGTGCAAAAAATCCGAACATCGAAGGATAAGTCCCAGACAGGAGCTGCCCCCACCTCATACTTGTGCTGCCCTGACAGTCCCAGGGGAGCCCTACAAACTGACATCAGGAACCGGGACTGGTGAGTTTTTTTTCCCAGGGAAAAGAGCCGATGTTTGCGCTCCGAGTCCTGTGGCCCTGAGCCGGCAGCTGACCGCAAAAAATCCGAACATCGAAGGATAAGTCCCAGACAGGAGCTGCCCCCACCTCATACTTGTGCTGCCCTGAGAGTCCAAAAAGAGCTCTACAAACTGACATCAGGAACCTGGACTGGTGAGTTTTCTTTCCCAGGGAAAAGAGCCGATGTTTGCGCTCCAAGTCCTGTGGCCCTGAGCCGGCAGCTGAGTGCAAAAAATCCGAACATCGAAGGATAAGTCCCTGACAGGAGCTGCCCCCACCTCATACTTGTGCTGCCCTGAGAGTCCAAAAAGAGCTCTACAAACTGACATCAGGAACCTGGACTGGTGAGTTTTCTTTCCCAGGGAAAAGTGTTGATGTTTGCGCTCCAAGTCCTGTGGCCCTGAGCCGGCAGCTGAGTGCAAAAAATCCGAACATCGAAGGATAAGTCCCTGACAGGAGCTGCCCCCACCTCATACTTGTGCTGCCCTGACAGTCCCAGGGGAGCCCTACAAACTGACATCAGGAACCTGGACTGGTGAGTTTTTTTTCCCAGGGAAAAGAGCCGATGTTTGCACTCCGAGTCCTGTGGCCCTGAGCCGGCAGCTGACCGCAAAAAATCCGAACATCGAAGGATAAGTCCCAGACAGGATCTGCCCCCACCTCATACTTGTGCTACCCTGACAGTCCCAGGGGAGCCCTACAAACTGACATCAGGAACCTGGAATGGTGAGTTTTTTTTCCCAGGGAAAAGGGCCGATGTTTGCGCTCTGAGTCCTGTGGCCCTGAGCGGGCAGCTGAGTGCAAAAAATCCGAACATCGAAGGATAAGTCCCAGACAGGAGCTGCCCCCACCTCATACTTGTGCTGCCCTGAGAGTCCAAAAAGAGCTCTACAAACTGACATCAGGAACCTGGACTGGTGAGTTTTCTTTCCCAGGGAAAAGAGCCGATGTTTGCGCTCTGAGTCCTGTGGCCCTGAGCGGGCAGCTGAGTGCAAAAAATCCGAACATCGAAGAATAAGTCCCAGACAGGAGCTGCCCCCACCTCATACTTGCGCTACCCTGACAGTCCCAGGGGAGCCCTACAAACTGACATCAGGAACCTGGACTGGTGAGATTTTTTTCCCAGGGAAAAGAGCCGATGTTTGCGCTCTGAGTCCTGTGGCCCTGAGCGGGCAGCTGAGTGCAAAAAATCCGAACATCGAAGGATAAGTCCCAGACAGGAGCTGCCCCCACCTCATACTTCTGCTGCCCTGACAGTCCCAGGGGAGCCCTACAAACTGACATCAGGAACCTGGACTGGTGAGTTTTCTTTCCCAGGGAAATAGCCGATGTTTGCGCTCCGAGTCCTGTGGCCCTGAGCCGGCAGCTGAGTGCAAAAAATCCGAACATCGAAGGATAAGTCCCAGACAGGAGCTGCCCCCACCTCATACTTGTGCTGCCCTGACAGTCCCAGGGGAGCCCTACAAACTGACATCAGGAACCGGGACTGGTGAGTTTTTTTTCCCAGGGAAAAGAGCCGATGTTTGCGCTCCGAATCCTGTGGCCCTGAGCCGGCAGCTGAGTGCAAAAAATCCGAACATCGAAGGATAAGTCCCAGACAGGAGCTGCCCCCACCTCATACTTGTGCTGCCCTGAGAGTCCAAAAAGAGCTCTACAAACTGACATCAGGAACCTGGACTGGTGAGTTTTCTTTCCCAGGGAAAAGAGCTGATGTTTGCGCTCCAAGTCCTGTGGCCCTGAGCCGGCAGCTGAGTGCAAAAAATCCGAACATCGAAGGATAAGTCCCTGACAGGAGCTGCCCCCACCTCATACTTGTGCTGCCCTGAGAGTCCAAAAAGAGCTCTACAAACTGACATCAGGAACCTGGACTGGTGAGTTTTCTTTCCCAGGGAAAAGAGGCGATGTTTGCGCTCCGAGTCCTGTGGCCCTGAGCGGGCAGTTGAGTGCAAAAAATCCGAACATCGAAGGATAAGTCCCAGACAGGAGCTGCCCCCACCTCATACTTGTGCTGCCCTGAGAGTCCAAAAAGAGCTCTACAAACTGACATCAGGAACCTGGACTGGTGAGTTTTCTTTCCCAGGGAAAAGAGCCGATGTTTGCGCTCTGAGTCCTGTGGCCCTGAGCGGGTAGCTGAGTGCAAAAAATCCGAACATCGAAGAATAAGTCCCAGACAGGAGCTGCCCCCACCTCATACTTGTGCTACCCTGACAGTCCCAGGGGAGCCCTACAAACTGACATCAGGAACCTGGACTGGTGAGATTTTTTTCCCAGGGAAAAGAGCCGATGTTTGCGCTCTGAGTCCTGTGGCCCTGAGCCGGCAGCTGACCGCAAAAAATCCGAACATCGAAGGATAAGTCCCAGACAGGAGCTGCCCCCACCTCATACTTCTGCTGCCCTGACAGTCCCAGGGGAGCCCTACAAACTGACATCAGGAACCTGGACTGGTGAGTTTTCTTTCCCAGGGAAATAGCCGATGTTTGCGCTCCGAGTCCTGTGGCCCTGAGCCGGCAGCTGAGTGCAAAAAATCCGAACATCGAAGGATAAGTCCCAGACAGGAGCTGCCCCCACCTCATACTTGTGCTGCCCTGACAGTCCCAGGGGAGCCCTACAAACTGACATCAGGAACCTGGACTGGTGAGATTTTTTTCCCAGGGAAAAGAGCCGATGTTTGCGCTCTGAGTCCTGTGGCCCTGAGCGGGCAGCTGAGTGCAAAAAATCCGAACATCGAAGGATAAGTCCCAGACAGGAGCTGCCCCCACCTCATACTTCTGCTGCCCTGACAGTCCCAGGGGAGCCCTACAAACTGACATCAGGAACCTGGACTGGTGAGTTTTCTTTCCCAGGGAAATAGCCGATGTTTGCGCTCCGAGTCCTGTGGCCCTGAGCCGGCAGCTGAGTGCAAAAAATCCGAACATCGAAGGATAAGTCCCAGACAGGAGCTGCCCCCACCTCATACTTGTGCTGCCCTGACAGTCCCAGGGGAGCCCTACAAACTGACATCAGGAACCGGGACTGGTGAGTTTTTTTTCCCAGGGAAAAGTGCCGATGTTTGCGCTCCGAATCCTGTGGCCCTGGGCCGGCAGCTGACGACAAAAAATCCGAACATCGAAGGATAAGTCCCAGACAGGAGCTGCCCCCACCTCATACTTGTGCTGCCCTGAGAGTCCAAAAAGAGCTCTACAAACTGACATCAGGAACCTGGACTGGTGAGTTTTCTTTCCCAGGGAAAAGAGCCGATGTTTGCGCTCCAAGTCCTGTGGCCCTGAGCCGGCAGCTGAGTGCAAAAAATCCGAACATCGAAGGATAAGTCCCTGACAGGAGCTGCCCCCACCTCATACTTGTGCTGCCCTGAGAGTCCAAAAAGAGCTCTACAAACTGACATCAGGAACCTGGACTGGTGAGTTTTCTTTCCCAGGGAAAAGAGGCGATGTTTGCGCTCCGAGTCCTGTGGCCCTGAGCGGGCAGCTGAGTGCAAAAAATCCGAACATCGAAGGATAAGTCCCAGACAGGAGCTGCCCCCACCTCATACTTGTGCTGCCCTGAGAGTCCAAAAAGAGCTCTACAAACTGACATCAGGAACCTGGACTGGTGAGTTTTCTTTCCCAGGGAAAAGAGCCGATGTTTGCGCTCTGAGTCCTGTGGCCCTGAGCGGGCAGCTGAGTGCAAAAAATCCGAACATCGAAGAATAAGTCCCAGACAGGAGCTGCCCCCACCTCATACTTGTGCTACCCTGACAGTCCCAGGGGAGCCCTACAAACTGACATCAGGAACCTGGACTGGTGAGATTTTTTTCCCAGGGAAAAGAGCCGATGTTTGCGCTCTGAGTCCTGTGGCCCTGAGCCGGCAGCTGACCGCAAAAAATCCGAACATCGAAGGATAAGTCCCAGACAGGAGCTGCCCCCACCTCATACTTCTGCTGCCCTGACAGTCCCAGGGGAGCCCTACAAACTGACATCAGGAACCTGGACTGGTGAGTTTTCTTTCCCAGGGAAATAGCCGATGTTTGCGCTCCGAGTCCTGTGGCCCTGAGCCGGCAGCTGAGTGCAAAAAATCCGAACATCGAAGGATAAGTCCCAGACAGGAGCTGCCCCCACCTCATACTTGTGCTGCCCTGACAGTCCCAGGGGAGCCCTACAAACTGACATCAGGAACCGGGACTGGTGAGTTTTTTTTCCCAGGGAAAAGAGCCGATGTTTGCGCTCCGAATCCTGTGGCCCTGAGCCGGCAGCTGACGACAAAAAATCCGAACATCGAAGGATAAGTCCCAGACAGGAGCTGCCCCCACCTCATACTTGTGCTGCCCTGAGAGTCCAAAAAGAGCTCTACAAACTGACATCAGGAACCTGGACTGGTGAGTTTTCTTTCCCAGGGAAAAGTGTTGATGTTTGCGCTCCAAGTCCTGTGGCCCTGAGCCGGCAGCTTATTGCAAAAAATCCGAACATCGAAGGATAAGTCCCTGACAGGAGCTGCCCCCACCTCATACTTGTGCTGCCCTGAGAGTCCAAAAAGAGCTCTACAAACTGACATCAGGAACCTGGACTGGTGAGTTTTCTTTCCCAGGGAAAAGAGCCGATGTTTGCGCTCCGAGTCCTGTGGCCCTGAGCGGGCAGCTGAGTGCAAAAAATCGGAACATCGAAGGATAAGTCCCAGACAGGAGCTGCCCCCACCTCATACTTGTGCTGCCCTGAGAGTCCAAAAAGAGCTCTACAAACTGACATCAGGAACCTGGACTGGTGAGTTTTCTTTCCCAGGGAAAAGAGCCGATGTTTGCGCTCCGAGTCCTGTGGCCCTGAGCGGGCAGCTGACTGCAAAAAATCCGAATATCGAAGGATAAGTCCCAGACAGGAGCTGCCCCCACCTCATACTTCTGCTGCTCTGACAGTCCCAGGGGAGCCCTACAAACTGACATCAGGAACCTGGACTGGTGAGTTTTCTTTCCCAGGGAAAAGAGCCGATGTTTGCGCTCCGAGTCCTGTGGCCCTGAGCCGGCAGCTGAGTGCAAAAAATCCGAACATCGAAGGATAAGTCCCAGACAGGAGCTGCCCCCACCTCATACTTCTGCTGCCCTGAGAGTCCAAAAAGAGCTCTACAAACTGACATCAGGAACCTGGACTGGTGAGTTTTCTTTCCCAGGGAAAAGAGCCGATGTTTGCGCTCCAAGTCCTGTGGCCCTGAGCCGGCAGCTGACCGCAAAAAATCGGAACATCGAAGGATAAGTCCCAGACAGGATCTGCCCCCACCTCATACTTGTGCTACCCTGACAGTCCCAGGGGAGCCCTACAAACTGACATCAGGAACCTGGACTGGTGAGTTTTTTTTCCCAGGGAAAAGAGCCGATGTTTGCGCTCCGAGTCCTGTGGCCCTGAGCCGGCAGCTGACCGCAAAAAATCCGAACATCGAAGGATAAGTCCCAGACAGGAGCTGCCCCCACCTCATACTTGTGCTGCCCTGAGAGTCCAAAAAGAGCTCTACAAACTGACATCAGGAACCTGGACTGGTGAGTTTTTTTTCCCAGGGAAAAGAGCCGATGTTTGCGCTCCGACTCCTGTGGCCCTGAGCCGGCAGCTGAGTGCAAAAAATCCGAACATCGAAGGATAAGTCCCAGACAGGAGCTGCCCCCACCTCATACTTGTGCTGCCCTGACAGTCCCAGGGGAGCCCTACAAACTGACATCAGGAACCTGGACTGGTGAGTTTTCTTTCCCAGGGAAAAGAGCCGATGTTTGCGCTCCGACTCCTGTGGCCCTGAGCGGGCAGCTGACTGCAAAAAATCCGAACATCGAAGGATAAGTCCCAGACAGGAGCTGCCCCCACCTCATACTTGTGCTGCCCTGACAGTTCCAGGGGAGCCCTACAAACTGACATCAGGAACCTGGACTGGTGAGTTTTTTTTCCCAGGGAAAAGAGCCGATGTTTGCGCTCCGAGTCCTGTGGCCCTGAGCCGGCAGCTGACCGCAAAAAATCCGAACATCGAAGGATAAGTCCCAGACAGGATCTGCCCCCACCTCATACTTGTGCTACCCTGACAGTCCCAGGGGAGCCCTACAAACTGACATCAGGAACCTGGAATGGTGAGTTTTTTTTCCCAGGGAAAAGGGCCGATGTTTGCGCTCCGAGTCCTGTGGCCCTGAGCCGGCAGCTGACCGCAAAAAATCCGAACATCGAAGGATAAGTCCCAGACAGGAGCCGCCCCCACCTCATACTTGTGCTGCACTGAGAGTCCAAAAAGAGCTCTACAAACTGACATCAGGAACCTGGACTGGTGAGTTTTCTTTCCCAGGGAAAAGAGCCGATGTTTGCGCTCCGACTCCTGTGGCCCTGAGCGGGCAGCTGAGTGCAAAAAATCCGATCATCGAAGGATAAGTCCCAGACAGGAGCTGCCCCCACCTCATACTTGTGCTGCCCTGACAGTCCAGGGGAGCCCTACAAACTGCTTTCACTGCAGGTACCTGGACACACCTGCACAGGGAGCTTCTAATCCAGAGGAGCTAACAGGGGTGTCCTAGGCGTTCCTCCAGGAGCTATGGTTGGAACATCCAGCAGGGACTGGGGAGCAGCCAGAGCCACCTGGGCACGGAGCATCCTTTTCAGAAAATGCCAAGGGAAGAGCCCTCTTGCCAAGGGGCAGCACCTGAGCAGGCCGGGCAGTATGTGGGGTTCCATGGGAGAGCTTTCAGCTTTCCCCTTCTATTGTGTCAGCCTCTCCCTAGAACCCCCAGACCTTCCAAAGCACTCCCAGAAAAGAGGGAGGTTATGAAGAGAGAAGGGGTTTAAATTATGGGAAAAAGCTTCCTTTTCCAATATTTCTTGTGTTCAAATCATGAGGGAATCCACTTCCCCTGCAATTTTAATGGTCTCAGTTGAAATAGTCTCTGCCTTTTCTATGCTGTTAGAGGTGTCAATTGACAGGGAATCCCCATTTTCCATTATTTTCCAGTTTAAAGAGAAGGGGAAACCTTGACAATGCTTTTTATGGGCATGAATTAAGGGTAACTCTTTTTGTTGTCCTAAGGCTTAAATTGAGGGGGAAGCCCAGCTATCCCTCTTTCTTAAGGGTTTGGATTGAGTGGAAAATCCCTGTGTCTTCATCACTGGAGAGACTTAAAGTGAGGAAAACCTCTCTTTTCCCAATATTCTAGGGAATTAAACTAAAGGACAGAAGCTATTTATTTGCCATTACATCCCTTTCAGTGGAGGCAACTTCCCTATTTCCTCATTTTAAGGAATTCACTTGAAGGAGGCTCTTCTAGAATGCTTTTTCAGCATTTTAAGGGTTTAAAACTACTTTTCAGGGCACTTCTTTCTGTGCCCTAGGACTAAATATCTCAGGGAAAGGCAAGCCTAGCATGTACTTAACCTTGATGCTGCCCAGGAAGCTGTTTTTTTTTCCTTATTTTTATTTATAATGTAGTTAGTCCTAATTAGTAGCCCCAAGGAGACTTGGACTGTTCATAGAATTAGTATTCTTCTCCACCCTTAGTCTCAGGTTGAGTACTACTTAGTAGTCACTGAGGCATAATATAAGTTAACAGCAAATTACCCAACTTATCTGGATATGCTGCCTAAAGAACAAAGTTTTATTTCTTACCAGTTTCCTTGCCCTTTTGCTCCAAGTAGTTGTAGCAAAAAAGAAAGTGCTGTTATTTCCCTGAAGAGTTTTCTTCTATATGAATCCCATTACTCCCCTTGAATTCAAATCAGAGGAGCCAAACAGCCACAGCTGCTCTGAGGGCTTTTATACCCAGTGGGGTTTGGCCCCTCCCTTTTCCTGGGTGTCATGGGAATGAGAGGCGGACCCAATCAGGGGTATATTAACCCCAGCCTCTGCCAAGGGGCTTCATTCCCTCTCTGGGATCCACTGGGGTAAGAGCTCTCCTCTCATTTTTGTGAAGAGGCTCTTTTAGCTTAGATTGCTCTCTGCAGGTGCTTTTGGGCTTCTAATGCAACAGAGGCTTTGAAGATACTGTGAGGAAAACAACACTGAACACAGGTAGTATTTAAATTAATGATTTGGGGTTGTGCATTCAGGGGTTGTGAAGTGCTTCTGTAATCTCTGACATGTTTTGTTTTCTTTTTTAGGAGGAGTGCAACTTCCTGTAATTCCAGGTTGCGTCGAGTACAACATTTTTTCAGCAGAGTGATTATGTTCCAAAAGGGATCTGCCCTGTGTCAAAGATGATGTCTGAGATTGAGGTTTCAGGTGAGTTGAGGATTGGGACTAGGAGTGGGAGAGTGAGCAAGGTACCCAGTTAAGAGTTATTGTGGTGGGGTTTTGCAGGCAGTAGGGTGAGAAATGGTGTCTATTTGCAAGGCTTTTCACAAGCATAGCAGAGGCATCCGTGTGTCATACAGCACACAAGCTCATCCACTGAACTCACAGAAATGCCATGTAACTTTGCCTCTCTAAACCAGGTGCTACTCATAATAACAGCCAAACCTTAGACTAGGGATGGAGCTGGAGACTTGAGCACCCAGGCACACTCAGGAGAGGATAAGTATCTGACTTGCTGGGATTTGGCCCACATAACACTAAACTCAACCATTGATTTTCCTGTTCTTTATTCTAGCTGACTAAGAGGCTAACAGGAGATCCCCTCCGAGGCAGACTCATTTCAGGTCCAACGTGGATTCGCATTTCCAATCATCCAAAAGATAAGTCAGGGCCGCGGCCTGGGGCTGGGAGTAGTGGCCCCCTTCTGCACCCGATGGGGATTTGAATCCCCAGATATGTGCAAGATAAGTCAAGGGCTACAACCCACAGAGGGGAAGGAAGAGAGGTGCTAGGTTGGGACTCCCCAGGAGGGGTTTTTGAGTTAGTTTTGGTGATGAGGATGTCCAAGAAGTGTGTACTTAAGCCAGCTAAAGGAAGAGTGTCTGTTTTGATCTCAGTGCTGAGATGCACAGGGCAGAGTAGTTCTGGTGTGTGTTCTGTCACTTGTCTCTGGTGCACTCTGTGTTCTTTGGGTCTCTCGGTCCTTTCTTCTCATCAAAAGCTCTCTCTCCCTGGCCTGTCCCCTTGTTTGTCATGTCCTGTCCTGTGTCACGGGTGTCTGCACATATTTGTCCTAGAGCTGCTCTGCCCTGCTGCGTACCCTGTAATAGCACAAGTCCTGGGGACTTGAAATTAGTAATGCTGGGTGTAGTTGGGCTCCAGATTTTATTCGGAGATTGACATAACATTTTTGGTGTTGTTAAGTTTTCCTGCAGCTGTTTGACACTAGTCCTAACTTCTTTTCAGGTACAGACAGCTCAAATCAGTAGCAGATGGCCGCAATCCTGGGTGAGGAACTTCCCATGAGTAGGTCAGTCATTGTTTGCATTTGTAGGGGAAGACTAAATGGTGACTCTGTTACAGCCCTGTTTTTTGTCTTTATTTTTAGGAGGTCCAGGCAGATAGCAGCAGTCAAAGCCCAGTGTGCCAGGTGAGCAGTGGACAGAAGCAGTTGTTCTTGCTAAGGTTTAAGTTTTTGGTGCAACTGTAATCATCCATTCTTGTTTTTGTGCTTTAGGGAATCCACTGGGAGTATGCTAAGCCCCTGTCACCAGCTGGCTGATGGACTGGGTTTCCTGCACATATGAGCCCTCTGGAAGTATTACAGGACCCTGTGATGAAGCCTTCTGATTTTGCACTTCAAGGTCCCATCCTGGTAGCCCAGAGCAGTGGCCAAGGAGTTGTGGTGAGTCGGGGAGGTAGGGAGGAGGAGTGAGAGTCCTCTCGAGTTTCAGCATTGTCTCCCCTTAACCTAGGTGTGCCCTGCAATGATGGCATCAGAATCCAACCACACCCGGAGCGTGCAGGCCAAGAACCCGGGCATTCTGAGGAGGATGGTGAGTAGCAAAATTATCAGGTTTTGGCCCATGTGCTCTTAAGGCTGTGCACTGATGTTTGGTTTTCTTTCTCTTGGCAGGCCAAGAGGTGACAGTTGGAACTTACCAGACAGGCAGACGGCCTTCTTCTGCAGCCAACAGGGATTTGCATCCCCAGATATGCGCAAGATAAGTCAAGGGCTACAACCCACAGAGGGGATGGAAGCGAGGTGCCAGGTTGGGACTCCCCGGGAGGGGTTTTTGAGTCAGTTTTGGATACGGGGATGTCTAAGAAGCGTCTCCTTAGGCCAGCTGAAGGGAAAGTGTCTGTTTTGATCTCAGTGCTGAGGTGCGCAGGGCAGAGCAGTTCTGGTGTGTGTCCTGTCACTTGTCTCTGGTGCACTCTGTGTTCTTTGGGTCTCTCAGTCCTTTCTTCTCATCAAAAGCTCTCCCTCCCTGTTCTGTCTCCTGGTTTGTCATGTCCTGTCCTGTGTCACGGGTGTCTGCACATATTTGTACCGGAGCTGCTCTGCCCTGCTGTGTAGCCTGTAATAGCACAAGTCCTGGGGACTTGAAATTAGTAATGCAGGTTGCAGCTGGGCTCCAGATTTTATTAGGAGATTGACATAACATGCTTGGTACTGTTAAGTTATCCTGCAGCATTTTGACATTAGTCCTAACTTCCTTTCAGATGCAGACAGTACAAATCGGTGGCAAAGGGCACCAGTCCTGGATGAGGAACTTCCCATGAGCTGGTCAGTCATTGTTTGCATTTACAGGGGAAGCATAAATGGTGAATCTGTTCCAGCCCTGTTCTGTGCCTTTATTTTTAGGAGGTCCAGGCAGATAGCAGCAGTCAAGGCCCAGTGTGCCAGGTGAGCAGTGGACAGAAGCAGTTGTTCTTGCTAAGGTTTCAGTTTTTGGTGCAACTGTAATCATCCATTCTTGTTTTTTGTGCTTTAGGGAATCCACTGGGAGTATGCTAAGCCCCTGTCACCAGCTGGCTGATGGACTGGGTTTGCTGCACTTATGAGCCCTCTGGAAGTATTACAGGACCCTGTGATGAAGCCTACTGATTTTGCACTTCAAGGTCCCATCCTGGTAGCCCAGAGCAGTGGCCAAGGAGTTGTGGTGAGTCGGGGAGGTAGGGAGGAGGAGTGAGAGTCCTCTCCAGTTTCAGCATTGTCTCCCCTTAACCTAGGTGTGCCCTGCAATGATGGCATCAGAATCCAACCACACCCGGAGCGTGCAGGCCAAGAACCCGGGCATTCTGAGGAGGATGGTGAGTAGCAAAATTATCAGGTTTTGGCCCATGTGCTCTTAAGGCTGTGCACTGATGTTTGGTTTTCTTTCTCTTGGCAGGCCAAGAGGTGACAGTTGGAACTTACCAGACAGGCAGACGGCCTTCTTCTGCAGCCAACAGGGATTTGCATCCCCAGATATGCGCAAGATAAGTCAAGGGCTACAACCCACAGAGGGGATGGAAGCGAGGTGCCAGGTTGGGACTCCCCGGGAGGGGTTTTTGAGTCAGTTTTGGATACGGGGATGTCTAAGAAGCGTCTCCTTAGGCCAGCTGAAGGGAAAGTGTCTGTTTTGATCTCAGTGCTGAGGTGCGCAGGGCAGAGCAGTTCTGGTGTGTGTCCTGTCACTTGTCTCTGGTGCACTCTGTGTTCTTTGGGTCTCTCAGTCCTTTCTTCTCATCAAAAGCTCTCCCTCCCTGTTCTGTCTCCTGGTTTGTCATGTCCTGTCCTGTGTCACGGGTGTCTGCACATATTTGTACCGGAGCTGCTCTGCCCTGCTGTGTAGCCTGTAATAGCACAAGTCCTGGGGACTTGAAATTAGTAATGCAGGTTGCAGCTGGGCTCCAGATTTTATTAGGAGATTGACATAACATGTTTGGTACTGTTAAGTTGTCCTGCAGCATTTTGACATTAGTCCTAACTTCCTTTCAGATGCAGACAGTACAAATTGGTGGCAAAGGGCACCAGTCCTGGATGAGGAACTTCCCATGAGCTGGTCAGTCATTGTTTGCATTTACAGGGGAAGCAGCCTAAGTGGTGACTCTGTTACAGTGGTGTTCTTTGCCTTTATTTTTAGGAGGTCCAGGCAGATAGCAGCAGTGAAGGCCCAGTGTGCCAGGTGAGCAGTGGAGAGAAGCAGTTGTTCTTGCTCAGGTTTCAGTTTTTGGTGCAACTGTAAGCATCCATTCTTGTTTTTGTGCTTTAGGGAATCCACTGGGAGTTTGCATATCCCCTGTCACCAGCTGGCTGATGGACTGGGTTTGTTGTGCTTGTGAGTCCTCTGGAAGTATTACAGGACCCTGTGATGAAGCCTACTGATTTTACATTTCAAGGTCCCATCGTGGTAACCCAGAACAGTGGCCAAGGAGTTGTGGTGAGTCAGGGAGGTAGGGAGGAGGAGTGAGAGTCCACTCAAGTTTCAGCAATGCCATGTCACCCTTTCTCCACTTAATCTAGGTGTACCCTGAGATGATGCTGTCGGCCTCCAAGCACGCCTGCGGTGTGTGGCCCGACCATTCTGAGGAGAATGGTGAGTAGCAGAATTGTCAGGTTTTGGCCATTGTGCTGTTACGGTTGTGCACTGATGTTTGGTTTTCTTTGTCTTGGCAGACCAAGAGAGAACAGCCTGGTGACAACTGGAGTTTCCCAGACAGGCAGGAGGCCTCGTTCTGCACCCGATGGAGATTTGGATCCCCAGATATGTGCAAGATAAGTCAAGGGCTACAACCCACAGAGGGCATGGAAGCGAGGTGCCAGGTTGGGACTCCCCGGGAGGGGTTTTTGAGTTAGTTTTGGAGATGAGGATGTCCTAGAAGCGTCTCCTTAGGCCAGCTAAAGGAAAAGTGTCTGTTTTGATCACAGTGCTGAGATGCACAGGGCAGAGCAGTTCTGGTGTGTGTTCTGTCACTTTTCTCTGGTGCACTCTGTGTTCTTTGGGTCTCTCAGTCCTTTCTTCTCATCAAAAGCTCTCCCTCCCTGTTCTGTCTCCTGGTTTGTCATGTCCTGTCCTGTGTCACGGGTGTCTGCACATATTTGTACCGGAGCTGCTCTGCCCTGCTGTGTAGCCTGTAATAGCACAAGTCCTGGGGACTTGAAATTAGTAATGCAGGTTGCAGCTGGGCTCCAGATTTTATTAGGAGATTGACATAACATGCTTGGTACTGTTAAGTTATCCTGCAGCATTTTGACATTAGTCCTAACTTCCTTTCAGATGCAGACAGTACAAATTGGTGGCAAAGGGCACCAGTCCTGGATGAGGAACTTCCCATGAGCTGGTCAGTCATTGTTTGCATTTACAGGGGAAGCATAAATGGTGAATCTGTTCCAGCCCTGTTCTGTGCCTTTATTTTTAGGAGGTCCAGGCAGATAGCAGCAGTCAAGGCCCAGTGTGCCAGGTGAGCAGTGGACAGAAGCAGTTGTTCTTGCTAAGGTTTCAGTTTTTGGTGCAACTGTAATCATCCATTCTTGTTTTTTGTGCTTTAGGGAATCCACTGGGAGTATGCTAAGCCCCTGTCACCAGCTGGCTGATGGACTGGGTTTGCTGCACTTATGAGCCCTCTGGAAGTATTACAGGACCCTGTGATGAAGCCTACTGATTTTGCACTTCAAGGTCCCATCCTGGTAGCCCAGAGCAGTGGCCAAGGAGTTGTGGTGAGTCGGGGAGGTAGGGAGGAGGAGTGAGAGTCCTCTCCAGTTTCAGCATTGTCTCCCCTTAACCTAGGTGTGCCCTGCAATGATGGCATCAGAATCCAACCACACCCGGAGCGTGCAGGCCAAGAACCCGGGCATTCTGAGGAGGATGGTGAGTAGCAAAATTATCAGGTTTTGGCCCATGTGCTCTTAAGGCTGTGCACTGATGTTTGGTTTTCTTTCTCTTGGCAGGCCAAGAGGTGACAGTTGGAACTTACCAGACAGGCAGACGGCCTTCTTCTGCAGCCAACAGGGATTTGCATCCCCAGATATGCGCAAGATAAGTCAAGGGCTACAACCCACAGAGGGGATGGAAGCGAGGTGCCAGGTTGGGACTCCCCGGGAGGGGTTTTTGAGTCAGTTTTGGATACGGGGATGTCTAAGAAGCGTCTCCTTAGGCCAGCTGAAGGGAAAGTGTTTCTTTTGATCTCAGTGCTGAGGTGCACAGGGCAGAGCAGTTCTGGTGTGTGTCCTGTCACTTGTGTCTGGTGCACTCTTGGTTGTTTGGGTCTCTTGGTCTTTGCAGACCTTCTTCTTGTGCAAACCTCTCTCTCCCTCTCCTGTCCTGTCGTTTGTCACGTCCTGTCCTGCATCACGGGTGCCTGCACGTATTTCTCCCAGAGCTGCTCTGCCCTGCTTTACAGCCTGCTGTAATTGCACCAGTCCTAGAGATTTGCAGTTTTGCGTGGGGCATGTAGTTGCATTCAAGATAGTATTCCTTAATTTAGACTAGATGTTTTGACTTGTTAAGTTATTAACAGGTTATTAACAAACAGCTGTTTGAGTTTTCTCCCAACTTTCTTTCAGATGCAGATGGATTAACTCTGTGGCAGTGTGCCCTGCTGTGCTCAGGGGGTTTCCCTGAGAAGGTCAGTCATTGTTTGTGTTGGTAGGGGAAGCCTACCTGGTGACTGTGTTACAGCGCTTGTCTTTGTCTTTAATTTTAGGAATTCCAGGCAGCTAGGAGCAGTCAAGGCCCAGTGTGCCAGGTGAGCAGTGAACAGAAGCTGTTGTTCTGGCTCTTGTCTCAATTTCTGGTGCAATTCTAAGCATCCAATCTTGGTTACTTTGTTTTATTGTAGGCACTCATCTTGCAAGATGCCTCTGGTCCAGATATCCGAGGCCAGGTGGGTGCAATTGTCAGGTCCGCGTGGGTGTACTTTTTGGTTCAGGGGGATGGTGTTTTCACAGTATCTCAGTGTGGGTTTTTTAGCTTTGTTTTTTTGCAGGTGCTGTCACTGCCCTAGGCATGTGAAGGAACAGAGGCGAGCTGGTGAGTTGGCATTTAGGCACGGTGACTCATAGGTGTCCATTATGCAGCAGCATGTTAAGCGTGTACCTTTTCATTTTGCAGGTATCCTCCAGGCAGCCTGTGGAGTCAAGATTTCAGGTGAGCCGGAGCAGCAGTGTGTAAGAGTTCCGGGGATTCCTCTTTTGGTGGGCACTAGTTCAATTTTCTGTTTTATCTTAGGTACTGTGAAGAGGCACGTAGCTGAAGTTTGGAAACGGCAGCACCGAAGCGGACGTAGAGACCGTGTCGCCGCCCGCATCCGACTGACATTGGATTCCATCTGGTCGTCTCGCAAAAGCTAAGTGCTGGGGCCAGTAGGTGGGAGAAGGGGCAAAACTTTTACTATCACAGGAGACAATTTGGTTTTAGCTTAGAGGAGAGGCCCATAGCGGGACGGGTCCCTCGGAAGCAAAGGGAGAGGGTTTTTCCTCAGCCTCACCAGGGTCTTTGCCAGGCAGGGCAGTTCCGATCGGTCTCCGGGTTCTCGCGAGGCTCGCGGCGGCGGCCTTCTTCGACTCTCGACGTCATTGTGGATCTTTTCACTCGCGGAGCCCGCCTTCACGTCCGGAACTGGCGCCACGGTCACCCCATAGTCATCGCTTCCTTCTCTAGGCCTACTGATCTTCTTAGGCTTCCTCTTAAGTGCTTTGGCACTAACATCTTGAGAGGAGTTACATTTCATCATCATGTGCTAGTGCCGTAGGGCTTTCTTTCCTTTGGCATCATCAGCCCACGGCTCATCTTGGGCTAGGAATCTCGGGTCCATAAGGTGAAACTGCCAGGCAGTTTGCACTTCTGTCTGTGTCACGTCGTCTGCGTCATAGGTCTTTGCCGCATTGCCGTGCTTTAGCGGCCTCATTCTGCGCCGTATCGGCCATAGTTTTCTCACGTACCTTCCCGGATATCACTTATTCCGGCATCTTTACATATTTACTTTCTGGGACGAGAAGATGTACACAAGATGTTCTCATCCATCGTCCTTGTCACATTTGGTAGCCATTCTCTGGGACTTCTATATGGAATGTATTAGATCCTCATCATGTGACCACAGTAGTTCTGTAGCTTCTGCTTTTTGAAAGGATATAGGGTTCAAAAATTAATCTTCTGGAGATTTATGTCAAGTCCTCAGTTATATCGTATCTCTGTCGGCTTATATTGTATGTGCTTATGTTGCGCCTGCCTATGTCGGCTTATATTGTATGTGATTATGTTGCGCCTGCCTATCTTGGCTTACATTGTATGTGCTTATGTTGCGCCTGCCTATGTCATCTTATATTGTATGTGATTATGTTGCGCCTGCCTATGTCATCTTGTATTGTATGTGCTTATGTTGCGCCTGCCTATGTCATCTTATATTGTATGTGATTATGTTGCGCCTGCCTATGTCATCTTGTATTGTATGTGCTTATGTTGCGCCTCCCTCTGTCGGCTTATATTGTATGTGCTTATGTTGCGCCTGCCTATGTCGGCTTATATTGTATGTGCTTATGTTGCGCCTGCCTATGTCGGCTTATATTGTATGTGCTTATGTTGCGCCTGCCTATGTCGGCTTATATTGTATGTGCTTATGTTGCGCCTGCCTATGTCGGCTTATATTGTATGTGCTTATGTTGTATGTACCTCTATTGGCTTATGTTGTGAGTACTCATATTGTATGTACCTACATTGGCTTATGTTGTGCGCGCCTCTGTTGTGCAATTACGATCGGAGCTGCCCTGCTCGGGCACACAGTCAGGCTTAGATAGAGCAGTTGTAAAACTTTGCAGTTCATCTGTCTTCTGTGGGGTTTCGGGTACAACACTGATGGGCCCAGAGTGGGTATAGCTCCTGGCTGTCAGATAGTCAGTCATTGACCGCCTCCATTGTCTTGCAGGTTCCCGGGTCCCTACAGAATTTCCTGGAATCTACCAATTGACATCGAGGAGCCGCGGTCATAAGATGCGTCGAAGCATATCTTTCGGCGTAGTGTTTCACGTAAGGGTGGCATTCACCGTGTCAGTAGAAGAGAGTGTGATTGTCTGTGTCTGTCTGTGAGAGTTTGCGTGAGCTTGCATCTGCAGGCGTGTCTGTGTGTGTGTGTTGAGTGGTTCTAACCTTGTGTGTATGGCCTTTGCCTTTCAGGTTTTTCAACTCATTTTTAAACTTAGAATAAAAAATCCCCAGCCGGGGGGTTTTTTTTTTTTTCCCCCCGGCTGGGTTTTTTTTTCCTCGGTCCCGGCCGGTCAGCGAGGCGACATTCATGGCCAAAGTTAGGGCGCAGACCGTCCCGGGACCGGGGTTTTCGTCAGGCAGGATGATTTTTTTGGGAGTCTCCCGGGAACCACGTTCCCGAGGAGCGTCGCGAGTGCGTGTCGTCTGCCAGGTCTTAGCCGAGCGGTTGAGATGAGAGCGAGGGTGGGTTTGTGTGTAAGCTGAAGGAGGGCTGTGTGTGTGTTTGTGTGTTGAGTGGTTCTAACCTTGTGTGTATGGCCTTTGCCTTTCAGGTTTTTCAACTCATTTTTAAACTTAGAATAAAAAATCCCCAGCCGGGGGGTTTTTTTTTTTTTCCCCCCGGCTGGGTTTTTTTTTCCTCGGTCCCGGCCGGTCAGCGAGGCGACATTCATCGCCAAAGTTAGGGCGCGGACCGTCCCGGGACCGGGGTTTTCGTCAGGCAGGAGGATTTTTCGGTAGTCTCCCGGGAACCACGTTCCCGAGGAGCGTTGCGAGTGCGTGTCGTCTGCCAGGTCTTAGCCGAGCGGTTGAGATGAGAGCGAGGGTGGGTTTGTGTGTAAGCTGAAGGAGGGCTGTGTGTGTGTTTGTGTGTTGAGTGGTTCTAACCTTGTGTGTATGGCCTTTGCCTTTCAGGTTTTTCAACTCATTTTTAAATTTAGAATAAAAAATCCCCAGCTGGGGGGTTTTTTTTTTTTCCCCCCGGCTGGGTTTTTTTTTCCTCGGTCCCGGCCGGTCAGCGAGGCGACATTCATCGCCAAAGTTACGGCGTGGACCGTCCCGGGACCGGGGTTTTCGTCAGGCAGGAGGATTTTTTGGGAGTCTCCTGGGAACCATGTTCCCGAGGAGGGA
This sequence comes from Taeniopygia guttata, assembly GCF_048771995.1. NCBI lineage: Eukaryota > Metazoa > Chordata > Aves > Passeriformes > Estrildidae > Taeniopygia > Taeniopygia guttata. The sequence continues at coordinate 5,680,373 of NC_133054.1, forward strand.
CGATGACTCGGGTATCACAAAGCAGTTCGTGTGAGTGTGAAGGTGAGTTTGTGTGTAACCTGAATGGGGCGTGCAAGTTGCATGAGTGTTGCGAGCTGTTTTCGTTCCGGGTGCGTGTAACAGTAAAAGCGTAACGGACTTTTCCGCAGCAGAGACACGGTTATATTGTGTCATTATGTATTTGGCTTGTAGTACATTGTATTGTTCTGTATTTGAAGTTGTTCTTGTCTTTTGATGTATTCTGCTGTATGTAAATTAGACTTGTACTTTTGTGCTTAGTTATGATGTATTTTTTAGTTGTATTTGTGTCTGTACGAACATTTGTATACATTGTTTCCCTGTAATTGAAATTAAAAATTAAATTAATAAAGATGAATCAGCCCCAATAATGATACCCCTTACCCCTCTGCCCCGCCCTCCATTTGTCTCCTGTCTTTCTTTGGTGTGGTTGTGTCATATCATTTTCACCCTATTTCTCCCTTTGCCTCTTACTTTCCTCTTCAGTCTATTCTTCACTTTGTACTTCCACATCTAACTGTTTCTCTTTGTCTCTGGCTCTGTTTTCCTTTGTTCCTGTTTCTAACACCATCTCTGCATTTCTCTAATCCTATTTCCCTCTAACCTTGTCTTTTTCTCCCATTCTTCTATGTGTATTTCCTCATCTCCATTTATCTGTCTCTTTGAATATAGCTTTCACTGTGTTTTCTTCTTTTTTTTCTTTAAGTTTGTCAGCCTTTGTCTTTGTAACCCTTGCTATCATTTCCCTTGTTTCTAACTTTAACCCTTCTTCCTGTTTTGTCCAACTTTAACTATTTTGTCTTTTTAAGTGTCTTTCTATATTTCTCTCTTGAACCCTATCTTTAATCCTGTCTCTCTATTTCTTTTTTCCTGTAGGCTTTTACCTCTATTTCTTCTTTGTCATGTCTCTCCATTTCCTTTTCTCTTTCACTTCAAGTGTTTCCTTTTCTCTTTGTCTTTCACTCTGTTTTTCTCCTTACTCCCCTTTCCTTCTCCCTTTCTCCTCCTTTGTCTTTCCAATCTAACTTTTTTGGTTTCTCTTTCTCTCTAAGTCTTCTTTTTCTTGCTGTGTTTTCTTCTTTTTACTCTTCTTCCTGTTATTTGTTTCTCTCTTTCTTCCCACTCTCTCCTGTTCTTCTCACACTCTCCTCTTTTTCTTCTTCTCACTTTGTTTTCTTCTACTTACTCTCTCTTCTTTTGCTTCTTTTTCTCCTTGTCTCCACTTGTTCTTGTTCTTCTCCCTCTCTCCTCTTCTTCATCTTCTCCATCTCTCCTCTTCTTCATCTTCTCCCTCTCTCCTCTTCTTGTTCTTCTCCCTCTCTCCTCTTCTTGTTCTTCTCCCTCTCTCCTCTTCTTCATCTTCTCCCTCTCTCCTCTTCTTCATCTTCTCCCTCTCTCCTCTTCTTCTTGTCTCCTCTTCTTCTTCTCACTCTCTCCTCCTCTCTCTCTCTTTCTCTCTTCCTCTTTTTCTCTTCCTTTCTACTTTTAGAATAGAAAAGCAGCAGTAGAAAATCCATGCTCCCAGGGAGTAAATTAAAAAAAAAAAAAAAAAAAAAAAAAAACTTTAAGAAGAAAACTATTTACTCCCTGGGAGCATCAAATTTTCTACTGCTGCACCGGACATATATTTTTTCTTCTTTTTTTTTTTATATATATATACACATATAGGGCATCTAGGGGAGGGGTCTACTAGGTAGTCCCACCCCCTCACATCACCCTAACACCTCCCCACCCCCTCACCTGACCCGTCCCACTACCCCGCCCCCTAACCCCTCCCCTATTAGGATTAGGGTTAGGGCCGTTAGGGTTAGGGCCAGGGTTAGGGTTAGGGTTAGTTGGCCGTTAGGGTTAGGGTTAGTTGACCATTAGGGTTAGGGTTAGTTGGCCGTTAGGGGTTAGGGGTTAGGGGTTAGGGGTTAGGGGTTAGGGGTTAGGGGTTAGGGGTTAGGGGTTAGGGGTTAGGGGTTAGGGGTTAGGGGTTAGGGGTTAGGGGTTAGGGGTTAGGGGTTAGGGGTTAGGGGTTAGGGGTTAGGGGTTAGGGGTTAGGGGTTAGGGGTTAGGGTTAGGGTTAGGGTTAGGGTTAGGGTTAGGGTTAGGGTTAGGGTTAGGGTTAGGGTTAGGGTTAGGGTTAGGGTTAGGGTTAGGGTTAGGGTTAGGGTTAGGGTTAGGGTTAGGGTTAGGGTTAGGGTTAGGGTTAGGGTTAGGGTTAGGGTTAGGGTTAGGGTTAGGGTTAGGGTTAGGGTTAGGGTTAGGGTTAGGGTTAGGGTTAGGGTTAGGGTTAGGGTTAGGGTTAGGGTTAGGGTTAGGGTTAGGGTTAGGGTTAGGGTTAGGGTTAGGGTTAGGGTTAGGGTTAGGGTTAGGGTTAGGGTTAGGGTTAGGGTTAGGGTTAGGGTTAGGGTTAGGGTTAGGGTTAGGGTTAGGGTTAGGGTTAGGGTTAGGGTTAGGGTTAGGGTTAGGGTTAGGGTTAGGGTTAGGGTTAGGGTTAGGGTTAGGGTTAGGGTTAGGGTTAGGGTTAGGGTTAGGGTTAGGGTTAGGGTTAGGGTTAGGGTTAGGGTTAGGGTTAGGGTTAGGGTTAGGGTTAGGGTTAGGGTTAGGGTTAGGGTTAGGGTTAGGGTTAGGGTTAGGGTTAGGGTTAGGGTTAGGGTTAGGGTTAGGGTTAGGGTTAGGGTTAGGGTTAGGGTTAGGGTTAGGGTTAGGGTTAGGGTTAGGGTTAGGGTTAGGGTTAGGGTTAGGGTTAGGGTTAGGGTTAGGGTTAGGGTTAGGGTTAGGGTTAGGGTTAGGGTTAGGGTTAGGGTTAGGGTTAGGGTTAGGGTTAGGGTTAGGGTTAGGGTTAGGGTTAGGGTTAGGGTTAGGGTTAGGGTTAGGGTTAGGGTTAGGGTTAGGGTTAGGGTTAGGGTTAGGGTTAGGGTTAGGGTTAGGGTTAGGGTTAGGGTTAGGGTTAGGGTTAGGGTTAGGGTTAGGGTTAGGGTTAGGGTTAGGGTTAGGGTTAGGGTTAGGGTTAGGGTTAGGGTTAGGGTTAGGGTTAGGGTTAGGGTTAGGGTTAGGGTTAGGGTTAGGGTTAGGGTTAGGGTTAGGGTTAGGGTTAGGGTTAGGGTTAGGGTTAGGGTTAGGGTTAGGGTTAGGGTTAGGGTTAGGGTTAGGGTTAGGGTTAGGGTTAGGGTTAGGGTTAGGGTTAGGGTTAGGGTTAGGGTTAGGGTTAGGGTTAGGGTTAGGGTTAGGGTTAGGGTTAGGGTTAGGGTTAGGGTTAGGGTTAGGGTTAGGGTTAGGGTTAGGGTTAGGGTTAGGGTTAGGGTTAGGGTTAGGGTTAGGGTTAGGGTTAGGGTTAGGGTTAGGGTTAGGGTTAGGGTTAGGGTTAGGGTTAGGGTTAGGGTTAGGGTTAGGGTTAGGGTTAGGGTTAGGGTTAGGGTTAGGGTTAGGGTTAGGGTTAGGGTTAGGGTTAGGGTTAGGGTTAGGGTTAGGGTTAGGGTTAGGGTTAGGGTTAGGGTTAGGGTTAGGGTTAGGGTTAGGGTTAGGGTTAGGGTTAGGGTTAGGGTTAGGGTTAGGGTTAGGGTTAGGGTTAGGGTTAGGGTTAGGGTTAGGGTTAGGGTTAGGGTTAGGGTTAGGGTTAGGGTTAGGGTTAGGGTTAGGGTTAGGGTTAGGGTTAGGGTTAGGGTTAGGGTTAGGGTTAGGGTTAGGGTTAGGGTTAGGGTTAGGGTTAGGGTTAGGGTTAGGGTTAGGGTTAGGGTTAGGGTTAGGGTTAGGGTTAGGGTTAGGGTTAGGGTTAGGGTTAGGGTTAGGGTTAGGGTTAGGGTTAGGGTTAGGGTTAGGGTTAGGGTTAGGGTTAGGGTTAGGGTTAGGGTTAGGGTTAGGGTTAGGGTTAGGGTTAGGGTTAGGGTTAGGGTTAGGGTTAGGGTTAGGGTTAGGGTTAGGGTTAGGGTTAGGGTTAGGGTTAGGGTTAGGGTTAGGGTTAGGGTTAGGGTTAGGGTTAGGGTTAGGGTTAGGGTTAGGGTTAGGGTTAGGGTTAGGGTTAGGGTTAGGGTTAGGGTTAGGGTTAGGGTTAGGGTTAGGGTTAGGGTTAGGGTTAGGGTTAGGGTTAGGGTTAGGGTTAGGGTTAGGGTTAGGGTTAGGGTTAGGGTTAGGGTTAGGGTTAGGGTTAGGGTTAGGGTTAGGGTTAGGGTTAGGGTTAGGGTTAGGGTTAGGGTTAGGGTTAGGGTTAGGGTTAGGGTTAGGGTTAGGGTTAGGGTTAGGGTTAGGGTTAGGGTTAGGGTTAGGGTTAGGGTTAGGGTTAGGGTTAGGGTTAGGGTTAGGGTTAGGGTTAGGGTTAGGGTTAGGGTTAGGGTTAGGGTTAGGGTTAGGGTTAGGGTTAGGGTTAGGGTTAGGGTTAGGGTTAGGGTTAGGGTTAGGGTTAGGGTTAGGGTTAGGGTTAGGGTTAGGGTTAGGGTTAGGGTTAGGGTTAGGGTTAGGGTTAGGGTTAGGGTTAGGGTTAGGGTTAGGGTTAGGGTTAGGGTTAGGGTTAGGGTTAGGGTTAGGGTTAGGGTTAGGGTTAGGGTTAGGGTTAGGGTTAGGGTTAGGGTTAGGGTTAGGGTTAGGGTTAGGGTTAGGGTTAGGGTTAGGGTTAGGGTTAGGGTTAGGGTTAGGGTTAGGGTTAGGGTTAGGGTTAGGGTTAGGGTTAGGGTTAGGGTTAGGGTTAGGGTTAGGGTTAGGGTTAGGGTTAGGGTTAGGGTTAGGGTTAGGGTTAGGGTTAGGGTTAGGGTTAGGGTTAGGGTTAGGGTTAGGGTTAGGGTTAGGGTTAGGGTTAGGGTTAGGGTTAGGGTTAGGGTTAGGGTTAGGGTTAGGGTTAGGGTTAGGGTTAGGGTTAGGGTTAGGGTTAGGGTTAGGGTTAGGGTTAGGGTTAGGGTTAGGGTTAGGGTTAGGGTTAGGGTTAGGGTTAGGGTTAGGGTTAGGGTTAGGGTTAGGGTTAGGGTTAGGGTTAGGGTTAGGGTTAGGGTTAGGGTTAGGGTTAGGGTTAGGGTTAGGGTTAGGGTTAGGGTTAGGGTTAGGGTTAGGGTTAGGGTTAGGGTTAGGGTTAGGGTTAGGGTTAGGGTTAGGGTTAGGGTTAGGGTTAGGGTTAGGGTTAGGGTTAGGGTTAGGGTTAGGGTTAGGGTTAGGGTTAGGGTTAGGGTTAGGGTTAGGGTTAGGGTTAGGGTTAGGGTTAGGGTTAGGGTTAGGGTTAGGGTTAGGGTTAGGGTTAGGGTTAGGGTTAGGGTTAGGGTTAGGGTTAGGGTTAGGGTTAGGGTTAGGGTTAGGGTTAGGGTTAGGGTTAGGGTTAGGGTTAGGGTTAGGGTTAGGGTTAGGGTTAGGGTTAGGGTTAGGGTTAGGGTTAGGGTTAGGGTTAGGGTTAGGGTTAGGGTTAGGGTTAGGGTTAGGGTTAGGGTTAGGGTTAGGGTTAGGGTTAGGGTTAGGGTTAGGGTTAGGGTTAGGGTTAGGGTTAGGGTTAGGGTTAGGGTTAGGGTTAGGGTTAGGGTTAGGGTTAGGGTTAGGGTTAGGGTTAGGGTTAGGGTTAGGGTTAGGGTTAGGGTTAGGGTTAGGGTTAGGGTTAGGGTTAGGGTTAGGGTTAGGGTTAGGGTTAGGGTTAGGGTTAGGGTTAGGGTTAGGGTTAGGGTTAGGGTTAGGGTTAGGGTTAGGGTTAGGGTTAGGGTTAGGGTTAGGGTTAGGGTTAGGGTTAGGGTTAGGGTTAGGGTTAGGGTTAGGGTTAGGGTTAGGGTTAGGGTTAGGGTTAGGGTTAGGGTTAGGGTTAGGGTTAGGGTTAGGGTTAGGGTTAGGGTTAGGGTTAGGGTTAGGGTTAGGGTTAGGGTTAGGGTTAGGGTTAGGGTTAGGGTTAGGGTTAGGGTTAGGGTTAGGGTTAGGGTTAGGGTTAGGGTTAGGGTTAGGGTTAGGGTTAGGGTTAGGGTTAGGGTTAGGGTTAGGGTTAGGGTTAGGGTTAGGGTTAGGGTTAGGGTTAGGGTTAGGGTTAGGGTTAGGGTTAGGGTTAGGGTTAGGGTTAGGGTTAGGGTTAGGGTTAGGGTTAGGGTTAGGGTTAGGGTTAGGGTTAGGGTTAGGGTTAGGGTTAGGGTTAGGGTTAGGGTTAGGGTTAGGGTTAGGGTTAGGGTTAGGGTTAGGGTTAGGGTTAGGGTTAGGGTTAGGGTTAGGGTTAGGGTTAGGGTTAGGGTTAGGGTTAGGGTTAGGGTTAGGGTTAGGGTTAGGGTTAGGGTTAGGGTTAGGGTTAGGGTTAGGGTTAGGGTTAGGGTTAGGGTTAGGGTTAGGGTTAGGGTTAGGGTTAGGGTTAGGGTTAGGGTTAGGGTTAGGGTTAGGGTTAGGGTTAGGGTTAGGGTTAGGGTTAGGGTTAGGGTTAGGGTTAGGGTTAGGGTTAGGGTTAGGGTTAGGGTTAGGGTTAGGGTTAGGGTTAGGGTTAGGGTTAGGGTTAGGGTTAGGGTTAGGGTTAGGGTTAGGGTTAGGGTTAGGGTTAGGGTTAGGGTTAGGGTTAGGGTTAGGGTTAGGGTTAGGGTTAGGGTTAGGGTTAGGGTTAGGGTTAGGGTTAGGGTTAGGGTTAGGGTTAGGGTTAGGGTTAGGGTTAGGGTTAGGGTTAGGGTTAGGGTTAGGGTTAGGGTTAGGGTTAGGGTTAGGGTTAGGGTTAGGGTTAGGGTTAGGGTTAGGGTTAGGGTTAGGGTTAGGGTTAGGGTTAGGGTTAGGGTTAGGGTTAGGGTTAGGGTTAGGGTTAGGGTTAGGGTTAGGGTTAGGGTTAGGGTTAGGGTTAGGGTTAGGGTTAGGGTTAGGGTTAGGGTTAGGGTTAGGGTTAGGGTTAGGGTTAGGGTTAGGGTTAGGGTTAGGGTTAGGGTTAGGGTTAGGGTTAGGGTTAGGGTTAGGGTTAGGGTTAGGGTTAGGGTTAGGGTTAGGGTTAGGGTTAGGGTTAGGGTTAGGGTTAGGGTTAGGGTTAGGGTTAGGGTTAGGGTTAGGGTTAGGGTTAGGGTTAGGGTTAGGGTTAGGGTTAGGGTTAGGGTTAGGGTTAGGGTTAGGGTTAGGGTTAGGGTTAGGGTTAGGGTTAGGGTTAGGGTTAGGGTTAGGGTTAGGGTTAGGGTTAGGGTTAGGGTTAGGGTTAGGGTTAGGGTTAGGGTT